>NC_138891.1:43330206-44677156 GCF_965194825.1 Balaenoptera physalus
CCGAAAAGAATGAAATAAGGTTTATATCCCATAGGACAATGTAACCATAAACTTTGGGGTTATTTTCTCTACCAGGCAAGGGAAAAAGATCATCCCTCATCAATTTCATATAAACTACCCCCTGACTTATAGGGTTGTAAAATGCTTAGGCCTGAATCACTTATGGATAGTCTGTCATACAAAGGTACATTTCCTCAAGAGAGTAAAAATAATAAGGTGAGATTATTAGAAAGTGCTCTATCATAATATTAAAAACTCATCCTATCATTCTACCTTATTTCCAACTTTTGGATAATTTTTCCTGCCTTATTCTTTCTACCCTTTAGTACTTTTGAATACGAAATATAGTTGAATTGTTACTTGGGGAAATCGTTATTATAAAAATAAGAGTAATCCTGAGGTCCTCAGATTTGTTGGAGGATCATTCAGATATTGGAGAACAATCATATTTTTATGTCATAAGATGGACAGACTCCTTATCCTCACTTTCTAAGGCTTCTTCTTCAGAGCCTCTTACAGAAGATTGGTTTGCTTCGGTTACTGTAAATCCAAAGAATTTTAGTATAACATCTGGGAGGGATGTTAGCAAGCATATATTCACTTTTGCTACAGTTGAGAGAACTGAGGTCGTGGAAATTACAAATTGTCTGAGATCTTATTGCAAGTTAGTGACTAAATGGTTATTTCCTAATAACTGGAAATGCATATTTCTCCTATTAACTCATCAATTTGAATACCATAAATAAATGCACTAGAACACTTAATTATTGCTTAGGAAAAAGAAAGGGAAGATGCATCTCCTAGGGAACTAACAAAGTAGTTGAGCATAATGGTGAACTTAGAACAAAATAGCCTCAGAGTGCAGTGTTGATTTCCATATTTGAATTGGTGGCTCCCAGTAGTTTCTAAAGAGCATTGTGGATTTCTTAGCAGACATCCATGTTTATTTAAATAAAATCTTTTTCACTATAAGTGCCTTCAAAAGAGGAACTTTCCTGGACATATGAAAATAATAAGTACTCATTCAAAGAATAGCTAGTGATGACAATTGGGAGTTTCTTGCATCCATCTGTTGCAAGTAAGGATGGATGGTAGAAAACACAAAAACATAACTAAATACATTCTGATGGAGAAAATTGTAAAGTAAAAGTCATTGTTTTTAGGAAGAAAGGAATTTTTCTTTTATTTTTAATATTCTGTTTCCCAAATGTTAGACTAGAGGTACTCTTTAGAGTTTGCGACATAATCTCTAAAGGTACTCTAAAGGTACCCTTTCAAAATCCTACAGCTTCAAAATCCTACAACTCTTGATTAAATGATAAGAAATAAGACAGCACATTTGTGCTACATGATTCACGTGCTCAATAGCAGGTATAAATTGTACTGAAGAAGTAGATGTGCAAGAAATGGCACCGTGCTTTGTATAAATAACAATGAATCCAACTTTAAGTTCTCATTCAGGCTCTCATTGGGTTGATGGGAAATTCAGTCTTAATCATTATCACACTTCTTTGTCTCGTCCCCCTTTCGCCAACTCCAGGTCTTGTAAAGTTTGGGAGGATCTAATACAGAGTGAGATATATCAGTCCCCATGAGTTTGGTGATCATATTGTCTAGGCCCACAAGGTCTCTTGAAAACAGCCTTTGCTGAGGCTGAGGACTTTGTACCTCACATCCAGCCTCCCTAGATTTACTGAGCAAGCATTTCCTTTTGAGACACAGCCAATTCTCATCTCTGAGAAGGCAAAAAACCTTGGTAGTGATACTTCCAGAACAGTCTTCTCTCCCTAATCTAGGAACTAATGTCTAATATTTCTCCTCACCTTAGGTGTGCTTCTGTCTTTTTTCCCTCTCTGTGATAATCTGGCATGCTTCCCTTAAAACACCTAGATTTTCAGAAAAAAAAATGGAGATTCTTCTTCTGGCAACTATAGAGTTCAAACCCAGCCAATTTTTTAAAATGGAAGAAAAAGAAAGATACAAGGAGAATTAAACACAAATAATAGCTCAATAGATTATCCTTCCACAATAAATTTAAAGAATTATGATTCAGGGAATCTTTTATAACAAAGAATATAGATGTAAAATATTGATGTTGTTATAGCAAAAAGACGTCACAGATTAGTTTTGAAAAACGAGGTAAGTTAGTAATACCTAAATAACTCAGAAATTAGGTTATACTACTGTAAAAATAACATTCTACATGGAGGAAAACTTAAGTATTTAACTTCCTTCTGACTGCTGTACCTCTGTATGGTTTTACTACATTTATCTTATTCATTGGACATGGTTTTATCTTGACCTCAATAAAATACTAAAGGATGATGGTGACTTAATATTATAGCCTTATGCCTCTGGGTCTCATCATTGTCTCAGAAAATCAGAATATTTCTATGCTTGAAATGTGGGAAGAAAACCCTACAGAAAAATTGTATTCTGTTTATCCGGATTAAACAGATTTCCAGATTTATCCAAGAGAGTTCTCAAAGGCTCTTCCTATAACACAAAGTTGTTTGATTTTTTTTTAGTTCTGTTCTTCATAATTTCATGCAAATATGGCAGAATAGAGTCTTCTGGCTTTGCCATTCCCTCTTTTCACATCTTTTACCTGATGCTGGGAGCCAAGATATATTTGACCTAAGTTTTCTTTATCTTTCCTAAGGTTGCCTGCAAAACCATCTTGTTTTACTGCTGTATCCGCCTTTGGTAATCAATCTTTAACATAAATTCCTTTTCAAAACCAGCTGATATGACCATTTTAAATTTCTTGCAACATGAAAATCGGGTGACAAAGAACTTAATGTCAAATGTTCACACCCTTTACAATTTCTGTATGTGAATACCAGGAGGAATGAACCAGTTGTCAACCCCTGTGTTACAAATTAGATCAGCAGCACCTCTCTATTGTGACAGATATATTTATAATCTATCCTTGGAAACATTTAAGCAATATTATCACTGGAGAACTGGAGGAAATTGTATGTGATATCATTTGTGCAAGCAATGAGTTTCCTTTGTACTGAAAATACTTCGTTTCTCTAAATATGTGGAGAAATGTCCATGTCATGGTTTGTGTTTAGTAAACTCTACAGACATGTTCTAATTATAGGGGAATTAAGGAATCGATCTGCACTAATTCACACTTAGACCTATGCTAAGCTCTTCATTGTCTTAAACTGAGTTAAAATAAAAGGTCTGATTCTGATTATTAGGTACCTTGATTTTCAGCCTCACCTTCCAATTTCTCCTTTAAGCAGTTTTGCTTATTCTGTACTACTTCAAAAAACTAATTCTTGGAGTTTCTGGCTTCTCCTCCTCTGCGCATTCTTTATTCATCTTCATGTCTGTGTGTTGAACTCCTACCCTCTATGGCTCAGCTTGATCTGCCTCCATGAGCCATCCCAGTATCTGAGCTGGGATTTGAGCTCTGTCCCCTTTGAATTCTTACAGCATTTTGGTTTCTCTTTTTTGCTCACTTAATCTGATGTTATTTGAATGTAAGTAATATCTCCTTCATTAGAGTCTAAGCATCTTGGTAGGTGAGACACTCTATTGTGTATTTTGGTACATATCTTATTCCAATCCTATGAGTAAATAATATTTATTTGTAGAATGAATTGTAAAGTGTACGTATATAGCTATTGCCTTCAAGGTTATCTGTAGTCTAACAGTAGACCCAAACACATAATCAAAACAAAGACAAATAGAAGTGTGTTGAAGACAAACCATTACAAAATAGGTTTCTCCTCTTTCTTGGGGCAGCTGCTTTTCCCACTTACCTATATTCTCTTGACCCTGACTTCTTTTTTACATTCTTCCCAACTTTGGATAAGAAGTGCTTAAGTCAAGGGCAAGGAGTCAGTGTCTTATCAGGAGCAATTAGAACTTTTCTACTAGTAGCTGTATCAAGCTACTTACTGCAAATCTGCGTTACTCACTCCCACTTTTCTTGACCGTTAATTGTGATTACTCCTTCCCTCTTTGATGGACATGATTAATCTTCGTCTCCTTCTCGACAATGGAAAGTTATTGACTGACAGGCTCTGCACTGAGTTCCTCTTGCCTTTTCCCATGACTTCCTTCAGAACGTGTCTTCCACCCAGCCTTATACTACCTACCCTTCCCTTGCCTGACAAGCCATGGATTGCTACCTCAGCTTTAAATTTACCGGTGGGTGAGGGTAAGAAGCTGAGAAGAGTGAGAAATTTGCCTCAGTCAGAAAAATGGGCATTACACCCTAAAACAGATTCTATAGGTGATGTCACTGAGCCTTAAAGAGATTAGTATCTTGCCATATGGTATGTAAGTGGCAGAATCATGTGTTGAGTCCCCTGTACCCTTATTAATTAGGCAGAGAAAAAAATGTTTAAGTCCTTTACCATATACACACTACTATATATAAAATAGATAACTAATAAAGACCTACTGTATAGCACAGGGAACTCTACTCAATATTCTGTAATGACCTATATGGGAATAGAATCTAAAAAAGAATGGATATATGTATACGTATAACCGAATCACTTTGCTGTACACCTGAAACTAACACAACTTTGTAAATCAACTACACTCCAATATAAAATAAAAATTAAATTTAAAAAATTAATTTTAATTAAAGTCCTTTAGCCCTCAACAATTAAAAAAGATTTTAACTCAAAAATGTTAAGTTCCTGGGTTTTCAAGTTCCTATATGAATATCTGAGATGATGATATTGCCTTCAGCTGGGCTGATTGAAAGAGGCACTTGGTCTGTTTATATGCTTTAGAGTAAGAGTATCTATGTGTCTTCCTGGGACTGTTCCAGGAACAGAAGCTTTCCAGATTAGAAGAGGCTTCATTAGCAAAGTTTAGGCAGTCTAATAAGAAATAAATTGCATGATGCGCACAGTGGGGATTTAAAAGAAAATTTCAAAAATACCATTGCTTTTGGCAGGAGATGGAGTTTTACCTGGAGTTCATGGACCTTCAGTCTGGAGGGTACTAAATCTTCCAGGAAGTTGGATGTCTAATCGTAGAAGTGTACCATTTAGTAGTCTTTTCTATGTTCTTTGGCACAGCTACCACATTTCAAACCAAATGCAATATATTTTTAGGAGGTTTGAGGTTAAACTTCATGTAGTCATATATATAGGAAAGTGGGCAGATGGCTTATTATATGGATGCCAGGATGGGTGTTTTTTGTTTTGATATGTTATGGCAAAGCCTCTGAAGATAAACTGCCATCAGACGAAAGCTACAAAAGCTTGCTTTTCACATTTATTCTATCTGATTTTCTGAGTGTTGACAGTGAGTTTACAGTGCTGAACTGACATTTGCTAGCATATATAATTTTCTTGTTCGGTATTAAATTCCACTAGATGAAGAATGGCCAAGGGGAAAAGAAAAATCCATTTCTATTTGTAAAATGTTTTACAATTTAAAAATTATTTCAAAACACTATTTCTTTTGATATTTTCAGAAACCTGGCAAACTAGAAAAGGCAGGGAGAGCTAATTCTTTTCATATCAAGAAACTGAAGCCCAGGTAATTATGTGACCTGCTTAAAGATAAAATATAGCATGTGAAAAAAACCAGGAAAGGAACCACTGCCCATGAAGTCATTCTTGACTTCTTCCTGCTTCTGCTGGACCATAAACTCTTCAAGGAGAGAAATCTAACTTTTTAAAGATAGTACCTCCAGCCCCAATTTTTAATAATTATTTGTTGAATAAATAAATGAACAAATTTATCCTCCCTCCACCATTAAAAAAAAAAAAAAAAAAAGGCCTGGATGGAATTGACCATTCATTCATATTTATTCAATATTAAATGTTTTATTATTTCTCTCTCTCTCCCTCTCCCTCCCCCTCCATTTCTCTCTCCCCACCCTTTTCATTCTTTTTAACATTTTTTCAAAAAGATAGTCTCAATTGTTTTTGAATGTCCAAGTCTTAGCACAGTGTCTCACATAAAAGACAGTTAATATTTATTAAATGAGAGAACAAAGAAATTCAGTACTTTGTCCATGACTCTTCACACAGGAAGATAATATCTCCTGAGCAAATTTAATTCCTAATTATCTACATTTATTTATTAACTGTCACTCATTCTGTGACGCATGCTGTCACAAATTCCAGAGCTCTTTATCATAAGACACAACACAGGTCACACTGGGACGGATGGTACATGAATAGCAACAGGTGAAAAATCATTGAGGCGCACCCAGGTTTGTCCAGCAACTCTGCTTCCTCTATTTTGGGTTTATGCAGCTTGGATTATCTCTCCTGCAAATCAGTCTCAAGTAGCCTGAAAAGGGTTGAATAATCTGTTCATTCTGTGACTATATTACTTGCTAGAGAACTACTCGAAGGACAACATGAGCTGTGACAAACAGTTGGAATCTTATTTAGGAAAGTAATTATGACTCATCTTATTGGTGATTGTTAAGTACTGAAACAATCTTCCTTTTGACATTTATTCTTCCTCTGAGTTCCTAGGGTAACTTATTGTCTGTATCACTCATTTGGCACTTATTTGCTGCATTAAAAGTCATTTAACTTTTCTTTTTTTTTCTTCCCAATTTTAATTTAGTTAGAAGCAGAAATGGCATGCCAGCCAGTGGAGGAAATGAAATAAAGTGGAAAAATAAAGGATTTTGGGTCATATATGGCATTTAATCCTGTCTTCTCCAATTACTAGCTGCTTGAATTTAAGCGTGTTATTTTTTTCAGAGTGGGACTAGTATTTAAAATCCTATGAGATTGTCATGGAATTAAACTATCAATTTTATATTTAAAGATGACCTCAAAACAAAGATGGAAGTAGCATCTCTAAATATCTAGCTCTTGGTATGTGTGTGTGTCTGTGAATTTCCATAGGAGTGACAGCTACTTTGAGTGATGAAGGAAAGGGTAACCCACATATGGATGGGATCATAGAAACTACAGTAGACAAGTGTCTGGTTTTCTGTGGTACCTGGTCTGTACAGAAAAGGAAAGCAGTAATAAGTGGTCCAATTTCAGGAGAGTTGAAGATATGCTTTTCCACATGTCTAGACACTGTGTGAGTAATGCCCTTCTTGGTGAAAAGCCTGCTTTTTGAAGCCAGAACAACCGGTCAGCCCATGGCAACTCTGATGGTGGTCAGTGCAGTGGGGGCAGCAGAGGGGAGGCAGAAGAAGCTTGAAGGTAACCTGGGAAGGGGGTAGTAACGTAGAGAAGCAGTCTCTGGAACAGAGTACAATGATCTTACTAGATCCCAGGGTTAACATCATAGCCAGAAAAGCTTTTGAAGCCACCTCTTCATTTAAGGAAGTATTTATCCACAAGCAACAGAAAAGACCAAGAGTAACTTGAATACTGAATATTTATTTTTTCAAGTAATAAGAATTCCAAAATAGAAAAAGATTGGCTCAGTTACTCAAAATGCCTTCAAGGAACCTAGGTATTTTCTATTGTTCCTCCTAGACATTCTTAGTGGGTGACTTTTTCTCATGGTTTCAAGACAGCTGCTGAACCTGTAGACCTTGCATAAAGGATCTGGAAAGGTAGAATGCAGAAAAGCCAAACTCATTCTCTTCCAATGGACTTATTTTTTAGTTAGGAAGAGAAGCCCTTCCCAAAGATGTTCACTTATAGGATTATCCAGGACTGTAATGTGACTTCCTTTGAGTGAAAGCAAAATTAAATGTTTAGGTTTCCAGGCTCATTGAGAGAGGACAGCAAGAGAAACTGGTTAGGAACAAGTGTTGAGTGAGAAAATCACTTTAGCCACAGAGCCCAAACATTATTGATCTGCATGGGACAAAATACTTGGTGGGAGCTGGTGTGGGTTAGGTGGGTTTCTCTTCATTATGCTGGTATGGAACCCAACATGAAAAAATTGGTTTCCTTGCCATTGGAAATAAGTTACCTGCCTACATGCATTGCTTTGCTGATGAGTGACTCGTGGATGCGATCTCTCTGTAAGGTTTAAGGCAGAATGTAGTGACATAGCACCTGATACAAAGCAAGTGTTCAAAATATATTAGCTCTCTTTCTCTGTATTTTTGTGTCCCTGGTAGCCTATTCTCCTCAGTGTCCTTTTGGTGGTGAGAACAGAAGCACACTAAATTAGCTCAAGGAAAAGTGAGGTTACCCCTGTTTTATCTCTGCCCCTTTTATTTCCCTCTGTTTCACTGTGGACCAGCTTTCTCTACACATGGATTTCCAGCCAGATTTCCAACCAGGTCCCCACTGTACAACTTCTCCTTTGACTCGGTTCAGATTCTGTCAATAAAATGAAAGTAAAGTATGCTCTTCCTTCTTCACATGTGATAATGAATGTGCACTTTCTAAAAAGTGTAAAGTTTTATACAAATGCCTGTTGGGTGTTCTAGCTACCTCTGGTTATCCATTCTTCTGTTCCTCCTTAGAAATAACCTCTATTTCAGTTGCGCATATTGTCAATGAGGTAAAAGTCTACTCACTCCATTTTGTCCTGCAATCAAGGCTTAGTCATGTGACAAAGTTTTAGCCAATGAGTTTTAGATGAAAGTATTGTGTGTGACATTTGGAAAATCTTAAAGGAAAGAGGCAGACCATCTGATACCTGGAATAGGATATGGTATCGAGTTCGGGCAGTCATCTTGGACTAAGAGAATGGGGGATTTACCTAAGGGATGGGGAAGAGAGACCCGGCAGGGGATGGGTGAGAATAGCTGAGGAACTCATGGAGCTACCATTCCAGCTCATACTTATAAAATAAGGAGATATTGTTATTTAAAGTCCCGCTGGAAATTCTCATTATTAACCAAACTGACAGCCTAATAAGTGACACAGAAATGAAGCTGGAGAATTTTTCTCTGAGGCAGGAGCCGCTGCTGCTGTTACAGCTGCCGCTGATAGTGATGAGTGGTGTATGATGACAGTTTAAGACAAGATGCTCCAGCACAGTGAAAAGAAATTCTCTAAATATGACTCTCTTGGCACAAAAATAAGAACTTATAAACTCAACCTTTATGGCTGAGTGAAAAGAAAGTAAAAATCCTGGCCTGTCATTACTCTTAGAGATGAACCATAAACTTAGGATTCATTGAGTATTGGATACTTTAATTTTAGAAGTGTTTACCTAACATCATCACCATAATTTTTGAAGGAACATATAATTTAGCAAAGATTGAATTCATGTCTTATTCATTAAAGCTTATGTAATTTAAATATGTACTTTGCATGGAACACTTTGATGCCCAAGAAATACTTTTATTTTTAAAGCCTCTGAAGCTTTATAGTTTAAAAAAATAGAAGATACTGGGATTTTTTTTCCAGGGGGAAAATGAATTAAAAAAATAACATTTTGAAACATGATATTTAAGTGTATTTTAAATGTGGCAGAATATTATTTTATCTTTAATTGAACTGACATATCCTTCAACTGCTGACTTAAGTTTTTTGCATCTCTACATCTCAAGGGGCTTTCTTTATATTTACATACACAGTTTTAACAGGTAGTTATTAAACACATATTTAAGGATGTCAGAAAAGGCCCTACTTGTGACAACACTTACTTTTTCATAAGCTTTTTCACTCCTGAGCACTTTAACCAGACTATTTAGGAAAATTTTAATGCTTCATTATTTAAAAAAAATATTGTTTTTTTGAGTCCCCCTTTGGGATTTTAGCATAGTACTGGCAATAATAACTGCAGACTTGCTACTTATTATGAAGGAATATAAACATTTTACTGCCAGTGTTCAAGAGAATTATGGAATATTGTGTTCTGCTTTTCATTGAGGGATTGTATTTTTTCTTTTTTTTATGTGACACGCTGCTCTGTTTTTTCAATCAATACATGGCTCTAATTCTGTCTAACCAAACCCACATAAAAATCAGCTTCCTCCTTGTTTCTTAAGGTTCATTATATGGTAAGAGTTCCAGAATAAACACTTTATTCATTCAGTTATTCAACACTGAATTCTGCTATTGGATCTCAAATACTGAGGAACAGGCTGAAATCACTTTCCATGGTATAAATTGGATTTGTGACTGTAGTCACAAAAATCAGGCTTTTCTGTAAATCCCATTCCATAGCAGCAGTCAGTCAATTTCGTGCACCACTCTCTCCTCAGCACCTAGAGTATCATCTAGTCGTTGTGAGTGCTCAATATGTACTTATTCAATGAATCAGTTAGATATTTTTGCTTGGAGTAAGAGAAATCCAATTCAAACTAAAAGGCAAAAGAGGTTTGGTCAAGGAATCTTCCTAAGTCAACAGAGGGAGACTGCAGCTTGGCCCCAAGCAGGGTTAATGTTAAAAATAATTAACAAGGTGAGTGGCGCAGGTACCAACCAATCAGTATGAATACTGACTTCATCAGATTAGGGCTGAGCCAGAGGCACTTGATAAGGCTATCCTGAGTGTTAATTTGCCACTGCTCCAGGAATGACTGGAAATAGGGCCTCAAACACTGAATACTCTTTCTGTCTCTTGTCTTTTTCTTTTATCTTTGTCCCCTTATTTCCTTCCTGCTGAAGAGTGGCTCAATCCTGATGGCTACTGACAGCTGGAGATGCTCACACATATAAACTATCATTGGGCGGAAACTGATTTTCTTACTCTGTTTTAGTGAAAATTTCCAGAGACGGAAGGGGGCAGATGAAATAATAGGTGTCCATCATAGTAGGTTCGCCATGAAAAATTTGGTAATGTGTTTCTCCAAAATACAAAACTCTCAAAAGAAGACATCTAAAAATCCAAATGCTCACTTGAAGCAGTAGTTTATTTTGGCAGAGACAAAGCTCATCAAATATCCATTTTCTCCCCTGAGTTTTCCAGCCTCATTTTCAGTCAAACTCTGGCCATGTGACTAGCTTGTACTAGTGGGTTTTACATGGATGTGTTTGTGTGATCGTGGGCCAAGTCATTTAGTAACTATGCACGTTCTCCAGCTCTCTTGTCCCCTGCCGTGGAGATGCTGAATCCAACGTGTTCCATATGATGTAGCTTCAGACTCGGGGAGGGCCACCTGTTCTACATCAGATCTATATTTGGTTGTACAACGGCAACAAACTTCTACTTAAGTCCCTAAAATTCGGGTGGTTTTCTATTGTGGCGTCTACCATTAATTGCCTTGACAAAGAAGTCTGTTTTAAATATGGTTTACTAGAAGGAATGGAATCTTTGGACTTCAGAGAATTTAGATTAAAATCCAAACTCTACCACTTACTGCAGTGTGATCTTGGGCCAGTTCTTCGCTTTCTTTGAGCTTTGGTTTCCTCATCAGTAAGATGGGGATGGTAATGCTGCTCATCTCATACAATTGCTGTAAATATTAGGTATAATAATGTATACAAAACATCTAGCTCAGTGCCTGGTGTAATAATAACTAGCATTTATATGTATCAGGCACAGGGAGGTAAATTCTTGTACTTACATATTTAACTCTCAAAATGGCCTTATGTTGGAGGCATTATCATAATCATCCCCATTTTAATTGAAGCATAGTGAATTTAGGTAACTTAGGTAGGTCATGCAGCTGAGATTTGCTCCTAAGCAGTCTGGTGTCAGAGTTGGCCTTCTAAACTAGTGCCTCTTGTGGAATATTTTATAATTGAGTAATTTTGATTCCTTAAATGTAGGTAATGACAGAGGTAGGAAGGAAAGGGCTTTTGGAATAAAATCTACATTTGAATCTTGTCTTTAGCATGGACTAACCAAGTGGCAGTGTAAGTTACTCTAACTTTTTAGCCTCAGCTTTTTCATTTGTAAAATGTCTAAAGTCAAAATGGGACTTATCTTGGAGGGCTGTTTTGAGGCTTCAGTGAGGTTATGTTTGTTATATAAGTAAAGCACCAGGAACATTAAATAGTAACAGTGGATTTTGTTTCCCTCCCTCTGGTTATTCCCTGATGAGTGCAGTAAAAATACAGAATGCATTGACTCCTCCCTGGAAGAATCAGTCCCATTAAGGAAAAAAAAAATGTATGGACTTTTACTCATTAAATGAGCTCATATTAAAATGTAATGTTAATGCCTATCTATATTAGAATTCTCACTCAATCCCTGTTGTTGCATGTCTAAGCAGCCCTTTAATTACCTTACCTCATCATCGGAGACACAGAAAATGCTTTCTGAACAAATCTGAAACAATGCAAGGGAGGCAGCTTGCCTTGATGGACAGGTAACTCTTAAAGAGCCTCTCATCTCGCTTTTCTCTGTGTCCTTTTTCTTTTATATATACTTTTCTTTATAAGATATGATACTGTTGCTTTAGTACAAAGGAATTTGATAGAAGCAAGGATTAGAACTAGAGTGAATGTTCTAGATTATCTGGCCTAATGTTGCTATTAAGCCGTTGAGAAACAGAGGCCCATCAACTTGTGAGTTGCCTAAGAAGAGAGGGCTGATGAGCACCGCAGCAAACGCTCAGGTCTTCTCTACTCGTGTCCTCTCCAGAACTACGTTTCCCCTCAATTGTTAGCTATTTTAAATCTTCTGGGTAAATATCCATGGAAATAATGGTCCTTAAAGGTATTTTGGAGCTGAGAGATTTGTCTATTATTCTTTGGCTCAAAGGGACCCATAGGGATTCCTCTTAGAGATTAGTTCAAAATATTATTAAAATGTATTAAATCCTGAAGAGCAAGCCTTTATTCCATACATACATAGAATATGAGACCAAAAAATGACTGATTGCTTGTATCTTCCAGGGAGGCTGGAAAGATTTCTGTTACAATCTCCAGTTTTATATCTCTATCTTCTTGGTAGATGTTTTTACAAATACTTTTTTTTTTAATGGCTTTATTGAGCTGCTTTAATAGAACCACAGAGTCAGTAAGTCTAGATTAGAATTCTCCTTCCTTCCTTAAAAACCTCCCTTTGATCTGTATTGACTTTCTTATATCTGTGAGGAATGTCTCCATTGCTCTAGTTGCCCAGCTGGAAACATCAGTGCTGGCTTTCATGTTTCTCCTTCAGCCATATTTAATCAAGCAGTAGATTCTACAAGTTTTCACAACTATTCCTAATTCCTATACTATGTTAATCATATTCTCACTGGATTCACTGCCCTCAGTAATAGCTCCTTTCTTGCAAGCCATCTTAAAAACTTACAAATTGTTTTTTTCCCTCTTTAATAAATACAAAACTTGCAGTCACTCCCTGCTGCTTTTAAAAGAGATTCTGGACTTAAGCATAAAAAATAGCAGTTTTCATGAATATCCGATTCACTTTGCTGTATACCTGAAACTAACACAACATTGGAAATCAATTATACTTCAATAAAAATTTTTTAGCAGTCTTCTAGGACACAAGCCCAACTTGTCTTTCTTGTTTTGCTTTTTCCATCTTTCTTCTTGGACATTGATCTTTTACTTCCTCAAATTGTTTTACTTATTAGTCCTTTAAACTTACAATACATTGTCAGTTCTGGACCCTTGCTCACATTTGTTATTCCAGGAAGATATTCCCTGCATTTCTTTTCTATCTTATCCTTATTTAGCTTAAATTCTGCCTTTGTTAAGAAATGTTCCCTAATGACTCCCACACATGCTGATCTCTTTACTGTGAACTGTTCTGATACCTTTAATATAATCTATGTGTTTGGCACTTATTTTGGATGTTTTTAAAATTATCTTAATTATTCAACAGACAATTAACCTGCGAATTCCTCAAGGGTAGGAGTTTTGTAACAGCTGCAATTCCAAACTGAGGGTCTTGTCTATAGTAGGTGCTACAAAATATGTCCTGATCATTAAAAAGCAAAAAAAGTCCCCCAAATATAAATTAACTAATTAAATTGAAAGAGTAGAAGGTTCTGCATCAAAACATAAAAGATTTTAGAAAACAGGGCAATTGTAGATGGAAGGTACCATTTTATTTCAACATTTAATGAGAACCTGCAATTTACTGACCACTTTGCTAGGTGCTGAGGATAGAGGGAGAAATTAGACACTGTCTTTGATAAAAATGAAAAAAAAAAAAAAGAAGGGGAATGTAGACCTTGTGAATGTCAAGCTGAGTGTGGGGTGGAGGTGGGTGGCAGAGGGAGGTCACACAGGGTACTGGCCAAGGGGAGGGATTTTTTTTTCCAAAAGGTAGTCATCCGAGATTTGGGTTGTTTTCAACATGGAGTAAAACGATGCTGTGTGAAGAAGGTGTTACGTTCGTCTTTATCAAACTCTGAGCTACGCCTGCTGTTGATGGCAGCAAGCCTGGTTTTCCATTGTTTAGAACAACAAATGATTTTAAATGAATAAAAATCCCCTAAGTTCTGTTGTAAGATGATAATTTTGTTTGTGCATTATTCTTTTTCTAATTATCATTAAGTTCAAGGTACTTGTCCATCTGCAACTGTGGCCGTGTTTCAGCATTTTATTGCTTAATTTAGAAATAGGTAACCTCAGCTGCCAAAAACAATTGAGACTGTCAAGTATCTAGGAGCCAAACATAGCGTGTGGGCCGCAGCGATGCATCCGGGAGAATGACCTTAGTTGCTGTGCTCCTTTTCACTGCCTGAGAGTTAAAGGTCTCTAGCAACTTAGGGCAGTAAGTAAGTTATCTGCAATAAAAGAACAATTATTCATTTTATATATTTGTTGGCTTAAGAAAATTATGAGAATTGTTCCAGTGGAAAATTCTAAGAGCATATTTATCACATTAGTAGCGTCAAATCCTTAATATCAGTAATGATTAAGCAAATAATGATAGCAAGAATAACAATACCCCAATATAGAGCTCATTCTGTTTTATAATAAAACTTGTATAATACAGACAACCAGATTTACATCATTCTAGGTACCTATGAGAGAATTAAGATATTTTTAAACCCTAATTTCCTTCCTCCTTCATGTGGAGATTCGTTCTTGGTTTTCTTTGCTGACTTTTCTTCTCCTATACTAGTCCTTGATGTTGTTCTATCCAGAATTTTGTTGTTCAGTTCTCTGCTCCTGTCACTAGGTAATTGCATTTAGTACCAAGGCTTTAATTAAATGCCTCCTATATGCCAGTGATGCCCACGTTTGTATTTCCAGCTCTGACTTGATTACTGAACTCTATAGTCATATCTCAAACTGCATGCTAGCCATCTCCAGCAGAATGCAGGATTTTATTCATTCAGAACTATTTTTCCCCCAAGTGCCACTCTCAAAGGGCTCAAAACACCTAGGAGGCATCCTTAATTCCTGTTGTTTGCTTTCCCTTCACAAGTGCTGTCAGCATCCTGAATCCACTCACATCACTCCATCTCTGGTGTCATAGTCCTAGTCATGCCACCACCATCTCTCATCTGGATCTTGCCAGACCCTCTTACCAGCTCTCTGTTTTCTTCCTTTCTGGCAACAAGTGATTCTTCACATAGCTGTCAAACGGAGCTTTTAAAAAAGTTAATCAGGGGAATTCCCTGGCAGTCCAATGGTTAGGACTCCGTGCTTTCACTGCCAAGGACGTGGGTTCAATCCCTGTCAGGAAACTAAGATCCTGTAAGCTGCACAGCATGGTCAAAAAAATAAAAAATAAAAAGTTTATCAGGTCATATCATTTGCTTGCCTAGAGTTCTGAAATGGCTTCTGTTTATTCTTAAAATACAAACTCCTTACCATGGCCCAAAAGTCCTTCTATGATCTAGTCCCTGCCTTCTGCCCCTAAATCCCTCCCCCCCCTCCCACCCCACCTACCTCTAAGCTATGTTCTAGCCACAATGGCCTTTCTGTCCTTGGAATTTGCCAAGACTAGTCTTTCTTCAAGGTTCTTATGTTCACTGTCTCTGCCTGGAATCTTCTGCCTCTTTTCGCTATCTTTTTATGGCTGGCTTCTTCTAGATGTTCAGGGATCAACACAAGTGTTATGTCATCCAAGAGGACTTTTCTGGCCATCTACTCTTAAATGGTCCCATTCCTCCTGGTCACCTTCTTTCTCTTTACTTCGTTTAATTTTCTTCATGGGATTTAATATTTGAAACCACCCTGTTTATTAATGCTTTTATTTGCTTGTCTTTTTTTCATCTGGAAGAATTCATCACAAACTTTTTTACATGATAGCACATCTAAGAAATAATTTAGTTGATTCTTATTAATCGTGGTACTGTGAATGCTAAATTAGTGAATGTAGACTCATTGCTCCTACAGAAAATATAGGGTTATGTTCCTACAAGACTCTGGTCACAGCATTCTCATCAACTCATCAATACATTACCTTGTTTCATGTGTATTTCTGTTTAAAGGTCTTTGATTTAATATATGTTGTTGATTCCTAATGTTGAACTCACCACCAACAGCACTGTAAAACTCATGCCCAAGGGAGGCTTTTCTAATACACTTTTTTCCTTCTGTAAAGCATACTGCAGTTAGGAACATTAGCATTTTGACACCGTGCTGGGGGAGCACATTAAACAATAAATCACCAACAAAATTGGTGAAAGATGTGACACTAAATAGACCACAGAAAGGATACTTGCAGTATGAGCAAGCAAAATAAGAAAGCAGACTATTACTTTGTTCAACCTCAGTCTGGAATGTCTGTGTTGGGTGGCCCAAATTTTTCACTGCTCTGTGTATGTCTGTTTGACCATAAAAAGCTGGGATTATTGATTTTGGTGTTACAAATTTTAGTGAGTGGGCACATGTATAGAATTTACAAATATAGAATTAGTGAACAATGAGGATTGAGTGTATTTTTGTGGCATATGGGGTAAATGGACTAGTGGTTTGCATGCCTGTGAAACCCCAAGTAGAGATGTCTACACAACTGGATGTGTGACTCAGGAGTTCAGTGCCCCAGCATCCCCAGACCACACCCTGGCCACCCACAAGACTAAGAGGATCAATCTTTGGTACAACCCTAGCTTATTGGTATATTCCAACTGGAAAGGAAAGATCTGATCTAGAATATCATTCTCAGGAGATCTTTCCTGTGATCTTCACTATATTAAACCAACTGCTCAGGATAAAGGCTGGCACATAGTATTTATTGAACAGAGGAAATTGGAGTGGGTTCTCATTCTGTGATGTTGAAATGAAAATAAAGACTAGAGAGAGAATTTTTTGTTTATATATTTGTGTATCTATATTCCATTTTTTCAAAGGGATTGAGGCAATTTACAATAAAACTATTGACATTTTAAGTCAAGTCCTTGTCAAAAGTCAAGTAGCAAAAGGGGAGTGGGAACCCTTTCCATCCATTCATCAATCTGGTAGACTGGTCAAGGTTCAATTTCTCTTACATTAACACCCTAATGGCTTTTTTTTTTCTCTCAGAGCTCAAGGATAAGAAATGCTTTTTTTTTCTTCTTTCTAATAAATTGTATTTATTTCTTTTGTATAGATTCTTTTATTCTATTAAATTAATGCTTCTTATCATATGCCGCTTCATATTATCAATACTTTGAAAAGCAGGGTAGGTATACTTAAATGAATGGAAAAGTAAAATCTTTATCTGATTCAAGGAAGAATAATTTAACACAAATAATATAGTCCTGGTAGCTAGAGTAAAGAGGAAGTACAGTGGATTGTACAGCTTTCATTGTTTGGTAGAAGTGAATATCAGGTTTGCAAGGAGAGGAAGTTTTTACTGAAATATTTTCCCTGAATTAAATTTGTTCTTAGGCTGTTTAAATAAGAGAATTTCAGTAAATTATAAAAAATTGAGGAAATAATGCTAATATGTATTGAATTTTACTAAGTACAACATAATTTACTGTCACCCTTAATTTCTCTCATCCCTCATTTTAATCTTTAAATAAATCTGAAGTATATACTAGGACTCTCCCCAATGTATAGATGATGAAAGGATAAAGGATTTTAGGTAGATCTTAACTGGGCTTTACTGAAATTGAAAAAATAATTTTAAGTCTTAGATCTGCAAAGATAGCTCCATGAGAAGGCAGAGTGAGATAGTCAAAGTATGTAGCTTACTGGGCTTCATTAAATTGGGGGGATTAAAGTTTTAAAATGATTTCTAGTATTTTCTAAGGAAAATACTCTTCTATCTGTCCATGCCAGGCAGCAGCAGAAATAGTGTCATTGGTACCAAGCCTGTAGTAAAGAGGCTAATGGCACTGGAACTTATCTTCATAAGAAGGGTGAGACCTCACCATTCAGAAATGGTGTCAACTTGAGTAGGCGATTCTAAAATATCACTCCATTGAAAGTAGATGATTCATGGATGCATGAAAGCATTTAGGAATCCTTTTCATCCAGCTCTCTTCTAAAGGCTGGTAAATTTTGCCATCATTGTTATGCTGCTGAGCTGACCATGCTGAGGTGATGTGTCCTAGGGTAAAATTGAAATTGAAGTGGACGTGACATGAGAAACTTGGGGCTGATACGCCAAGGAGCCTGCAAAAGAAAGAAATTGTTTTCTGTTATCAGAGTGTCAGAGTCACAGAGCCTGCGGATAGCACTGTTCTGAGTAAAATAGAATTCTGTGTGTGTTGAGAACTCCTTTGCTTCTTCATTTCCTAGAGAATTTCCAGGGGCCAGATATGAAACCTGATGACAAGGATCCCTTGGGAGGCCTGAAATGAGATAGAATTTGCGGGGGCAATGGGTGTTCACCTCCGCTTTGCAGAGCAGTGAAGCATCGCATTGGGTAGCACAAAAGAGCTGGATCCTGGTGCACTGTAGTCCTGGGGTAGAATCTCAGTCTGTCAGCTTTGGGCAAGTTATTGGAGCCTCAGCTTTTCCACCTACAAAATGGAGCCCTAACACCTACCTCAAGGACGTAAGTAGGACCCAATGAAACAATGTATCTTCAGTTTCTTTCACATCACAGGCATTCAACCAGTGCTAATGAAATTCCACCTTCCTAACTAAAAGCTCTAAACTAATTAACCATGGCCACAGCCTTCCTCTCCAAAGGCCTGAGATTTTTTTTTTTTAATGTTTAATGGCAGAATTTTTTTTTTAATTTTTATTTATTTATTTATTTATTTTTGGCTGTGTTGGGTCTTCGTTTCTGTGCGAGGGCTTTCTCTAGTTGTGGCAATCGGGGGCCACTCTTCATCGCGGTGCACGGGCTTCTCACTATCGTGGCCTCTCTTGTTGCGGAGCACAGGCTCCAGACGCGCAGGCTCAGTAATTGTAGCTCACGGGCCCAGCTGCTCTGCGGCATGTGGGATCTTCCCAGACCAGGGCTCGAACCCGTGTCCCCTGCATTGGCAGGCAGATTCTCAACCACTGTGCCACCAGGGAAGCCCCAGACCTGAGATTTTTATATCAGATCACTGCTTTACTGTACCTCAAAACACTGGTTCTCAAATGTAGCTACACATTGTAACCACCTGGGTAGTTTTAGAAACTATTGATGCCCAAATCTGACCAACAGAAAAATCAGATTTAATTTGTCTGAGATATGTCCTAAACATCAGAATTAAAAAAATCTCACCAGATGATACTAATATGCAGCTCGATTGACAAGTAGAGGCCTGAAGTATTATAATAGGCGGTACCCTGCTCATCATCTAATATACATTATATTTATTGCTTTTCTATCCCAAAGTTGTGTATCCAAAGGGTCATGCTATTTTCCTTTCCCTTTCAGAGTAATAACTGCTATCAAAATTCCTACTCAGTTTTTTTCCAGCCAAGGACTAAACAACTAGTCCAGTCTTTGTTGCGGGGGGAAATGACAGGAACCCAGGAAACCTATTCTACTTTGTGCTTAGGGCAAGCAGTATATCATGGTGAAGGCGAAATAAAAGATATACAGTCCTGTTAAATAGCAAACAGATATAACAGAAGGAGATACAGAAGCAAGACCCGGGATTTGGAGAATAAAGAAAATTAACTGAAAACTAAACAAATGAATAGTAATGTTGAAGAGATTACTGACGATAATTCAAACCTGGTATTTGCATAAAGAAATCAACAGGTATGTGGGAAAAGATGTACGTACATTGCAGCATGGGTTTTATATATATAAATAATATTAGAAAGTGGCCCAAAACAATAACCATTAATTATCCAGGGGCTTATTAAAAAGTTACCACTTTTCTCAAAAGACTTTTAGATGTAGTGCATTTATGAAAGAAAAGTTGCTATGACTCAGTTATCTACAAATTGGTAAGCAGCTCAAATTTGGAATTCATAGTAACCAATTCTGACTCCATAGGCTGCCGACTGCAGTGCAGGAGTGCTATTGCCCTTTGATTAATAGATGGAGAGTTCACAGGAGAAAGGAGTGCCCCCTCTCAGTGGATTTGACTGATTGACACAGGAAATTGGGAAGGGGCACAAGCTGAGAGTCATAAGATACCTGAAGATCACAAGGGGGTGACAAGAGAGGACCTTTCAAGATAAAAGTCACTGGATTAAAGACAATGACCAGCTAATTTCCCCCCAGTATCCCCTTATAATATTTCTCCTATAACCATCAGAAAACTTTTGTAAAAACAAGGTTATAAATTGCAGGGGCATTGTGAAACTGAAGAAAGGTATTTTCTGATTTTTATTTAAATGTTCATTTTAGAGCTAGCTTGAATGTATGCATGCTCTCACTTACATGATGTCATGAGCACTTCATCTCCAAAATTTCTGTGAGTCAGACTATTTTTGGCTTCGTTTAGGCTTTTCCAACACTAAAGGGACATACAAGAGGTCTGGGGACAAAAAATATGGAATGCAATCACAATTAAAAATATTCCACAGATCTATTTGAAGTGTGTGTTTGTGATAGAGAGACACACACAGTGAGAGAGACAGAGACAGACAGACAGACACAGTGAGAGACAGAGAAGCAAAGAGAGAAGCTCTATGAAACCTTCATATATACGCCTCGAATAGCCCTGGGATTCCCTAGCTTATAGATGTAACTATGATGAGACCTGCGAAGAGGACATAAACGAATATTTGGGAGTAATTTCTATGGGCTGATCTTGATGCTAAGAGGGAGGCTGATTGAAACAATCATGGAACTAGAATCCCTTCTGGCTCTCCTCACTTGTAGAAGGGTGGATAATTTCCTCAATTTATCAAAGAAACTCATTCTACTTTTAAGTAATGCTATCAGAAAGTCAATCTTTTGTTCATTGCAGCATTGTTGTAGCAGCTAAAAACGGGAGGCAAACAAAATGACCATCAGTAACAGAACATTTAAATAAAATATGGTACATCCATTCAGTGGAAAAGTATGCATATGTCAAACAGAAAGAAGCAGGTCCCTCTTCACATGAGAATATGAAAAGCTGTCCAAAATACATTGTTAAATAAAAAAGGAGAAAGGGGTGGAACAGTGAGTACAGTATCATTTGTAAGATAGACATTCAGATTTTGGGAGAGATACAGAAAATGTCTGATTACTGCTTATCTCTGGGGATTGAGAATGTGGAGTTGAGAGGGGTGCTGTTATTTTACATCTTTTTGATAGTCTGATTTTTTAAAGATCACACACAAAATATTTTTAAGGAAAAAAAGAGTAAAAAAGGGGAAGTTTTTTTTTTTCTTTTTAATATTGAAACAAATTCACTCTATGGGTTCAAGTTTTAACAGATAATTAAAGAGATTTAATTTATAGATATAATCACTAAGTTTACTTAGAAGTAATGTATATAAGAGCAGAAATTATATTTTTGGTTCACTAAGAGTCAAGTACAGGGTTTTGATAGATTTTAGTAAATAACTATTTTAGTTCATTGAAATCGCTGTCGGCCTAGCAAGTATCATTTCTTTACATATTTGCCCAGAGGTACAGGATTAAAGAAATTTGTACAGCTTGATCCATGGTGATAATCTAACCCTGAGTATTTGTACATGGGAAATACGCTGTGTTTCAAGTGTTCATTTATTTATATTGAATTTATTTTTGTGTGTTTTGGCAAGACTGATTACAGTGTTCATATAACTCAAACTGTCCTGGATGTAAAAGGCAATGCTGATTGACATGCCTTCCAACAAGCTATTTGCAGCCCTCCAATCTTGAAGTCAGTCTCAATTGCATAATTACTCTAAAGATAAGTCTGCTTTTAAGATGATCTAATCAGTCAATCAATAAACTGAAAACTACCTCTAATTTTCATACAGTGCAAGGTGAAAAGCTTATTAAATGACTAAAATATACCCACAAGGTGGAAGGTAGAATATGTCTGTTTCAGAACGTTTGACCTCTTTTGCAGATAGGTAACAGGGATAACATCTGTTTGTCATGGCATGGTGCCATTGGCAAGCGATCTTTCCAGGTTAATTATCGAATGATATGCAGCCCTTCAGTAATTTGACAGTGTTGCATTATGAGAGTTTCGAGTAGGCAGATGTTTCCCTGAAGGAATCAGGAAAGTGCAGTGACGACTTCAATGAAGACTGACAAGAACTCGGATCTCTTCTTCAGATGGAGCTGCTGGATGAGCTGAAATGTTAGCAATTCAGTTTCTTGAGTGTAATATTGGCAATAGATCATTTGATGGACATACAAAGAAATAATAGAATGTCACTAATCTTTCTATTAATTAGAACATCAAAACATCACCGTAAAATTCTCCCTCAAGAGCATTCCAGAGGTAACACAGCAAAAAGAAAAGAGAGAGATGAAAAGGAAAATATACAGCATTATTTTAAGTACACCTTTGAGAATATAAAGGATTTCTGCAGCAATAGATTTTAACTGTATTCCCACTCAGTAATATCATTATTAACATCAGCTGTTTGCCAGTAGCTGCAGGCGCAAATTTCTTTTTTCTTTTTTTTAACTGCGCACTGGACCCAAGCCTACTCAGTTTAATGTAGTTGGCTGTGGCACCTCTCACTTTCTTAAAACACAGGGCTTTCCAATTTCCAAGAATGTGTATGGTATCAGTAATTTGAAACAGGTGTTTAAGCCTCACGCCTATGCTATGCAACAGAAGGTTTATGTATTTTTCATTATATATTGAAACAGACCACGACACTTGGAATGACCATCTGTCACTAAATGCATGCTGTGTGCTGAATTTAAGAGAGAGAGGACTTTTCACTGCAAACTCCTTAGAAAGTAATGGGGATGCCTTCTCCTGCCTTCCGAATCCTCGCTCGTTCTTTTGGATAAAACCAAAAAAGTATTTTTGTTTCCTTTCTCACAGAATGTCACCAATAAGAGATCATTAGAATGCTGTACAGCATTTCTGTTTGGTTTGGTTTAAAAAATTGTAAGCCCCAAACTTGATGGAGCATTTAGCCAATGGATTTCCCCCAGAGGAGTACTTTTTTAGCCTATGTATTTCCTTCTTTGTTTCACAGCACTAACAGTCTGGATCTTAAGGACTAGTTCTCTTTGCAAAACTCTAGGCTCTTGAGTCCTAGTTGCCAACTCAAGTGCCCACAGAGACCAGGAAGGTAATGTGAATGAATGAATCTGGCTGGAGAGCAATCGTAGCACCTTGGAGAGAGCCGCCCCAGTCAGGAGGGAGCCGTTGATAGATCTGCTGACAACTATTGTGCAGATATGCAGGCCCAGCACTGTCAGATCTATTTATCATTCAGAATAAACTGGAAAACAGGACTTTTACATGAAATCTAGAATTTAAATATTGACATTACATTAAAAAATTAAGATAGTATAGGTCAAACAAATATATACGCAGACTGAGGTCTGCCAGATTTGAACTTATTGCTTAGGTGAAAAATGTGATTCAAATAGAGCTTCTTTTGGAGTTAATAAAATATTCTTCCCTTGGGTCCTACACACATGATTTGTTATGGCAAAAGTTTTCCAGCTGGATATTTTATCATCAATACCTTGATAATGATGGTGGTGGCGATGCTGATAATGTTTGGTAATATTGGTATTCAATCATTTGATGGGCATGGGAGGGGATAATAGTAGAGTGTCTACTTGTTGTCTGACAGGTAGACTCTGAGGTCATGTTCACATTCACTCTCTCACAAACTTTCACACTGTAGCCTATTAAGTGCCTACTATGCTTTAGGAACTGTTCCCTTTATTCAACACATATTTACTGAGTGCCTGCTATTCACTGAGAATTATTCTACAAACTGAGGGTATAGCAGTGAGAAAAAAAAACTCTGACAATAATCTTTGTCCTCCTAATGGGGCTGTGGGTGACAAACAGTTGGCAAAATAAATAAGTAAAATATTTAGTATGTTATATGGTGATAAGGACTATGGAGAAAATAAAGCAGAGAAGGATCTGGGGAGTACAGGAGAGGGAGAGAGTTAGATGTAAAAAGATGATGCACGTTTGGGCTTGAGTAACTGAAATGAGGCAGGGACTTGCCATTGCTGAGGCAAGAGAAGACTGAAGGAGGATAGGTTTGGAGACGAAGATCAGGAACTCAGTTTTGGGCATGTTACATGCCGGATGCCTATTAGACACTCAGTGGAGGTATCAAGTAGGCAGTGGGGTTTCAAGGGAAATGGCCAAGCTGGATCTATAAATTTGGGAATGACCAGATGGTATTTAAAGTTCAGAGACTGCAGGGAAATGAATGTAGATAGAAAGGAGAGGAGTTCCAAGGACTGAGTCGTGTGGTACTTACTGATCAGCAGCTGAAACAGAGCCAACAGACCAGACTAAGAAGGAAGACAGTTGAGGCAGGAGGAAAATCAGGAGAATCTGGATTCCTGTAAAGCGTGAACATCACCTTGAGGGCACTTGATAAAATTCAGACTCTGACATTCCACCCCCAAACACACCCTTTCTCTTTATCTCTCTCTTTCTGTCTCTGATTCTGTTTCTCTCTCTCACACACACACACACTCTGTCTCTCTCTCTCTCTCTGTTTTTCTGTCTGTCTCTGATTCAGCTGATCTAGGTGGGGCCCAGCAACGAGCTGATTCTGATGCAGGTGTTCATGAACCACGCTTTATCAGACATCAAGTTAGGTGAGTGATTCTGGGGGTCTGACGGCCTGTCTGGATGGTTCAGTGATAGGAAGCACGGAATACGGAGCTGCAGGAGAGGTGAGGGAGCTGGAGCTCAGGAGGAAAGGGCTACCCAGGCCGTGATTACAAAAGCCAGGCAGTCAGTGGCATGGCTGATTGAGGGAACTGATCTGGTTGGACCCTTATTTTATCCCAGCAATTGGGAGACAGCTCAGTCTGTGGGCGGGGGTTGAGTAGTTGCACATGCCAAGGTAAAGCATATGGGATTGGGAGTTAGAGAATTCGTCTGCCAAATCCATAAAACCCATCCCAAATCAATGGGACAACAGTCAGACTGTGTGCTCTACTAGCTCGACAATCTGCTCAAACTGGCTTACGCATCTGCTGATTGTATGAAGGAGACACTGAACCTTTTTCATCCGTGCTGCCCAGCAATCAGCACGATGGCTGACACTTCGCAGGCCCAGAATCAGCATTTGCCAAGTGCATGAAAGTGGACCCAGCCAAACACACGGAGACCTATGATGCGTTATGGAGATTGCTCACTCTCAAATACTTCAGTGCTCTTTTGTGTGTGTTTCATAAATTCTTTTTTCTATGAAGAGTAGATATGGTTAAACATCCTATCCTGGAAGAACACTGCAATTTGATTTTTAGTTCTGATTTTTAAAGTTATCAATAACTCTTTACAAAGATGGTTAGTTGCTGAGGCAATGTCAACTCCAACAGCAAATCCTTGACAGCTCTTTGGTTATAACTGACTTCTCCATCCACTTCATGTCACCTTGGGCTACAAGCCTGCTTAGCCTGAGGCAGGGGAAACTTTTGTAGAAGAAAAAAACATTGTTAATGAGCTTGATGCTCCTTTGGACACCAGGGAACTATGTTCCCGATTGCTCCTCCCACACAATCTACTCAGATTGGATATTCTATAATTCTAAAACAAACAATTTTTTTTTTCTCAGCTTCAGGCCTTATACATAATTTGCAGTTCTGAGCCTTTTCTGTGCATCTTGTGAAATAACGACACAGTTTTGACTTTACTGCTTAGAGGATCTAGTTTAGTGCATAGAACAGCTCTGTTCTATTTCTATTTCCCAACAGAGTTACTTCCCATTTCCTGTAGGGGTGAATGGTATTCGCTCTGGCTCTCTTCCCTTCTTCTTGGAGGTTTCCTTCAGAAGATTTCTCTCTGTACGTTTGACAGATCATTTTCCTAATTACTAAATGAAGAATTTTGTAGAATACACCAGGTGCTATATCTCAAGTTGTTAAACTCATCTATATAATGGTGTCTTGAGTATAATTTTAATTTCGCCCGTTACCTAACAGAGGTCCTCTATAACTATATTTTGGTTTTGTATATCCCTGAAATTACAATATTTTATAGAGAATCAATAGTTATTGTAACCAGAAATTATTTACTATGAACTGATGATGTATGAAAATTAGTTCTCACTCAAATGTCCCCCTTTGTTCAATGCTAGTATCTTTGGCCCTTTGTTCCAACATCTTTGAGGGTCAATCTCTTGTTACAGCTTAGGACAATACAACAGTGAATGAAAACTAAATGATGATAAAGTAAAATAGCAATTTTTATAAGAGTTACAAGATGCAGCACATGAAATTGGGACTGGCAAGTTACTTAAATCAAAACAAAGTTATTGACAAGCAAGGATGTGTTAAGTCAAACCAGATGAGATAGAAAATAGACAAGGATGAGATCAAGATCATTATTTTAAAAGAGAATGATTTGACTTTGAAAAGATTATAAAGAGGTCCTTGGGAAAATTAACGGAGCCCTTGAATACCTCTGTGAAACACCTTTATTTATGCTCCTGCAGTGGAAGTTAAATGTGAAGGGAAGTTCTGTGGTGCTACCAGTTTAACAAAAAAGTCAGCCCTGCGCCATTGGTACATTCTTAGTTCATTTTAGAATCCAGGATGGTTTCAATTATAATATACATCTTTTAAAACACAAGATAACAACAATGTTTTCGGCTTCATTTGTTCAATATAAAATCTGCATTAAACATTTAAAAATAGTTATTATGAAGTTTTTGTTTTTCATCTTCTATGGATTCACATTAAGTGGCCTTTCTCAGTTCCAGTCATCCCTGGGAAGCACACTTCCTGGGTATGTTAACCTTCTGTCGCTGTTGTGCTGCCCGTCATGGTATATGACCTTTCCTCCTCTCCCTCTTGCCCTTACATCCTTCTCACATAGGTAGAATCGGTTTTAATAATATATTTTATTTAACCCAATATATCTAAAATATTGTAATTTTTAAATTTACAAAGGGTTTTAGGGATGGAGAGCCAGGGAGCTGTCTTGTCTCCCTCAGACACATAAGCAGGTTTTTGGGAACTAGGGGCAAATGGGACCCTCTGCTTCTAGGAGGGTGAGTTAGTATGAGCCCATGTGAAAGGGGACTCAGAAGAGGCCAAGGTGACTGGTGCAGGTACTTCCCTAGATGTGCTCACTCTGGACACAGAAAGGCTCCCTAGTGGTCAGAGGAGGTATTGGGGCCCTGTGAAGCATGCCGTGTGTGCACACTAGCAAAGTCAAGGAATCTCTTGAATGCAATCTTTCTAAAAGGTATTTTTCTCTAGAACACACCTCCTCTCGCCCCTGTTGCTTATTTTTTGGACTCTATCTCTTCACATGCTGCTAAACTTTTCTTTAATATGTGTCTAATCTTACTTATTTGTTTCTCTTAGAACATCTCATTTTTGACTCAGACTTAGAGGTAGAAGCTCTCAGAGAGAAGAAACGCTGTGTCTTTGTGATCCGTTCCTGGTGTTTTTCTTTGGCCTCCTTCATTCTCTTGGCCAAAACGTCTGGCATATTCTGTAGCCTCTTCCTTATTTTTCTTTGTATGCTGTTTGTTCAGAGCAGTATGCTGATGTTTTGTGTTGCAGGATGCTTGCAGTAACAAGACACAATCTTGGGCACCCAGTCCTTCTTACCTTCTTTGTTTAGGGACTTTCTTGCAGCAGACTGGCAAACATCCTCTTCTTTAGAGAGACTGAGAAGTTTGCATAGTCTGCTAGCTCTTTGGGCCTCAGGTGAGGAGACCCAGGGACATGTAATCAGTGGGAAAATTGTCAAAGATATTTTACATTCTTTTTCTCCCCATATTATGTTTTTGAAATCTGGTGTGTGTGTTACGCTTGGAGTACATCTCAGTTTGGACTAGACACATTTTAGGGGTCCAATAGCTACATGTTCAATGTCACACTGGCATCAGTGTGGACAAAAGGAATGTTCTGGAAATGGGAGCTTGTGGAGGTCGAGAAAATGATTTAGAGCCCTTGCAAGAGTCCATTCAAGAGAAGATGAACCCTAGAACTCATTGGAAGCTTTCACTGGAAGCTTTTCCCAGCCTAAATTCTATTTCAGCCAACATGATAAAAGAGTGTAAATAATTTGTGGCTCAAGTTCTGAGCTGCTTTTTCTCTTTTATCTAACTTAAGTCATTGTTTTATATTGGAGTTCTTTTGGAAATCAATTGCCTAGTCCTTCTAAACAGTTTTTATCTCAGTGGAGGTAGAGTTAGGCTCACCAGGCTTATTCCAGGTCAAATGGCTTTGAAATGAATTAGTGACCTGATGACTGGTTAAGCAATTTGCTCTTTTGGCCCAAACCTACTTTTCCACCTGTCACCACTACAGGTTTGAATCATTCCTGAAGTGCTCTTTCTGAAAACTGTTTCCTCTGGGTGATGCCCTACAGTTGAAAGAGTTGATTAGCTTTTGTTACTTTGTTATTCATGATCACAGAAACTAGAAATGTAAAGGAGCTAGAAACCATTATGGAAGCCTGTTAGATTGATTAATCTCGTTATTCAAAGATACACATTATAATTTCTTTTCCTTCTGAGTTCAGGATTGTTTATGAAATACTTCCTTATTCACTCACTCTTATTTCTGTCAAGCCCACTCTTTAATTTGTGCTGACTCTAGCTGCCACTTTTACTAGTTTTCACATCTAAGTTTCAAGTGCGAGGTATAATATTAATTCATTAGTAAATCAACAGAAAATTCCCAGGTGAAAAATATTGTGCTAGGTATTGAGTAGATGTGACATAGGAATAGGGAATCAGCAAATGGCGAGCACCTTAAGAGTGATGTATTCGTATATTATTATGAGAATTACTATATTACTAATATATTACTATATTACTATAGAAGGAGAGATTTGCTTCCAAAAGGGATGGGCAACGAAGGAGGTAATGATGGCAGGCTTTATGGAGGAGATAGTTGTATGGGACATTGAAGGATTAATAGAATCTCACCAGGCAAAGTAGGATCTCATGAATGGATAGATCAAAAAAGTGAATAGGAGACTTGAAGGAAATCTTGTTAAATTCAACTAATGGATAAGGTCCTGTTGGCTCACAGTATAGAGCAGAGGATGAGGATAAGGTGAGGTGAGTCTGGAAGAAGGCTGGAAGCTGGTAGTGAGGTACTTGCATACTACATCCTTGAACATTATTCAGTGGCCTGTTGAAAGCCAACATACTGTGGGCTGACCCACTCAGTTATTTACGGTGCTGCTCCATTACTTGACAGGTCCTTATGAGTCCATCTTGCTCAGAGGATTTTGGAAGTATAAATATCTCTTCATAATGATTGGCAAAAAGATTAGAAGGAAAGATAGAGGTTATATAAAGCTTGTACAGGAATTTACATCTAGCCTTGTCACCAATTTGATGATTTAGTTTGTATAGAATGGAAATTTGGGTTAGACCAAGAAGATAAATTTGACAGGAATAAATGTGCACTCTTGTATTTAGTTCATAAAAGTCAGTTGCACAATGCACGATAGGTTTGACAGTGGATGATAGAAAAGGAGAATTTGTTTGACCATTAGCTAGATGAGGAGTAATGTGACTGCTAAAAAAAAAATAAAGCAGCAAAAACATAATTCAAACTGCAGAGAAGACGGGACATTAACTGAAATGAGTACTATATTTGTAAATTGTTAGATGGAAAAAAATCTCAAAATTAAAGTTAGTTTACCCATATTGACATGTAATCATAGTGGTATGTGTAGGTAAGAGTGTAGAACTCCTTAGTGCCCAATTTACAGTGAAATGGTCTGTTGATTCAATCACACCTGCTGAAGAAGAGAGGTACTGTACGTGGATCATGAAGAAAAAATATTTGTACGTGTGTAAAGACCTAAGCTTTGAATTCTGACTGATTTTAGGTGTGTAATTTTAAGTAACGCAACCGTGAGTCTGTTCCTCTAGGGATGCCCTGTAGTTAAAAGAGTTGATTACCTTTTGTTGTGTTGTTATTCATGTTCACAGAAACTAGAAATATAAACCCTGATGAGGTAGAAATGATTAAGGAATCCTATTTGGAAAACACTTTGTCTCCCTCAGAGGATTGTTGGGAGGATGCAGAGCTCATGAAAACAATTTATATACTGTGATTCTTGTAAAGGTGCACGGTTTTCTGATAAGAGGCCATTTGTGGCTCTCCTTCAGACTCTCTTAGCTTTGGGCGATCAGAAATGCTGCTGAGGTCAGATTATTAAATCCACAGTTGGCCTTTTGAGAATGTCTCTACCCTCCCTATCATTGTTGCTAGGAAATGAATATGTAGTGGTTCTCAAAATGGGGTTCAGGATTACTTACATAAGAAAAATCCAGGGTGGTCGTAAAAATTGCAGATCCTTTCGGACTTGCTGAATCAGAATTTCTGGAGGTGCGACCCAGCTATCACGATTTTCAACAAACTATCTCATGATTCTCTGCTGGGGGTAATTTTTTCCCTACCCCCTAGGGGACATTTGGCAACATGTGCAGACATTTTTTGGCTGTCACAACTGGGGTAGGGGGTAGGTGCTACTGGCATTTTGTGGGCAGAGGGCAGGGATGTTGCCAAACATCCTACAATGCACAGGACAGTCCTCCATGACAAAGAATTATCCAGCCCCAATTGTCAATAGTGCTGAGGTTGAGAAATCTTGTATACACAGAATTAAAATCTGCTTTTCTAGGAGGTATCATCTATCTTTGGCATTTACTCACAGTTATTTTATTTAGTCATTCATCATTTGTTATTTGTATATTTATTTTCAAAAATCTTTTTAAATGGTTTTTTACTGAAGATGGAAAGATGTAGAACTTGAAATATAATTTTGGGACTGGAATTAGTTACTTTGGGCTCATTTTTGGATTTTTTTTTTTTAAATTGCTCAAATTAAAATTAATTCTTTCAGTGAAAGAATAGTAATGAAGATGAGATTTCCAGCTAGTTAGTTCTTCTTTTCACACATTGAAAAAACTTTCTTAATTTATACTGGTTGAGAGGGTAATTTGATTTTATGAAGAGCCAAATTTATAGAATTGTTAAAAAAATGTAGTTCAGTTTTGTTAGGTTCAAGGGCATGCAGATATTTTGTGGATGGGATTCAGGAAGGAAGAGATGGATTATATATATTATATATATCATTGTATCTTTGAGAACTTGCTTTTACACACACAGATAACAATCACTTGTAATTAGCAGTTCATTGTTTGAATGCAAACACTGCTGTTAAAGTGGTGATTGAAACAGTGGTTGTCCATTCCTCTTCAGTAACAGAAACATTTTCTTCCTTTGCACTGTTGATTTGCTAACAAACCTGTTTTGTATTATGATGATATAAAGGTAAAATCTGCCCAGCACTTCTAAAATATCAAAAATTCTTAGTGTTTACAAATGAAACACAACACTTACATTTATTCAATTTGCTTTCATTAAGCAAAAGAATTAGTTTAATATAACAATTACCCTTATTACTTATTTAAACCTGAATTCAAATTTAACTTCACAAGATGTCCCCAGCAGATGTTCTCTGTGGTGGTGATTTCTGTGGTGACTTTCAGTTCAGAAAAGCTTTGAATCTCTAATGAAAAATTTTCAAAGTAATAAGATGGAAGAGAAGCACTAAAATATACTTGAAGATAGAAATTGAAACAATTTTGGCTAAATGTATCAGGTTAGAAATTGCCCTAGTTATTGATTTCTGCTATTAGATAGTCCCCTTGTGCAAAGAAAGCCAGTTATTGATTTTTGAATTTGAATTTCTTTTGAAATAACTGATTGCCTCTACTGCAGATCCTTAACTCAGCTTATGAAAATCCAGTGTAATAGGACTCACCTGCTCCTCTAATGCCTGACTAATGTTTTGCTTAATTTACTCACGCCTGCTAACCTAGATGCTATTAGAATATACTGTTCATGGAACACATAAAATTAATGAATATCCCATTGTATTTTGAGGTATGGATAGTATATTTCAGCTACTGTTAATGATACCTTGATTTACCTTAAATAATTTCAAAGTTAGTTCCTGGCATCTTAATTCTATTTTTATATTTATAAATCTTTACTCACAATACTACACAGAGAAACAACCATATGCCTATCACTCAGGAAAGTCTAAGAGGTTTTGAAACTCCTTGACAGAAATCCAAGGCAAAAGACAGACAAATTCTTAACTATACTACACACAGTTGCCATAAATAAATAAATAAACAAATTTAATTCAGTAAAAAATTTGAGTGCCTGTTATGTACTAGGTACTGCTTTAGTAATCAGCAGATGAAGCCAAACAAATCTACCTGTGTAAAACCGTAAAGCTCCTAGAAGATAACATAGGAGAAAACCTAGATGACCTTAGGTATAGCAGTGACTTTTTGGATACAATATCAAAGGAACCCTTTATAAAAGAAAAAATAAATAAGCTAGACTTCATTAAAATGAAAAACTTCTGCTCTGTGAAAGACAATGTCAAGAGAATGAGAAGACAAGCCACAGACTGAGAGAAAATATTTGCACAAGACATCTGATAAAGGATATGATCCAAACATATACAAAGGACTCTTAAAACTCAACAGTAAGAGAACAAATAATCTAATTAAAAAGTGTGTCAAAGGCCTAAACAGAGAACTTACTGAAGAAGATAAACAGATGGCAAGTAAGCATATGAAAAGATGCTTCATATCATATGTCATCAGGGAAATGCAAATTAAAACAACAATAAGATACCACTGCATACGTATTAGAATAGTCAAAATCCCAAACACTGACAACACCAAATGTTGGCAAGGACGTGGAGCAATAGGAGATCTCGTTCATTTTTGGTCGGAATACAAAATAGTGCATCCACTTTGGCAGTTTCTTACTGAACTAAGCATAGTCTTACCATATTATCCAGCAATCCTACTTCTTGGTATTGACCCAAATGAATTGAAATATCTGTGTCCACGTGAAAATCTGCACACAGATGTCTATAGCAGCATTATTCTTAATTACCAAAACTTGGAAGCAACCAAGATGTCCTCCAGTAGGTGAAGGGGTAAACTAACTGTGATAATCCAGATTTTGGAATATTATTCAATGCTGAAAAGAAGTCAGCTAGCAAGCCATGAAAAGATGTGGTGGAAACTTAAGTACATATGGATGAGTGAAAGAAGCCAATCTGAAAGGCTACATACCCTATGAATCCAACCATAGGGATTCTGGAATCCATTCTGGAAAAGCCAAACTATGGAGCCAGTAAAAATATCCGTGGTTGCCAGGGGTTAGGGTAGGAGATAAATAGGCAGAGCGCAGAGGATTTTTAGGGCAATGAAAATACTCCGTACTATATTATAATGATGGATACACGTCATACATTAGTCCAAACCTATAAAATGTACAACACCAAGAGTGGCTCTTAAGGTAACCTATGGACTTTGTGTGATTATGATGTGTCAGCCTAGGTCCATCGATAGTAACAAATGTACCACTCCGATGGGGGATGTTGATAATGGGGGAGGCCATGCACGTGTGGAGCTGGGGGCTCTATGGGAAATCTCCGTACCTTGCTCTCAATTTGGCTGTGAACCTAAAACTTCTCTTTAAAAAAAGTCTTTATTAGGAAAATCTACCTGTAACAGTTTATTATCTAGTGGCGGTAGGGGAAGGGAGGGCACAGGCAATAAGTAAATAAGTAAATAATAGAATGTTTTTAGAGCATAATGAAAGTTGTGAAGAATTAATACTGGGGGAAACTAGGGAGTTGCCGGGCGGGGAGCGGGGAGAGGCCGCTATTTTAAATGGAGGAGTCTCTTTGAGAAGCCTCCTTCAGTGACCTGAAGGCAGCAAGTGAATGAGTGATGGGGATATCTGGGAGAAGACTGTTCCAAGCAGAGGGAATGGACTGTGCGAGGACACACATAAATGTATGAGTAGGAGCAAGTAATCAGATACCCCAGTAGCTTTTTTAAATGTTTACTGAGCTTGTATAAAGGTTATATACAGTAAACACTTAGGATAAAATCAATATGAAACAAAATACTGTGAAGATGCCAATGCTAACAGTAGAAGGAAGAGTTTTATCTTCGTACATCAAACCACCTGGACTAAATCCGTGACAACAGAGGAAGAGCAAACTTCAAAGTTTACCTTTGAAGCCTTTGGCTTTAGAAATTGTGCAGGTTTTGTGTTATCTTTGCTTTGCCATAACAGTAACTGTTGAATATGCTTTTATATATATTAAATTGTCAAGATTTAAAAGCTCTGAGAAGAAAATGTCTATAAAATATCATGCAATTGACACCAATATGGTCCGATTTGGGAATCACTTTCTAAACATCCTTTCTAGAGAGTAAGAAAACCAGGGTTAGACAGAAATGCTTAATGTGTTTTCATTATATTAAAATATGTCATTGTTGTTTTCTAAGGAATAATCACCCCCCCCTCCCCAGCTTTACTGGCTCTTTCTTTGACTTTTTTTATTTGGTGGAAATAAACTGATATTCCTCAAATATGAACATAAGTATTTTCAGGTTTAATCTAGCCCTGCATGTCATAAGTGAATTTAAAATGTATAGACTTGAATTATTGACAGAAATCACGATGTAGGGAACTTTTCCCTCTCATTTTTCACTCTTTGCATAGAATTAAAATCCATCCATATATTCTGTCCCCATTTTTTTGTTCAGTTTCTTGTTTCCCATTACTGCAAATAAGCGTATTGATGCAGCACCCTCCTACAACATACACATGACTTCACTATGGCTCATGATCACTTTTATCATTAACATTTCAATATGATGAACAAAATTTACACACTACGTGTATGTTTAAAGCAGTCACTTTTGGAGCCTGCTATGGCTAACAAGTAGAATCAGAAATTTTGTGTACCTTGGCTTTGAAATGGTATTTTATGACTACAGCACATGCACATTCTTTGAAGGCATGTCCGAAGGGCATGTCTTCATTCCTGGAGGATAAATTTGAGTTTTGAAATTCATCAGGAAAAAAATCAGAGTCAAAATCACTTTTAAAGGTAATCTAATAAATACTATTTAGGTAAAATAAATAAGTAAATAATTATGACTGACTTTATTTGGCTTCCAGTTTGGCTCAAAATTGGTTTCCAAAATGACTTGACCTTGGCCTTCTCTTGTGAAGAGTTTAGAATCTCCAATACTTAGTGCTGCAAAAGATATCAATCCTTTAAAAATGAATATTCTGGTGTTTTATCAAAATTATCACATGTTGCTTTATAGTCAGAATTAGTTTCACACTGTGACATTAGAGGTGTACTTCACAAGATATTTACAACTATCAAGTCTACTTTCGGTAAATTTATTTGAAAAATCGTTACTTCTTCTATGGGACAATAGATTAATCAGAAGAATTCTAGTAATGACAGTAAATCATTTGGCAACTCAAATTTTAAATAGCATGTATATAATTATGTACTTAGCAGAAGTGTCTTATTTGTAGAAGTGTTGAACTTCCCTCAGTTGGTGCTGGTGATCATCAGTTTGAAGAGTGCTGCTTTTTACTTCATTTTTCTGAAAGATGTGTGTGTGTGTGTATTTATCCAAGCACATATTTGGATTATCAAACGTTAGGAGTAAGAGAGTTTTGTTTGAAGAAATTTTTTAAAAGTTTGCTTCCATATCTTTGCAATTAGGTGGAAATTTGTTTTGTGCCTGCCCTGTGCCATAGTGTACTAGGTAATGCATGGGGGAGAAAATGATCAAGGTGCATTGCATTTGGGTGCATTGATGAAGCTTCCATTAAATCTGGAAAATAAAGACATGCTTAACTATACTGTGGTGTCAGTAAGTGTCATCCCCCAAATATACTCCTATGGGTACTGGAGAAAGGAGAGAGAACATCTGATCAGGAATATTGGGAAAGGGTTGAGATTGGCCTTGATAAATGGACTATGTTTTGATGAGCTTTACAAGTCAAGGAAGCATTAAAAGTGAACACGTGGGATTGAGAGAACATAGATACATTTGGAGGAGCTATGACGAGGTCAATGAGATGACAATTTAAGACACTGGGGATACCGTAGAGATTTTGACTGGTAAGACTGTTTGGGCCAGATGTGTAGGGCCCTGCATATCAAGCATAGAATAATTAGACATTTGAGTTTCTGATAGCATCTGAGTTGTGCTTTGAGGAGATAAACCTGGTAACAGGACACTTTAGAACAAGGAGAGACCAGCAGCAAAGAGAGAGCTAGGAAGAGAATTCAGAATTCATGTACTTCTGGACAAAGAAAGTGGTTGTCATAGTTAAGTTTCAAAGCTGGATTAATGAGTGTCAAACTGGACATGAAAGACAATGAAGAACAAATATACAGATTTAGAGAAAGCGGTGGCTAGATGTATCTTGATTTGATATTTTCATCAGTGTTGAAACTAGGCATGCATATTGAGTGTTTGTGAAAAACAAACAAACAAACAAAAAAACACTTGAGAAGGGCTTCTGGTTTCCAGGCCAGTGTGTAAGAGTCTTAAGAAGTCACTATTCCAGCCTAGCAACAAGTAAAAGACTGAACAAACTGCAAAATCAACAACTCTACTTAGCTCCATCAAAGAAGTGAGGTAACAGGACAAACCATTGCTCTCAAAATTGGAGAGAAAAGACAGGTGGATACAGAATCGCAATTTATTGGAGCAGAAGTTCATAAACAGATGCCTCTGCAAGAACCAGTGCTGGGATAGGAAAACCTCCAGTGGAATTGACAAATTGCTGGAGGCTCAGAGTGGACAAATCTGAGAGTTGAAAACTCTAGGAGAACCCAGTTATAGGGGAACCACTACATTTCTGTGAGTTTTACTTCAAGGAGCTCTACCAGGTCTTTCTAATGAACACTGGAGAAAAATCCAGCATTAGGGAGGGGAAAAGGAACCATTTTGAAATACAGCAGAACATTCTGTTCTTCTTAACAAGGTCTACCCTCAAAAGAAACTACTTTATCAGAGCCCAACCTCCTGAAGTTTCATCAGAGCCTAGCCTATCTTGAGGAAGGAAAACATCCAACTCCAGTGCCCTCCAGCCATGCCATTCAACCTCAGTGGTATGGGGGAAAGGGGGAGGGGAAGGACTGAGAAGCTCTAGTGAAGTTAATAGCCCAGAGGCACAGGCTCACCAAAAGACTGAGACCTAATTATAGGACTATGGAACAGTTCCATTCGCCCGACACCTTACCACTACAGTATTGAAGGACTATTTACTGCTGTTCCTTTTACCAGTACGTGATGGGTACTTTTCAACAGTAATGACAAAATACAAAGCATGCTAAAAGGTAAATTCCACAGTTCCAAGAGACTGAACAAGCATCAGAACCAGAGTCAGATACAGCAGGAATATTAACATGGACCAGGAATTAAATAGCCACCAACCTAGAATTCTCCAAAAGTGAAGTAGAAATATTTTCTCAGACAAACAAAAATTGAGGAAATTTGTTGCCAGTAAACCTGCCTTGCAAGAAATGTTAAAAGATCTTCAGAGAAACATAAAATGGTATAGAGTATAAACTCGGATCTATGTGAAGAAAGGAAGAGCATTGAAGAATGAATAAATACAAGTAAAATTTATATATATTATAACAAGGTTGTAGGATACTAGGTTAATATTCAAAAGTCAATTGCTTTCCTATATACCAGGAATAAATCAGTGGAATTTGAAATTAAAAACATAATACCACTTACATTAGCACTCCTCAAAATGAAATACTTGGATATAACGCCATTGAGTACATATAAGATTCATATGAGTAAAACTCTGATGAAAGATATCAAAGAAGAACTAAATGAGAGAGATTCCATGTTTATGAATTTGAAGACTCAATATTGTCAAGATGTCAGTTCTTCCAAATTTAATCTATAGATTCAATGCAATCCCAATCAAAATCCCTGCAATTTATTTTGTGGATCTTAATAAATAAATTACAAAGTTCATATGGAGAGACAAGAGATCTATTGGGTGGAACAAAAAGTGCCTTTGGTTTTTTAAGTAAAAATAAAAGACACATTTTTCATTTTCACCAAGGACTTTATTGAACAGTGTATTCACCTTTTTGTTCCACTACCTTCTGCTATTTTTTAGGCAACTTCATAATTCCATCTTCCCAAAACTTTTTATCTTTTCTGAACAATGAACTGTTCCAGGTGCCTTTTACAGTCCTCTAGGCAATTGAATTTTCTTCTATTAAGAGAACTTTGTAAATACCAAAATAAATGGAAATCCAAAGGTGCAATGTCTGGTGAATATGGCGGATGAATCAGAACTTCCCAGCCAAGCTGTAACAGTTTTGGCCTGGTCATCAAAGAAACATGTGGCCTTAGCCAGATGGAAGATTATACGTTTTCTGTTGATTTCTTCTGGACGCTTTTCATTGATTGCCACTTTCAGTTGGTCTAATTGGGAGCAGTACTTGTTGGAATTAATTGTTTGGTTTATTTCAGTAGAGAATCGCATGCAGAAATATGGTCAAGAAAGTTTTTTCGCTTAATTTACGTGGAACCCAAACATCAAAGCGATTCACATAACCAAGCTGGTGCAAATGATTTTCAGTGCTTGATTTGGATATTGTGAATATGTCGGCTCTCTCCCGTGTGGTATAACGTTGATTGATTTCAATTACTGTTTCAATTTAACCGCTATCAACTTCAACTGGTCTACATGACTGTGAAGCTTCGTCCAGCGAGAAATCTCCAGCATGAAACTTCGCAAACCACTTTTGACATCTTCGATCAGTCACAGCACCTTCTCCACACACTGCACAAATCTTTTTGTGGGTTTCAGTTGCGTTTTTACCTTTCTTAAAATAATAAAGCACAATATGCCAAAAATGTTGCTTTTTTTCTTCAATATTAAAATGGCTACACAAAAATTCACCAATTTTGATGTCTATTTTTAAAGGCACGCTGATATGACAGCTGTCAGATACACTCTAACAAAATTGTTTCGAATGAAGTTAAAGACAACTAAGTGCTACTAGAGCCATCTTATGGAAAAAACCGAATTAACCTTTTGGCCCACCCAATAGAATAGCTAACACAATATTGAAGGAGAAGAACAAAGTTAAATAAGTGACACTACCCAACTTCAAGATTTAATATAAAGCTACGACAATCAAGAAAGAGTGATAATGGCAAATGAATAGACAAATAGGCCAATGGAACAGAATAGAACCCAGGAATAGACCCATGTAAATATAGTCAAGTGATCTTTGACAGAGGAGCAAAGGCACTACAATAGAGCAAAGATAGTCTTTTCAACAAATGGTGCTGGAACAACTGAACATCCATATGCAAAAAATAAAAATGAACCTAGACACAGACCTTACATCCTTCATAAAAATTGACTCAAAATGGATCATAGACCTAAATGCAAAACAGAAAAACTATGAAACTCCTGGAAGATAACATAGGAGAAAATCTAGTTGACCTGGGATATGTTGATGACTTTTGATATAACACCAAAGTTACAACCCATGGAAAAAACAGTTGATAACCTGGACTTCATTAAGGTGAAAAACTTCTGCTCTGTGAAAGACAAGGTCAAGGGAATGAGAAGACAAGTCACAGACTGGAAGAAAATATTTGCACAAGACACATCTAATAATGGGTATGATCCAAATATATGCAAAGAATTCTTTAAACTCAACAGTAAGAAAACAACTTGATTAAAAAGTAGGCAAAAGACCTGAACACCTCACCAAAGAAGATATACAGATGGCAAATAAGCATATGAAAAGATGCTCCACATCATATGTCATCAGAAAAATGCAAATTAAAATGACAATGAGATACCACTACACACACATTAGAATGGTTAAAATTCCAAACACAACACCAAATACTGGCAAGCTGTGGAGCAACGGGAGCTTTCATTCACTGCTGGTGAGAATACAAAATCATATGTCCACTTTGGAAGTTTCTTACAAAACTAAAGAGTCTTACCATATAATCCAGCAATCCTGTTACTTGGTATTTACCCAAATAAATCAAAAACTTATGTCCACACAAAAAGCTGCACACAGATATCTATAGCAGCTTTATTCATAATTACCAAAACTTGGAGGCAACCAACAAGTCCTTTAGTAGGCGAATGAATAAATAAACTGTGGTACATCCAGAGAATGGAATATTATTCAGCATTAAAAAGAAATGAGCTATCAAGCCACGAATAGACATAGAGGAACCTTAAATGCCTATGGCTGAGTAAAAGTAGCAGTCTGAAAAGGCTACATACTATATGAATCCAACCATATGACATTCTGGAAAGGGCAAAGCTACGCAGACAGTACACAGATCAGTGGTTGCCAGGGGTGGAGGGAGGGAAAGATGAGTAGGTAGAGCAGGAGTGATTTTTAAGGCAGTGAAACTATTGTGGTTGATATTATAATGATGGATGTATCTTTACACATTTGTTAAAACCCACAGAGTGTACAACAGCAAGAGTGAACCCTAATGTAAGCTATGGACTTCGGGTGATAATGATGTGTCAGTGTACGTTAATCGATTATAACAGATGTACCCCTGTGGTAGGGGGTATTAATGGTGCAGGACGTTGTACATGTGCGGGAGCAGTGGGCATATGGAAACTCTATGTACTTTCCACTCAATTTTGCCATGAACATAAAATTTCTCTAAAAAATAAAATTTGTTTCAAAACAGAAGGCAGCACTGAAAATGTGGGCTTTCTTGAGTAGATGTACAGCTTTGCAGGTTTGATGTTTATTTCATTTCTGAAATAACTGGGGCAGATGCCTTGCATTCCTGAGACTTTTCTAGGAGTTATCACAGACAGATGGTGGGCTAAACCCTGAGATCAATAAGGCAGTGGGGTATCCACAGTTATTTGAAGTAAATTTTGTTTTCTTTGAAGAGGTCTGAGTCTGGTTGATGCTGTTGGTTGAGTGTACACTGAATAGGGAATCAAACCTAGAGCGTGAGTTTCTGACTTCTCTTCTATTTCTAATAAATTTGGTAGGAGGGAAAAGCTGATGGAAATTTTTTGACAGCTTGTTCTGTGAATGGTGAATAAACATATTTTATTTGTGGGGAAAAGGAAAAGAAAAGCATAGATAATGCTGGCCTTCAAAGCGTTACAGTCTTCTGTCCTCAAATATCTGGTTTTACTGTTTTAAATTAATTAACTATGCAATGAGCTGTTTTGTGAGACTTTCCTAATGTCCAGGAAGTTTAGCTAAAGCTCAAATTTAAGAAAAATATCTCTTGTACTCTGAATTCTAAAGGAAGGTACCAATGATATACAGTATTTGGGTCCAAAAAGAAATCTCTTTATTCTCTGGCTGGCTGAATATTGAGCTAAAATATACTTATATCAACTTGGTACTGCTTCCTAAGTTTGTGAGAGAGCCTGATACGGGTCCCCGGCAGTTGGAGGACATTGTGAGCTTAGACTAGTTCCCTCATATACATTTCTTAAGATAGGAGAACTAAAGGGACTTTCCAGCAGAGACTGAAGGTATTAGAGCATAACATAGCTGGAGTTGGGGCAACCCCATGCCCTGCCAGTTCTCCACAACCCTCAAAAGCCATAGAAGAGAACCTTTAAATGCCCGGGGCTTCCCTGTGGCAGAACATGGACATGACAGGAGGAAGAGGAGCTCCTGGACTTGCCAGACAGATAAAGTGACAAGAAATTGATCTCAGTCTGGAGAAAGGATCGTGGGATGGTCCACTGGCAGGAGACCAAAGGAGGTCCAGTTGCCCCTCTCTGGGGAATCCTCAGCAACAGGGGGTGGGCTGGAGTGAAGATGAACATGCTTGAGAAAGGCATGCACACCACTTAGACTGAATAAACCAGACCAAATAGATCAACCTCCCACCGCATACACAAATGTGGTAATGTCTCTGAGTCTCCTTCTCTACAGAACCCAGCACAGAAATCTAGACCCTGAAAAGAACTGGGAAAGACAGAACTTTACCCACGCTACTCTAAGCAGGCAAGGGCCACAGATATAACTTGTACTGGGTGAGAGGAGGATCTTTAAATGAACATGAGATTAAAATTATAAGCTGGAGAGGACTAAGTTTTAGTAATTGAAACTGATGTAAACATTATAGAAACTCTAAGATATTAAAGGATGGAAAAGGGGATAAGTGGGAATCAAGGTAGGTCTTGAGGCAGTAGGGAGTGTGTGCTGAGTGTATTTTTTTCTCTTGCTGAGTTACAAATCTTCACAAATTTAGTGACTTAAAATGACATGTTTAGGATCTCAGCTTCCAGGGGATCAGGTGTCTAGAAATGACTTAGTGGGTTATTTGCTCAGCGTCTCACAAGAGTGCAGTCAGTGTGTCAGGCAACCTGCGTTCTCATCTGGAGCTCAGGATCTTATTCCAGGTTCAGTCGGGTTGCTGGCAGCGTGCAGTTCCTTACAGCTGCGGAGCTCAGGCCCTCAACTGCCCATCTCCATAGGCAGTTCACAGCATCACTGTTTTCTTCTTCAAGGCCAGCTGGAAAGCATCTCTGCTGCTTCAGGAAGGGCCAAGATACCCTTTGAAAGAGCACATCTGATTAGTCAGGGGCCACCCAGGATAATGTCCTTTAGAATAACTTAAAGTCAACTGAAAAGGAACTTGAATTGAATCTGGAGAGTACCTTCCCTTTTGCAAAATATTGTAACTTAATCATGGGCATGCCATCCATCATAGCCACAGTCCCTTGCCACATGAGAGAGGAAGTGTTATACAAGGGTGTGCCCCAGTGGGTAAGAATTTGGGGGGCATCGTAGAATTCTTCCTACCACGGGGAGTCTGGAAAGTTAGACAGTGCATGCTTCACTTAAATTCAAATTCGATTTTGTTTGAAACACTACAGGCAAAACAAAATACTGCTTAAGTTTATAGACTTCTAGTTTGTAACTCCTAGAGCAGATATGGAAAAATTAAATCATTTCATGTTTGTAATCCATTGAATTGTGACCCCTCAATAAACTTGTTAAAACTAAGCAATAATTGATGGGTTATTGGTCAAAATGAGAAAGTCATTTGTTCATATTGAAATAGTCCATGTGCCAGTAAGAGTGGTCTTGATAAAATTTATCAGGTTGAAGCTCTTTCAAAATCCAGAGATGGCCAGGTTTTTAAAACTAGTGATTTTGAAGCATTAGGTCTTATTTAATATCCACAGATATACTTTGCTGAGTTAATGTCTGTCAAATATCTTAGCTCTAAGCCTGAATAATAATGAAGAGGTCTTATTAACTGCAATTCTTATAATATTACCAGGTGCCATTTTATTACTCAATGGATAACAATTATTTTGAAAAAATATATTTTAGTATGTGAAAGAAGAGTTCGAAGTTCATTTCAGGAGCAACAAAACAAAACCTGAGTCTGGGGGTGATAACCGTGTGTTTAATGAACTTATTCTATTCTGAAACAAGAATTTAAATTTACCTTTGCATTTTTTTTTCTGGAAAGAAAAGGTTTAGCCACAGTTACTTTTCATAACTGATTTCTGCTAAGCTTTTCCTTAATTAAAATCATGTGTGACTACCAACAGTTATTAAAAGCACATTATATAAATATATTTATTGTTCCTCTTTGTTATTTAGAAAGAGGACCAGAATATTACCACATATTTTATTCTCGGATAATTCTCTTAATAAGGGAATAAACTTCAGAAGTGCTTTTAAAAGACATTATGGCTGAAAAGTGTTAGTGAGAAGAAGCTATAGACCTAAACAGCTTTTCCGTTTCTTTGGATTTTATGTTTTTAATAATAGATTGAATAGTTAGTTGCCTGCTTGACAAGTTTATTGTCCTTATCCGGTTGCCAAGCGAGAAACATTTCCAAGCAGACAGCAGGTATTAAAAACACCACATAGCACAGGGAGATCAGCTCTGTGCTTTATGACCACCTAGAGGGGTGGGAGGGAGGGATATGCAAGAGGGAAGAGATGTGGGAACATATGTATATGTATAACTGATTCACTTTGTTATAAAGCAGAAACTAACACACCATTGTAAAGCAATTATACTCCAATAAAGATGTTTAAAAAAAAAAAAAAAAACACAAGTGATTCAAGCCATTAAGTAGTCATAAAACTTGAAACGGGTGTTCCTGGACTTTCCTCCGATGGCCAGGCTTTTCCTCAGAGCTCTGGCCCCCTAGCCGCTGCCAGTTGAGATGGCAGACATTTGAAGGTGAAAGCATCAATTTTTAACTGAAACTCTCAGGCTTCTCCCCAAACAAAATAAGGCATTTTCTTTATATCTCAATATTTGAAGCTGCTTCATCAGCTAATCTGGATTAAGAACAAAGAGAATCACGGATTGTTCTGTGTTCCTCTGAAAATGGCCAAAGTACTACTCATAAAAAGCAGTCTGTTGTGACTTTCTGAATCCGTTTTCCTTTTATATTTTGTTAGTCTGTGAAAGGGAGGTATCATTCCAGATTTCTTTGTAATGCAGATGCCTGACGATTTTTCTATCATCGTTGAGGTTTGGATTCATTTAAAAGGCTCTGGCATCAGTTTGCTGAGAATTCCACATGGGGGTTTTAAACCCAAATTACCTATGGGGTCTAGGAAGATGACATGAATATTAAATCCAGAAGAAGGTGGAGGCAATGGGGAGGATGGATCTGTGGTGAACAGAACAGTGCCTGCCTCACCTAAACACATGTTTAATTTCATTTTAAACATAAAAGCCCAACAAAATACTGCTTAGGTGTATAAGCCACCAGTCTGAAACTAGTGGTTGAAAAGACACCCTGATATCCCCATGGAACAAAAGGAAATGGGTTTAGACAAGGGAAGAATTTCTTATAAAAGATTTCAGTATTTATCTACTGAGGCAAATTATTTCTTTACTTTAAAACAGATACATACATGACTTTGAAACGTTGTTTTGTCTTAGCCAAAGGTTTCAAACTTTTTGGAGCTGCAACACCTTATTAGGTTTATTTCAGAACACAATCTTAACTTTGCATCTGATAGTACCATATGGAAATTTTTTACATTAAAAATGAGAGATTTATTTTATGCTGTTCTTTAATTGAAAAAGTAAGTGACTTTTGGTTAGAAGTAGTGAAGAGACACATTTATCTCTGTTCCCTGGCAAATCCCTTTAAAGTTACAGTAATAACATTATTTAAAATGTATGTTAGTAAGAGTAAAGGGAATGGTTGGGGGCAGGTAACAGTGGGTGAGTGTTGGAGGGATCTCAAGGCAATTTTTGAAGATAGGAAGGGGAGAAGGAGTGGGAGTAGAGGTATACAGAGGGCTGTCGACAAATGCACATTGATGCACCGGTCAAAACGGTGGAAAAACTCAGAAATTCAAAGAACCAGGTCACTAGAAAAATTGAGGTGGAGGAGGTGATAAAAACAGGGGGTGCTATTTGGAAGGGCTGAAAGGACCGGTTCGAGTCTCTGGGTGCCTTTTCCTATTCCATACCATGAAGTTATTTAGCTCAGCCCTGACCTCAGGAAAACTGGCTATTTATTTCCTGCAGCAATTGCCCTCTGGACTCTGGGACACCAGACACACAGGAGGGAGAGGTTGAGGTGCTAAAAAACAGGTGTTTGGCTTCAAAGATACTGACAGCCAGAGAAACATCCCAGGTAGGAGCTTGGAGATTTGAAGAAACTAAATCCTCTCAAAGAGATGCATGTATAGATAGTGATATTTGCCCTGATGAACGTGTAGCAATGAAGCTCGAAAGTCACAATAGTTCTTAGTGCATTCTTAAAAAGAATAAAAAATAAAAATAAATATATATTTGTAATCATTAAATTTTCAAGCAAATAGGAAAGCAGAGAAAATAACACACACCCACGAATATTACCAACATTTGGAAAGGTGCTTATATTTGCCATCTTAGCTTTACAGTCTCCTCTTTAAGAAAAAATTAGATTTGTAAATTTTTGTAAATTTGTAAATTTGAAATTAGACGGTAACATTGTAAATTAGCTCTACCTCAATTAAAATAAAAGAAATTAGATACTGCTAAAGCAGCATCCTAATCCTTTAATTCTCAAACTCCCCCTTACACTCCAAGTATATTACTTTCCTGAAATTGTCTTGTATCATTCCCATGCAAATTTGTCTATTTTTACTCTATATATCTCCATAAATAATATATAATTATTGTCGTGGGTGTTTAAAAGTATTTGTAAATTGTATTATTGTATTTCTTGGATTGATCCCAATTAGTCAAATTTAACATAATTATGAATGTATGAGTATGACTGTATTATGAATGTGTATTAATACAATATAAGTTTTAAATACTCAAAATAATATCTATTTATGGAGACACATATATATATATGTATTTTGCTGGATTTGGCTCTATGCTGATGAGTGAATTTGCCTCATGATTTTTCTTTTCATGTCATCCTTATCTGTTTTTGTGCCAAGGTGGTATTAGCTTCACCAAGTTAGATTTATTTTCCTATTCTTTACAACTGATTATGAAATATACTGGTTTTATGTTCATTAAATCTTTTTCATTACTTGCCTATAAAGCCATCTGGGTCTGTGATGTTTATATACACATAGAATTTTAACTACAAATTTGACTGTTTTTGTAATGGTTGAAAGTTTATTCAGAATTTCTCCTTAAGTCAGTTTTGGTGAGTTATACTTTCTAGAAAAGTATTTGGTTTTTTCCAAGTTCTCAAATTTAATATCTTGAACTGTTTATGAAATTATTCTGATTAAAATTTTTGATATATATTTATATGTACATATTGTTTATGTGTGACTTTTCACTTTTTTCTTTGATTTTATCAGGTTTGTCTATTTTACTATTTATTAGTCTATGTTTTCTATATCATTTATTTATTCAGCTTAAACTTTTACAATTTTTGAACCCTTTTTATTTCCTAATATATGCATTTAAGTTTATAAATTTCCTTTTAACTGTTTCTTTAGTTGCAACCCTATCTTGATATTTATATTGTTATTCAGTTTTAAATCTTGTCTAAATTCTCCTTTGACATTTTTATATAGTTCACAGATTTTTTAGTTTTATGCTAATAGAACAACATATTTATAGTTATCACGTCACATAATGTATATGCATAAGAAAACAGAATAAAAATGAGCAAAATAAATATTAAAGAACAGTCATTTACTCTAAATAAAGAGTCATATTTTACAGAATGTCATGTAGGTACACCCTCTGTAGCTACATATGTTAAATCATACCTTTGGGGAGACTCTTAAAATCACTATTAGCTTTTGAAGTAAATATTGGTATTTTCCCAGCAGATTGTGTCTTCTGATTTTCACATGGTCAGTGGTATCTCTGTGACCCCCATGGTAGATGGTAAATGTAGACAAATGTTTTAGGCAAGTTATATATTTGTCAACTTTTTTTAGAAAAGGAAATTTAGCACTTATATTTTTAATAAACATGAACTTCTTTTGGCTCATTGCTTTCAAAGGGTTTTACTGAGAAATATAGCAAATATGAAACAAATAATTACAGACAAGCAATGTATAAGTAATGCCAAGATCACTGCGACCAGAATTTTCATACTATTCTATGTACACTATAGAAGAATTGGTCAGTCTCTTTATCATGCATATATCTCAAACATTTAACCTGTAATTTCTCACATTTCCTATTCACCCAGATGCCTGGTAGCTTTGTGCATTTCACAAGTTATGGAACCTTCCACAGCACAGCTTACTAGACCCCAAGTGATGGGGCAACACATCTCCCACAACCATTTCAGACCAGAAGGAGGTAGATATCTCTAGCTTCTGGCCTCTCAGACACTTGTTTTATTAGCTAGCACCTTGCATCCTGTTCTGATAAGAAGGGTTAGTTTCATATGTCTGCAAAGTGTCTGGAAAACAGAAATTGGCTCTTACAAGTCATTGTTCAGAATTAATTATATATGGCAATGAGAACTGTTCACTGAACCCACTGCTGGATGAGATTGTGCTAGAAGCTGCAAGCACAAGGTGGAGGTCCACCAATCCTTAGAATTATGATCCTTCATCATGAGTTTTAAAATATTAATAATTAGACCTCCATATTCTGGAGTAAAATGATTCTTAATTTTACAACAATCAGTGGTGAGCCATGGTCAATCAGACCACTTGATTTTGTTCCCATTGGCAAGAAAATATTTTATATTAATAAAGTACTTAAGAGTTAACTTGTGTAGAAGTTCTATGTGGGCTTCTAGATTCTTACATCCCACAACTTCCTTCTGGGTTCATGTTCTTTTATTGTGAAGTATGTTATTTAGTAGTTCTTCCAAAGAGGGTCTAGGTCAGTAACATTCTCAGACCTCATATGTTTGAAAAAGATAATTATTTTTGATTTTTTTGATATTTTGGCTAAGTATAGAGTTCTAATTTCTTATTTATTTTCCCACAAACCTTTTGATAATGTTATGCCATTGTTTTCTGCATATATTGCTGATAATAAGAACTATGCCAATAGTCAGATTCTCATTTCTTTGTAGGTAATGTCTCTCTTGTAACTTTTAGTATTTTTCTCTTTATCCTCAATGTTCCTCAGTTTTGCTCTTTTTTTTAAAGACATCTGTGTATTTTATATCATCTTTATTATCTTATTCAATACTTAGGGGGCTTTTTAAATTCAAGGACTCATGTCTTTTGTTCACTTCTGAAAAATTGTCTGCCATCGTCTCTGTCTACTTACTATTCTCTTTATTCACTCCTTTTGAAATTGTATTCTGTGTAAATTGTGCTTTTTTGGTCTATTCCTGTAGTTCCTCAATTATAAAAACTTTTTATATTGTTTTCATTCTGACTTCTCTTCTTTGAGATTACTTATTCCTATTCATTAGTTCACTCTTTGGTTTTGCCAGTTCTAATATTTACTTCACCAATTGTTTCTTTTTAAAATGTTAATAAGCAATTTTTCTTTCTAAGTTTCTAATTTGGCCTTTTAAATGTTTGGCTGTACTTATTTAATAATTGCCTATTCATATCCTACACCTTGCCATTTTATTGATATTTTGTGGTGTGACTTGTATCTTTGTTTATGAAGATTTTCAAAGATATGTACTTTAAAGCTCTTTATAGATTTATCTCTATTTTCTTAGATAGGAAACCTCTTATTTATAGATCTTGAGTACCAACTTTCATGGTGCAGGTGTTTCTCATAAACTTTATTATATTTTATGAACTCAATTTCCAGAAAAGATTTCTCCTTTGAGTTCCTTGGGTTGGGACAATTTCTGTGTGAAATAGTCTTATGATTTGCTTCTCTTTCTCTTTTTCTCTTTCAACTTTTTGCTCCTTCCCTTAGTTCCTTTCTCCCTTTCCCTTCTTTCCTCCCATGCACTCTCTTTTTTAAAGGGGAGATAGCTACTGCTATTTTTAAACGACAAAGATTTACTTTTTTTCCTTTCAAGAACAGCTAGGTATTTAGAAATATCTAAAGACATTTTTATTTATCGTTTCTGGGTTTATACAGGAAAAGGGAGCTTTCAAAAATTACCATCTTGACCCAGAAACCAAACAACTTAACTTTTACATTAAAACTAGCTGCATTAATACAAATGACAAAGAGATAAGGTGCAGATATTTGGAAAGTCTAATTCTGTGGAAAGTTCTTCAACTACAGATTGCTATTGAAATCTTTCAGAGTTTGGGGTACATCAGAAAACCTATAGCTTTATATTTTAGCCTGAGAAATACACATGAGCAATTGGTGATTTAAGTGATGAAGTGTACAGAGATAGTAGTGTGAGAGAAACAAGTAAAAACATCTTCTATTTTCTCCTCAGCCAGAGGCGAGCTGCTGGATTTTGCTTTTGAAAAACTCTTTAAAGGATGAATGAATATTTTAGGTAGAATTTTGGGGCAGACCATGTAATACTTGATTCCAAGCAGGAGAAAAATGTGTTATGTATAATGGTGTGAGGAATGAGGGGATTAGTGGAGAAGACTTTTAAAAAAAATTCTTCTTAAAATGGACATGTGAGAATATAATGTGTGCAAATACAGTAAATGTTCTCTTTGATTGTAACTATTTGAAGAGTTCCAGAAAGTATTATTCTAACCTGTGAAATATGATGTGGATTATTGAAGTTTGGTAAGAATTAGCATAAAATATTAGCATTATTGAAATACTAAGGATGAGACAGGACAAAAAGAGCAAATATTTTTGAGACTGTGCATAAAGTCAGTATTCAGTGTAAAAAATTCATGCAGTCCTTTTAAAATTAGCTGTAAAGAAGTTGAGGAAAAGTTTTCTGCCTAAACAAAGTTTTCTAGCTGTTGTATAGCACTAAATTCATTTAAAAAATATTAACCATGAATGCTTATTAAAATAAACGCTTGGCTTTACCTGTCTACTTTAACTTTGAAACATCATTCACAGTTAGGTTTGAAGTATAACTCTTTTAAATGTTGCAAAGTGCATCTGTCATTAGAAGACTCCAGGGAATGGGGGTCAGAACGTCTTAAACTTTTCAATAACGCTTTGTTATTTCAGGAGTCCTATAGCTTTAATATGTATCACTGCAGTGACTTCAAACTTTTTGTCTTGGTTGGACATCTTGTTTTACTGAGCATATTTTAATATTGTCTACAGAAGCTCATGTAAGCAGAGATTTAACTTCTATTGCAGAATTGCAGATTTCTCTCAATAAACAATTCCTACCTGAAATTTCAACTGGGTTCCTTTTGCAAAAGTATATAGTGGATCAAAACATGCTGCTGTGGGATGAAGTGAGGGAGTGGCATGGACATATAGACACTACCAAATGTAAAATAGATAGCTAGTGGGAAGTAGCTGCATAGCACAGGGAGATCAGCTCAGTGCTTTGTGACCACCTAGAGGGGTGGGATAGGGAGGGTGAGAGGGAGAAGCAAGAGCGAGGAGATATGGGGACATATGTGTATGTATAGCTGATTCACTTTGTTATACAGCAGAAACTAACACACCATTGTAAAGCAATTATACTCCAATAAAGATGTAAAAAGCAAAACAAAACAAAAAACATGCTGCTGTGATGTTATTCCTGACTTCAGAATGTTTCATTTCTACTGCCAAGTGAATCAATTATGACAACTAAGGATTTGAGTATGAAAGAAAAAGTATTTTTTAAGATGCTTGCTGTGGTCACTTTTTTGAGGAACCCTAATTATAATGCACACACACAACACACTCTCACATGCTGATTCTTAGTTATATTTCTGACAATAAATTAATAAATATGTTCATGACCTGGCATATTTACTGCCTATAAACCAATCTTCCTAAGAAGCAAAATATAAATTAAACACTGATGGGCAAGCATAGAATCAAGCTAGGGCGATGATTTGGATCTGTTGAGTAACTGGTACAATCCTCTGAGTTGGTCTGACATACACATCTCTGTCTATTACAGAGCAAAACTTGACATAGGACCAGATACTCATGCTCATGAGTCATGACACCTTCTTCCCTAAAGATGGACTCTAGAGATAAAATATTTGTATATTTATTGTTTATTTTATATTTAAAAGTCCATATATCCCTTAAAACTCAATATAAACATCAGGTTATATATTGTAGCCTTGTTCCTTAGTAAAGTGATTTTTCATACCAAATTCAAATCATAGCGCATAACTACTAAAATAAACATCTCCTACTTTGTATGTTACATACTTAGATAAAAAGAAAAAGAAATGCCCTATCAGGAAGTGTGTGACATTGCACCATTTTCATTAAACTTAATATATCCTTAGGTGCAACTTCCAAAAGGATGGTAAAACAGTCAATATCCAATTAGTTTGAACAAGGTTAGAACAACCTCAACTAGATCAGTGTAATAGGGTACTCCACATTTATAACAGAACTCTTATTTACTTGAATTGAGCCCACAAAATTCAGAGAATATAAAGGTCATTAAACTATTTTATTTTTTTCTGAATAAATTTAAGACTGGTTCTAAGTCTCCACACAACAGGCTTGGTAAGACATCCTGTATCATTTAATAGTGGCTCCTTCTGTATCTCCATTATCTTATAAGAGCATCTCAGGGCTTATGTGCCTCCAAATAGCAACAGCCATGATAATTACTATTTTGTCACCATTGCCACAGTTGAACATCAGCCTTCTGAAACTTGTGGGACATTTGTATGTTCATATCTGGCCATAGATATACAGCAGACTTGGGTAGTTGGGATGTACAGCAAGCTTGCCTAGATAGAAACAATTGCTCTTTGGCCTGGTTCATTGTGTTCAAGCTCCAAGGCATCCAGCAACTCCCTCGCCATCTGGGCTGCTGTGTGCATCTAAGATGTAAATTCATAGCTTTTGTAGAACCTGCTTTTCTTAGGTCTTCAGGAATCTTGATCTCTGTCTGGGTCATATCACTTCCTCCTGGCTATCCAGGTACTAGTTACTTACCAATCTCTTTGTAGAGACATCTGGTTTACTGTCTTTGTATGCCTAACCTTAAGATCAAATAACTCAATGGATTTTTTCTTCCATTGTGCCTATGACTTTCAAAGCAGCCAAAAACTTTCATCAAAAGGATATATAATAAGGACCTTCTACACAAATTGGCTGTTCTTCTAAGAGAAAGGTAAAGGAAAAAATTGCTTATTCTTTTTCTCCTACACCAGCAGGCCAAGATAGAAATTAATACCTCATGTCCTGCCACAGAACTTTTGGCTCACATGTGTAGGTAATAAAAGGTCACACTCTCATGCACTTACCCTGGGCAGGAATGTTTTTAGCAATTTATATCTATTAACTTTACATATATTTGTTACACATGTTAATTCATTTAATCTTCACAAGAATCCAGTGAAGTAGATACTGTTTTTAAAAATTTTATAAATAAAAAAAAATTGAGACATGGAGAGGTTGACCTACTTAGCCAGGTCCCAGGCTGGTAAATGGCAGGGGTGGGATTTGAATCTTGGCAGTCCGGTGCCAGTGTTATGTTTCTCAGCCATCATATTAGATTATCTCCCCAAAGATCTCTAGCAAAGCCTGATAGAACTTTAAAAGGATAGGTACTCATTCATTATTTTCTCTATTTGCCAATGGAGTAATCTTTTTTCTTTTGAATTTGACTTTTCAAGGTATGAATATCTATTGAACACTTTCTGTTAGCCTGGTACTAACTATTCAGTTTTACCAATGTCATTCATTTTGACCCTTCTAGCTCTACCTTGTAAGGTATTACTTCTGATTTACAGATAATAAGCTGAGATAGACTCATTATTTGCTATCCAGTCCTAAACCCTCAAGATCTCTCTTCTCTAATTGTATAAAGGCAGCATTCTGCTCTCAGATTTACAGCACCTAACTCTAGTAGCATTTTGCTGTTTTCCTTGCATTATTATATTTTCATAGATTTCACTATGCTCGTCCTCAAAGCAAGATTTTGAAAATCATTGAAACCACCAGTGGAAAATAATTGAAATTGTTTAAATAACACAATTTTAATTTTTTAAATATTATTTTTAGCTTTGATAGCTAAGGAATTAAAATAGAAAGGAAAAAAGTAAAATTTTTTTCTCAGAAGTATTCTTTTAGTATATTTAATTAAAAGTCTGTATATTGTTTGAGCTATTAAAATTTATGTTTTTATAATAAGGAAACTGGTTCCATATTTCTATAATGGTACTAATGACTGGTACTATCTGCCCAGTTTAACTTCCCTGGGTTATACTGTCGCACAGGCTTTGAGGTAACAAGGTGGTGTGAACTACCTTACAGGTGACTCTGCCTCATGAGAAGGTGATTAGGCTTAATATCTCTCTAAGGGGAATATTTTTATGAGTATTCGTTCATCCATTTTCCATTTAATCTTATATAGCTGATGTAAGGATTAGAAACATCGTAAGAAAAATAGCCAGTATATGTCCACAGTAGTTTCAGCAATTCCTGTGTTTCTATTATGCCTCTGAATCTTCTTTCCTAATCACCTTGGCTGAATTCTCCTCTACCCAAAATCTGAGTGTTGGATTTTCCCAGGTTTATCCTTAGCCCTCTTTTCTTTCACTCTCTTTTGTCTCCCTGGATTTTCTCATTTATTTACATGAGTTCAATTTCTGTATATATGAGGATCATTTCCAAGTTCCTATCTCTAGTTTACTTCCCCTCTGAATTCAAGATCTTGTTTATCTATGTTACATCTGTACTTAGATGCCTTTTAAGTACTGCAAATCCAACATCCTCAAAACTGAACTAATGGTCTTCTCAGTATTTTCTTACTCAGCATATTTAGGACTATCCATCCAATTGTTAATGCCAGAAGCCTGAAATCCATTCTTAGGCACCTCTCTTATTCCACACATCCATGAAACCACCAAATTTAGTGAATTCCAACTTCTAATTTTTTTAGCTCTTAATTTCTCTCCATCTCCACTGATAATTTTTAGTCTAGTTTAAGCCAGTGTCACCTCTCTCTGGCACTCTGCAGTTATCCCCTAAATGCTTCCCATGAGACCACACTCTTACCTCTTTTTAACTGATTATTCATAAAACAGCCAGAATGATCTTTTCAAAATATAAAACTAATGTTACTCTTTGGCTTAAAACTCTGCGGTCTCTTTCTGTTGTCCTTATGATAAAGCCCCAAATCCTTTCAGTGGCTCACAAGACCCTGCATAACATGATCCCTCAGTGATAATGTCATTTTCCTTTTATTCCTTATGATTCAGCCATCATGCCCTTTTTTTCTTATCATTTTTAAAAAATGAACACTGCTCTTCCTACTTCAGGGAGTAGAAGATATCAGGAAACAATGCTATATAAGTGACTTAAGAAATTAGTGATCATTCTAGTATAGATTTTTTTATAAAAAAGCAAATGCCATGCATTTAATTTGTGTATTTACTTGTGTTATTTACAGGGATGACAAATTGGGTTACAACTAAATTTAATAAAGTATGACCTTTACTTTTTTCTCAGAGTATATTTATAAGTTCCACTAATGTATATAATTCTGTCAACTTTATCCAAGGCGGCCTTACATTATGAAAATTGAATGCTCCTTCTACCTTAACCTCATACCCTTTGATTTGCGATCACCAGTGAGGATTTTCATTTTCTGGAACTCCTCGTCAGCACAATCTTTCTTCAAGATTCGCAGTGACTTCTATATTTTCTTCCTTCTTGAGTTTTCTTCCTTGCTTCGATGTGTTGTCAGCACTCTGGATGAACATTGCCTGGCAGTGTATTCTGCCAGCTCAGGGTGTGGAGGTTTAAGTGGGGGAGGAGTGTATAGGGAGGAAGTTTGTGTAATAACTGTAAATGGAAAGTAACCTTTAAAAACTGTATAAAAATTATTTAAAGAAAAAAGATATCCTTCTAATGTTATGCAACTTATCCTCATTGCTTAAGGGATGGTTCGAAGTTCTAGTTTGGAAATTACCCACACTTGTTGCCTTTTCTCTTACCGTTGCCTGCTTTGGACCACTTTATTACCCATTTGCAGGATTCCCAATGAGTGGGCAACGGAAGAGAGAAAGATGGACTCATGCCCCAACAGATATTTTGATAAATTATTTAATAAAAGAATAAGGAAGAGAACGAAATCACTGATTAAAACTACTTTTCTAGGTTATTTGAGTGATTAGAAGAATACTTGGAGCTGGGATGGGGATTCAAAAAAAAAAACAAAGTTGAAGACAAAAACTGGAAATGATTTCTCATCTCCAAAATAAAATATTTCCTTTAATCTGTTGATTGCCACCTCCTCATCTGCTACTTGAGGCTTTTAGTGAGAGAAGTTGCTTGAAGCTAAGACAGACTCAGGCTGTTGACACATTCTTATAAGTGGAGGCTCGTGAATTAAAGACTCAAAGGAAGAGTGCTGCTCCCCTGGATTTGCTTATTTCAGGGTTTAGTCTTCATGAGAAGTTAATCAGCCTGAAAAAAGTTGGAGTCACATAATGTAGTGATTACAGGGTCTATTTCCTCATCTCTATTATGGGAATACTGATACTGACTTCATGGAACATGATAACAGTAAAATGCAATAATAATAAGTGTTTGGGAGGAGATGAACACTCAATAGATGAGCCTTCTTCCCCTTCACTCCCAACTATATTAGCTAGAGATGCTCTTTCAGAAGCTCTTCTTTGTCCCAGCCTTGGAGAGTGTTGTATTTTGTTTTTGGGGGGGACCTCATTTTCCTTAACGGCTCAGTGATAGTTGATTGAGATTTTCCTTGTCCTGTGAAATCTGTTCCAGAGAAATTGTCTTTCTTTAAGAGACACCTGTCTTGGCATTGTGAGGCACTTGTTATATGTGCCTGGGGTTAGTATGGGGATGAAAAAGCACCACACATCACATAGCAAAGCTGCCTAAAATCCTTATTAGACATCTCTTTCCAGGTCACACTTGTCATGGCAGTGACTGACAAATCTTTGGAATTTTTAACCCACTGCCCCTCTCCCTTGCTCGCTCTCTCTGTCTCAGTTCCTTCAGATTTCTCTGGGCCTCTGCCTCTTTCTTCCTCTTTCTTTTTCCTTTCTCCCTTTCCCTTTCATTTTCTTTTTTTTTTTTTTTTTTGGTTAGTAATGTTTTTCCTGTCTTCAAGTCTCCCCCCCCCCCCACTGTGTGCATATTTTCATCCCCTTCCTTATGTAAATAAATAAAAATTTGGCCATTTTCCCAGTCCTTCTCTTTACCCATTCATCCTTTATCTGTACCAAAAAGAAGCTACATGGTCCTTAGTATCCTCTTCAGCAGGTAGGGAGAGAGAGTCTGAGACTTCTCATTATTTGGCTCCTTTAATGGCTGCCAGTCATATGATCATCTAGATTAAAATTTCTACATGTCCACTCCAAAGTGTCTCTTGATTGCTCTCTTCCCACATAAAATGTACTTTTTACTTCTGCTCTGGTGCCTGCCCTTTCCTTCACGTAGAAAGCCTTTGCATCATATATGTGAGCTACTCTGTACTTTGAAAGACATCATCTTCCCCACTTTACTTTCCAAACTCTCCTTAACATTCATTCCCTTTATTAAGCATTGCCAATGATTTTTAGCTGCATTTTCTCTTTCCCATACTGATTCTACATAGCTGGACATTTCAAACATTATTTTATGCAATTTATATAATTCCAGTAATATGTATGAAACTGATTTAGTCAGATTCTATTTTTAAGGCACAAAGACATTTACTATTAAATATAATTACACTCTGAACATTTTTTGCAAATGTGTATTTATTATGAAAATTAGAAAACCCCTGCTTAATTTCCCCCCCAATGCAATTTACTGTCAACATGATTTTACCTTTCCATTGTCTTCATTAACACAACTTTCTATTCTAGGAGACTTTTGATAAGGGAAACTTCCAGAAAAACCCATCAACTCTTCAGTGAGAAGTATCAGCAGTTTAAGCCCTTAAAGTTCCCCTAAAAACTTGGCCTCAAAATCCTCACTCGGCTGTTTGCAGCGGCTCTAAACTGTGATACTCCAGTCCTTACACAATCAATCCTAATCAGTTCCACTGCATTGAACGACCCAGCTGAACCAAACTTTAAATTCTCAATAAGTTCCAACCTTGCCTTTTTCTCTCTGAGACCATAAGAAATCTTTGCCAGTCTTTACTGCAGTGAGGAAAAACTCAGAACTGTCTTATCAACAGAGCTTGTGTTGGTGATATTTGGGGAGCCAGTATTCCATGGCAATTTAAACATAACCGATGCACCACAAGTTTAGTTAAAAGGACAAGCAAACCAATAAGAGTATTTACTAAAAGATAAACCTTTACAGGTATTGGTAATTATAAAATATTAGTATATTTGATCTCTGGAAGTTGGAAGCTGGAGCACAGACACTGTGGTTGAAGCTGATACAAACTTACTAATGTTAGTGTTTAAGTGCTAAATAACAGTGAGTGTTAACTGACAGAACAGTTCATATTTCACTTGGTGATTGGAGTGCACTTTGATACTTGTTTCATGAAAGCCTTTATCAGTTACAGGCAGAGGTTAACAGTAATCGCATCTTTCCCCCCTGGTTTTAATAAATGCCTTTAGGGCATTTCATTCTGTTAAATCAAGCAGCAGACAAAAATGTAATGCACTGCTAACCTCTAAAGTGTGTGAAAAACTTAGTTTATAAAATATTTATGAAGAACACAGTGTTGCAATGATAATGATACCTCCTCTCTGGGTTATTCTGCGCAAGGAGTTGGTACATTAGCATCTGTAGTTCTTGATTTCTTTTGACTGGAGTTGTTCTTACATCAAATTGTATTTAGTTATTCAAAAAATGTTCTATTAGCATACACAGACATACGATGGGTTTTTTTGGGGGTGCAGTTGCCACAACTTTACATGGGCTGTTTTAGGAACTCTTATATACAGCATTCTTCTCTAGAGAAGGAATACTTTAAAAAGGAATTAGTGTGTATTGAAACATCAAATTTATGTTTATGTGAGCAAAAGTAAGTTCTTTTTCAATTTTTTATTGTGGTAAAACAGCATAAAATTTTTTCAACCCTAAAAAGTAAGAGAATTCTAACATGTACAACATACACGAATCTTGAGGACAACACGCTAAGTGAAATAATCTAATGACAAAAGACACTGTATGGTTCCACTTATAGGAGGTACTTAGTCAAAATCAGAGAGACAGAAAAATGTCACTATTTTGATCTAATGCCATCGTGGTAAATATGGATTCATATGAAATAGTTTCTTACATATACTCTGTTAAGAGCCACCAGTGTCTTTTAAGTGAATTAGTGCTATACATTCACCACAATGTTATCCTACCTTTTTTGGTGAAAAACTATAAAGCCATAGCTTTTTCTTCTTCGCTAATCAGTCATCATCGCCATATTAGAAAGATACACTGTTTGATATCTTTGGAATTTTAAAGATTATCCCATTTTAAAACACAGCAAAACTTAATTGATGTGGGTGTTACTAATTTAGAATATATAAAAAATAATATAGGAACATGAATGATATTTTGATAAATTCTTCATTTGTAGTAGGTATGTATAACTGAAGGATGCTTTTTAAAAAGTAAGTAAACAGCAATTTAAACAGTTTAAATAAACCAAAACTTTAAAAGCAGGATTAACATCTGGATCAGAAAAAATTACTCCTGGCTAGTCAGTAAAGAATGAACCTTATTTAAAAAGAGGTCTGACCTTTGCCCTCAGCCCCTGGGAAGTGATCTCTAAGTTGTTTGAATGTCCTGCTTAATATGAGTGCCTTTGTTTACCTGGGATCCTGGGTCCACACTGGATAGTCTAACAATGTGATTTATGGTGAGGTCTTTGGGCCATGCAGTATCATTTCCACCAAGAATCTAAAGGTCAGCCACATGGTCAGCCCAGCATGTCTACGTGCTAAAGCCCCAAAAAAACCCCTGCATACCCAAGCTCAGGTGAGCGCCACTGGTTGGCAATACTCCATGCATTTTGTCCCACATCATTCCTGGGAGAAACTAGTATTGCCCCCAGTTCCACTGAAAGAGGAGATCTGGACGCTCTGCATATGGCTTTTCTGGATTCTGTCCCATGTGTCTCTTCTCTTGACTGATTTTAATATGTATTCTTTTACTGTTATGAACCATAACTAAGAGCATAGCAGCCTTTAGTGATTTATTTGACTCCTTCTAGCAAATTATTAAACCTGAGGGTGGTCTTGGGGACCCCCAAGTTGTAACTGGTATCAGAAGTGAGAGTGGACTTGGGACTGCCCCCTTACTTTGTGTTGGCAGTTTATTAGAACAGGCTTTCCAGGGACCTAGATGAGATGACATTTCCTCTTCCCAATATTTATTATGACCATCTGGCTGTAAAATGATAGTTAATAATCTCAATCTTTTTCTAAATAAGAATGGCCTGTAATTCAGTTCAAATTACTGAAGTTTCTCAATGTTATGGGCTTTCATATTATAAGTATATGATGGTTTATATAGTAGTAAAGGTAAAATGTTTACCACCACTAAGTGCAAATTAGTGTTTTGAGATGTCTGACATTCAATTTACTTGAACTGAAAATTTCCAGAACTTTGCATGATAGTTCACTCTAAGACCTTCAGAATCGAAGTCACATAGGACTCTCATCTCATATAGATGTGCCATGCCTTATTTTATGGGAGTTGGCTAATATATTTTTCAGCATATAACAAAGAGAAATGTCAAAATGTCATTTCAGTTTCTTATAACATGTGCCTATTCCTTCTTCTGGATTACTGACCAAAATTATTTTAAAATTGAGGCTTAAAGGAAAGGATATGCTGGTAGCTGGGCTTGGTGTCTGCCATCGTGGGTTTGCAGCACCTGCTAATTTCTAAAACTTTCTTTTCATTAGATTCTCCAAAAGCTGACCTGTATCTCTGTGGGTACTCTCTGGTCTCGCACATACCATACAGCCTGCCTCCTCATTCATGTCCTTGCTCTTTCCATAATGGTATGTGTCCGTAAAATTTAAAGACAGACTCAGTTGTCTGACATTGCGATGGAAAAGAAGTTTGTACCTAAGAGCCATTGAGTCAGGGTAATTTGGTGAAGAATGTACTATAGCTGAAATCTTTAGAGAAGAATTTTTAGAAAGCTGTTAGCTATCCTTGAAAGGCCACTTCCCTAAGAATCAAGGCAGCCTAGGGAATGCCAATAAAGTGCAAGTTAGTCATCAGGAATCCTTGGTCAGTAACTCTTTTTACCCATAATTCTGATTTATTACATTTCAAAACCCAATATTTGGGGTATTAAAGAGGAAAGCTATTTTTTTAAGTGTTGCCATAGGAGCCTGTAGGGGATTTTGCTACATTGGTAGCTTAGAATTTTGAGTTCCGCTTCCATCCCCAACCGTCCCCTGCACAACACACACACACACACACACACACACATATTCAAGTGTTGTAGAAAGTATATGGTTCAGGAAACTGGCAGGGGCATGTGTGTGCACAGGAGTGTGTGTGCATGAACACAGAAACACACAGAGTCAGTGAGAAAGAGTTTGAAAGATGACAAGTTAAGGATTTGTTGTAGGGAGAAAAGCTCAATAAGAATTGTATTAGGGAAACAAAACTTAATCTGGAGAAATCTGTGTGATGTACTGGTTAGTCGTTATTGGTAAATTATATTAAATGAAAAGTTAGTTATGATGTTTACTTATAATGTAAATAATGAAATTATAGTTTGGATTATTGTCAGTTTAGGTCACTATTAATTGATAGAGATAAAGCATTGTATTCTTTTACAGAACTGTCGATGAGAATTTTGAAAATTGTTTTGATCACCCCAATTTTAGGCAATGTAAATAATACATGTAGATAATGTCCTAAATAAGATCCAGAAATGCTGACATTTGCTTTCTTATGCAGAACTTAGTCTCAGTTATCTTTATAATGAAGGCTGAGTCTACTGAATGAATTAAATATAATCACAGGAGCATTGAAGGGGGTTTTCCAAGCAAATAGGGAATAGCTCTTTTTCAATAGGTGAATGGTTATATCAGAATTATGAGTTAAAGGAAGTTCTTCTTTTCTGTGGCTTAGGTCAGGCTGACAATTTATTCTTATTATAAATGGTCAGTGCTCACAATCACAGTTAACAGCATACCTTATCACAAAATGACTGTAATTCAGATTTGAGTTATTTATTCCATCTTCATGGAGAGGCAGGAAAGAGAAAAAGATTAAAGCTACACAGCCTGACATGGCACATGGTAATGGAAGAAATACTCCAGTTAAAATTTTTTTAGCTGGATGATTTTTAAAAGTTTACATCTTCATGAATGGGAATTAATAATTAAGCTGCTAATATTTTGTCCCCTCAATTTGCTATTTACCCTGTAAGGTAGTGCTGGCACTAACTAGTGCATTTAGTGCACATCTTACATACTGAGGTCACCATCCTCAACAAAACTCCCCTCACGTCGGACACCAGCAGCAAGCTCCAGGGTTCCCAGGCTACAAATTCAGGGATTCCTGCTATCCCTTCAGGTCTGATAGTTTGCTAGAATGATTCATTGAACTCAAGAAAGTGCTATACTTATAATTACAGTTTTTTAAATAAGGGATAAAATCGGGACAGCCAAATTAAGAGACACATAGATTGAGGTCTCAGAGTCCCAAATGTGAAACTGCTATGTAAAATCCAGGAACTCATGGTGAAGACCAGGAATAATCTTTATTATGCAAAATTCCCTAACAGTTTTTTCCCGATACATTTTTTTTTTTTTTAATGTAAGAAATGGTGCATTACTATTAAAAGGAAACTTCTTTTCCTGGGTGCACATATGCTGTGTCTATCTTTTCCTTTTCTCTTTAAAACTTTCTTCTAAGTAATAAATAGCATACAAGCAACAACAACAATCAAAAGTAGAAAATCTTGTCTCAGACAGTTCTGATTTCCCCTCCCAACCTTGACTGCTTTTGCTCCTATGTGTTTTTTGGTTACTTTGCATCCCATGGGAATTTGTTTCTGGTGAGGGGACTGAGGCTCTGATCCTAGGAAGCTGTGAGCTGGGCTTCCATATACTCTGCTTGGCCTCCTGGGAGGCTGTGGTGAGGGTAAGCGTGTATGGGAGGAGTCAAGGCACAGGCAGCTCAAACATCTATTGGCTGGTAGTGATATCTTGTTAAAGTTATTGGCTGGATGTTGATGTGTTCAGGAACTTAGAGTGGTGATTGATTCTTGAGACAAGGAAATAAGTAGCGGGAGCCTCTTTTATTGTCATGATTTTCTGAAAATATTTTAAAAAGAAAATTACATCTACGGTTTATGGAAGGAAACATCTTTTACAAAGTGTATTGGATACCAAACATCATTACTCAAGGTCCAGTGGTAACCTTCTATTTATTACCTCAAATCTAAACTTCTAAACCTCATATTGAAAGCCTATATTGGTGTTTTGCCCTTCTTGTTTCCTGATTACAGTACATGAAATTACCTTCGACCTAACTGCACCTTGGCACACACACAAGATAAAACAATGCATTATTTATTAATTACCTACTATGAACACCTATTGTGCCAAGTACTGTAGGGAGAAAAGGAGGTAAAAAGATTAACAGATACATACTACTATATACAAAATACTACTATACTACTATATATATATACTACTATATATAAAATACTACTATATATGAAAACAAGGACCTACTATATAGCACAGGGAACTATATTCAGTACCTTGTAATAACCTATAATGGAAAAGAATCTGAAAAAGTGTATATATATATGTGTATATACATACATACATATATATGTATGTGTATATATATATAACTGAATCACTTTGCTGTACACCTGAAACTAACACAACATTGTAAATCAACTATACTTCAGTAAAAAAGATATTAACAAGAAGGATGTTGGGGTATATTGGGAGAAGAAAACTAATATAATATGTGAGAAGGAATAAAGACACAGAAGGAAAAAAATTTGAATGAAACTAGTGACCTTAGAGTTCCAAATAAAGACCCTGAAGTTTCGGTGTATAATATTTACCAATTCCATTTTATCAATATGGTCAATGGCAGCAAACTTGCGTGGCTCAGGAGTCTACAGAGTCTTCTGGATGAAGAAAGAATGACACAGTTGATAGCAGAGTGCTTGACCATATACAGCTTGCCTTGTGTTAGTGTACATATGTGGTGCCTACACATAAATATTGTATTGAATTTTATTTTCAGTAGGTATTGGATAATATGCAAAATTTCAATTACAGCATGCAGAAAGCGTATATACTCAATGTAAGAAATGCATCCTACTTTAAAAAGTAATTTTTCTCAAGAGTGGAATATTTTAAAAAGCTAAAATAATTACTTCTACAAAAATTACTATTTTCAACATTTCTTTCAAGGAAAGTAGAGTCTATTAGATTTCTTGCCCCAGAATAGCTTTATCTCACATATAGCTCTAATAGTAGACTTGAGTGAAAGTATACACTTTCTAGTGGAATATAAAAATAAAAACCTCAACTGAAGGGAAATGGTAATTTGATTTTACTTAAAAGTATTTAACACTGATATTTTATGGTAAATGAATAATTGAGAAATTAAATGAACTGAGGCAAATGTGTTTCTTTCTGAATCTGAGGAAGTAAGATTTGTCTACAATAAAATTACTGTTTCCTCAAAACTGATCTTTCCCTTTGATTTATTCTCTGACATTCTCTCAAATGTTTAAAGGAGCAACAGTCATCGTCCTAACTAGAGATAAATAAATGTGTTGTACCACTGCCTTCAAATCACCCCCAGAGTCCTTTATTAAAATAGAGAAGAAACACATTTGAATTAAATGATGAGTTGCCTTCTCCAACCCCATTTAAGAATCTTTTGTCAAATTAGACACTTTTTGACCTTTCTTCATTGCTGTGTTTTCTTTCTTTATTACACTTCTGCTTTGTGGATGGTACTGTTTTATTTGTTGTGAGAGAGATAAAGAATGTAAAATTCTGGTCTCTGTCCACACTGATTTTCTTCTCATTCCCTTAAAATACTCCCTAACCAAGAGTATCTCTATATGTACTCTTTTAAGGTCTTATCCTTTTCTTCCTAAAAGACGTTCTCCATTGATCTGTAGCTAGACCTCCATTATTTTGCATATATCCTTATTTGGGATTATCTATTTTTAGCAGTTTTAAAAATTTCAACTTCTCTTCCCTTTACTCTTTTTTTTTTTAACATCTTTATTGGAGTATAATTGCTTTACAATGGTGTGTTAGTTTCTGTTTTATAACAAAGTGAATCAGTTATACATATACATATGTTTCCAGATCTCTTCCCTCTTGCATCTCCCTCCCTCCCACCCTCCCTATCCCACCCCTCTAGGTGGTCACAAAGCACCGAGCTGATCTCCCTGTGCTATGCAGTTGCTTCCCACTAGCTATCTATTTTACGTTTGGTAGTGTATATATGTCCATGCCACTCTCTCTCTTTGTCACATCTTACCCTTCCCCCTCCCCATATCCCCAAGTCCATTCTCTAGTAGGTCTGTGTCTTTATTCCTGCCTTGCCACTAGGTTCTTCATGACCTTTTTTTTGTTTTTTTCCCTTAGATTCCATATATATGTGTTAGCCTACTGTATTTGTTTTTCTCTTTCTGACTTACTTCACTCTGTATGACAGACTCTAACTCCATCCACCTCACTACAAATAACTCCATTTTGTTTCTTTTTATGGCTGAGTAATATTACATTGTATATATGTGCCACATCTTCTTTATCCATTCGTCTGTCAATGGGCGTTTAGGTTGCTTCCATGTCCTGGCTATTGTAAATAGAGCTGCAATGAATACTGTGGTACATGACTCTCTTTGAATTATGGTTTTCTCAGGGTATATGCCCAGTAGTGGGATTGCTGGGTCATATGGTAGTTCTAGTTTTAGTTTTTTAAGTAACCTCCATACTGTTCTCCATAGTGGCTGTATCAATTTACATTCCCACCAACAGTGCAAGAGGGTTCCCTTTTCTCCACACACTCTCCAGCATTTATTGTTTCTAGATTCTTTGATGATGGCCATTCTGACCGGTGTGAGATGATATTTCATTGTAGTTTTGATTTGCATTTCTCTAATGATTAATGATGTTGAGCATTCTTTCATGTGTTTGTTGACAATCTGTATATCTTCTTTGGAGAAATGTCTATTTAGGTCTTCTGCCCATTTTTGGATTGGGTTGTTTGTTTTTTTGTTATTGAGCTGCATGAGCTGCTTGTAAATCTTGGAGATTAATCCTTTGTCAGCTGCTTCATTTGCAAATATTCTCTCCCATTCTGAGGGTTGTCTTTTGGTCTTGCTTATGGTTTCCTTTGCTGTGCCAAAGTTTTTAAGTTTCATTAGGTCCCATTTGTTTATTTGTGTTTTTATTTCCATTTCTCTAGGAGCTGGGTCAAAAAGGATCTTGCTGTGATTTATGTCATAGAGTGTTCTGCCTATGTTTTCCTCTAAGAGTTTGATAGTGTCTGGCCTTACATTTAGGTCTTTAATCCATTTTGAGTTTATTTTTGTGTATGGTGTGTTTTGTGTAAGGAGTGTTCTATTTCATACTTTTACATGTAGCTGACCAGTTTTCCCAGCACCACTTATTGAAGAGGCTGTCTTTTCTCCACTGTATATGCTTGCCTCCTTTATCAAAGATAAGGTGACCACATGTGTGTGGGTTTATCTCTGGGCTTTCTATCCTGTTCCATTTATCTATGTTTCTGTTTATGTGCCAGTACCATACTGTCTTGATTACTGTAGCTTTGTAGTATAGTCTGAAGTCAGGGAGCCTGATTCCTCCAGCTCCATTTTTCGTTCTCAAGATTGCTTTGGCTATTCGGGGTCTTTTGTGTTTCCATACAAATTGTGAAATTTTTTGTTCTAGTTCTGTGAAAAATTCCAGTGGTAGTTTGATAGGGATTGCATTGAATCTGTAGATTGCTATGTGTAGGAGAGTCATTTTCACAATGTTGATTCTTCCAATCCAAGAACATGGTATATCTCGCCATCTATTTGTATCATCTTTAATTTCTTTCATCAGTGTCTTATAATTTTCTGCATACAGGTCTTTTGTCTCCTTAGGTAGGTTTATTCCTAGATATTTTATTCTTTTTGTTGCAATGTAAATGGGAGTGTTTTCTTAATTTCTCTTTCAGATTTTTCATCATTAGTGTATAGGAATGCAAGAGATTTCTGTGCATTAATTTTGTATCCTGCTACTTTACCAAATTCATTGATTAGCTCTAGTAGTTTTCTGGTAGCATCCTTAGGATTCTCTCTATATAGTATCATGTCATCTGCAAAGAGTGACAACTTTACTTCTTCTTTTCCGATTTGGATTCCTTTTATTTCTTTTTCTTCTCTGATTGCTGTGGCTAAATCTTCCAAAACTATGTTGAATAATAGTGGTGAGGGTGAGCAACCTTGTCTTGTTCCTGATCTTAGTGGAAATGGTTTCAGTTTTTCACCATTGAGGACGATGTTGGCTGTGGGTTTGTCATATATAGCCCTTATGTTGAGGAAAGTTCTCTCTATGCTTACTTTCTGCAGGGCTTTTATCATAAATGGGTGTTGAATTTTGTCAAAAGCTTTCTCTGTATCTATTGAGATGATCATATGGTTTTTCTCCTTCAGTTTGTTAATATGGTGTATCTATTGATATGATCATATGGTTTTTCTCCTTCAGTTTGTTAATATGGTGTATCACATTGATTGATTTGCGTATATTGAAGAATCCTTGCATTCCTGGAATAAACCCCACTTGATCATGGTGTATGATCCTTTTAATGTGCTGTTGGATTCTGTTTGCTAGTATTTTGTTGAGGATTTTTGCATCTATGTTCATCAGTGATATTGACCTGTAGTTTTCTTTCTTTGTGACATCTTTGTCTGGTTTTGGTATCAGGGTGATGGTGGCCTCGTAGAATGAGTTTGGGAGTGTTCCTCCCTCTGCAATATTTTGGAAGAGTTTGACAAGGATAGGTGTTAGCTCTTCTCTAAATGTTTGATAGAATTCGCCTGTGAAGCCATCTGGTCCTGGGCTTTTGTTTGTTGGAAAATTTTTAATCACAGTTTCAATTTCAGTGCTTGTGATTGGTCTGTTCATATTTTCTATTTCTTCCTGGTTCAGGCTTGGCAGGTTGTGCATTCTAAGAATCTGTCCATTTCTTCCAGGTTGTCCATTTTATTGGCATAGAGTTGCTTGTAGTAATCTCTCATGATCGTTTGTATTTCTGCAGTGTCAGTTGTTACTTCTCCTTTTTCATTTCTAATTCTATTGATTTCAGTCTTCTCCCTTTTTCTCTTGATGAGTCTGGCTAATAGTTTATCAATTTTGTTTATCTTCTCAAAGAACCAGCTTTTAGTTTTATTGATCTTTGCTATTGTCTCCTTCATTGCTTTTTCATTTATTTCTGATCTGATCTTTATGATTTCTTTCCTTCTGCTAACTTTGGGTTTTTTTGTTCTTCTTTCTCTAATTGCTTTAGGTGCAAGTTTAGGTTGTTTATTCGAGATGTTTCCTGTTTCTTGAGGTAGGCTTGTATTGCTATAAACTTCCCTCTTAGAACTGCTTTTGCTGCATCCCATAGGTTTTGGGTCGTCGTGTCTCCGTTGTCATTTGTTTCTAGGTATTTTTTGATTTCCCCTTTGATTTCTTCAGTGATCACTTCGTTATTAAGTAGTGTATTGTGTAGCCTCCATGTGTTTGTATTTTTTACAGATCTTTTCCTGTAATTGATGTCTAGTCTCATAGCGTTGTGATCAGAAAAGATACTTAATACGATTTCAGTGTTCTTAAGTTTACCAAGGCTTGATTTGTGACCCAAGATATGATCTATCCTGGAGAATGTTCCATGAGCACTTGAGAAAAATGTGTATTTTGTTGTTTTTGGGTGGAATGTCCTATAAATATCAATTAAGTCCATCTTGCTTAATATAACATTTAAAGCTTGTGTTTCCTTATTTATTTTCATTTTGGATGATCTGTCCATTGGTGAAAGTGGGGTGTTAAAGTCCCCTACTATGATTGTGTTGCTATCGATTTCCCCTTTTATGGCTGTTAGTAGTTGCCTTATGTATTGAGGTGCTCCTATGTTGGGTGCATAAATATTTACAATTGTTATATCTTCTTCTTGAATTGATTCCTTGATCATTATATAGTGTCCTTCTTTGTCTCTTGTAATAGTCTTTATTTTAAAGTCTATTTTTTCTGATATGAGAATTGCTGCTCCAGCTTTCTTTTGATTTCCATTTGCATGGAATATCTTTTTCCATCCCCTCACTTTCCGTCTGTATGTGTCCCTAGGTCTGAAGTGGGTCTCTTGTAGACAGCATATATATGGGTCTTGTTTTTGTATCCATTCAGCCAGTCTGTGTCTTTTGGCAGGAGCATGTTATCCATTTACATTTAAGGTAATTATCGATATGTATGTTCCTATTCCAATTTTCTTAAATGTTTTTGGTTTGTTACTGTAGGTGTTTTCCTTCTCTTGTGTTTCCTGCCTAGAGAAGTTCCTTTAGCATTTGTTGTAAAGCTGGTTTGGTGGTGGTGAACTCTCTCAGCTTTTGCTTGTCTGTAAAGGTTTTAATTTCTCCATCACATTTGAATGAGATCCTTGCTGGGTAGAGTAATATTGGTTGTAGGTTTTTCTCCTTCATCACTTTAAATATGTTCTGCCCCTGCCTTCTGGCTTGCAGAGTTTCTGCTGAAAGATCAGGTGTTAACTTTATGGCGATTCCCTTGTGTGTTATTTGTTGTTTTTCCCTTGCTGCTTTTAATATGTTTTCCTTATATTTAATTTTTGGTAGTTTGATTAATATATGTCTTGGCGAGTTTCTTCTTGGATTTATCCTGTATGGGACTCTCTGTGCTTCCAGGACTTGATTAACTATTTCCTTTCCCACATTAGGGAAGTTTTCAACTATAATCTCTTCAAATATTTTCTCAGTCCCTTTCTTTTTCTCTTCTTCTGGGACCCGTGTAATTCGAATGTTGGTGTGTCCCAGAGGTCTCTGATACTGTCCTCAGTTCTTTTCATTCTTTTTTCTTTATTCTGCTCTGCAGTAGTTATTTCCACTATTTTATCTTCCAGGTCCCTTATCCGTTCTTCTGCCTCAGTTATTCTGCTATTGATCCCTTCTAGAGTATTTTTAATTTCATTTACTGTGTTTTTCATCGTTGCTTGGTTCCTCTTTAGTTCTTCTACGTCCTTGTTAAATGTTACTTGCGCTTTGTCTATTCTATTTCCAAGATTTTGGATCATCTTTACTATCATTATTCTGAATTCTTTTTCAGGTAGACTGCCTATTTCCTCTTCATTTGTTAGGTCTGGTGTGTCTGTACCTTGCTCCTTCATCTGCTCTGTGTTTTTCTCTCTTCTCATTTTGCTTCTCTTGCTGTGTTTGGGGTCCCCTTTTCGCAGGCTGCAAGTTTGTAGTTCCTGTTGTTTTTGGTATCTGTCCCCAGTGGCTAAGGTTGGTTCAGTGGGTTGTGTAGGCTTCCTGGTGGAGGGAACTAGTGCCTGAGCTCTGGTGGATGAGGCTGGATCTTGTCTTTCTGGTGGGCACGTCCATGTCTGGTGGTGTGTTTTGGGGTGTCTGTGGCCTTATTATGATTTTAGGCAGCCTCTCTGCTAATGGGTGGGGTTGTGTTCCTGTCTTGCTAGTTGTTTGGCATAGGGTGTCCAGCACTGTAGCTTGCTGGTCGTTGAGTGAAGCTGGGTCTTGGTGTTGAGATGGAGATCTCTGGGAGATTTTTGCCGTTTGGTATTACGTGGAGCTGGGAGGTCTCTTGTGGACCAGTGTCCTGAAGTTGGCTCTCCCACCTCAGAGGCACAGCCCTGATGCCTGGCTGGAGCACCAAGAGCCTGTCATCCACACAGCTCAGAATAAAGGGAGAAAAAATAGAAAAAAAAAAAAGAAAGAGGATAAAATAAAATAAAGTAAGATAAAATAAAGTTATTAAAATAAAAAAATAAAAAATAATTATTAAGAAAAAAAGAAAAAAAAATGTTTAAAGTAAGAAAAAAAAACGGACAGACAGAACCCTAGGACAAATGGTGAAAGCAAAGCTATACAGACAAAAATCTCACCCAGAAGCATACACATATACACTCACAAAAAGAGGAAAAGGGGAAAAAATAATATATCCTGCTCCCAAAGTCCACCTCCTCAATTTGGGATGATTCATTGTCTATTCAGGTATTCCACAGATGCAGGCACATCAAGTTGTTCGTGGAACTTTAATCCGCTTCTTCTGAGGCTGCTGGGAGAAATTTCCCTTTATCTTCTTTGTTCGCACAGCTCCCAGGGTTCAGCTTTGGATTTGGACCCGCCTCTGTGTGTAGGTCACCTGAGGGCGTCTGTTCCTTGCTCACACAGGACAGGGTTAAAGGAGCAGCTGCTTCGTGAGCTCTGGCTCACTCAGGCTGGGGGGAGGGAGCGGTACGGAGGAGGCGGGGCGAGTCTGCAGCAGCAGAGGCCGGCGTGACGTTGCAGCAGCCTGAGGCGCGCAGTGCGTTCTCCGGGGAAAGTTGTCCCCGGATCATGGGAGCCTGACCGTGGCGGGCTGCACAGGCTCCCGGGAGGGTCCGTGTGGAGAGTGACGTGTGCTCGCACACACGCTTCTTGGTGGTGGCAGCAGCAGCCTTAGCGTCTCATGCCCGTCTCTGGGGTCTGCGCTGATAGCCGCGGCTCGCGCCCGTTTCTGGAGCTCGTTTAAGCGGCGCTCTGAATCCCCTCTCCTCGCGCACCAGGAAACAGAGGTAAGAAAAAGTCTCTTGCCTCTTCAGCAGCTGCAGACTTTTTCCCGGACTCCCTCCGGCTAGCTGTAGCGCACTAGCCCCTTCAGGCTGTGTTCACGCTGCCAGCCCCAGTCCTCTCCCTGCGATCCGACCGAAGCCCGAGCCTCAGCTCCCAGCCCCCGCCCGCCCCGGCGGGTGAGCAGACGAGCCTCTCGGGCTGGTGAGTGCTGGTCGGCACCGATCCTCCGTGCGGGAATCTCTCCGCTTTGCCCTCCGCACCCCTGTGGCTGCGCTCTCCTCCGTGGCTCCGAAGCTTCCCCCCTCTGCCACCCGCAGTCTCTGCCCGCGAAGGGGCTTCCTAGTGCGTGGAAACCTTTCCTCCTTCACAGCTCCCTCCCACTGGTGCAGGTCCCGTCCCTATTCTTTTGTCTCTGTTATTTCTTTTTTCTTTTGCCCTACCCAAGTACGTGGGGAGTTTCTTGCCTTTTGGGAGGTCTGACGTCTTCTGCCAGCGTTCAGTGGGTGTTCTATAGGAGCAGTTCCACGTGCAGATGTATTTCTGATGTATCTGTGGGAAGGAAGGTGATCTCCGCATCTTACTCTTCTGCCATCTTCTCCCGGTGTCTCTCCCTTTACTCTTTACCAGGGCTTCAATTCATCTATATGCCAACAATTCCTGACTTCTAATCTCTAAATCAATTTTCTCCTTTGAACTCTAAAACTGCATTGTAAACTACCTACCTGTTACATGCTCTTAGCTCTCAGAGACACCCCAAATTCAACATGTCCACTACTGAGTTCCCAACAATCCTGATTGAGCAATCTGTGTTTCAGTAAATAGTACCAACAGCGTCAAGCCATAGATCTTTTATCTCCTAAATATGTACCCAGTTTTTCCATTTATCTCTTTTTACAAGCACTGCCCTATTCTAACCTATAATTGTCAAGTGAATTATTTTGTGAATGTGTTGTACCTGTTAAGGATTTTGCCCATATTAACTTTTTCTACCTATTCATTTATTCTCCATTGTGTGTAGTCTGTGTGATCATTTTTGTACTCAAATGGCTTACATACTTCCATTTCTTCCAATTGCTCTTTCTTGATCTTTACAAAAATTCTTAACAGAGTCTATTCGGAAGGCATCTATGGTTGGATTGTGGCCTACTTCTCCCAGCTCATCCAATGCCAAACTTGCCTTTGCTCCCTTTAATACTGCCATTCTGACCTTCTTTCTATTCCTAAAATAGTCCAGGTTTTCTTCTTCCTCAGAGCTTTTCAAGATCTGTCAAGGGAGTTCTTTCTGACCCCTTCTTTACCTTGTTAAGCTACTCAGCCTTCAGATCACAGCTGAAATGTTCCTCTTCCATCTTCCTGGGCCCAGTAAATTAGGTCATGATCCCCTTCCATAAGCTCTCATGGCCTGGTGTAATCTCCCTTCAGAGTACTTACCAGCTTGCCGTTGCATATTGTCTATATCAGGGGTCCCCAACCCCCAGGCTGCAGACCGGTACCAGTCCTCGGCTTGTTAGGAACCAGGCTGCATAGCAGGAGGTGAGTGGCGGGCAAGTGGCGGGCAAGCCAGCGAAGCTTCATCTGCCGCTCCCCATCTCCTCGCATTACCGCCTGAACCATCCCCTCACCTGTGGTGGAAAAATAGTCTTCCATGAAACTGGTCCCTGGTGCCCAAAAGGTTGGGGACCACTGGTCTATATGATGTGTGTGTGCTTTATTTCTCTCTCTGGTACTAGATATAAGACTCCCTGAAAGCAGGGAGTGTCTGATTCAGTCATTATTTTTTCTGTAGTTATTCACGAATATTTGTTAAATGTAGAAAAAAAAAATACCCCTTCTGACTCAGAATTTACCTTTTTTGTTCCATCATCCATTGTTTTCCCCAAATGGTTCAATATACACTGGCTTTTTGGACAGTTGCTTTTCTTCCTTTTTCATTACCTTTTAATGAGATTTTCATGCAACATATTATTTACATAGGGTTTAGAGATCATATAGCATGGAATTTTTGTTTAAGTTGGTAAATAATCTCATACCATGGATTTGATGTGCCATAATGCATCCATTTCAACGTTCATGCCACCTACGTAGGATCTCAAAGTCACCAAAGAGCAATATTATACAGATGGTATGAAATCTTTACTGTTTATCAGCCAGGATTCTGTGCCTCTTTGAAAGAAATCTCATAGAAGGGTATCACTGTTCCATGATATCACTGTTCCATGTTTTGGCAGAGGAACCAAAAGCAACATGGGTGAGATGAATGATGAGGAACTAGCCAATAAACAGAAGCTAGAGATACATGTGTGTATGTCTATGGTCCATGCTGTGAATAATGTGGATACTGTGAGGAGGTATTTAAGAAAATGGGATAGAGGCTCTGGGTACCACCTACCACTCCAGAATAATTCTAGGCAAAACAAGCCAAAAGATTAGATAGCTGGATAGAAAGGCATCCTGCTCCCAAGAATCATTAAAAAATACAGATAAAGCAGAATCTAAAACTTTACCATTAATGATTTATTTAGGTAGTTTAAACTTTGATAATACCTTTGGGACAGACAATGCATTACACACTTATCCTCTTGATGTATATTTGTCTATAATTTTCTCCATTTATAGGGGGCATTTGATAAGAAATTTTGGAGAGATGGGAAGGGGGGAGGGGAGGGAAAGGATGTTGGAAAGGTCTAGAAAGGCAAGTGGAGTGCCCTGAGAAAGCCTTTCTAAATACACCAAGAACAGATTTTGCCTCAAGGCGGTTTTCTTCCTTTCTCCTCTCCATGCCCAGGGTTTGTGTTGCCTAAGAAATGGGTTCAGACTGCTTACAAAAAATACAGCAAGGCTCTCCTAGTATAGGGGCTCTTACTGACCTGTACTTAAGCACAGTTTGAAGCCACAAATGTACAGAGTTACCCACCCAAAGACAAAGTGAAAAAAAAAAAAAAAGGTGGATGTCCATAAGCAAAACTATAACCAAGGAAACTCATAAAAAAAAAAAAAAAAGAAAGGGAGGAAGGGGAGGAGGGAAGGAGGGAGAGGGAAGAAACACCTAGTTTGGCAAAGAGTCCATTTGTGAGTGCTTTAAATAATTCTATCACTTAGCTTAAGGTATTCCACCCCCTCATTACTGCTTTTGGGGACAAGAAGAAAGATCTAGGAGCAAGTCGATCCAATTAGAAAGGAAAAGGGAAATTTTCTCTGGCAGTTGCTACGCAAATATGTGTGACAGGAAACAGAAAAAGGTGACACCAAGCATCACATTTGGTTGTTGACAACAGAATTCCTCTTCATTTCCCAGGTTCCAAAGCATTTAAAAAGAAACCTTAACCTAAAAGAAAGATGTCCTGGGTAGTCCTGCCAAGGTCAGCGCCAGCTTTCAACATGCCCTGCAGAAGTGCAAGCTGGGCCACGTAAAACCCTCCCCGGGGGTAGCTTCCCCCTTCTCATTATATTCAGTTGTCATATTCCTATTTTCAGTAATAGGCATCGCTGGTATGTGACACTTTTTGAAACTCTTGGTATTGTGGGCTTATAAAACATTTCAATGGGTAATAGTGTCAGACAGCAGTAACTAATCTTGGAGGAGAAAACTGTTTTTGAATTGGAGCATTGCTTAAAGGTATGACAATTTGGCGTCTACTCATTAAAATGTGTGTGTAGGCTTCTACCTCTTACCTATAGTTTAAAAAAAAAATCATGTTAGAAAGGACTTTGCAACTGGATTTTGAATGTTATGAAACATGTACCCCGAGTAGCCCCATGGAACCTTTTCTCAGCCGTGCGCATGGCAACGAGAGCTGAGAGGCTGGGGGAGGACGCCGGCAGCACAGGGCTCAGAAGGTTAAAGATCTTCGAATCTAGAGCAAAACCCTCACTTTACTAGGAATACGAAGCTCAGAGAGGTTAGGAGACTGATCCACAATCTTTCAGCTAATTATTAGCAGGCAGAAATCCAAGGCCTTCTATTTTAATTCCACTCAGCCCCAGGGCAACTTTATCATTTCAGTCCTGACCTCCATCTTCAAAACTGTTAGCATAGGAGGGTCTGGAGACACCTCCTCCCGTGGGCCTCAATTCTTGGTAAGGACGCAAAGAAGAATCTGAGGTCTTACCCTTTGCAAGAGTTTATTGAAAATAAGGAGAGAACATCTCCAGAGAGAGGTGGGCCAGGCCAAGGAAGGCAATGGTCCCAGAGGGCTGGGGCGTAGAGTTTTTAAGGCAAGGTTTTTGCATAATCCAGGAGGTCGTTGATTGACAGTCTTAATTGACAGCTGCAGCTTATATAACGAGAGGCTCTGCTGCGCATGTCCTTCCCATAATTCCGTCTGTTATAATTAGATGTATGTATTCATAGAATATTTATAAACATTTAATGAGCCCAATGGCCGCCAAAGGTTATCTAAGGACATGGTAGCGTGAGGTTGCGCATGTGCCAGAGTGGGGAAAGTCTCTCCAGTCCGCCAATGGGGGATTTTTCCGGTCCCCTGACCATTTTGGAGTACTGATGGGGGCGTGTTTGACAAATAGCTTGGCGGGATTAGGCGGCTATTGGACAGTTCAGCTGACAGAGCCGCCTCTTGTTGCTCATGGCGAACTTCCTGCCTGACAAAACTAGTCTCTCAGAAACAAGCAAGAGAATTCTTGGGCATCCATGGATAAAATGGGACAGTAGGCACAGCAGAGCAACTGTACTTCTGTGAGAACAAGAAATGGAGTGAGGTCAAGCTAGGAAGGTCCTAGGGATGGGGCTCATAGTCAAATAGGAGACACAGGTATACACATGCGAACAATAGAGAAAATTAGAGTGCTGCAAGATGTACAATGTCTTTCAGACTTTGGTTATTGAAAAATAGCTGCTAGAGGTGGGTATTGAAGGTAGTCATAAATTAAATTAAAAAGAACACTTTCAATGCATAATCAGTTTGATGGGATTTTTATGAAGTTCTAATCATTCTGATATTTTCAGTATCAATGTGAAACCAAAGGTGTAGTTACTTTAATATCCTTTTCCTCTCATCTTTACATAAAATGTGGTGATGAAACCACAGTGGCAGTGATGTTATTACCTATTTGATGGAGATTACGTGCATAAGGTTTTTCCCCCAGCCTTGTTCCACTTCAGCCTTGCATGCACGTGTATAAAATATATTTATAGACTACACTGTATAGCTTTTTGGTTTATCAGATAGATTCATTTTCTCTTCTACAGATATGTTCAGAATCTGGGCATGAAAATGTTTGGTTCAGTCACCTCTTTCTGAGTCTCTTAGTTATCCTGTGAAATTTTTGTTAGTGTAAAACTTTTGGCAACTGAGACTTCAAATCTTTGAGTTAAATAAATGTAGAAGGAAAGAAAATTTTACAGAATTCTGTAGCTGACAATCCTGTTGCAGTGGAATCAATCCTGGGATTTAAGCCCCAAATATCTTTACAGCAGAGCCAGGATACATAAGCGGTTCAATTGAACGGTGAGCAGAAATGGAAAATGCTGGTGGTGGGAGCTTGTTTTTACCAAGTGCAGGTGATTTCAGTCTCTGCATTTTAGTTAGCATCTAGGGTTTAAACACTAGCCAAAAAAAAAAAAAAAAATGTCAACTGTATATACAAAGAGCCTGCTTTGATAGAATTATTGCACAGCTTACATTTGATAAAATTCAAATCTAGAGTAAATAAGAACAATTTGACGAAGTTTAAAAAAGTGATTATATCTATAAATCTATATCATCTCATTATTGAAGCCTTTTTAATATTAAGCCACAGCTTTTATACAGGATGTTCCACAGATTAAAACTTCAGCGTTTGAAACTAATTTGAAGTTATTTTTCGTCCTGAAAGGAACAGAAACCTCACTTACCGTTACTAGTTTTTTACTCTTCAGTACCTATGCTAAAAGGAAATAAAAAATGGCCCTTAACATTTTTTAAAGTGTACGTAAATTTTTTTATTATACCACACGTTTATATTTTAAAATAGTTTTTAAAAAATATTGAGAATGCAAAACATACATATGATTAAAATAATTTCAGTCCCAGTTAACATTATACCTGAGAACAACTTAATCAAACGGGATTATTTTTTTTGTAGAGCAGTGATTCTCGTACTCTGACGTGTCCATGAATCCCCTAGAATCTTGTCAATAACATGCTGTTTCAGATTCAGTAGGTCTGGGGTGAGGCCTGAGCTTCTGCATTTCTAACAATCTTTCAAGTGATCTGCTGAAGCTGGTAGGCACGTATTTGTGATCTTAGATAACAAGAGGTCAGGAGGTTCTGGCTTTGATTTACTGGTTCCACAATGTAAGGATCAGAGTGTCTGTGATTCTTTTGTCCTTTCCTGGTACGTTAATATGTGTGCTCCAGCTCCAGCCAGCGGTTAGGCATTTATGGCAAGAAGAGAGGAGAAAGGGAAAAGTCTGTGCCATGTAGTCTACTTATAGATGATTTTTTTGTAGAAGTAAATTGCGTGCTCCCCCTCATTTCAAGGGGGCTGGGAAATCAGGGAACATGATTGTCATGACTCATTGCCAAATATGTAGTCATGACATAATTGTTATGACTAATGTACATTTGAAATCCATCACTTGGGGCTGGACACACTGCTGTCCTGAACAAAATCAGGGTTCTCTTGTCAGGAAGAGGGGAATGGCAGGAAGGCCACAATGCCACATGGTAAGGAAAGAAAAAGGCTCAAACACTATATAATATATACAAGGAAGACTCTTCTCTATCCTCAATGCTTGGTCTTTTTCTCTAGAAGTAGCCACTTGGCATTTACTGCTATGTACCTCTAAAAATTGTCCATACACCTACAAATAGATATATGTATTTTAAAACTCGACAGATTTCAAAATAACGTTTAAAAAAGGATGAAAAGCCTAATTTTCCCCCTTAATAAACTTAGCTTTACTGTTTTTTTAAAAAAGGGTATTTATTGATATTTTAGGGAGCCCAACACAATCTTATTCAAAGGTACATCTTCTTACCCTTCCCGTGTTTTGATGTGTAGCCAGTGGCTTTCTGCCTTCCAGGAAGAAATGTGGTTGATTTTTGCTTTTTCTCTCCACACAACTCCTGCCCCACTTGGTAGCTTTTGTTTTGTGTCCTCATAAAATTATAGCAGATGGAGAAGGTTGATGAGAGAGAGAAAGGATAGGGTGATTCTTGGCTGAGTGATTTTGCATTCTTTTAGTTTAGCAGATGGTTAAGGATGACACTGGGGCACTTTCATGAATTCCCACTGCTGCCCTGCAGATTACTTTCCTGCAGTTCTCAGCCTGGGCCGATGCCTCTCTCTTCCAGACAGTTGCTTGCAACACCTTTTTCTGGAATCTGGTGTTCACTTCTACTTCCACGTACTTGCTACTGGTTGTTCTGTAGAACATCCAATTCTATAGGTTGTTCTGTAGAACAGCACCCAAGATCAGGTCATACTGGCCCTCTTCCTTGTAGTTCATGCTTACCCTAGGAAACATCCACATCAGCCTTGCTTGAGAAACTTGGGAGTCAGGACAAACTATACGAACTCTATTCTGCAGCGTTAGCTGACGTTTATCAAGCGTGAGTTAGGGACAAATCCTCCATGACTCCAACTCCAGACTCTCCAAGTGTTTCCAGACACCTCCTTTCCCCAGGCTTGAGGAACAATGGAAAGTACTCCATGTTCCCTACCAAAGGAGGTGGTGGGGACCTATGTGGCAAAAATCTCTCTCAAAAGGGTCTGCAGCAAATTCATTCTCCTAAGTCACTGACCACTTTTCATGTCCTAACTGGCTGAGGGTGCAAGAGTCACAAAAGTAGCTCTTGACCATTTCCATTATAAATGTTGCACATGGGAATCTAGTGATTTAGTATCTATTGTATTGGTGTCTCAATTTTTAGTATCCTTTTACACGATTCAGAAGGTTCATCTCCTTAAAGTATTCTTCATTCCTTTGCATAGATCTGTATTTCGGTTTGGTATAATTTCTTTCAGTCTGAAGGGCTTCCTTTAACGTTAGTTGCACTGCAGATCTGCCCATGAAGATTTCTTTCAACATTTTTTTTTTTTTATAGCATTACTACTTGTTCAGAGAAATCATTTGTTTGACTCTGAACACTTGCATTTTGGTAGGTCAAAGAGAATTTTAAATTTATTTATTTTTGGCTGTGTTGGGTCTTTTTTCTGTGCGAGGGCTTTCTCTAGTTGCGGCAAGCGGGGGCCACTCTTCATCGAGGTGCGCGGGCCTCCCACTATCGCGGCCTCTCTTGTAGAGGAGCACAGGCTCCAGACGTGCAGGCTCAGTAGTTGTGGCTCACGGGCCTAGTAGCTCCGCGGCATGTGGGATCTTCCCAGACCAGGGCTCGAACCCGTGTCCCCTGCATCGGCAGGCAGACTCTCAACCACTGCACCACCAGGGAAGCCCTCTTTCAACATTTTGATGCCTGAAAAAGTAATTATTTCTCTTTCATTTTTGAAAAGTAATTTGACTGTGTAGAATACTAGGATGATAGATATTTTCTTCCCATTTTATAGGTACTTCTCCACTGCATTTTGGATTGCATTGCTTCAAATGAAAAACATACTATCATTGTTCCTCTGTACAAACTGTGTGCTTTTAAGATATTCTCATGGTCATTTTTTAAGCAATTTAATTATATTAACCTTGAATAGTTAGTTTTCTTCATGTTTCTAGTACTAGGGGTTTATTGAAATTTTTGGAGCAGTAGATTTACAGTTTATATAAAATTAGGAACATTTTTGGCTATTATTTCTTCAAATATTTTTCCTCTTCTACTTTTTCTCTTCCTCTTTGGAAACTCCAATTGCATGTATACTGACAGCCTGAAGTTGTCTCCTAGCTCACTGAGGCTCTAGTCCTTTTTTTAATACTCCTCTTTTTCTTTTCTTCCAATTTGTATTTCATTTTGAATAGTATCTATTGCTATGTCTTTAGATAAACAGTGCAGAAGATTGTTTAAATCTGCTGCTAATCCCACCCCGTGTGTTTTTCCTCTCAGATACTATAGTTCTCATTATCAGAAGTTTGATTTGGGTGTATGTCTCTACTTAACATGTTCAATCTTCCTTCCACCTTCTAGAATATATGTAACATAGTTCAAATGGCTGTTTAATAAGTGGTTTGATGTCCTTGTCTAAAGATTCTATCATTTGTGTGATTTCTGCATCTGTTTCTATCAATTTATTTTCCTCCTTGCTCTGGGCTGTATTCTCTAGCTTCTTTGCATGCTGAGTAACTTTTGATTGGATACTTTGGGTATCAACCAAAACTGAAGTTTTCCTTATTAGGCGCTGGATATTTTTGTATTCCTCTAAATATTCTAAGCCTTTGTTCAAGGACATCATTACATTTCTTGATCCTTTTAGGTCTTCTCAGATTTGTTAGGTGGGACCAGGTCTTTTCAGATTTGTTAGGTGTTTTTCCCCACTAATGAGGCACTCTGTAGCCCACTCTGAGTACTTTACCTGATATCTTGTGAATTACAAGAATTTTTGTCATGCTGGCTGGTAGCAATACGAATTATATCCAGCCCTGTGTAAACTCTGAGGGTTGTTTCCCCTAATCCTGGCCTCAAGTCGTTTCCTCACACTCATGAGTTAGTCAATACTAAGACTGGTTTGTCAGCCATGTAGATCTTTGGAGTTTACTATTTGTGTATCTCCTTGCCTTTGAGTCCTCTGCTCTTCAAAGCCACCTGGTTTCCCCTGGACCCCCAGCTCTGTCTCCTCATTTAAGTGAGACAGTCAGGCTTTATCTGGTACCCTTCCAGGTGCTTTAGCAAACTTTTTCAAGAAGGTAAACTGGGGTAATCTCAGGGCTCACCTTGTTTGTTTTGTTCCCTCGGGAATCACAGTTCTGCACTGCTTGATGGCTAATGTCTAAAAACTATTCTTTTAACTATTCAGTCTAGATTTTTAGTTGTTTTAGTCAGGAAGGTAAATATGGTTCCTCTTAATCCATCTTGTCCAGAGAGGAAGTCCATGTCATGGATTTTCAAAGTGTAACAACTTAGCATATCAGCCAGGATCATCTGACATGCGAAATCTTATTTTATGTTGGCACTGTTGACAAAGGTATTGTCTCTTCCCCAGGTTATGAACTTACATATTTTTATTTTTACTTCTTAGCAAAAGATAAAATACACACACACACCACTAAAAAATGTGCAGTAGATGACACAAATAAGTTTTCAACCTCAAAGTGTATGAGATTTAGAAGGTCTTATTTCATCTTTTGGGCATAATCCCATTCTGCATTACTGGTGGCACTTGGTATTAAAGGTAAGTGCTCACTTTAAATTGAAAAACTAACCATATCTACTTTGAAGGTACAATGAAATTGACCCCATTGATAGGTTCAGCTCTACAAGTTCAAAGGCCACCTGACAAAAGTTCCCTCCTGATTTAAGAAATCTCTTTCTCAGCCTGGGTTTTTCTGTATAAGAATTACGTCTATCTCAAGAGCTTTAGTTCCAGGAAAAAAAAGGAATCAATCTTGTCTTTGGTTAAAATGTATACCTAAAGTTCCCTATTCATTTCCCTCTGCATGCTGCTTTCTTTTATTATATTATAATACAATAATCCTTTTTAATTAGCTCTTCTGGATAGTCAGGTGATTTTGATCATTACTGTTTTAATTCACCACCACATGAAAGGCCTTTTAATTTTAAGCTCTTTGAAGTGTGTGGGGGAGGAGTTGGGGTTAGAAAGGAAACTGCCATGAACCTTCAGAAAGTCAAGGCATGGAAAAATGATTCTGAGCATAAACCTCAGTAACATTTATCTACCCCTGGTGCATCTCTGTAGATGATTAATCAGAAGCCATTAAACAACAACAACTAACAAAAACCTGAACTCTGTGGTCTGGCCAAATATTGTGGTTGAGATGGTTTTCTTAACTCTTTGCCTGTTGGTGAAATATGTTGGTTGGTGGAAGCGAATCAATGTGATGGACGATGTAAGACTATGCTGTGAATTTGTGTGGTCTGCTGAGGTCCTACAGAAATGTGTCCTTCTAGAGTCTTGCCATGTTTCACAATGGGTGGAGTGATGGATTATGGTACTTGTTAGTTACATTCTCCTTTTTGTTTGTTTATTCTTACTCCCTACTAGACCAAACACTTCTGTGCATCAGTTTCTATTCATTGCCCTTGTCTTCTCAGTGCCCAGTATGGTGGTAGGTACTTGATTAACATTGATAGATAGTTGTTGAATGAAATAAATGAATACACTTTACTTTAATCAGGTTTGATTTTGATGTGAAATATGTAGTCCTAGAACTCATTTCTTTGTAATTTTGGTATGTCTATCAATATATTTCAGGGAAAGGTTATGTTTCTATATAGGTGAAATTTTACTTTTTTCTGGGCACTAAACTTTGTTTATAACTGCACTAAATTTAGTGGCCCTTTTACCCTAAATATTAAAGGATTAGTTTAAAAAACCTGAAGTGTGACTAATTTGTTGGTAGTCCAAATTGTTTTATTGTCCAGATTTCAGTATTGCCCTGTATCTTTGCTTCATGCTATAGCCCTAGTCTGATAGTAATTAGATTAAAAGTTCATCTCAAGATATATTTTCTTAGAAGAAGACCTTTAGGTTGTCTTTTTCTTCTACATCAATAATTGCTCTCCTCCTATGGTGACCCCTTTTCCTGAAAATAAAAGTAAAATGTCATGTCTATACTACTGTCGATCTACTGGGAATGTATTAGAAATGCCCCTTAAAAATCAGCAAAGGATTTTTGCCTAGTGAGGAGAGTTTTATCCACTTCAAATAATTCAAGCTCAGGCAACAGTTAGGAATAATATTTGGATCTATAATAGCATCTTGTGGGGCTGTTTTTCTGAATCATCCTAGCGTCTGAAGATATTCAATCCATATCAGTAAATATCAGATTAGGGACTGACAACACCTGGACTTGTACTGGTGACGAATAAGGTGAAAAACATAGCTTTCCCTGTGACTTTAATAGAAACTGTTTCTGCTAGTTTTGAGCAGAAAGTCTAGAGGTTGGGGAATTTATCCAATTTGGAGAATAACACATTTGCAGCAGGTAGTTGTGATTGTTTATCTGGCTGAGGAAGGTAATGCCATCGAAATAAACTTTAATTACCATGAAGAATGAAAAAATCCCCAACCTATGCAAGTATTTCTAGCATGGGGTAAGTCGTCAGCAACAGAATCATAAAGCATATAGAGGGATTCAATGGGGCTATGTTCCAAACAGTGGATGCTGTAGATAGCTATATATGAGAACAGCAAAGGTTGAATCCTGTATATATATTTTCTGATTAGGAAGAGCACAGAACCCATTTTTTTCAGTGAAAAGTTTGCTAGAGAAAGAGGCTTAGAAGCAGAGACCTAAAGAATGAATCAAAGTTAGCCAAGAAAATGTAGGAAGGGACTGAATATGGGAAAGCAAGTGAAGAAAAGCTAACCCAAGCAAAGGCTAGAGTCCAGAGAGAGGTGATGTGGTGAGGTGGGTAAATTGAATTATGGGCTGGAACATCAAATTGCTATTTTTATAGTCTAAAAGTTTCAATATTAGCAATTTCATATAGCTCAACATAATAGTGTAATTATGTAGCAGAAATTAGTAATTGTGTAGCAGAAATAATGAGGGCAAGTGGCAAGAGCTGAGACAGAAGAGATTAGAAGGCACTGAATACACAACCATGTAAGCCACATGGGATGAATGAATTTCACAGCTGTCTTTCCGAATAACTCAAAGCCAAGTGTCAAGTAGGAACACTCCTATTAATATAGAAAAATAACATCTAAGGTGTTGTTAGAAGGAATGCTATATTTTTCCACCATATTAATATTTAACCCATCTTTTCCTTGTTTCACCATGCCCACTCTGCACAAAGAAATTTGCCCAATGAGAAGATTGTGCCAGCATTTTATCTCTGCTTCTGTGTGCAGATAATAGTATGTATGTGCATCTGTGCATGTTAGGATAGAGAAGGCAGTGTGGCATGATGAATCTTTATTTTTACTTTATGCACCTTCACAGTGAAGCGGAGATGGTGACTTAGCTCTCTTGATCTGTAGTCTATCTAGATTTTTTACCCAGACCATGGGTCACCATGCTACGGCAAGGCCTGCCACTTACCTTGTACCAACATTATTCTATTGATATAACTCAGTAATATTGTTTTATCTATATATGTAGAATATATATATATATATATATATATTCATCTTAATATAGAAATATGTGAATAAATGTTGTGCTATTGGATAAAAATGACTTTCTTCTTCCTGTTCTCATTTCCTTTGGCTGATAATAATTTCCAGAGGACAAGCAAGATTTAAAAGATGAGAAAAATTGATCCTTAGTAAAAGAAGGGATCTCCCGATAGCTCAGAGAAAATCAGCACCACAATTAAATAAGAATCCGAGGGGACCGAAATCTAAGACTGTAAGATATCAAGAAGAGAGTTGAAAGGATATTAGCAACCAACCCTTTCAATGATACTTTAATAAATGTTGTTAAGTTTATGCATTTAAAGTCAGCTGGAAACTCTCCCTTTTTGATTTTTGTTATTTATTAGCTTCTCTGGGTCTGAATTAGAAATATCTTTGTTTTCTTTATATTATTCCCGTAAATGTTGATTTTTTTGGCAATTTTCTGAGTACATCAAACTAAACAGAGAGGCATTTAAAATGTACTATTCTTTGAAAATTTTGTCTGATGGTTATGCATCACTTCAGAATGTAGCAGCGTCTTGTGACACATGTCAACCCTATATGACAAGCAGCATGAAAAATAGATTTGAAATCTGGAAGAAATAAATGCAGGAATCAGTGACTTCAGTGAACTGTGTACTCCTGTACACTTGACAATTTCATGTTTTACACGGAAGAAAAACACTTGGAGAATGCATTGGGGAGTCTAGACTCAAAGCCATTTGCAATCAATGAAACAAAAGAAATATAAGCACGTGAGAAATACGATCACCTATTATTTCCCAGGGACTTTGGGAGTTATGTATGTCAGTATTCCAAAAGGGGGCAAACACCATTTTTTTCCTCAGGAATTTTATAGGTTTATATAGCTCATCAATGTATCTGTTTCTGGTAAATCCACTGTAAGAAAATATCAGGAAAGAAGAATTATAGACCAGGCTGGCCTTTGGTAACAGTGGAAATAAAAGAACTTTAAATTTTCTTTACCTTAGGCCCTTGATCTGTCATCCAGCTATGATGCCATTCTTGGCTTTTATTCTAGCATACAGGTGACAGTAGATTCTTCTTGAAGCACTGACTGAAAATGAAGGCATCCCCTCCTTGGTAGGAACATGGGGTATGGTCCCCTTAAGGGTGTCTGCTTTAGTGGATTCCTGAAGATAGGGAAGTCTTCATGACTCCAAAGACCAAAGAAGAGTGGAATGGAGTAGAGTTCAGATTAAACTGGATTTCATTTCCAGCTCTACCACTGTAAAATTGCATGTCACTGGTCAAATGTGTTTATCCTCTTTGAGACTCACCTTCTTCATCAGTGAAGTTTGGATGACCCTCCTTTCACGGTTAATATGAGGATTAAATGAGATCACTTGTAAAAACTTATGGTATGGTGTCCAACATATAGTCAGCACTCAAAATGTGACTTTCCTTTCCATTCTTTCATTTTAGGTGAGATATATGTGGCAGTATTAATCACTGAACACAAGATGAAACTCCACCTACTATCTATTCAAATTTGGCAATGTGGTCCAACGGTTTCCTAATAGCAGTATTATTTCAGCACAGTACCTAGAAAGTAGCAGACCCTTAATAAATGCTTACATACTGAATGGTGTGTAGGTGAACATGTGCTAACGGTATTGCCATGATAAAGCTATAGTCACATGATTTCTGATTTGAGCTCTTCCCCTCAGAATTTTAATATTTACCAAATTGAGAAATGCTATTCCCATGTGCAGAGAACCTACAAATGCGCTAGCACTCTCTTAACATGAGAAGAAATGGGACACTTACTTCCTCTGTTACCAATTCACTTTTTTTATATTATCAAGAAGAAAAGATGAAATTAATGATAGATTACAATGAATATCCTAAAACCAGTTAAAATAGAACACAGTTAAAATAAGGATAAAACTATGCACAATATCCAACTCTTGAGAACTGGATAGTTAGGGTTAAGAAAAGGATGATGAAAAACTGACTTTAAGATATGATTGAAAACTCTTTTCTGTCACATACTGACTGGAATGATTGATGATGCTACCACCATTGACAATGCGAGTTTGAGAAGATGTGAATCACTTTCAATGCAGTACGTTCAGACTCAGATCATCTACAGATGAACTTGTGTTGCTGTTTCTTAATTTTATACATTAAAAATTCAGTTCTAGGAATATAAATTATTTGTAGCAGCGTTGAATTTCAACTTACTTTCTGTTAGCAGAGGTATGATAAATGCTTTGCTATCTGGTTGTATTGATGGTCTGAAATCCTTAAACTACAGCGGAGAGCACATGCCAGCCATTTTCAGCACGTCTTTAAAAGCATTAGCCTTCTAAAAGTCAGTCTATGGTGCTTCTTCAAAATGGTTGTTCATTCAAAGTAAACAAACATGAACCTAGTGAATTATAATGATATAACTTTGTTCCCATCATCATCAATAATAATGGGGTAACACGAATATATTCTCTGACAATTTCTATCTTGCTCTCACATGCGTTTCAGCCTCTACTAATCCTCAGGGAAGGAGGGATACTCATTGTTTTGCTTTAATCTTCACCCCACTTTCCCAGTGTGATCTGTCCAGAAGTACAGACTAGTGTGAGAAGATAAACATGGAAGCAAATACAAGCCTGCATTTCCATTTCCTGCATGAGCAGACAGAGCTACAAAAGTCTGGCCTATGTACATTCCCCAAGAAGCTGAGAATAGTCTCGGAAGGGAGTGGCTACATTGTATTCTTCTTTTGTACCTGCTGCCTGACAAATTTCCTATGATATTAAATTGTTTGCTGAATAAATGAATGAAAATCATTTAGAACCAACATGACATAAACAATTCAGAATCAGCCTTTTTGTTCTTGCTTTGGCTCCTTGGACCCTTGCAAATCAGCATCTTCATCAGTCTTTGTCGGAGCCTGCCTTCTCTTCATCTTCGTTTTTTAAAATTGAAGTATAGTTGATTTATAATATTATATTAGTTTCAGGTATACAGCATAGTGATTCAGTATTTTTTTTATTGAAGTATAGTTGATTTACAATGTTGTGTTAGATTCAGGTGTACCACAAAGTGATTCGGTTTTATATATATATAATCTTTTTCAGATTCATTTCCTTTATAGGTTATTACACAATATTGAGTATAGTTCCCTGTGCTATACAGTAGGTCCTTGTTGGTTATATATTTTATATATAGTAGTGTGTATATGTTAATCTCAAACCCCTAATTTATCCCCCCTCCTTTCCCCTTTGGTAACCATAAGTTTGTTTTCTATGTCTGTGGATCTATTTCTGTTTTGTAAATAAGTTCATTTGTATCATTTTCTTTTTTTTTTAGATTCCATGTATAAGCGATATCATACGATATTTGTCTTTCTCTTTCTGACTTATTTCACTTAGTATGGTAATCTGTAGGTCCATCCATGTTGCTGCAAATGTCATTATTTCTTTTTTATGGCTGAGTAATATTCCATTTGTGTTTGTGCATGTGTGTGTGTATATATATATATATCTCACATCTTCTTTATTCATCTGTTGATGGACATTTAGGTTGCTTCCATGTCTTGGCTATTGTAAATAGTGCAGCAGTAAACATTGGGGTCCATGTATCTTTTAGAATTATGGTTTTCTACAGATATATGCCCAGGAGTAGGATTGCTGGATCATATGGTAGTTCTGTTTTTAGTTTTTTAAGGAACCTCCATGCTGTTCTCCATAGTGGTTGTACCAATTTACATTCCCACCAACAATGTAGGAGGGTTCCCTTTTCTCCACATCCTTGCCAACATTTGTTTTTTGTAGACTTTTTGATGATGGTCATGCTGATAGGTGTGAAGTGATATCTCATTGTTGTTTTGATTTGCATTTCTATAGTAATTAGTGATGTTGAGCATCTTTTCACATGCCTGTTAGTCCTCTTCATCTTCTGAGACCTAGGATCATGCAAAAATTAGAGCAGGAGGTCTACACACCTTTGGCATGTTAATGACAAATAACTTCCAGGACTTTTATTTAATCTAAAGACTTATATCTAAGGAAAGTAAAATTTGATTTTTAACATTCCCAAGTATAGTTAATCCTCATTATTAGCCAATTCTGTATTTGCACATTCACCTACTTGCTAAAATTTATTTGCAACCCCAAAGTTAATACTCTTAGCACTTTGAAGGCCATTCACAGACATTCATGTAGTGGAAAAAATTTTAGTTGCCCCAGGCTACCATTCCCAGCTGAGGCTGATCAAGACTCTGCCCTGCCTTCTTGTTTTGGCTCTCAGATGGAAACATGTCCCTTTTGAGGTCTATTTCATTTTGTATCATGTGTTTCACACCTTTGTGCTTTTAGTTGGTGATTTTGCTGTTTGATATGGATAACAAGCACAGTGTCGTCTACTATTCCTAACTACAAGAAGGTTGTGATGTGCCTTATGGAGAAAAATACGTGTTAGAAAAGCTTCACTCAGGCATTAGAGTGCTGTTGTTGTCCATAAGTTCAAAGTCGATGAATCATCAGTATATATTAAATCAGGTATCTTTAAACAGAAACAAACATAAGAAAGTTTAATATTCATTGGTTGATGGAAGTGTGACCAGACTCATAGCAACCAAACCCTGTATTTTCTCTAGGAGCATTGGTACAGTATTTGCTCCTTTAGTGTTTGTGGCAACTGTATAGAACATATCTACCTTGAATAATGACAATCAAATGTAGACAGTACTGCTAACTCAGTTTTACATAAGAGGAGAAACAGTCGAATCAGGTAAAATGTGACTGGCAAGACATATCACCAGAAGTAGCACAACTAGGACTTCCAAAATATTGCTCTTTTAGCTAAATAGATACCTACATGTGTGAGTGTATGTGTGTGGGTACACAGGGACATGGCATTTTTTAAAAGTATTTTTTAAAGGTGAAGAACAAGCGATACAAAATCTCATAAAAATAATGAATGGGTACCTTAATAAGTTAATATTATTTTGATAAACCTGAGTCATTATTTGTTGAAACTTTTATACGGTTTTGAAAATGAATATTAATTGCTGTTTGGCACTCAGATATTCCTTAGAAGCCACATATCCCTTGGATGTATAGATAGCTAGGGAATTAAGTCCTGGAAATACTATCACTGTGGCATTTTCCATGGCTTTTCCCATGAGATTCTTTTGGAAATAAGAAATGGGCTGCAAATACACCCAAGTGTTTTGTGTGTTTTTTTTTTTTAATCTATAATTCTTTTAGTGAAACTTGTCTTCGTGGATTCATTTTCTTTCACACACAGGATGATAGATAAACATGTCTGCCTATGGGTGGAAGAAATTTTCTGAGATGAGTGCTTCAAGGTCAGAAGGTTTTCAGAAGACATATTTTCCTGCCAGCTTGCTTGGTAGGGTCAAACCTTTTCTTGGTGCTATAAAAACTTAGGCGGCAATTAAGCTATGAACTGTTTGACTCCACTTGGTTTCCCATAACCATGGGCCTGCATTGTTAGAGAATATACCTCATGGCAGACAGTCTGTAAGGCTTCCTGGTGACAGTTACTTGAACTGCCCCTGTCCTTCCATTCCTTTGCATTCATTTTTATTTTAAGAAGACAAGGCTTGCTGGAAGATTTTAAAAGATACACAAGCAGCTAAAAGAGTGCATTTCAACTGAATAACCCTTTATTAAGAATCTGCACTATGGCAAAAGCCCTATACTATCTGAAACATATTCTTACATTAGACGTGCCTTTGTCTTCTGGATTGAGAGGGTTCTAGTGTCCCTAGAAGGCTAGAATACAGAAAGAAAGCTTTCTTGTAGAGTATTGGTATGGAGTAGAGTGGCTTTGGTAGAAATAGACTGATTACATAACTGATCTTAAAGCTAGCCCTTGTGACAAATGACTTAAGATGGATTATTGTAGACAAGTTACTTGATATCTTTAACCTTCACTTTTCTTATCTGTAAGATGGGATAATGTTTTCTACCTTACAGAGTTATTGTGAGGAATAAAGAGACACATAAAGTACTTAGCACAGGACGTGACACATTAGAATTGATCCATATAGGTTTGTCACTGTGTTGCTGATGATCAGAGGAGTAGATACAAACAGCTTCGAGGATCAGCAGTTCAGCCCAATTTCTCCCTTCCAGGGAGAACGCTTAGCACTTCCTGGGCCTTAGGAAAATGAGAAAGAGCATTTTTTGTGCCTGGCATCAAGACATCACAATGGACAACGTTACTTATTTTATCTATTCAATTTATAACCTGGTGCCACTCTAGATTGACTTGCTAAAGGACATGGCTGAAAAATAAGCTACTTTTACTTAAAATACATACAGCAGAGTGGCAGTGGCAATTGGAAATTATTACGTTATCAACTCTGAGGTGCCATCTAAAATGCTTTCTTACTATGCCTTGCACTGTTGCCAACTGGAGTTTTGTTGAATGCTGAGGAATTGGTCAGTCTTTGAGCTAGGGCCACCCAGGGGAAAATTCTTGACTCCTAGGGTCTGTAGGCAGAAAACTCAATTTTCTGCTGAGGCCCCAGTCATGCCTAGATATCAAGAACCTCTTAGGTATACTTGAAGCAGATATTGTAAGCAAGAAAATTAAGTGAGCTTTTCTATATTCATTTCCAGTGTTTTCCTGAATGACTGACAAGTTAAGGGTTATTTTATAGAAAGGGTATAAGTAATACCACATGAAACTATCTGATAGCTAGTGGGAACCTGCTATAAAGCATAGGAAGCTCAGCTCGGTGCTCTGTGATGACCTAGATGGGTGGGATGGGGGGGTGGGATGGGAGAGAGGTCCAAGAGGGAGGAGGTATATGTATACGTAGAGCTGATTCACTTCATTGTATAGCAGAAACTAACACAACACTGTAAAGCAATTATACTCCAATTAAAAAAATAATAATCCTGGCCATGGCATTATTATTAAAGGAGGAGTAAAAAAATTAAGAGCTCAAATTGTCAGCTCAGATAAGCTGAATTACATGCCCCATTTCTCTATGTGATTTTCACAGAATATTTCAAAAGCGTATCAGAATTTTTCTCGTAGAGGACACCTTTTAGCTTATCCAATTACACCAAATTTCTCTCTCTCTCTCTCTCTCTCTTTTGTTAAGTTATTTCACTTCAGCATTTCTCCATTACCCTTATTTCTCTGATTTCTTTCCGATTATTATTTTGCCTTACCCAAAAAGTAACTTTACAAAAATAAAGTCAGGAACTTGTATACTGTTTTACAAATCTCCATTGCCAGAAGAATTGTGATTGACACCTGGTTTCCATCCCCATTTTTCTTTCTTCCTCTTGTTTGTAAAGCCAAGATAATCTTTTTCCAGCTTTTCTTTAAGCTAGAGGTGGCCTCATGATCTAGATCTAGTCAATGAGACAGAAAAAAAATTCTAGAAATCTTCTGGTAAAGATTCTTGTTTCCTGGTGAAGGAGATAGATACCTGATGGTTGCTGGTACTACCACTTACCACTTCTTCCCTTTTTGAACAAGGATTTGCTGCCTGATCAAAGCAGCCCTCTTACCACAATGAGGTAATAAGAAGAGTCATTATGGAAAAGGCTGCAGTCCAGGAGCCTGAGTAGATGATGACATCATTATGTTGCTGAATCAATCTAGAGACCACCTACGTCCACACTTCTTATTGGACAAACAATAATTGTCTTTATGGTTTATATCCCTGGTAGTTGGGTATCCTGTTACTTATGACCTAGAGCCTCTCTAATTAACATAACTACCAAATTCATTAAATAATATATCTGGGGCTTACAACATTTTTTGTCCTTTTTTATTGTGAGAACCACAAGGTAAGAAAAAGTATATTATGTGATTCTGAAAAGCATGCTGTTCCATTGGGTAGGATCTTAAACTGTGCAAACTTTAGCTTTGGTGAGGAATTGGATAAAATAAGTAAAAACTTAAAGGCTAAGTATAGATTACATAAGAAGTTTATAAATAAGTTATATATATGAGGAAAAGGGAGAGACAGGAGTACAACCCAGTGATTTTCCTCTTAGGGAGTTTGGTTCTCACCTATGGCAGTCATCATATTGGTTATATTTTCAGCATGTAGAATGCGGGTATCACATTAATACTTACTGCCTTTGACACAGTTCACAAGGAGTGTACTCTCAATGATGCACCCTTGTGCTAAGGCATTGGAGAAACAGTAAAGATGACTATTCCTGGCTCTAAAATAAACTTGCTACATGGCCTCAGGCAAGACACTCAATCTCTCTGCTCAGTTTTCCCAATCTGTAAAGACAGCATGATAATTCTTGTATAAAATGTTCCTTCAGAGGGTGATTGAAAGGATTATTGAAAGCACATTTTGAGTCCATTGCAGAAAAAGTACTTTATAAAAGTAGAAAATTTTGGTTATTTTCCCAGGAATGGAGAAAAGGAGACATATTTCATGGCTGCCTATGGCCTTACACAGCCTGTAATAACAGCTCAGAAAAGAGCCTGTGGGGATGGAGTCAGTTACAGGCCTGATTTCTGATCCCCATTTCCTCTGCAGTGCAGAAAAGCAGAGGGTACCATGCCTGGCTCCTAGTGTAAAGCAGAGGGTACCATGCCCGGCTCCTAATGCAAAGCAGAGGGTACAATGCCCAGCTCCTAGTGCTGTGTTGAAGGGACAAGGTAAGACAGAGTGACCATCTTAGGCTATTCCATCAGTATATGGGAAAGAGAATGTGATAAGGAGTTAGCATTCGTGAAAGGAAGAGATGGCCAGGCTATTTATTATGAACGCATCCACCCCCTTCAAAATTAATTACCTAACTGAACAAAGTTCTGTAATAGATATTTTATCCGGAGAACTGTGTACTACCACCTGGGGGCTTATGGTTCAGGCCCTTGTTAATTATTTCCTGAAATAGAATTCTATTGATGTCCTAATATCTCATCAATCTCCATTACAATATTACTTTCACATTGCTACAAGATTTATCTTTTTAAGGCAAAAAAAAATTTATTTCTTGTTCAAACACTTCTAGTATTTAACATTGCTTACAATTTCAGGACCAAATCTTACTTAAGCATTTAAGATCCTTTACAATATGATTTACATCTACAGTTCCCTATACATAAATTTTCCGCTGCCTGAATTGTCCTTCCTTTTGTACCTATTCTTCCCCCCCACCAAACCCATCCCAGTTTTTCCAATTTAATGAGAGCCTAAGCATACATCAAGGCTTATGCCAAATGCCATTTCGTAGAAGCTGTTTCTCATCCCCTTGGTATATAATAATTCCTAAGGATTTTTATTTTTCTCACATGCCATCTCATCTCCTATTTCAGTCATTTGGGTATCATTTTATTTCACCCTTCTAGAATGAACCCTCTTGGAACGAAGAGGCTATGTTCTGATGATCTATTCCAGCCCCTAACATATGGTGCACTGGTCATCACAGGTGCTCAATTCAGAAAAAAATGTGTTAGGTTAAATTACACTCTGAAGCCACTAATGCGTACTGTGTTATGATAGCAGAAATGAAATATTGGACTAGAACATGAGTGGAAAAAGTATTTTATTTGAATTCTGATCAATTCACAACTGGGGGAAGTTGAGGGGTGGTTAAGGAAGGGTGCAACTTATGTCCACATGTCCGTGGGAGCTCAGTCTCACATACTCATCCAAAGACTGACAGTTATGACTTGGAAGCTGTTCACAGCTGAGTAGGCATTTAATGTAATTGATCAACATTATAAGAGGAGTGGGGAGACAGTAATCTTAGAAAACATTGCTGTAAGTAGGTGGAGTAGCCTAGATTTTTATTCTATGACTATAAAGCTCATGACATTTTAGCAAATAAAAATATTCAACAGACGAATTAAAACAATTATTTGCAATCAAATAATAATAACCTCTAACACCCATTGACTTTTTCTAATGTACCATGCTGTGTTCTTTTCTAATTCCATGCTGTGAATTTCATACATTATAGTTTTTATTCCTCCCAACAACCCTATAAAATAGGAATTATTTTCCCCCATATTATGGAAGGGGAAACTGAGATTAGGAAACTTGCCCAAGGTCACCCAGCTGGTTAAGTAGTAAAGCCATTATTCCCACCAGGTCAGTCTCACACCAAAGCTTACATTCTTCCTCTTTTGTTTGATTCTCCCAAATGATCTAAGCTTTCTTGCAAGTTTTCCACGGTTTGACAATTTTAGAAATTTCCAGGTTGGAAATATGAGTGGCCCGCTCAGGCATCTGCCTGGTCAAGGTACGAGAATGACTCCTTCCAGCTCAGGACAAAGCTCTTATTCTCTGTGCACCATGCAGAGAAAGACCAACCTGTTTGTCTGTTGTACATTTAAGCTCCATCACTTCCCTTTTGCCAGCCTAGATCCCACAGGTGTCCACCTTAAACATTGACGATTTAGGGCAGTGAGGCTGGAGTTTACAGCTAAAATTTGGGCAGGAAGAAATAATTTTGAGTTCTTCATTGGCCAGGTGTATATGACAGCTGCATAAGCAGGGGGAGGGAAAGTTCACCGTCACCGTCAGTGGGACGGATTTTAAAACGTGACCTCATCAGTCCGTTTTGGAGATGCACAATATGTTCAAGGATTTACCTGTAAGGTCTGGAAGTATAAAGCTCATAGAGAAACAAAAGTGAATTTTTAAAAAGTGACTAGAAAATTAAAAATAGTTTAAAAAAAATCAATTCACTTCAGCCAGGACGACATCGTTATATAATCACTGAAAGCAATTTATTTTATAGAATCAGAACAAACCCCTCAAAATGGACTTCTGGTTCCCTTGGTAAAAGACAAATTGGGGCTGGGAGCTGCTATGCTAATATTCAGCCAGATAAGAAGTGCGTTTGCTTCCTGACAGACCCCTTGCAATGGGGTTTGTGAAAATGAATGCACTGCCTTCACGGGAACAGCCGCGCCGCTGGTCCGGCTAGCAATAAATCCAGCAATTCGATATTGACTTGGATGTTTATCATCTCTCCACTTCTGTGCACTGCGTTGCAAAGGGAGAGGGGAAACGACTGTAGTTCAGCTTGCAGGCTGCTGGTGTCATCCCATTACCACAGAACAGAGAGGGTGCCCGGCGTGTTTCTATTCAAGCGTTTAATGCATCAGTCTGTAATTTGTGTCTTGGAGGTAATGAGGCCTGACAGCTTTGGCTGGTGCATGATAACAATCCCACACTGGTATCTTGGAAATTCTTCAGCGCCAAATTCCTAAAGGAAGAAATGACTTTTGCGAAATGACAGTAAACACGCTTCATTTTATGACATCGTGGTTAACAACCTGAAACAGTGAAGTGTTTTTTGAGCTAGGGCTAAGCTGATTTGAGCTATCTTAAAAGTGCTGATGTAGGTGCTCAACCACTGTTTTCTGTTTATTTTTGTTGGCTTTTTGTTGTTGCTGTTGGGTCGGGGGAGTCATCTCAGGAAAACACATATTAGGGAATAATGTTCAGAGACTGTTAATAGTAATAGTGAAAATGATAATGATAATAATAATAATCTCATCCAGTATTTTTCCTCCATAGTGCCTCCTCTTGAAAAATAAAAAGAAACCAAGCAGGATGGTTCTTAGAAAGGCTGGGATTCCTATGCCACGTTGTCACTTCAGTACACGGATCAGCCGCGGAGGACGGGAGACACACGCACCGCTGCTGGGCGCCTCCCCGGAGTGAGTACCACGGGGTTTCAGTGACAGCGGAGTGCAAAGGGGCTTTAATACAACTGAGCAACCTTTGGAAAAAGTTCCTTGTAAAACCGTACTGACAATGAACTGGTTCTTAAGCATAATTAATTGAAGAAACCCACTGTAGCAATCATTAGTAGCTGAAATTAGCTGACAATCCACGGCTACCTGGGAGTTGCTGGCATTTGCTGTGTGGACTGTCGTCAAATGCAAAGAGCAGTGCATTTGCTAGGTAAAAGCCCATGAAGTACTCTTGCACCCTGTAAACCAGGGCATTAAAGAAAGGAGCCCGCTGATCAGACACAAAGTTTCTCTTTTTGAAAGCTGTTCAGTCCCAAATGCAAAATTCTAAGAAGAACACCAGAATAGAAATAATGAATGGAGGCAAGTCTGAGAGGAATGACATTACCAGTTAAAATAATGAAATTGCTCCCTCTGTTTAGAATAAAGCCAGGCTTAAGAGATGTGAGAAATTTGGGAATGAGGAGCAAAGATGCATTGCTTTGAGTATCTTTATTTATAGGTAAAACATGTGATCCATTTTATTTTGTAGTAACTATGTGAATTAATCCTTGTTGATATCCTTTTTGTTAAGGGAAAAGAATTAACTTTAAAATTTCAAATTGTCTTGGACAGGGGTTAAAATAGAGGTCCTAGGATTATAACTGCTTTTTTTAAAAAAATATTTATTTATTTAGTTGCACCGGGTCTTAGTTGCAGCAGGCGGGCTCCTTAGTTGCAGCTCCAGGGCTCCTTAGTTGGGGCATGAGAACTCTTAGTTGCAGCATGCATGTGGGATCTAGTTCCCTGACCAGGGATCTAACCCGGGCCCCCTGCATTGGGAGCGTGGAGTCTTATCCACTGCGCCACCAGGGAAGCCTCATATAACTGCTTTTAAAAAGATATTTAATCATATCCCTGAAAGTTTATAGGCTAGGTTGTTTATAGCACATAATGTGCATCTTTCAAAGGAAAATAAGGAAGTCAAATTGGTCAGGTAAGTAAAAGATCATGTAAGAAGTGAGCACATTTTTCTAATAGAAAATTTATTTTAGAAAGATGGCTTTCTGCTTATTCAAATTTCTCTTTATTGCAGACAATACATGACTGTTTAGTAAATTGTCTCCTTCAGAGCTGTAACTGTTTAAGAGTAGCACCAGGTGTGCCAGACCAGGAAACATCTTAAAATGTTTCTAGGAGACATAAAAATGTTCACATCAAAAGAGTTTATGCTCAAGAATGATTATTACATGTAGTAGTTAGCCAAACATTTTGATAGTGTGCTCTGTCTAAATTCTTAGCTTTTGAGAATCCAAATCCAAAGTTATATCACATACTCTAAGATTTTAGACAAACTTTGACTTTATTTTCCTTATGTTAAATAGGAAAAGTGTTCTAAATACTGCCCCCCCATAACATTCACTATTGCATACAGAGTTCACTTTGCACAAATGGATAACTTGACTTCAAAGTTTAATTCATAATTCAGTCTATTTTATGTGATCATACCTGAAGACAACTTGAAACCAGATGTTAGGACCTACTTTCACTCTCCTGAGACACTAATGTTACTCAGAATGCTGTGGACTCTTCCAGTAGTCTACAGGCAGGATTCCAAGACTGCCAAGGAATATCTTTCTTGCTCTCTCTCTTTTTTTTTTTGGCTCTGACGCGTGGCATGTGGGATCTTAGTGCCCCAAACAGGGATTGAACCCGCACCCCCTGCATGGGAAGCATGGAGTCTTAACCACTGGACCGCTAGGGAAGTCCTTGCCAAGGAATATCTAATAGGAGACATACGCAGTCAGACTAGCAGAAGGCTGGGGACAGGTTTTCAAGTGAATTTAGGTGGTCTAAGGAAGACTAATGTCATGTCTTTTCAACACAAAGACATAGAGAAAGGTTTTCTTTGCACTGTATCCTTTTTCATATACTAATACAAACATGTGAAGTTGGATTAAGAAGATTAAAATATAATTTCCTATATCTTAGTTATTGTTTTATTCCAGGGGCCTATTTTATGGAAGACAGTGGCAAACTGGCATACTAATAGTGAACAATTATTAATGTGCTGAGGGGATTGATAATTAGCTTGATGTTGGGCCTGAAGAAGTCTTAATAATAGCTATCTTTTGCTAAATCGTTATATCTGCATTTGTTTATTTCATTCTGGCAGGAAATAAGAGGCTTCTGGCTCAGAGATAATCTTTTAATTACTCACGGAATATTTTAATCAGTTCACTACCTCCCAACGCCCCATAGGGTAAAGTAATGAAAGAAGATGTCACCTGCACAAACAATAGGGACAGGAACTCCAAAATTATGAATCTCTGGGCTTATTTAGAGGCTCGTGGCACAGCTGTTCCTCCTCACCTCTAGGAGGATGGAGAGAGCGGGAGGGAGGAACGGGGGATGGAGGTGAATACAGAGCTTTGCTCTGTAATGTAAACAATGTAAATCACCTCTGGAGAGATGGTGATAATCCGTGGTTATATTACCTTTTGAAATATAAATAAATGTCTCCAGGGGAGATACCTCTGTCTTTAACTTTCAAGACTTGTTTGCCATTCATAAATCTTTTAACCCAAGTTGCCAGTAGTATTTGCTTAGTCATCCTTGGCTATGCCAAAACATGAACATATTCATGTGGTATTGCTTCCTGACATGTTTTAAGAGTCTGAAGAATATTAATAGAAGAAGAGTAGGTTTATTTTATATGAATTCAAATAATTTAAATGGGAAAATGGGCAGAAGTCATAGGGAAATATATTTCCATTCAGTTTGGAAACTAAGATCCATTTAACAGTGGAACTGATTCCCTTGTAAGTTTGTAAATTCCTTATATCTGGAGATACACACATATACTATCTATGTTGAAGAAACAGTTATCACAGTGGACAAATGATATAGGTAATCTCCAAGGTTCACTCCATTATTATGACTCCATGATTGATGTATTTCAAGATGGAGGCATTTTAATTTCAATAAGACCCCAATAAAACTAAAATTCTGTACAATATGAACTAAGAAATATGGTTATATTTATTTGGCTCTGGCTTTGAAGAATCATGTTACTTTACTCTCAGCATTCATATTTCTGGTAGGATAAATTAGGAACAACATAAATAAGGAAGGAAGACTTGTCCACATGCAGATCTGGCAAATTCAAATTTGAGATAATTTTACAGGGCAGATAAATTACTCATTCTATACCTACCTCTTCCATTAGGTAGTAAGCGCCTAAGGACAGGTAACATGTCTCTTTTATTCACTGTGGTATCTTCAGTGTACAGCACAGGGTCTCAAACAAAAGAGCCACTGAATAAATAATTTTTTATAATAATAAATTAATGGATGAATAGATGAGAGGTGTTAAGGTGTCTGTAGTTTCTTTTCAAAGTCTTAAAAATGAGTTTAAAAGTTCTGAGAAGACTCTAAGAAAAAATGTCATACTGTTTATTAGCAAGAAAGGCATTAGGATTACTTATGTCTTTAGATGCAGAATAAAATTTTAAAAGGAAGACTTTGTAAGTTGTGGTCAAAGGGGTCTTTGTCTTTACCTGTGTTCTTTGAATACTTTTTTTGTACAGTAAGTAGGTTTTCATTAATTACTTTTATACCATTTAACAATATTTATGGGTTCAGAGGAGATCAGCAGGAGAGAACTGTCAGAGGAAATAGATAATTGATGATGACTGTTCTGCCAATAGAACAAGTGGCTTGTGGCAGAAGGGGTCCCTTCCCAGGTTAACTAAACTTCCTGGAGGTACAGGGGTTTCAGCAAAAACTGTAGTTCTTAGGCATGTTGGAAAGATCTCTTGCTTTAAGAGAGAAACGGTCTAAGTTCCATCTCAAATATTGTAAATAGCAGGATTTCTTTTTTTTGTGTGGTCAAATAATATTCCAATATAAATTTATATATGTGTGCATTTATATGTGTGTGTATATGTATATTTATATACATATGTATGTATATGCCACATTCTTTATTCACTCATTCACTGGTGAAGAGAGGTTGTTTCTATGCCTTTGTTATTGTAAACAATGCTGCAGTGCCCATGGGAGTGCAGATATCTCTGAGGTAGTGATCTTGTTTCCTTGTGATTTATACCCAAGAAGTGGATTGCTGGGTCATATAGTTAGTTATATTTTTAATTTTTTGAGAAAACTTTATATGTTTCATAATGGCTAAACCAGTTTACATTCTCACCAACAGTGCATAAGGGTTCCCTTTTCTCCACACCCTCATCAACACTTGTTATTTTTTATCTTTTTGATGATAGCCATTTTGACAGGTATAAAGTGTTATCTCATTATGGTTTGGATTTGTATTTCCCTGATGATTACTGATGTTGAGCACCTTTCCATGTACCTGTTGGCCATCTGTTGTCTTCTCTGGAAAAAGTTCTGTTCAGATCCTCTGCCATTTTTTGATCAGATTGTTTGGGGTTTTTGGCTATTGAGTTGCATGACTTCTTTATATATTTTGGATATTAGCTCCTTATCAGATATATGGTTTGCAAATATTTTATCCCATGCTGTAGATTGGCTTTTCATATTGTTGATAGTTTCTTTGCTGTGCACAAGCTTTCTTAGTTTGATGTAGTCAAACTAAACTACATCATCATATTTTTGATTTTGTTCCCTTTGCTTTTGGTGTCAAATCCAAAAAATTGGTCTGTCAAGACCACTATCAAGGAGCTTACCCTCTATGTTTTCTTCTAGGAGTTTTATGGTTCAGGTATTACGTTCAAGCCTTTAATTTTTTTTGAGTTGATCTTTGTGTACAGTGTAAGAGTGGGATCCAGTTTCACTCTTTGGCATGTGGCTGTCCAGTTTTTCCAACACCATTTATTTCAGAGACTATCCTGTCTCCATTTTATATTTTTGGCTCCTTTGTCATAAATTGGTTGTGACCATATATTCATGGGTTTATTTCTGTGCTCTCTATTTTGTTCTATTGTACATGTACCTTTTTAATGCAGATATCATACTGTTTTGATGACTATAACTTTATAGGTTAGCTTGAAATCAGGAAGTTTGATGCCTCCGATTCGTTCTCCTTTTTCTCAGAAATTCTTTGGGCATTTGAAGTCTTTTGTGGTTTCACACAAATTTTAGAATTTTATTTCTGTGAAAAATGACATTGGAATTTTGATAGAGATTGCATTGACCTTGTAGATCATTTTGGGAAGTATGGATATTTTAACAATATTCTAACCTATGAGCACATAATATCTTTCCATTTATTTGTGTTTTCTTCAATTTCTTTCATCAGTGGCATAGTTTTCAGTATATAGATCTCACCTTCTTGGTTAAATTTATTTCTAGGTATTATATTCTTTTCGATGCAATTTTAAATGGAATTGCTTAATTTCTCTTTCTGATAGTTTTTTATTAGTGTATAGAAATGCACCTGATTTTCGTACACTGATTTTATACTCTTCAACTTTACTGAATTTGTTTGTTCTAATAATTTTTTGGTGGACTGTTTAGGATTTTCGAAGTGTAATATCATGCCATCTGTAAATAGAGTTTTACTTCTTCCTTTCTGATTTAGATGTCTTCTTTCTTTCTTTCTTTTTTTTTTTTTTTTTTTGACTAGTTGCTCTAGTTAGGACTTCTACTACTATGTTTAATAAAAGTGGCAAAAGTACACATCCTTGTGTTGTTCCTGATCATACACTGAGTATGATGTTAGCTATGGGTTTTTCTTATATGGCCTTTATTATGTTGAAATATGTTCCCTCTATATTCACTTTGTTGAGAGTTTTTATCATAAGTGGTTGTTGAATTTTGTTAAATGCTTTTTCTGCAACTATTGAGATGATCATAAGATTTTTATCCATCATTTTATTAGTTTGATGTATCACAATAATTAATTTACAGATGTTGAACCATCATTGCATCTCTGGAGTAAATTCCACATAGTATGTGATCCTTTTAGTATAGTGTTGAATTCAGTTTGCTAGTCTTTTGTTGAGGATTTTTGCATCTATGTTCTTTAGAGAGATTTACTATGGAATCAATTTGAGGAGTAGTGTGGGTGGTTTTATTTTCAACCTTAATTTTCCTCATTATCCATCCTGTTTTCTCTTTTACTCCCTCCATCTCATTTTCCTCCCTCTCTCACTTTCTCTCTTCTTACTTTCTTTCCTTCTGTTTTCATTCACATTTCATTTATGTTTACTGTGTGCAAAGCACCACAGTAGGTGTTGGGACAAGTGGTGAAATGTTGAACATGGTTCCTTCAATCAGGAAATGTACAGTTTACTTTGGGAAGTTAGAGTCTTAAACAAGTGTTGAATATTTTAAAATGGTGTTATGGGTATATGTAGGAAGAAATGTTTTCCCAAAGAGTGATGCCCTTGTACTTGCATAGTCATTTTTTCTTGGATTCCATTAATCTTATCAACAAATATTTTTTGAGCACCAATTACAAACTTTGAATATTTTAAGCACTGATGATCTGCCTTCTTTTCCACTGCTCTGTAACCATGTTCCCATTCTCAAATCTCCTCTCTTTTTAAGGCATGTCCTTATTTCCCTGACTTAATCAATATTAAACTCTTCTTTAAGGAACTTGCTCCCTTTTTCTTTCTTTCTTTCTTTCTTTCTTTCTTTCTTTCTTTCTTTCTTTCTTTCTTTCATATATAAATATATACTTTACATATATATATATATATATATATATATATATATATGTCTTAGTCTCCCATACCTGGTTATATCGGGAAGCAGAAGTGATCTTACCACAATTATACATTCATTTTTAATTCACTTGTTCAAGAAACACCTATTCAGCAAACATTTATTCAGTAAACATCTAGTGAGTGTGTAATCTTTTTCAGGCCCTAGATTAGGCTCTGCCTTTGATGTTCTCCTTGTTCCTATTGTCACTTTTATATTCTTCTGCTTTCAGGTATATGCCACCTACATGTATGACCCAGTGCCCCCCTGGTTGCTTTTTTCTTCTGACCTCCCTGTTAATCTGTCTTCTTTGAGGGCTTTGATACCTGACATGACTCTTCTTTTCTACCATATCCTCTGACATCAGAAAAAATAATATCAGCACCCATGTGGGTAAATTCATGCTCTCTAAAAACAATTGAAGAATTTACTCTTCAATTATTTCTCTCTCCAAATAAATATTACTTGATTTATTTCTTCCACATAGAGCAAAATTAGCTGAGTACAAAGTTAACTGGTAACTGGTATTAAGTAGATGATTTTTCCAAATTTTGTATTGATGTACAAGAATGTAGTATCTTAATTATGAACATTGTATTTGTCTACTTACACATTACTCTAACTTTTAAGCTTTTTAATTTCTTAGGTAACTGGAAAAATAGATAGTTAAATTTATTTATAGTATTTGTGACTTTCCCAAGATGACTGAAGAAATATTTCAGGTAAAAATATGAATTAGATTTATGAACATTTTAAGAGACAGTCTTAGTACTTTATTATGACCAATAAAGAAAATAAAACTTGATTAACAACAGTACATGTAGCCATAAAGCCCTCAATTGGTTAGTTACAAAGTTACAATTAATAGTTCATTCAGGGCTTCCCTGGTGGTTAAGAATCCACCTGCCAATGCAGGGGACATGGGTTCGAGCCCTGGTCCGGGAAGATCCCACATGCTGAAGAGCAACTAAGCCTATGGGCCGCAGCTACTGAGCCTGCGCTCTAGAGCCCGCAAACCACAGCTACTGAAGCCTGCATGCCTAGAGCCCGTGCTCTGCAACAAGAGAAGCCACCGCAATGAGAAGCCTGCACACTGCAACAAAGAGTAGCCCCTGCTCACTGCAACTAGAGAAAGCCTGTGCACAGCAACAAAGACCCAACACAGCCAAAAATAAATAAAATAAAATAAAATTTAAAAAAAATAGTTCATTCAAAATCTTAATGGGATGTAGTATTAAATTGATCACTATAATTTATTACTTTGAATAAGATTTTGAAGACTCATATTTGAAATAACCTACTGGAGAATGTTAGCAACTATGCTAAAATCTGATTACATGATATTTCATTCAGTTAATTAACTTGAGAGAGATGAAGTTTTTTTTATTATAGAGGTAGTCCCTTTTGAAAGCAATGAAATTCAGCTTATAGCTTAATTAATTTCATAACATATTTGCTTGAAATATAAACTCAGCATATTTCTAGTGACAGAAATATTTAAGTTACCTGATGTTAACTGGTTTAAGTGTGACATTGTTATCACTTTAGTAGATACTAAATTCTGTCTGTAAAATAAGAAGTTGATGATATCTTGGTCATTCACTTATACTGGACAAAAATTAGATGTATTGCTGTTAGGTAATGTGAAAGTACAAATGTCCTTTCTAAGTGCATAGCATAGAATAGTTTTGTAATTCACTGGAAATTTATAAACTTATAAATATTATTTATAAGGATGCCCTATAAGTCATTGGATTGTTAAAAAAAAAATGCATTGAAGAGAAATCGTAGAATACTTCTTCTGTGGAATAATATCAGTTACTTTATTTTATTTTATTTATTTATTTTTTTAAAATTCTTTTCCCATGTAGGCCATTACAGAGTATTAAGAGAGGCCCCTGTGCTATACAGCAGGTTCTTATAAATTATCTATTTTATATATAGTAGTGTGTATATATCAATCCCAATCTCCTAATTTATCCCTCCCCCTGCCCTTATCCCCTGGTAACCGTTTGTTTTCTACATCCATGACACTACTTCTGTTTTGTAAATAAGTTCATTTGTACCCACCCTTTTTATAGATTCCACATATAAGCAATATCATATGATAGTTGTCTTTCTGTATCTGACTTACTTCACTCAGTCTGACAATCTCTAGGTCCATCCATGTTGCTGCAACTGGCATTGTTTTGTTCTTTTTTATTGCTGAGTAATATTGCATTGTATATATGTACCACATCATTTTTATCCATTCCTCTGTTGATGGACAGTTAGGTTGCTTCCATGTCCTGGCTATTTTTAATAGTGCTGCAGTGAACATTGGGGTGCATGTATCTTGGAATTATGGTTTTCTCCGGGTATATGCCCAGGAGTGGGATTGCTGCATCATATGGTAGTTCTATTTTTACTTTTTTAAGGAACCTCCATACTGTTCTCCATAGTGGCTGTACCAACAGTGTAGGAGTGTTCCCTTTTCTCCACACCCTCTCCAGCATTTACTGTTTGTAGATTTTTTTTTGATGAACGTCAGTTACTTTAGCTTCTTGAGCTAAAACACAGCTTCTAACTCAAGTTAGACCTGGACTTGAGATTACTTGTTAGCATAAGTTTTGGTTTAAGACCTTACTACAAGTTTACCTTAAGAGTATTTCAGAATTGATTTTATGGCCTGGTGTTTTAACTTGTTCGGCTTTTATCAATATGCTTTACTTTAAGTTCATTCAGAAAGAGAGATTTTTAAGATTTTAGAAAAATTGCATTGCACACATCTCAATCTCAAAACTCAGTGCGATAATACCTCATTATTTATTTATTTTTTCTTTAAATTGATTTATCACCCTTGCGTTCTTAGAATAAACTACACTTGGTCATGTTGTATAATCCTTTTCAGGTATTGCTGAGGTATATTTACTAATATCTTGTTAAGGATTTTTGCAAATATGCTTATGAGAGAGACTAGTTTGTAGTTATAGTTTCTTTGGTCCTCATCGGCTTTTTGAATCAAGATTGTGCTAGTCCTTCCAAAATGTGAGAGACATTTTCTTTCTTTCTTTTTTTTTCTCTTTATTATCTAAAAGGCTTTATGTTAAATTGGCGAGGAAATATTTGTGGATAAAGGTATGGGAGCCTGGAGTTATATTTTTGGGAAGATTTTAAATAATGGATTCAACTGGATTGTCATATATTTTGATTTTCTATTGTATTGGTCTGTTTTAGTAAGTTGTCTTTTTAAAGAGATTTGTCTATTTCATCCAAATTTTCAAATTTATTGGTGTAAAATTATTCATAATATCTGTTTACTTTCCTTTTAATGTCTATAGTTCTCTTCATCTTCTTTATGTGGTAATTTGTGTTTTCATTCTGTTTTTCTTGATCAATATTGCTAGTGGTTTGTAAAGTTTACCAATCTTTTTAAAGAACAAATTATGGTTTTAAAAATTTTTATTTCACATTTATTATCTATTATCTACTTCACTGATCTCTCCTTTTCTCTTTGTTATTCCCTTTCTTCTATTTTTTAATGTTTTGATTTGCTGTTTTTCTAGCTTCTGCCTTTGGAAGCTCAGATCTTTGAATTTTCAGTCTTTCCTCTTTTTTTATATGTACACTTAAATCCGTAAGTTTTCTCTACAGAACTGCTTTTACTGCATCACACAATTCTTAATATGTTGTACATTTATTATCCTTTGAGTTAAAAGTATTTAAAAATGTGTTTTCATTTTCTACCTGAAAATAGTCTTACTTTATTTTTATGTCCTATTTTTCTTTCCTCATGTATTTGAGAGAGTGTTAGGGAAGTACTAATTGTAAGATATATTTTCTTATATGAACAAATTTAGTTTATTATTACAAAAGTTTTGTAATTTTCTAGATGAGATGTCAGTGAAAAATTTCATTGGTGCAGGTATCAAAAAATGTTAGCTGTGTATATTACATGGTATGAACTATTGATATTTTTAACCTGTCAGTGAAGTTTCACTGACATGGGGTAGTTTTGTTTTGTTTTGTTTTGTTCTGCTCTGTTTTGTTTTGGAAAACACTCCATTGAATGTTATAAGTCAGTAATGATATTAATATAAATATATCTTCTATTACAAATGTGCATTTTTTAAAACTTAAGTTATTTTAATGTATCCATATTTTTGTATCAGTCTGCTAGGGCTGCCATCACAAAATAACATAGACTAAGTGGCTTAAACAACAGAAATTTATTTTCTCACAGTTCTGGAGGCTGGAAGTCCAAGATCAAGGTGCAAGCAGGGTGGTTTCTGTTGAGGCCTCTCTTCCTGGCTTGTAGCTGGCTGTGCCTTCTTGCTGTGTCTTCAACATGGCCTTTCCTCTGTGTTTGCAAACTCCTGGTGTCTCTTTCTCTTCTTATAAGAACATCAGCCCCATTGATTAGGAGCCCACCCTAATGACTTCATTTAATCTTAACTACCTTCTTAAAGGCCCTATCTCCAAAAATAGTCACACTGGGGGTTAGGCTTTGCCATATGATTCTTGGGGAGACACAGTTCGTCCATAACATGTATCATTATATTTTTTAGTGTGAAAATATATTTTCTTACCCTACTGCAGTAACATAGCCTATATATAGTAATTTATAATAATTATGTTGAAATACATATATTATCTATCTACCTATTGTTTATTTTTTATTTTATTAGTTTGAGAATGTGGCTAATATTGATACTTACCAGTGTTCTTGGTCTTCTTTAATCAATAGAAATTGATTAGAGACCAAACAAGAAATTCAGGCAAGGCTTTATTGGGGCCCCTTCTGCAGCAGGGAGGAGTGAAAACAAGTAACAGTTTCCCTTGCTCACCCCCCCCCCCCACCCCCAGGTGGAGGGAAGCTGGTTCCTTATATGGGGTGAGGGTAGGGGTATGTCCAGGGGTTGGGCCAGAGGGGTGGCTTAGGTGGCCTTGGTGGTGTTGAGTGCAGGGGGCATGTGCAGTACCCTGCTTTTGCTACCAACATCCTGTTTTTGCTCCTGGCTCTTCAGAAGTAACAGTTGGACTTTTGGGGTCTTTTTGTATATTGTTGTCCAGCATTTGCCCCAACTGCAAATGCACAGCTATTTTTAGTCCCTTATAGTTTCTTTGTATTTTGTTGCTCAAGGAGACGTTTGTCCAGGTGCAAGCAGTGCAGCCAAGGGTCCCAGGTCCCAGCCTGTCTCAATATAAGAGCATAAGAATTACTGAAGGGAATTTTAATGTAATCATAAAATGTGATCATTTTAATATAATCATAATAAAAATATTTTTAAATTCTGTTAAACAAACATTGATTTAGATTTCCCTTTTTGTAGCTGCATGGCAGAAAAGGTATACAAAATGAAATATTTAAAAAATGTTTTAAATGCATTTTGGGGCAGCATAAAAGTAAGAAACCTTGAATTCAGAAAATTACTGAAAGGACTGAAATACTGAATCCAGTTTTTGTCCTGAGGATCTTTGTTGATCACTGGTGACCTTTTCTGATTCTGATGGACTTAGTGACACCCTTTCACCTTGTATTAGTCAAGATCCTCTGAGAGTGAATAACCAAGTCGTGAACTACAGAAATATGTGCCTCTCAGGGATTATGGAGGGAATGTGCCTATATCATTCTTGGCTTGGGTAGAATAATAAAGGAAATGTCATCCAAGAGCATTTCTAGCCTAGGGCAAGGATTCAAACCTTGTGAATTTAGCTGGAAATTTAGTTTCAACTAGTGTCTGGTCAGATGTGCCCCCAGATGCCTGGAAGAACCAAATGCAAATCCTCGCTAGAGGACTGCAGACCTCAAAACTTACCATAGAAAAAGGTGCAAAGATTATGAAAACAAATTAAAAAATCCTAAGGTAAGAAATTTACTCACCATGTAGAAGCATAAGTTGGAACAGCAAACAGAACAATCTGAACTGTTTGGATGGCAGATATCAGAAATAACAGATACAAAATATAAAATGTGTATGTTATGTTTGGGATAAAATAGGTATCACAGACAATGAAGGAGCAAGAGAATATAAAAATTGACAAAGTTTTAAGAAAACGAATCAAATAAAACTTCAATATTAGAAACTATTATACTTAATAATTGGACTGAGTCAATAGATTGTAAAAATTCAGAAAAGTACAATGAAGAGTGTATAGTGGTTTGAAACTAATCTAAAGAAAATATTCAGAGGTAAACACAAGCAGAGAAATTGAAAATGTTAAGGAGTTTTAGAGATATGGAGCATTGATTGAGAAGATTTAAAATGTCTCTCTTCAAAGTGCCAGAGAGGAGATAAAATATTCAAAGGGAAAAACAAGTAAGGGTACATTTTCCAGAACTGAAGAAAAACACCAGTAAAGAATTTTAACAGGTTTCAGAACAGCAAAGCAAAGAAAATGTTTAAAGTGATCAGAAAAAAAAGAGAAATTACTTAAAAAGGAACAAAAGTAGCCTGTTGGCTGATTTCTCAGTAGTAATAATGGAAAACAGAAAACAATGGAAAAACATTTTCAGTGTGCTTAAAAAAAAAGCAATTATCAATTTGATATTCAATACTTAGTGAAACTGTCTTTCAAGAATGAAGATGAAGTTATACTTAAAGAAATGAAAACTGAGTTTTTACAGTGAACAGACACTCATTAAGGTATTTCTAAAGAAGGTATTCCAGGAGGAAGGAAAATCATAATATAGTTGATTCGTGTTATTTGCTGCAGTTATGTTCTATGAAGTCACCATGAACACTGAACTGGAAAATACTGAGCCGTTTTTCCTAGGGGAAATACAGAGTTAGATTTCTGTGAGTGTTTGGTCATAATATTTTTGCCAGCCAATCCATATATAACCTTACTTTATGAATGTTTCTGTTTAATATATATTGTTGAATTATTTAATATATATTGTTGAAACATTAGCATTGAACTCATGGCCAACAGCACTGGAACTCATGTCTGAACAAACTAATCTAACACATAAATTCTCTGAAAGGCACATCACAGCCTCCGTGTGCTTAAGATCACTAGACAGAACCTCAGCACTATGGTTGGGGACTATTTAAACAGTGAAGTCACCAAGAAAAATGCAAAAACATGGCACTAAATAGACCATGAAAAGGACCCTTGTTTACAGGATGAGAGCTGAAAGAAAGCAGAGTGTCACCTTGTTTTATCTCATCTGGGAACATGTGCATTGAGTGACTCAAATTTTTTGTTACTTACTCTGAGCATGCGTATGTCTGTGAATGACTGAGAAATTGCCACAATGATAGATTTCGGGGTCATAAATTTTAGCAAGTATGCAAATCTCACAAATGCAAAACTCTATGAATGGTGAGGATTGACTGTATAAAGAATACTTAAGAAGCAGGAAGACATGGCAAACATTTAGATAAACTGCTAAGCAAAAAGTAAGTATGACATTAATAGTCTAATTTAAAGGAATATAAGATAAGCCAGACAAATGAAATTATTATTAATTTGTAGTATTTACATAAAGGGAATAATTACAGTTTAATCACTGTGGTGTCCTTGTTAAGAAGAATGGTAAATAAGTTGATTAACCATAGATTTTTGTCAAGTTAAATATGCATTTGAGTATTTTTATGGTAATTGGAGTGCATTTCTTTCTGCTCGAAAAAGTGGAATGAGAGTTAAAACTAAGTTGGAAATAAAATAAAAATTAAACAGAAATAGAAAAACATAAGATGCAAAATAAGAAGGTAGAAAGGAATCCAAATATATCAGCAATGAAAAATAAATGTAAATAAAGTACATTTTCCAGTTAAGACTGTCAGATCTACATATATGTATATTAATCCAATTAACTTCCATTTATAGTGATGTAAAAAGATGAACCATACTAATTGGATGAATATTGCTATAGGTATATTAATGTCAGATAAGATTATTTTCAAGGCAAAAAGCATTGCTAATGTTGATAAGCTCACTATATATAGAGATTAAAGATTCAAGTCACCAAGAGATATGGACATTTTAAGTTTGTATGCAGCTAGTAATATAGCTTCAAGATACATAAAGCAAAAGTAATTGGAAATACAGGACAAATTGATAAATTTATCACTTTTATGAGAGAGATTAGCCTGTTTTTCCTAGTAGTTAATAGATTGATGCACAAAATGTCAATAAAGATATAGATGATTTGAACAAACTGATTAAATAACTAGATCTAATGGATATGAATAGAATCATACAATCAACATTTGTAAGATAAAGGTTCTTTTCAAGCACACATATATCATGCAAAAATATCAATCATGTGGCAAGTCATAAAGCAAGTCAGGACTTCTATCAAATATTTTCTCTTAAACATGCCAAGTCATCTTGCCAAAAAGAAATTAAGTTAGCATCAACAATGACACAAAATACAAAATGACACTTATTAGGTATCAAAAGGATGCTTCTAAATAATTTATAGGCCAAAGATGAAATTATAATGATACATAGAAATACTTACAATTAAATGATAATTAAAATACTATATAACAAAATTATAGGATGCAGCTAAAGCATTATTTACATCAAGGATTAGAGAACTTTTTCTGTAAAGAGCCAGTGAGTAAATATTTTAGACTCTATGAGCTACACATGGTTTCTGTTACATATTCTTTTTTAATTTTGTATTTACAACTCTTTAAAAATGTAAAAAACACTCTTAGCCCAGGGGGAACAGACCGTGGCTGGATTTGGCCTGCAGGTTGCAGTTTGCCAATCTGTGATACAGAGGGTTATTTATGTGGCCTTCATTTTTATAGTTGAAAAGGAGAATGACTAGCAATTAATGAGCTTAGCATCCAAATCAAACATTCATGAAAGAACAAATCAAAGAAGATAGAATAAAAGTATACAGATAAGAGTAAATTAAATTGAAAATACATTCATTAAAAGAATCGGTACAGCCAAAAGATGGTGCTTTTAGTGACTAATACAATTGAATTAGTATATAACTATTTAATTTGATCAAAGTGACAAAGTAAGAAATGACAAAGATAATCCGTTTATCAGATTGAGACATATACTGATGTGCAGTTAATTCTAGATGTGTTGTAATTGCAGGATAGACTATAATCTGGGTATCAGGGAACATAATTATTCATGAATTGTTATGAGAAAGAAAGCTTTACACATGGCCAGATGGATGGTATAATCAAATCTGAAATGCTTCTAATATAGTTTGACAACCTTATACTCATAATAAATTATTGTTTGGGCTTAATTTAAAAAAATTGTTAGGAACCAATCACCGAGATTCCTTGGAAAACAAGCTCAAGGTGATCTAAAATTGTTTTAATATAGCAAATGATCAGGAGATAGATATTGCTTTTCTACCATGTGACAGGAGCCAAACTAGGGACTTTGCATGTAGTGGAGAAGAATTCAGCGTGGTTCCTGACCTCATGGAGCTTATCTCCATTAAATGTCTAAACACAAACTTGAAATAATAATTACAAAAAATGAGAAGTATTAAGAAGGAAAACTCAGGATGTTATAAGAAAGAAAAATAGGAAGGAACAGAGTTTTACTGGGAACTTCTTCCAAGTTAAAGGTGGAAATGGGGATGAGGGTAGGCCAGAGGTCATACCAGAAGCAGCAGCTATGGGAGGCTCCTGATTTGTGGAATGATGGAGGCTAGTGTTTGAATTACATCATGAGAGGAGAAGTGGGGTGTACAGTGGATGGACTTTAGTAGTTAAAGAGGGGATGGAGCACACAGATATTGAAGGCCTTGGCAAAGAGCTTGGATTGTATTCTCGGAGAGATAAGAAGTCATAGAATGTTTTTAAAAATCAGTCTAAATGGTGGGTGGTGAATGGTTTGTAGCGAATGAAGCACATAGAATTAGAGAGGCTGATGGAATCTCCAGAGATCAGGTATGAGATGACGGTGGCTTGGGCCAGGGTTGTGGCAGTGGAGGTGGTGAGATGTGGACAAACCGGTGACAAAATCTGGAGATAGCATGGACGGGGTTTTGTGGATTTGCTGTAGGAAGATAAGGGAGTTCTCATCTAATGGCTTCTGTTTCTCACAGAAATTTGAAATGAGATCAGCAGCTAAAAGTGGTAAAGGTAGTGTTTTTTAACTTTGGCTGCACATTAGAATCATCCAAGCAGCTTAAAGGCATGCTAAACTTTACCTAACCCCTAGATACAGGTTTAGTTGGCATGGAATCATGCTCAGGCATCTTTAAAATGTCCCAAATAATTTGCCTGGGGCTAGGGCAGAGACTCCCTTGGGGCAGAAGTGGAGTTTAAAGTGTATTTGAAGTTGGCAGTCACACATTTATAGTGCTGAAGCTCTTTTCTGGTTTCAAGTGTCAGGGACTGAAAAAGCAAACAGTTGCATTTATTTAAGGGGTTGCCAGGCAAGTGTGATGGGAGAGAGAAGGGCAAATGAGGTATTTATAGGCGCATGATTGTGATGATGGGTCATGGAATCTAAATTGGCAGAGGGAAGACAAGGAACTTCTGGCCCAGAGGAAAGGGGTAGAGTCACTGGGCAAGAGGTCCCAGGAAGGTCACTAGATGCTGAACAAGGAGGAATAGCAGGTGGGATTTGAGGGAGAAGGGAAGAGATTTGGTCTAAGAATGACTTAGAGGAGCAAGGTAGACACACCTCTTCTACCTCTGGGAGAGGATATAACAGCTACAGTGGCTGAAGAGGAAGAAGTACCCTCAGGGAATATGTGTGTCAGTTAAAGCAGAAAGGTGAAAAGGGATATTTGAAGGTTAAGGGTTTTTGCCTTATAGATTATGTTAGGTGTCATCATCATCATCATCATTCTGAGTTACTTGCTAAGGAAAACTCACATTAGACACTTGACCACGAATCCCTGAAAGCCCTCCTTCGCTGGGAAAATGGAAAATAGTGGAAAGTCCCCAACTCATCATACTTAATAATATGGTCTACTTAGAAGACTAAAATGTGGAGTGAATTTTATATGAATTATTTGACACACAATTTGTGTTGTAGGTGAAGGGTACATCAATAACCTTAGACTGACTGGGCATTGATTTAATGGTGTGTCCCATGATGGTTAAAATGCACCAGCGCTTTAGTCATATTGCTTGGGTTCAAATCACAGCTCTGCCACTTGCAAGGTGTGTTACCCTGGGCAAGTGACTTGACTTGCTGTGCATCAGCTTCCTGATCTGTAAAGAGGGATAGTAATAATACCTATTTCATAGGATACTATGTAAAGCCCTTAGAATATTAACTGGCACATAAGTAAGCATTCACGGTGCACATGTACACATTGACAGGTAATTAAAAATTTTTAAACATATTCTTCTAAGAACATATCTGATCTAAAACCTCTACTTAAAAACCTCGACCGCCTTCCTATTACTCTTGGAATTAAGTCAGACTCCTTGCTGTGATCTGGCTCGTTCCTACTTCTCTGGTCTCATCTCTGTATCATTTTCCCACTCACCATACCTGAAGGTCAATGCTCCAATCTCTCCCAGCCATTGGCATTTGCAAAGCTTTATGATCCACAGAACTAACACTCCTCGTTGGGATTCATTTGTGTTCCTAACAGCCCTGGTGCATTCACTTGAGCTTCACTTGCCCTTTTTCTTAATGCTCCACATTTGATAATAAGAGGCAGCACCCCTGACCCCACAAAAAGAATCACAGCTTGAAGCGTGAGGTTCTCAGAAGCAAAATAAAACACTTCAGTATTTAAAAGTTAATCAGCATTTGAATTACTGCGCTTTAAGCTTTACTCTTAAAAGGAGAAGCAAAGCACATCCATGCTGACAAACTGAGTTCGAGTCTGACATTACTTGAAATGTCAATTCAAAACACTTGAAAGGAAAATCAGAAGCAATAACATGGTAAGAGTGAAGGAATCCCCTGGGAGTAGAGAGCCCTTATCTGATGACCTGAGCTTGCAAGTGGGGTTTGGGGTTCCCGGCATCCCCAAGCACAGGAGGTGGGTTTTACACATGCCTTGGAAAAGCAGCAGAGAGACTGAGTCAGGGATGTTCTTCTGCCAGCAGAGGCTTTTGTTCCTGGCATGCTAGGAAGCTAAGCTGGCAGCAAAGGAAAAGTGACATGAGCTCACGGAAATGCGGGCTTTGATTAAACCATTATTCTAAATAAAGCTGCCTTTACTCCTTCAAAATCCAAAGTTGAAGTTCAGGATGGGGAGAAACCCAAGCATACACCCCTTCCCTTGCCACCCTCAAATAATGGCTTGTTTTAAATATCCATTTTTTTGTGAAGTTTTGACAGTTCTCAGCCCAGCAGGCAGTTTGTTTCTTGTCAGTTCCCCAGCCCTTCTCTGGCAGCCTGAACTATTTCATTCTGAGTTATGTTCTGCGAGTGGGTCCTGACTTGATAGTTCTTCAGGGTCATAGAGGCCTAGGTATTTCCAGTGTTAATGACAGAGAATTTGAAATGAAAAATAATCTGTTTTCTTTTTTCAAGCAGTGGAAATATCCTACGGCTGTTCATTATTTGGTACTTTGTTGATCAATTTTGCATACATAGCTGACTTAGCCAAATTGTTCATCCATTTCCCTTCAGGAAGCTTTGTCATGGCCCTTCATTTACATACTGTAATGGTGCTGGTGCTGTCATTCCACTTACTCTAATCTGTTTTGTAACCTTATAAAAACACTGGACAGGGCCAAGGCATCTTCCAGAAAGTAGAAAAGCGTACACGAGGGCCAGTTTTTCCTGAGTTTACAAAGGGTCAGTTTGAAATCTCATTTTCTGGACAGTGGTCTGTGAACCTCTCGTATGACCTAATAATTGTGTTGGTTTTCCACGATAAAAGAAAATAAATAATAAACTTCTCTTTAAATGATTTAAAGACACAGAGCTGAGGAGATGGAAGAAAAGATGAATAGCAAGAAAAACAATATTAGAAATGTTTCATAATTGTGGAAGCGGGAGGGAATCTTAGCAAACCATTTTGCAGATAGTGACTTAAGGCTCACCCAGCTAATTAATGTTGGCAATGGGCCCAGGGCTTAGGTCTTCTTGTTCCCAGGCTAGTAGTCTTGGTTTTTCTACTGCCCGGCTGCTGGGCCTTAAATGGTCCAAAGAGCCTCCAGCAGACATAATGGTGGCTCTTATAAATCAAAATGAATCATACCAAACAACAAATTAGCCACTTCCATAGGCATGTTCCACCTTAAAAATAGTCAGTTGTAACAATATCACATTTGGACTCTTTGTTTCTGCATCTGTCTTCCTTTAGATTGTCTCCAAGGTGGGACCTAACCTTGTCTTTTGAGTATTCTCAGGGCTTCTATATTTCCTTTTATTCCCAGTTTTAATGAGAAATAATTCACATACATCACTGTATAAGATTTAGGCATACACCATGATGTTTGATTTATATATATTGTGAAATAATTACCACAATAGGTTCAGATAACATCCATCTTCTCATGATACCATAAAGTGAAAAGAAAGAAGAAAAGAAAAAAAAGAAAGAAAAAATTTCTCCTGCGACAAGAACCCTCAGGACTTACGCTCAGCAACTTTCCTATGTGTCGTACAGCAGTGTTAGCTATAGTCATCATGTGGTACATTATGTCCCTCATACTTATTTATCTTATAACTGGAAGTTTGTACTTTTTGACTGCCTTCATCCAATTCCCTTCTACACACCCCCCTCTCTGTCTGTCACAAATCTTATCTTTTTTCCTCGGAGTTTGTTGGTTTGTTTGTTTTTGAAGTATAACTGACCAACAATAATATGTTAGTTCCTGTTACACAACACAGTGATTAGATATCTCTATGCATTTCAAAATGATCACCATGATAAGTCTAGTTACCATCAGTCACCATACAAAGAAAGGTACTACATAATTACTGACTATATTCCCCACACTGTATATTTCATACCCATGACTCATCTATTTTGTAACTGGAAATTTGTACCTCTTTTTAAAAAATTTATTTATTTATTTATTTTTGGCTGTGTTGGGTCTTCGTTTCTGTGTGAGGGCCTTCTCTAGTTGCGGCAAGCGGGGGCCACTCTTCATCGTGGTGCGTGGGCCTTTCACTGTCGCGGCCTCTCTTGTTGCGGAGCACAGGCTCCAGACGCGCAGGCTCAGTAGTTGTGGCTCACGGGCTTAGTTGCTCTGCGGCATGTGGGATCTTCCCAGACCAGGGCTCGAACTCGTGTCCCCTGCATTGGCAGGCAGATTCTCAACCACTGTGCCACCAGAGAAGCCCCTGGAAATTTATACCTCTTAATCCCCCTCACTTATGTTGCTCCTGCTCCCACCCTCCTCTCCTCTGGCAACTAAATATTTGTTCTCGTTATCTATAAGAATGTTTCTGTTTTGTTATGTTTGTTCATTTGTTTTGTTTTTTAAGATTCTGTGCATAAATGAAATTATACAGTATTTGTCTTTCTCTGTCTGATTTATCTCACTTAGCATAATACCCTCTAGGTCCATCCATGTTGTTGCAAATGACAATATTTCTTTCTTTTTTATGGCTGAGTAATATTCTATTGTGTATATATGTATATACCAGATCTTTATTCATTCATTTCTTGATGGGCACTTAGGTTGCTTCCATATCTTGGCTACTGTAAATAATGCTGTAATGAACATAGAGGTGCATATATCTTTTCTAATTAGTACTTTCCTTTTCCTTGGAAAAATACCCAGAAATGGAATTCCTGGATCATATGGTATTTTAATTTTTACTTTTCTGAGGAATCTTCATACTGGTTTCCATAGTGAATGCACAGATTTACATGCCCATCAACAATGTATGAGGGTTTGCTTTTTTCCACATTCTCATCAACACTTGTTATTTGTTGTCTTTTTGGTAATAACCATTCTGAGTGGGGTGAGGTGATATTTCATTGTGGTTTTAATTTGCATTTCCCTGATGATTAGTGATGTTGAACATCTTTTGGTGTGCCTGTTGGCCATCTGTATGTCTTTGTGGAGAAATGTCTATTCAGAACTGCCCATTTTTTAATAGGATTAGTTGGTTTTTTTTGATGTTGAGTTGTGTATATTCTTCTTATATTTTAGATATTAACCCATTTGCAAACATCTTCTACAATTCAGTAAGTGGCCTTTTTGATGTGTTGATAGTTTCCTTTCCTGTGTGAAAACTTTTTTAGTTTGATGAAGTTCCATATATTTATTTTTGCTTTCCTTTCCCTTGTCTGTGGAGACATATCCAAAAACATATTGCTAAGAATGATGTCAAAGAGCATGGTGCCTATGTTTTCTATGAGGAATTTTATGGTTTCTGGTTTTACATTTAAGTCTTTAGTCCATCTTGATTTTCTTTTTGTTTATGATGTGAAAAGATTCTTTGCATGTAGATGTCCAGCTTTTCCTAACACCCTTTATTGAAAAAACTGTCTTTTCCCCATTGTGTATTCTTGTATCCTTTGTCACAGATTAATTGCCCATATGAGTGTGGGTTCATTTCTGGGCTTTCTATTCTGCTTCATTGATCTATGTGTCTGTTTTTGTGCCAGTACAGTACAGTTTTGATTATTGAAGCTTTTTAGTATGGTTTGAAATCATGGAGTATGAATACCTCTAGCTTTCTTTTTCTTTCTCAAGACTGTTTTGTCTATCTGGGGATTTTTGTCTTTCTATGCACATTTTAGAATTATTTATTCTATTTCTGTGCAAAACGCCATTGGTGTTTTGATAGAGATTGCATTGAATCTGTACATTACCTTGGGTAGTATGGTCATTTTAACAGTATTGATTCTTCCACTGCAAGATCACGGTATATCTTTCCATCTGTTTGTGTCATCTTTAATTTCTTTCATAAATGTCTTATAGTTCTCTGAGTACAGGATTTTTACCTCCTTATTTAGATTTATTCCTAGGTAATTTGTACTTTTTGATGCAATTGAAAATGTTACTGTTTTCTTCATTTTTCTTTCTGATAGTTTGTTTTTAGTGTATAAAAAAGCAACAGATTTTTGTATAGTAAATTTGAATCCTGCAACTTTACAGAATTAATTTATTCTAATAGTTTGGGTGGCATCTTTAGGATTTTCTATGCATTCTCTCATGTCATCTGCAAACAGTGACAGTTTTACTTCTTCCTTTTCAATTTGGATGCCTTTTATTTCTTGTTCTTGTCTGATTGCTGTGGCTAGGACTTCCAATACTATGTTGAATAAAAGGGATGTGAGTGGGCATCCTCATCTTGTTCCCAATTTTAGAGGAAATTCATTTAACTTTTCACCATGTGTTAGCTCTGGGCTTATGATGTTGAGGTACGTTGCCTCTATACCCACTTTGTTGAGTGTTTTCCTCATGAATAGATACTGAATTTTGACAAAAGCTTTTTCTGAATCTATTGACATGAAAGTGTGATTTTTATTCTTCATTTTGTTAATGTGGTGCATCACATTGATTGAATTATGGATATTGAATCATACTTGCATGCCAGGGATAAATCCTACTTGATCATGGTGTATGATCCTTTTAATATGTTATTGAATTCAGTTTGCTAATTTTTTTTTTTATAAATTTATTTTATTTATTTGTTTTTGGCTGTGTTGGGTCTTCGTTGCTGTTCGTGGGCTTTTTCTAGTTGCGGCAAGCGGGGGCTACTCTTCATTGTGGTGCATATGCTTCTCATTGCAGTGGCTTCTCTTGTTGCAGAGCACGGGCTCTAGGTATGCGGGCTTCAGTAGTTGTGGCACGAGGACTCAGTAGTTGTGGCTTGCAGGCTCTAGAATGCAGGCTCAGTAGTTGTGGCACATGGGCTTAGTAGCTCCACAGCAAGTGAGATCTTCCCGGACCAGGGATCGAACCCACATCCCCTGCATTGGCAGGCAGATTCTAAACCACTGTGCCACCAGGAAGTCCCCTCAGTTTGCTAATATTTTGTTGAAGATTTTTATATCTGTGTTTATCAGTGATATTGGCCTGGAATTTCCTTTTTTTGTGGTGTCTTTGTCTGGTTTTGGTATCAGGGTGATGCTAGCCTTGTAGGATGGGTTGAAAAGCTTTCCTTCCCCTGAAATATTCTGGAGTAGTTTCAGAAGGATAGGTGGTAACTCTTTTCTACATGTATGATAAAATTTACTTATGAATCCATCTAGTCTTGGGCTTTTATTTGTTGGGAGTTTCTTTTTTTTTTTTTTATTACGGATTCAATTTCATTTCTGGTAATTGGTCTGTTTGTATTTTCCATTTCTTCCTGATTCAGTCTTGGGAAATTGTACATTGCTAGGAATTTGTCCATTTCTTCTAAGCTGTCAATTTTATTAGCATATTGTTGTTTGCAGTAATCTCTTATGATCCTTTATGTTTCTGTGGTGTTGGTTGTGATTTCTTCTGTTTCACTTATGTTTTTATTGATTTTGGCCATCTCTTTTTTTCTTGATGAGTCTGGATAGAGGTTTATCAGTTTACTTTATCTTTTCAAAGAATCAGCTCTTAGTTTCATTGATATTTTTCTATTTTTTAAAATCTCTGTTTCATTCATATCTGCTCTGATCTTTATGATTTCTCTTCTCCTACTAACTTTGGGTTTTGTTTGTTCTTTTCTAGTCCATCTAGGTGTAAGGTAAGGTTTTTCATTTGATATTTCTTGTTTCTGAGGTAGGCTTCTGTTGCTATAAGCTTCCCTCTTAGAACTGCTTTTCCTGTATCCCATAAATTGTAGGTCATTGTGTTTTCATTTTCCTTTGTCTCCAGGTATTTTTTAAATTTCCTCTTTGATTTCTTCAGTGACTTATTGGTTTAGTATCTACTGTTTAGATTACACATGGTTGTGCTTTCTGCATTTTTTTCTTTGTAGTTGATTCCTAGTCTCTTAGCATTATGGTCTGAAAAGATGCTTGATATGATTTCAATCTTCTTAAATTTACCAAGACCTGTTTCGTAACCCAGCATGTGATCTATCCTGGAGAATGGTCCATGTGCACTTGAAAATAATGTGTATTCTGCTGCTTTTACATGGAATGTTCTATATGTATATCTGTTAAGTTCATCTGATCAAATGTGTTGTTGATGGCTAGTGTTACCTTAATGATCTTCTATCTGAATAATAACGTGAATTGATGTAAGTGGGTTGTTAAAATCTTCTATTTTTGTGTTACTGTTAATTTCTCCCTTTATGTCTGTTAATATTTGCTTTATGTATGTAGATGCTCCTATTTTGGGTACATATATATTTACAACTGTTATATCTTCTTCTTAGATTGATCTCTTGATCATTATGTAATGCCCTTCTTTGTCTCTTGTTACAGTCTTTTTTTTTTTTAAGTCTATTTTGTCTGTTATAAGTATCATTGCCCCGGCTTTCTTTTTGTTTTCTTTTACATGTAATACCTTTTTCCATTCCCTCACTTTCAGTCTGTGTGTGTCTTTAGATCTAAAGTAAGTATCTTGTAGGCAGCATATAGATGGATCTTGTTTTTCTATCCATTCAGCGACTCTGTGTCTTTTGATTCAGCATTTAGTCCATTTAAATTTAAAGTAATTATCAACCAGTATGGACTTATTGCCATTATGTTAATTGTTTTGGGGTTGTTTTAGTAGTTCTTTTTTGTTCCTTTCTTCTTTTGCTCTCTTCCTTTGTGATTTGATGACTATCTTTAGTGTTATGTTTGGATTCTTTTCCCTTTTTTGTGTGTCTATCATAGATTTTTGGTTTTAGGTTACCATGAGGTTTATATATAGCAATCTCTATATATAGGTGATTGTTTTAAGTTGCTACTCTCAAGTTTGAATGCATTTTAACAACCCTGCATTTTTATCCACCCCCCCCACATTTACTGTGTTTTGACATATTTTACATATTTACATATTTACATATTTTACATCTTTTTGTTTTGTGTATCCCTTAACTACTTTTTGCAGACATAGATGATTTTACTAATTTTGCTTTTAACCTTCCTACTAACTTTATACATGACTGACCTTTACTATATATTTGCCTTTACCAATGAGAGTCTTCATTTTGTAATTTTCCTATTTCTAGCTGTATTCTTTTCTTTTCTACTATTTCCCTTTAAAATATCTTGTAAGGCTGGTTTTGTGGTGCTAAACTCTTTTATCTTTTGCTTGCCTGTAAAACTTTTGATCTCTCCTTCAAATTTGAATGATAGTCTTGCCAGGTAGGTTATTCTTGGTTTTTACCCGTCATCGTTTTAAACATTATTGTACCATTACATTCTGGCCTGCAGAATTTCTGCTGAAAAGTCAGCTGATAGCCTTATGGGACTTCTCTTATATGTAAGTTGTTGATTTTCCCTTGTTGCTTTTCATATTTGCCATTATAATTACAATGTGTCTTGGTATGGTCCTCTTTGAGTTGATCCTGTTTGGGACTCTCTATACTTCCTGGACTTGGATGTCTGTTTCCATTCCCAGGTTAAAGAAGTTTTTAGCTATTATATCTTCAAACATGTTTAGGCCCCTTTCTCTCTTCCTCCTTCTGGAGACCCCTATAATGTGAATGTTTGTATGGTTAATATTGTCCCAGAGGTCTCTTAAGCTGTCCTCATTTTTTAAAATTCTTTTTTCTTTTTTCTATTCCACTTGAGTGATTTCTACTACTATGTCTCCCAGTTTGTTTGTCTATCATCTAATCTACTGTTGATTCCTTCTAGTATATTTATTTTAGTTATTGTATCCTTCAGCTCTGTTTGGTTCTTCTTTATATTTTCTCTTTGTTAAACTTCTCACTGTGGTCATCTATTCTTCTCCTGAGTTCCTTGAACATATTTATTATCATTACCTTTACTCTTTATCTGGTAGATTGCTTATCCCTATGGCCCTGGTGGTCCAGGAGTTGATTTCTGCCTGCCGGTGGGTAGGGCCTATTCCTGACATGGCTTGCTGTGTGTCCAGGGTGTCCCAAAGCTGGTGTCAATCTGCTGTTATGTGGGACCTGATCCCAGGGGTGCTAGCTGAGGGTGCCCAAGGTGTCCCAGAGCTGGTGTTGGTTTGCTAGTTGTCTGGGCTGGGGCGCAGGAAATCCCAGGGCTGGTGCTGGCATGCTGGTAACTAGCCTAGGTACTGATAAGGTAGGCTGTGGTGGTTCAGGGTTGGTGTTCTCCCACTGGTGGGTAAAGCCAGCTCCTGGGGTCTCTGGTTGCAGGGCCCTGGGGCCTTGGAGCTGATGTAGGCTCATTGGTGGGCAGCGCCAGGGGCTAGGGGTCCTGGGGCTAGTGCTAACTCACTGATAGGCAAATCCAGGTTCTAGAGTCTCTGGGTGCAGGGCCCTGGGGTTTCTAGAGCATATACTGGCCTGCTGGTGGGTGAGCTCAGATTCTGAGATGGCTGGTTGAGGGGCTCAGTATTTTCCAGAGCTGGTGTTGGCTCACTGGTGGCTGGGATTGGGGCCTAGGGAGTTCCAGGGATGGTGCCAGCCTGCTGGTGGATAGGCTGGCTTCTGACACAGCTGACTGTGGTGCCATGATGGTCTTGGGGCTGGTGTCCACTCACTGGTTTTTGGAACTAGGGACTGGAGTCTCTGGCTACAGGGCCTAGGGGATCCTGGAGTTGGCGGTGGCCTGCTGGTTTGTGGGGCCTGGTCTCAGTATTTGGCTGCAGGCCCAAGGGACTCTGGGGTTAGTGTTGGTACCCTGGTAGGAGGGCAGTTCCTGGGCTCTCTGGTGGGTCAGGCTGGATCCTGGGGTGGCTGGAGGTCCAGGTGGTCCTAAAATAGCTTGTTGGTAGGGCTGTGTCTCAGCATGCCTAGCTGCTTGGCCTGAGGTGTCCCAGGTTTGGTGCAGAGAGGCTGGTGGGTGGGGCCAGGTACTGGTGCTAACCAGCAAGAGGGAGGATTCCAAAATGGCACTTGCCAGTGTCCTCATGGTAAAGCAATCTCCCCAAATGGCTGCTGCCAGTGTCTGTGTCCCCAGGGTGAGTTCCAGTTGCCTCTTGTCTCTCTCTGGGAGTCTCTCTAAGATCAGTAGGTGGATCCAAGCTCCTTTCAGATTACTGATTCTGCCCTGGATCCCAGAGCATGTGAGATTCTGTGTGTGCCTTTTAAAAGTGGAATTTCTAATTCCCACGGTCCTCTGGGACTCCTGAAAGTAGGCTCACCTGGCCTTCAGAACAAAATGTTCCAGGGGCTTGTCTTCACAGTGCAGGATCCCTGGGCTTGGGAGGCTAATGTGGGGCTCAGATTCCTCACTCTTTGAGTAGAATCTCTGTAATTGTAATGATCCTCCCATTTGTGGGTTGCCCACCCAAAGGTATAGGTCTTAACTGTATAGTATCTCTGCCCCTCCTACCTGCTTCATTGTGGTTCCTTCTTAATATTTTTATTTTTAGAACATCTTTTCTGCTAGTCTTCAGGTCTTTCTCATCAGTGGTTGCCCTTTAAATAGCTAAAAGTTTGGTGTACCCATGTGAGGAGGTGAGCTCAGAGTCTTCTTACTCTGCCATCTTGGCTACTCCCCACTTCTTTCATTCTATTAATGTCTTGTATTACATTGATCGATATGTGTATATTGAACTGTCCTTGCATCCCAGGGCTAAATCTCACTTGATCATAGAGAATGATCCTTTTAATGTGATGCTAAATCACTTTGCTAGCATTTTATTGAGAATTTTTGCATCTATATTCATTAGGAATATTGGCCTATAGTTTTCTTTTCTAGTGGTATTCTTTTCTGTTTTTGGTATTGGCATAATGCTGGCCTCATAAAATGGTTTGTGTTTCCTCCTCTTCAATTTTCTAGAAGAGTTTGAGCAGGATTAACATTTATTCTTTTTTTAAATGTTTGGTAAAATTCACCAATGAAACCATCTGGTTCTGGGCTTTCTTCATTGGAAGATTTTTGATTTACTGATTCAATCTCCTTACTAACAATTTGTCTATTCATATTTTGTATTTCTTCCTGATCAGTCTTGGTAAGTTATATGTTTCTAAGAATCTTCTATTTCTTCTAGGTTGTCCAGTTTTTTGGAGTATAGTTGTTCATAGTAGCCTCTTATGATTCTTTGAATTTCTGTGGTATAAATTGTAATGCATCATTTTTGGTTTATAATTTTGTTGATTTGAGTCCTTTTTTTCTTGGTTAGTCTAGCTTAAGGTTTGTCAATTTATTTTATTTTATTTATTTTTTTGTCATTTCAAAGAACCAGCTCTTAGTTTGGTGTAGTTTTGTTTTTCTGTTCTCTATTTTATTTATTTCTACTCTAATTTTTTATTATTTCCTTTCTTTAGCTAACTTGGGGTTTGGTTTGTACTTTTCTAGTTTCTTATGTTATAGAAATAGCGTGTTTATTTGGAATCTTTCTTGCTTCTTAATGTAGACATTTATTGCTATGAATTTCTCTCTTAGAACTGCTTTTGCTGTGTCCCATAAGTTCTGGTATGTTGCATTTCCATTTTTGTTTGTCTCAAGAAACTTTTCTGTTTCACCTTTAAATTGTTCTTTGATCCATTGGTTGTTTAAGAGAGTGTTGTTTAATTTCCATGTATTCGTGAATTTTCAAGTTTTCTCTTACAGGTTTCTAGTTTCTTGACATTGTGGTCAGAGAAGATACTTGACATGATTTCAGTCTTCCTGAATTCGCTAAGACTTGTTTTTTGGCCTAACGTATGGTCTATCCTAGAAAATGTTCCATGTGTGCCTGAGAAGAATGTGTATTTTGCTATTGTTGGAAGGAATGTTTTGTGTAAGTCTTTGTGGTCTATTTAGTCTATAATGTTCAAATCTACTGTTTCCTTATTCTATGCCTGGATGATCTATCCATTGTTGAGGATGGGGTATTAAAGTCTTCAACTATTATTGTATTGTATTACTATTTATTTTCTCTTTTAACACTGTTAGTTTTTGCTTTATATATTTAGGTTGAATGTATAAATATTTACAATTGTTATATCTTCTTCATGGATTGACCCCTTTATCATTATATAATGACCTTCTTTGTTTCATTTTACAATTTTTAGTTTAAAGTTTATTTTGTCTGATATAAGTATAGCTACCTCTACTTTTTCTTTTGGCTACCATTTGCTTGAAATTTCTTTTTTCATCCCTTCTTTCTCAGTCTATGTGTGTCTGAGGCTAAAGCAAGTCTCCTGTAGGCATCATGTCATTGGATCTTGTTTTTTATCCATTCAGTCATTTTGTGTCTTTTAATTGGATAATTTAATTGGTTTATGTTTAAAATAATTATTGACAGATAAGGATTTACTGTTGCCATTTTGTTAATTGTTTTCTGGTTGTTTTGTAGATCCATTGTTCCTTGTTTCTTATCCTTCTAACTTTTGTTGTCTTTTGATATCTTTTGGAATCAGTGTGCTTTGTTTCTTTATCATGTTCTTTTGTGTAATTATTACAGGATTTTCCTCTGTGGTTACCATGAGGCTTACATAAAATATCTTAAACTTACAACACCCTATTTTAAACTGATAACAATTTAACTTAAGTATACTTCATAAACTCTACACTTTTACTTTTCCTTCCCCTCACATTTTGGTTTATTGCTGTTCCAATGTACATTTTTTTGGTATTGTATAACTAATAACAGATTATTATAGTTGTTTTTTAAACTTTTGAACTAGAGTTGTAAGTGAATTATGCACCACTTTTACCATATTGCAGAATCTAACTATAACTATATATTTACCATTACCAGAGAAATTTATGCTACCTTTTTATGTTTTCATGATGTTAATTAGCATTCTTTTACTTCCACTCAAAGAACTTCCTTTAGCATTTCTTGTAAGGCAGGTCTGGTGGTAATGAACTCCCTCAGCTTCTGTTTGTTCAAGGGAGTATTTATTCCTCCTTCTCTTCTGAAAGATGGCTTTACTGGGTATAGAATTCTTGGTTGACAGTTAGTTTCTTTTAATATTTTGTATATGTCATCCCCTTCTCTTCTGGCCTGAAAAGTTTATGCTGAGGAATCTACCAATAGTCTTATGGGGTTTCTTGTGTATGTAACATCTCTTTCTCTTGCTGATGTTAAAATTCTTTGTCTTTGACTTTTGACAATCTAATTATAGTTCTTCTTGGTGTAGCCTATTGGCTACACCAATAGGCCTACTCAAGTTTGCCTATTTGGTCGCCTTTGGGCCTCATGGATCTGGATGTTCCTTTGTTTCCTCAGGTTCAGGAAGTTTTTAGCCATTATTGTTTTAAATATACTTTCTGTCCCCTTCTCTTTATCTTCTCCTGGTATTCCCATAATGTGAATATTGTTTCTGTTCATTGTGTCCCATAACTCCTGTAGGCTTTCTTCGTTCTTTGTCATTCTTCTTTTCTTCTTGCTTCTCTGGCTGGGTAATTTCTAATGTCCTGTCCTCCAGATCACTGATTCTTTCTGCTGCTTATTGGAATCTACTTTTGAATCCCTAATGAATTCCTGAGTTCAATTACTGTGTATTTCAACTCTACGACTTCTGTTTGTTTGATAGTTGCTATTTCTTTGTCTAACTACCTGTTTTGTTCATGCATTGTTTTCCTAATTTTGTTTACTTATCTGTCTGTTTTCTTGTAGTTCACTAAACTTTCTTAAGAGGATTATTCTGAATTGTTTTTCTGACGGTTTATAGATCTCCATTTCTTTAGGGTCAATTATTAGAGCTTTATTAGTTTCCTTTGCTGGTGTCATATTTACCATTTATTTTTTGTGACTTTTGACTCCTTTCATTGTTATCTATGCATTTGAGTAATTGGGCTCCTCTTTCAGACTTTACAGGTTTGCTTTGGTAGAAATCATTATTCACCAAGTTAGCTCAGTTAGATGTCTGTGTGTCTGCTGGTAGTGGCCTTGGGCAGGTGGGATCTGTTATTATGGTATAATTTTGGGTGAGGCAATTGTTTAAGCTCTGAGGAAGGGAATGCGGGCATGTGCCTCTGGCTGAGAATAGAAAGTGGGGCTGTAGGATGGGCTCTGCCATTGCCTGGATTCTCTGGTCAGGCTTGCTAGATGATTGGGACAGGGTACTATATTCAATAGTATCTGGGGCTATAAATTTGCTTCCCTGCCCTGGCAGGACAGCAGGATGGGATGCAGGGCTTGTACAGCTCAGTGTTTGGGCACCCAATTCATGCTAGAGTATGCAATGAATTCCTTGGTCAGGTGAGGCCCTTGGTTTTTGCTCTGCAGATGAGGGAAGTTACAGGATATGCTCTCTGTTAAAGTGCCACAGTATGTAGGGCTGTTGGATGGACTACATAGCTGCCTTGTGCTCTGGTTAGGTTCCCTCGTTGGTCAGGTAAATACTGTATTCAGCAATGAATGAGGCTATGAATTAGATTCCCAGCCTGGGCATAGTCAGAGAAGCAGCTGTAAAGTCTCTGTTTGTTGTCTTAACTCAAGCTGACCCACACCTCAAGTTTCCTGGCTGAATACGGCCACTGGCTTGGCTTTGCAAACCATCAGCTCTGCCTGCCCTTCTCTAGGCTTGAGCACTGCTGGGCAGCAACAGCTTCCAGAAGTTGTTGACAACCCTTCTGTTCAATGGGACCAGAAGACACTTTTCATAGTAGGTTGGGCTATGTCTCAGTTCCCTTGCCTTGGCAGGAGGGGGAGGAGGCACTCCAAGCTACTCTCAGGTTCCCAAACAGGCTCTGTTTGGTAGGGGCTAGGAGCGACTCTCAGCCTTGGCTATGAGTTAATCCTCCCACCCATGCATAGCATGGGAACCTTCCATGCCCAGTATTGGCTTTGGTCTGGGATTAGCTCTGCCTTCCCACCTCTGGGCTAGAGCACCACTGGGCCACAAATCTTCCAGGAGTTATTGCCAGCCTTTCTGGTCATAAGGGTCCAGAAGACCCTCTCCACAGTAGGTAAGGCTATGATTACTCCTTGCCTAGGCATGAGTAAACCAGGCTTTAGGGCTGGCAAAAGCCTTGTTTGAGGATCCAAATTAGGCAGATCTGCACCCTGCTGAGATCCCTGGTTAGAGTGTGCCCCCGCCATGGTTCTACAGATGAGCAAAGCTATGGTTGTGAATACAATTTGGGCACTGCAGGTATGAAATCAATCTGCCAAGGTCCCTGTGTTGGTAGTTCCAAGCTCCTCTCTTCTCTGTCACAGTCAGATTCCCTGTAGTGCAAGATCAGAATAGGAGTTCCCACAAAGTGACCTCAATGCTGGGAGAGCTGGCTGTCTTCTGTGCATTGCCTTTTCCCACTGGAGGAACTGGAGGCTCAGGGGAGGCCTCTCTGTGTGGTGCCATGCTGGCCTGGAGGAGGGGTAATGTGGTCAATGTGCAGCCACTTCTCTTACCTTCTCATGCAATCTCTCTTGCTTGCTGAGGTGCAGGGAGGTACTTCAGCCTCACCCTCACATTCTAGGATTCGCTCAGTGGCGTCTTGTTCTTGAATAGTTGTTAGTTGTTCTTCTTTTGATGTGGGAGCAAAGTCAGGAGTGACCTATTTTATCATCTTGGTAAACTGATTTTTCACTTGTACAATTTTTGGCAGGATGTCTAGGCTCAATAAACATTTCTAAACATTGTCTAGGCTCAAAACATTTTTTTTTTGTTTGTTTTGTTTTTTAATTCTACATATATGGGAGATCATGTGGTATTTGTCTTTCTAGGTCTGACTTACGTTACTAGCATAATACCCTTTAGAACCACCCATGTTGTTGCAAGTGGCAAAATCTCATTCTTTTTTATGACTAATATTCCATTGTATGTATATTGTGTGTGTGTGTATATATATGTATATACATATATGTATTTACACATCTTTATCTATTCATCTGTTGGTAGGCACTTAGGTTACTTCCATATCTTGGCTACTATAAATAATACTGTAATGAACACTAGAATGCATATATCTTTTTAATTTTTTTTTGTTTTCTTTGGGTAAATTCCTGGAAGTAGAATTGCTGAATCATATTATAGTTCTATTTTTAATTTTTTAAAGAATCTCCATACTGTTTTCCATAGTGGCTGCACCAGTTTACCATCCCACCAATAGTCACTGTGGTTTCTTTTTCTCCATATTCTCACCAGTATCTGTTCTTGGTCATCTTTTTGATGATAGCCATTCTGATAGCCATTGTGGTTTTGATTTTCATGTCTCTGATGATTAGTGATGTCAGCTATCTTTTCATGTGTCTATTGGCCATTTGTATATTTTCTTTGGAAAAATGTCTATTAAGGTTCTGTGACAATTTTTAATTGGGTTGTTTGTTTTTATGATATTGAGTTTTATGAGTTCTTCATATGTTTTGGATATTAACCCGTTATCAGATATATGGTTTCAAAATATCTTCTTCCATTCAGTAGACTGTCTTTTAGTTTTGTTGATAGTTAACTTCACTGTGCAAAAGCTTTTTAGTTTGACATGGTACCATTTGCTAATTTTTGCAAGAAACCCTTGCCTAAGGAAACATATCCAAAAAATATTGTTAAGATCAGTGTCAAAGAGCTTACTACCTATGTTTTCTTCTAGGAACTTTACGGTTTCTGGTCTTACATTTAAGTCTTTAACCCATTTTGATTTTCTTTTAGTATATTGTGTGTGAAAGTAGTCCAGTTTGATTCTTTTGTATGTAGTTTCCATTTTCCCACACTATTGAAGAGACTGTCGTTTTCCCCATTGTATATTCTTGCCTCCTTTTTTGTAGATTAATGGACCGTACAAGAGTGCATTCATTTCTGGGCTTTCTATTTCTATTCTGTTCTGTTGATCTATGTGTCTGTTTTTGTGCTGATACTATACTGTTTACTTAATGATTTTTTTGTCTGAGTGATCTGTCCAATGATGTAAGTGGAGTGTTAAAATTCCTTACTATTATCTTGTTACTGTCAATTTCTCTGTGTCTGTTAATATTTGCTGTATGTATGTAGGTGCTCCTATCTTGGTGCATACATAGCTAGAATTCTTACATCTTCTTGATTGATTTCTTGATCATTATGTAATGTCCTTTGTCTCTTGTAACAGTTTTTGTTTTAAAGTCTGTTTTGTCTAATATAAGTATCAGTACCCCAACTTTCTTTTTGTTTTCATTTGTATGGAATATCTATTTCTATCCCTTCACTTTCAGTCTGTGTGTGTCTCTAGATGTGAAGTGAGTCTCTTGTGAATAGCATATATATGGGTCTTGTTTTCGTATCTATTCAGCCGCTCTATGTCTTTTAATTGGTACATTTAGTCTATTTACATTTAAAATAATTGACAGGTATGTATTTGTTTTCAATTTGTTAGTTATTTTAGGGTTGATTTTGTAGTTCATTTTTGTTCCTTTCTTCTTCTTTATTCTTTTCTCTTGTGATTTGATAACTATCTTTAGCATTATCTTTGGATTTATTTCTTTTTTGTGTGCTTGTATAGGTTTTTGGTTTGTGGTAACCTTGGGATTCATATTTAATAACCTATTTTTATTTACATGACTATTTTAAGTTGCTGATCTCTTAAGTTCAAATGCATTTTAACAACCCTGAATTTTTACTCCCCAGCCCCCAACATTTACTGCCTTTGACAGCATATTTTACATCTTTTCTTTTTGTATATCCCTTAACTACTTGTTGTGGCTATAGATAGTTTTACTCCTTGTGTTTTTTAACACTATTAGCTTTATACATGGTTGATCTATTACTGTAAATCAAGTGGTTGATATACTACTGTATATTTGCCTTTACCAATGAGATTCTTCATTTCATAATTTTCATATCTCTAGTGGTGGTCTTTTTTTTCTGCCTAGAGTAGTCCATTTAACATTTTCTTATAATGCTGGATTAGTGGTGCTGAACTCTTTTAGTTTTGTTTGTCTGTAAAAGTATTTGTCTGTCCTTCAAATCTGAATAATAGCCTTTCTGAGTAGATTATTCTCGATTGTGGGTTTTTCTGCTCATCCCCTTGACTGTATTGTGACAACCCTCTGACCTGCAAAGTTTCTGCTGAAAAGTCAGCTGATAGTATTATGGAAGTTCCCTTGTATATGATAAGTCTTTTTTTTTTTTTTTTGCTGCTGCTTTTAAGATTATCTCTTCATCTTTAATTTTTGCGATTTTAATTATAACTTTTCTTAGTGTTGACCTCTTTGGATTCGTTAGTTTGGGAATCTTTGTGCTTCCTGGACCTGGGCATCAGTTTCCTTTTTCAGGTTAGGGAATTTTCAGCTATTATTTCTTAAAATAAGTTCTCTTACACTTTCTCTCACCCTTCTCCTTCTCAGACACCTATAAAGCAAATGTTGGTATGCTTGATGTTGTCCCAGAGGTCTCTTCAACTGTCATCAATTTTTTAAATTCTTTTTTCTTTTCTTTCTCTGCAGCCTGGATGATTTCCACTACTCTGTCTTCTAGTTCACTGATGCACTCCTCTATATTATCTAATCTACTGTTGTATTTTTAATTTCAGTTATTGTATTTTTCAGCTCTGTTTTGTTCTTTATATTTTCTACCTGTTGAAATTCTCATTGTGTTCATTCATTCTTCTTTTGAGTTTTTTGAGGATCTTTATGATCATTACCTTGAACTCTTCATTGGGTAGATTGCTTATTTCTACTTCATTTAGTTCTTTTCCTGAGGTTTTTTCCTTGTTCCTTTGTTTGGAACACATTCTTTTCATTTTGCCTAATTTTGTGGTTATTTCTGTATATTAGGTAAGTCTGTTTTGTTCAATGATTTTGTAGACTTGTCCTTATGTAGGAGACATCCTATGGAGCCCAGCAGAGCACTCCCCTACAGTCACTAAAGCTATATGCTCTAGTGGTGCTCCATATTTAGGCTGCATGAACCCTTCTGTTGTGGTGGGACTGACTACTGTAAGCATGCTGGTAGGAAGGCCTTAGCCTGGTTGACTGCTAGGTTTTTCCTCATGTGGTGTCCGCTTACCCACTGGTAGATGGGGCTGGCTCCCAGGGCCGCTGGCCATAGACCCCAAGGGTGTCCCATGGATGGTGCTATCAAGTTGTTGGGTGGGCTTGGGTCCCTGCAAGTCTGTCTGCATGGCTCAAGGTTTCCTGGTGCTGGTGTGTCTCATTGGTAGGTGGTGCCTATCCTGGGGTGGTTGGCTGTGGGACCCATGGTTGGTGCTGGCCCACTGATGGGCCAGTAAGCCCTTAATGCTAACAAGCTAGAAGGAGGACTCCACTATGCCTCTTTCTTGCATTGGCATTCTTGGATAGAACAAGCTCACATAAATGGCCGCTGTCAGTGTCTATGACCTCAAAGGAAGTCCCAGTTGATTCCTGCTTCTCTGGGAGGTTCTTCCAGGATCAGCAAGTAGATCTGACCAGCTCTATTCAGATTACTTCCTCTGTACTAGGACTTGGAGTGATTTTGTACACACCATTTAAGAGATGAGTCTGTTTCCTACAGCCCTCCAGCTTTCCTATGTAAAAGCCCTGCTGACTTTCAAATCTTGATGTTTTAGGGGCTGGGCTTCCTGGTACAGGAGCCCCAGGCTGCAGAACCCAATGTGGGGCTCAGACCTCTTGCTTCTTGGGGGGAACCTCTGCAATTGTGATGATCATCCTCTTTGTGGGTTGCATACCCAGGGGCATGGGTCTTGAGTATACTGTGTCTCTTCCCTTTCTACCCAACTTGTCGTGTTTCTTTCTTTTTATCTTTAGTTGTGGAAAATATTTTCTGCTAGTCTTCAGGTCATTCTCATAGACGGTTGCTCTATAAATAGTTGTAATTTTTTTGTGCCCCTGGGAGAAGGTGAGCTCAGGATCTTCCTACTCTGCCATTTTGGCCACACATCTCAAGCAAATATTATTGATATCTGAAAAAATCACACATGACAACCCAATTATTCCACACACATCCAACGATATATTAAAATTCAGTAGATTTCAATTCAAAGCTTACTGAATGGTTGTTTTACTTAGGCAAAATTCCATCAATTATGGCAGTAAGAAATATTGGTACCTGGCTTTACATTATAAGTGATGCTGTCCTAAACATAATTTCATTTCTTTCTCCCAGTGGTCTTGGGAAAAGTGCATCATCTACATTTATATATGCAGAAAGTAAGGCTCAGACACTTGGTCAGCCTCACAGAGAGAGCAAATAGTAGGGCTAGGATTTGAACCCTAGTTTTTGGATTTAGTGTTTTCAATATCCTCATTATCATCATCATCAGTGCAACAACCATACCAAAACTTTTTGAGTAGTTATCAGGCCTTTTATAGGTCCTAAGTACTTTGCTAAACAGTTTCGATTAATCCTTACCTATCTTTAAAAACAAAAAGATGTCATTTATTACATGCTAATTGTGTCTGACACTTGACATATACACTTTTATTTAACCTTAACAATAACCCCACGAAACTGAAGGCAGACAAATAACTTGCCTAAAGCGTGTCTTAGATAAGGCAGATTATCTGTATTTTTATATCTGAGTCCTTGAACTAAGAGTGTTGTATGAAGAGATAGGGTATATATCCCCTAGGCATGGCTCTTAAGGAGAAGAAGTCATTAGTAGGTGTGGAGCAGTGTTAGGTTGCAGAGACTATCAGGTCCCTGAACAGGGTGGAGAATGGAGCAACACTAGCTCTATTTTCTCTCATTCATGCTGAGAATCACTATAAACTATGGAACTCAGTTCTGAAAGCAGCAATCAGTATTGAAACACCAGGGAATAGGAACTTCCTTGTTGAGGACTTTGATATTAACTCTAAGGAATGCAGTTGTAATGGAATTTTAAGCAACAGTACTAAAATAAACAAAAGAAAATTCATGATGGGATGATTCTGATACAATTTAATCATTCTTGGGAGTGAGAAGGAGGTAAGTGCCTTCTACACTATGGTTCATGAAGAATGCTGAGACACCTCATGGTAATTCATATGAATAATTGCAGACAGGTGATTCTTTAAAAGAACTTTTTGAACATAAAGTGTGAGATAAAAAATTAACCCCCACAGAAGGAACACATATAAACAGTGCCTATATAGATGCATAAATCTTTAACAAAATACTAGCAAACTGAATCCAGCACATAAAAACATTATAGAATATGACCAAGTGGGCTTTATTACAGGGATGCAAGGTTGAATTAACATCAAAAAAACTGTTTAATGTAGTACACCACATCAGTAAAGGACAAAAATCAATAAATACAAAAAAAAGCATTTGAAAGAATCTAACATTCTTTCACGATTAAAAAATTCAAGGAACTAAGAGTAGAAGGGAACTTCTCAAACTTTTTTTAATCTATGGAAAAAAAAATCCATTGTTAATATCACACCTAATGGTGAAAAAGACTCAGTACTTTTCCTTAAAATCAGGAACAAGACAAAGATATTCACTCTTGACACTTTCATCCAACATTGTACTGAAGGTCCTAGATAGAGCAATTAGGTTTAAAAAAAAAAAATGAAAGGAAGAAAAAGAAAAGCAACTAAATTAGGATGGAAGAAATAGAACTATCTATTTTTAGTTTCGAAGACGACACAATTTGCAGACAACATGATCTTGTATATGGAAAATCCTAAGCAGTTCACTAAAGAGATATTAGAACTAAGAAATGAATTCAGCAAAATTTCAAGGTACAATATCAATATACAAAAATCACTTGTATTTATATATATCATATAAAAATGAACAATCTGAAAATAAAGTAAAAGTGATTCCATTTTTCATAGCATCAAAAATAATAAAATAATTAGGAAAAAATTTAACAAAAGTAGTGCTATTCTTGTGCACTGAAAACTACAAAACTATTGAAAAAAATTAAAGAAGACCTAAATAAATGGAAAGACATTTGTGTTCATCGATTGCAAGACAATATTGTTATAATGGGAATACTCCCTGTAGCGGGCTAAATTGTGGCCCCCTCAAGAGATGTGTCCTCTTTCTAATTCCTGGAAGCTCTGAATGTTACCTTAGTCAGAAAAGTGGTCTTTGCACTTATAATTAAAGATCTTGATAGATGTCCTTAGAAGAGTGAGGCAGAGGAGGCTTTATACAGATTGAAGAAGAGACAATGTGACCACAGAAGCAGAGATTGTAGTGATGTGGCCACCAGTCAAAGAATGCCAGTAGCCACCAGTAGCTGGAAGAGACAGAGAACGGACTATTCCTAGAGCCTCCAGAGAGAATGTGACCCTGCTGACACCTTGTTTTAGAATTCTGGCTTTCAGAACTGAGAGAGAATTGATTTTATACTTTAAAACCACCAAATTTTTGGTGATTTGTTACAGCAGATACAGGAAATCAATACACACTACAAATTTATTTACAGATTCAGCACCATCCCTGTTAAAATCCCAGCTGACTTTTTGGCAGAAATTGAGAAGCCGATTCTAAAGCTCATATGAAAATACAAGAGACCCAGAATAGTCAAAACAGTCTTGAAAAAAAGAGCAAAGATTGAAGACTCATACTTCATGATTTCAGTATTTACTATAAATTTATAGTACTCAAGACATTATGGTTCTAGCATAAGGACAGGGATATAGATCAGTGGAATAGAATTGGGAGTCCAGAAATAAGCTCTTACATTTACAATCAATTGATTTTAGACAAAGTTTCCAAAATGTTTCAGTAGAGAAAGGATAGTCTTTTCAAAAAATGGTGCTGGGACAGCTGAATATCTACATGTACAGTAATGCAGTTGGACCGCTACCTCGTACCATATGTACAAAAATTAATTCAAAATGCATCATAGATTAAATGGAAGAGTTAAAACTTAACATCCTTTGAAGGAAACATAAGAGTAAATGTTTGTGACCCTGAGTTAGGTCATGGCTTCTTATATATGACACCAAGACTTCAGTGACAGAAAAAATGAATTGGGCTTCATCAAAATTAAAGACTTATGTGCTTCAAAGGACACCATCAGGAAAGTAAGAAAGACAACCTCCAGAATGGGAGAAAACATGTCTAATTCATACATCTAATAAGTTACTGGTATCCAGAATACATAAAGTACATTTATAACACAATAATACAAAGACAAATAACCTAATTAAAACATGGGCGAAGAATCTGACTTGAATTACTCCAAAGAATATATGCAAATGGGCAATAAGCACGTGAAAATGATGCTCAGCATCACTAGTCATTAGAGAAATGCAAATCGAAACCACAGGAAGATACCACTTTACACTGATTATCGTGTCTAGAATCAAAGGACAGACAGCAACAAGTGTTGGTGAGGATGTGGAGAAATTGGAATCCATATAAATTGCTGGTGGGAATGTAAAATGGTGTAGCCACTGTGGAAAACAATTTATCAGTTCTCAAAAGTTAAATGGAGTTACCATATGACCCAGAAATTCCACTCCTAAGTATATACTCAAGAGAACTGAAAACATTTGTTTATTTAAAAACTTGTAAATGAATGTTCATAACAACATTCTTCATAATAGCCCTCAAATAGAAACAACCCAGACAACCATCAGTTGATGAATAAACAAAATGTGGTATATCCTTACAGTGGAATATATTATAATTTGGACACAAAAATAGACGAACCTTTAAAACGTTATGCCAAAGGAAAGAAACCCGTTCCAAAAGACCACATACTACACGATTTTATTTATATGAATTGTTCAGCATAGGCGGATCTATAAAGACAAAGTAAATTAGTGTTTGCTTAGGGCTGGGGGGTGGGGTTGAAGTTTGGGAGAAATGGGAAGTGAATCTGTATGAGGTTCCTTCTTAGAATTATGAAAATGTTCTAAAGTAGTGGTTATGGTTGCACAATTCTGTGAATATACTGAAAATCTTTGAATTGTACCATTTAAATGGTGAATTGTATAGTACATGAACTATATTGCAATAAAGTTGTTAAAAAATCAAACAATTGCAATATAACCAAAACCTAATAATAGCTCCTTCTAAGAAAAGCATCCTTGGTAGATCCTCTAACCTTTTTTCTTTTTGTGTAGAGTCATCAAGGAAAAGCCTGCTGTAAAAAGAAAGAGAGGGAGGGAGAGAAGAAGGAAGAAAGAAAAGAGGGAAGGAAGGAAGGGGCTACTGTTTTATTTGAATTTAGGTATAGAACCTCAAAAATATATAGGTTATCATCATAAGTTAGTTAGTGAAGCATTCAGAATTTTAAGACACACCTATGAGTCAGATCTTCTTTCTCTATCAATCTTCATGTATATGTATATATTCCTTTGTGTGTGTGTATCTCTCTGTGTGTATTTTAAACAAAGCATTACATTAAGTAGTAATTAGGTACAACACACACACTTTGGTTACAGTTTCTTGGCTCTCTGATGAAGTTTTTCTCTAACCATGGAATTGTTTCAGAGTTTGAGAAGAAAACTTAAGAATGCTTCCTCTTTCCTCGTTTCCATTATATCTTGAGAGTTCATGATCAAGGATGTGTAAACATGGCTTGGTCCTTCCTCACCCTATAGCATCCAAATGATGGACAGCCATGATGTCTAATTATAACTTTATCATTAACATTAGGGCACTTTGTATGGGCTTATTCTATTCTCTTACAGAGAAATTACAAAGTAAAAGTAAGTAAAAATTCTCATCACATTATGCAAGATGAAGACTAGAGAACAGAAAATCTGTTTGATTTCCTTTTTTTATAACCTGTAGAAGTTGTCTTGTTACATCAGAACAGTCTGCCTTTTCCTGTACCATGCTCTTCTAGGGTCAGTAAAGTAATTCCTCAAGATTCATAGATGAAGGAAATATTGTTCATAGGATTGCCCACTGGTCCTTAAGGGAGCTACTTTTTCTGTTCCTAGGAATACTAACACCTAACAAGCTCAATTTCATGCTTTGTTATACTGCTGAGAGAGAGTGTATTTTCAACATCAAGAACCTGGTGATCAGTCCCATGAATAAATCCTTGGTTAATCAGTGCTCTAAATCACATGTGCCCAGAAAAACCTGACTTTACCTCAAGTTCTCTGTGCTAAAAACATAGTTTCAACTTACAGTAGATTTGCTTCTGCTTCTTACTCACTTTTTGACTGCCTCTATTCAGTACAAACATATCACATGCTCACATATTTGCATGTACACATATGTACGAAGGACAAATTCCTGATTTTCAGATGCTTTTGACTACCAGATGTTGCTGTACTTGCCACAGACACTAATATCTTAAACCTAGAGAGAATATTGGCCTCTGCACTAAAGCTACCAGACTATTAAGCTTGAGTGTCCACTGTACTCCAAGAACCAGTCAGAAGTAGCCATCTGGCCTCTTATCTATATTTTCCTTATCTAACTCCTTGAGTGTAAAGCAGCCCATGTTTCAGTGATTTAATAGCTCCTACAACTGCCAGCCAGAACACCTGCACAAGTCCTCCCACCCCTACTAAAATTTAACCTACCAGTTTTCCAGCACATTGATCCTGATATATTCTCTCTAACCATCTGCCCTTTCCTTCATGCACTCCTGCATCTACCTAGCTCATGTTTATAATGTTGATCAATTCACTCCTGAATTCCCAAGCTTTCTGTCCTTTTGTTCTACCCTCAGAAGAAATAAGTGCTTGAGGAACCCAGTGATGTGTGATTTCTGGATCTGCACTCTTGTTAAAATTAAAAGTCTGATTTAGGAGATCCAGGGTGGGACTGAGGTTCTGTATTTTAACAAGTCCCCAGGGGAGGTCACAGAACACACTTCGAATCGCAAGGATGTAGGTCAGCGCTTTGGGAAAGATTCAAAAAGGATAGGTAGGTACAGCTCTAACAACAGTCCCCTCCTCAGATGAGCCTACATCACTGCCTAACTTCTGTTATTTCTGTGTAGAAACTCACCTTTCTAGCATTCTGCCTATGTTCTCTAAAAGCTTCTTCACAATCCCTTTTCTGTCCCCATCTTTTTTTTTTTTTTTTTTTTTGAGTCAGTCACTCTTCCTGTACCTCTGAAAAGAGTGGTCCTCAACCTGTTGCACATTAAGATCACCTGGGAAAATTAAAAAAAAAAATTCCTCTATCACACGCCAGAATAAGAAAGTCGGCATATCCAAGATAGGTGTCGTTTTAGAAACTCGCCTGGTGATTCCAAAGTTGCAGCCAAGTTTGAGATTCTCTGATCTAAAATGTAATCAACTACCATCTACCAAGTATTAAAATTGTGTGCAACCACACTCATGCTTCAATTCCTTCCTATCTAGTAAGGCCAATTTCTCCATGTGTGCTCTTATTCATATTCTCTCCCACTTTCTCAGCAGTCATGCATTATTATTTCTTACACATTGCTAGGTATCTGCCATCTTGAAATACAGAAACAAAACTTTTAATGTGTGAGCTATTAATGATTAGGACTGAGATATTTTTTAAAATGTTGAAAATCACTTAAGAGATTAGGCAGTTTTGTTTCTAGCTGATTGTGATCTTATGATTTCATTAAAATTAAAAACAGAGTAACTTAATCTTAAATTGAAAGTTGCATTTTTCAACTTTCAATTTGGCACTGGGTAGATAAATTCTATGGGTTGGACATGTTTATTTTCAGTGGTGTTGGCTAGTACAGCCTAGTTCTCATTGTGTAGTGCCCATTGTAGCATTCGCTGTAGATAAGGACACATACTGTTTTTAGCACAATTTTACATCCCTCTCTTTGCGTTTACTGGAGGTGAGAGTAGGTTAGACACTTAGATTCAACTCACCATCTTTATAAAAGTCCTTTATGTTATGTAAAACAGTTTCTTGGTGCGTAGGTTGGAGAATGTTCAGAAAAGAGCAATATTTATCTATTTTTATATAGAGAGAGAATTTCAGAAAACAAGATGCTATTTAAATGCCACCAGATATTTAGAGCTTTGTGCTATAGGACAGATATACAGGACTTTTTTTGAAGTTATTCATTTTTGGGTAAGGTATATAAGTGCCCAAGGGTGAGTATGCCTACATAAACAGAAAATATGCAGGGACTGGAGTTCTCTTTTAAAGTAGCTTTACCTTTCAGCAGCAGCTGGAATCTTTTTAATGTCAGAAGGAAGAATATCAGAAAAGAAGTTGGGTATTGCCATCCTAGGTTCTTGAAATAGAAGCTGTGCTAAACTGGCTAATAATTTTGCTCCAGCAACTTAATGAAACTCAGGGGAAAGTAAAAACTTTCAGAGGAGACTCTCCAATACTAGGACTTCTCACTGTGGCAGCATATTCCCCACTCCCCACAGGACACTGCATTCATGGTCTTGCTATTACAAAAATTTAAATTGCCTCTGCGTCTGATTTGAAAACTTCTAATGAATTTAAGTGAACAATGAGGGGAGTCAGTGATAATCAACCCACATGAGTTTTGGGCAAATGCCAGCTCTGAAGAAATTCTTACTCAAGAATGAGTAACAATATCTTTCTTCCTACATGGAGCTTACTCAAAGTAATTGCAACGCAAATGGAGATAGACATAGTATTCAAGTGGGGAAGAAGGGCATACTTTGAAAATAAATGTTTTTTCCACAGGAAAATGGAGTAAATTTCAGAGTGAGTTTGTGCCCTTAAGAAAATGAACTGAAAATGTATTTTATGAAGTGATATAATAGATGGTATAACAAGAAAATAGTCTGAGATACAAAAGGGAGCAGACTTATAGAAAAGACTTGAAAATAGACAAGGAAGGAAATATCTAAGAGAAAACATAAAATAAATCACTGAATTAACAACTGCTTTAGAAACAGTGGTAAACTCAAAATACAGATGATGAATGTAAGCTTATGACATGTTCACCAAACCCTGAGGAAAAACATAGACATTAAATCTGAGAGATGGTTGATGAGTACTGTCACCAGAAGAATATGATGAGTTTGATTTTTGAATACTGAGTTTGTGATGTCTGTAGAATGCTTATGGTTGATCAGCCAGTAGGCAGAAGAATATGAGAGGACATTTATATACTCTGAGTAGCTAAAGCAATCTTGAAAAGAAGAAGAAAGCTGGAGGCATCAAATTTTCTGATTTCAAACTATATTACAAAACTTTAATAATCAAAACAGTACCACACTGGCATAAAAAAGAGAACACTGGCAAAAGAGAGTAGAATGGTAGTTGCCAGGGGTTGGTGTTTGAGAGGAAGTGAAGAGATGTTGACAAGGGCTATGAACTTTCAGATACAAGATGAATAAATTCTGAGAATCTAATGTACAACATGGTGACTATAGTTAATAATACTGTATTGTATACTTGAAATTTTTTAAGAGAGTAAATCTGACACAGAGATCAATGGAACAGAACAGAGAGGCCAGAAATAAACCCCCACATATATGGTCAATAAATCTTTGACAAGGACACCAAGAACACACAGTGAGGAAAGAATAGTTATTGATAGTTTCTGCAGTAAATTCGTTGGGAAAACTGGGTATCTATATGCTAAAGAATGAAGCTGGACCCCTATCTTATGCCACTCACAAAAATTAACCCAAAATGTATTAAAGACTTAAATGTAATATTCAAAACCATAAAACTTGTAGAAGAAAGCACAGGGAAAAGACTCCTTGATGTTGATCTTGACAATGATTTTTTGGAAATTACATCAAAACACAGGTGACAAAAGGAAAAATAGACAAATGAAATGATAACAAATTTAAAAATCTTTACTGCAAAGGAAACATTCAAGAAAATGAAAAGATAAACTATGGAATGGGAGAAAATATTTGCAAACCATGTATTCTATAAGGAATTAATACCTAAAATATACAATGAATACATATAACTCAGTATCAAAAAACCACAAATGATCTGATTTAAAAATGGGCAAAGACCTGAATAGACATTTTCCCAAAGAACACATACAAATGGCTAACAGGTACTTCAAAAGTTGCTCAACATCACCAATCATCAGGGAACTGCAAATCAAAATCACAATGAGTTATCACCTCACACCTGCCTCAGGATGGCAACTTTCAAAATAATAAGAGATAATAAATGTTGGCAAGGATGTGGAAAAAAGGATCCCTGTTACACTGTGGTTAAAAATATGAATTGGCGCAGCCACTGTGGAAAACAGTATGAAGGTTCCTCAAAAAATTAAAAATAGAACTACCGTATGATCCCGCAATTCCACTTTTGGATATATATCCAAAGGAAATGAAATCAGTTGATATTTGTACTCCCAACTTCACTGAGCATTATTCGTAGTAGCCAAGACATGGAAACAACCAAATTTCTGCCAATGGATGAATGGATAGAGAAAATGTAATACACACACGCACACACACACACACACACACAAACACACAAACACAAGAATATCATTCACACTTACAAAGAAAGAAGTCCTGATATTTGAGACAATATGGGTGAATCTGGAGGGCATGCTGCTAAGTAAAATAATCCAGACAAAGATAAACAAATACTGCAGAGTAGCACTTATGTGGAATCTTAAAAAAAAATGTGAATTGATGGCAAAAGAGAACAGAATGTTGGTTGCCAGGGATTGGGGTTTGAGAGGAAGTGTAGAGATGTAGGACAAGGGCTACAAACTTTCAGATAAAAGATGAATAAATTCTGAGAATCTAATGTACAACATGGTGACTATAGTTAATACTGTGTTGTATACTTGAAATTTGTTAAGAGAGTAAATCTTTATTCTGACCACAAAAATAAAAAGGGTGACTATGTGAGGTGATAGATGTGTTAATTAACTTGATTATGGGAATCACTGCATAATACATATGTGTATCAACTCATCACGTCATACACTTTAAATATATATATAATATTATTTGTCAAATATACCTTAATAAACCTGAGGAAAAAGACAAAAAATATCCTTTTAAAATCTCAAAAGAAATAAAACGATTTGTGTCAAATAGATGAATGAAGAGAAGAGAGCTGAGCAAACCACAGAGAACCCATGATTTGGGTGGTAGGCATAGGAAGAGGAGCTCTTAAAAGAGAATGAAAGAGGCAGCCAGAGTTATAGTAGGAAATGTAAGGAGGAGATGCTATTGTATAAGCCACAGGAATAAAACATTCCAAGAATAACAACAGGTTTAGCAGTGTCAGATCCTGTGGAGAGGTCAAAAAAGATGAGAATTTTAAAGAGGTCTTTGGATTGGCAAGAAAGAAGCCATTGGTGTATTCTATATGCTTGAAATTTGTGAGAAAGAGTTGGAAGATCTGCACAGTAGTGAGTTGCTGCTTTCTATAGAAGAAGTCCTTTTTTTTTCTTTTCTTGGTGAGACATCTAAATGTAAAATTTGAAGGGTGGGGGCAGAAAGAGAAGGATAGAAATTATTGCTTAAAAATGAACTCTAGTGTCTAGTAAACATGGAGAAATAAATTTAACATTTACTTGTAACAATTTTCTCATGTTTCTGTATATTTTATGTAGATTCTGTTCTTTTACCATCATGAAAATCTTTTGTGGTAAGCATTTGGGTTGAGAAAACAGGCTCAGTTTGTCATCATTTGTTTAGGGAGAGGCAGAACTGAGACTTCAGTCCTGTTTCCTTTAGGTGATATTTTGTCCTGCCAACTTCCCAGAAAATAACAGGAGAAGCCAACGTGCTGCTTTTACTGCAGCATATACAGAAAATGTAAGAAAAATGACACTGTTGACTTATTGTATGAAGAAGAAATGAAAACAGAAATAGTGATTTTTTTAAATAGATATTTATTGGAGTATAAGTGCTTCGCAATACTGTGTTAGTTTCTGTTGCACAACAAAGCGAATCAGCCATATGCATACACACGTCCCCATATCCCTTCCCTCTTAAGCCTCCCTCCCATCCTCCCTATCCCACCCCTCTAGGTCATCACGAAGCACCAAGCCCATCTCCCTGTGCTATGTGGCTGCTTCCCATCAGCCAACTATTTTACATTCAGTAGTGTATATATGTCGATACTACTCTCGCTTCGCCCTCCCACCCCATGTCCTCAAGTCCATTTTCTATGTCTACCTCTTTATTCCTGCCCTGCAACTAGGTTCATCAGTACCATTTTTTTTTTTTTTTTTAGATTCCATATATATGTGTTAGCATACGGTATTTGTTTTTCTCTTTCTGACTTACTTCACTCTGTATGACAGACTCTAGGTCCATCCACCTTGCTACAAATAACTCAATTTCATTTCTTTTTATGGCTGAGTAATATTACATTGTATATATGTACCACATCTTCTTTATCCATTCATCTGTTGATGGACGTTTAGGTTGGTTCCATGTCCTGGCTATTGTAAATAGTGCTGCAGTGAACATTGTGGCACATGTCTATTTTTGAATTATGGTTTTCTCAAGGTATATACCCAGTAGTGGGATTGCTGGGTCATATGGTAGTTCTATTTTTAATTTTTTAAGGAACCTCCGTACTCTTTTCCATTGTGGCTGTATCAATTTACATTCCCACCAACAGTGCAGGAGGGTTCCCTTTTCACCACACCCTTTCCAGCATTTATTGTTTCTAAAGTTTTTGATAATGGCCATTCTGACCGGCGTGAGGTGATACCTCATTGTAGTTTTGATTTGCACTTTTCTAATAATTAGTGATGTTGAGCATCTTTTCATGTGCCTCTTGGCCATCTCTATGTCTTCCTTGGTGAAATGTCTATTTAGGTCTTCCGCCCATTTTTTAACTGGATTGTTTGTTTTTTTGATATTGAGCTCCATGAGCTGTTTGTATATTTTGGAGATTAATCCTTTGTCTGTTGTTTCATTTGCAAATATTTTCTCCCATTCTGAGGGTTGTCTTTTTGTCTTATTTATGGTTTTCTTTGCTGTGCAAAAGCAAATAGTGTTAGTATCTGTTGAAAGAAATGGTTGCATTTTTTCCTTCTGGGGAAAGAAAAGGATGCTCACTCTCTTGCTGTCTTTTTCTATTTTTAGATCTCTCTCTTTGTGTCCCCTGCCCCCTTCCTTTCTGCCTCTCTCCTCCCTCCTACTACAGGCATATTCCATTCATAATATTAGATTTTCAATTTGTAAGTTAGAAAGCTAAAAACATGATGTAATTTTTAAAAATTGTTATAAAAGAAGCAAATATGTAAATTATTTCTCTAGGTTGCAGATCAGACAGGGTGCTAACAAACTGGAGATGATGCTTATCTGAGTGATCTAAAACTTTCATTATCAAAAGGTGGTCATGTTATATATCCCATTAACAAAATTTTGTTCTTAACAAAACCGATCAATAAACCAACAAATAACAGATAGACAAAACTGGAAGAACATTTAGATATTTTATGTTTAAAAAGGATAAATTATAAGCTATTTTAAGGTACCTCAATGTTATGAATACTGCTTCACCAAATAATTCCGTCCATATTATTTTTTTTTCTGACAAGCAGATCATGATGAAGGTGTTTTGAGATGTGGTTTTTGTTTGCATGGTTGACTCACTAGCTCCTTTTTGACAAATTTGTCAAATCTGTGATTAAATGTGGGCTTCAGGGAAATTATAAATTACTATAGCTCTTGGGTCTTAAAGGGAACCTGCAAGTAGTTGAACCTAAGAATGTAAACTCCAGGAATGTTGAACACATCTGGTTCACTATTTTTTCAACAATAAGGTTTGTGAAATAATTTAATATCACGTTATTTGTGACAATTTTCCCCTGGTGAATAACTAAAACAATAATGTAGTCATTAGTAAAGTGAATGTGTTGATTTATCAAATCTTTGTAGCCATAGAGTGTTATAGAACAACAGTACTATTAACTGTTGTTATAGAATAAAAGTGATCAGAACAAAAAAATTAAAATGCCAATTTGATAAAATCATTTCTGGGACCAACATATACCAATAACCAGCTTACTCAGCATGATAGAATATACTTTCTGATTTTAAACTATTCTTGTGTTACTCCTAAAGTAATAAATTCGTGTGCTTTTTTAAACAGACTTAGACACATAAAAAGGTTGAGCTCCCAACCTACCGTGAAGTTAGGAAGAAGTTAGAAATCACATCTATTTGACATCATTGTAAGTCCAGGGACTTTACAGTATGACGGGCATTGTATAATTCTCCAAAATTACCCGGCGCTGCAGTTAAGAGTTAACGCTTAAATCTAAAACTCTCCTAAATCTTAATTTTACATTCTCTTTACAGTAGGCAGGAAGGAGTAGACCAATCTCTGGATATAGAATCTCAGGATTCTATAGAAGACATTCCCACATCGGGTAGGATCATGAAGTATGTATGGTTCTAGTGCTGTTTTGGTTTTGCACATAATATCCAGTAAGACACTAGTGATATCAGATTACATGTTGGAATTCAACCTAAGAGAACCATTAGGATTTTTAACAAGGAACTGGCTAAAGCAATTGTGGGTGCTGGCTAAGCAAAAATGGAATCTATAGGGGAGGCAGTCAGGAAAGGAAGATGATGAGCAAGCAGGCTGGAACTCCAAAAGCATAAGCTGAAGCTTGGAGTCTCCATGAATCCTAAGGTCTGTGAACAAATGTGTATGAATTACAAGTTGGACAACTACTTTTCAAATACTTCATCTTTCCTACTTATAGATTTTATTATGTTTTCCTTAATAAATTCTGAGTGAAACTTGTTGCAATACATAGGCTTTAAAATACATTGTTGGCATATTATGGCTACATTGGAAATGCAGCAAATAAATTTGTGAAATTAGACATTTGGCATAAAGAAAATGTATGCTGGCTTCCACAAGAATATGACTCTGTGCATCTACTATATTGGGTGTTACTATTGTCTTCTCGGTCAATAGTGGATGGTCCTAAAGAAAGGTCATTGAAATCTTTGAGAAAGTGGGCAGCAAGGGGTGGTGGGCAAATTTGTACTGTGAGTAGGAAAATTATAATCTAGCATTAAAGTGAGTATGGGAAAAGAACTCAGGGTTTATGCTTCCTTGGCTTATTTCTATTCCCTATCCCAATGCTAAAGGAAGCACGTTAATTCTAACTAGTATAGTATGAGTTAAGATATTAGAATGCTTTCAAAACTACAAAGTATTAAAAAGGACTAATACTTAAAATTAGGGAAAGAGAGGCTGTGCTTTTCAAAGAAAAAAAAGACCTATTTTGAGATTGAAAGAAAAGTCACACTTAAATACTTAAGCTTTAACTTTCCATCAGTTTAAAGAGATAGACATTTTTATTAGCATTTGGAAAATGTGTTGAAAATAGTTAAAAGTGGATGATCCCAGGACAGTAACAGATGTGAATAGTCCAAAAGCATTTCTGCTAGAGTATTAGAAGCTAAATAGAGATTGCACATTCGTGTAGCCCAGTCAAATTTATAAAGGAAATGTTTTATATGAGTATTTCTGCTTTGAAGCTAAAAAATATGTACTTTGAAATAAAAAATTTAAGCCCACATTAAGAAATATATGTATTAAGAACTATATTTTAGTAATTTTATGTACAACATTAGGATTAAAGAGAAGTTTAGATGGATGTATCCATAAGCAGATTACCAAGATGTTAGGTGGGGTCTAAAAGATGGTTTATGGAGTCTATTCATATGCAAAGTCATGACTCATTTACTAATACAAATGATTCACATGCTATTTCAAATCCTACTTTTAGAGTTTCAGTAAAGCAGTAAGATTAGTTTTGATATGTTCTTGAATGAGATGGCCTGAAACCTTTTTGAACATAATATAGGGGTGCTTTAAAATCAGTGATTTTCACCTATGTTTATGTGCTTCTATAGGAGATTAATTATGTTTGTTACTTAACCCTTAAAGAGGAAGAATATCTGGTTGCAATAATGGCTAAGACATAATGTTTCCAAAGAAAGTAATCACTCATATATTAGTTAAAGGAGCTTTGAAAAATCCCTGTATGAATTCAATTAAACTTGATAAATTTTTATTTCATGCCTATTATTTACCAGGCAGCATTCTAAACTCTGGAAATAAAAGATGATTACTGTTTAGACATTTTAAAGAGTTCTTTGTCAAATAGGGAAGGCAAGCACGAAACTGAAAAAATTGCAATGTAGTGTGGTAAATCCTCTAACAAAGACATTCATAAGCTACAGCATTCAAGAGGAGTAAACTGAGCTGGGCAGGAAAGAAGATTTGAATACAGAGGCATGTTGATAATAGAAATGTTCCAGCCTTACATACTCATTGCTGATAGGGCCTGTGTGTGCTGCAAGGAATGAAATAGCAATGATTTTTTTTCTTGCATTTCAGTTTGGTTAACAGATGTGACCTTGTTTTCCTTGATAGAAATAAAAATGTTTGTTTTATCCATGAGCAACTTTTACCTTGGAGTTAAAGCTAAGGTTAGAGGCTTCCCTGGTGGCGCAGTGGTTAAGAGTCTGCCTGCCAATGCAGGGACCACGGGTTCGAGCCCTGGTCTGGGAAGATCCCACATGCAGCGGAGCAACTAAGCCCGTGCGCCACAACTACTGAGCCTGCGCGTCTGGAGCCTGTGCTGCGCAACAAGAGAGGCCGCGATAGTGAGAGGCCCGCGCACCGTGATGAAGAGTGGCCCCCGCTCGCCGCAACTGGAGAAAGCCCTTGCACAGAAACGAAGACCCAACACAGCCAAAAATAAATAAAAAAAAAAAAAAAAAAAAAAGCTAAGGTTAACTTTATCTTTGTTCCATTTATGAAAATCTGTATCTACTTAGTAATAGCATCAACTATCAAACAGTGACCTCTTATATGTGATAGATTTCTTGACCTTCTTGTCCCAGCTAAGTAGTGAAATGATGCTTATCATATGAAATAGAAATAATAGCCATAATATATAATATTTATCATGTGCTTATTTTGTGTGAGGCTCTTTGCAATTCATTTTTTATATGTTGCCTTATTTCCTCCCCATAAGAATTCTTCATAGTAGATAAAAATGTTATTTTCATTTTCCAGATGAGGAAACAGAAGTAGAGTGGTTATTAAATTTATCTAAAGCCTCACACTTAAGAAGTGATGTCATTGGGATTGAAGCTCAGGTTTACCTGTTAACAAGGCCTGTGTCCTTAGCCACTTTACTAGATTTAATATAAATGAACTCCGAAGCAGAAGGCAAAGTATGGACAAAAAGGAAAACTTTAACATAAAGTCTTGTGAAAATGACTGTACTACCCAAAGCAATCTACAGATTCAATGCAATCCCAATCAAACTACCAATGGCATTTTTCACAGAACTAGAACAAAAAAATTCACAATTTGTATGGAAACACAAAAGACCCCAAATAGCCAAAGCAATCTTGAGAAAGAAAAACAGAGCTGGAAGAATCAGGATCCCTGACTTCAGACTATACTACAAAGCTACAGTAATCAAGACAGTATGGTACTGGCACAAAAACAGAAATATAGATCAATGGAACAGGATAGAAAGCGCAGAGATTAACCCACACACAAATGGTCACCTTATCTTTGATAAAGGAGGCAAGAATATACAATGGAGAAAAGACAGCCTCTTCAATAAGTGGTGCTGGGAAAACTGGACAGCTACATGTAAAAGAATGAAATTACAACACTCCCTATCACCATACACAAAAATAAAACCAAAATGGATTAAAGTCCTAAATGTAAGGCCAGACACTATGAAACTCTTAGAGGAAAACATAGGCAGAACACTCTATGACATAAATCACAGAAAGATCCTTTTTGACCCACCTCCTAGAGAAATGGAAATAAAAACAAAATTAAACAAATGGGACCTAATGAAACTTAAAAACTTTTACACAGGGAAGGAAACCATAAACAAGACGAAAAGACAAGCCTCAGAATGGGAGAAACTATTTGCAAATGAAGCAACTGACAAAGGATTAATCTCCAAAATATACAAGCAGCTCATGCACCTCAATATCCAAAAAAAAAAAACCCAGTCAAAAAATGGGCCAAAGACCTAAATAGACATTTCTCCAAAGAAGATATACAGATTGCCAACAAACACATGAAAGGATGTTCAACATCACTAATCATTAGAGAAATGCAAATCAAACTACAATAAGGTATCACCTTACACGGGTCAGAATGGCCATCATCAAAAAATCTACAAACAATAAATGCTGGAGAGGGTGTGGAGAAAGGGAACCCTCTTGCACTGTTGGTGGGAATGTAAATTGATACAGCCACTATGGAGAACAGTATGGAGGTTCCTTAAAAAACTAAAAATAGAACTACCATATGACCCAGCAATCCCACTACTGGGCATATACCCTGAGAAAACCATAATTCAAAAAAGGTCATGTACCACAATGTTCATTGCAGCTCTATTTACAATAGCCAGGACATGGAAGCAACCTAAGTGTCCATTGACAGGTGAATGGATAAAGAAGATGTGGCACATATATACAATGGAATATTACTCCAGCCATAAAAAGAAACAAAACAGTTATTTGTAGTGAGGTGGATGGACCTAGAGACTGTCATACAGAGTGAAGTAAGTCAGAAAGAGAAAAACAAATACTGTACGCTAACCCATATATATGGAATCTAAAAAAAAAAAAAAAAAAAAAGGTGCTGAAGAACCTAGGGGCAGGACAGGAATGAAGACGCAGCCGTAGAGAATGGACTTGAGGACACGGGGAGGGGGAAGTGGAAGCTGGGACGAAGTGAGAGAGTGGCATGGACATATATACACTACCAAATGTAAAATAGATAGCTAGTGGGAAGCAACCGCATAGCACAGGGAGATCAGCTCTGTGCTTTGTGACCACCTAGAGGGGTGGGATAGGGAGGGTGGGAGGGGGATACAAGAGAGAAGAGATATGGGGAGATATGTATACATATAGCTGATTCGCTTTGTTATACAACAGCAACTAACACAATATTGTAAAGCAATCATACTCCAATAAAGATGTTAAAAATATATATATAAAGTCTCTAACAAGACTCATGGAATTAAAAAAATAAGAATAAAAAAAGCCAAATAGCTTGAATTTCAAAGAAAATGCTTCTCTCCCCCCAAAACATTCCCTTGTGTTTATATTGATTTTCTTTGCTTAGCTTTTTAGAACTTTATATAATTTCCATTGATTCTCCCATTATCTGTGTCATATGAGGACATAGGGAGTACTGTTTTTAGTGACCCGTAGATTGTAAAGCACTTTTCACATTTCTCTAAATGGAGAGAAAACCAAGACTTAGGTCTAATATTCTTGGCTTTGGTCCACATTTATTTCCATTATTCCATTTTCAGAAAAAAATTCTAGACAGTATTTGTCATCTCTCTAACGCATTGTGATGACAAATTGGTTTGGAGAAAAATATTCTTTATTCTAATACATTTGGATAAGAATGATAAGCTAAACATTTTTCTATAATGGTATTAATATTTAAATGGAATTTCATGTCATTTCATCAAAATTTTTACTGAAGTAAAAATAGATGTTTTTATGCCCTTAACATTATTTTGCCTTTTGTACCTTTTTTTTTTTTTTTACTTATATTGAAAGTGCTCAAAGCCTTCCCTGGTTTAGTCTTCTGCATTCAGTCAGTTAGATGGTGTTCCTGTTTTGCAAGTAAAACCACCGAGGACTTAGTGGTTGAGAAATTTTGCCAAGGTCCTACAACTTGCAAGTAGTCATGGGGCTTTATCATCAGTCTGCATTTTCCAAAGTTCCAGAAAGCCATTTCCCCACAGAAAATTAAGTTAAAATGTAGAAAACACTCTGGCTTTATGTAATATGATTTTTACAAAGAAAGTACACATTTCTTTCCAATACTATACAGAGAAATTGTTCTATAACAATTAATTTTAACTAGCACTAAATTTGAAAGTAATTGTTAGCTCCACTTCTAGGAGGAATATCACATTGATTTTTTGTAAAACTTGGCATTTAGCACTCTTCATACTCGACTGTATGACATATTATCAAGCAGCTCAACCTCAGCTGTGCATAAAGTGGGTTTCTTTTCCTGTGGGTTTTGGCAAGGTCAAATTCTGTCTGTAAGGTTTGTTTCTTCTATTCATGAGACACAACACTCCTGCTGAATAAATTGTTTACTATATAGCCCTCTGAATTGACTATAAAAGTAATTGTATACTTGGCAACCAAATATAATTTTTGAAAAAACAAATACAGAATGGACCCTGGAGGGATAAAACTTTAGTGGACTATACCCAGGATGTTTTGAATGACGGAGACTGGGGATGTAGCAGACATCTGTTGTTTTTGCCTGATCAGTATCCACTCTCTGGTCTTCTCATAACAACAGCTTGATTTTCTTTGGGGAACTATCTTACTCAGTTCTGACTCAAATCCAAGCCAGACCTTCCAAACCTTTTTAATGTGCATTTTCCCTGGGGATTTTTTGGGGAAACTGTTGGAAAACGAAAGCTGTCGTTCTGCTGGGGTGGCAGATCTAGATGGATGAAAGCCTGGCCATCATTCTATGACATGTGGAGACCATTCTGAGAAAGAAGTCAACACAGAGGCAAGCTGAACCAAGAGATGGAAAGAGAAAGGTTTCTGACATCAGTGGATGCACTGGTTCATCCATGCTTGAAGCCAGTTCATGTCTTGGCTAAAATTCCTTTGTGCTTAAGCCAGATAAAGTTGGGTTTCTCTACTTGATGATAGAATTCTATTTCATGTAAGATTTCATGGAGGTGACTATGGTGATTCCAGATAATTTAGCGATTTAGAGCAAGTAGCTTTGAGTTCTAGGTAACAATGGAAACCTCAGTGTTCATCAGCCTAATGCTGGAAAATATCCTGCCTCATTAACTGTGGAATTCTTTGTACTGGAGTGGGCTTAGAGACAGTGTCAGATATCCAGACACAGAAGGTAGGTGTCAGTTTCTGTGGCAAGGGTGAAGGCCCTCTTGTCCCCAAACTACCCCATCTATTCATTAGTCTTTGCACTTCAAAATTATTTGGACCTTCATAATTTAAGAAAATATTCAATGTGCAGAGATAGTGCATTGACTTAAATCATACATGACTAATATGATGTCAACTACCTTACTATTTGTAATACTTTTTCATGTGTATTATCTGCACAAGCCCACACCATAACCTGGTGAGGGGAATCTTACCTACGTTTCATGGGTTAGGAATCTAAGAAGTCAAATGACTTCTTCAAGTTTACATTGCTAATAAAATTCATTTTCTGACTATTTAAGACTCCTCCTCCCCACTCTCACCCCCCATTATAAGAAACGTGACACAAGCACGGCTACTGGGATTAGAGGAGAAGCTTTGGGCAATGAATTCTTGGTTTTGTAGGAAATCGATGCCTCGAAATGAGGAAAGCTCTTAGAAAGCAAGTCTGAGTATTGCAAAGACAGCATTATCAATTTCCTAAACTTACCAGGACCAGCCATGACCCAAGTGGATTTCTGAGGGTGGGGATTTAGGATATGTAGGGTTAGAACTTAAATATCTATATAAGTTCTCTTTTAGAAGGCTATCAAGCCATCCTTCAGCTTTCAAGATAATTATTGTACTTCTTACAGTCATGTGAAATCTTTCTGTTTACATTTTCTAGACTCTAGAGTTGAGAAATTTTGTCCTTTACAATGCCTTTTAATGTCTGTAGAAATAGGAAAAAATCAAATCATTTTTGTTTGTTGAAATTTTATGAGCTTTCCAGAGACAATTTTCTGATGTGTACTCCACTCCAAAATCAGGATCTGCTTGTGACAGGGAAGGAACATAATGGCAACAACGTCGTGCCTTTTATGTAGGATGATTATAATAATTAGTGCCAGTCAACAGAGACCGCTCTCCTGGGGGAGAAGCTCTTGGAGATTCTGTTGCCTGAGAATTTGTACTAGCAAATTTAGGTCTCTGTAAAATGAAATGCACCTGTGTTAGGTATATGCAGGTATTTTCACATCGATCATAGTATGGTAGCTACTGTTAATCCATCTGCAGCATATGCCCCGTGTGGTTTTCCTCAATTAGACAAAGTTGGAACACAAGGGAGAGATAATAGTGAATGAAAATGTGTCTTCCACATTCCCTTTCAGGTAACATTTAGGTATTTTGCAGTATTACTTTGATGATCGTGTACAGTATAACTTCTGAGAGACTTGAAAATGATCCATTTGTGGCTCATAATAAATTTGGGTGAAAATTTACTGTCATTCTTCCCAATAGAATGAAATTAAGAATATGCTTGAAAATGTGCAGGTAGTTTGAAAAGCAGGAAACAAGTTTTCTGTTTAGATAGAAACTTATGATGAGGTTGGGAATTTGAATAGGTCAGTGGGAAAGGTGTGGTATCATTTTATATCTATTTAGTCTCATTTTAAGCTCCATTTTAAATCTTTGTAGATGGCTCATTGATCTTCAATGGGGTTGAATGGGAGTTATATTTTTATATATATATAAGAAAAAAAGACCTAAAATACAATTCAGAGCTTTAGAAGCAGCAAATCAGAATTTGAGACCCATTATGGTAATCATTAGCTGGGTAAACAGGGCCAAAATAGTTTATTCTTTGAGGACAAACCTTTAAGTCTACAAACCGAGGGGGTACAAATAGAAGATCTTTCAAATTCCTTCCAACATGAATATATTTCCATGAGTAAAAGAAGGAAAAGGCGATTTGTCAATCATAGTTTATAAAGGACCTATAGGAATAAAGTGCAAGACCAGAGGAATGAGTGATTTTTTTTCTTTCATTGTTACTGAGGAAGCATTTGGGAGATTTTAAACTCCCACACTGTGTTTTTAATAGATGAGCTAGATGTATGTTATCTATTTATAAAAAGTCGTGATGATGTTTTAAACCACCAATAAACAAACTAGGTTTAAAGATTAATAATAATGACCTAATTGTACTGAGTGCTTAGTGTATTCCAGACCTGTCTAGGTGCTTTGCTGCATTATCACATTTACTATCACAACAAATCTATGAGATACAGCAACTATTAATGCCCTCATGGACTTGGGCAAAAATATGAAAGAAAAAGTACTCATGACTCTCTCCTACCCCTTGCCTTGTTAGGAGGAAGATCTTTTTGTTTCTTTGTTTTTTGTTTCATTTAGGCATCATCTAGCTTAAAATGCAAACAAAACCAAAAACAAGAAAGGTGGTAGACTGAGTCATATTAAAGGACTTTTCTCCTAGACAAGATGACTTAGTTTATACTCAGGTGCAATAGAAACTTCAAACCCATAGCCATGGTAGATAAAATATAAAAATAAAAAGATAAAACATAACTGATGAGTCAAGCAAATATATCCATGGATTAGAAACAGCACAGAATCACAGAGAGTTGAATAGGCAGAAGATACAGGCTTGTTGGGATCTGAGTCCAAAAAATCAGGTGAGAAACCAGCTCATTCAGGGAAAATAACATAAAAAGAGCTCTTGGTGAGACTACAGACAAAACCAGTTTCACTGATGAAAGTCAGGGGTTGAATGACTCCCAACACCTTTCCCACTGCCCTGATTTGAGTTTCCAACCTCATCATAACTGAGGAATAAGAAATGGTGACTCAAAAAGTTGTCAATCTGTTGTCTGGGGCTGCAGCTTGATAGGCAGTCATGGACCTGGCTACCACTCTGCAACTGGGCACTAATTACTACCCTTCCCCCCCTCCACCCCCAGCAGCCAGATCTAAGATATTCCATACACTTTTGTGGAAAAGGAAATCTATAATGCTATTATAAGATAAAATTGCAAAACTGACTTAGAGGACCATGTGAGTAGAGAAAAAGAGACAGAGGTAAAACTAAGCCAAAAATATAAAAGACAAATGACAACAGCTTACATTTAAAATGAATCTTCACTCCAGATTTCAAAATGCATAAATACATCCAATAAGAATTACTAATAAAATGAACTAGTAATGGAATTTATTCCAGATGAAAGTAATTTTATAGAAAATATGGCCAAATATTTCAAATAAGTATGTTTAGAAAACTCACAAAGGTAAATATTAATTTTACTTAGATAAAAAAGACAAAACAGGTATATATACACATATATACACATATGGGAAAGGATAATAACTTTGACTTCATTGAATTATTCTGAATGGAGAAATAGGAGCTATAAACAAAGAAAAGAAGAACAACAAAAAACCACAGATGGGAGAAGATATTTGTAATACATTGAGAGAAAAAAATAGTATTCCCAACATATAAACAACTTCTAAAAATTTTTTTAAAATGACGAACACCTTGATAGAAAATAAACATTTATATAAACAGACATCTTATAAAAGAGGGGAAGTAAATGCCAATAAACATTACCAAGGTTCAGCCTTATGGGGATCAGGGAAATTTGAAATAAAACAACAATAAAATATCCTTTTGACTAAATTCTGTCAGAAACTTGAAAACATGATTATTAATTATCGTTGAAGATGTGGAGAACTGAGGACTCTCAAACATTGCTGTTGCCTGTGTAAATAAGTCCACTCCTTTTGTAGAGCAGCATTTAGAAGTGTTGAAAATCTGCATATGCTAAATCCCCACAACTTCACTTTGTAGAGAAATTCTTGCACGATTATAAGGACACATAACAACCTTGGCAGCTGTAGCATCAATAGTAATAGTAGCACCTACAGTTAGAAGTAAAATAAATCTGTGCTTTTCAAATTTTAATTCACATACAAACTATAGGGTCTCCTTTTAAAGTGTATATTCCGTTACAGTGGTCTAGGGTAAGCCTTGATAGTCTACGTTCCTCACAAGCTCCTAGCTGATGCTGTTTATCCCTGGACCGTACTTTGTTGATAGGTCACATTTGAGGGCTTAGACATGTGGGGCACGGTTCTAAAACTCATTAGATCAATGAGAATGCTCATTGCAGCAAGTTTTATAATACAGAAAAGATGGAAATAACTTCTATGCACATCACCAGAGGAAAGAATAATTTTTAGTTTATGAATACAGTGAAATGTGATCCAGTACTTAAGATGAATAAATTGTTGAAGGAAATGAGCAAGTTGCAGAATGAACATCATACCATTTAAGGTTGAAAATTATGCAAAACAATGCTATGTGTTATTTATTAATACATACATAGACAACAGTAGCTTATAAAATTCCATAGGGATAATAATCCCTGTATTTAGATAGTGGTTAGTGCTGAGGGGAGGTGGGGAGTATGAGGAAAAGATGGGAACAGGGAGAGTTAGACAGGGGGCTTTGTACCTTTAAAGCCTTATTTTTCGAAAAAAAAATATGAAGCAATTATTATAGATTATTACATGAGCTTAAGGTATTCATTAAGTTAATCTTTAAATGTTTCTGTATGTTTATTTCTAAAGAAAGTAGAAGAAAGGATCAAAGGTAAGAAGGGAGGGGTTTCTGATGAAAGAAGGCCAGTCAGGGCTTGAGATTCCAACTAAGAAAGGAGAGTTTTGGTGGAAGGTATTTCTGGGGTGAGCAGGATTTGAGGGAAAACATGAGGAAAGATAAATTTTTAAAGTTTCCCTTCTGTGTTACACAACGTCACATCTTACCTCAGTAAATACTTAGAGCAGAGACACCCACAGATGAAAAATGTGATATAATTTATGTCTATATATAATTTATGTCTATCAAGTTTATCAGACCTAAAATATCTAAAGATTCAGACTGTAAAATTATTTTCTATAGAATAAACAAAAAGATTTTCTGTGGCATGAACAAAAACTTTTCACAATTTTCAAGTATAGTAGCTCTAGTAGATTGAAGCTGAAACTTTTTAAAAAGTGCTACTTTTACATATTTAATGGAGAAGTTGAGAATAATTATCTCCAGTGGTTAAATAAGCTGAAGATCTGTAAAGATTAAATATAGTCATGTTTAATATATTTTGTTCATAGTTGACACAAAAGACAATAACCATGGCTTCTCACAAACTTCTCTTAGGCCTCCAATCAAAGATTAGACCCAGTGTGGCACTTCTTATTGTCTGATGGGTGTTCAGAAGGTTCTAGGCAACCCATTTAATATTAATGTGTACAATCTATAAGTATATATGAGAGGTTTTTTCCTTTTGTATACTCTTCTTGCTATATTGATCTTAGCTTATTTAAACTCTAATCTTTATCTAGAACAGACACGTGTGTGTACCTTACGTTTACAAGCCCTTTGTATGTACCTTGCTCTCATTTAGTTGATCCCTAAAAACTGTTATAAGGTAGTATATTACTTGATAATTGCACCAGAGTTTCAGTGAGACCAAGTCTGAATACTAGTCATAGAATGATCGTTGAGTGTAATTGTGAAGCTAGAGCAGGTCTGAACATGGAAGTGTCTGAGGTATGAGTATATTAGGGTTCTCCAGAGAAAAAGAACCAATAGGAGCTACGTATATATATGTATAATGTATATATAATACATATGTATGTATATGCATATATATGTGTGTATATAGATCTTTATTATGATTTTAGAGGCTCACGTGATTTTAGAGGATGAGAAGTCCCACAAGGAAAGTGGGTGGTGTAATTTAGTTTGAGTCCAATGGAGGAGAAAATGAGATGAGATATTCCAGCTCAAGCCCTGAGGCAGAACAAAGGGGTGAATTCCTCCTTTCTCTGCCTTTTGTTCTAATCAGGCCCTCAAGGTACCCACCTATACTGGGGAGGGCAATCTATTTTACTGAGTCTACTGATTCAAATGCTAATCTTATCCACAAACACCCTCACAGACACACCCAGATATAATGTTTAATCAGGGCACCCCACCGCCAGTCAAATTGACACATAAAATAATGATTACAGTGAGTATTCTAGGTCCTACCACGTGACAGTGAAGTGGAGAGGGAATCAGCAGAGTTGAGAAATGAGGAATATAAATAGGAGGGTAGTGAGAAGCAATGCACTTGGAAAAGAGAGAGCCACAAATAAGAACATTACATTGCTAATTTTTTTAAACTAAATATGTAATTAGGATTAGCCTAGATAAAATTTTGAAGAATGCAAAGATTGTCTTCACTATCCTTCTAGCTTAGTTAACTGTTTTTTTCTTAATTCCTTCCAACACCTATTCCAGACAACCAAAGCTCTGAATATTTCTGACCACCTAGTGGCTCCTTCCCACTCTCCGCATCCCCACCCAGGGGATATTTCATTCAGGTTTACCCTCTTAATCTATGAACCATATTCTTGAATTTTCCTGTGCCCCATAACGAATAAGATATCTTTTTTAAAAAAATTGTTCCAGAGCCCTCCCCAAAACCTGAATGTTTCTGACACCCAAATCCAATGTGGGGGAGGAGTTCTCCCCACCACCAAGCAATGCTCTGACAACAGCTGGATGTCCTACAATTCAACTCAATTCTAAAGACATCTACCCAGAGATAGCATCAGATCCCTCAGGTTAAGGGCTCAGTCCTACAAGACTGCCCCCACTTCAGATGCCAGTCACAAGTCCAGGTTGTTACCTGTGCTTCTGACCAACTGGCTATAAATCAAAGGTTCACACGACCCCTTCCTTGGGTTCAATTAATTTGCTTGAGTGGCTCACAGACTCAGGAAACCTGTTTACTCACTGGATTACTCGTTTATTACAAAGCATATTAAAGGATATGAATCAACAACCAGATAAAGAGATATGTAGGGTGAGGTCCTGAACACAGGGGCTTCTGTCCAGTGGAGTTTAGGGTGCAGCATGGTGGCACGTTGGGAGCATTCTGGTTCCCAAAACTGAAAGCTCCCCCAACCCCTTCCTTTGGGCCTTTTATGGAGGCTTCATTACATAGGAATGATTGACTTGACCTCCACCCCTCTTGCCTCCCAGGAAATCAGGGAGTGGAATTGAAAGTTACAGCTTGTATTTTATGGTTGATTTCTATTTATGGTTGGTTTCCCCTCCCCCTCATCTTTCAGGGATCTCCAAAAGTCACCTCATTAACGTAAAATCAGTTTTGGTGGAAAAGGGCTTCCTATGTATAACATGGCACCTATTTCACCTTTATGGCTCTTAAGTGATTTCAGGAACTGAGGACAAGAGGCCAGATATTATGAGAAAAATGATCTCATTGCTCTTATTGCTCAGGACATTCCAAGGTTTCTGGGAACTGAGAGCCAAGAACTTTGGATGAAGTCAAATATATATGACAAATATGTATTTGATTACCTGAATAACCAAATATATATCTTTCATAATTCACAATATTGCATTGGTTATGAGCACAAGCAAACCAATGGACCAGCAAGGCCAAGTGAAATGTCATGCTGGCTAGCGCTCACTAGCAACTTGGGCCAAGTGCTTCACCTCTTGAAACTCAGAGTAGTTGCCTCATTTTTAAAACAATCCTATGATGCTATTGAATGCTAATCTGTATATGGAGTTTACAAGCATTTTATATTTAATCATTATGACAACCTATGAGATAGGTAGTTATTATCTACACTGTAAGGTAAGGAAACTGATGCTTGGAAAAATCAAAGTAACTTATCCAAGGTCACAGAACTTGTAAATGGCAGAGCTGTCTGAATCCAAACCCTATCCTCGTAACTTTCCCATTCTTTACTGTCTGCATTTCTCTATTCCACAAGGAAAAATATTTTTTTAACATGTTTTCATGAATCAATATGACTAAGGGAAGTTAAAAGAGATTATCTTCAAATAATTTTGGGAAATATGGATTCAAAGAAAATTAAGCTAAGAGACTTCTCAAATCCTTTACTATGGTAATATAGATTGTTTACCACCAGGAAGAAAATATTATGCATGGTATTCACAAACTCATTTTGACCATAGAATCTTTTTTTCTGAAAATCACATGGGGCTTGTGTTCTATGAAATGCACTTCATGAATCACTACACTGGAAAATTCCTACAGTTTGGTCTAGCCTTCTATTCTACACTCTGATTTTTAGTGTTAGTGGGCCAAAGAAGCTGACTCTGTCCCACTTCTCAGATGGCAACTGAATTTTAGTAAGCAAGCAGAAACTAAATATGTATATCAGTAGAAAGAACAAGGCCCCCAAATTCTAGGATGGGTAGGATTTACGATGTTCTTAAAATCATTGTAATTCATTTCATGAAGTTACTTCATCTGTTTTTTTTTTCCCCAAAGAGAAGTTGCTAGCATTGTATCTAGCTTTTACAATCATCTTCTACAATCATTGTATATTTTGAGTGGCTGTTTTTGTCCTGTTTGGCTATTTTTCTTTCAAATAGAGTAGAGATGATGGCATGCCGGTACTCTTTGCAAAACGTTCTGTACTTGTGGGGGTTTTTTGTCAGTTCATTCATATAGGTGATAATCATAGAATTCACACATATTGAGTTTACCTAAGCAAGTAAAATGGGTTGTAAGTAATAAATTTATCTTATTTAAGCTCTTTTTTTTTTTTTTTTTTTTTATCCTCCTAAGCTTAAGTTTCATTCACTATACAGTTGATTGGAATCTTTTTGGAAATTTTCATTTTCTACCAAAAAAAAGTCCTTATTAATTACATCATTAGGTTTTTAGGTCTTTTTCCTCAATGGAGTAAATTTCCAAAGTCTTTATCAAGGACTCATGATTTTCCCTGACTTTTCAACTCCAATCTCCCTCTGTCATCCTCAAATTACTTTCCTCAATTCACTTTCTCATACTGTATGTTTGAGTTAAACTTAGTTACTTGTTCTTTGTCACACAAAGACAATGACATCTAATCACTCTTAAAAAATAAATTTCCACTTTAAATTATAGCTATTTTGTATAGTGGTCATATATTCTAATAAACTAGGTTCATTGATGGTAGAAACCATACTTATTTATCTTTGCAACTTCTATAACGCCTAGTAAGACTATAATGAATGTATTGGATGCTATATAAATATTTTTGCATGTATTATGCATAATATGAAAAGTCAGTAAGTTTTGCATGCCTTTGTTAGATGTGGCTATTTAATGGTACCATAAAGACTCAGAGGATTAGAAAATGTTTATTTTTTATTTGTTAGAATTGGTAAATGACTCTAGTAAAGCTAGAAATCTTTTAAAATTATTTTGACAACTCTTTACTATGTTGACTGTCTAATAAAAGAAATCACGTTATGCAAAAGTATTCATAATGGTGCTGGGAGGTATTCCTAACACACAATTAAGCATTTTAATGGGTCCCATCTGCTAACCTAGGTTATTAATGGTTCTTTGATATCTTGTTTTACATTGGTACTTTTTAGTTTGTCTATTAGCAATTTCACACCTACTTGAAGTTATATGTACTTGAGCTATCCAAAGCTAGACTTTAATTAAACAGAATGGCAAAAAAGAGATTTCATTGTTGCAATTTGTTAATGTTTTATGAAAAGGACTAGTTTTTTCTAATACATGAAATTCATTTCTTAAAGAATATTCCCCGGGTAGAGAAAAATAAAATGTAAACTTGTGTCTTTTGAATACTTGCCAGGTAACATTCAGCCTATAATATACGCCTTCCAGAACTAATTAAGGAGCTACATTATTATCTATACAAACAGAATAAAAGCTTTGTGTAAGCATACATTCAATGTGTGGAAATTCTGTCTGGACCAGCTGTCAATTTCTGGACTCCCTTTTTTCCCTTGAAGACTATTCATAAAATGGAGATAAACATATTCCTTGCCTGCAGTATAGGTGTACCTGCAAGTGTTTAATGCATCAGAGCATTCAGGAGATTATTTTAATGGATTTTTACCAAATCATGTCTTAACAGTCAGTTGAAATACATTTAAGTTACCACTTTCACCTATGTTGAAATCCAATGGGAGACAGGACGGTTCTCTTATGAAATGATGGAGGAAGCTGATGATGAAAGGCCCCAATCAAAATAGAAAACTCAGTAAAAGAAACATGAGTTAATAAAATTGCCATGGTTGCAAAAATACCCTTTCCCATACAAGTACCCTAGTCTAAGTCATGTAGATAGAAGGAAGCTGCTCCTATAAAACTCATATTTATTTCTATTGATAACTGGTGAATTTTTGAACCACTGTAATATAATTGTGCATACAAATAGTAAATAGAAAATATTTCTTCTTTTTAAGTAGCGAAATAAAGCTGCTGGTTTTTAAACAAAGTTATTCTTAGCTTCAGGAATAATATTCTTGATTTTCCTATTTATCCACCTAAAGTAAAAGTCATAGGACCTTTTCAGGATACTTCCATTCATTATATCATCATATCCTTCATGCTAAAGTTCAAGTATATGTCCATTTGTCTCTGTATTGTGAACAGTGCCTAATTGTTCGGAGGAAGGTGCTGACACTTTAAAGAACAAAAGCCGTTACTATAAAATGCTACTTCCTTGGCAGGCTGACTCTGGAAAAAAAAAAAATTGAGAATAAAGTGAAATGCTATGAAGAAATGTAAGAAATGAAGAAATGAAACCCAATCCTCTTTAGGATTGTAAGGCTTTCAAAAATATTTCAGAAAGTCTTGCAAATATTAACTAATGATTCTTTACTCTTTGCACAAAATAACATCATTAGCATTATAATTAGTTAGATGAAGAAGTTAGGGAGGTGCTGAAATAATTGCACATGGGAGAATATCCAGGCTGCTGGCCCAGTTATAAATCAGGGCATGAAATCATCCTGCTCTTTATGGCCAGCTTTGGAATTGTGTATGTATATGAGTGTGTGTGTGTGTGTGTGTGTGTACTTTTTAATTTTTCTTGACCAATATAGTTAGGCAGAGGTATAATCAGAATGTACAACACCAAAATGCTTCTCAGCTAAAATGACTTAGTAGTCCTCTATCATACTGATAAACATCTCTACATAGAACTTGTTCATATTGAGTAGCTTAAGAAGGAAAATATGAAGATAATAATGGAATTGTGTATACTCATTGAGTCCTTAATATGTACCAGCCTCTATGCTAAATGCTTTAGGTATATTACTTCATTTAATTTATTCAGTAGTCTAGGAGGTTTTCATAATTATTTTCATTTTACACAACAGAAAATAGAGACTCAGGTCTATAATTTGTCCAAGGCCCCAGTGTCAGTGTGTAACACACCTGAGATCCAGGCTCAGGATTGCTAGCTTTAGAGCCTCTGTACTTTACCATAATACCTACCTGTGCTTTGCTGAAATAGGCTCCTGGTTTGTTTCTTTCTTTCTTTTTAGAAATTATGCTACTTGTTAGTAAAAATTTCATTATTTCTCTATTATCTTTATGGTACTAATCTGTAATATTTCCTTAATCGTAAAACAGAAAGACATAGACATTGATCTTATTCTTGCTGTCCTTATTGAGTATATTTTTTAGTTCATTTCTCCCATGCTTATTCACTTCAGGGTAGAGTTTAGAGCTATTAAGCTTAAACAGCACTGCACATATATTTCCTCATTTCATTCCAAATGTGGCTAAAAATGGATCTGCAGTAACTAAATTTGTTCTCTGGGTCTAGGACCTTCTTCCATGTCAGGGTGCTTTCAGAACCTTCCAGTGGCTGACCTCACTAGCAGTTATTCACAATTCACACCAGTCATCTTTCCTGCTAGCAGGACCCAGATTCTGTTCAGGTTATTTTGTTCAGAATATTTCCTTGAATGTTCATGATCAAATTCTTACGGCTACCACATGGCCTTTGGTGGTTTCCCCTTTTCCTGTTGTGGGCTCCATTTACAGTTTCCGCTTCTGAGGCCTGTGCTGCCCGTGGAGCCACAGGGACTAGACCCCGTCCCCATAGTTTTTATGTAGGTCTCCTCCTCCTGCAGCTCTGTGCTTCCCCCACAAGGATACAAGTGTGGGCTGATTATCACCATGTTGTTATTTTGCAGCCTGCAATGTGCCAAAACTGTGCTGTCAGCTATGTTGAAATAAAAAGAATGTTTTTCTCCTAAACAGAGATACACTCTATTCTGTGAATTGTCTTATTTCTCAAAATCTTGGAATACATTTCAAAGAAAGGAGCCATGTAACCTATTCATCCTTAGCAGTCTCTTTCTCTAAGAGTTTGGATGTGACTCCATGGGGAACTGGAGTAAATGTGAGTAAAAACCACTATTTGGTCATCAGAGTCTGATGTCTTGTGGAAGGAGAGAGGCATCGGTACTGGGAACATTTGAGTGCTTAGCTCTATTCCAGTGCTTCATTCCAGAAAGTTGTTTGTTTTCCTACAGAGAAGCACCTGGTGGGCAGACTTCCCATGTCCACTACTCATTTTCAGATGTGTTTGAATTTCAGTGGTGAATACCCAGTAAAGATCCAGCTGAGACCCCTGTGACATCTACTGTGATCATGCATTTTGTGTCAGTTTGACTCAATCATGGGATGCCCAGATAGCTGGTTAAACAATTTTTCCGGGTGTGTCTTTGAGGGTGATTTTAGAAGAGATTCGTGAATTGATAGACTGAGTAAAGCAGATTGCCCTCCCCAATGTGGGTGGGCATCATACAGTCCACTGAGGGACTGAATAGAACACAGAAGTTGGAGGAAGAGAGGATTTGCTGTCTTTGCCTGACTGTTCCAGCTGCCCTTGGAGCTCCTGATTCTCAGGTCTTCACGCTCAAACTGAAATCTATACTGTCTGCTCTCCAGCTGTCAGGACTTCGAACTACACCACCAACTTGCCAGGGCCTCCAGTTTGTAGACAGCACACTGAGGGACTTCTAGGCTTCTGTAATCAAGTGTTTATATATATGTGTGTGTGTGTGTGTGTTTATGTGTATGTATATGTTTATGTATATATATGTGTATATATGTAATGTTATATGTGTACACAAAAAACATAAATACACATATATGTATTTCATATACAGGCGTTTCATTTGGCAAAAATATTACACATGTATAAATAGTAATAAAATCTCTAATTTTCTCACTTTCTTAGATCTAGAATTCCCCACTGTATGCAATTTATTTTTTGTAGAGCAAATGGGATTTAGAAAAATATTTCGGTAACAGATTGCCTTTATCATTTTGCCTTCCATGGATAATTATATCTCTTACTTCCAAGTTCTTAAGAGGAAACTTTATTGTGAACCCCTTCGCTGCAAACAGAGAGAACTGCAAAAGGAGAAATAAAGTATTGTTATGTCTCATGGAATGTTTGGGGAAGGAGGAATAATTTGGGGTCAATGAATTGGGGGTGATAGCTTGATTTCATTCATCGGTCAGCATGTAGGGTGTGTGTACTATATTCCCTGTTACTATTTGTTTACATAATTACTTTTGTCTAGAGTCATAAATCTTCTATAAATATCCTACATTTGAAGATATGTTTTTCTATTAGTTGTTTCTTTGATTCAACCCTACAGTTTCTATTTTGTAATCACATGACACGATGAAACAACATATGTGAAAATATATAATATGTGAAAGTACAGGATAAACAGAGTGCTAGGGAGGATATTAGCAGTTAAGTGTTTGCTACTTGCTAGGTTCTGTGTTAGGTGTTCTTCATGTGAGATAATCATTTCACAGCAAGCATGAGAATTAGATGGGGGTATTTTTTTTTTTAATTTTTTTTTTTTTTAATTTTATTTGTTTATTTATTTATGGCTGTGTTGGGTCTTCGTTTCTGTGCAAGGGCTTTCTCTAGTTGCGGCAAGTGGGGGCCACTCTTCATCGCGGTGCGCGGGCCTCTCACTATCGCGGCCTCTCTTGTTGCGGAGCACAGGCTCCAGACGCACAGGCTCAGCAATTGTGGCTCACGGGCTTAGTTGCTCCGTGGCATGTGGGATCTTCCCAGACCAGGGCTTGAACCCGTGTCCCCTGCATTGGCAGGCAGATTCTCAACCACTGCGCCACCAGGGAAGCCCAAGATGGGGGTATTTTAAGAGAATGATAAGAACAAATGAACAATGAGCAGTCCTAGAGTCTCCGTCTCCTCTTTCCCCTCAAGGAATACTCTCTACTTCTCCTCCCAAGTGTCATTTTAAGAGGGTTTCTGCTTAACCTACTTCTTTCTTGGTAGTCTACAGGTTAGAACAGTGAAAGTGAGGAGAAACTGGAAAACTCTGAGGCCAGTTAGATTTCCATTAGAAAAGGCAGAGAAATATAGTAGGCAGGAAGAAAAATTAGATATTCATAATGGAGAGTGCATGTAAGACAGGCAGAGAGGGGTGCAATTTTATAAAGTAGTGTGGGTTATGAATGTAATGTCAAAATGCCATTTTGCCAGTTGCCACAGAAAAGATTAATTACTAACACAGAGATAGAAAAGACACACGTGCCCTCAAGTACCCATTACTCAGCTAAAACAATCATCAGTGTACCTACTACCTTCCCTCTCCTTAGTTATTGTAGACAAAAATCTCAGATTTTTATCTCTATGTATTTCAGTATGTACATCTAAAGACTCTTTAAAACTATATTCACAATTCTCATTATTTTTCTCTCTATATATGTGCATATATATATTCTCTCTATATCATTACTCAGATTTTTAAATGAGATTTATTATATATAATTTCCCATATATGTCAATTAATACTTCCTCACTTCCTAAGCACACACAAAACCTTTCCCATAGTCTCTTCCATTTGCACCATTCTGTCCCTTCTTTGTCTTATATATAATATTTTAGTTTTATGTGTGTTAAATCAATGTCATTTTTATTGTTCTTTTAGCCAATCAGTATCCCTTTTCATTTACTCACTTGTTTACCCTGTCTAGCACTCTTCATCCCTTCTTGTTTCCTTTGGAATAATTGTACCTCACATCAAAGAACTCTAACATTTTTTGCAGGTCTTATGACAATAAATTCTTTCAGGTTTTCTTTAACTAAAATATTTTAATTTTTGACTCTATTTTTTGGTAGAATAATTGTGCTAGGTATACAATCCCATACTTTTTTCCCCATTCATTGTTTTCACTGTCTTCTAGCTTCCATACTTGCTCTGAAAAATCAACCATTGTTCTCATTTTTGCTCCTTTGGAATTAATATATCTCTTTTCCTTTGTCTGTGATGTGCTGGTGTATAATTCTCTGCATATTTATTTTTCTTGGTTTTGCTAACTGTATTAAATCTGAGGTTTTTAACCTGTCACAAGATTTACAAATTCTCAGTCTTTATTTCCTCAGAGTTTCTTTTTTACTTTCTCTCTCTCCTCACTTTCTTGAATTCCAGGTGGACACACATTAGACCTTTGAGCATGTCCTGCATGTTTCTTATGCACTTCTTTACTGTTTTCCTTTGAATTTCAAGTTGGATATTTTTTACTGAAATATAGTACTACCATCTTCTGCCGTATCCAGTCTGATGTTAACTCACTGAATGAGCTCTTATTTTTAGATTCTTTATATCTTACTGTTTTAGAATGACCATTCATTTCCTGTACAGTAAAAAGAAAATATATTTTCTTTAACATAGTAATTCTCTTAGTCTGTTTGATCTGTTATAATACAATGCCATGGATTGGGTAGCATATAAACAACAGAAATTTCTCATATTTCTGAAAATTGGAAGCCCAAGATTAGGGTGCCAGCATGGTCAGGTTCCGGTGAAAGCCCTTTTCTGAGTGGCAGACTGCTGACTTAGTGTGTTCTCACATGTGAAAGGGGCTAGGGAGCTCTGTGAGGTCTCTTTTATAAGAGTACTAAAACCATCATGAGCATTCCACCCTCAAGACCTACTCACCTCCCAAAGTTCCCACCTCTAACACTGTCATATTGGGTGTTAGGATTCCAACATGTGACTTCTGGGGGCACACAAACATTCAGACCATAGCAATAATCATATATATTATTTTGACATTGCTGTCTCCTGTTAACATCAATAACTGGATCACTCATGTTCTATTTCTATTATCTATTTTAATTCTTGATTATCAATCACTTTTTCCTTCATCTATCTAGTAATTTGATTGCATATAGGACATTGTGATTAATATATAGTAAGGAATCTTGATTATGTTATTATCCTTTAAACAGTGTTAAGCTATTTTTGGTAAACAGATAAATTACTAATAGATCTCCTTGATACTAATGAGGCACACTTTTAGGTTTTATTAAGGTAAGCTAGTCTATTTTTGCCCTTATTTTTAGGGACTAGCCCTCACACCTAGTATGTAGTTTTTATTCCTATGGTGTGTTACTCTTATGGTTTCTGAGGGTATCAACGGAAAGGCCAATTTGTCAATTATGCCCTTTTGTCTCAGACCTAAATTCTAATGTCTCTCCAGTACAGGATTGCCTTTCAAATCTCTGCTAAGCTCTCAAACTTCACAGTGGCTCTTGTTCATTAGGACTCTCCAAGTCTCACTTAGTGCTTAGGAGTTTGCCAAGCATCAAAGGAAAATTTTTTCACATATTTTTTGGGGTATTTATTCTGTGACTCTTTTCCCCCGAATCTTAGTCAGCTGGACAGCCGTGAGCTCTGATTTCTGTCCCCTGAGACTACTTGCTTTATGCTTGAGCTCTATTTTCCTTGCCATGATTTAGAAATGCCATCAGGGATAAAGCCAGCCTGAATATAGAGCTCATTTTATAGACTTCCCTTTTCACAAAGATTGTAGCCTTGCCTTGATTGTTGTGTAATGCGTGTAAAAGTTATTTTATGTATTTTTTTCTAGCTTTTCAGTTATTCTTACTGGGGTGGTAAATCTGATACCTCTTATCTTTCATGGTCAGAATCAAAAAACTCCAACTCCTTGATTTAACATCGATTATGTGTTTAAATCCATTACAGTTATTCTTTTTGTTGCTTCTATTATTTCATCTTTGACTGGGGGACTTTAAGATGCTTTAAAATTATTTTTCTAGGTGGATTAATATTGCTTTGACTATGAGAGTATTTTAAGGTTTGTTTTTAAGTCAGGCTTTACAACAGGTATAATCTCATACTAAGATGAGGAAACTAAGGTTCATAGCAGATAATTGTCTACCACAACAGAGTATATAATGGTAAAGGTAAGAATCAAATATCTGTACTCATTTTATTACAGCATCCTGTTATTGTTTTACGTCTAATATGCAGTTAGATGGTTGCCAATATATTTTGAGTGTCTGCAAGTTAATTTGGAAGTGAGTAAGGAAAGTGGAGTTTCATGATTTAACATTTAAAATGAATTAATTTTTAACTAAATTGGCCATTCTATAATTCTGTAGTCATGCTAAGGTGACCAAACTGATAGCTGTTTTCATTATTTTTTTTTATGAGTTAATGCATTTGACCTGCTGTCTGATGAGCTTGTAGGTGGAACTTATTTTTTTGTTTGTTTTTGTTTATTTATTTATTTATTTGTTTATTTATTTATTTATGGCTGTGTTGGGTCTTCGTTTCTGTGCGAGGGCTTTCTCTAGTTGTGGCAACCGGGGGCCACTCTTCATCATGGTGCGCGGGCCTCTCACTATCGCGGCCTCTCTTGCTGCGGAGCACAGGCTCCAGATGCGCAGGCTCAGTAATTGTGGCTCACGGTCCCAGTTGCTCCGCCGCATGTGGGATCTTCCCAGACCAGGGCTCAAACCCGTGTCCCCTGCATTGGCAGGCAGACTCTCAACCACTGCGCCACCAGGGAAGCCCGGAACTTATTAATGGATGTGTTAGTGGGAAGGTCATGATAATCATATGAGTCATCTTTTGGTAAACAGAGTGTAAGTTAGTGTATTTTTTCCAAGAAAGGAAGAAAAATAATAATTATTTGTTGCCAGCTTTGTATTAGAGTGGGGTCTTCATGTAAACTGCTTTATATTCTAATGATTATTTGAGTGATAAATAATAACCCAACTGCTGTAGTTGAAGAAATTGGCACTCAGTTTGGTAAGATTGGTCAAGATACCCTAGAGTTGAGATACAGCAGAGTTTGCATTTTCCAGTGTACAAGAAGGTCTAAATGCCTGTACCTCTCTAGCCCTGGGACATTAAGACAATAAGTCAAACACTTTATATACAGAAAAATATAGCTATAAACATTAATATACCTAAAAGTGTTTGATTACCTAACTAGCAATAAAATATTTTAATTAATATTATACCTTCTCTTTTACTTGTCAAATTAGCAAGATTTGTTTACCTGGAATGAAAATGTTCACTGTTGACAGAGTTGCAAGAAAATAGAACTAGCCCTCCAGGATTCTGGTGGTGGGTACGTGAAATTCTTTGGGGTATCCTTTTGTAAATTTTTTATACTCTTGGACTTAGGTCCAAAATTATGGGAGTCTATTACAAAGAAATAATAAAATTCTAGAAATATAATGATGAACTTGATAGGATTATTCACAGAGCAAAAATGTGGAGATAACCTGAATTCCCCAAAATAGATGATTGGCTAATTAAAATACTGATCTACCATAGAATAAATATTATATACTCTTATTGATGTATTTTCTTTGAACAAGGATAAAAATGGAGTTTACAAGATAAGATATCAGTATATGCAGTGGAAAATATACAAGAAAACATAAAGTATAAAGTATGCTAATGGTAATTTTCCCCAAATTATGGTATTCTTGGTGATTTTTGAATGTTATTCTTCATACTCTTCTGTATCTACTAAATTTTCAAAACACATATTGCTTTAGTAATCAAATAGAAAGAGCCATTATCTACACTTACTATACATGCATTGATTCCTGACATTGAGATTGGCTACTGGAACCAAAACCACTATCTCTTCTTTGTATGAACACAAAAGACCACATTGCCCAGGCTCCTTTGCAGGATGGAAGTGTGGTGAAGTTCCAGTCAGTGTATTGTGAGCACAAATGCTGTTCCTCTTCTAAGCAGAGCCAGTAAAAACCTCTTCCTTTGATCTTCTATTCTCTTTTCCGTTCTGTGTACTTCGTGTAGATGAGTCATCAAATTTTTATTATGCAGAACCCATGTTCTCTGAATCTCGACTTGGGGAGAGACATAGTGGAAGTAGATTTTTGTGAGTGATAAACTATCATAGTTGAGCCATTATGCATTTTATTGTTTTTTACAGAAGCTAGTATTATATTAAAAACTGTCTTTGCCTCAGTTTTCTCACCATAATATGGAGATGATGTTGATGATGATAACAACCTCATAGGATTATTGTGAAGTAAATGTACATAATCAGTCCTCCATAAATCTTAACTACAGTTATAAACGTTATGTATTAATTTATATTGGCACTTGCCATCAGTATGTGTTGGGATAGTGTCTGATCTATTACTTGAAAAAAGTAGCTCCGTAGAGATGAAACTTTGATGTTAACTATAACTTGTTTATTGAGGAGCTTGCAAACCTAAAACAAAGTAGTTGATTTCCTAAAATAAGTAACATTATAATGTTCACACAACTTGGTTCTTCTGTACTTTTATTAAGATCTCTCTATTTTGATAAGGAATTTATTCAATAAAAATATCTAAAGTTATTGATTTAAACTCTAATTTATAATATTAAAGACATATTTCTTTTTGTACATTTCCAAAATTATATTTTAATATTTCTCTTGTAGGAATTTTTCAGTGGTTTAATTTTAGGCAGAGTAGTTTATATAAGAGAGCAAATAAAATTAATGAGCATTGTATTTGTTATTTTCCTTACCAGATTCAAATGCACAAGAGGAAATCTTGTGATTTACCAGGTGCAAATCATGAAAAGAAAGGTGTCAAAACAAAAGTGAGTTCAAGGAAGCAAATCTATTAATTTCTTAAAAGGTGTACTTCTAGGTTACACAGTTGTGTCTCTACCGTCTCTCTGTCAAATCTTCTGGAGCCATTTGCATATACTAATCATTGAGACTGGTCATATGGAGCCAAAGTTGGAGCATTTTTCTCAAAGAAGTAATAAACATTGAGCCAGTGTTTTAAAATACTTCTTCACTGGAATGAGTTTTGGAAACTTTTCTAAGAAAATGTATTTCAATATACATAGGAAAGACTATCATGTCTTTATTATCCCTTTTGACTAGGTGAAAATGTATAGAAAATAAGATGCAAGATGGTAATGCCCTATATGGTATAACTGAAAAAATATTGGGAGAAACCTGCTTTTAAATGCAGTTAAATAGGAAATTTGCAGAAATTTTACAATGGACTCAACTATAGAGATGTAAGAATGGATTAAATGAAATAGGTCTATGCTATGTTAACCATGAAGCAAGAGACTCCTTGGTGTGTGATTTATTCTTCACTAAAATCTTTGACAGTCCCATGATTATAATTCGCCAGAGAAAATGGCAGTGAAGAGATGAGATTTAAGGATTGTTAGAAATGACTCCTCTCTCTCTCTTTCTCTCTCTGTCTCTCTCACACACACACAGAGTCTTGTTCATTCATGGGAGGGCTATGGGGTCTGCAATATTTTGGTGAAGAGAATAGTGTAGCTGAATGTCAAGACAGACTTGGGTTTGAATTCTAGGTTGGCCTCTTACTAGATACAACCTTAGATATATTACCTTACTCTTTTGAGGCACAATTCTTTATCTGTAGAATTTGATTTACAACACCTAACTTGTAGTCTATTTTTATGGAGATTAAAGACTATAGTGAACAAAAAGCACTAAAGATCAATCCTGAAAAGTAATTGTCTCTTAACAAATTGAAGAAATTCCATAAGAGTTCATTATTCGAATGATTATTTTTCCAGCTAACTAGTGATGAGAACTGTGTCCCACTTGATCTTAATGGAAGACAGTCACCATGAAAGTTACTGTGGGTGATGTGTCTAGAGGAGAAAGAAGAAATACATAAATATATGTACTATATAACTTTTGATAATTTCATAATAATTTTTTAATTAATTTTGATGCAGTACTTCCCCCTCTGAAATTCTATCTTGAGGAATAATCGTAATCATAAAGAAGCTATATACAACATATGTCCCTTGCATAATTTTTTACAGTAACATTAATAACAATAACAGTAGCAAATATATATGTTTAAAAACAGGAAAATTTTTAACTATATCACAATACAGCCATTGGATAGAGTATTATGCAATCATTGAAAATGGCTAGATATTATAAGAGAGAAAGGATATTAATATTTACAAGTCTAGAAAATATGATTGGGAGAAAATAGAGCAAAATATAGAAAATATAATTAATGGAGACATCTTTTCCTTACTTTTCTCTCCTGTGAAAAGAGCTTTTATTACTTTTAAAGAAACAAAACAAAATAAAAGATAAAGGATGAATTTTTTACAGCACATGTCCAGAGCTGTCTGTAGTCATTTGTGATGTCAGAACAGCCATCAGGATGTTTGATCTGATAATAGCTTGTATTAGTTTTCACGCTTCAAGAACTAAAGTTCGTAAGTAGACACTGGTAAAAGTAGTAGGACAGTGGCACTTGCTTTTTATGTCTTTTATGCATTTAGGCATGATATCTTACTACAGCAGAATTCAAGATATTCATAGTTATGAATATTGATCACCTTCAAACAAATGGCCCAATAGATTTGAAAACAAAATGGAAAAGTGTTGAATTAAGGCTCAGGCTATTACTCTCTTTTCTGAACACTATTCCTTTACCATTTGTTGGCTCAGTTGAACTTAATCTTGAATTTCCCTTGAATTTTTTTTTCACATGGCACTTAGCTGATGCCACAGTTACATTCCTCTGGCACAAGCTTGAAGAAAGCTGATGAACTAAATATTCTAATGTTAATTTTCTGTAATAGTGGTAAAATATATGTCACAAAATTGTCTTGCACTTGAATCATGAACTCCTTTATCTTTTTAATATAATACAGCAAAATAGTAAGTTACTAGGGCAAGGTAATAATGGATGTTTCACACACACCACGGTAATATTGTGTCGAGTGCAACATATATGACTGAATTAATTTTGCCCTGATCTACAGATTCTCTAGCTTATGCTGCCTTTTAATTGCTACATTTCTGTTTTAAAATTCTTATTTATTTTTTATTTTTATGGAAGTATAGTTGACTTACAATGTTTCAGGTGTACAGCAAAGTGATTCAGTTACATATATATATATACTTTTTCAGATTCTTTTCCATTATAGGTATTACAAGATATTAAACATAGTTCCTTGTGCTATACAGTAGGTCCTTGTTGTTTACCTCTTTTATATATAGTAGTATGTATATGTTAATTCCAACCTTCTAATTTATCTCCCCCCACACTCTTCCTCTTTGGTAACCTTAAGTTTGTTTTCTCTGTCTGTGAATCTATTTCTGTTTTGTAAATAAGCTCATTTGTATCTTTTTTTTCAGATTCCTCATATAAATGATATCATATGATATTTTTCTTTCTCTGTCTGACTTATTTCACTTAGTATGATAATGTGTCCATCCATGTAGCTGCAAATGGCATTATTTCATTATTTTTTATGGCTGAGTAATATTTCATTGTAGATATATATACCACATCTCCTTTATCCATTCATCTATTGATGGACATTTAGATTGCTTCCATGCCTTGACTACTGTAAATAGTGCTGCTATGAACATTGGGGTGCATGTATCTTTTCAAATTAGAGTTTTCATCTTTTCTGGATATATGTCCAGGAGTGAGATTGCTGGATCACATGGTAAATCTATTTTTTGTTTTTTAAGGCATCTCCATACTGTTCTCCATAGTGGCTGCAGTATGGTATATTTATTTTTAATTTCATCAGCAGATAATAGAAGATAAACTCCAGTAGCCAACTTTATAGCTCAGAAGCTCTGGAAATATGTAAAAGTCTGTTGGAAAAGCTGAGCATATCTGCTTGATTTTTTTTTTTTATCAATTCACAATTCAGTTATGAATCTCACACTCTAATGTGTTTCTCTCATTATCATGTCAAAGAAGCAGCTGAAAGACAATTTTTCATTGGTCTCTCACATTTCTGCACGTCTTTGAGCAGAGGTGTTGGCCATCTTTGTTCTAGACTATGTTTTCTAAGATGTTTTTATACCTAACAGTCTTGGTAGAAAGATTGTCTCCTTTGAAGCAGAGGACTGGTTTGTTTGCTGTCCAATATAGAAAATATACCATCTCTCTCTGGGGCAAAAGTCAGGCAGGTCCGCTTCCTGCCTATTATAACACCATGGGAGTTTCTAAACTTGGTGTTCCTCGGCCATGAGCAAACCCACTGCATGTAACTTACCCCAAACATTCACTCTGTGTTGCCCTGTGGGATTTTGGGGGTGAGAGAAGGGGAGCTGATAATAACATGAAACTTATGCTACTTACTGTGCTGTGTCTTCTGCCAGTATCCATACAATGTGATAGTCTAACAGAGGAGGGTAAAATCCCAGGCCCATCATACTTCTTGAAAGAATAGACCTAACTTTGCTTACTATCTTTAGCAATAGCTCAGAACTTATTTTTATATATCTATGCCAATTCTTACATGATTTAAAAAGATCTCATTTTTTAATAATGTGTATGCATTATGTATGTGTAGATGTCTAAATATTTAAATGAAGGTTGAGATTTAGATCTCTTAGGATATACACATTGATTCTTTGGGATGTGGCTTTTTTATTGAAGAGGAATGGATCTGATACTGAAAAAAAAAAAGAGGAGCAATAGGAGACTATAAATACTGGGCCCTAGTTTCCTTACTTCTTCCCTATTCCCTCTCTGCCTCTGATATCTTTGTATTTTTAAGTGGCCTAGTTTCACTCTTCGTTCATTCTAAGGAGTCATTGTGATAAAGGCTGTGCAGACTCAAGGGAAAATAAAATAAAAGAATGACAGAGAGATAGAAAGGGAAAACTGAGAGACAGATTAGAGGTTGAATTTTCTCCCTTCTATCTACTCATGGCTCTTTATTCTGCTTTCTGTACCCTGCCACTAAATTTCAATTTAAAGGTCAACTTTTTAGTAAGTTGCCATTTAGAGGAAAAGATTAAGTGGATTCTTTCAACCCAATAACTTTCTGCATTTGATGGTGCTGATTGTCCTGCATACAGTTTATTTCTGGTTTTACTTGGGAACCTCAGTTTGCCTAGATCTGAAATTTTATTTACCAGTTTAGGAGAAGCAGTTTTGGGAATATAGGCTGGGATCTACATTTGGAGTGTTTTGCTGGACACAAGAAATGCAGAAGGCTTTTCTAAGCATAAAGAATATGGGACATAAAGCTTAGAATTGGTAAGAAAAAACTTGGTCAGTGGACCAGAGGAAAGTAGATAACATGACAAGGACAGAAATAAAAGATTGGGAAATGTACATGGAATGAATAAATGTAATACTTGGAAAATCGCAGTTTGATGATTGAATTGATTTGGACAAAGTGTGTAAACAATAGTGGTAGCATAGAAGAGAGAATGCTGTTTTATTCATGATATTAGAGAGAAACTATAGGAAGGGAGGCGACAAAGGAAAGCATTAAAATTATAATTGATGACAGCATAGACTAAGAACCTGGAAATAGTTTTCAAGAATAAAGTGATACATCTGAAGAGAAAGGATGTTTCTTTCTCTTCCGTTGTTCTTCACAGAGTGGAAATTGTTCCAGAGTTGGGTTTATTCATATACTGCCTGTATTCGTTTCCTGTGGCAGATGTAACAAATCGCCACAAACTTAGTGGCTAAAATAATAGAAATTGTGTCAGCAAGGCTGCACTCACCTGGAGGGCTCTAGGAGGGAATCTGTTCCTTGCCTCTTCTAGCTTCTGCTGGCTGCCAGTGTTCCCTGACTTGTGGCCACATCACTTCAGTCTCTGCCTCTGTCTTCACACTGTCTTCTGAGTGTGTCTAATCTCCCTCTGCCTGTCTCTTATAAGGATACAGATCATGGCATTAGGACCCACCCAGGTAATCCAGCATAACTTCTTCATCTTAACATCCTTAATCCAATTACATCTGCAAAAACTTTTCCATGTAAGGTAACATTCACAAGTTCCAGGGACTGGGACTTGATATTTTGAAGCCTATCACTGAGCCCACTATCTTACCCAAAGGTGACCAGCCAAGAGGACAGCTGTTGACTGAGAACCCAGTCATTTCTCTGCTTAACAAGCTGGACCACCCAGAGCGCAATGAACCCTTTTATAATTTGCACAATGGGTATTATCAGCACTGAGGGCATTTGGAAGAATATTGCCAAAGCTGATAGACACACCAGCATTTCATAGGGTAAGGTTTCACCTGGAAGGCAATCCCAAAGAAATATTTAGACTATGAAGGGACAATGATTTCCAAGCTCTCTCTCTATTCATAGAAGATTAAAATGAATAGTATTTAGTAAGGATAGACTTTTAGACAAGAGGGATTTCTTTATACAAACTATACTATTGATAAAATACTTCCTTTTGAAACGTTAACCTCTTTGTCTTCTCCAAATAAGCATACTTCCCTTATTGATTTTTTTAAGAAACAATGTTGAGGGAAAGGCCATTATGGTATCTGAAGCAATTCATCACCTCTATTAAAACAGAAGTCCCAGCTGCTAAAACGACAAGAAACAGGTTTCTGCTTTCATAGGAGCTGTTGGTGGCTTCATGCAAAGAGGATTAATTTGGAGTTAGAAAAAAGCTACTTACCTGGCTATTCCACTAGCTGTGAATTTGCGTATCATTGAACTTCTTTGAGCTTCAGTTTTCTGTATATAATAGAAATTATCATATTGATATCACAAGGAATCTGTCAGTGAAATATGATCATAAATGAAAACACTGAATGTGGTATCTAAAAACATACATTTACATCCTATTCCTTTTTTTTTTTATGGAAATAAGATTTATGCAACAAAAATCAGAAGTATATGCAGAAAGACCAGTCAAGCAGGAATTCTGCAAGTAACAATCTAATGTAGCTCTCTTTTGCCATGTATTCAAATGTTAAAAATGCCAATTACTTCAAAGTATATTAATGGGTGTTAATTTTTTTTTTTTTTTTTTATCTGTCTAGCAGAACTATGCCAGCTCTGTCCTAATGATTTCCTTTTTGCTTTGGTCACACAGTGTGTGATATTGCCCTGCTTTGCTTATAGTTAGGTAACCATCATACTGAATTATGACCAATAGAATATGGGCATAAATGATATATATGCCACTTCTAGGCCTGGCCCCTCGTGAAATATTTCATTTACTGTTTATATCCTTTTCTGGGAGACAGAAAATTCAGTAGAAGTCTTTGAAGTCCTGGAGCAGAGTTTGGCAAACTACAGACAATGGACCAAATCCAGCTGGCTACCTTCTTGTGTAAATAATGTTTTATTGGAATAGACCCACACTCATTCATTAATGCTGGTTTCTGGCTACAATGGCTGAGTTGAGTAGTTTGGCTGAGACCATATGACCCACAAAGCCGAGAATATTTACCATCTGGCCCTTTACAGGAAAAGCTTGCTGACCCCTTCCTTAGAGGTTAATGGACCTGCAAGATAGAAGGAGCCTTGGTCCCTAAATGATTGCATAGAGCAGAACTGCTTCTATCCATCCCTTCCAGCAGCCCTGTGCTGATATATGTTGGATTATATTGTGAGTGAGAAATATACCTTTGTCACGTTAAAATTAGGGGATTTCGTAGTTCTGCAGCTAACATTTACTTTAACACAGAAAGTGGTACTGAAAGTGAGATGATGCTTTTACAAAATTTAAAGTGTGTGGCATATTTAACTGTAGTCTGGTAAATGGCATAGAAACTGATATCAGAGGCTAGCAAAATGTCTGTCTGTAATATATGATGGCATGATATTTGGTAAAAGCAGTTCCTACAGTAACATGGAAAGTGGACCACATGCCTCCTTGAGTCAGTAGTTCTATGAGAAGTGGGCAAAAAAAAAAAAAAGTATAAATGTGTATTGGCTACTATTTCTTGCCATTGACAAGATATTACAAGAACCAAGTGAGCTCTGAACTTGCAAGATTTGCCAATTTGCAACCAGAGGTGAAAGGAAATGGAGTCTAGAGATTCAGGGTCTTTCACTGTTATAAAGATTTCTAGACCAAAGATAATGAGGGGTATGACTTCCAAAAATCTCTGAGCTATGAAGACCCATAGAGTTTATGCAGTTGAACATTGACTCAGCCCTGCAGCAAATATGAGATCAGTGGTGCTACATTCACACCCTAGATAATTTTTTCAGATACTTGCAAGATAGCCACCATTAAATCGAGGGAGATGGGCATGTGTGTGTGGCAATGAATCAAAGAAACAAAAGCAGATCTGAGAATGATATTAAGAGCTTTGAATATGGCTACCAGTTCAGAGAGTTGATTGGAGCCAAATAGATCAGGAGACTACAAGTTTTTGAGATAACTGTATTTTCTAGGAAATGCCTAAATATTGACTGAAAGACAAACAAAACCGACAAGAATCACACTGTAAGCTTTAAAACAATCCCCATGGGGGAAGAGAGCTAGAAAAGCCATATGTTAACAAAATATGTAGACCTGCAGGATGGTACCAGGACAGGCAGGAAAGAACTGGGGTTTCTGAAGGACTGCATAGAGCAAGGTCCCTCAAAATTGTGTTGAAATGTGATGTGATTACTTTATTAAGTCACTGAGATACCCAGATTCATGTTACTCCGGTTAGGGTTTACTCCTACAAATACACCCTCATGAGTTCTCACTCTTGATTTTATTTTTATTTCTTACTGTGTTGTGTAGCTATACAGTAGCTTTTCCCATTTGACTGAACAGTTTGGAAATTTTCACAGACCTCTTTCTTAAAACTTGTACCTTGGGGACTTCCCTGGTGACGCAGTGTTTAAGAATCCGCCTGCCAATGCAGGGGACACGGGTTCGATCCCTGGTACGGGAAGATCCCACATGCCGTGGAGCAACTAAGCCCGCGAGCCACAACTACTGAGCCCACATGCCACAACTACTGAAGTCCATGCGCCTAGAGCCTGTGCTCCGCAACAAGAGAAGCCACTGCAATGAGAAGCCCATGCACCGCAACAAAGAGAAGCCCCCGCTCGCCGCAACTAGAGAAAGCCCGTGGGCGGCAATGAAGACCCAACGCAGCCAAAAATAATAAACAAATAAAATAAATAAACTTTAAAAACCAAAAAAAATCTCGTCCCTTTGTTTCCTATATTTTACATTCCGTCCCATTTCTAAATACTGTATCCAAAGAACAAAATAGAACAAAACAACATATAGAAAGTTATGTTTCTTTGCATATAGTCTCTTTCAGGTCCCATTTAAAACTATTTGTTTTAGAAACACTTTTTAGACCAAGTTTATGGCCTAAGAGATATTGGAACAGGATTATCTCTTTTTAATATTGGTAAATATGAATTTGTTTTAGCTTCATTTCAATTGATTCTGCTTTTTCCACATTCTGTTTCCTTTTTCTTTATCCTTTTGCTTTGTAAACAGTTTTTCTGTTCCTCTGAGCTCCTGTCTTCTTGAGGAGAAAGAGGATAAAATTCCACTAGAGCCATCTCTTATGAACACTCCAAGAATAAATCTTTTTGATAACATAGTACTCAGCCTTTCTCCAACAAATTTGCATCTTTTCATTTTTTCCCATTGTTTCTATAACTTCATAAGAGCTAAATTTTGAAAATGCAATGTTTTGGTATGGAGTTTAATAATTACAAAGCATTGCTATTGAAAAACAGCTTTCTGTTAACTGGTTCAAGGTGAAATTAAACATTTTATTGGGATGTAATTTTCAATCATTTTTCTCTCTTCAGTCACAAAATGTAATCTTTTGGCTGAGAAGTCTTATGACTTTTTGATCATAAGTTTAACTAGATGTAAACTAAAATGCTTCTCTCTAATACAGTTATCTGACCTCTTTATAACACTTATTACAATAGACATATTGTGAGGCTAAGTAACATGAAGGGCAAAGAGAAAAATGCTTGAATTGTTTTTGAATTGTGCACAGTGGTAGAATAAACAAGGCTGAAGAGAGTGATTTCTAAGAATTAAGCTCTTTTTTAATCCCTTATGCTGAATGGATTGTATATTAGAAATGTTCATATAATTTAAGCAGTTATTTTGATTTGCTAAAAATAGGACCTGTATTATTATCAGATACCTAGCATATGAATGTAGTAATATTATAATACCTGTATCTAAATGACTTAATACATTTTTGAATGTGTGATTTTTAAAAACTATAATCCCATAAAAATCTGAAAAGATATTTGAGGTGTTCTCTCACTAGCCATTTGATGATAGAATTTATTTTGCTCTGGTTTTGTGCAGTTCATACATTGATTATACTGTTTGATATCCTCTGATCTAAAAAGATTTCATGATTTTATTGTGTGCAGCTTTAAATTCTATACTATAAAATTCTATATGGCATTTTATTTATGGTTTACTTTTAAATAATACATGTTTTTGGTGAGTTGTAAAATATGAATAGATCCTTCTTCTTTGGCATACAAGTTCGTTTGCATCGTGACAGTTTAGTTTTCTCACATAGTTGAATACACATCTGACCCAGCAATTCTGTACCTAGATACTTACTCAAGTGAATTTAACACAAATGTGCCCAGAAATATTGCCTAAGCATGTTTATAACATCTTTATTCATAATAGCAAACCACTGAAAAAAAAATCCAAACATCCCTTTAAGAGGAGACTGAGTGAACAAATTGTGGTTTACTCATAAAGTGGGGTACCACTCTGCTATAAAAAAAATGATTCACTATTGATGCACGTAAAAACTTGGATATATCTCAAAAATATTATGAAATGCCTTCTTGTGAGAGTCAATTATGTGCATTTCTTCCCAATTCTGCATATGGAACCTCTTGTTGGTAGCTTGAAATTAAATATTTACACCATAGAAATTAGCAAATTCTACAGATCAGGGCCTCCATTCTCCTGTCACCTCCCCAACCCTGCAGGTACTGGTTATTAAGTGTTTACCACCAGTACACCACTGCTAATCAGCAATTTTAAGACCGACAAATTAAGATCTAGGACTTAAACCAAAGTCTGGCAAACTTTTTTCTGTAAAGGACCCATAGTGAATATTTTAGTCTTTGTGGATCATACAGTCTCTGTTACAACTAGTCAACTCTGCCTTTGTAGAGAGAAAGAAGCCATAGACTTCTAGTAGTGAAACAAATGTGTATGGCTCTGTTCAATAAACTGTATCTACAAAACAAGAAGCTGGCTAGGTTTGGCCTGTGAGCCATGGTTTGCCAAGTCCTGATCTGAACTAAAGTGATCTAATTCTTGAACCTGCTTCCTGAACCACTACACTAGATGGTTGCATCCTACCTGCAATACTCTAATCACTTAAGGAAGCTTTATGACTATTAATGACCAGTTTCCACCCAGAGCAATGAAATAAGATCTCTTTGGGTGAGGCCAGGGCCTCAGGACATTTTTTAACTCCCTGGGTGAGACAAATGTACAGTCAGTGTTAAAAATCACTGTCCTACATTGTATTGTCTCCAAGAATGCAGGAAACTATCTTCATTATTGCTCTGATGGAAAAGTTAGGTGTAGAGCTGATTGGAGCAAAGGTGAGGGCACACTGAGAAGCGCTGCGTTAAGAATTATTTACTGAAAAAAATTATGGTGCTCATTTAAATCTCCTGATATAATGCAGCAGAAACATTTTATTTTCAAAATGACATAAAACTTACACATATGTTGAAATTAAAATACCAACTGTCTAGACACCTAATTATAAAATTATGGTTAAGTTCCTTAAAACTGCAATTTTCTAAGCTTGTGCTCTAACCTTAGGTTTTCTAATAGGGGAGGAAGAGCTCCTCCTAGGATATGATGTCTCACTTTTAGAGAACTCACAACCCTACCAACAGATAAATATTCTAATTCCCTGTGTCGATACAAAAAGAGCTGGATAGTTGAGTGGTATTCATCTTCCCTCTTAATGCCTCTAGGTACCCCACACCATGTCTAACCTACAGGGGTAATCTGTCTTCTCTGTTTCTGATTTTTACTTTTAGCCCGTTTGGGGGACAGACTAGTTTTAAATCGTAGTTGGGTTTCCAGATCATTACCCTTTGGGTAGTCTCATCTTTAGACTGACCATGGCCAGGACAATTACTGAGTTCCTTGTCAAGGTTCATAACCTGCAGGCTTTGGTTGTTTAGATAACAGATTGTGTTGCTTGTCCTAGCAAGATCTGAAAGATTTTTCAAATACAAAACTAGTAGTATAAGAACTTATTGTTGGTCATCTTGCTTTTCTTTTTATAAATCTAGGCAAGTCAGTGCCCATTATGGTCATATGAGTGGGACTACCTCAGATTTGTATTCAGAAGAATGAAAATGTCTATTCTTTTTCAAATTCTTTTCCCATTTAGGTTGTTACATAATATTTAGCAGAGTTCCCTGTACTATACAGTAGGTCCTTGTTGGTCCATTTTATTTTATTTTTATTTATTTATTTTTTAAAACATCTTTATTGGAGTATAATTGCTTTACAATGTAAAGATGGCTTTGAGACAGCCATTTAGAGTTAAGTACATTTCAGTCACTTCTGTTATTTCCTACAAGTGGCCTTGATAAACTACTTTGTAGGGTGAATTAGGATGCTAAGTTGCCAGAAGCTGACAAGTTAAAAATGATTTGTCTGAAAGAGTGTGTACAACCAGGGATTGCCACTGGAGACACAGATTATCCCCTATAACTAGCACATTGCCAAATACATATATGTGTGATGCCAAACTTCCTGATAAACACTGAAAATTTTAGTTAAATATTTGGTATTTCCATGATGAAAACTTCACTTGCACCGAGAATTGTATCAAAATAGCCATACCATAAAACAAGAAGGTGATTTAGTAAGCCTAGCAAATAGTTAATGTAATCTCTGCATCAAGCTCCTGACTATAAGTCTGTGAAAGAAACAGCTTATAGGTCTATTGATTCACATTCATTCAGTTTAAGCACGCTGTATTCTTAAAGCTACTGTATTAAGTTTATTTAAGTATAGCACACATACAGAAAAGTGCAAAAATGTTAAGTGTGCAACTTGGTTACACTCATGTGATCACCACTCAGATCAAGATAAAGAACATTACTAGTACATGCATCCTTCTCTGTCACTACATCCCAAAGATAACCATTTTTTTGACTTTATCACGATAAATTATTTTGATTTATTTTTGACCTTTAAATAACTGGAATCACATGTTATGTACTCTTTGTTGTTTGGCTTCTTATATGTCTATGATATTATCTACGTTATGTGTAGCGTAAGTTCATTCTTTTTATTTATTTTTTGTTGTAGTAAAAAAACACATGACATAAAACATATTCTCATAACAAGATTTTATGTGTACAATACAATATTGTTAACTACATGCACATCATTGTACAATATACCTCTAGGACTGTTCCATCTTGTATGACTGAAAATCTACACCCATTAAATAGCAACTCCTCATTTCTCCTTGCCCCCGAGTCTCTGACAACCACCAGTCTACTTTCTGCTTCTATGAGTTAGACTACTTTAGATATCTCATGTGAATGAAATCATGCAGTATCTTACTGTGACTGGCTTATTTCACTTAGCATAAGGTCCTCGAAGTCCACACATGTTGCAATATATGAGAATATTTCTTTCTTTTTTAAGGCTGAGTAATATTCCATTGTTTTTTGTCATTCAGCAAATATATATATATTTTAACTATTTTATATTGTAGTATAATTGATTAACAATGTTGTGTTAGTTTCAGGTGTACAGCAAAATGATTCAGTTATACATATACATGTATCTATTCTTTTTCAAATTCTTTTCCCATTTTGGTTGTTACATAATACTGAGCAGAGTTCCCTGTACTATACAGTAGGTCCTCGTTGGTCCATTTTATTTTATTTTTATTTATTTATTTTTTTAACATCTTTATTGGAGTATAATTGCTTTACAATGTTGTGTTAGTTTCTGCTGTATAACAAAGTGAAGCAGCTCTATGTATACATATATCCCCATATCCCTTCCCTCTTGCGTCTCCCTCCTACCCTCCCTATCCCACCCCTCTAGGTGGTCACAAAGCACCAAGCTGATCTCCCTGTGCTATGCAGCTGCTTCACACTAACTAGCTATTTCACATTTGGTAGTGTATATATGTCCATATGTTGGTCCATTTTAAATATAGCAGTGTATACATGTCAATGCCAAACTCCCAATCTGTCCCTTCTCCCCACCCTTCCCAAAGGTAACCACAAGTTCGTTCTCTAAGTCTGCAAGTCTGTTTCTGTGTGGGACTTCCCTGGCGGTCCAGTGATTAAGACTCCATTGTATTTATATAACAAATTTTCTTTATCCATTTATCCATCAAGAGGACATTTGTTTCCACCTCTTGACTATTGTGAATAATACTCTAATGAACATGGGAGAGCAAATATCTCTTTGAGATCCTGATTTTATTTCTTCTGGTTAAAGACCCAGAGTGGGATTTCTAGATTATATGGTAGTTCTATTTTTAATTTTTTGAGTAACCCACATACTGTTTTCCAAAGAGGCGTATCATTTTACATTTCCACCAACAGTGCACAGGGATTTCAATTTCTCTGCTTCCTCACTAGCACTTGTAATTTTCTCTTATTTTGATAATGGTCATCCTAACAGCTATGAGGTGATTTCTTATTGTGGTTTTGATTTGTATTTCCCTGATATTAGTGATGTTGAGCATCTTTTTATATACCTGTTGGCCATTTGTATATCTTCTTTGCAGAAATGTGTATTCAAGTCCTTTGCTCATTTTTAATTGGGTTATTTGATTTTTGCTATTGAGTTGTAGGTGTTTCTTACATATTTTGGGTATTACCACCTATCAGATCATATGATTTGCAAATACTTTCTCCCATTCTGTAGGCTGCCTTTTCACTTTGTTGATTGTTTCCTTTGCTGTACAGAAGATTTTAAGTTTGATATAGTCCCATTTATCTATTTTTGCTTTTGTTGTTTGTACTTTTGGTGTCATATCAAGACATCACTGTCAATGCCAATATTATGAAACATTTCTCCTTTGTTTTTCTCAATGAGTTTTATATTTTTGGATATTATGCTTAAGCCTTTAATCAATTTTCAGTGACTTTTGTGTATGATGTAAGATAAAGGTCCAATTTCACTCTTTTGCATGTGGATATCCAGTTTTCCCAGCATCATGTTGGGAAATGCCTATTGGATGTTGAAGAAACTATCCTTTCTCCATGGTATAGTCTTGCCACATTTGTTGCAGATCTTTGACCTTAAGTGTTTGGTTTATTTCTGTGCTCTCTATTCTGTTCCATTGATCTATATGTCTTTCTTTATGCCAGTAACATACTGTTTTGATTACTGTAGCTTTGAGTTATGTTTTGCTGTCAGGAAGTGTAAGGCTTTCAGCTTTGTTCTTGGAGTCTTATGTAGTTCCTCATGAATTTTAGGATTTTTGTTTTATTTCTGAAAAAATATGTTTGGGATTTTCATAGGGGTTGTTCTTCTATTTACAGTTGGCTCTTGAACAACATAGGGGCACTTGACATCCTGCACAGTTGAATATCTGTGTATAACTTTACAATCAGCCCTTCATATCCATGGTTCTGAATCTGCAGATTCAACCAACCATGCATCATGCAATACTGTAGTAAATATTTATTGAAAAAAATTACATATAAGTGGATCTGTGTAGATCAAACCCATATTGTTCAAGGGTAAACTATATTTGCCTCATCTTTAGTTTATTTAAGCAATATTTTATAGATGTCAATGTTCAAATCTTTCCCTTCATTGGATAAGTTTATTCCTAAGTATTTTATTCGTTCTGATGCCATTGTGAATAGGATTGTTTTCTTAATTTTCTTTTTGTAACTTTTCTGAATTTACTAGTTCTAACATTTTTTTGTGTGGAATCTTTAGGGTCGTCTACATATAATACCATGTCATCTGCAAATAGGGAAAGTCTTCTTCATTTCCAATTTTATTGTCTTTTATTTCTTTTTCTTGCCTAAATGCTCTGGATAGGACATATAGTACTCTGTTGAATAGAAAAGGCAGGAGTCAGCTTCCTTGTTTTGTTCTTGGTCTTAGGGGAAAAGCTTGCAGTTTTTCACCATTAGGTATAATGTTAGCTGTGCAGTTATCATATATGGCTTTTATTAGGTTGAGATAATTTCCTCTATTCCTAGTTTGTTTAGTGTTTTTATCATGAAAGGGTGTTGAATTTTGTCAAATGCTTTTATACGTCTTTTGAGGTAATAATGTCATTTTTATCCTTTATTCTGTTGATTTGGTGTATCACATTAATTGATATTCATATGTTGTACCATCCTTGCATTCTAGGGATAAATCCTACTAAGTCATAATGTATGATCTTTTTGATGTGCTATTAAATTAGGTTTGTTAGTATTTTGTTGAGGATTTTTCCATTTATATTCATCAGAGATATTTCTTTTTTCTTTCTTGTCTGGCTTTCTTATCCAGATAATGTTGGCTTCACAAAATGAGTTTGGCCATGCTCTCTTCAATTTTTTGGATGAGTTTGAGAAGAATAGGCATTTTTCTTTAAATGTTGGATAGAATTCACTACTGAATCCATGTGGTCCTGGGCTGTTCTTTGTTGGGTGGCTTTTGATACTGATTTAACCTCTTTACTAATAATTGGTCTCTTCAAATTCTCTATTTCTTCATGATTTGGTCTTGGTAGGTTGTATGTTTCTAGGAATTTATGAATTTCTTCCAGGTTATTCAATTTGTTGGTGTATATTTGTTTGTAGTAGTCTCTTATGAACTTTTAAATTTCTGTGGCATCAGGTGTAATATATCCTCTTCTGATTTTATTCACTTGAGTCTTCTATTTTCCTTCATTGAGCTGAGGATTTGTCAATTCTGTTTATCTTTTCAAAAATCAATCTCTGATTTTTATTAATTTTTCAATTGTTTCTCTATTCTCTATTTCAATTACTTTTGCTCTAATCTTTATTATTTCCTTTCTTCTGCTAACTTTGGGATTAGTTTATTCTTCTTTTTCTATTTGAGGTATACAGTTAGATTGTTTACTTGAGATAGTTTTTCTTTTTTTTAATTTATCGCTAAAATATAGGCATTAATTGCTAAAGACTTTCTTCTTAGTACTGCTTTTGCTGATTCCCATAAGTTTTGGTATATTGTGTTTTCATTTTCCTTTGTTTAAACAATTGAGTTATACTTTTATATGCTCTCTTGTTGGCATAATAGTACTCATTAAATGACAAATAACCACCATTTACATAAAATATGATTTATGAAATAAAATATATACTTTGAAAATCCAAAATTTTTTCCATGGAAAAAACTACCATAGAGTCAAAAGACAACAAACTAAAAAAGACTATAATAAATAATAGAATTTAGTACAGTGTCAGATCTAAGATTAATTTACAGCAATCAATAGACTTCTTACACAATTATCAGCAAGTTAGAGGACATAGTTAAAGAAAATACCAAAAGAGACTTGAAAAAATTAAAAATAAACTTGGTAGAAAATAAGCAAGATCTAAGAAAATTTTAAAAACATACTGAATAGAAGACTTGAAGAAATGGAAAGGCATATGACATTTAAAAAAGAAAAAGAAACGTTATTATAAAGATGACAACTTTTTTGTCCACTGGTGAATCTAACATTTTAATGGACTCACAATAAAAATGCCACTAGGATTTTAAATTTTACCTGGACAAACTGACTCCAAATTTTATGTGAAAAATAAACAATCAAGATTAGCCAGAAAAGCTCTGGAAGGGTAATGAAGGAGAAAAGGCTTACCAGATATTACAACATATCATAACCCGTGACAATACATGCACTAGAGTTGTGAAATATGGAGGCACACACATCAAACTGAACAGAACATGATGTTCAGAAATAAACCCAAATATATTTAAATAAGGCAAGGTTAGGACATCAAATTAGCTAGAGAAGATGTATTGTTTTATAACTGGTGTTTAGACAAAGGAATAGCTCTTTGGGAAAAAAATTGAAATCTACTTCATTTCTTACTAAAAGATTCATATTAGTTGGTATTAGTGTCTCCAGGTTTCATGGATGAAAACTGACTTTTAAATATCTGCTTAAAAGCATACATGTTTTTAAAATAAATAAACATAATTATTTTAAAAAGAAAAGTAGTGAACCAACTCATTGGTTATAAGACACACAACTGAAATTTTTATTAATTAATGATAAAAAGAATTATCATCTCTGTTCCTCTGTCTTCTGGCACCAGTAGAATGGATAAGCTGCATAAAGTTAAGCAATGAAATTCTGTACAGCAATAAAAAGAATGAACTAATGCAAGGTGCTGTCAGAAACAAGGTGGAAAAGAAAACCCCAAATCCCCCTCCCCACCTCAGACACACCAACTCAACAATACATGGACCAATTCACTTTGTAAGAGATCCAGAAAGCAGTTAAGAATCTCTTAACCCTGGGGGTGGTGGATGTGCACAAAACCAGGCACATCAAAGCTGTAGGAAAATTCGTGGCACTCACTTGCAATTCTCTGTGCAGCACCATTGAGAGAAAAAACCCCCACATCCTGGCTTCCCCCTAGGGAGGAAAATCAAAGGCTGAAACATACATTCAGTGTTCAGAGGTTTTAGAGGGCTGTCTGAGAGACTTGTTTATGTATTGGCTGAATCTAAGTACTGATAAGGGCACCAGGTTAGGGTTGCTGAGAATGAAGGGGATGATTTGAACTGGCGAACACACTCTTGTTACCATAGCCCTTCCCCCAGGGGAATGAGCAGGATAAAACCCTCAACTCCCAGCTTCACCCTGGGGGAGGGAAATAGTTGAAGCATGCATCCAGTGTTCCAGCTTTCCAGGTGGCTGCCTGATGACTGGTTTCTGTCTTGCCCAGTTTGAGCGATGATGGTACCCAGCATATTCTAGAGCCTGGAGCAGCTGAGAACAAAAAAGGGTTGGGGAGCTTGCATGAAGTCCGAAGAAACTGTAGTACCAGAAACAGACACCAGAGGGCAAGAGAAAAGCGTCTCATCACATAACAGAACCACATCAGACTATCAGCACTTTTCTAAGCAGAAACATTGCAGGCCAGAAGAGAGTTGGATAATATATACAAAGTGCTGAAAGAAAAAACCCTGTGAACCAAGAATATTATATCCAGCAAAAATGTCATTTATAAAGGAGAAAGAAGGAAACTTTCCCAGATGAATAAAAGCTGGTAGAGTTCATCACCACTAGATCTGCTTTGCAAGAAATGCTAAAGGGAGCATTTATGTAGCACTTATTGTGTGCTAGGTGTATCATATTTCGACACATGGTATCTCATTAAATCTTCACAAAACTATTTTAGGTAGGTATTTAACCCCCATTTTACAATTGAGGAAACTGAGCACCAGAGAGATTGAATAACTTGATCAAGTTTGTATAATTAGTAAGAGGCAGAATTTGAGTTCAAATCCAGGCAATCTAGCTCTGGAATCTATACACTGTATCACTATGATGTACTGTAACTCAAATTTATATATCTTGTTCCTCCTAAGTAGAGAAAAATGTATACTTTATATATTACTTTGATATAAAAATTATGAAGAATTTTTAAAAAATCAAACATTGTGAAGCCTGGATATTTGTAGGAATTAATTATATAATTGATTGTGTGGTGGGTTGCATTTGTTCATGACAACAGATAAAATTCCTCTTTGAAACCCTAGCATGCATTCAAAAGCCTTGAGGAAGGTAGGTGCTAGGGCCTGATTCTAACAGGGAATAAGTTGTACATCGTTCATGTTCTTTTCCACATTAATTAGTTGTAATCAAATATATGATTTATTGCTATTACAACAAAGAGTTCACCTTCAAAAGAAAAGGAACTCTTTTGAATTGCTGGATCACTATGTTTTTACATTAACAGTGCCATCTTAGCACCAGGGATCACTTAATAAGGAAAATACGAATCACTTCCCAAATACGCCTCACAAGAAGTGATGCTAATGTGAAGTTCCCAGTAAGGGAGTGAAGATGCAGAGTCCGCTGGTGAAAGCCTTTTCCCGTGGAGTTCTGTGGCTGATGGCTACTGCTATCACGCCTTTAAATACATATTTCGCGGTGACCTTTTAAAGACAAAAATAGTTCTTTGTCATTCTTTCCCCCTTTCTCCTTTATTCTTTTGTCACACGTTCATGTTCAACTGCTTCTGTGCGTCCTTTAAATCTCTAAAGAAATTGCCTCTGCACCATAGCCTACAGCAAATGCTGCTAGAAGGGGCAGAGGTAGATGTAAAAGAAAGACACATTTTCCCCAAAGACTGTGAATGTGTGCAGCTTAAGCAGCTACAAAATTGGCAACATTCTGCATCAGGAGAATTGAAAAGAATAGGAGAAGACTTTGGTCTAAAAATAAAAATTATTTTTAAAATCCTTGATTATTTAAATTATTTTTAAAATCCTATTTTCAGAACAAGATGAGCAAAACTGATACCATAAATTCCTACCTTAAGTGTATATGCTTTTCATTATTTTGTGTCATACTCATTTTAAGATTTTTATGCCTTGTGATAAAACTATTACATTTTATCATCCTCTCTTCTCACTGTCTTCTGTTTTTGTATTTCCTTTTTTTCCCTTATACCTTTACATTTCATTTTGTTGACTCCTGAGAACATAGAAATTGACCGAAAGTCTGTCACACAGGATTGGGGTAATACAAATTTTTTTTTACCTTTTGACAGGCAAGTTGTTTTCAAAGAGAAATTGTAATTTCATAATAAAATACCTTTCAATTAAAAAAACAATAAAGTCAAATTAACATGTAATCCTAATAGTTTTTTATTGCACATTACAGAGATTTAGGAAGAGAACATCTTAAAACATTTTTATTTTAGCAAATACATCTGAACAATGTGATCCAGATTTTAAAAAAAGATGGGAAAATTGTTTTGGGGAATTTGTGTACATATACAATTGTGACAAAAGTTTTGGGGGCCACTGTTGAGCATTAAAAATATTTTGAAATATTTTTTTGCATCTGAACTATACCTAATAGGGGCTTGAAAAACATTTTCCTCAACCTGTATATTTAAAGAATAAATCTGAGTCACTGAAAATGTAAAAAAAATGACTTAATTATAAAATATACTTAAAATTAGTGGTAGAATTTTCATAGGAAAACAAAAAGATTAGGAACATATTCACTAGTATTTTAGTAATGTTTATTTCCGAGTAATAGAATTAATAATTCATGGTGGTTGTAATTTCCATTCTTTCTCCTTTTACTCATTTTTTTTTTAACAGAGAAATTCTATTGCTTTCGCACTAGAAACATACACACACAAATACTCTCCCCTGACACATAGTCTATAATCACAAAAGTAGAGAAACCTGCAACATAGACTACCATTGCTGAATTTGAATCCCAAAAGAAGCAATTATTTAATAAATATTTACTGAGCACCTATAATGTGCTAGGCACTGTTCTAAGTACTGGATATACAGCAGTGAACAAAAACTGATGCAATCTCTAATCTCACTGATGCAGCATTCAAGTGTTGGCTGGCAGAAAATCAATAATAGTTTACATGACAGTAAATGAAAAAATAAAGCCAGATGAGAGAAGAAAAGTGAGAAAAAGGAGATGGAGTGGACAGTGGGCGGAGCAGGATATTGTCTAGGTATGGTGGTCAAGAAGGCCTCTGGCAAAGACCCGAACGAATTAAGAAAGAACTGGGTAGCACTTCATGGGTGAGTGTGTCTATGCATGTGTACGTAGGAAAAATGTGGCTAGATTTGACAGAGCAAAGGGGAATGGGAAAAAGGTGACTCTGAGAAGTAGCCAGGGTCCAGATTCGATGGTGATACGGTCAGACCTTTTTAGATTTTGAAAAGTAAGGGAAAAGAATGCTTTGTGGGAAATAGGCAGTCTGTCTTGGTGCAAGAGTAGTTGCAAGTAATAAAGTTTGGAGGCTGCTGCAAAAGCAAGGGGTATTGGTAGCTTGTACAGGTGGCAATGGTGGAGGTGATGAGAAGTGGTGAGATTTTGGATGGATGATTATAGTGAAGAATATTCCTAGTTTGAAGACCTACAGGTAATTCCTTAGCTTAAAACATTTAAAGTTTTAGATTGCTGTTCTGATTTTCCAAGGCTCGTTGGCCTCTCTGGGGTGTCATTTGAAAGTACAAAGTGTCTGACAGGTCAAGTGGAAGAATTTAGTTGATGTGCACATATAAATACAGCTGGAATCACTCTTATTTGGAGGTATGTTTTGCAGATATAGAAAGATAGATATATACACATTAATAGGGTTATAGTGACATTGCTCTATGGAAATATTAAAAATTATATATATGTATGTATGTGTAGTTCAAAAATCTCCATATTGCAGTATTGTCATGAAAACCATATTTACCTTTATTTCATTTTTTGTTGTGTTTTTTCAGAAGAATATGACAGAACAACTCAGAACATTTATGTAATTGTATGTGTATATATATGCATTTTTTTCTCTCTTTAGATAATTATTTTTTCTGTGTGATGACTGTGGGTCATTGTCAGTAAAATAAAAGTTATCACTAAGGATAGTCTAAGATAAACACCAAGGCAGTGCTGGATTACTTATTTCCTAGTTTAGAACTTAGCTTTAGTGGCATGATGCTATTATAAAGGTTTGCATTTCATTGAAAACAAATGATTGATTGGTGAAGTGTGACTGTCTCTTCTTATGGACAAATATCTGCTCGTATTATTATTGAATCATTAAATGTGATGGATTCTTAAAATAGGGTCAACGTGTTCAAAAGATAAGTTTTTGGTTGGAATTTTAAAGGATGACATCTAATTACTTCCTTAAGTGGATGACATTTTCAGTAAATAGAAGTTAATCATAGTGCAGACTAAATGAATTTTGAAGGTCAGAGGCAAAAATGTCTTTCCCAAATAAGGTATAAAGCATCATCATTTTCCTCCCCACCAATATTTTTAAGATTATTGCTACTTTGAGTGTACATTATTGTGATAAATGACGTTACTCTCCTTTACTTCCATTTCAGAAGAAAATACTTGAGTGACTATTTACAAGCAGAAATTAAGGTGACTCACATGCTTGTTTACATTTTTCTCAAGAGAAAAATTGCCAAGGCTTTGGGTAGCTATTTTTAGTGTCAACACTTTGCCTCCCATGATGATTATCATAGGAAATGGTGCATGTAATCTACATTCAAATTGTTTGTACGTATGGTTCAGAATTTGAGACTGATAATCTGGAATGCAAATCAAAATGAATGATCCGGCATCTGAAAGTTTCTTAGCATAAAAGTGAAAAGGAGTAACAATTCTGTAAGTCAGTTCTATTGTTTCATTATAAAAATGGCATGGCTACACATTTCAGAATTTATTATCTTGCATGTATGCTAATAAATTTGTACAAATTAGAGGGAGTTTAAAAATTATTAAATGACATCCATGGTTAGATAGTTTCAGTAGAACAGAATTTTGTTATAATGTAGCAGACCTTTAGCGAGAAAGAACAGAGGGAAAGGCAAGATATTTATCAGAAAATAATCATCATGGTGAATAAGAAGACATTCTTTCTCAAACATTCTTTCTCACTACTTTCTGCTCCCTTTTCCTTTGGCTTTTTCTCTATAGCTGTCTGTGATTAATGACTGCAGTTTGCTCTATTGTTTCAATCCTACTCGCTTCAGGTGGCACAGAAAGCTCCTTATGATTCAACCTGATTGGCTCATTTAGCATTTTTTTTCCAACCAGACTTCATTGAATACATATTCGGTCAAATATCAATTAATTACGAATTCTGTTAAAAACTGTGCTTAGCAATTTATTGACTAGTGGCACCAGTAATTCTCTGATTGGTTCCTCGCTTTGGGGACATTTTCTCCACCAATTTCCAACGTTGGATGGTTTTAATAGTCATTGGATGTTTTTTGATATCAAGGGGAAAATAAACTCACCTTGCCATCGTAATCATTGGAATTTTCCTGGATTGTCTAAGCTTGTGTGTGCGAATTACTGTTGCAATGGCAGCATCTATAATGATTTTGTACCTTTGTTTTTCTGTTCGTATCTAGTGCCTGCAATGTGCTAGGTGCCGGGCTGATGAGAACACGGGGAATGAGTTTGTGACTGCTCACTTTCAAATTCCCTGTTACCTGTGACAGACTGTGAATACTTTTCAATCCTAAATTTCTTTAAATATGTTTCTCCACTCTTACTAAAGAGTTATTTTTCCCTTGATTCTCTGGAGTAACTTGGAAGCTTCTAATAATGGGTAACCTTTGATCAATATTATTCACTTAGCTTAACAAAGGAAAATAAAGAATATATAATGGGGCTTTTTAGGTGCATGGGGATAAACCACGCAATGTGGGAGCGTTTTCATAGCCTAATGGCACAAAAGACCACACTCCAACCACTGTTTCTGGAGATAGCCAACTATTTTATATCATTAACAAAAGGATTTATTTAGTGTTTTAGATATCTTTTCATTAGCACTCTTGCATGGATGAACAGACGTTTTTCTTTCTCAGCATTCTTGAGACAGTAATGACAGATAAAATAGTTGTTCCAGAACGTCATAAAAGAGTACTAAGCAAATAATGATGTAAAGACAAATCATAGATAGCTATCGTCAAAGAAAATATAGTACAAACAGAAATACAAACAGAAAACACATTTTTTCAGAAAATGAGGATTGCCAGCTGAGTTTGTTATTTCATTCATTCATTCACAGTATTTCCTGCCAGTCAAGACAGGTCTCAATACTATAAGTCCGTTTACTGTAGTTATAACTAATACCCAGAATCTCAAAATGAGACAATTTTGCAGATAATAGAAAATGATAAAACATCAAAAACAAAAATCAGAAACTTACGGTAAAGCAATCTTTTAGCATTTCTAAGTAAGATCAATTGAAGTGCGGGTCCAATTTTGCCAAATTGTGTGCATGGATTAAATGCTCCATATGCATATTTCCCATTTCATGTTCCATGGTAGCAAAACTCTACCAGAGAATATTAGATAATTTCTGATCTTTTTTACTGGAGTATAGTTGATTTACAATGTTGTGTTAGTTTCTGGTGTACAGCAAAGTGATTTAGTTATATATCTATATATACATATATACATATATATGTGTATATATATGTGTATATATATATTCTTTTTCATGACAATTTCTGATCTTGATACTCCAGTACCTGGCACAGTGCCTGATATAAAGTAAGCTCTTGATACATAGCTGTTGAAGGAATGCCTGGATGAAAACATGACTACATTACATTAGGATTCTTTTAAAATGACCCAACTCATAGATTCCAGCTTCGTGTATAATTCACGAGTTATAACGCATCACATACCAACACTGCTCCTTTTCCAGGGAGGTTTCTTTTGTCAGTTCATTTCTACTTAACACAGTACTGGTGTTGATTGTCCAATGATGTGTTTCCTACTCCCCACAGGCATATGCTATATTGACAAATTAAACATGGATCAACATGAAAAACCTCAATCTAGTTTCTCAATAGATAACATTACTTGAGTCAATTCCAAGAACATTTGCTCTGGCTGTATATAAATGTAATTAAAATAATACAAACATCGAATTTAAATTACTTTGAATTATCTACCATTTTGGTTTATCTGTATCTCCATTTGTGTAGATAATTTAGAATGAGTATTTTACATCCATGATTATGGTTTGAGTGCATAAGTGAAATTATTTTTAAATGATATTGTTGCTACTGGAAACAGAATTGGATGCTAGATGTTTTTTGTCCACTGTGATGAACAAATTTTAATTCTCTCACTGATTCACAAGTCATTATGTAACTGCAGCATATCTATACTGTTAGAAAGCAAATGCAGAAATCATCTATGAAGAACAATGCACAAAATAAATTATGAGTTCCTGGGCTTTTAATCCAGGCTTTCCTTATTATGCTATGTGAATTTCTTCAGCTGGGATTGTATATATTTTAAACAGCTTCCCATTATCTTATTTTTGGAAATGAATATTGCTGATATGTCTATGAAACTATGAATTTACCTTGTAGATACAACAGCTAATTGATAAACTAAAAGTTTTGGTTAGATTCATCAGGTAATTGTTGGCTCAGACATAATGATAAGTCAGTTTTTCCTAACACAAAGTGCGCCTATCTGTTACAATTCAAATCCTTCTTGTAACTTTTTTGTCTTTTTCTATCCATTACAAATGCAGGATAATAAAATAATGGGTTGTACATTTATGTTTATGAAAATAAGTAGGTTGTACTTTCATTTTCTAGATGCTCTGTGCTTCCACTTCTTGCTCTCAAATAAAAAAGAGACAGACCATGGAGGGGTGAGGTACGCCTGGAGATGGGAGTTCTAATTCAGGTTCTCTCAGTAATTCCATGTGCAGCCATGAAGAAGCCATGAACATTCTCTGAGGTTCATTTCTAAAATGAGGATGTTCAACTAGATTTTTAAGGAGTTTTTTTTCAGTAATGAGATAAAGGTTTCCTTTCACAAAAGGGTTAAAACTCTCTAGTCTTTTGTCATGCTTGGACCCCATATTATTTCTTACTTCATCCTTCTCCTCCTCTACTTCCTCAGCCTCACCTCATGGTGTGTGATGCCTTTACCCTGAGAGGTAGTCAGGAGCCCATGCGCTCTACTTTCCCTGCTGTCTATCCTTAATCTGCCCAGGAAGGATACATACTCCAGGATCCTCTTAAATGTACTTACTTGTCTGTTTGCCCAGAGCATTGAAAGCTTACTGAGGAAAACAATCATCTTGTTCTCTAGCGCATCCCAAGAACCCAGCATTTTGCCTGGGAAATAGGTGCTTTAAAATATTTGTTGAATGATGACAATTTGTCCATGTTTCCTGCATCTTTAATCTTCCTTGTGGGATGCTTTATTTTGCCAAGAGTGAAAATCTCTGCTCAGCTGTAATGTTATCCTAGCTTATTAAAGGGAAAGAGCAAACTTATTGTAAATGCATTGCTTGGAACTGAAAGCAGCAGCAGCAACATCAATGTCTAGGATATTTGCATGATACTTGTAAACACAAGAGAAAATTCTAGGGAGAAAGGGGCATCTAAGGTAGCTCTTTAGAGACATTGTTTCCTCTTTCGATATACAAGGTAAAAACACTGACTGTTCCTCTGTAAGGACAGGTGTTTTTTTCTCCAATATATCTATAACATCTACAAGATATTCTGGAATTATAGGATAGAATTTTGCATATTCTCTGGTTCAGTTGACTTACTATTGTTATTGACATGTGATTGTTGAGTTATTTTTGAAATACATAATTGAGAAAAGGTTCTTCTCATGTAAATAAAAAATATTGGGGGATAAAAAAAATTACAGGAATCACTCACCTTTTACTTTACCTATTGAAAATAGAAGCTCAGATAATTTGAGTTTTACCCAGAGTCACATAGCTTATCATAGAGACTTGGCCTCTTGACTCCATTTCCATCCTGTTAATTCCCATCCTGTGACGTAATATACTTTTTGTGATTCTGTGATATTATGAAGATTTTCTCCTCTGTGGGAATATTTCTGTTGTTGTCACAATGAAAGTCATAGGGGAATGATTTTATTTATAAAATTAAATTTACACGCTACTGACACAGACTGACTGCCATCCTGTAGAGTAAAATACATTTGTGTGTGCATGTGTGTGTCTGTGTGTGTGTGTGTGTTTACTGAAGTATAGTTGATTTACAACATTGTGTTAGTTTCAGGTATACAGCAAAGTGATTCAGTTTGTTTTTTTTTTATCTGTCTGTCTATCTATGCATACATATTCTTTTTCAGATTCTTTTCCCTTATAGGTTATTACAAAATTTTGAGTATAGTTCCATGTGCTATACAGTAGGTCCTTGTTGGTAATCTATTTTATATATAATAGTATGCATATGTTAATCGCAACATTTGTGTGTTTTTTTATACCTTGAAATGGCTCATCCTATTTGGCTCCTTTTTTAGGAATTGTCACATATCTTTATGGAGAATATTCAGGAAGGGAGTATCTTCATTTGGTAAGTGGCCCTTGTAGCCACAGTGACACATGGTAAGCATCCTCTGCCTCTCTTAACCAAGTGTCTGAACTCAACCAAGTGCAACTCACCCCACAGTGTAACATTCTGCAGTGAGGTCTTTGGCTCTTATGTTGACACAGAAGCTCAGCTGGGCAGAAGAGAACTACAAATCAGAGTCATGTCCTTCCTTATACTTGTCACGCGATGAACCTATCCATGCCTCGGTATTTCTAATCCCTTGATAGTCCAGCCTGCCTCTCTTACTTTCATTTTACCCTTCTGAGAATTTTGCTTAATTCAGTAATTGACAACAATTATCAGACAAAGGGATAAATGTATCATCTTGTTACTAATGTATCACTTTAATTTTCCAAATGGAGTATGTGTGTGATTTCAAGGCAGGAATGCAAATTACAGACATACTTTTGGAGTAAATAAACATTAACATATTTTATTGTACGACATTTAAAAAAATACTTTAGAAATTATTTTAGCTTGAGGATTGAAATAAGAAAGCTCACACAGGTGTCTGCATGTATTTGAAGACTTTTATTGCAAGTCAATGAGGTAATCTACCACCATCATCCCTCCTTTGGAAAAACAGAAGCATAAAGTATACCACTCTTTAAAGTTCAGATAATAAGTAAAGTAACTAAAATGAACCAGAGATAACATTGCATTGCATGATCTAGAATATTCAGACTATTTTTCATTGTATACCTATATTATTCTTTTATGCGCCAAGCATGGTTCTAAATTCTTACAAATATTAATTTATTTTTCATAATGACCCATAAGTTAAATATTATTATTGTCACCCTCATACAAATGAGGGAGTTGAGGCTTAGAGAAGTGGAGTAACTTGCACAAAATTGCCCAGCTAATCATGGAGGAACTGCACTGAAACCCAAGTGCTGAGCTCAAGGCCATGCTCTGAGCCACTCACTGCGGCTCCCTTATTTGCTCAAGGAGACAAAGCAGTTGATCCAATAACAATCAGAATCTTCTTTGCTTAGAAGGAATTAAACCAATGAGCTTTAAGGTCTTTCTCTCATCTCTTCGCTCCCACATGTTTTACTTAAGGGAAATGTATTAGTGAAAAACACATCCTACTATGCTGGACAGAAAACACAGCAAACAAAGTGAGATCAGGATTTCTGTGTTTGACACTATAACCATTTAGTTAAGGTGTCTTCCTGAGATCCAACCTGATTTCTCTGGCTCTTTCTTAATAGAACAGGCACGTCGAAGTACACCTGAAACACCATCCAAGAAAATGCACTCTGCTTCTTCTCCTGTTATGAGTGCCTTGTATCAAGAGATTGTGTGCTAACTTCAGATGAAGTAGAATTGGAACAGGCTGCTTATAAATTACTAAATCCAATCCATTTGCCATTCTACATTTGTGTTTGTCCTATATGACACATTCCATTGATGCAAATTTACACTAAAGGCAGATGGACAGTCTATAATAATTGTTACCTGATTGGAATTGAGGAAGATAGTTTAGATCAAAGTTTATCAAATTTGGGGGAGCTTAGGAGTCACCTGGAGAGCTTGTTCATACAGATTACTGTGGCCCAGTAGTTCTTGATTTAGTAGGTATGGGCTGAAGCTCCAGAATTTGCATTGCTGGTAAGATCTCAGGTGATGCTCATGCTGCCTATGTGTGGACCATTTTTTGAGTAGTCCTGGCCTGTATCATTTCCACAAATTGCTAGGATAATGGCAGTTTTTGTTCATTGGCGTTAGAGAACATACATCCCTCATTATGGTCCATCAGCTCTGTCCTAGGGATCCCCTTGACATTTTTTCACAGGTATCTGTTCTCTATGATGTTTAGCGTTCTTCCTTGGAAAGGAATTTTTCTGAGATTTCATTTCTGTGTATTTTCAGTCAGCTCTCAAATAGGCTCTGGATTACCACGTAGAGGATTTGGGTCCTCACAAATACACAGGTGCTACAGAATAAATACTAAAGCACAGGCTGCTAATATTTACTTGCACTAAGAAATTCAGGGGTTTTGTGCTAACAGGACTTCCATTCCTTGTCTGATAGGTTAGCATAGCACCTGGCCTTATCCCTGGTACACAGTAGGTCTTTATATGTATGTATAGCTGAATCAATTTGCTGTACACCTGAAACTAACACAACATTGTAAATCAATTTCAATAAGAATTAAAAAAAAATAAATGAGAGGTGAAATGACTAAAACAGTTTTAAGCATCATGATTCAATTGCTTTGTTTTTAGTTCTCTCCTACACCGACGGGGCCGATAAGAAAATCCTTTGAAAAACAAAAAATGAAAGCCCTTTCATGTCTACTAATATTAACACAAATTTTGTGCGCTTGTGGGGCTAAGTGGTGCTATATTGTGGATTTGGTGAAGCTGAATACGGCTTGAGAAGTTCCCTCTGGTCAGGGAGTACACTTAAGACACATGCTCAGGAGCAAATTCTGTTTAGCAAAGTGTTAAAAATCCCTTTGTCTATTGCTTAGCCTTGTCAAAGAATTTGGATTAGAACATTTTTCACATTTAAGAATGCATTGTACTTTCATTCTACATTTCTTTTGAACTCTCTGAAAATGCATTAGGACCATTGTTTTGTTTCTCCTTACAACACCATTTAGAGGTGTGCGACCAAGTAGTGTTATCCTCATTGTACAGGCGCATAGAAGTTAATTGTCATTCTTCAGGTCGTGGAGAAGTAGGCAGAGCCAGCAATAAAAGAAACATTAGCCTGCTTGTATAGTGTGTGAGCACAGTGGCCACCACAGAACTTCTAACCCTGTCCTTCCACCACCTAACACAAAATATCCTCTGCCATGAGATGACCTGCAGGAAATGAGGCTTCTTCAAAGATGATTGCATGGATTACAGTAGTTCCAATTTAGGGTCAAATAAAAGCATCCTGCCACTTGTGATTTCATAAAATATTAAAAAACATCTTTTCCAGTGAGAAAGAGATGCGGGTAATTTTCAAACCACAAGAAATTGTTTTTAGGCACCTAGACTCACACACGAAACCCATTTCTTTTATAATGTGCCCTGAATGTTGCTGGGAGGCAGTCTTCTCTGGGCTTCTTAGGCTCCTGCAAGTCTTGTTAAGCATGCCAAAACCCCCAGACCGTTCTTTCACCCTGGCCACTTAGCTGGATTGTTTCTGCAGCTGGCAATTTTGAAGAGTGATATAATGCCTCCCAGGAATGCATACATAGTCCTACACAGCACTCAGTCTCTCTCTGGACAAAGATCTCTACTTGTTATAAAAGTGACAGACTTTTTTTTTTTTTTTTCCCATTATGGTTTATTACACAATATTGAATATAGTCCCTGTGCTATACAGTAGAACCTTGCTGTTTATCCATTCTATTTATAATAGTTTGCATCTGCTAACTCCAAACTCCCAATCCATCCCTCCCCTCCACTTGGCAACCACATGTCTGTTCTCTATGTCTGTGAGTGTGTTTCTATTTTGTAGATAAGTTCATTTGTGTCATATTTTAGATTCCACATAAAAGTGATATTATATGGTATTTGTCTTTCTCTTTCTGATTTACTTCACTTAGTATGATAATCTCTTGGTGCATCCACGTAGCTGCAAATAGCATTCATTCTTTTTTTATGGCTGAGTTGTATATCCATGATATATATGTACCACATCTTCTTTATCCATTCATCTGTCGATACACTTTTAGGGTGTTTCATGTCCCGGCTATTGTAAATATTGCTGCAATGAAGATAGGGGTGCATGTATCTTTTCAAATTATAGTTTTCTCAAGATATATGCCCAGGAGTGGGATTGCTGGATCACATGGCGACTCTATTTTTAGTTTTTTGAGGAACTTCCATACTGTTCTCCATAGTGGCTTCACCAATTTACATTCCCACCAACAGTGTAAGAGTGTTCCCTTTTCTCCACACCTTCTTCAGCCTTTGTTATTTGTAGACTTTTAGATGATAGCCATTCTGACTGGCGTGAGGTGGTACCTCATTATAGTTTTGATTTGCATTTCTGTAATAATTAGCAACATTGAACATCTTTTCATGTGTCTCTTGGCCATCTGTATGTCTTCTTTGGGGAAATGTCTATTTAGATCTTCAAAAGTCGCAGATTTTTTAAGCTCAGAGTTCCTTAGCAGCAGTGCAACTCTCTGCTTGCGTAGACATCCATCTGAGCCCTTCGTGTCGCCTCATGGACCACAGGACAAGGGGAACCAGCAGAAATATGCTGATATGTCTGCTACTGTTGTGTGTGTGTGTGTGTCTGTGATTGATCAAGACCTTTGTATCTGATCCAGGAGTCTCATGTCTTTTGTCAGCATCCCTGGATCTGTGACAGACTAACCTGTGAGCTTGTGTTTAATTGAGGGGAAATTCTACTACTACTAGCTTTCCTCCATACCGTAAAACATATTTAAGTAGGGCAAAATCCCCACAGCTATACTTAGTTTCTTCCCAGTAGATTGTTCCCAAACTTAGGTTATTTCATGGAACAGTTTTTGTTTCATCCACATCGTGGTGCTCCGTAAATTAAATGAGGCTTTAGCAGGATAAAATCAACATGAAATGAGAATATCAGAAGTGCAGGAGATCTGGCTTAGGTACCAGGAGACATATTTTCTTTGACATTATTATTTGGTGTCCTGTAGCAGAATATCCGTGTTTGTGTGTCTTAGGCAACTGTCACAAATGCAAATGTCTGCTACTGTCCATAGCGGTTGAATATGAACTCAGAACTGGGCTGAGGTGATGGGGAGCAGGCTAACAATAGCATTTGTGACAGTAAGACACAATTGTGATGTATTGATCTTCTGATGTCGTTGCGAAGAGTCTGAGAGTAAAAGCTATGTAGTATTTATCCCTGTTCCTCTGTGACACTAGTTATAATAACTTCAACTTAAAGGTGTTTATTGAATGATTGTCAGATAAATGAAATCAAAGGCCTTATTGGAAGAGGCTCTGTGTGTGTGTGGGTGTAGCCTGAAGTCAATCTGGCTGCGTTCGAATCTCAACTCTGCTGCTTCTTAACTACACTCGTAGTCAGTTTCTTTAATCTTTGCCTCACGGTCCTTATCTATAAAGATGAAATAATAATACCTACCTCACAGAGTTGTGCAACTTAATACTCAGTAACTAATAGCTGTCAGTTAGTACTGGCACAAAAAGAACCCCATGGAACGCCATCTCTATTTTATTCAAGAAAAAAAGAGAACTATCCTTGTTGATTTGTTGTAAATTGCTTATAGTAATCATTGGTCCAAGCTTAGATTTACACTGTAGTAGCTGTATTTTAAGTCCTAAATCTAAATTTATCATAGACTGCAAACCTCACCTTATGTTTAATTATTTTAAACATGGATGCATGCTCTCTTATAGGTGAATGAAATACAAATATTGAGCTAGATTTTCATCTCTCACAGTTATTACGCATTCTTTGGCAACTTGGAAATCTTCCCACTCCTTTCTGTAAACATGTCCCCCACATTCACCACCTTGCCCAACAGCATAACTAATTCTGAGTCAAAATCACCACAGGCTGTCAATTTGGTATGCACAACATCTGATTGCTTCCATATTTACCATTTGTGGAGGTGAAGGTGGTGCATTTCATTTGAAAAAATGTGTCATTGGGTCCTGCCAATCCTGAACACAGTTCTTCTGGAAGAAGGTGTTTCCAAACTCCTCTTATTCTACTTGAATTTTGAAAGTCTTCTAAAGAAAACTTTACTCCTAGATTGAGACTGTCCCCTTACCCACTGTCGTGGTCCAAACGCAGGTTGGAAAAGAATTTCCAGACACAAGGCAGAATGTAAAGAAGATAGAATTTATTAGAGGGAAGGGTCGCTGCCAGAACAGCAGGCCGACTTCCTAGTAGTCTGGGAGAGTCGTCCGGAGCACGTGCTATTGATCAGTTTTTACAGCCAGAAAACAAAGGAATGGTCTGAGGTGAAAATTTTGTTTACTGATTGGTTGAAGCACATATACCTTCCTTCTAAAGGGTGGGAGTGGGGCAGGCCAGATGCCTTTCCTTATTTGGGACAGGTCCCATTGCCCAGGTGGGTGTCGCCCAGGTGGGCTCAGGAATTTCGTAACCATCGTAATATGGTGGGGAGGGCGATTAAGAGTCTGGTAGGGGGTGTAATGCTGACACTTTTTCAGGCAGGGTCATCCTTTGTCCTTGAAGCACCATTGTCCTTGGGACACCACACCCATCACATAGTTGTTTCATTTTAAAGCACTCTTAAAAACATAATTATCTTGCTGTCATATCTACAATCAACACAGATAATGTTACATTACCCAGATTGCTGGATATCCATTATGCCCTGTATATGGAGTAAATGAGCAGACAATCTTCAGGGCTGATGCTAACTGCTTCTTTAGACTTCCCTGTAGTTAAGTAATGAATCGTTATCACTTCCTGAATAATTTACTCCTAAATGCATTAAATTGAATGTAAAAGGAAGTTTTTCAAAATGAAGACAAACCAATTCTGGGAGTTGGTGATACTCTTAAAACTTCCATAAATGGTCTTCTTTTTTAAATAAGCATGATTCAGTTTTTGTCCTCTGATCTGAGCTTTCAATGATATAATAGCATTAACTTTAAGAACATTTAACATAAAAAACAACAACAAATCTGTAGTTATTGGTATGAGTGTAAAATCAACTGAATATGAATAGGAAAGAAGTTTCTATTATTAGAATAGATATGAGTTGGACACACTGATTTTGCTTAATTAAATATTTATTTTAACCTGGTATTTTTAAAAGATCATCATTGTAAAAAAAAAAAAAAAAATACAATAAAGAGGAAAAAACCCAACGCAATTTGGTAGAAGTGTTAAAAATAAATGAAGTAATTTCCTTGAATAAGGGGCAGGCCCCCGGCCAAATTTGTATTATCCAAGCTCCTCTCTGCAGCTATTTCCAATGTCATGTCTCCATTCTCGATAGCTCTGTGTTCTCCTGTTTCCTAATCATAATGTTTATGTTATTCAAAACTCAGAGGTGCAAGGACCTTGAAAGTTCTCTGGTGATATTCCCTCATTTACTGATTAAGAAAATGAGGCCAAATCAACTCAAATAACATACACACCCTAGACCAGTTGGCTAGTTAACAGCAGAGCACAAGACTGAAGTAAGGTTTTTTCAATCTTAATCCAGTTTCTTAGGAAAAAAAAAAAATTGTTGCTTCATCTAACATAGAGGAGTATCAAATGAAATCCTTTCTAGATAATCCTGGCAGAGTTCTTTCCTTGGTACCCAGATCAAGTGTTCTCTGATGGATCTAATACCCATTCCCTTGAGCTCTGCTTTCCTCACATGTCATCATAAGTTTCCTGTCCTTTCATCCTCAAAGAGATGAATAACTAATAACATATAATGGACAATAAGTATGTTATCACTCACACTGTCTATATTTATATATTAATGAGGCCTTCTGGAGAGGCAGATATTTAATGAAAAAGGATGTTATCTCCATTGTCAATTCAGGTCATTTGATAAATCCACAAAGAATATTTTTGAGAAGGCTAGTGTGGTGCTCGAGGGATAATGGTGCTTCAAGGACAAAGGATGACCCTGCCTGAAAAAGTGTCAGCATTACACCCCCTACCAGACACTTAATCATCCTCCCCACCATGTTACTATGGTTATGAAATTCCTGAGCCCACCTGGGCGACACCCACCTGGGCAACGGGACCTGTCCCAAATAAGGAAAGGCATCTGGCCTGTCCCACTCCCACCCTTTAGAAGGAAGGTATATGTGCCTCAACCAATCAGTAAACGAAATATTCACCTCAGACCATTCCTTTGTGTTCTGGCTATAAAAACTAATCAATAGCACGTGTTTGGGCTCAACTCTCCCAGACTACTAGGAAGTTGGCCCACTGTTCTGACAGCAACCCTTCCCTCTAATAAATTCTATCTTCTTTACATTCTGCCTTGTGTCTGGAAATTCTTTTCCAACCTGCGTTTGGACCATGACAACTAGCTATTGAATAACTCCCAATTCATAACTATTAGGAAGATGACCAAGGCTGCTAAGGTAACCAGTGAAGCTATGCATTCATCCAGCTTTACAAAAAAGGGTTACAGCTGTTTCTCAATAAACAAGGAACAATTATTCACACAGTGCAACTAAAACTGTATGGTTCACCATCCTTAATCACTGCACTTTTTATTCTGTGGTGAAGATTGAGTTACTCTCTTGACAAAAGTTGAGGATTTCTGAGAGTCAAATATTGAGTTCTACAAGACCTGAGTTAAAAAACAACATGGCAGTATAATTAAATCCTACTTCTGGTTTTAACAGAGAATACAAATCATCACCCATTGTTGCCTAAACTCTTGTCCATTTCAATTTTATTTCTGTACCATCATTTCAACCATCGAAAAGTGATATTGCACAATGCCCCTATTATGTCATTTATCAAACTGTTTTGCAATTGTCTGGTTCCTTGACTGTATTTTCCAAACAACTGTGAGCTTTGTGAAGACTGGCACCAGGATGATTAACTATTTATCTCTCGCATCAAGCACACCACTCTGCACAGAGTAGAAGCTGGTGAAAACTTTTTTGTTTAATAAAGTAATCGATAATACTTATTTTAGTAAGAAAAAATACATCATATAAAATACGTTAAGAGTACAGCTTTCCTTCCTTTTTAGTGTTCTGATTTTATACTGACTTCGAATTCCTTTTTGACATATATTTTGAAAATAGTGTTTCTACTTAAACCAGAAAATATCCCCATTCCTCATTCAACAGAATAATTTAGTGATTCACTTGTTTGCTATTACCAAAAACAGACATGTCAATTTGTCACATAAAGTGAAAACAATTATTCTGATTTAGTAAATAAAACAGAATATAATTTTGTGTTCTTAAGAACAAGACAGACAAGATGAATAAACACTGGGCTTTGGATACTTTCCGTTCTTTGACTTTTCAAATCATAGCAATAAGATGCCCTTATCCTAACCAAAGTCCTTCTGATATCAATGCAAAGAGGACACATGCAAATAGAACTCAGTGGTATCTGTAGACAAGTATTGATACACCATAACTGTTCTGTTGTCCCATGATGAAATGTGTCTCAACCTGTCTTTTTAAAAAGGCATAGAGAAAGGAGATTATATTCACGGGGAAATTTATTTCCTTAAAATAATTTAATTGGCAAGATTCTAACACATATACACATACATTCCTGTCATACAGCAAACCATTGGCTCAGCTGGTAACCAAAGGCAAAATTTAATCTTGACATTAGCAGACTTCATTTATTTGTAAGAGGAGGTGGACAATGATTGAGTTTAATTACAATAAAACTTTTGTTAAAAGGAAATCAATAACAGTGTGCTTAGTCCAAATTTGCTTGCTCAAAATATAAGTGGGAGGTTTTGAGGGAAAGTCATCAACATTAACAGGCAATTTTCAATCCCTAATTTGAAATCTTTATTTGAATTCATCAAACAATAAGATATTGTAGACAGTATTAGAGGAACGGGCTGGAAGTCAGGAAACTTAATTCTAGATACATCTTTGCTACTAATTAAGTATGTGGCCTTGAGCAAGTTATTTAATTTTGTGGTCCTTACCAAGTCCTGCTGATTTTTTTTTTTTTTTTGGTAACTATTTCCCAGGCCTGTAAGAATTTTTATTATCCGCATTATTACAGAAGGATGACTGCTGTCACTGGCTTTAGTCCACTCTCTCTCCACAAACTCTGCTCCTCATTCCTAGTGCTGCTTTTTACACTTCTGCCAGGATGATTTTTTCTATAGAGCAAGTCTCACTCAGCACTTTAAATCCTTCAAAGGCCTGCCATTAGGTGTGGGGTCCATGGAAACCTGTTCACTGAGACGCACTAGTTCCTCCATGACCTGGCCCCCTGTCCCCCCTTAATGCTCCAGCCTATTCTCCCCCATATGCAGCAAGTTAGCAGTTCACATGGAATCACTGAAATTACTTACTGTTCCTTTTACACCTTGTCACTTGGGTTTCTCGTCCTGGTAATGCCCCTCTGTCATTTCCTTGGCTAAATTGTTTTTCATCCTTCAAGACTCAGTCTAAAAGCTACTTTGTCTGTGAAGTCTCTGCTGACCCCTTCAGGAAAACCATAATACAGGTAGACTTAAGCTGATCTTACAGCTCTGTTTCCATAGTTTTCTGAATAAGCTGTTCCTGCAGACAATCATTTTATTTTTATTCTCTATTATTATACCCTGAATATTGTTTAATCATATGTTTCCCTTAATAGATTGTGGGATTTTTGAGTGTGAGATATTTATTTGTTTATTTTTCTCTGTCCTCAATCTCTTGAAATAATACTGTATGGGAGAATATGTAGTCATAAAATATATGTTACTATAAGGAATGAATGGAATCTGTTGTCCATTTTGGTAACATGGGGGTGTTGTGAGAACATGATTTGTGGTCTGTGACTGTGTATCCTAAAGTCTTTAAATAACCTAAAATTTTATGAATGGATTTGGATATATACTTAGGTCCTCAGGAAAACACCCAGAGTTTCATCAAGTTTCCACACGGATCCATTTCCCAAAGACTGCATCCAGTTCTAATGCTGGGTGAGACTAAATTCACTAGACCACCAACAATATACTCTTTTTGAGCCTTTGAAGACTGGTATAATCAGATTTGTGCTACAAGAAGATTTCAGCTGAGAAATGGACTGAGAAATTTCATCATGAGAATCTGAGAAGTCAGAATTTATTTTATGTCGGTCAGTTTGCTTAAAAGTATCTAACTCGGGCTTCCCTGGTGGCGCAGTGGTTAAGAATCTGCCTGCCAATGCAGGGGACACGGTGTTCGAGCCCTGGTCTGGGAAGATCCCACATGCCGTGGAGCAACTAAGCCCATGAGCCACAAGAGCCTGTGCGTCTGGAGCCTGTGCTCCACAACGGAGAGGCCGCGACAGTGAGAGGCCCGTGCACCGCGATGAAGAGTGGCCCCCACTCGCCGCAACTGGAGAAAGCCCTCACACAGAAACGAAGACCCAACACAGCCAAAAATAAATAAATAAATTTATAAAAAAAAAAATCATCTAACTCTGTGTCCATAATTTCCTATTGTCCTCAGACAATTCAAAGAATTCAACTAATATCCTCAACTGACTTTTAGCATTTAAGAAACTAGTTTTCAGTTTAAGACTACATTGGTCCACATACAAGTACTATCCTACTCGGAAAAGTTACCGGTTTCTGTTTGCTAAAAGAAAGTTTTCCTTCTCTAATTCGAACTGAATATTTTCTTTGACTGTCTTGTCTTAAATATATTAACAAATATAGTAACAAATGCATCAATTTATGTATTCAATAAATATATGCTTAAAAAGTCTACTTCTGGATGCAATTAAAAATCTATTTTAGATCTCATTTTTTTCCTGAGTCAATAAATTATACATGCATAATGTGGTTGTGTCATGATCCTGTTTTATTTGAATTTCTTTAGTCTTATGACAGCTTAATCACACATGAATGTAGACTCAGTTATAGAATATAAATTAAAACATACTAATCAAAATCTTTGTGTAAAAACACAATTAATCATGCAATGGCAGCCATAGAATTTGTTTGTAAAGTGGCTTGAAATATGATAGTTTGTTGGAAACTGAAATAATAGAAAAAATACTGGTATCAACCCCAGGTTCCTGGCACAGAGATCCTGAAACACTTGTAGTTTCCATAGTACTAGGAGCATCTTTTGTTCTGGTATTTGGTCTTTGACCATGGTTCCTAACAGGGCTCCTCAAATCCTTGTAATTTCCTGAGTGACAGGGGTGTCTTTTGTGTTTTTTTGTTTGTTTGTTTGTTTATTTGTTTTTGTATTTTATTATTATAGCAGGTTCTTATTAATTATCTATTTTATACATATTAGTGTATATATGTCAATCCCAATCTCCCAATTCATCCCACCAACACCACCCTCCACCCCACTTTCCCCCTTAGTGTTCATACATTTGTTCTCTACATCTGTGTCCCTATTTCGGCCTTGCAAACCAGTTCATCTGTACCAATTTTCTAGATTCCACATATATGCATTAATATACAATATTTGTTTTTCTCCTTCTGCCTTACTTCACTCTGTATGACAGACTCTAGCTCCATCCACGTCTCTACAAATGACCCAGTTTCATTCCTTTTTATGGCTGAGTAATATTCCATTGTATATATGTACCACAGCTTCTTTATCCATTTGTCTGTCGATGGACATTTAGGTTGCTTCCATGACCTAGCTATTGTAAATAGTGCTGCAGTGAACATTGGGGTGCATGTGTCTTTTTGCATTATGGTTTCCTCTGGGTATATGCCCAGTAGTGAGAATGCTGGGTCATATAGTAATTCTACTTTTAGTTTTTTAAGGAACCTCCATACTGTTCTCCATAGTGGCTGTATCAATTTACATTCCCACCAACAGTGCAAGAGGGTTCCCTTTTCTCCACACCCTCTCCAGCATTTGTTGTTTGTAGATTTTCTGATGATGCCCATTCTAACTGGTGTGAGGTGCTACCTCATTGTAGTTTTGATTTGCATTTCTCTAATAATTAGTGATGTTGAGCAGCTTTTCATGTGCCTCTTGGCCATCTGTATGTCTTCTTTGGAGAAATGTCTATTTAGGTCTTCTGCCCATTTTTTGATTGGGTTGTTTGTTGTTTTAACATTGAGCTACATGAGCTGTTTATATATTTTGGAGATTAATCCTTTGTCCATTTATTCATTTGCAAATATTTTCTCCCATCTGAGGGTTGTCTTTTCATCTTCTTTATAGTTTCCTTTGTTGTGCAAAATCTTTTAAGTTTCATTAGGTCCTGTTTGTTTATTTTTGTTTTTATTTCCATTACTCTGGGAGGTGGGTCAAAAAAGATCTTACTGTGATTTATGTCAAAGAGTGTTCTTCCTATGTTTTCCTCTAAGAGTTTTATAGTGTCCAGTACATTTAGGTCTTTAATCCATTTTGAGTTTATTTTTCTGTATGGTGTTAAGGAGTGTTCTAATTTCATTCTTTTACATGTAGCTGTCCAGTTTTCCCAGCACCACTTATTGAAGAGACTGTCTCTTCTCCATTGTATATCCTTGCTTCCTTTGTCATAGATTAGTTGACCATAGGGGCGTGGGTTTATCTCTGGGCTTTCTATCCTATTCCATTGATCTGTATTTCTGTTTTTGTGCCAGTACCATATTGTCTTGATTACTGTAGCTTTGTAGTATAGTCTGAAGTCAGGGAGTCTGATTCCTTCAGCTCCATTTTTTTCCCTCAAGATTGCTTTGGCCATTTGGGGTCTTCTGTGTCTCCATACAAATTTTTTGTTCTAGTTCTGTAAAAAATGAAGGGATTGCATTGAATCTGTAGATTGCTTTGGGTAGTATAGTCATTTTTACAATATTGATTCTTCCAATCCAAGAACATGGTTTATCTCTCCACATGACTGTGTCATCTTTGATTTCTTTCATCACTGTCTTATATTTTTCTGAGTACAGGTCTTTTACCTCCTTAGGTAGGTTTATTCTTAGGTATTTTACTCTTTTTGTTGCAGTGGTGGATGGTATAGTTTCCTTAAGTTCTCTTTCTGATCTTTTGTTGTTAGTGTATAGGAATGCAAGAGATTTCTGTGCATTAATTTTGTATCATGCGACTTTAGCAAATACATTGATTAGCTGTAGTAGTTTTCTGGTGGCACCTTTAGGATACTCTATGTATAGTATCATTTCATCTGCAAACAGTGACAGTTTTACTTCTTCTTTTCTAATTTGGATTCCTTTTATTTCTTTTTCTCCTCTGATTGCTGTGGCTAAAACTTCCAAAACTATGTTGAATAATACTGGTGAGAGTGGGCATCCTTGTCTTGTTCCACATTTTAGAGGAAATGGTTTCAGTTTTTCACCATTGAGAACGATGTTGGTTGTGGGTTTGTCATATATGGCCTTTATTACATTGAGGTAAGTTCCTTCTGTGCCTACTTTCTGGAGAGTTTTTATCATAAATGGGTGTTTAATTTTGTCAAAAACTTTTTCTGCATCATTGAGATTATCATATGGTTTTTATCTTTCAGTTTGTTAATATGATGTATCACGTTGATTGATTTGCCTATATTGAAGAATCCTTGCATTCCTGAGATAAACCCCACTTGATCGTGGTGTATGATCCTTTTAATGTGCTTCTGGATTCTGTTTGCTAGTATTTTGTTGAGGATTTTTGCGTCTGTATTCATCAGTGATATTGGTCTGTAATTTTCTTTTTCTGTAGTATCTTTCTCTGGTTTTGGTATCAGGGTGATGGTGCCCTTGTAGTATGAGTTTGAGAGTGTTGGTCCTTCCTCTGAAATTTTTGGAAGAGTTTGAGAAGAATGGGTTTTAGCTTTTCTCTAAATGTTTGATAGAATTCACCTGTGAAGCCGTCTGGTCCTGGAGTTTTGTTTGTTGGAAGACTTTTAATCACAGTTTCAATTTCATTACTTGTGATTGGTCTGTTCATATTTTCTCTTTCTTCCTGGTTCAGTCTTGGAAGCTTATACCTTTCTAAGAATTTATCCATTTCTTCCAGGTTGTCCATTTTATTGATGTAGAGGTGCTTATAGTAGTCTCTCATGATGCTTTGTATTGCTGCAGTGTCTGCTGTAACTTCTCATTTTTCATTTCTAATTTTATTGATTTGAGTCCTCTCCCTCTTTTTCTTGATGAGTCTGGCTAAAGGTTTATCAATTTTGTTTATCTTCTCAAAGAACCAGCTATTAGTTTTGTTGATCTTTGCTATTATTTTCTTTGTTTCTATTTCATTTATTTCTGATCTGATCTTTATGATTTCTTTCCTTCTGCTAACTTTGGGTTTTGTTTGTTTGTCTTTCTCTAGTTGCTTTAGGTGTAAAGTTAGATTGTTTATTTGAGATGTTTCTTATTTCTTGAGGTAGGCTTGTATTGCTGTAAACATCCCTCTTAGAACTTCTTTTTGCTGAATCCCATAGGTTTGGATCATCGTGTTTTCATTGTCATTTGTCTCTAGGTATTTTTTGATTTCCTCTGATTTCTTCATTGATCCCTTGGTTATGTAGTAACGTATTGTTTATTCCATGTGTTTGTGCTTTTTACATTTTTTTTCCCTGTAATTCATTTCTAATCTCATAGTGTTGCGGTCTGAAAAGATCCTTGTTATGATTTCAACTTTCTTAAATTTATGGAGGCTTGATTTGTGACCCAAGATATTTATCCTGGAGAATGTTCCATGTGCACCTGAGAAGAAAGTGTAATCTGCTATTATCGGATGGAATGTCCTGTAAATATCAATTAAATCTGTCTGGTCTATTGTGTCATTTAAAGCTTGTGTTTCCTTATTAATTTTCTGTCTGGATGATCTGTGCATTGGTGTAAATGAGGTGTTAAAGTCCCCCACTATTATTGTGTTACTGTAAATTTCCCCTTTTATAGCTGTTAACATTTTCCTTATGTAATGAGATGATCCTATGTTTGGTGCATATATATTTATAATTGTTATATCTTCTCCTTAGGTTGATCCCTTGATCATTATGTAGTGTCCTTCCTTGTCTCTTGTAACATTCTTTATTTTAAAGTCTATTTTATCTGATATGAGTATTGTTACTCCAGCATTCTTTTGATTTTCATTTGCATGGAATATCTTTTTCCATTTCCTCACTTTCAGTCTGTATCTGTCCCTAGGTCTGAAGTGGGTCTCTTGTAGACAGCATATGTATGGGTCTTGTTTCTGTATCCATTAAGCAAGCCTGTGTCTTTTGGTTGGAGCATTTAATCCATTCACATTTAAGGTAATTATTGATTTGCATGTTCCTGTTACCATTTTCTTAATTGTTTTGTGTTTGTTTTTATAGGTCCTTTTCTTCTCTTGGGTTTCCCACTTAGAGAAGTTCCTTTAGCATTTGTTGTAGAGCTGGTTTGGTGGTCCTGAATTCTCTTAGCTTTTGCTTGTCTGTAAAGCTTTTGATTTTTCTGTCGTATCTGAATGAGATCATTTCCAGGTAGAGTAATCTTTTTTGTAGATTATTCCCTTTCAACACTTTAAGTATATCCTGACACTCCCTTCTGGCTTGTACAGTTTATGTTGAGAAATCAGCTCTTAACCTTATGGGAGTTCCCTTGTATGTTATTTGTCGTTTTTCCCTTGTTGCTTTTAATAATTTTTCTTTCTTATTTTTGTCAATTTAATTACTATGTGTCTTGGCATGTTTCTCCTTGGGTTTATCCTGCCTGGGACTCTCTGCGTTTCCTGGACTTGGATGGTTATTTCCTTTCCCATGTTAAGGATGTTTTCAATTATAATCTCTTCAAATATTCCCTGGCGTCCTTTCTCTCTCTCTTCTCCTTCTGGGACCACTGTAAGGTGAATGTTGGTGCATTTAATGTTGTCCCAGAGGTCTCTTAAATTGTCTTCATTTCTTTTCATTCTTTTATCTTTATTCCATTCCTTGGCAGTGAATTCCACCTTTCTGTCTTCCAGGTCACTTATCCGTTCCTCTGCATCAGTTGTTCTGCTATTGATTCCTTCTAGTGTATTTTTCATTTCAGTTATTGTATTGTTCATCTCTGTTTGTTTGTTCTTTAATTCTTCTGGGTGTTTGTTCTTTAATTCTTCTAGGTCTTTGTTAAACATTTCTTGCATCTTCTCAATCTTTGTCTCCATTCTTTTTCCAGGGTCCTGGATCATCTTCCCTATCATTATTCTGAATTCTTTTTCTGGAAGGTTGTCTATCTCCACTTCATTTAGTTGTTTTTCTGGGGTTTTATCTTGTTCCTTCATCTGGTACGAAGTCCTCTGCCTTTTCAATTTGTCTGTCTTTCTGTGAATATGGTTTTCGTTCCACAGGCTGCAGGATTGTAATTCTTCTTGCTTCTGCTCTCCGCCCTCTGGTGGATGAGTCTATCTAAGAGGCTTGTGCAAGCTTCCTGATGGGAGGGACTGCTGGTGGGTAGAGCTGGTTGTTGCTCTGGTCGGCAGAGCTCAGTAAAACTTTAATGTGCTTGTCTGATGATGGGTGGGGCTGTGTTCCCTCCCTGTTGGTTGTTTGGCCTGAGGCGACCTAGCACTGGAGACTGCAGTCTCTTTGGTGGGGTTAATGGTGCACTCCAGGAAGGCTTATGCCAAGGAGTACTTCCCAGAACTTCTGCTGCCAGTGTCCTTGTCCTCACAGTGAGCCACAGCCACACCCTGCCTCTGCAGGAGACCCTCCAACACTAGCAGGTAGGGCTGGTTCAGTCTCCTATGGGGTCTCTGCTCCTTCCACCTGCGTCCTGATCACACACTGCTTTGTGTGTGCCCTCCAAGAGTGGAGTTTCTGTTTCCCCCATTCCTGTCAAAGTCCTGCAATCAAATGCCGCTAACCTTCAAAGTCTGAATCTCTGGGAATTCCTCCTCCCGTTGCCAGACGCCCAGGTCAGGAAGCCTGACATGGGGCTTAGATCCTTCACTCCAGTGCGTGGCCTTCTGTAGTATAATTTTTCTCCAGTTTGTGAGTCACCCACCCAGTGGTTATGGGATTTTATTTTATTGTGATTGTGCCACTCCTACTGTCTCATTGTGGCTTCTCCTTTGTCTTTGGATGTGGAGTATTGTTTTGGTGAGTTCCAGTGTCTTTCTCTTGATGATTGTTCAGCAGTTAGTTGTGATTCCAGTGCTCTCGCAAGAGATAGTGAGCGCACGTCCTTCTACTCTGTCGTCTTGAACCAATCTCCCTCGTCTTTTGTTTTTATGAGGCAGCTCTGGGCGGGCTCCTGGATGGGGACTGGTCACCAGAAAGACTAAGCCATGATTAGAAGCTTGGGATTTTCAGGCCATCCCCACACCCCGCCCCCATTCTCCACATAGAGGAGAGGGGCTGGAAATGGAGTAACTTGATCTTCCTGTATGATATTTCATAAAATCTCAGTACTGTGGGGTTTAGGGAACTTTTAGGTCAGCGATCTCATCCACGTACAACGAAGGTGATATACCCCAGCTCCATGCTGACAGAAACTCCTATGTTCAGGACACTCCCAGACCTCGCCATTTGTATCTGTCTCTTCATCTGGCTGTCCATCTGTATCTTTTATTATTTCCTTTAATCAGTGGTAAATGTAAGTAAGTTCTGTTAGCTGCTCTACCAAATAATTAAATTCAAGGGGCAGGCAGTCATGGGAACCTCAAATTTATAGCCAATTTATACAGAGTTGTGAGTAAGCAGGGGACCTGCTACTTGCAATTGGCATCTGAAATGGGGGATAGTCTTGTGGGGCTGAGCCCTTAACCTGTGGGATTTGACACTATCTCCAGGTAGTGTCAGAATTGAGTTAAACTGTAAGACATCCAGCTGGTGTCATGGAGAATTGCTTCCTTTGGGGGGAAAAAATCCCCACACATCTGGTGTCAAAAATGTTGTGAGAGTAAAGGAGAAACACAGGAGGTAGGATGAACTAAGTTTTTCTAAAAAGAAACATAAACATGTGAGAAATTAAAATGCTTTCATTAATTGATATCCTTATATTAGCTGTCAATTCCAAATGCAGCCTGCATGATGCTGCTAGGATGTTGTAAAGAAAAACATCACATTTGCCCTTAATGATTTTGGAAATGCAAGGTCAAATTCATATATTAAAATCTTATACTCTGTACCAAAAATTGTCTCCTATTTTGAAAGTGACTTCTAAGACATGGCTTGCCCTTAATTAGTATATGGGCTAAGTGCATAGACTATCTTTGGTCTCAGAGTAGGAGAAAAAATATTATAGAAAACAACTTTGGAATACTGTTCCCCTAAATTCATAGTGCTTCTTAAACTAAAAATATTAGTCAATATTGTTCACATATTTTTTGAGTTTTTTTTTTTTCTTTTTGGAAAAATCTCACCCAGAAACCAGCTTGTAGAGCAGATGACAGTGGCTGCCCTTGTTGAAGCACCTGACTGAAACATATAGATTGATGCCCAGAGCCATTTTTCCCCCAAGGCGAGTCCTTTCAACAGGAGGTGAGGTTGTGTGCATTAAAGAACAATTTGAAAAACATTGGTATAGACTGTTGATAACTTCTGACTGGTACCAAGTTTTACAAGTAAAAATACATAACAGCCTTTAAGTAAATTCAAACTTTCAGATATGAGTTAAAATTACACCTTCATAAATTCAACCCTTTGTCACATTAACTGAATTTTCATCTTTCTACTTAAGAATAATATTTACTCTCTCCTGTGATGATTTCAAATGTTGAAAAAAATTGTTCCTAGCAATCTCTGAATGATATCCTAGAAAGCTGTTTGGTGAATTTGTGTTAAAAATTCTATATTATGTATTGTATTGGGGCATTATTATCTTTCTATATTATCTACTTCAGAGTTTTTCAGATAAGGGAAAGAAACAGAACAAAATTAAATCTATTTTTCCCAAGTCCCCACAGGGTCTTTGCTAACCCTATGATGTACTTTTGGATTGTTTTTCTTATTTATTTATTCAACAAATATCTGTGGACTGTCTAATATATGCCAAATTCTATTCTAGGTAACAGAATATGACAACAAAATATTCAAAAATTCTTGACTGTATAAAACTTACATTCTAGTAGGAAGAGGTTGTCAATAAACAGACACAAATTTAAAAACACTGTATATAATTATATATATAATTATATATATACTGTATAATTATATATATATATATACTATAGCTATTTATAGTATGTATATATACATAGTATGTAGATATATCATATATATATACACGTATGATATGGGCTATGGAGAAAAATATAAATAAAGCATGAAAATGAGAATATTATAGGAAAGAGAGATTGTGTAATCTTAAAGTAGGCTGGTAATGCCTCAGTGTAGTGATGTTTGAACAAAGACTCTAAGGAGGTGAGAGTGAGCTTTGCCAATAATTGTGGGAAGAGGATTCTAGGCAGCTAAAACAGTAAGTGTAAAGACCCCGAGATGGGAGCTACCTCAGCATTCATGTTTCAAATAGATCAGAGAAGTTGTTGTGCTTGAGCACGTGAACGAGAGCCAGAGCCTTCAAGTGGAGGCTGGTGAAGCACTGGGAGGGTGGTTACACGTGCACTGAGTTGAGCATCATAAGGACCTCAGCTTTTATTGTGAGTGATGTGAGAAGGTGTTAAAGGATTTTGAGCAGCGAAGCATGTTCTCACTCCTGTTTTAAAAGGTTCACTCTGACTTCTGTATTGGAAATTAAGAATAAAAGGGGATCAGGGCAGAAAAAGGGGGTCTAGTTAGTAGGCTATTGTAATACTCCAGACCAAAGTTGTGGATGACATGGGCCAGGGTGGCAACAGGAGAGGTAGGTTGTGAGGCAAAGTCAGATTCTGAATCCATTTTGAAAAAAGCCTTTCAGACTTTCTGATGACTTGGGTGTGGGATATGAGACAAAGACAAACTCTAACTTCCTCCTTTCTGTTAAACATTACAAAACATTTGTGTGCAAAATTGTTTGTAAATAAAGTTATAACCATAGAGAGCAATTTCCTTATAAACCTGAACCATGGAAAATCTTGGCATGGTAAATACTCATACAACTGTCTGAATGAGAAATGAGCCTGATAATATTAGCAAGAAAAAATATTTTTTAAAATGAAATGTTATTTATAGATAAATATCCTCACCCATATATATACATACATACACACCCAGAGTTCTGTGAGGGCACAAAAATATCAGCTGGCAAGGAGTGAGAATTTTTTTAATTTTAATTATAATGTTCTGATTATAGCACAGAGATATATAAATATTTAATATATTATGCTGTATCATAGTAAATTCAGAAATTTAATATTGTTTTTTATATCCTACTATTTCATATTCAAATACATTTTGAATTATTAAATCAGGAGAACTTTAAGCACTCTAACTTAGGGTTTAAAATCAAGTGTTGAATACCATTAAGATAAGTTAAAGACAGTTAATGGCTGCTGCGGTTGTAAACCATGTATAGTATCTGTTATAATGCAGATTGCTACACTCTTGCTACATTATTCCCATACAAATGCAATTTTAAAACTATTTGGAGGGGGTGGAGTCAAGATGGCATACTAGGAGGACATGGAATTCGTGTCTCCTCAGAACTAGGGCACCTACCAGACACTGGTAGGGGACCATGGACACCTAAGGGGATGGGAGGAACCCCCAGTGACCTGTTGTTTCAATTATAGTTTTATTTTTCCTAATATATTTTTTATCTTTCTAATTTTATTTTGTTTCTTATTCTTTGATATTGTACTGCTCCTTTTTTTCTTTCTTTTTTCCTTTTTTTCTTTACCGCTCCACAAAGCTTGAGGGATCTTGGTTCCCAGGCCGGAGGTTGGGTCTGAGCTCCTGTGGTGAGGTCCGAGTCCAAACCACTGGACTAACAGAGAACCTCAGACACCAGGGAATATCAATCGGAGTGAGGCCTCCCAGAGGTCCTCATCTCAGCACCAAGACCCAGCTCTATCCAACTGCCTGCAAACTCCAGGGCTGGACGTCTCAGGCCAAACAACCAGTAAGACAGGAATACAGCACCACCAATAAAAAAAAAAAAAAAAAAAAAAAGGAAATGACAAAAAAATTTGTTACAGACGAAAGAGCAAGGTAAAAATCTACAAGACCAAATAAATGAAGATGAAATAGGCAACCTACCTGAAAAAGAATTCTGAGTAATGATAGTAAAGATGATCCAAAATCTCAGAAACAGAATGGAGAAAATACAAGAAACATTTAAAAAGGATCTGGAAAAACTAAAGAGCAAACAGTGATTAACAACACAATTACTGAAACTAAAAATACTCTAGAAGGAATCAATAACAGAATAACTGAGGCAAAAGAACGGATAAGTGAGCTGGAAGATAAAAAGGTGGAAATAACTTCCAGGGAGCAGAATAAAGAAAAAAGAATGAAAAGAACTGAGGACAGTCTCAGAGACCTCTGGGACAACATTAAACGCACCAGCATTCGAATTACAGGGGTCCCAGAAGAAGAAGAGAAAAAGCAAGGGTCTGAGAAAGTATTTGAAGAGATTATAGTTGAAAACTTTCCTAATATGGGAAAGGAAATAGTTAATCAAGTCCAGGAAGCACAGAGAGTACCAGACAGGATAAACCCAAAGAGAAACACGCCAAGACATATTAATCAAACTATCAAAAATTAAATACAAAGAAAAAATATTGAAATCAGCCAGGGAAAAGCAACAAATAATATACAAGGGAATCCCCATAAGGTTAACAGCTGATTTTTCAGCAGAAACTCTGCAAGCCATAAAGATAGTGGCAGGACATATTTAAAGTGATGACAGGGAAAAACCTACAACCAAGATTACTCTACCCGGCAAGGATCTCATTCAGATTCAACGGAGAAATTTAAACCTTTACAGACAAGCAAAAGTTAAGAGAATTCAGCACCACCAAGACAGCTTTACAACAAATGCTAAAGGAACTTCTCTAGGCAGGAAACACAAGAGAAGGAAAACACCTACAATAACAAACCCAAAACAATTAAGAAAATGGTAATACAAACATACATATCGATGATTACCTTAAATGTAAATGGGTTAAATGCTCCAACCAAAAGACACAAACTGGCTGAATGGATACAAAAACAAGACCCATATATATGCTGTCTACAAGAGACCCACTTCAGACCTAGGAACACATACAGACTGAAAGTGAGGGGATGGAAAAAGATATTCCATGCAAATGGACATCAAAAGGAAACTGGAGTAGCAATTCTCATATCAGAAAAAATAGACTTTAAAATAAAGACTATTACAAGAGGCAAAGAAGGACACTACATAATGATCAAGGGATCAATCCAAGAAGATAATAACAATTGTAAATATTTATGCACCCAAAATAGGAGCACCTCAATACATAAGGCAAACGCTAACAGCCATAAAAGGGGAATCAACAGTAACACAGTAATACTAGGGGATTTTAATACTCCACTTTTACCAATGGACAGATCATCCAAAATGAAAATAAATAAAGAAACACAAGCTTTAAATGACACATTAAACAAGAAGGACTTAATTGGTATCTATAGGACACTCCATCCAAAAATAACAGAATACACTTTTTCTCAACTGCTCATGAAACAATCTCCAGGATAGACCATATCTTGCATCACAAATCAAGCCTTGGTAAATTTAAGAAAATTGAAATCGTACCAAGTATCTTTTCCGACCACAATGCTATGAGACTAGATATCAATTACAGAAAAAAAAAAAAAACTGTAAAAAATACAAGCTACAGTAATCAAGACAGTATGGTACTGGCACAAAAACAGAAATATAGATCAATGGAACAGGATAGAAAGCCCAGAGGTAAACCCATGCACCTATGGTCACCTTATCTTTGATGAAGGAGGCAAGAGTATACAATGGAGAAAAGAGAGCCTCTTCAATAAGTGGTGCTGGGAAAACTGGACAGCTACATGTAAAAGAATGAAATTAGAACACTTCCTAATACTATACACAAAAATAAACTCAAAATGGATTAAAGACCTAAATGTAAGGCCAGACACTATAAAACTCTTAGAGGAAAACATAGGCAGAACACTCTATGACATAAATCACAACAAGATCCTTTTTGACCCACCTCCTAGAGAAATGGAAATAAAAACAAAAATAAACAAATGGGACCTAATGAAACTAAAAAGATTTTGCACAGCAAAGGAAACCAAAAACAAGATGAAAAGACAGCCCTCAGAATGGGAGAAAATATTTCCAAGTGAATCAACTGACAAAGGTTTACTCTCCAAAATATACAAGCAGCTCATGCAACTCAATATCATAAAAATAAACAACCCAATCCAAAAGTGGGCAGAAGACCTTAATAGACATTTCTCCAAAGAAGATATACAGATTGCCAACAAACAAATGAAAAGATGCTCAACGTCACTAATCATTAGAGAAATGCAAATCAAAACTAAAATGAGGTATCACCTCACACTGGTCAGAATGGCCATCATCAAAAAATCTACAAGCAATAAATGCTGGAGAGGGTGTGGAGAAAAGCAAACCCTCCTGCACTGTTGGTGGGAATGTAAATTGGTACAGCCACTATGGAGAACAGTATGGAGGTTCCTTAAAAAACTAAAAATAAAACTATCATATGACCCAGCAATCCCACTACTGAGCATATACCCTGAGAAAACCATAATTCAAAAAGAGTCATGTACCACAATGTTCATTGCAGCACTATTTACAATAGCCAGGACATGGAAGCAACCTAAGTGTCCACTGACAGATGAATGGATAAAGAAGATGTGGCACATATATGCAATGGAATATTACTCAGCCATAAAAAGAAACAAAATTGAATTATTTGTAGTGAGGTGGATGGACCTACAGTGTGTCATACAGAGTGAAGTAAGTCAGAAAGAGAAAAACAGATACCGTATGCTAACACATATATATGGAATCTAAAAGAAAAATTGGCTCTGATGCACCTAGGGGCAGGACAGTAATAAAGACACAGACGTAGAGAATGGACTTGAAGACACTGGGAGGGGGAAGGGTAAGCTGGGACGAAGTAACAGAGTAGCATTGACATATATACACTACCAAATGTAAAATAAATAGCTAGTGGGAAGCAGCTGAATGGCACAGGGAGATCAGCTCTGTGCTCTGTGACCACCTAGAGGGGTGGGATAAGGAGGGTGGGAGGGAGATGCAAGAGGGAGGGGATATGGGGATATACATATGCATAGAGCTGATTCACTTTGTTATATAGCAGAAACTAACACACCACTGTAAAGCAATTAAACTCCAATAAAGATGTTTAAAAAAGAAAAATGAGGCAGTTATCCAGATAGCTCAGCTAAATGCTCTCCCCTTAGCATCAAAATCCTTTTCCTAATTTAGATTCTTAAAGCAAATAAAATATTGCTCCCTTCAGTTTATCACAAAAACAAAAACAAAAACTGTTTGGTGTTCTAGATAACTTTAATTGAAGTGCAAATATATTTTGCTTTTTTCAAAGATGAATCAGTTTGAGAGCTGTGTCTGTATGTATGTTTATGTATTTAACTTTATATATTACTTAGGTAATGATACTTCCTCATCAGTTTGGGGTCCCTTACTCTGAAAGATAAAAACACAATAAAATTAAGAAATGGGTGAGTTTTAGTGGAATTCAGCACAAAATTTAATTCCTGATTTTCTGGCAGCCAAAGTGAAAGGAGAAGCATTATAGGTTATGGCTGCTTCATTAGCTAACAAAAGAAGATAAAAATGAAGCTCTTTAGGGTCCATAAGCATTTTGGTTGGTCTGAAATTAAAGAGGAATATATTGTACTAGGTTTTAAGTAACCTCATTTGCTTGTGATGAACCATGCTTTTAATAGTAAGAGCTATGTGGAAAAATTAGATTCAGTTGAATTTAACAAACTTTTCTTGATGCTCATTTTCGCATGAGGTTAAGAGTTGAGATAAAGAAAAAATATGTAGAAGACCTTGCCCTCAAAACCAGTACTTTAGTATTGTTAGATGTTAAAGGGCGAGGGGGGAAGATGAGAGTCAATGAGAGGATTCAGTAGGCCACAGCTCAAACAAATGCCTTAGTCTTTACTCTTTTATGCGGGTGACGATTGCATGCGAAAAGTTTTATGTTGAATAAGAGGCATGTTGGGAATTGAATTTTTAAAATAATTTCACTCTGGCAATGTGTGAAGGATGGTTTATATAAAAGCAGAAATTGAAATCAGGAAAGCCAGTTAAAAATCTATTCAAAAGTCTAGGCCAATATTGCTCAAAATATGGACCACAGTTGCCTGCATTAAAATCATCTGCTGCTAAGAAGGCAGTGAGATGTCTGGCTCCTGGCCAGAAACCTAAGTGTGATTCTTCAGGTCTGACCATGGGCAGTTACAAAGGATTTACCTGGCAGGCCCCTTGGGAGAAGCTGCACTCCCCAACCACGACTTTGTGTACAGACAGTGCATTATATCAAGGACTAACACCCCCTCCCCAAGCCCCCCCGCCCCCCACTGACCATGCTCTTACGTGTAGTTGCATTCCCAGCCTGGATACCTCAAGTTGGAGGCTGCTTTATTAAGGATCTTCAGCAGAGGAATTCCTCAGATGCCTCTGCTTGGACCTCCTTATCAGGGAAAGAGGGGCTCCTTGAAGACCCTTTACTCCACTCTTATTCAGTACTCAGTACTTTTCCACTCCTAGTCTTTTCCTCCTGCCCCCAGGTATCTGGGTCCATAAAACTGCAGGAGCCCCGTGTCTATGCTGATCTACTTGTCCCTCAACTGGTGCCCTTGAATGAAGCAACATGGACCAGGAGGGGAGTCAGTGGGCACTTTCTCCTGTTTAGCTTTTGCTTATACTATCCCAGTGAGTGATTCAGGGCTTGACTGTTACTTTCATTTTGTCTTGTCTTAGTCAGCTACCTTGGCACCTGGCAGCTCAGCTTTCTCTGAAGCTCAGCTCAACCCTTGGTAGGGAGCTCTCCCCCAACAAAGTAGTTTAGGATTTGGAGTAGCAGACCTAGGAATCTGCATATTTAACAAGCTACCCAGATAACTCTTTTGTATATTTTAGTAAAACAGTGGTCAAATTAGTGGATGAAATGGGTCTAAACTCAGCCAGTGGTGGTGGATATGGAAAAAAGTTTCCAGACACTCAGGAGTCAGAGTGAGAATTAGGGACTTATTAAAATTATAGAAGAAAAATGAGTGAAAAATGAACTAACATCAACCAAAAGTGGAAATAGAGGAGAAGGAGCAGTATGGACACAATGAGTTTTTAGATATGTGTAGGATGTTCAGAAATAAATTTTCATTTTGCAGTTGGATGAGTGAATATATGAACTTAGATCTTAGGAAAAATCTAGATGTGAAATAATGATTTGGAAGTTAGCAATATGTGTAGAGGCGGGGAGAGGTTAAAACCATGACAGTAAATAAGAAAACCAGGGAGACAGTATGGACTGAAATGAAGTTAGATCATGGAACCCAAGAAGCCATTTGATAAGCAGGTGGAAGAAGTGTCCAGTGGAGGTTGAGAAGAAGGGCCGCTGTTTTTCACAAGTATTTCTTTTATGGACTCTTGATAAATCCAAAAGTATAATGTGAAATTCCAACTCTGTGAAGGCATTTACTTAGGTAAGTCAAGTGATATTTCTCAGCTACATAGGTTTTTGGAGATCTGTCTTCCTGTGGGCTCTCCCATGCCAATAATTTCAACTGATTTTTTCACAAGAGATAATTGCATAATAGATAACCCAAAATTAAGATTCTAGTCAAGAATGTGAATGTGGGTTTCCATTATTCTACCAACCAAAGTGGTAATGTGAGCATCTTCACCCCTAAATCCGTATTTATTATTATATTTTGCGGTTTCAACTGAGGTAAATGATTGATAAGAGAATACAGAAATTTGCTTAGGGACCATTTAAATTTAATGAATTTCTTAGTAACATTTCCTGAAGTCTGTTTAATATTTTCTCTTGGAGACTATTCTGAGTATTTCTTGCTTCTTTTCAGTCTCTCAATAAATTGCATCAGTGATTTTTATCTCTAAGTTGTAAGAATTGTTAGAATCTAAGCACCCTGAAGTACATTAAAATAAATACTAAAGAGTTATAAAATTTATATGGTGAACTGGGCCAGGAGTAGTTTGTAGTAGTATATATTGCTTTTTAAGAAATCATTAGTAATATTGATAAGATGTCCAAATGCCCCAGATTGCTTGGAACTGAGGGGGTTCCCAGGATGGGTGACTTCCCCAGGATGGGTTTTGTGAGGGAAAATTTTCTCACAAACTGGTACAAGTTGGTCACTCTATTAAAATACTCAAAATGCTAGAAGTTAGATTTCTTCTGTGTGTGTGTGTGTGTGTGTGTGTGTATGTGAGAGAGGGAGAAAGAGCACGAGCTCTATTTTGCTCTCCATCCCCCAAAATCCAAACTCACATTTTTCTAAAATAATAGACATTTAGTTGGGCATATGGTAACAAACTAAAGACATTTTCGGCCTCCCTTGCAGCTATGTGTGGCTATGTAACTACATTCTGGATAATGAGATGTCAGTGATAATGATTTGTGGAACTTCTGGGTTAGCTTCTCTAAGAAGGAAGCTGTTTGCCCTCCATTATCTCTTTCCTCTCATCCATGAGCTGAGAAGTGATGACTCATGGAACAGTCATCTTAGGTCCAGAAATGAAAGCCATGAAATCAGAACAGCAGGGCTACCCCAGTAGCCTTGGGTGATTCACATTTAAATCGTTATTATATGAATAAGAAATATATTCCTATTTTATTTTGAGGACTCTCAGTTATAGTAACTTATCCTATACCCTAAAACAGAGGGATTGTTGTCAAGATCCTTGGCTTCTGATTTCCGTGATCCATTTCTATTTCTTATCTTCTCATATAACTCCTTACTCTCATAAGTGTGAGCTTTCATCTCTTCCTCTTTTTTGTTGGAGAACACATAATATGAATTAAACTCTATGATATGTTATCACCAGATCAGTTTCTTGCATGTGTTAGTTGGGGGAGATGAAGAAATTTAGAAAATCCATTTCTTTTCTTTCTCTTAGCAAAGCCTGTCTTGCAAGGTTGCTTACTTTCTGGGTACTGGAATATCCTATCTTTGGTATGAGCTTATTCCTTGCATTTCTTCTTTATTACAGTGCCTTGAAATGTCTTAATTATTTAAGTGATTTTCTACAGTGGTAGTATCTTCTTTTTTTTTTTTTTTTTTATAACTTTTATTTATTCATTTATTTATTTTTGGCCATGTTGGGTTTTCGTTGCTGTGCACGGGTTTTCTCTAGTTGCAGTGAGTGGGGGCTACTCTTGGTTTCAGTGCGTGGGCTTCTCATTACGGTGGCCTCTCTTGTTGCAGAGCACGGGCTCTAGGCATGCAGTATTCAGTAGTTGTGGCTCATGGACTCTAGAGCACAGGCTCAGTAGTTGTGGCACACGGGCATATTTGCTCTGCTGTACATGGGATCCTCCCGGACCAGGACTCGAACCTGTGTCCCTTGCACTGGCAGGCGGATTCTCAATACAGTGGCAGTATCTTTGATTTAAGTCCATATCAGGAAAACTTCCCTCCTTTTCCTTGGTGCCATCTGGGTTCAGTAGAGTCATGCCTGATGTCACAGCACTGGGAGGACAATATCTGGTCCTCTGTCAGCATCTGTACTTACTGTTTCCTGCTGTGCTATAACTAACTGATCCTATCTGCCTAGTCCTAAGCTTCTCATATCTCGGCATTGCCATTGACTAAAATGGTCCCTTGCCAATCCAATCACAGGCTGGATGGAGGTATCTAAGCAGCATTGTCTGCTGCAAAGTCGTCTTGTTTCTGCCGTAACAGTGACTTTCTTTCTTTGACTGATCTCCAAAGATCAGCTCAGCAGTGTGTCTCCTCTTGCCATCACTCACCAAGATACCCAGCATTGTAAGACCAACACTTGAACACCTCACATAGAACTTCTGCTTGTCTTGGCTGACCCACAAATTACACATACCTAGGGAATAACGGAAGAAGTCCCCTGTGTTCTAGGTCTACCCAAAGTATCCCATAATCACATGTAACTCTTGCTTTATGTGTAAATATTATTCTATCCTGCTCCAAATAAGATAATTTTGTGGCTTTATTTTATGGGGAGGAAATCTGGTTAGCAAATTATTCTTTCTATTCTCTTTATTTCAGGACCTGGCTCTTGGATGTTGGAATTCCAGGATTACACTCTTCATTTCTCTTGGTATTTCTAAAGGGGCTTCTCTTTCCATTGGGCAGGGGGGATGAGGTCCAGTTTGAGAGAGAGAGGTGGTCAATTACACTAAAAATTTACAATTCCCAGAAAACTATTAATACATTATAATTTTATATACCAATCCACCACATGTATTTCCTATCTTGATCAATGTATCCTAATAAATAGACCTCTGTTCAAGAGCCCAGCTCTGCTCATCCTTATTCAGGACAGTCAGGTGAGTAGCCATAGTCCTCTCTTGACACAGATCTACCCAGGACACCTGTCATACCTAACTAGGGTAGGTTTTATTTTTATCTTGTTCTTACCTGTAATTCTCCTCTCCGACCTTCTAGTTATTCTCCTTCAACAAAGAATTAGGTTAAATTTACACTTATGCATGTCAAGCTACTCCATAAATGAGAAGGTGAAATTCATATTGCTTCTTTTCAGTCAATAATGAAATCTAAATATAGACATGCTTTCCATTCCAAGGGGAAGATGTATTTTCTCTTTTCTGTAGCCAAGGAATTTTATGCCGTTGGGAGTAGGGAGATGCATAGAACCCAGCAGGTGATAATCTTAGTCACCATCAGCTCAGGTGTGCTTATTTTATTCTTAGAGGCTCTTTAAGGGCAAACCAGGGCACTGGGAGGGGACGTTGCAGTGATTTATAGATGGACCTCCTCTGCCCCCCCACCACCACTTGAAAAAGAGCAGCCCTACCTTACTTAGCTCTTTTTATTGGGATTATACATAAGATGTTGGTTGGAAATTTTTTCCTCTGCCATGGTGCCTATAATTTCCACAACTATAGTAGTTTGACATTGAAAACAATTTTTTTCTGGCCAAAGTTACAACCTAGTTTGCTTGAGTTAATTCTAAGTTCTAAGATTTAAATGGAGTTTGTTAGGGAAAATGGAATAACCAGTAAACTATATTATATTAATGAATGACTTTAATTAGAAGTATTAATTAAATGGCTTTAATTAGAGGCAGAAGTAATATTAAAAATATGTGACTTCAAATCATTTCTCTTTTCAGTGCTTCTGGCCAGAAAGTAGTATTTATCCACAATGCCAGAAGTGGAAATACTAATTGGCCTTAGCTTTAATTTACTGAAGATCTAGTTTAAATATAATCAAATTGAAAATCAGTAGATAAAATAATCTAGAAAAAATTTTAATTTAGGAAAAAGACTGAGTTTATTCTCTAACGTTTTGTATGATTAATTTATGTAACTAATTGCATATAAGGTGTAGCCTACCATACTTTATTTTTATTCTAAACAAAATTTGCACAGACAGTAATAGAGATGCTATAATTGGTTTAGTTGTATGGACATGTGTATCTATGAAATGTTAACTACTTAATACTCTTGGAACAAAAAAATGTTAATATAGATGTGAAAGGCAAGGTAAATGAATAATTCCAGAGTAAGGATCAAAAATGTCTGGGTAAGGGTATTCCTGATCAGGATAGGGTCTTTAAAATAAAACTTCCTAATAATACTATACTACTGCCTGTACTAATTTTAGGTAAAAAAAATACATTGAAGTTGTAAATAAAACCATTCTGCAAACATTGATGGAAGTAGAGAGCAGAAAGTTTCAAAATTCCTTGGGCAATGAAAAGAATTTTAATAATAAAACTTCTTTAGAAATACAAGAAGCTAGATGCAATTCTAAAGAATAGTAGTTGCCAAGTTAAGCTGGGTCTAAGGTAAAGTGTTTTCCCCTTTCTTTCTTTGGAGTATATTAACTTTAAGCCACTTGCTCTACCTTAAAAATCTTTACCTTTTGTACATATATAATTGATGCTCTTCTCTGCATACGACTTACCCAAATGCAAGCTTCTCCTGAATTCTCTTAAATTAACCTGAGTGGTAGCCGCCATCACTCTGTGCATAGGTCTGTTGCAAACTCCAAAAACAGTGTTTTGGTTGCAATTCATATGCCACATATTTCTCTGTAAACAAGTCATCTTAGTTAAGAGGAAGAATAAATCAAAATTTTTCAGACAGGATTCCCCTCATGCCTGATCTTTAATTTTGTAAATACTGTGGGAAATCTTTTCACTGAGATTTCTCATGTCCTTTTATTTTTGCCTAACAGCTCCAGGTAGATCTTTAGTCTAAATATTTACATTTTAAATTATAGCCTTTCACAATTTAATATGCATACGAAGGGTCTTTTTAAATGAAACTTCTGATTCAGTAGGTTTGGCCTGGAGCTTGAGATGCTGCCTTTGTAACAAGTATTGATAATAAGTGATATTAATACTGCTTGGTCCATGGGCCATACTTTGAGTATCAAGGTTCTAGATATTGTAGGCTTCCTTTGACTTCTGCTTAAAAAATGTCCTCAAGCACAACATCCAAATATGTTTTTACAAGTGTTGCAATTAATTTTGATCCTGGTAGGATGGACAAATTTTGAGAAACACTATGCTGTATTATCTGCCAGTTGCTTAAAGATTCTAGTCTCTTGGGTTTTCTCCAAGGTTCTGCTTGACCTAGTTATTATAGTATTAATGTAACAGTTTTAGTGAAAGACGTATCTTCAACTTACATTTTCAGAAATATTTTGATTTGGTAAATTAATCTTGTTCTTAATATTTTAGGTTTTCTGGGCTATATGATTCGTTGCAACTACTCAATTCTGCCATTGTAGCATGAAAGCAGCCACAGACAATAGGCATAGACATGGGTGTGCCTATGTTTCAATAAAACTTTATTTCAGAAAGCAAGAGGCAGACTAGATTTGTCCCAATGGCTGTAGTTGTCCCACCCCTGTTCTAGTCGATTACCCACAGCATATACATAATTTCTTCAAAATATATTAATTTTAAAATAGAAACTAGTTTATGGCTCAATGCTATGTTATAATTAAAAGAATAACTATTATGATTCTAACTATTTTAATTATAGGCATAGATTTATATTTGCTTTAATTTTTTTTAACATATTTCATATGAAACTAACTTCAATCTATGAGATTACCAACATATTATAAATGAGAAAATTAAGATTAAGAGAGATTAAGTGACTTTTCAGTATTACATCTTTAGAAAGCATAGGAGCCAGGTCCTGAGAAAACCTTATGTCTCTAAGTCCAGTGCTCCTAAGTATTCAACTTTTTTGAGGAGATCACACAATTAATAAACTCAGAGTAGCCATATTGATTCCACGAACTAATAGAAGCCATATTAACTCTTGTATTATCTTAAAAATGAGAAGAGTATACTATTTTAATTTTTGCATTTCATGGGAATTGAGTTTTCTAGAGTCAGATAAAATTTTCTTGCCAAAGTTTTATACTTTTAGTTGTAGAGACAATTTTATTCAACTTATTATATTCTGGTACATTAAATATTCATTCATACAATGAAACTTAGATGGAGTCAAGAAGTAGAAAAATATGTCTTTGTGCATTCTTAAGGAAAAATTTCACTATTGGGAAAGTAGTATTGGTTTATTAACAATTGTGGCCATTTTGAAGATACCTCATTTAAATATTCAGCAACACATCCAAAAATGTTTAAATGGATGCTGAAAATGATCTTGAATAGCTCAATTCTGTTTCTATGCTATTGTCTGGAAGAACATACAAATTTATGTAAATAAATTACAGTACATACAAAATGCATTAAAGTAAAAGCCACCTACCATGTAGGTAATATCTACATAATGTTACATCATTAAAACAATTATTTTTAGTTGTAAGGATGAATAGAGCTTCCCAAATAGCTATTTACCATACAGGCTTTCACTGAATGAGTGGGTACCAGATCCTGAAATGTGACAAAATGCTTTGTTTTCTTTTAGATGTAATAAATTATTTGTGATATCCTTAGAAGTTATTAAAAGTAATTTTTCCTTACCTAAGATACTTAAATATGATATAAACTGATTATTTTTTATTATTTAGCAGACCATTTATAGTACTATGTACGAGTTTATATGATGAAAATTTTAGACAACCAAATGACTTTTTTTTTCAGGCAAATTGCAATGATTTTAGAATCTGTATTTTCTTATAAGAAAATAAGTTTTATGTGATCTTGACTGCATATGTCATGGATCATTATCCACAAAACCATCAGGCTTATGCCCCAAACGTTTATATCTAGGTGTGGAGGATAAGGGAAGCTCTAGGTTGGCATTTATCGAAGTGTAGTCCATGCAATTTGAGGAGTTCATTAGACCCTTTTAAGGGGTCTGCATGGTCAAACTATTTTCATAATAATAAATTAATAATAATAACAATAGTCCACTATGCTGACATTTCCAATGAGAATACAAAAGCAATGGCGAATAAACTGCTGGCACTCCTTAGAATCAACGTGGTGGCACCACCACCTAAGAGAGGAGTTCAGACACGTGAATGAAGCGAGGAATAGCTGCTGTTAGATGTTTGAAACAGTTTTGCAAAGGCTTGCTTCTTCCCATCTGCTATTCTTATATCTCCTTTTTCTTTCATTTTCTGATTATTGTATAACTTTGGGGAAAATGGCATCTTTATGCTTATTTTAAGAACAGTAGAGGGAAAGTGCTGAGAAAAACAAGAAAAGAGAAACTTTGGTGGGAAATAGGGTTGGAGGAAGCTTTGCACAGGGCAAGTGCAGATATATATGTCTATGGAAAAAGAGCACAGAGATCAGCCTACTACTTTACTTTATTCGCCAGCTACCATGTGAGACTCCTTTTCCAACATCTCTTAATTAAAGTGGCCTGGTGTCATGGCAAAGGAAAATGTTGCCAGTTCTTTGATCCCCTTTCCTGTCTCTGCCCCAGCTCCCTCTTACTGCCTCTTACCACCCGCCCTGTACCCACACGGTGTCATTTGGACAAAGGCAAGAAAAGTCTTAGCCCCTTCATCTAGTACCATTAAGTCATGCCTTTTAGCCCTGCAACCTTTCATCTGTATTAAGTGATGGAGATACATGGATATTTTATCCTCTAAAATTTTTCTTACGAAATGCATTGCATATGTTGATAAAGGAGGGGAAGGAGGACCCTAAAGGCTATGCTCTTGTAATAAACAAAGGCACTATGATTTTCTTAAGAAAGTATGTCCAGGCAAGTGTTTATACCCTTGTTTTAATGCACCTGGAACTGAATTTCGATCTGTAATTTGGAAGTAGAAACTAGAGGAAAGCTGAATTGTTTTACACATTAGAAGAGAGAGGAATTTAGCAGATGAGTCAGGAGACAGAGTCCAGAGTAAAAGAGAGCCAGAGGAAAACAAAACCATACAGTGACAAGAAGGGCTTTGGTGATCAGAAATGCTGCTTGAATAGTTTTTGTTTGCTGTGTGTGTGTAGTGTGAAATAAATGTTCTTTACCACCTTCTTTATAACAAGTGTTCAGCAAAATGCACACTTCTCTCTAATGCATTTTTGTGATTGAATTCTTTTAGAGGACACAAGAAAATAGGAGTTATATGTGTGAATTGATAAGCAAAAAGAGGCTGCTTCTATAAATACAAGGTTGAGGAATGATAGACAGCTGATATCACAGTCCTAATTCCAGTTTCCAGGAAAGGACTCTGATTGTCTCAGTTTGCTTTTTTCACCCTTCCTGCACCAATGAACTGTGGCCCCAGGGTACAACTGTGTCACTTTGTACGAACATGACTTCTCCTCCTGCTTCCATATGGATGAGGTATTGTTCTCAGAAAAGTAGGAGATGGGGAATGGAACATTTAAATCAAGTGGTGTTCCTATTTCTTTTTTCCTTACAATAATATTTCAGCTAATAAGATACTGAGCCAGGATTCAAATTTTAACATGTAGAACTTCAAACCAAAATCGCTTCCATTTTGTCTCCTACTAAGAACACTTGCATAGAAACATGAAAACCAATAAAACATGCAAAAATTGATATGCTGTAGATAGGTATGAACATGAGAAATGGTTACAGAGTTGAGTTTTCCAAATTTGGAAAATTATTTTAGGGTCATTAGTTTTGACTGCATGTATCCTTTATAAGAAAATTGGATGTTTTGTGGCCAATTATTATAAGGAAAAGTATTACTGGAAGCAGTTGAGAGGTAATTAGAAAAAGGGAAATTAACTTATTTGCTTAGAGAGTAATTACATGAGTAAAATTTCCTTTTAATTTTTAATTAAGTTATGACTTTAAAGATTTACCATAAAATTAATAATAGGAGACTCAGACCCACTGATCTGTGATTTGCTTGAAAATTTGATTTTTTAACTTATTTTACTGGTTGAGTGACTTTTATTTTCACTAAAATGCTAGTATTCTATTAACAAGGTCTTGCTTTATGTTGCTTAAAAAATAGTATAAAGTCAGTTCTAAAATGTTAAAAATTCAAATTTCCTAAATTCTAACCAGGCAGTCATTAAATATTTAAGATTATGTACAGAGAAACATAATGAAGAATGGACCATATGAAAGTATAGAATTTGTCTCAGAGAAGAGTATTTCCTGAATGCAGCTGGATAATTTGAATAAATCAAAATTGATGTAGCTCTAAGTTAAATAATTATGAGTAATAGTGACTTTTAATAATAGTAAAAGAACCGTTATTATTTTCAACTTTTTAGTGTTTGAATTAATTTTATTTTCATTTGTTTTCTCACTTTTAACTTTATCCTTTTCTACCACAAATGGGAAACTTTTCTCAGTCTTCCTTAACAGTGGAACTAAAAGTTCAACTGAGAGGCAATATGGTTTCTAATAATGCTTTGACTGTATCTTAGAGTACTGTACCTTGATTATTCGGAAGGATGCAGAAATGGTTCACTTTAAAGTATGATAAAAACTTACATTCTCATCAAAGCAAAAGGGAAGAATATTATATCTGGGTACATTGGCACCATTATCATCTATAATGCCTGATGGAGAATGGTTCCGTGATGTTACTGGAAAGAAAAGATGTTCCTACTGGGCAGAAATTGAGAAATCCTAGAACTGAGGCATAGAAGGGTCCTGGGGAATCTAATTCAACCTCCTTTCATCTCAAAAATGAGAAAGTTGTTGTTTAGAGAATTCAAACATGCTCAAGGTCACACTGTTAGTTCTCTCTCACTTTTAAGCAGGTCATGGAAAATGACTTCATTGTCTGAAAATGAAGTTTTTATTTAAAGATAATGCCAAAAAATTAAAATTAAAATTAAAGGCCACTTTAATTAAGAGATGTTGGAAAAGGAATCTCACATAGTAGCTGGTGAATAAAGTGAAATAGTAGGCTGATCTCTGTGCTCTCTTTCCAACTGTTGAAGAGGGATGTGGCTATGAAGTGACCCTTTCTGTCTACTGTTTAAGAGAAGGGAATAATTTCCACATGTTGTTTCTTACAAGAAATAGAGAAAAATTTCAACCTTATCACCAGTTTTCATTGGGCAGAAGCAGCTAGGAAGCAGTGGTAACAAGCCCACATACCAATGGAAATTGACCATGATGTGACTTTACTAGCCAAGCCAAAGTGTTTAAGATTGTTTTCCAGTTAGCTGCTTTTAAAAACAATTTAGGGCATAATGTCTTATGATACTTTAAACCAGATGTCTCTGTTTCTAGGCTTTAAAAATTTATACAAATTATGCACTATAATATAGCAAACCAAATTTTAGTGTGTTTAAACACTTGTATTTTTCAAGTACAGTTAAAATTTGTGTATATGTGTGTATGCATATATATATACATATAAAGTTTATCAAAGTGATACATTAAAATATCAAGTAATACTTTCTTACCATTAAGTTTCCCTCTCCAGACTTTCAATTATTTTAGCTGTTTCTTTTAGTATTACCTCCACATATTTGATATTTACCAAATTTAGTTAATAACTGTTTGTTTTCTGTTACAATAAGGGTTTAATTCACTTATATAGCCACCTGTTCCTCTTCCATCCTCCTGTTGTAATTATACATTATTTATTTATTTATTTATTTGGTTTAATATGTAAATTAATCAATGGAACACCCAAGACAATAATCATCTCTCTCCCCCTTCCTCCCTCCCTCCCTCCCTCCCTCCCTCCCTCCCTTCCTTCCTTCCTTCCTTCCTTCCTTCCTTCCTTCCTTCATTCATTCTTTCCTTCTTTTGAGGTTCTAATTGTTTTTCTTTTCTAACGTTTTCTAATACCAAATACTTACCTGGTCCTTTTTATCTACCTGGTACTGTTTTAAGTGTTTCACATATATTTGCTCAATTTATCCTCATAATAATCTTATAATGTTGGCACTATTATCACTATTTTATAAACAGGGAAACTGAAGACCAGAGAAGGTGAGTCAATCATAAAAAGCCACAAGCTCCTAGTGAGGGATAGAGCTAGGATCTGGACCCAGACAGTGTGATTTCAGAGACATACTACTAAATACAATATTAGTTTCTTGTTATATTTAGTTTTTCAAAAGCTCAAACATATGAGACATTTCTATCATTTATTTCCCATCAGGAAAAAATTGCCTCCCAGAGTTTGTTTTTTATTTTATTTTACTTCATTTTATTTTAGTTAGCATTAGAAAATGAAAGAAGAAAAAGACTATTATACCATGTTTCCAAGTGACTGTGGAAAATGAGAATTACTGTTTGGACTTTTTACTGCTCCAGAAATGTCATCTAATCAGGACTCTAATGACATGTGAGGAATAGAAGAAAGTTTGTTTCAGTTTAAGAGAGAAACTTAGAGAACTGCCTCAAAGGGTACTTTCCTCAATAGATCCAATCCCCTCAATTTTCTCGGTCATCCCTAGAACCTTCCCTTAGTTCCTGCATTTTGTTGATAGCTGAGGTCTCAATTTAACCTTAATGAATTTTTTAAAGTGATGATTTTGTATTATTTTATAGTTTCAGTTTCCTGTGCACTTCCTGGCTGTGACACAGCTGCCCATCTGGTTGTTTCAGACCTGGCTGCTTTCCTCTCTTCCCCTCCCTGCTTAGTCTCAGCATCCCTTCCCTACACAAAAGGGGAAGGAGGGCCACCTGCCATCAGTCAGCCATCCCTAACCTGCAGGCTCTCTGCTCTACCCTGTTTCCAGGTGGTCATCCTCAGGAATCTGTAAGGATGGACTTAGCATTAAGGCTCAGGTATTAACCATTCTGTTCTCAACTTCTGGCACTTTCACTGAGTAAACTTAAAAAAAATGCTTAGATTAAGCTTACTGTTAAGAATAAATAACAGATTTGGCTTCATGATGTAGAAAGCTGGGAGAGCTATTTTCCCTTATTTAATCAATTATTTTCCACAGTAGAAACTTTTGGATGAATTGAACCTCTGGGTAAAAATTGTAGTGGTTGCTATAATGCAAAAAGGAATCTCACCAAATCTCACAAACACAATGTTATTTCATATTAAAACTTGATATAAACTCTTGTCTCATTTTTGTCTTTGCCATACAGTAAATATTCCTTTCTTTGGTTCCCACCAATCAAATTCTAGATGCTCTTGATTTTAAGCTCCTGGGAGGCTGTTAAAATGCACTGCCCCCTCAGGCAGACCTGCATGGTCAGGCCATTCAAAATGGCTGCTTTCTTGCTCTCTGTACAGCCCCTGCTCACCTAGGCCCTGCTTCACTCACATGACTATCCAATCTTCTTAATTATAGGGCTTAATTAGTCCTTGGTAACTGATGAGCCCACCTGACATCAATTTCTCCTATAAATGGTATCCTCCTCCCCTGAGTAGCAAAGACTGCTACCATGTCCTGCCCGCCGTCTGCAGCACAACATGCTGTGTCCTCCAGCACCCTTTATGTAAGATCCCCTGTCCCATAGACCATTAATATCTCTGTCGCTGTCTCTGGGTTCTTTCTTCCATCTTGAGGCTGGGCAACGTCAAAGCTTGCAGGCCTGCGGGGTGCAGCCCAACACAGACTGTAAAGCAAATCAGAAGTGAAGGGAGCTAGAGTCATTGTGAGTTCATCAAGGACCATGACTTCATGAGATGTAATAAGTCACAGGTAGGGGGGAGGGACAAGATAGGGGCAGGGGATTAACAGGTACAAACTACTATGTATAGAATAAACAGGCTATAAAGATATATTGTACAGCACAGGGAATATAGACAGTATTTTATAATAACTATAAATGGAGTTTAATCTATAAAAATTTAAATCACTATGTTGTATACCTGAAACTAATGTAACATTGTAAATCAACTAAACCTCAATTTTTTAAAAGTCACGGGTATTAAATAGGTGCATGAAAAATCCAGTCAAGCTCCAGACAAGCGCTGAGATCCTAGGAATCTAATCCAGAGAGTAAAAATTTGTTACAACTTCAGGTATGCTGGAGGACAGCGTGCCAGTAATTTCTAGGGTCACCCATTCACCAAGGATAGAATTATTGAGAATCAAGCCTTTGGGAAACAGGGGTAAAAAGGGTAAGATGAGAGAACATCCCCACAGTGGGCTGAAGACAACAGGACTCTCTGTTACCCCAAATTCAAAGTGATCTGTTGCGAGTGGTGGAGCTAGGGAGTAGTGGTTTAAGACACAGATGTGAAGGAGACAGAAAAACAACAGGACCCACCCAAGGGACTATAGAAGTGGGGGCCAGTAAGTGACCTTATTTCTCCATGGACTGTTTAGAGAAGTTGTCACTTGATATTGTTCATAAAGCTTTTAGCCTGTTGACTCTATTTTTTATTGTGATAAAGTATACATACATCAAATTTACCATTTTAAACATTAAAGTGTACAATTCTGTGATATTAAGGACATTCACATTGTTTATACAACCAATCTCCAAAGCTCTTTTCATCTTGTGAAACTGAAATTCTATGCTCATTAAACAACAACTCCCCATTCCCCCTTTGCTCCAGCCCTGGAACCTACCACCTACTTTCTGTCTTTACCAATTTGACTACTCTAGGCATTTCATATAAATGGACTCATACAGTATTTGTCTTTTTGTAACTGGATTATTTCACTAAACCTAATGTCTTCAAGGTCATCCATGTTGCAGCATGAGTCAGAAATTACTTATTTTTTAAAGCTGAATAATATCCCATTGTATGTATATATCACATCTTGTTTATCCATTCATCTATCCATGGACACTTTGGTTGCTTCCACCTTTTGACTATTGTGAATAATGCTGCTGTGAGCATTGGTATACAGATATTTGGTCAAGTCCCTGCTTTAATTTCTTTGGAGTATATACCTAGAAGTAGAATTGCTGGATCATAAGGTAATTCTGTTTAAGTTTTTGTAGAATCGCCACAGTATCTTTCACAGTGACCACGGAATTTTATAATCCCACCAGTAATACAGAAAGGTTCCAATGTCTCCACATCCTTCCCAACATTTGTTTATTTATGTATTTCCTACTGACTTACTTATGTAATAACAGCCATCCTCATGGCTAGGTATCGCATTGTCTCATTGTGTTTTTGCTGACCTGATGACTCTTAGGGCTAAGCCCGTAAGAAATTTCCAAAGACTTCCCTGCTATGGCAACCATCTTAAGTACTGTCAGAAATTATGTGTATTATACAAAATAACAGTAAAATAAATGGGCAATAAAGATGTGTTAGAACCCCAGATATATTATCTCCAAGAGAGAGGAGGTACCACTAGCCCAGGGTTTGAGTTCTTGTTTTGAATGGCTGATTATTGTTGGAACTGATAATTTGAATGACACTGGTCACTTTAAAAAAAAAGTCCCTAGTCTTCTGGTTGTTCACAATAGGGTTCCATTATAACCTTATACCACACAACTCAGCTCTTAGATATTGTCTCATATTGTCTTCTAAACTTATAATGTCAATTTTTATTGCTTCTATTAGAATTTGAGCTCTTTGAGATCAGAGGCCTGTGTCATGATTCTTCTCTCTACTTCGTAGAACAGACATTGTTGAAGAGAAAAAGGTTAAATATAGTCTTTGTTTGCATTGTTAGCTATGTGATTGTAAAATAAGGTGGGTTTTTTTTAAATTAAAAATTGAAAATAATAAACGACATAACTGAAAGAGAACTCACACTCTTGGCAATCCTGTCAGTCTACTTTTGCAGGTGGCTTAAGGAAGAGGGTATATGGAACTAAAAGAAGTTCCGTATTCTTCAGTGAGTTATGGTATTGTAGCTCTTTGGGCTCAAGGCAATATATATCTGTGCTTGATGGGTTTTTACTTTACCCTGATTAAACCTTGGGGAAATTAGTGACTTGGTCAGTTGTTGCCCATTTTATTTTATTGTTTTAGTAACCTGGATCTTGATTCAGTTGATTCAGTTTAAAGGGTAAGATTGAAACAGCAATGTAAGATGTAAAATAATGGTTGAATGAAGAGTCTTCTCCTGTGTTCCCCTCTCATATTTATATTTTTTTTCAGGTTGATTTTGGGGGAACAGATCTAGAAACCCATGCTGTATATTTCACAAGGATGTCAGGAACCCAAGGCCATCCTTATACATTATATTTTTTTTGCTGGAAAGTCTAATTCCCATTACTAGTCTTCTTCTCTTTCTCCTTTTCCTCTTTCCCCTCCTTCTGAGTTTTCAAAGAATTTTTCTGTTTAATTTTCTATAAGAAATTACAGCTTTTCTAGCTTTAAAAATTCACTTGGTATTTTCTTAGGGTAGTATTTCACTTACAGGCCAATTTAGGAAGAAGTGAACCTATAAAAAAACATATGTTCAACTCTGGGTGTTCATAGTTTTTTTAAAATGTCTAATAAAGTTCTATATACTTCTTAGTGAGTTTATCCAAGGTATTTTATTATTATTATTTGTAGTTATTGCTGTTGAAAGTAGTATATATTCTCTCTTCTTTCTAAATATACAAGCTATTGATTTCTTCATATTAAAGTTGTATTCATTATTTCACTGAATTCCCTTGCTGTCAGTAATTTTTATACTTGATTTTCAAGGGTTTTCAGGTATTTAATCAATACATAGTGACATCTTTATCACCTTTTCAATTTTATACATCATATTTCATTCTCTATGTGCAATTCTCTATGTCCTCTAGGACAGTATTAAATAATGGTAGTGAGTGTGGCCTTTCTTGTTATTTTTCTATTTTTAGTGAGAATAGTTGTATTAACTTTTCCATGAAACATAACACTGAGTTAGGATGTTTATAGATTTTTTTTTCCTATTCCTACTTTATAGATTGCTTTAAAATAAATAATGGCCTTGAAGTTATCAAATGTCTTTTCAACATCTATGAAAATAATCATATGTATATATGTATGTGTATAACTATATATATGCACACACATATGTTTATATTCATACAAATTTATTTAATTTTTTTCTCAAAGGAGTTACTCTTGAATGTGCATGGATGCTTTATCCCTGTGTAGATACATTCCTATTTATATTTTATTACATATTTTCTCCTATGTTTCTGTTACCTCTTTATATCTACCTGTCCTACCTCTTTTGACCTCCGTGTGCTATATTTTCACCTTATGTTTAAATTTTTGTCTCATGGTATTTATGTATTTTACTAAGGGCAAAAAGCTGAGGTCCTTTATGGTTTATTTCCTAAAATAAATCATATTTGGTTGTTTATTTGTGTTAAATACAGTATATCCTTTCTTTATCTTTTTAGTGCTACCTTCTTTCCTTATGTTTTAGAATTTTAAAAAATATTTCATGTTACTGTCTATTGTTTTTGTTTGTTTGTTTGTTTTTTAAATTAAACCTTGCAGAAGAATCTCTTATTCAGGGCTTTTATTTGCATCCAAATCAGGTAGGACAATTACCCTTGTATCTTAGGATCTTCTCAGACCTTAAGCTGGTTTGTTTTTGTTTTTAATTGTTGATACAGTTGATCTGAGAAGAAGTGGATTTGATTTTGTGGGAAATACCATTAAGTGAATTAACTGCTTAATTTGGCAGAAGATTCTGTATCGAAGATGTAGTAGAGCTCAAAATTTCACCCTCTTGTCCTCAAAGATATTACAGAACAGAGTTTCTTGCTAGGTTTGTTTAGTTCCTTGCAATGATTCAGATTGCTGCCTTTTTTATAATCCTTTGGTCACTTTAATCAGATTAGCAATGGCTGAGAGAATTCCCGTGCCCCAATTACAAGTTTCAGAAAAATCTATGTAGAATCTTAGTGCTAGAATACACTAAGTGCTTAATAAATAGTAGTTGTTATTATTTGTATTAATTTATTTTACCAAAGTTCTTATTTTATACTTGATTATATTCCAATCCCAGACTGAGTTATTGTTTTAAATTTTATTTATGATTACAGAAGTCATAAGATCTTTTTGTTGTTATTCTAGCTCTAAGGTTTTGTTTGTTTGTTTACTTTTACTCAAAATTACGTTTCCTTAGCATCCTGGTTTTTGTCTTCGTTGGATTCTGGTTCTATTAACCATATTCATTCATTCATTGTTTATATTCTGTTTTTTTCCATTCATCATGGTGCTCTCCAGCTGCTAGGATAAAGTGACCTCACTTTCATCAGTGAATCCTCCATTCAATTTCTCTCCCCCTTCTCAATATTCTCAGACTTCAGAAGTCCTCTTCACCTTTGCATAATACCAACAACTTGCATCATATATTTAACCTGATACAAATCATTTCATCCTTTTTGATGATTTTCTCCAAGTCATATATAAACAGTACAGTGTGTATTGACGAGAATCCACTTTTGTTCCTGTGGGATCTTTGGTGCCTTCAGAGGGTTTAGAGCTAGAAAACATCATAGAGCCCAGCACCGCACCATCATTTTGCAAATATCAGGCCTGAAACAGTAAGTGAGTAACTCAGTTATACGAAATGACTTATGTAAAGATTACCAGGTTTGAATAATTTTTGGAAGTTTCTGATGTATTTTAAACACTCAAAGTCCAGTTTTCCTATTATCATCTAAATCTCCATCCACAAGCCTGGGAAAACTTCCCAGGTCACAAGAACTTTGAAGCTGGTGTTTCTCTACCAACTTAAATAGTTTTTTTTTTAAATTTTTTTTTATAGACTAGTTGATGTTTCACTTGGTGAGGAGTTGGGATTAATGTTGTAGCTTCAAAGACTCCACGTTTGAGTCACACAAAGACTCCATTTCTCCGCTGTGCTGAGTAGAGTGTGTCTAGTACCCACTCACACTCCACAAAAAGAACTGACAGAAATTTCCTTCATATAAAAGCAAGTGCTAATGATGCATAAAACAGCTTACACCACGGGAGTTTAAGATAATATTAAACATACAAAGTCTGTTTGTTAAAGTTACCCCAAGAATTGTGTGCTTGCAAGAATTATACATATAGATATATACATATATTTTCCATAGGAATTTCACAAACATGCACACACATATGTAGGACAAAAGAAATAAATCCAGTCAAGAATGAAAATGGCTCATTATTGCTTATACTTGCTTATACTCATTATTGCTTATACTCTTTGTACTTGTGTGTTTTTAAATAAATCACACTTCATTTTTCCTGTACTTTTTCACCCCTTTCCCAATGATAATTATATACTGATTTAATCTTTATTTCATTAATGTTACAATTTTAACTGGATGGATAATCTCATAATAAATACTTTCAAAGTAAATGTTTTGGCACAAAAATGATTGATATGCAGCAATCACTTGAAAATTTTCAGTTATCACATGACTCCTAACACTTCAGCTACAGTTAATTGGGCTCTTAAAATGATTCTCAAAAAGATATGATTTTAAAGAAGTATTTTTTTTAAAACATCCCACTCAGCACATTTGCACAGTGAGCACCTCTAAAGAAATTTATAAATGTTTCAATCTTTTCTAACATCATTATAGATGACTTGATGACAAGTGCAAATTTTCCTCCTTGTTCTTTGGGAAGTACCAATCAGACATGGATTTGGGTGACATCTCTTTTAAGGAAGAACAAAGGAAACCGGCAGCTCAAATAATCATAAAATCCTGACTCATTACTGTCACAATGATTGCCTAAGCTTTAAAAAAGAAAGGGGCCATTAATGGTACAATGTAAATAATTGTGTAGGCTCTGAGATGATTAGTTAGCAAGGTGGCAGAATTATCTTGTCAAAAATAAAGTGTTTTAAAATATCTGAAAAGGAACTCCAAAATATCCATCCTATTAATGAAAGCCATGACATCCAGCATGACTATGCCCAGAATAATAACTAAATATAGGATTCCGTATTTTTCAACAAAAATGCTCATAAAGAAAATATTGAAGTTGTTCTCTATGTCTCTTAATCTTCCATTCACTATAAAATGCTATTCTAGCACTTGAGCTGTATCAAACATGAAATACCACATCTTTAGATCCTACTAACTCCTGCAAAAACAAGTCGTATTTAATTTTTTACGAGTCACATCCATCATCATTATTGTCATTGGTATAATAGACTAGTTGTTGATCACTTATTCTCTGCTAGTCATTGTTCTAAAACTTCTGCATTTTTTTTTTTAAATGAATCTGGGGGAAAGTTTTTTTTTTTTTTTTTTTCAAATACAAACCTAAACACTAACTTTTTTTTTTTAATTTTTATTTATTTATTTATTTATTTATTTATTATTTTTGGCTGTGTTGGGTCTTCGTTTCTGTGAGAGGGCTTTCTCTAGTTGCGGCAAGCGGGGGCCACTCTTCATCGCAGTGCGCGGACCTCTCACTGTCGCGGCCTCTCTTGTTGCGGAGCACAGGTTCCAGACACGCAGGCTCAGTAGTTGTGGCTCACGGGTCTAGTTGCTCCGCGGCATGTGGGATCTTCCCAGACCAGGGCTCGAACCCATGTCACCTGCATCGGCAGGCAGATTCTCAACCACTGCGCCACCAGGGAAGCCCAACTTCTGCCTTTTTAAGTCTCAGTTATTTCTCACATCAACCATATGAAATTATTACTATTCTTATGCTCAATTTATGGATGTGAAAATTACGGTTTGAGAATATAAGTTACTTGTTCAAAGTCACTTAGCGAGTATGGGGCAGAAATAGGGTTTGAATACAAGTCAATCTTCATTACCTTCCAAAAAAGTCTCAATGATAACTTTTTTAATTTCTATTTTTTATGTAATATTTGAAAACACAAAATTCAATGATTACATAACATTTCATCATTTAGACATACACTTTCTTAATCATTTTGAAGTTTGTCTTAGGAAATGTTGCTAGAAACAGTATTACTGGTTAAAATGAATCAACTTTTAAAAAGTTTTTGATAAATATTGCCAAACTGTTTTCAGAAGTTCATACTCCTACCAGTAGTATGTGAAAGTATTATTTTTATTTCCATCTAGCCTATAAGTATTTTTTTTAAGTTTGGTTTACTTGAAAGGCAATACATTTTCTATTTTCTTGTTGGATGTTCTTTTTAAACAGAATATTATACATGAAAACAAAAATAAACATTAATTTTAGATTGCTGGCAATTAACAAAAACTCTCAGTGTATTATTTTCTTATAAATATTTATTAATTTCAATCTTTAATGAGGTCATTCCATTTACCAGAAACTCTGCAAGTTTATCAAGTTCAAGATAAATAAGGCCCACTCTGGTGCTTCAGGAGCCTTGATAGAAAGCTATATGATAGCAGTAATGATACTGCATGATGAGTTCTATGATAGGAGTGAAAAGGCGCTTTTGAGCCCTGAAGAGCTCTTTATTCTGTCCTGTGTTGTCTTAAAGAACTTCCTGGAGGAGATGACATTTGCATTTGTCTTGATGGATGAATAGGGGTTTGTAAAGTAGAGTGTTTTAGGAAAGAAATAGAGAATAACCAAAGTAAGGAGGCGTGAAAACAAAAGGAATGGTAAAAAAAAAAAAAAAAAAAAAGTCAGGTATTGGAGCATTTAGTGAGTGTAGTTCTTAGAACTACAAGGGATGAAACATGAAAGATTGTGCAGCAAGGCAGGAAGAGCTTTTTTGTGTGTTAGGATGAAATGTCAATAAATGAAATCACTATTTAATTGTGATAAACTCTTTCAGCCTTGACAAGTCATTTTAAAAAGTATGTTTATAATTTGGAATTCAAGATCCAGTTATTTCTTTTAATTACTCCAATTTTGTAGCAAATTACTTTTAAATATCCTGATGATGATAATTGGTACCTTGTAAAGAATGATTTAAAATCTTATAATAGCCACAGTTATCTCCTCCAATTTCATGTCTCACAACTCCTCAAAAATGCCCAACCATTGGTCCAGACTAAACGCCTCTGTAATGTCTCTAACAAACAGTATGCTGCCTTTGACTTTAACGATTTCACTTTTTGTTCTCACAGGAGATGAGCTCACTCTGCTCTTCTCTCAACTCTCTATATTTAAGGTAGCCATCAAGACTAAGCTTAAATACTTGCTCTTACATAAGTCTTCCAGCTTCTATTGGAAAAATTTTTATAGCGCTGATATTCTCCGTCCCCCATCTTTATATTTTGTACATTGTCTTTTTCTTCTCTGGTTTCATAGTTCATAAAATTGATCTTTTAGGGATTTATACATCATCTTCCATTTTTACAGAGAAAATTATACTAAGAAACTACCTAAAGATCTACTAATGACTACTTTGTGCATTTTTTCATTCAGTTTTCAAGTAATCATGTCCCTAGTATGTGCAAAAGCACTTGTCAGGTACTGGAGGTCAGAAGTGAACATGGTTCATGTTCTTCAGGAGGTCAGAGTCTAATGGGGAAGCCAGATATTGAAACAAATTTTGGGATTATTTATATGATATAGAGGTACCACAATGGGGGAAAATAACAACTCATCCATTGCGGCTGTACATGGGAGTTGAGGTGAAATTCAGCGAACACGTCATAGAAAGGAGGAATGTTTATAGGTTTGTGAGGGATGGAGTGTTTAATAGACTAATAAATTATTTATATTTCTAGAGAGAAGTAGCATACATTAAAGAGCAGAAAAGATATATTAGGGAGCTTCAGGTGCTGTGGTATGGTTGAATCATGAGGTTAGGAATGGGAAAGCACAAGATGAGACTAATAAGGTAGAAGAGGGCCTTGATGACTTGCAGTGGGGTTTGGGGTTTATCTTGAAATTGAAGGGACATTCTTGAAGGATTTAATCAGTAAGGTACCAGGATCACATTTGTATATTCAAACTATTACCCTTGTGGAATGGTGGAAAATGGATGGAGGATAGAAGAAATAAAGGGCAGGGGATAAAGTTAAGGATCTGTTTCAGTAGTCCAACTAAGGAGGGCCTTATGATTGGTAGTGGGAAGAGAGAGAAGGATAAAAGTAGTTTTTCAGGTAAAATAGACAAGATTTTGTCACTGATTGGATACAGCAAGTAAGGGAAGAGAGGAACCAAAAGATGATAGAGTGTTCCCCTTTATCTGCAAGGGATATGTTCTAAGACACCCCGTGGATGCCTGAAACCACAGAGAGTACCAAGCCCTGTATTGACTTTGTTTTTTTCCTATACCCTCAACCCACAGAAGTTAGGACTCGTACAGTAATGCCCACCCGTGAATGCAAATGCATTCTTTTATTTCTTACATTACACGAGCTCTTTGAAACATGTGAAGGTGTTTTGGCACATTGTCTCAATTTCCTCTTCATTATTTTACTCCTTTTAGTCTGAGTTAGGGTTCACCTCACCTCTTATGGGTAGAGAATCTTTTAAGCCTGAAACTTGTTGTCTAGCAAGAACTGTGAAGTTAGAGATTAAATAACAAAAGGTAGCCAAGCTCCATATGAGTTTCTTTTCATAAGAATGTGAAGTTCTTAAAAGGAAAAGGGGTTAGTAGGGGGCTTTACATCGGTCAATCCAAAATTAATTGCTCTTAATCTTGTTTTGAACTCCACCTGTTTCTCGGCCCCAATGAAGACTCTGGAGAGGGGCAAATTTGGACTCACCTGGAATATTCATGGGCTCCTGGAGTCTCTGCCCCATCTATCCCCTTCATACGTCTTAAGTTGTCTCTGATTTGTCAGATGTATGCGTATGGATAACAGTCTTACATTTCAAAGATCAAGACAGAGAGATTTATTGATGCACTTATGACAAGGAATGGGAGCCCTTAGACACCTGTGTCCCTCAAGAGTATGTGCCTGGCCTGCTATGCTTTTCATTCTTAATCATCTTTCTGATTGATTTTACTCATTTCCATTCTAATAACCAAATCTACATCCATCCTCAACCCAGATATTTCCTATTAGACCAAGTCAGATATATCCAATAGCCTATTTTACAAATGACCACTTCCTGGACTCCTAGCAGCTTCTAAATCAGCATTTATGAAACAGAATATACTGCATCCATCATCCAGTTTTTCATCCTGTCTTGTCTGAGCTAATGTACCACCTGGTTATCTAAGCAGAAAAATCTAAGTACAGTAGACACCCCTCTTATCTTCAGTTTCACTTTTCACAGTTTCAGTTTTACCCATGGGTCAATCGTGGCCCATAAATATTAAAGGGAAAATTCCAAAAATAAACAGTTTGTAAGTTTTCAATTGTGGTGCCGTTCTGACTAGCATGATGAAATCTCAGGCCATCCTGCTCCATACCCTTGGATGTGAATCATCCCTTTGTCCAACATATCCACACTGTATATGCCCCCCACCCATTGGCCACTCAGTAGCCACCTCTGTCATCAGATTGGCTGTTGGGTATCACAGCACTTGTGTTCAAGTAACCCTTATTTTATTTAACAGTGGCCGCAAAGCACAAGACTACTGATGCTGGCAATTTACTTTATAAATCAGGCACAGTGAGACAAGACTAGTGATGCTGGCAATTTACTTTATAAATCAGGCACGGTGAGAGAATATCCAAATTGCCAGCATCAGTAGTATCTGATAAATATCTCTGTCTTGATCTTTGAAATGCAAGACTGTTATCCATACACATACATCTGACAAATCAGAGACAACTTAAGACGTATAAAGGGGGCAGATGGGGCAGAGACTCCAGGAGCCCATGAATATTCCAGGTGAATCCAAATTTGCCCCTCTCCAGTTCCTTCATAGGGACCGAGAAACAGGTGGAGTTTAAAACAAGATTAAGAGCAATTAATTTTGGATTGACCGATGTAAAGCCCCCTACTAACCCCTTTTCCTTTTAAGAACTTCACATTCTTATGAAAAGAAACTCATATGGAGCTTGGTTACCTTTTGCTATTTAATCTCTAACTTCAGAGTTCTTGCTAGACAACAAGTTTCAGGCTTAAAAGATTCTCTACCCATAAGAGGTGAGGTGAACCCTAACTCAGACTAAAAGGAGTAAAGTAATGAAGAGGAAATTGAGACAATGTGCCAAAACACCTTCACATGTTTCAAAGAGCTCGTGTAATGTAAGAAATAAAAGAATGCATTTGCATTCACCGGTCGGTATTACTGTGCGAGTCCTAACTTCTGTGGGTTGAGGGTTGAATGTGTGGTATAAAATCAGAGGGAGCCTATGTGGACTTGAGAAGGAGAGTGGGAGAGGGAGTAAAAAAAACTGTTTGTAGATTGTGCACATAAGACTGTAGTTGTGGGAATCAGTATTCTCATATTGGTTCCTTATCACGTTTATCTTTCTACTCCTATTATAGTATCCTCAATGGAATAATATGGCACTTCCTCTTTTTCTCCCTCTCTTTACCTCCCTCCCTCTTTCTCTTCTCCTCCTTCCCTGCTTCCCTCCCTGCCTTCCTTCCTCTCTTCCTTCCTTTGCCTTAGAGTTTTTACCACTGAACATAACATTCTGGTTAATAAATACTTATAAATATGTTTTAATCTCGTAACATTCTGGTTAATAAATACTCATAAATTTGTTTGTATTCTATGGTATCTGAAAACACTGAATCATTTACAACTGAATATGTACATTTTTTGTCCTTAATTTTGTTTCTTCATATTTTACATTCAACTTTTATAACTTGCTATTCAAACTTTATAACTTGAAAACACTAATAATATATTCACTTGCCATTCGAAGAGACTGAATTTCAAAAACTCATAGACTGATACTCTGCTACAAAAAGTATGCTGAGCTGTAGAAAATTTGTTCAGCATAGTTGTTTGGATTTCTACTTATTTTAAATTTATGGGAATTGGCAGCCCTCTTTCTTTATCCAGAGGCAATGCTTCAAGCACTTTTCCTATTTTCATCGTATGTACAGGAAGATATAAATGTATTCATCTTAAAAGTATCTGAAATTCCTTGTGCCACATTTTGATTCTGGTTTTAGGATCTTCTTTGTTATTTGTACAGGTGCTAATTATCCAAATATCCCATCTTGTTAGGTGTTTTAAGAGTATTATTTGTGTTTCTTCTTAATAAATCACATAAAATTGAGACTAACTCTGGAAATAAAGTAACTGCCTGTATTTCGTTCTATCCATTATTTTAAAATTAAGAATAGAGATTTAAGTTTTGTACAACAAAAAGTAAATGTGAGAATATTAGGCTTTGGATTTGGAGAGAGGGGAAAAAGACTTGGTTTCTATGAGAGTTCCACCAAAACTAGATATATGATGTACATTTTAGTTTTCTATTACTATCTAACAAAGTGTTTCAAAATTTAATGTTTAAAGCATCCACCATTGTCTTTGTTAACATTCAGGTAAAACTTGGGTCACTGTTTTTCTGTTCCATGTGTCATCAATTCTCAAGTGGTTCTAGTGAGATGAAAGCTGAGCCTGAATATCCAATATGGCTTCACTCACCTGGTGCCTTGGCAAGGATGGTTTGGAGGCTGAGCCTGTCTCTTACTTTCCATATGGCTCTTTCCACGTAGCCTGCCTGGGCTTCTTTACCTAGGAAGGTACCAGGAGCAAGTCTTCTGAGTAGCAGAGGCAAAACTGCAGGTCTTTTTAGGCCCAGACTCAGAAGTTGAATAGCATCATTTTGGCTGCTTTCTATTGGTCAAAACAAGACACAAGGTCAGTCTAGGTCCAAAGGGGGAGGAACTAGACTCCATCCCTTGATGGAGAACTGGCAAGATCACATTGCAGATGAGCATATGGGGTAGGAAATATTGTTGTGACCATTGTTAGAAACCCAGTCTATCAATACTGCAACCTGGTTTAGTTCTCTCCATTTTATCAGGACTAGGCTTTCTTCATTTTGTAAAATGAGGTGGTTAATTCATTTGTGCAATATATAATTATTAGATAGTTATAATAAACTGTTGAACAAAACAGCTATAACTTTAGTCCTATGAAGCTTATCTTTGAATTGGATTAGGTAAAGTTTAAGATTCCCTCTCTTAGAATATTCAGTGGTATTGAAGCAAAGGTACAGCCGGAGTTTCTTACTGGGGAACGTGATTTGTCTCAAGGAACATTTTATTTTTTGTTGTAGTTTTCTTTAGATTTTTAAAAAACAACCTGATTACCACAGATACTGTTATACTTCATTATTTTAAAATTATTTGTCTCCATATACACCAAATAAACAGAAAAAACTCCATCTCTGAACAGTTAAATAAAACCTCAATGAAGAAAATATGATGCAATGGCTGGAGTTCTATAAACTAGCTACTGACAGAATCAAGGACAATTACTTTTCATCAGACTATCCTTTCATTTGCTAGGCAGATATGAGAGAATAACTGACACAGAGAATAAAATACTAAAACTATTCTTTTTTACACTAACTGGTAGTAACTAAAACACAAAAACGAAGTAGCTTAGCTTTTTATTAAAACCAAAGGCTTTGGGACAAAATTATGTTGTCCAACCTGTCGACATCACCATTTACAACAAAATAAAATAAGCCAATCTTGTATCACACCTTTCCCGAACCAGTGTATTTAGCCTTTTCAAAATCTTATGGTTGTAGTTTCAAAAGCAGAGTCAATTACACAGACAAATGAAACTGATGAATTAACTAATTTGTATTCTCCCTAACTGTTTGGATGAAACTCCATAAACATGTTGTTAGTTCCATTCCTCTGAGCTTTGAATAATTTACTGTTTGTGACAATAAAAGCACAACAGGGAATACTTTATCGTATGCCAGATTCAAACTGAGTGAAATACAACAGTTTATAATCTGTGAAACAGAAAGAAGATTGGTCTTTGAAAAACATTTGCATGTAGAGTAACTGCTTCAACACCACAATTCTAAAAGCTCCTATGAGCTGAAATCCAGTGCTATCACTTAACACGTTGTATAAATGATAAGCAGGGTGTATCTCTTCCTGTTTGCATATAAAAATAACTTTACCTTCTGGGACTATTTTTGTAGGCATTATTTTAATTCATAGTGTAAAGATGAGAATTGTGGAAATAGTAACCAAAATAAAATTGCAAATGCTCAGCTTGAGGGAATGAAGTGTTAATTATTTTCTGAAAAATAATACATACACAAAAATACATAAGTATAAAAATGCATTTAGCCTTCTTCCACTATACTCATTCAGACCTTTTCCACTTGAAGAATAGGGCAGAGCAGAGGCCTTTGAATTTTTGTTTAGGGAAGTTACAGGGACCATGTTTTCTTTATCATTTTGTTCAGATTTTAATTTAATTTTGATATTATTCAGTAAAATTGACTCCTTAAATATGCAGTTCTCTGAATTTAACATATGAATAGATTCACATAATTACCACCGTAATTAGGGACAGAACAGTTACATCATTCCAAGGAGATTTCTTGTGCTACCTCTTTGTCGTCACTCCCTCCTCCCACTCTTCATCTCTGACAATCACTAATCTGCATTTCTCATCATTATAGTTTTATCTTTTTAAGAGTGTTATAGGAACATAATCATACCAAATGTAACCTTTTGAGACTGGCATATTTTATTCAGTAAGCATAATGCATTTATTTGGTGTTAATCCAAATTGTTAGATTTATCAATAATTCATTTTTATTGCAGCATTTGTATTCCATTGTGTGGAGCTTTATCCATTCACTCACTGAAGGACATCTGGGTTGTTTACAGTGTTTAGTACTTACTAATAGAGCTGCTATAAGCATTCATGTATAGGTTTTGTATGGACATATGCTTTCATTTCTCTAAGGTAAATACCCAACAGTGGGATTGCTGGGTTCATGGTAGGTGTATGTTTAACTTTTTCAAGAACTGCCAAACAGTTTTTCAAAGTGGTCAAATCCTTTAGCATTCCCAACAGCAAGATTTTAGAGTCTAGCTGCTCCATGTTCTTGCCAACACTTGACATTGTCAGTATTTTTTATTTTAGTCATTCTAAAATGCATGTAGAAGGGTGGGAGGGAGGCTCAAGAGGGGGGGGATAGGGGGATATACGTATGCATATCACTGATTCACTTTGTTATACAGCAGAAACTAACACAATATTGTAAAGCAATTATACTCCAATTAAGATGTTAAAAAAATAAATAAATAGAATGCATGTAGAGGAATCTCCTTGATATTTCCCTAATATTTGCTGGTAGTGAACATCTCTTCATTTACATTTTATGGCCATCAGTATATCCTCATTGGTGAAATATCTGTTCCAGTCTTTTTGTTCATTTTTAAATGAGTTCTTTTCTTGCTGTTGAGTTTTGAGATTTCTTTATATACACTGGATGCAAATCTCTTGTTGGATATGTGATATGCAAATATTTTTTCCTAGTTAGTACCTTGTCTTTTCATTCTCTTAAAAGTGTCATTTGCACAGCAAAGTTTTTTTTAATTTTGATAAAGTCCAATTTATGATTTTATATTTTATACATTATGATTCTAGTGTCGTCTCAGAATTTTTGCCTAATGCCAAGACATAAAGATTTTCTTTTATGTTTTCTTCTAAAACTTCAGAATTTTACGTGTTACATTTGTGCTAGTTTTTGCATATGGTTTATGTATGATTTTTGTATTTGAAGTGTAAATTAAGGTTCATTTTTACATGTAAATGTCCAATTGTTCCTCCACCTTTCGTTGAATTGTTTCTCTATTGATGTTTTTTTTTTAATAAATAACTTTTTTTTTTTAATTAATTTATCTAGTTTTGACTGCATTGGGTCTTCGTTGCTGCCCACGGGCTTCTCATTGTGGTGGCTTCTCTTGTTGCGGAGCACGGGCTCTAGGTGTGCAGGCTTCAGTAGTTGTGGCTTGCAGGCTTCAGAGCACAGGCTCAGTAGTTGTGGCGCATGGGATTAGTTGCTCCATGACATGCGGGATATTCCCAGACCAGGGTTCGAACCCATGTCCCCTGCATTGACAGGCATCTTAACCATTGCGCCACCAGGGAAGCCCTATTGAATTGTTTTTATAACCTTTTCAAAAATTACATGTTCATCTATATGTGGGTTTATTTCTGGACCCTCTATATTCTTTCATTGATTTATTTGTCTACTCTCTTACCAATACCACACTGTCTTGATTACTGTGACTTCATAAGTTTTAAAATTGGGTGGTACAATTTCTCCAACTTTATATTATTTTTCAAAATTGTTTTTTGGTGTTAAGTTTAAAAAATATTTTTGATTAAAAATAGCATAAAATATGCATTAAAAACAATTCATTAGAAAAAATTCTACTTGGAATACACTGTGTGAAGCTTTTATAAATTGAAATGTGAAGAGGTTTGGACTTTTGGCTACTTAATTTTTGATTAATATTTCCATCCATTAATAAGAGATTGCTTAAGTAAACTATGCCACATCCAACTAATGGAGCACTATGAAGCTCTAAAAAAGAATGAGGAGGACGTCTAGTTCTCAGTGATCCTAGGGTGCATTGTACATGAAAAAATATAGGTACAACGATTATATAGAGTATACTAACATTTGTGTAAAAAGGAGGAAATAAAATGTATATCATTATCTGCTTATATTCACAAAAAGTAATAACGAAGCATGGAAAGAATCAACCAGAAACTAATGAATTAGTTACTTACAGGAGAAAGTGGGATAGGGAAAAAAAACAGGAAAAACAATGCCTCTGTGAGTATAAGTTCTTACATAGTTTTGACCTTATATAAATGATTTATAAAACAGAAAGATAACTACAAATAACAAAGATGGAGAAATTAAAACTGAGCTTGAATACAAGCAAAGACAAATGTATATCAAATTTTTAGCATAACTGCACAGAAGAAAAATTAATCAAAATAACTCTACTTGCTCAAAGGGATATTTTCAAGATAACAAACATACAAACAAAAACTGTAGGCAATCTTAAACTTCACCAAATCATTTTTGAGTTTTGATTATCATAAAATGGATATGAGTCACAATCTTTAAAATCTCATAAATGTTAATCATTATTTTAAGAATTTTATTATTTTTAAAGTTATTTTATATTATATTTGGATACATATACACACATCCATAAATGTTTAATATAGAAATCATCCAATACATAATATTTTACAATCATTTTATTTTCCATTTGGTAAATTTGTTTATGAAAGAGAGAGTCTTACACGGAAATGTCATATTAGGGCTTTCTTGAAAAACTGGTTTTTCTCTCATAATTTTTTCTTTAAAATTTTATCAGTCTTATCTAATGTAATGTGAAGGATTCCTTTAACACAAGATTTTACTTTATTGATGATCTTTTTTTTTTTAACAACCCCTGCCATCTTAAATTGAAATCATATAAGCAATTGCATAACTTAACAAATGATCAAGAAAGTTCAACAAAGAAACAAAAATTCCCCACTTTCCAAACATTATCTAAACCTGGACTGATATATTTGATAGCTGTGTACTCATTTTTTAATAAAACTATGTGTCCATTTTTCTTTCCAAAGATGTTAATGGGTGGACTTATCCAAAATTTATACCTTGTATGCAATACTACATATCTATGTATTTTTCTTGATATTAAATCTTGGTATTATTGAGATACATTTGCCATTGTTTCCAGGCTTGCAGAGCTTGGAGGTGTGCTGTGTGTAATTGTTCTCTGACATTGATCCAATGGCTCCTGCCAAACAGGCACTGGCATTCACATTATAGGTCATTTTTCTTCATTGGGATTTTTTTCCTGAATAATTTATTTTTCTCATAAGATCATGCTCTGTAAAAATATGCTCTGACTATAGTTCAAGCAATTGGTGCTCATTATCTATAAAGTCTCTAGAGTAATATTAAAACAAATTGTCTGTTTCCAATATTTAATGATGTACTATGATAGTTATGGTATCATCTGCAGTACTGAGGTTATAGCTTTGATCTTTTTAGAGCTTCTTGGGGTAAAACATTACACATAACAAATTTTAAGCAATGCATTTTGTTCATTTTATTTTGCAGATATGCTATGTGAAATCTATTCACATATATATCTGCAATTTACTCTAAATTTTGGCACAAAAAAGGCATTCAAATATATTAAAGTCAGTGAGTTAGAATTCTTTATAATAACATTTAGGGACTCAAAACTATTCTTTTTTTTTTTTAAATTTATTTAATTTATTTATTTTTGGCTGTGTTGGGTCTTCATTGTGGTGCACATGCTTCTCATTGCAGTGGCTTCTCTTGTGGAGCACGGGCTCTAGGTGAGTGGGCTTCAGTAGTTGTGGCACGCAGGCTCAGTAGTTGTGGCTTGCAGGCTCTAGAGCACAGGCTCATTAGTTGTGGCACAGGGGCTTAGTTGCTCCACGGCATGTGGGATCTTCCTGGACTAGGGCTGGAACCCGTGTCCCCTGCATTGGCAGGCGGATTCTTAGCCCCTGGGCCACCAGGGAAGTCCCAAAACTATTCTAATTGTTGATATGAGAGTCACACCTGCCTTTGAATCTTACTTTCTAAAAGTGTAGTTGAATAGTGAGAGGTGTTAGTGAAATAATGTGGACGGAGTGTGACTCAATAATTTTTATTGAAACTTTAGTAAGTAAAAATGTAACATAGATTAAAGATCTGGCTTTAAAAATGGGTCTGATCTAAAAATATTTCAAAGTGATTAATGAATAAGTTTTATCTTTTCTTACAATTGATTTTTGAAGACCAATTATAATAATTTTTGCATAAAATTGAAAATGCAATACATAACTATGTTTTCTAAACTTAATTCTTTTTCTATTTCCTTCTAACAATTTTTGGGCCTGTATCACAAATTTCAACATATTTGAAATTTCTTTTTGTCTTTTAGTTAGTATAATTTGTTCGGCATGAAAATATGGAATTTGTAGAGTTGTGCGTTGACTTTTTCTTTGTTCTCTGCGTCATTAATGGTATTGCTAGTTATCTATGTAAGAGCAATTGGAAACCTTCTAGATTTCCTCTTCTTCCCATATTAAATCACCCTTGTTCTTTTTAGATTCAATCTTCTAATTATCATTTGAAACTATTCTTTTCTCTTACTGCCCCTGTCTGAGATGAACATTCATTATCTCCCATTTGGAAACTAGTGAGAGCCTACCAACCAATATTACTACTTTTGGTCTATTTCTCCTTCAATCAGTCCTTCAAATTGCTAACAACATTATCATTGTAAAGTAGAAATCTAGAGTATTACAACACTCTCCTGCTTTAACCCCTTACTCCTGCAGGATAAAGTCTAAATTCCTTTTGTTTGTCATTTAAGAATATTGTTTGATCACAACCTACCTTTACAGCATCCAGGGACAGCTATTCCAGACACTGTGGAATCTTCACTATTTTAAGTAAATTCCATGATGGTTAAAGTTTTGATATCTTTGTAGCCCTCTTGAATAACAATCTGTTCTTCTCCACTATTTAAGTGATGCAGATTTATTTAAATTCCCTCCCCTTATAGTGAGGTCCTCCCTCTTCAGCTCTTTGAGATCCCTAAAGGGTATATATATATTTATCTTTGTAACTTAACACATTTTCTGACATATAGTATGCATTTCACTTCATATGTGCTGAATGATAGAATGAGTGATTAGATTTTATAGATTAGGAAACTGAAGCATCAGTGGTTAAGTAATAAAAGTTAATGAAAGAGCAGAGATGCATTTAAAACAGGAGTACAGTTATGAATATGGTGGCTTTTTCACCAAAGCCAAAGAATCTCACTAAAGTAGAGGTCTTGCTAAGTTAAATTAGTTCAGCTAAATGGTTGACTTAATGATGCTCATGCTTAGAAAAAGTTTTGATTGACAATCACCTTTTGAGAATAAGAAACGGAAAAGAAAAAAATACAAGGTTTAAATCAGTCTTTTAAGGGTATTTGCTTTCATCAGGTATGGTAAGATACTCAGACCTGGAAATGAGTATTATGAAGGAAGAAGCTTATTATACTTGGGTAGTTCCCTAGGAACAGGAGTCACAGGAGCCACATAAGGGAACCACACAGGCAGGCGTCAAGATGGGTCAGGAGGCGGAGGGAGCGAGGGAAATCATGGGCAGGAGGCTTATTGTAGTTTCCTTAGAAGGAAACAGTAGAGACCCTAATAAAGGAAGGAGTTTAGGGTACAGGGCTCTAGATTGACTCGTTTGAATAACAAAGGTATGCTCACAAGTGAGTTGTTTACTATCTAGGAATTGGCTAACCCTGGAGGGACAGTCTATCCTGGGTCAGCAAGGCCCCAAGATGTCAAAGCCTCAGAATACAGAAAATGAAAAACATGGTTAATATGATAAGAATAAGATAAAGCTGTGTGAAATGAATCTCAAACAATAATGAAGTAACTGATAAGGAATGCTCATCACCTCCTCCTTGCTTTTTGGTGGAAAAAAAAAAAAGAAAAATCTTTATTTGCAACTGTTTGGCTCTTGTGAACTAATGAAGTATGTCAGTTAGTACCTGCAGCTGAGAGCAACACCTCTGAAAGCAGAGGCTTTGTTTGCAAACAACTCAAATAGCAAGACCCTGCGATGGAAAACTGAAAGCTCTCTCTAATGCACAGCCAGAGCCAGCAGCTCCAGCAGCAAGTGGTAGAGTAAGGATACCTCATCCATGGCAAATGGCTCTCGTGCATTAATCAGCTGCTTTCACGGCACAGATCCTTGAGACCCAGGGAGAGGGCGGGGGGATGGCAGGGTCCGGATGATGTTTGTTTCCAAACCTTTTGTGATCTGGACAGTCCTTTGTATCAAATTACTGTCTATGTGGTGGTGAACTCCCTTTTATCTTGCTAGAGATAAAGAGCAATGAATTAAAACTTTGAAGCAAGGTAGGGCAAAAGACGGAAGAATATTTTTCAGCCACTCCAGTTCAAAGCCAGTTATAAGCACTGCCTGCCTAGCCTGTTAGCCCATCCATCATCCTCTTATGTGATTCATCAATCCACTTTTACTCATGGGTGAGTAGTTACCTTCAATTTACACTCCACTGAGGTGTTAGTGCCAGGGATACATGGGGTTTGCTGGTGGATTTCTTCATGTTAATGCCCAAATGAAGGACATGAATTAATGCAACCACAGGAAGGCAAGCTTCTCTGGCCTGAAGGATGCCATCTTAAAGTCTTGGAGGGTTAGGATGGTGGAAAAAACAAGTACACCCTTATTTAAAGGGTGATTCCCTAGCACAGGAGCTCTGTTTCAGTTAAAAATCACATCAATGCATACTTTTAGTCTCCACAGAAAATTAAATAGAAACTTGTGGCCAAATTACTGAGGAAAAAAGAGCTGCATAAACACCACTATCATTGACCTTAATGTAAAACAGGACACACTGAGTAACTGTGAAATGAAGGATTTTGGACTCTTGTTAGTTTTTCTTCTCCTTTCTAGCCTGTTCTGAAAGTGCACCCAGCGTAGGTGATAGTCCTACCCCTCTGCCCAAGAGAGAAAGAATTCAAGACTCCGGCTGGCTTCTCTTTCATTGACTTTTCTGCAGACTTGGTAAAGCAAGTGAGAAGGCCACAGCTACCGCTGCATGACTGAGAGAATTGCTTTAGCAAATAGCGCCCAGATGGGAAAAAAATGTTCTACTGGAGGAAAGGATTCTGTTTGTCAATCCAAACAGATCATTTAGGCTTCAATTAAGAAGAAATTCAGGAGTACTTGACTATAGCATAATCTCTGAGTAAAAAAGCCCTTTTGTGTGAACTCAAATTTTCTACCAGGGACACTGAAGGTGAAGAATAAGATGAGGAAAGAGAGAGAATAGGTAAGCTAAACCATGTTCTCTGCCACAAAATAGAAGGTTAAGGGTAAGAATGGATTTCAGGTGATAAAAACAAGTGCACACAAAAGACTTAGAGGTCCTCTCTGAAATTCTTCTAACAGGAACTCCATCCTACTCTGTACTTGTCCAGATATAATTACATGAAAGTTTCCAAAGTAATTTTGAGAAGTTATGAAATTCATCAAAGTGAGTTTCCTATGGTTATCAACAAGTCAGTCTTGTGTTTACAATTTATGACTTTTCTAATGTGACTTCTAGAATGTGGGAAAGGTGAGTTAAAGGAATAAAAACCAGAACACCTGCTTTCAATGGAAGAAAGAAATCCTAAAATAAAGCTCTCTTCCCCACCCTCTTTAAATTCTGTAGTTACTCTTCTATGTGAACACCTTCTGTGTGAAATGCATAGAGCAGGGACAAACACGAAGTTCTATGCTGGGTACAGTGTTTGGCTTTGAAGCTGTTCAGAGTTTTATAGGGCAGAGGCAAATAAACAGATAACTACCTTGCAAGAGAAGGGGGAAAATGCCGGATGAGTCCTATATGTCTCAGAACAAGATATTCTGCCAAAGAATATAAAATCTTCGTAGAAAAGTTCTAAATATTAGATCTGCTGAACTATGTGTTGTCCCGGTAACCCAACTGAGGCAACTCCTTTAGTGAAAACTCCACTAAACTAGGTGTGCTTAAGTGACTACCCCCACTTTTGTTGGTATCTCTGGGGCCACTCAAGACTGAAGGGTGCAGGAGGAGCTCAGTACATTATTTGCAGAGCAGAACTAAAACAGAAGGTGTTTGCTCTTAAGAGAGCCTTAGCAATTACTTCTATTTCCTATTCTGTTCTTAACATGAGATTGACTCATAGCTGATAACTAATGTTGAGATGTGCAGTTTGTAATTATTTCTCTTAATTCTCTTATAGCTTTATTTTTTTATTGGAGTATAGTTGCTTTAAAATATTCTGTTAGTTTATACTGTACAGCAAAGTGAATCAGCTATATGTATACATATATCCCCTCTTTTTTGGATTTCCTTCTCATTTAGATCATTACAGAGCACTGAGTAGCGTTCCCTGTGCTATACTGTAGGTTCTCGTTAGTTAGGTACTTTATACATGGTATCAGTAGTGTATCTATGTCAATCCCCATCTCCTAGTTCATCCCACTCCCCTCCCTCTTGGCATCCGTAAGTTTGTTTTCTACGTCTGTGTCTCTGCTTTGTAAATAAGATTGTCTATACCAATTTTTTCAGATTCCACATATACATGTTAATATACGATTTTTGTTTTTCTCTTTCTGACTTACTTAACTCTGTATGACAGTCTCTAGGTCCATCCATGTCTCTACAAATGACCCAATTTTGTTCCTTTCCATTCTTCTAATGATGGACATTTAGGTTGCTACCATGTCCTGGCTGTTGTAAATAGTGCTGCAATGAACATTGGGGTGCATGTGTCTTTTTGAATTATGGTTTTCTCTGGGTATATGCCCAGTAGTGGGATTGCTGTGTCATATGGTAGTTCTATTTTTAGTTTTTTAAGGAATCTCCATACTGTTCTCCATAGTGGCTGTATCAATTTACATTCCCACCAACAGTGCAAGAGGGTTCCCTTTTCTCCAAGCCCTCTCCAGCATTTGTTGTTTGTAGATTTTCTGATGATGCCCATTCTAACTGGTGTGAGGTGATACCTCATTGTAGTTTTGACTTGCATTTCTCTAATAATTAGTGATGTTGAGCATTTTTTCATGTACCTCTTGGCCATCTGTATATCTTCTTTAGAGAAATGTCTATTTAGGTCTTCAGCCTATTTTTGGATTGGGTTGTTTGTTTTCTGATATTGAGCTGCATGAGCTGCTTGTTAATTAATTTTGGAGATTAATCCTTTGTCACTTGGTTCATCTGCAGACATTTTCTCCCATTCTGAAGGTTGTCTTTTCTTTATGGTTTCCTTTTGCTGTGCAAAAACGTCTAAGTTTAATTCGGTTCCAATTGTTTATTTTTGTTTTTATTCTCATTACTCTAGCAGGTGGGTCAAAAAAGATCTTGCTGCGATTTATGTCAAAGAGTGTTCTGCCTATGTTTTTCCTAAGAGTTTTAGAGTGTCCGGCCGTACGTTTAGGTGTTTAATCCATTTTGACTTTATTTTTGTGTATGGTGTTAGGGAGTGTTCTAGTTTCATTCTTTTACATGTAGCTGTCCAGTTTTCCAAGCATCACTTATTGAACAGGCTGTCTTTGCTCCATTGTATATTCTGGCCTCCTTTGTCATAGATTAGGTGACCATAGGTGCATGGGTTTATCTCTGGGCTTTCTATCCTGTACCATTGATCTATATTTCTGTTTTTGTGCCAGTACCATACTGTCTTCATTAATGTAGCTTTTTAGTATAATCTGAAGTCAGGGTGACTGATTCCTCTAGCTCCATTTTTATTTCTCAAAATGGCTTTTGCTATTTGAGGTCTTTTTGTGTTTCCATACAAATTGTAAAATTTTTTTTCTAGTTCTATGAGAAATTCCACTGGTAATTTGATAGGGATTGCATTGAATCTGTAGATTGCTTTGGGTAGTATAGTCATTTTCACAATATTGAATCTTCCAATCCAAGAACATGGTATATCTCTCCATCTGTTTGTGTTGTCTTTGATTTCTTTCATAAGTATCTTATAGTTTTCTGCATAAAGGTCTTTTGTCTCCTTAGGTAGGTTTATTCCTAGGTATTTTATTATTTTTGTTGCAATGGTAAATGGGATTGTTTCCTTAATTTCTCTTTCTGATCTTTTGTTGTTAGTGTATAGGAATACAAGAGATTTCTGTGCATTAATTTTGTATCCTGCTACTTTACCAAATTAATTGATTAGCTCTAGTAGCTTTCTGGTAGCATCTTTAGGATTCTCTCTGTATAGTATCATGTCATCTGCAAACAGTGACAGCTTTACTTCTTCTTTTCTGACTTGGATTCCTTTTATTTCTTTTTCTTCTCTGATTGCCGTGGCTAGGACTTCCAAAACTATGTTGAATAATAGTGGTGAGAGTAGGCACCCTTGTCTTGTTCCTTATCTTAGTGGAAATGGTTTCAGTTTTTCACCATTGAGAATGATATTTGCTGTGGGTTTGTCATATATGGCCTTTATTATGTTGAAGTAAGTTCCCTCTGTGTCTACTTTCTGGAGGATTTTTATCATGAATGGGTGTTGAATTTTGTAGAAAGCTTTTTCTGCATCTATTGAGATGATCATATGGTTTTTATTCTTCAATTTGTTAATATGGTGTATCACGTTGATTGATTTGTGTATATTGAATAATCCTTGCATCCCTGGGATAAATCCCACTTGATCATGGCGCATGGTCCTTTTAATGTGTTGTTGGATTCTGTTTGCTAGTATTTTGCTGAGGATTTTTGCATCTATGTTCATCAGAGATATTGGCCTGTAGTTTTCTTTTTTTGTGATATCTTTGTCTGGTTTTGGTATCAGGGTGATAGTGGCCTCATAGAATGAGTCTGGGAGTGTTCTTCTGTCTGTAATTTTTAGAAGAGTTTGAGAAGGATGGCTGTTAGCTCTTCTCTAATTGTTTGATAGAATTTGCCTGTGAAGCCATCTGGTCTTGGACTTTTGTTTGCTGGAAGATTTTTAAACACAGTTTGAATTTCATTACTTTTGATTTGTCTGTTCATATTTTCTATTTCTTCCTGGTTCAGTCTTGGAAGGTTGTACTTTTCTAAGAATTTGTCTATTTCTTCCAGGTTGTCTATTTTAGTGGCATAGAGTTGCTTGTAGTAGTCTCTTATGATCCTCTGTATTTCTCCAGTGTCCATTGTAATTTCTCCTTTTTCATTTCAAATTTTACTGATTTGAGTCCTCTCCCTTTTTTTCTTGATGAATCTGGCTAATGGTTTATCAATTTTGTTTATCTTCTCAAAGAACCAGCTTTTAGTTTTATTGATCTTTGCTATTGTCTTTTCATTTCTTTTTTATTTATTTTTGCTCTTACCTTTAGGATTTCTTTCCTTCTAGTAACTTTAGGTTTTGTTTGTTCTTCTTTCTCTAGTTGCTCTAGGTGTAAGGTTAGGTTGTTTATTTGAGATATTTCTTGTTTCTTGAGGTATGAGTGTATTGCTATAAACTTCCCTCTTAGAACTGCTTTTGCTGTGTCCCATAGGTTTTGGGTTGTTGTTTTTTTTGTTGTCATTTGTTTTTAGGTATTTTTTGATTTTCTTTTTGATTTCTTCAGTGATCTCGTGGTTATTTAGCAACACACTGTTTGGCCTCCATGTGTTTGTGCTTTTTACAGTTTTTTTTTTCCTGTAATTGATTTCTAATCTCATAGTGTTGTGGTAGGAAAAGATGCTTGATACAACTTCAATATTGCTAAATTTACCGAGGCTTGATTTGTGACCCAAGATGTGGTCTATCCTGGAGAATGTTCCGTGTGCACTTGAGAAGAAAGTGTATTCTGCTACTTTCAGATGGAATGTCCTATAAATATCACTTAAGTCTATCTGGTCTAATGTGTTATTTAAGGCTTGTGTTTCCTTATTAATTTTTGTCTGGATGATATATACATTGGTGTAAGTGGAGTGTTAAAGTCCCCCATCATTATTGTGTTGCTGTGGATTTCTCCTTTTTTGGCTGTTAGCATTTGCCTTATGTATTGAGGTGCTCCTATGTTGGGTGCCTAAATATTTACAATTGTTATATCTTCTTCTTGGATTGATCCCTTGATCATTATGTAGTGTCCTTCCTTGTCTCTTGTAACATTCTTTATTTTAAAGTCTATTTTATCTGATATGAGTATTGTTGCTCCAGCTTTCTTTTTATTTCCATTTTCATGGAATATCTTTTTCCATCCCCTCACTTTCACTCTGTATGTGTCCCTGGGTCTGAAGTGGGTCTCCTGTAGACAGCATATATATGGGTCTTGTTTTTGTATCCATTCAGTCAGTCTGTGTCTTTTGGTTGGAGCATTTAATCCATTTACGTTTAAGGTAATTATCAATATGTATGTTCCTATTACCATTTTCTTAATTGTTTTGGGTTTGTTTTTAAAGGTCTTTTTCTTCTCTTGTGTTTCCTGCCTAAAGAAGTTCTTTTAGCATTTGTTGCAAAGTTGGTCTGGTGGTGCTGAATTGTTTTAGTTTTTGCTTGTCTGTACAGTTTTTGATTTCTCTGTCAAATCTGAATAAGACCCTTGCTGGGTAGAGTATTCTTGGTTGTAGGTTTTTCCCTTTCATCACTTTAAATATATCATGCCACTTCCTTCTGTACTCCAGAGTTTCTGCTGAGAGATCAGCTGATAACCTTATGGGGATTCCCTTTTATGTTATTTGTTGCTTTTCCCTTGCTGCTTTTAATATTTTTTATTTGTATTTAATTTTGGTTAGTTTGATTAATATCTGTCTCAGTGTGTTTCTCCTTGGGTTTATCCTGTGTGGGACTCTCTGCACTTCCTGGACTTGAATGACTATTTCCTTTCCCATGTTAAGGAAGTTTTTGACTATAATCTCTTCAAATATTTTCTTAGACCCTTCCTCTTTCTCTTCTTCTTCTGGGACCCCTATAATTCAAATATTGGTGCGTTTAAGGTTGTCCCAGATGTCTCTGAGACTGTCCTCAATTCTTTGCATTCTTTTTTCTTCATTCTGCTCTACGACAGTTATTTCCACCATTCTATCTTCCAGCTCACTTATCCATTCTTCTGTCTGATATTGATAGTCTGATAGTTATTCTGAGATTGATTCCTTCTAGTGTCTTTTTAATTTAAGTTATTGTGTTGTTCATCACTGTTTATTGGTTCTGTAGTTTTTCTAGGTCCTTGTTAAACATTTATTTTCTCCATTTTATTTCTGAGATTTTGGATATCTTTACTATCGTTATTCTGATTTCTTTTTTTGGGTAGCTTGCCTATTTCCTCCTCATTTATTTGGTCTTGTGGGTTTTTATCTTGCCCCTTCTTCTGCAACATATTTCTTTGTCTTCTCATTTTGTCTAACTTACTGCATTTGAAGTCTCCTTTCATCAAGCTGCAGGGTTGGAGTTCCTCTTGCTTCTGTGTCTGCCCCCCTCTCTTATAGCTTTTAAAAATTCTTATCTAAAAGTAAATCATTTTATTGACACTGCAGCCTATATGCTAAGGTCATTAACAGGTATTTTTGTTTGCTTATTTATCATTTTTAAAGGTATCATTTAGTAAATTTGACACTTTTTCTTTTGGTGTTCAGTTCTATGAATTTTAACATGTTTATATTTGGGTAACTACCACAACAATCAGGATGCAGAATGATTCTATCAATGCAAAGAATTCCCTTATACTATCCTTTATCGTTGCTCCCTCCTCCCCATTACCCTTGAGAATCACTGATCTCTTCTCCATAATAGTGATGTTTGAAGAGTGTCAGATAAATAGAATTATATAGTATGTAACCTTTTGAGATTGTTTTCTTTTACTCAGCATAATGCCTTTGACAGTTGTTGAAATTATGTGTGTGCCACTAATTCATTTTTTTTTATTTCTGAGTAATATTCCATTGACTGCATATACCAATGTATATACTACCATTTGTCCTTGAAGGACATGTGGGTTGTTTCAGTTTGTGGTGTTTATTAATAGAGCTGCTGTGAGCATATAAGTGAACATAAGTTTTGTGTGAACATATGTTTTCATTTATCTAGGGTAAACACTCAGGAATCAGGTTACTTAGTTGTTTGGTGAGCGTATAAGGAACAGTCTCATAGTTTTTTTGTATGTTTTATTTTTACATAATTTGTTTCCATGTTTCTTTTGGATGATAGTAATGAAATGGGGATTTAATGGGTAAGTTTAGCAACTCCACAATTCACAGTTTTCTCAGGATACAGTAGATATAAGAAACTCACAGATAATTTAGACTTGGGGAAATTCAGAGACCTAAAGTTCTTGGAGAAGCACTATTTCCAAAGTTAAGTGACTAAATTTCCTGCCTTGGATTATTTCTGTATCACATATGTTAGTTGCACTGTCCTCCCCTGCAGCGTCTCAGGGCCTTACAGAGTTTCTAGTGAGACAACTTTGTCAGTTTTTACTGCAGCTATAACCTCTATCCACAGGCTTGATTGTTCATTGGGGCTAGACCAGGAGATAAGTTTGAATGACAGATTTTTTGAGGTGAGGAGAATTGTTTCTCCCTTACACCCTTATGCCAAGGCATTGCTCCTAGCTCAGGCTGGTCACACCTGGGTCCCCACTTCTTCAGGTATAGGCCTTTCCCAAGATGATTCTCACTCCTCATGGAAATTAAATTAGTAGCCCAGGCTATCAGTTTACCAGACAAACTCAGACAGGAGAGTTCTATTAATTTACATGGCCTAGGTAATAACTGGGACCCTCTCACTCCACCCTGCCTCCTTCACTCTACTAACCAGTTTACTAGTTCTGAGATAAACAACCTACTCTCTGACTGTTTTCTCATTTATAAAATAAATATCATATTAACACCTAGCACAGGGTTGCTGTGAAGAGTCATTGAGTCAGTAAACATTTTGAACAGCATCTAGCAAATAGCTGGTGCTCGTTATGTCAAATTGCATTATTATTACCATCAAAGCAAGCTTGGAGTTAGAAATGGTGCTCTTTGCTCAGCAGCTCCCCATAAAAGCCCTAAAAGAGAAACTACCTTCACCTTTGTGAATTGTGGCTTGAGGTGCTTAAGGGAAAAATCTGTGACTACCCACATTCCCTTGGCCTCTGCCCTTCAGTCCTTGTGATGAGTTGTTCAGTAACCTGTTTCTAATTGTGTCTTATACTTGAAATTCCATTGAAAATAGTCCAATACATATAAATAGCCAAAACAAATATCAGTTGTAGAATAATATGAGTAATATTAGCAATCATTTAAATATTAAATTTTAATTTTTGGAGGAATTGCATTAAACTGGAAAGAGTTTAATAAATTTTGGGGTTTTTTCCTCACATTTTCATTTAAAGCCCCCAAACCAATTTTCCCCCAAATGAATTTTCAAAATTTTATATTAAGTGTTAAATGTACTTAGGAATGTCCCCAAGTATTTGCTATATTCATAATCTTTGGTCACACTCCAGTGATAGCTTTTTAAGATAAGATAAAGCTATCTGAGAAAGTTTAATTTAAAAAATGAAGTTCCCCAAATTTATAATAAACAGTTATGTGTTTACCGATTTGTTTTCATGATCAACACAGGAATTTAAATATGTATGGAAGGAGATGAATTAGGAAAAATAAAACTCTATATGACTCAGTATAATGCGTTAAAGTGCTTTTTAGTGTAGATTAACAGTTTATTTTAAGGTTCAGTTACTTTTACATAAACTTGTAGAGAAAAATATTAAGCATCCTAACATCCAAAATTAGCATCTTCCCTGTTCCATTTATGGGTCACCATATTCTTAGAAAACAAAATAGGTAAAAAGAGAAATTTTGTAAATGAGTTGATTTTTGTGGACATTTTCGTTTGGCATTTGATCAGTGTAGGAGCATGGATGACCAAATCCCTTTTTATTAGTTATTTTGAAGAATTTTAGAAGAAGGTTCACAATGCTGTTTTCATCAATTGCTTGTCAAAATGGAAAAATATCTGTAGTTATTTAGTCTTCTCTCTAACTGGAATTACAGTGTCTTTTCAAAGGCAATGGCTTTTCAAGCATGATTAGCAATACTTTTATTCAACAGAAGAGCAAGGAATGGATTTTCTTGCTCTGTGCTTTATGGCTCATGAATTTAACTGAACTAAGTCATGAAAAGATGTGTGAAACATACTTCTTTTTTTTTTTTTTTTTTTTTTTTTTTTTTTTTTTTGATCTTTCAGAAGTTTTATATTTACAAGAACAAAACAAAAAAGTGCTTCGGGTTAACGAGGTAAAATTTTTTTTCCAAAAGCATAGCATTCCAAGAGTAAAACAAACACTTGAGAAGGATGGTTGAGGGGGACATACAGGTAAAGTACTGGGGAGCACCATTCTGCCCTAAATGCCTTGTTGACTGAGAAAAAAATGCAGAGCCTAAAAGTAGAGAATTATGTTTTATTCGGCAGAGAGAACGGAGGACTTAAGCCTGGGACGCTGTCTCTCAGATAGCTCTGGGGACTGCTCCAAAGAAGCAAGGAGGAGCCAGGATACACAACAGTTTTTGCAACAAACACCAGGGAATTAGAACATCGGAAGATTACTGTTAATTAAAGAAAACCAGACATCTCAAGGGATGGAATTTAGCATTTTTCTATGCATGGAAGATGTAAGAGACTGGGCTCATTGAAATCATTCCTTTGATGTGCACCTGTCTGGGGCCAGCATCCTGTGCTTTCTCATCCCAGTCTCCTCAGGGCTGCAGAAGCTGACTACTAGATGGCTGGCATCCTGTTTCTATCCCGAGTTCCCTCAGAACTCTCACCGTCAGCGCGGCTGCAATGTGATGGCAGCAACATCCTTTGTTTAATGATATGGCAGGCAACATTTTTTCATTGACAGCCTTCATGGCCTGGCTTGCAGTTACTACATTCCAAAGTGAGAAACTTACAAAGAAGGTTGAAACTCAGTATTGAGTTAATCCTATGGAATAAAGGGCCGAGAAAAGAGCTGCAGGAAAATTGAGAAGGAAATTACAGCTCTCATTTTCAAAAGGAGAAAGAGATAGATATTGATAACTAAAGACCGGCGCATGACCTTTAGCATTCAAAAGATTCTAAGATAGGTTACCCTAGCTCTCCAATGAGACATCATGTTATAACTCCACCCTTAGAAATTCTACTGCATTAAATATAGACATCAATTTACAGATGCAACTTGACTTCAGAAATGTGACAACATGCGGAGGCAAGAAAGGTGTCTTAGGATAACCATATGAGTAGACCAGAACAAAGTTGGAAACTCTAAACAGAAATAAATGTTATGCTAAAGTCCACATAGGTTTACGCAGACCTCAAATTACATTTCTTAAATAAGATTTTTAAAAATTGGGGTGGGGGACATTCCTTCTTATAAATTTAATTGGTTTTGTTACCTTACTTAAGCTAAATTGATAAAAGGTGTGTGCCATACAAGAGTAACTTTCTTAATTGGTTTAGTACTTTGACCCAAGTCTTACTGTACATTTTACCAATGGATAGAACTGATAAGAATTATTTTCAAATTTCAGATAAGCAAAATCATAATCGTTAAGAGTGTGGACTTTTTTTTTTTTTTTTTTTTAACTGGGTTACCATCATCAGAAAGCATTTATTGAATGCCTAATTGCATGAAGTTCTACACAAAGATATTTACATAGTGACAGTCCTTGAGTTCCTGGGCTTTTTTTTTTTTTTTTCCCACACACACACACTGTATTTTATTTTTACAAGAGATAAATAGACTGACACCAAGCCTTGTACATGGATGACCACAACAAAAGCAACAATGATTGCAATTACCAAACATGAAACACACTCATACTATGTCATAATATTGTCATTCAGTCCAGTAATCCTCCACTGTAACAGCTCCTTTACTTTGCAGTGAAAATTGATTTGTATATTCCCTGCCTCTGAGTCCTTGTGGGATTTTTTTTTTTTTTAAATTCAGACAGAAAGTCACAAAAATTATACTCATCCTCATCAGTTCACTCAGTCCCATGTAATTAATTGTTGTTTTTTTTTCATCTTGATCTTTTGTTAGCACTTTTATGAGTTCATCAGTTTTTCATCAGAGTTCTGAAAATGCTTATTCATTCAGTTCAGCAGTACAGTCAGTTACCAGAAACCTGTACTTGTCAGAGTCTTTTCCATGAATTTCTTGAAGATGAAACCCTTTTGTAGGAACATATTTGCAAAATCATCAGAGTACACCCAGAACTGTCTGTAAATGACAAAAGACTTAAAAATGACCACGGTAAAAGATTTGATGAAAGTTCATAATAATGCAGTTGACAAGAAAATTAGTTATTTCTGAGATATACATTTTAAAGTAATAACTAGGATTATGACTTATAACATTATACCAGAACATATAAGATTTTTAGAAATTTCATGTAATGTCTGAAACATTTATATTAACATATTTCCATACATATTTCCATACAAATACAAATATAAGATTTTTAGAAATTTCATGTAACGTCTGAAACATTTATATTAACATATTTCCATACATATTTCCATACAAATACAAATATAAGATTTTTAGAAATTTCATGTAATGTCTGAAACATTTATATTAACATATTTCCATACAAATAACCCAATGAAAGTTTAGTATTAGTTGTTTTGTTTGTTTTTTTATACTGCAGGTTCTTATTAGGCATCAATTTTATACACATCAGTGTATACATGTCAATCCCAATCGCCCAATTCAGCACACCACCATCCCCACCTCACTGCAGTTTTCCCCCCTTGGTGTCCATATGTCCATTCTCTACATCTGTGTCTCAACTTCTGCCCTGCAAACTGGCTCATCTGTACCATTTTTCTAGGTTCCACATACATGCATTAATATACGATATTTGTTTTTCTCTTTCTGACTTACTTCACTCTGTATGACAGTCTCTAGATCGATCCACGTCTCAACAAATGACTCAATTTCGTTCCTTTTTATGGCTGAGTAATATTCCATTGTATATATGTACCACAACTTCTTTATCCATTCGTCTGTTGATGGGCATTTAGGTTGCTTCCATGACCTGGCTATTGTAAATAGTGCTGCAATGAACATTCGGGTGCATGTGTCTTTTTGAATTACGGTTTTCTCTGGGTATATGCCCAGTAGTGGGATTGCTGGGTCATATGGTAATTCTATTTTTAGTTTTTTAAGGAACCTCCATATTGTTCTCCATAGTGGCTGTATCAATTTACATTCCCACCAACAGTGCAAGAGGGTTCCCTTTTCTCCACACCCTCTCCAGCATTTGTTGTTTGTAGATTTTCTGATGATGCCCATTCTAACAGGAGTGAGGTGATACCTCATTGTAGTTTTGATTTGCATTTCTCTAATAATTAGTGATGTTGAGCAGCTTTTCATGTGCTTCGTGGCCGTCTGTATGTCTTCTTTGGAGAAATGTCTATTTAGGTCTTCTGCCCATTTTTGGATTGGGGTGTTTGTTTCTTTGATATTGAGCTGAATGAGCTGTTTATATATTTTGGAGATTAATCCTTTGTCCGTTGATTCGTTTGCAAATATTTTCTCCCATTCTGAGGGTTGTCTTTTCGTCTTGTTTATGGTTTCCTTTGCTGTGCAAAAGCTTTGAAGTTTCATTAGGTCCCACTTGTTTATTTTTGTTTTTATTTCCATTACTCTAGGAGGTGGATCAAAAAAGATCTTGCTGTGATTTATGTCAAAGAGTGTTCTTCCTATGTTTTCCTCTAAGAGTTTTATAGTGTCCAGTCTTATATTTAGGTCTCTAATCCATTTTGAGTTTATTTTTGTGTATGGTGTTAGGGAGTATTCTAATTTCATTCTTTTACATGTAGCTGTCCAGTTTTCCCAGCACCACTTATTGAAGAGACTGTCTTTTCTCCATTGTATATCTTTGCCTCCTTTGTCATAGATTAGTTGACCATAAGTGCGTGGGTTAATCTCTGGGCTTTCTATCTTGTTCCATTGATCTATGTTTCTGTTTTTGTGCCAGTACCATATTGTCTTGATTACTGTAGCTTTGTAGTATAGTCTGAAGTCAGGGAGTCTGATTCCTCCAGCTCCATTTTTTTGCCTCAAGACTGCTTTGGCTATTCGGGGTCTTTTGTGTCTCCATACAAATTTTAAGATGATTTGTTCTAGCTCTGTAAAAAATGCCATTGGTAATTTGATAGGGATTGCATTGAATCTGTAGATTGCTTTGGGTAGTATACTCATTTTCACAATGTTGATTCTTCCAATCCAAGAACATGGTATATCTCTCCATCTGTTGGTATCATCTTTAATTTCTTTCATCAGTGTCTTATAGTTTTCTGCATACAGGTCTTTTGTCTCCCTAGGTAGGTTTATTCCTAGGTATTTTATTCTTTTTGTTGCAATGGTAAATGGGAGTGTTTCCATAATTTCTCTTTCAGATTTTTCATCATTAGTGTATAGGAATGCAAGAGATTTCTGTGCATTAATTTTGTATCCTGCAACTTTACCATATTCATTAATTAGCTCTAACAGTTTTCTGGTGGCAGTTTTAGGATTCTCTATGTATAGTATCATGTCATCTGCAAACAGTGACAGTTTTACTTCCTCTTTTCCAATTTGTATTCCTTTTATTTCTTTTTCTTCTCTGATTGCCGTGGCTAGGACTTCCAGAACTATGTTGAATAGTAGTGGTGAGAGTGGACATCCTTGTCTCATTCCTGATCTTAGAGGAAATGCTTTCAGTTTTTCACCATTGAGAATGATGTTTGCTGTGGGTTTGTCATATATGGCCTTTATTATGTTGAGGTAGGTTCCCTCTATGCCCACTTTCTGGAGAGTTTTTATCAGGAATGGGTGTTGAATTTTGTCAAAAGCTTTTTCTGCATCTATTGAGATGATCATATGGTTTTTATTCTTCCATTTGTTAATATGGTGTATCACATTGATTGATTTGCGTATATTGAAGAATCCTTGCATCCCTGGGATAAATCCCACTTGGTCGTGGTGTATGATCCTTTTAATGTGTTGTTGGATTCTGTTTGCTAGTATTTTGTTGAGGATTTTTGCATCTATATTCATCAGTGATATTGGTCTGTAATTTTCTTTTTTTGTAGTGTCTTTGTCTGGTTTTGGTATCAGGGTGATGGTGGCTTCATAGAATGAGTTTGGGAGTGTTCCTTCCTCTGCAATTTTTTGGAAGAGTTTGAGAAGGATGGGTGTTAGCTCTTCTCTAAATGTTTGATAGAATTCACCTGTGAAGCCATCTGGTCCTGGACTTTTGTTTGTTGGAAGATTTTTAATCACAGTTTCAATTTCATTACTTGTGATTGGTCTGTTCATATTTTCTGTTTCCTCCTGATTCAGTCTTGGAAGGTTATACCTTTCTAAGAATTTGTCCATTTCTTCCAGGTTGTCCATTTTATTGGCATAAACTTGCTTATAGTAGTCTCTTAGGATGTTCTGTATTTCTGCAGTGTCTGTTGTAACTTCTCCTTTTTCATTTCTGATTTTATTGATTTGAGTCCTCTCCCTCTTTTTCTTGATGAGTCTGGCTAATGGCTTATCAATTTTGTTTATCTTCTCAAAGAACCAACTTTTAGTTTTATTGATCTTTGCTATTGTTTTCTTTGTTTCTATTTCATTTATTTCTGCTCTGATCTTTATGATTTCTTTCCTTCTGCTAACTTTGGGTTTTGTTTGTTCTTCTTTCTCTAGTTTCTTTAGGTGTAAGGTTAGATTGTTTACTTGAGATTTTTCTTGTTTCTTTAGGTAGGCTTGTATAGCTATAAACTTCCCTCTTAGAACCGCTTTTGCTGCATCCCATAGGTTTTGGGTCGTCGTGTTTTCATTGTCATTTGTCTCTAGGTATTTTTTGATTTCCTCTTTGATTTCTTCAGTGATCTCTAGGTTATTTAGTAACGTATTGTTTAGCCTCCATGTGTTTGTCTTTTTTACGTTTTTTTCCCTGTAATTCATTTCTAATCTCATAGCGTTGTGGTCAGAAAAGATGCTTGGTATGATTTCAATTTTCTTAAATTTACTGAGGCTTGATTTGTGACCCAAGATGTGATCTATCCTGGAGAATGTTCCGTGCACACTTGAGAAAAACGTGTAATCTGCTGTTTTTGGATGGAATGTCCTATATATATCAATTAAATCTATCTGGTCTATTGTGTCATTTAAAGCTTCTGTTTCCTTATTTATTTTCATTTTGGATGATCTGTCCATTGGTGTAAGTGAGGTGTTAAAGTCCCCCACTATTATTGTGTTACTGTCGATTTCCTCTTTTATAGCTGTTAGCAGTTGCCTTATGTATTGAGGTGCTCCTATGTTGGGTGCATATATATTTATAATTGTTATATCTTCTTCTTGGATTGATCCCTGGATCATTATGTAGTGTCCTTCCTTGTCTCTTGTAACATTCTTTATTTTAAAGTCTATTTTATCTGATATGAGTATAGCTACTCCAGCTTTCTTTTGATTTCCATTTGCATGGAATATCTTTTTCCATCCCCTCACTTTCAGTCTGTATGTGTCCCTAGGTCTAAAGTGGGTCTCTTTTAGACAGCATATATATGGGTCTTGTGTTTGTATCCATTCAGCCAGTCTATGTCTTTTGGTTGGGGCGTTTAATCCATTCACGTTTAAGGTAATTATAGATATGTATGTTCCTATGACCATTTTCTTAATTGTTTTGGGTTTGTTTTTGTAGGTCCTTTTCTTCTCTTGTGTTTCCCACTTAGAGAAGTTCCTTTAGCATTTGTTGTAGAGCTGGTTTGGTGGTGCTGAATTCTCTTAGCTTTTGCTTGTCTGTAAAGCTTTTGATTTCTCCATCAAATCTAAATGAGATCCTTGCCGGGTATAGTAATCTTGGTTCTTCCCTTTCATCACTTTAAGTATATCATGCCATTCCCTTCTGGCTTGCAGAGTTTCTGCTGAGAAATCAGCTGTTAACCTTATGGGAGTTCCCTTGTATGTTATTTGTCGTTTTTCCCTTGCTGCTTTCAATAATTTTTCTTTGTCTTTAATTTTTGCCACTTTGATTACTATGTGTCTCGGCGTGTTTCTCCTTGGGTTTATTCTGTATGGGACTCTCTGCGCTTCCTGGACTTGGGTGGCTATTTCCTTTCCCATGTTAGGGAAGTTTTCGACTATAATCTCTTCAAATATTTTCTCTGGTCCTTTCTCTCTCTCTTCTCCTTCTGGCACCCCTATAATGCGAATGTTGTTGCGTTTAATGTTGTCCCAGAGGTCTCTTAGGCTGTCTTCATTTCTTTTCATTCTTTTTTCTTTAGTCTGTTCCGCAGCAGTGAATTCCACCATTCTGTCTTCCAGGTCACTTATCCGTTCTTCCGCCTCAGTTATTCTGCTATTGATTCCTTCTAGTGTAGTTTTCATTTCAGTTATTGTATTGGTCATCTCTGTTTGTTTGTTCTTTAATTCTTCTAGGTCTTTGTTAATCATTTCTTGCATCTTCTCAATCTTTGCCTCCATTCTTATTCCGAGGTCCTGGATCATCTTCACTATCATTATTCTGAATTCTTTCTCTGGAAGGTTGCCTATCTCCACTTCATTTAGTTGTTTTTCTGGGGTTTTTTCTTGTTCCTTCATCTGGTACATAGCCCTCTGCCTTTTCATCTTCTCTATCTTTCTGTAACTGTGGTTTTTGGTCCACAGGCTGCAGGATTGTAGTTTTTCTTGCTTCTGTTGTCTGCCCTCTGGTGGTTGAGGCTATCTAAGAGGTTTGATGGGAGGCTCTGGTGGTGGGTAGATCTGACTGTTGCTGTGGCGGTCAGAGCTCAGTAAAACCTTAATTCACTTGATTGTTGATGGGTGGGGCTGGGTTCCCTCCCTGTTGGTTGTTTTGCCTGAGGCAACCCAACACTGGAGCCTACCCGTGCTCTTTGGTGGGGATAATGGCAGACTCTGGGAGGGCTCACGCCAAGGAGAACTTCCCAGAACCTCGGCTGCCAGTGTCCTTATCCCCACGGTGAAACAGAGCCACCACTCGCCTCTGCAGGAGACCCCCCAACACCAGCAGGTAGGTCTGGTTCAGTCTCCCCCAGGGTCACTGCTCCTTCCCCTGGGTCCCGATGCACACATTACTTTGTGTGTGCCCTCCAAGAGTGGGGTCTCTGTTTCCCCCAGTCCTGTCAAAGTCCTGCAATCAATTCCCACTAGGCTTCAAGGTCTGATTCTCTAGGAATTCCTCCTCCCGTAGCCGGACCCCCAGGTTGGGAAGCCTGACGTGGGGCTCAGAACCTTCACTCCAGTGGGTGGACTTCTGTGGTATAAGTGTTCGCCAGTCTGTGAGTCACCCACCCAGCAGTTATGGGATTTGATTTTACTCTGATTGCGCCCCTCCTACCGTCTCACTGTGGCTTCTCCTCTGTCCTTGGACGTGGGGTATCCTCCTTGGTGAAGTCCAGGGTCTTCCTGTCAATGATTGTCCAGCAGCCAGTTTTGATTCTGGTGCTCTCGCAAGAGGGAGTGAGAGCACGTCCTTCTACTCCGCCATCTTGGTTAATCTCGTGAAACATACTTCTGTAGTGGGCTGTTGACTACATTTGCTTCTGTATTTTACTAATGCTATTTTTCATTTTAGCCAGGTCAGCTTTTCATAGAATTAACATCTGTCCCTAAAGACCTATGTATCACCACAGAACAGTGAAACAGTCAACAACTTTATTTACTTCAGTTCATTGAACAACACTTTACTTACATTTATGTTTTTAATGTGTATGTACATATGAGATAAGGCTAATTCAGCAAAAACTGAGAAACAGACTACTGATTTATTTTAAAAACATAAACTATCCACCTTAAAATGTTGAGAACCATGAAAAGACAGTATTGCCAGTCGTATTAGTAGCTGGAGGGAGGGACACATCATTTTCTCTTTTCAATTACACTTCCTGACTACATTCCAGAATGTGCTTCTTAATGAGATGAATTGGGTGGTCTGGCTAGTTTAACCATAGTCCATTACTTTCACAGTATAAACATGTTTTTATTTCACAAAGGCCATGTGTTGACTGCTTATAACCTCGTTAATTCTAATACCCTTACATTCAATAGCTGTTTCAAAATGTGGAGCTACAAATCCAAGGTTGAAAAAGCTAAAGGAAATTTTTTTAGCTGTGGGTTGGGTCATACTAACACATCAAGAGGAGTTCATTCATGGGTCACCCACCTTCCCACCTATAACTTCTTATGCTTGAGGCCTACCCATATTGTATGCATATCTTAATCCTAGCAATATGTCCTCTTTTGCATATTTATGAAGTGGAAGATTTTACACTCATAGCATCCAGTGATAAATGGTTACTTCAAGTGTCTCACTGGGTCGAGGGCCATAGGTCAAATCATTGAGCCTGTAGAAGTTCATAGTAGATAGTATTCTGCCACTCAGTGAGTTCTTGATTTCTTTGTCTACTATGTATCTCATCTAATGTCTGTGGACTAAAATTTTGATTCTCAATGCTAATTTGTTAACTGAAAATGCTTTAAGCCATGAATCACAAGTAGGTGCAACAATGATCATTTAGTTGTGGTTCCTTGAGGGGCTGAGTTTACAAAGCTTTGGAGAGCACATTTGACTTTGAGGGACATAATATTGGAGTAATGGTCATTCCAGAGGGAGTTGACATTGTCATGGGGAGCTTTTGGAAAGAAGAAAAATGCTTTTAGAACTCATAGAGATGTAATTACAAAGTAAAGATTTTTCACTTTTTGCTTGTTTTTAATGGAGGCTTACATGGATGCCTGGAGCCTGTGCAGAAGGAAACCCTACCTTTCCTCTCAAAACTGCTCACTGATAAATTCTCCCTTTCCTCATTTTTATTATAGTTATGTGTATTTCTAGAAGATTTTTCACTGTTCAGGAATTTTCCCCTCTGATGGCTCTCACACAGGAGGCTTTGAATTCACTCATTATTTTCAGCTCTATCAATTCACAAATTAGAATGTTGTGGTCCTACAGTGTTGGGTCTGGGAAAGAAGAGCCTTAAGGTCTAAGAAGTAGATACAAATTTGGTAAATTAAGTGACTTTCACTTTACAGTTCTTTAAGGACTCCTCTACCTTAATACTTATATCTAGATATCTGGAAGACTGCTTCATGACATAATGACTTTCCCTTTGATATCTATGATTGTGCTTGGCAATTTTTATTAAAAAAATTACTTTAAAAAAGCCATGTGCTCTCTTTTGTTTTTCAAATAATGAACAGTTTACAGAAGCATAAAAATGTCTCATGATGAAATGCCTAAGGGTCCTTTCAAAATCTGATATCAAAATCATATTACTGTAATTTGACATAATTAGTTTTGCCAGATCTCTTTATTGTTGTTATTTTTTTAATCAAAGGCAATTCAAGTATAAAGTTAGTGCACTGAGGATTTAATTGGCATATATTTGAGAGTTTTTAAAAAACAAAGAAACTATATTATATCGGTTTGTTAGATTTATCTATAAATAAACATATGATCATTTCAGTGTTTCACAACCTACTCCTCAGGTATTTTTATTACACATTTTTTCTTTTTTCTTTTTGCTCCTAGTTTAAATGCATTTGTTAAAGTGTTTAAAACATTTCTTAAATGTCCTACAATTTGTAAGACCATAAGTGGTTTAGAATTTTAATCCTCATTTAAAAAGGCAATTGCTACATTCAGTACTGCCCATCATGGATTGATTGGCTGCTTTGAGAAAGAAGAAAAAAAAGAATCTCATTGGTTTCTGAGCTTTTGTCTAAGCCAGAACTTCCTCAAACCCATGACTGCAAGTCATCAGGGAGACAGCTCTAAGCAACACTTTAATTGTTCCAAAACTTGCAAGAATCGTAAAAATCCACCCCCCTTCCTTTTTTTCCCCTCTTAACAAAGCTGTTGATTTATACATGCAGAAGGGAAAATTTAGGCAGAGGAGAATGGAGACAAGCTCTTGTTTGTTTTTCTTGTGGGTTTTTTTTTTTTTTTTGGTCTTTTTTTTAAGTACTGGTGACTTATAAAATAAATTGCATAGTGTTTTAAATTTTCTGTATTCTAAATGCCTCCCCCCTGCAAATTTCTCTTTAGCATTTACCCAGTTTAGATAAAGCTTTATGAAGAGGTAAAGAGAGGAAAGAGGGAGCAAACTTTCCCTTGAAGTTCTGAGTGTTTCAATGCTATGAAAGAGTTATCAGCTAAAAAAGTGACTTATTTATTCTTCTACAGCACATTATTGACAAATTCAAACTTTTTCTGAATGCTCTCATCAGTGTCCATGGCTCAAATAACAATAAAATAAGGTCATTGAGGAGTATTCATTCTTCTAGTTATTCACTTATTTGTTTATAAGGCAAGTACTTAATGGGAATTTTCTATGAATCATGGTATAAATATTCCCACTATACCAGTTTCAGGTGTATGATAGACACTGTGTATCTGGCAGAGAACAAGATAGACACAGACCTACTTCCAAATGGCTTATGTTGAGGATATAGGAAGACAGACATTAAACCAAAAATTTTTCAAACTAATAAAAATTGTCATAAGTGGGACAAGAAAAGAAGTACACAGTGAACAAATAAAAGGGGGACAAGATATAGGTTGGAACTGGGAACTTGGGTAAGGTTTATAGAACTAATTTAATTATAATCAATTCCATTCACTTCAGCTAACTCTGTACAAAACCTCTGTACATGCATTTTTGGGCTTAACTTTATTCTTTCATGAATTTTGATAACTTAAGAATATAGACAGAATGTATGTATATATGTTTATATAAATATACATAATTATAAATTTTAGAGATATAAGGATATATAGCTCACAGTACATAATAAGCTTACAATATTCTTTGTTGTGAATTCTATATAACCAATTGATTCTTTCAGAATGCTTTCATTGATTTTTGCTGGACTCTTGTCTATATAGCTAAACTATGGTTGTAAATGACAAATGAGTATAATTTTAACATAAATATTGGTTGATATTTTTACTTATATTGACAATTAAGACAAAAGTGAAATAATGAAAATATATGTTGGACCTTCATTAGTTCTTCAATGACTTGAGCAACTTCTTTGCTGAATCAGATGATAGTTTTTAGAATATTGGAAGGATATTTCCTTGAATGTTTGTGCTAGTCACAATGTGAATATAAGCATGCCTAATTTAAGTTTAATCTGTATAAATAACATTTTCTTCATCACTTTCTTAAGTCTAGACCATAAGGAAAACAATAAATTAATCCCTGATTTGTAGTATTTGACAGTTTCCATGATGTTAAGACTTCCACAGTGGCTGATTTCCTAGCAATGTGGTCACTGAACATGGGGTTGGGAAAAGATATGAAGTAGCACAATGTTTCATAGTATTTCTACCCCATGCATACAATAGCAGAAATAAGCTCAAGAGCATAGATGGTAGCAAAATATAGTGAAATTATTAGAAAATTTTGTGTATTTATACCTCTGCTTATTTATTTAACTTAGCAAAAGCTCACAAAATTCCTGAAATTTTAACAGTCAAGTGGCTCCATCACACCACTGATAGATATTTAGCAAATGCAGTATTCTGGAAAATTCATCACTATACACATCAGTTTCTGATTCTAAGCTTTTATAACTGGGGGTGTTCTTACAGTTGCTTAGGAAATAGGAAATATTTTCATAGGTCCATGGAGAACAAAATGAAGCTCAAGAGTTTGGTGTATAGGTCCAGGATTTTGGTAGCAGGTTTTTGGCTTTGCCTTCAGATTCTTGCGATACTTCTTCTTGGAGGGCAAAACTCACTTTAATTTTGGTCATTTCTATTTGAAACTTAGTCACTCTGATGCAACAGATGCTCCATACATTCAATATATCCTGGAGTTTGTACTCAAAAAGTTGCCACAACTATTTAAATGCTACGTTTTCTAACACCTTTATTTGCACACAGGTAAAATTGATGATTCTTCCCGTTGTGTCCTCATTGCATCCCCTGTGCATGTGTAACCCCTTTAACTATTTCTTTGAATATGTTCATTTCCTGTTTCATGTTGTTGACTGTGAAATCCATTTTAGAAGAATTTTGGAAACTACAGTATATGTATTTGACACACTAGTTAGCACTCAGGAAAAAAGTTATCAAATAAATATGTGAATGGATGGCAAAATAATTGTTTTTCCTAATCTGGTAGATGTCCTAGCAAAGAATATATTCTGTGGGGCTGACATTTTCATATGCATTGAAGCTATAGGCTCAGGTTCAATGTTTCTGTCTTATTTTCATTACTTGAAAGTAAACTGATTACTTTGCATAACCGTTTTGTATAAACTAGTTCTAATACTAAATATTTTGTCTTGTCAGTCAAAGCATCTTGTCTTCTGGATATTTCTCAAGAAAGTTCTATAATTGTTTGTAATTACTGGTATCTTTATAATCAAATACTGGTGAAGTATGCCCTAATAATATGCCCTAATATCATATGCCCTAATAATCATCCTCTTCATTCATTTATTAAAAATATTTTGAACACATATTATGTAGGAAATCAAGGCCAAGCATGGGAGTCACAAACATGAATAAGATATAGTCAATATCTTTTAAGGACTGGACAACCTGATGATGAGGGAGACTGAAGGGCACATTGATAAATTATAAAATATGGTAAGTGCTGTTACAGAACTGAAAACAGAGTGTTCTGGAAATAGACTTTGAAGCAACAGATTTTATTTTATTATTAGGGTATCCCCAATTTATAAAGAAATTATAAAGGGAGAAAATGGGGCTTTTAGGGTTAGGAAAGTAAATACTTCCTTAAATATTTTATTACACCATCTTTCAGGTTCTGAAAGAGTTAATATTTTGTTTTTATTTTTGTTTTGTATAAAAAAAGTTACTCTAAGTCATTCAAGGCTACATTTTATATTTTTAGTATTTTGCTTCCTATGGCATATTTATCTTCAATTCTATTTTTTTTCTTTTTTTTAAATTTTTATTGGAGTATTGCTGATTTACAGTGTTGTGTTAGTTTCAGGTGTACAGCAAAGTGAATCAGTTATACATATACATATATCCACTCTTTTTTAGATTCTTTTCCCATATACCTCATCACAGAGTATTGAGTAGAGTTCCCTGTGTTCAGTTCTATTTTTAAAGTTAAAAATAATACTATTTGGGGCTTCCCTGGTGGCGCAGTGGTTGAGAATCTGCCTGCCAATGCAGGGGACACGGGTTCGAGCCCTGGTCTGGGAAGATCCCACATGCCGTGGAGCAACTGGGCCCGTGAGCCACAACTACTGAGCCTGCGCGTCTGGAGCCTGTGCTCTGCAAGAAGAGAGGCCACGACAGTGAGAGGCCCGCGCACTGCGATGAAGAGTGGCCCCCACTCGCCGCAACTGGAGAAAGCCCTCACACAGAAACGAAGACCCAACACAGCCAAAAATAAAAATAATAAAAAAATAATAAATAAATAAAAAAATTTAAAAAAAAATAAAAATAATACTATTTGTAATCTTCTCAAAAAGTCCAGAGTCTTATGAATAGTTAAAGTAGTGTTATGTTCTGAATAACTATGACTTCAAACTGTTTTTCAGATGCTGATAGGCTACATTAGATGGAAGTTGTACACAGAAGTAATAAATGAATAAACGAAGGAAGAGAGGAAGGGAGGGAGGGATGTGGAGAGAGATTTCCCACATTGAATTTCATTTTCTATAGTTGAAGGAATAGTTTATTGAATCATAGCTATTTAAATTTATGTGTACAGAGCCAATATAATCAGGCAACTAATATCATATTTTAACACTACAAATTAGAAACTGAAATAGGCTTGTAAACTGTATGTTCTGTTCTCCTGGCTATACAGGAAAAGTTTCCCCATTAAGCATTTAAGTTTTGGGACAAATTTTAAATATATAATTATTATTTTTATTAAATTAGCTTGTTCTTTATTCTCAGAGCCCTTTCCCTACAAAAGTTGTCACCTTTTAACTGGAATGTTAACATAAACTATATCATCAGTGTATCATCTCTCTCTGTCTCTCTCTTTCCATCCATCCTTCCATCCATCCATTTTATCTGCCTACCTACTTACCTACTAATAGGCCTATCTATCTAATGTTCTATCATCTATCACTGTTTCTATTCCAGTCTCTCTGTCGCTCTCTTATCTATTTCTGTTTCTTTCTTCTGTTTCTGGCTATAGCTGTTCTAAAGCATAATTTTCTTATTTGCCTCATTTATAGAAAGGGGAAAATAAGTGCCTGTCAGTTGGATGAATGAGATTATATAGTAACTAAGAAGAAGAAAAAAAAAAAAAACCAACAACTAATACTGTGCTGAGATACAGTCTGGGAAATTGGTTAAGTCTGTTAAGAACCTAATTAACCCACTCTCTCAAATTAGACCACCCCCAGCCAGGGAGTCAGCATCAGCAAAGTTAAAAGTTACTAAGCCCTTAGTGTGTGCCAAGTACTCTGCGAGGCATTATCTGATTTAATTCTCACAACAGAAACTTCTGAGGTCCTTACTGTTATAGTCTGTAAGGAATAGGCACAGAGAGGTTAAGTAACTTGCCTGAAGTCACAGAGGTAAGTGGAGGAACCAGAATTCAAACCCAGGCAGCCTGATTCCAGGGTCATTGCATTTTATTGAATTTGGAAGCTGCTTAGTCTCCTGAGTATGTGAAATCTCATGAATGGCCTCAGTGACTGTTTTTCTAGTTTAATGGGGTGTTTTATTTAATTATACAACAGATAAATGTTCTACTACTTAATTTATACATGTAGTTTATGTAAAACATGCAAGTAAATGTGAATTTGTTTCTTAGCCCTAACTTTTAAAGGATACACAATTTGTTATATTACATCTGTGGGATTTGTTGAATTAAGGATGGCTTGATACTGAAATATTAACAATGTAAAATATACAGTTTGCTTGTCACATATGCGGAATGGTTTACTTAAATCATGAATGAATCAAAAAAGGATAAATAAACATTGGTGTAGATGATACAGCTACATAGATCAGTTGGTTAAGTAAAGTAATATCACAAAAATCATTGCCAGATTGGTTCCTTAAGGTTAGAACACTTAAATAAGGTTAAACAAAAAGATAAAATTGGGTGATTCTGAAAAGTTTCAATTGGTCCTCTTTTATGATTTTAGCTCAGGACACTTCTAGTTCTAGTGCCATTTCTGCTCACAATTAACACACTCAAATGGATACTTCAGCAAAAATTTAAATCACTACAGGCTATGGACCACTGCATTCCTTGGGAACTGCTGAAATTACACATGTTTTTTAAATCTATGAATGTCAAGGTTCTTGAGTAATCTCCATTACAGCACAGAAACCTCATCAGGGAGTAATTTTGTGACATGAGAAAATATTAGTAAATTATCTTTTCCAGTAATTAATCAAAATGTGAATACAAGCCCATTATGGCTTATTTGTTTAAAGTATTGAGCTGTGATTCTTCATTACCCCCCGAAATGTAAGTTTTTATTATCCATCACTTACAGATGTGTTTTGTTCAGAATAATTTAGTTTTATTACTATTAATCAATACTTAGGACTTACTCCAGAACAAAATAAAGAGGATATTTTTAAAGACCCACAAAATAAATATGGTAGGGACTGAGGCCCTCCAAAGTAAATGCTTACATATGTCTATTGAAAAATAGATCATCTTTTTTTTTTTAACTGACACTTAAATTAAGATTACAGTTATTAAAATGTTTTATTTCTTATGGCCTATTTCAACATAAAATAAACTTTCTATCTTCATCTTAATCTCAGCTTTTAAAATGTATACTTTATGTTTTATTATGTCTACTTCTCTAGCATAAAAATATATTCTGTTTCTCTGCCCTCTATCATCTTCTATCATGTACATATTATTCTGATTTTCCATTTTTTTTATAGCTATGAAATATCATGGTATTTATAAAATGCTACTTTGGGAGCTGCTTAGCTCTTAGTATTGGAAATATTGGCATCTTCATTTCTGTAAACATTCTTTCTCACAGTGTCGACGTACAAAATGCAAGACTTCTCAAAGGTCAAAACAGTTCTCATCAGTATCAAAGAATGATAGAGTTATATGAGCTAAGTATGGAGATACTGAATTTAGGTATTGTGTGCTATACAAAATAGAAAGGAGGGTCTGTTGATCCCAACTCTTTTCTTGTCCTTCCCCTGGTCAGCTTCTTATTTCATTTTGGTCTTCTTATATATATATTCTCCAGTTAAGAAACTTCATTGCTGAAGCCTGTTTCTGTAGCTGTTTTTAGAAATGTGTGTCTGAATTACATGTTTTCTTTTTCTTGGAAATTTTATTGCAGAAAATCTCTGATTTTAATTAAATGTTGTTTCTAGTCTTATTTATAATTTTCTTTTTCAAAGAAAGGAATTATAATTATTTTGTCTATGCAAGGAACTTCTTCCTGAATTGCAAATTTTTTATGTTGAAAAAAATTCAGATGTATTATGTTTCTCTGTAAATAAATACTTCTTGTGTTATATTTCACTCATTCTTACATGAGGAAAATCTAATTAAACTTATATCACCATTGCCCCAAAATAAATGTAGGTGATAATGCAGCATTCCTTTACTTAGTTCCATAAGAAGCCAGGATACATTGGGCAATGTTCATTTTAAATTTCATGCACTTAGAATAAAAATGTATTTACAAACAAGGCAGTTTGGGGGAACCAAGAATAAGGGAGCTAATCTTAGTATCTTTCCTCTTTATTTCACCCCCAGGTGAATGAAGGTATCATTTGAAAGTATTCAAATTTTGGTATGTGATCAATCTGCTTGAATTGTTTTGACTAAATTGTCTGGACAATAAAACAAATCAGTTAACCTAAGTGATTGACAGAATATTTAGCATTTTTAGAAATAGCCTTATTATCTCTAGAGATATTTCTGGACTTATATTTTTATAGTATATAATACTACTAATACTATTATGATTAGAAAGGCTTTGGTGCCATTAAAATTCTACTTTAATTGTATTATTTGGATTGGGGGGCTCATTCTCATGTTTTCTGACTTCTCCAATATGTTATTTCTTGTGTTTTTCTTCCTTTTAGAGAAAACTCCTTTATTTTTTTTTTCTCTTCCACTTGATTTATTCTTTTCTCTTTCTTGGCTTTATGCCCTTGTTCTTCAAAGTCCTCTTTTATTTCATTGTCATGTCTTTGGTTACAGATTTTCTGCCTATGCTCTTAGAACCTGTGTGAGTGTCATTCAATTTCTTTGCCCAAATTTGCAATAAAGCGCAACAGGCAATGAAAGGCTTTGATACATCTATTATTAATAGATAAAAATGAAAAGATGCCAAGGAAACCCAAAAGCATAAGCTTCTGTGGCAGTCTGTATAAAATAGGGAGTCATGAAGGTTCAAAACCAGTAATAGGTGTTCTAGATCTAAATGCTTCCATGCAAAGATAGCATTACAGAGGAGTTTCTATCTCACTAACAAAGCAAAACATGATTTATCCACATATTAGAATGCAAAATTTTTCTTATTTCAATTAGCTGTATGGTTGTCCCCCCAAATCCAATATCCATTTCTTCTATGGTAATAGCACCTTCCAACTTTAGGTGGGCGCATGGTTGCCCCTTTTTAGAGAAGCAGGAACAAGTGTCCATGACATATAATGAGATTTAAGGGGAATTGGTTTAAGTAACTTTTGGAAGGTATACTTAAGGGAAAGAGACATGTCTTCCTATTGTCTGACTATGGAATAGCTAGTTTGGAGTGCTATTGAAAGCCGTCAAGGTTAATGATACAAGACAGAAGAAGTTGTGGTCCTGGACAATTGTGGATTTGTTAAACCAGGATAAGACTGCTCTGGTTATATAGGAAATAAATAAATTTCTATATTGTTTAAACCATTGCTCATTTTTAGTTTTCTGTAACTTTTAGATAAACTTAGTTCTAATAAATGTAAGCTGCTGCTTTTCACAGCAGAAACTAGAATTTTTCAACTATTTTGCTTTGGAATATTTGGCATAGATAAATCCCAGTTCTTCAATGTGTGTTTGTGTGTCTGTATTGGGAGCTGCTTCACTATAGCAATTACTCACTACACTATGTAATGGCTCAGAAAGGCATCCTTTAATTTCCAGCAACAGAACACTAGAGAAGTAGGCTTTGTCCCTTTGTTCACTTCTTAGGCCCTTCCCTCAATCTGCTGTAACCCTATTATTTTTTTCTATTATCCTTATTTTGCATGCCCCCCAGCTGCACATGACCTAAAACTGGAACCAATTCTAGAAGCCTTCATGTCCCTTAATTATACCGTCCAATCTGTCACCCAGTGCTGTCAATTCTACCTTCAAAACATTTGTCCTATTTGTCCCTGACTCTCCATCACTGTCTATTTTCATACTGTCCTGCCTCAAGCTTTTATCATGTTTGTGTGGTGATATCCACCATGACATCAACATTGAGGACCATGCAGGCACTTCTGTGGACCCCATGGCTCATGAGAACACAGTATGTAACCACTGCTGGAGATAATGAGAAATCACTGAGGAATTCTGATGTCACCACACACGCGATTGCACAAAGATAGCTCCCTTGGAATGTATTCTCCAATAGCATGTATGGTCATATATCTGTTGGGGCTTTTTCTTTTACTTTAAAAAAACATCATTTCCATGCATTATATTCTGTTAGAAGATATAAGCCATTTCCTTTAGTATTTCAAAATTATTTTCTCTGAGTTGTACATTGAATTTGCTCATAATACTATTTTATTTTATTTTTAACTTACAATTTGCATTCTCTTTTACCATTAATCAATCTGTTCAGAATTTATCCATTTTATTCATTTTTTAAAAACCCAACCTTAGATTTTAGCAACATTTACCCCTTTTTGTTATTTTTTTATTTTTCTCTTTTAAAAACTTCTCAAGTCATTTTTTAAAAAAATATCATTTCAGTCTTTTTGTAGGGTGTATATTTTTTTCTTATCTTATTTCTTTACATTAAATGAAGATAATTCACTTTCTTCCTTCCTCCCTCCCTCCCTCTCTCTCTCTTCCTTTCATCTTTTTACACTTTCAATAATTACAACATTTATACCTATAGATTTTCCTTGGAGCTTATGTTATAAAACATAGATTTTGGTATGAATCTGCTTTTGATTACTTTGTCTATGGTTGGATCTCATTTTATTTTAATTTTGATCCAGGGATTATTTAGGAAACATATGAATTTCTAAGTATTAAAGTTTTATTGGTTATAAACCCAAGAGTATAGTCAGTAAAAGCACTGTGTATTTTTAGAGTATCTCTTTATTTTGAATATTTTGTTCCTCTGGTGTCCTTGTAATTTTTAATGCTGTCTCTCTTTTTGACGCAATAAATGAATAATTGTGTTTTAATAGAGGGTTTTAACTCATTTAGGTTTTTTGATAACTGATTATTTATTTTTCAATTGTGTTATTTTATTATGTTTAAAGAAATGCATCAGTGTTGTTTACTTTTCCTATTCTGCTCTTCCTTGGTCTTAAAAAAGTACTGATGAACTGCCGCTATTTCTTAGCTGGTGGGTGTTTAGCACTGCGGGGATTGTTTCTTTGGATTTAGAAGCAGAAGCATGTAGTTTTTGTCCTCCTCCTCCTTCTCCTTTCTCCTTCTTTCTCTCCCTCTTTCTCCCTCTCTTTCTCTCTATCTGTATCTGTATCTCTCTTTCTGTCTCCAACTCTCTCTCTCTCTCACTCTCAACTCTGAGCCATAATGATTGTAACATCCCCAACACTTCATACCTATTTTATAGTCAACATTCTTGGTCACAAGTAATGGAATTGACTGGACGTATATAAGGTAGCATGAAGAATCTGTGGCAGTGCTGGGGAACCCAGTGTAGAGAATGAACATGAGCCATAGCAGCCTTTGCAGCAAGAAAAAACTGTTAAGATGCTATTGTTGTAGCCTCCATTAGAGGACACTTATTACCACTTACTTCCATTACAGGAACAAAGTGCTCTCACTGCTGAACTGTGGACTTTTCGTTGCCACCATGATTAGTATCAGGCTGTGCATTACTTCCTCAAGGTAAGATCCTAGTTCATGTCTCCATATCTTGGAAACCTGGAGGGGGTAGAGAAACCATTAGCTTTCTTGACTTCCTGCCTACCATCAATCGTACACAGTGATGGAGTTTCATAAATTAAGAAGGATGTTTGGATACTGAGTGAACACATAACAACAAATTTCTATTGCATTTAAACCTTTTGCCCCACATGTATACATAAATATGTTTTAAACACACACACACACACACACACACACACACACACACACATATATATATTTGCTCTATGTTTTTACTTTAAAAAAGAGAAAAGCTCCCATCTAACATAATGGAACTTTTCTTTGTACAGTCCAAAATATGCTGAAATCATTCCTAATGGGAACCAATTCAAATTATGAACATTTTCTGTGAACATATCCAAGTTCAGAATCTCTGAATAATGTCCATTTATCTTCTGGTTCAAGTTTATCCCTCTATCAATATTTTTCAGCCATATATTAAATTGCAAAGTTAACTACTAACAATACTAGGATATACATTACTAGATTAGAAGAAAAATGAAAGAAAAATAGTAATCAATTGTATGTCATATGCACATAGTTTTGCCCCTTCTTAGAGAATTTCCTCTCTTGTGTACTGTAACCACTAGGTATGCATAGGGAGAAAATTTTTTTAATGCATGAATTATTAGATTTAAGTAATTAGATGGAGTGAAGTCTTAATTCATGAATTCAGGGGTTCCATTTTTGTGAAAAAATAGTACCATATATAAGTTGTATGTTCAGAGAATATGTCACATGTTTTCAATAGTTGCCGTTGTTACTGATTTTCATCAGCCTATAAACTTTTCTGTTTCTTTGTAAATGGACTGTCAAAGAAAGAAGCAGTACTGTGCAGGATACCATAGCACTCAGTGAGTCAAGAGATGATGTTGTGTACAGATGACTGATGAGTAAGAATAGCAAATCCAAATCCTGAATAAGTCTATATTCCAATGAGGATAAAGAATTCATTTTTTTTGTCTTGGAAGGGGTCAAATATAATCCATATGCCACCAAAATATCCAGCTGGTGCCTAAAATATGGTGTCCCATAGTATGTTATGATGACTGGCAAAATAGGCTCACAGCAGTGGTTGCAAACAAGTCAGACTCGGTCAGGGGAATTCATGTTACTGAGCCCGTGCATAGCCTCCATTACTAAAGAATGCTGGCCTTCTGCTCTTGAATCCATTGAATAAGCACTACGTTAGCTAAGGGGAAGGCTGCCTAAAACCAGGGAGTGTGTCATGTTTCTACCTTATTAAGAGTCATCTTCATCAGGGGCTTTCAATAAACATTTACATGGGAAATAGTTCATAACTGGAAACCAACTTCGTAGTAATTGTTGAATTTAGAAAATATTATATAGCGTGTTGAAAATTATAGAATTAATCATTAGATGTACTAAGAAGGGTTATAAATATTCTGCCCTGCAAGAAAAAAAAGACCAAAAAAACAAAAATAGAAATGATTTAATAAAATATTTAATAAAAAACTGTAAAACCATTAAAATAAGAAAAATTAAGCAATAAATATAATTGAGTCCAAAATTACCTATTAGATTAAGATCTATTACTGGATATAAAATACAGCCAATCCATACATAGTTTACTTCAGTTAAACTCATTCCATAAGTGTATAGATGGAGTCATATTAGGAGTTTTACATAATTCAACATATGAATAGCTCAAGTAGAAAAAAATGTGTGTTTCTGCCATAGACGTTGAAAAGCCATTTTATACAATTTTATATTCATGTCTAACAGTAATAATAGGTCTCTTAATCAGATAAGAATGATGTATCCTTAACATAATAAAACTGTGTACTCAGCCAAAGCCACAATCAAGTTAGTGGTGAAACACAGGAGGCATTCCCACTGTAATCAATAATTAGCTAGGCAGATTCCTGCTACTTTCTTTATTTAACATTGTTCTTGAAGTACTAGTCAAGGAAGTTAGGAGAAAAAAAATGAGAGGTTTTAAACTTTATATGAAACAGCAGAAAATACTATTAATAGCAGATTACATAACTCTATACCTCGAAACTCTAAAATTTGCAATCAAAATGTTAAAAATCCATAAGGTAATGGCTATAGAACTAAAACAAAGCAAACAAACATAATAAAGTTTTCCTAGCTATAAACTATTATTAGCCAAACCATACAATACTATACAATACAGACTCTACAGTAGGAGAAATAAGCCTCTTTTCAGCAGAACCAAAAAAGTAAAATACCTAGAAATAAACTGAACAAGGCATCAACCACACCTATGTGATTATAATGGTAAAACTTTACTAAAGGACAATAAAATAACTTGAATATATGGGAATAAAAACCTTATGCTTTTATTGAAGATCATTGTATTTTTAATTTATCAATTAATCTTGAGACTCATTGTGATACCTGTGAAGGTAACAATAGGATTCTAAAGCTCATCTGCATAAATAAACATGCACAATTATATAAAAGGAGAAAGACAGTGAGACTAGTTTTACCAAATGTTAAAATATGTTACTGTTAAGTAATTGAACATGTTTATATTGGTCTCTGTCCTCAGTTCCTGGCGCAGAGCTCCTAAAACTCTTATAGTTTCCTAAGTGATAAGAGTACTAGGAGTATCTTTTGTTCTAATATTTGATCTTTGACCCCAGTTCCTGACAGGCTTACAAAATTCTTTGAGATTTTAGGGGTCACAGGAATGTCTTTTGTTCTAATGAGGCAACTCCTAAATAGCTCCTAAATGGGGACTGGTCACCAGAATGACCAAGCCATGATTAGAAGCTTGGAACTTTCAGGCCCATTCTCCATCCTCCAGGAAGTTGAGAGGGGCTAGAAATGGAGCCACTGATCAAATATGCCTGTGTGATGAATCCTCCATAAACATCCGCCAAGTATAGGATTTGGAGAGCTTCTGGGTTGCTGAACACAAGAAAGTACTGAGGGTGGGGTGTCTAGTGAGAGCATGGAAACTCTGTGTCCCTTCTCCCATGATTCATGCTCTGCATCTTTTCAATTTGGATGTTCATATGTATCCTTCATCATATACTTTTATAATAAAGTGGTTAACATAAGTATTTCCCTGAATTCCATGAGCCATTCTGGCAAATGATCAAACTCAAGGAGGGGATCTTGGGAGTCCTAATTTATAGTTCATTGGGCAGAAGTATAGGTGACAACCTGGGACTTGTAATTGGTATCTAAAGTGGGGGAGGGGCAGTCTTGTGGGACTGTGTCAGAATTGAGTTAATTGTACAACACCCAGCTGGTGTCACAGAGAACTGCTAGGTGTGGGAAAACCTCTACACATTTGGTGACCAGAAGTGTCAGAAGTGAAGTATTGTGAGTGAGTAAAGGGGAACCATTCAGGAGTGTGTTTTTCCTGTGCAGTACCATATTTAACACAGTTGTGTTATGCAGTGTCATTTGAATACGATCTGTAGTAGATGAGATTTTAAACCTTGTGGGTATCTGAGAGGAAGGACAGTCCAAGTGGAAAAAAAGGCAAATGCAAAGCCCCAAGCCCCAAGGCAAGATTGTGCTGGGCATATTTGAGAAGCAGTAAATGTAACTTTGGGCTTAGAGTAGAATGAGAAAGGGAAGAAGATAAGAAAATAAGGTGAGAATGGGAATAGAGGTGGAAGGGGGGATGTAGAGCATATAAGCCTAGTAAGTCATAAAAAAATGTTTGGCTTCTATTCTCACTGAGATGGGAAGTTATTTGCAGGTGCTTGAACAAAGAAGTGAAATGATTTGACTGACATTTTAGTGGCCTCATTCTGGCTGCTATGTTAAGAGTAGATGGAGGTGGACAAGGACAGAGCAATAGAGACCATGTTGAAGGTTTGTAAAAGTCCAGGCAAGAGATAATGTCTTGAATAAGGGTTGTAGCAACAGAGGGAAGGGTACATAGTCTAATTCTGGAAATATTTTAAAGGTAGAATCAGAAGGACATGTTGATAAATGTAATGTAGAATATGAGAAAAAGAAGGCAAGGATGACTCTAAGCTTTTGGTTTGAAAAACTAGATAGATGGAACTGCTACTTACTTAGATGATGGAGCTGAGTGAGGCTAGGAAATCAGGTATTGATTGATTGAAGAGAAAAGAGATATGAAGCTTAACATTAGAAATGAGAATATTTTGGCCTATGATGGTATCCTCTGAATTTAGAACAACAAAAACAACAACAACAAACCAAGATAGTTTAGCAGCACTGAATATTTACATTTAACAGAGGTGTTTTGTGAGACTACCAAATTTTGGGAGAGGGGATGCATTTGAAAAACTCCACAGGTGAAATTTTATATGATATTTTTCAGTGTTCTTGTGCTTTATTTAATGAGATATTTAACATCTCTTATAAAAATACATAAAATATTTATTCCAAGTAATAGTATTCCTCAATTATCTTATAGATTATTTAATATTTTACTTTCCTATTAATAAGGTATAAATATATTTAAAATTGTGATGAAAAGTTTTAGATGCAGTCTTAAAAATATTTGAGTAGGACACTGTATTTTAAAAAAATTCTTTAGAATTTAAAAAAGTAAAAAGAAGACCATTAGTCTAGGAGAGTTTGAGAGTGAGAGTGGCTGGAATAAGAAATACAATGGAGTTAGAGGTAACATTGAGGGTCCACTTGAGGCAAGTGATCAGATTCTAAAAGCAACATCGCTGCGGTGTTTTTCTCCAACTGTGCTCAGATGCATGGGTGCACATACAGGTAAAGAGTTGTATTTAACTCATGGTTCTTATTTAAGTGAGTACAGAGAAGCAAAAGAGGAGAAATTGAGTTGAAGATGTGGTTTAAGGAGTGATTATAATGCTTCTTCAAGGAACTTAAGGTTTTAGAAGGAAAGCACAGTTGACCATGGAACAGCACACGTTTGAACTGTACAGGTCCACTTATACTCAGACGTTTTTCAATAAATACATACTGCAGTATTACACTATCTGCAGTTGGTTGAATCTGCAGATGCAGAACCTTGGATACAGAAGACTTGAGACTTGAGCATCCACATATTTTGGTATCATCTACGGGTCCTGGAACTAATCCCCTGTGGATACTGAGGGCCAGCTGTAAATATAAGAGGAAGAAGAAGTACAGAAAAGGAGGATGGTGATATCAATAGATTACTGGCAAGATATATTCAAATGATTGTTATAGTCAAGGTATTAGAGACAATCAGCTAGTAAACTTGGAGGTCACATTTGAAGAATGGGATCATTAAACTGAAATTAAAGAAAAAAAATATGAATAATGGCAATGCATAGGGTATGACCGTGAGTCTGGGTGGCTAAGGTGAAGTGGAGATCAAGATAAATTGAAAGAAAGGAGGTCAAGGAACTCTTAAATCAGTATATTGGAAGGATCATTTATGTGCATATATTGAGTAAATTAGTTTTATACTAGTATACATGAACTGTATGTTAGTTTTATACTACTAAATAACAAATGACCACAAATTTGGTGCTGATATCAATACCCATTTATTTGCTTACAGTTTTATAAGTCACAATTTGGGATGGTGTAGCTGAATTATCTGTTTGGGGTCTCATGAAGCTTAAATGTTGGCTAGTCTGGGCTTTTGTCCAGTGGCTGTGAAAAAAATGAACCCACTGCTAAACTCATTTAGCTTATTATGAGGATTAAGTTGTTTGCAGTTGTAGGATTGAAGTCTGTAAGTCTGTTTCCTTGCTGACTTTGACCAGAGGCCTCTTCTTTTTTCTTGGCTCTTAGATCATCCTTACACATAGACCCTCTGTCTTCAAAGCCAGCAACAGTAGATTGAATGTTTCTCATGCCCTCATCTCTCCGACTTTCCCTTTTGCCTTCCTCTTCTGGGTTTGTTTTTTTTTTTTTTAAGACTTTATTCTTTAGAGCAGTTTTATGTTCTAAACAAAACTGAGAGGAAAGCACAGGTTTTTTCAATATACCTCCTGCCCCGACAGTTGCATAGCCTCTCACAATATCAACATTGTTCACCAGCTTGGTACATTTTTTTACCAAGAATAAATCTACATTGGCACATCATAATCACCCAAAATCCATAGTTTACATTGGGATTCACGATTGATGCTGTACATTTTAAGGGTTTGGACAAATGTATAATGACACATATCCATCATTGTAATATTATACAGAGTATTTTCATTGCCCTAAAAATCCTCTGTGCTTCTGCCTATGTATCCATACTGCCTCACCCCAACCCCAGCCCCTGGCAACGACTGATCTGTTTACTCTCTCCATAGTTTTGCCTTTTCCAGAATGTTGTATAGTTGGAATCATACAGTATGTAGCGTTTTCAGATTGGCTTATTTCAGTTATTTCAGTTATGCATTTAAGGTTCCTCTATGTTTTTGCATGGCTTGATAGCTCATTGCTTTTTAGCACTGAAATTATTCCATTGTCTGGATGTACTACAGTTTATCCATCACCTACTGAAAGACATCTTGGTTGCTTCCAAATTTTAACAATTATGAATAAAGCTGCTACAAACATCCATGTGCAGGTTTTTGTGTGGACATACGTTTTCAGTTTCTTTGGGTAAATAGCAAGGAGCATGATTGCTGGATCATGTGGTAAAATTATGTTTAGTTTTTATAGGAAATGACCAAACTATCTTCCAAATGTCTGTACCATTTTGCATCCTCACCAGCAATGAATGAGAGTTCTTATTGCTCCACACCTTTGTCAGCATTTTGTGTTATCAGTACTCTGGATTTTGGCCACTCTAATAGGTATGCAGTGGTATCTCATTGTTGTTCTAATTTACATTTCCCTGATGAGATATGGTGTGGAACATCTGTTCATATGCTTATTTGCCATCTGTATATCTTTTAGATGAGATGTCTGTTAAGCTCTATGGCCTATTATTTAATTGGGTTGTTTGATTTCTTATTGTTGAGTTTTAAGAGTTTTTTATATGTTTTGGATAACAGTCTTTTAGCAGATGTATCTTCTGCAAATATTTTCTTCCCATCTGTGGCTTTTTCTTCTAATTCTCTCAATATTGTCTTTTGCAGAAGTCTGTAGTTTTAATTAAGTTCAGCTTATCAGTTACTTCTTTCATAGGGCATGTATTTGATGTGGTATCTAAAAAGGCATCGCCATACTTAGAGTCATTTAAATTGTCTCCTATGTTGTCTTCTAGGAGTTTTATAGTTCTGTATTTTACATTTAGGCCTGTGATCCATTTTAAGTTAAACTTTGTGAAGACTGTGAGGTCTGTGTCTCCTTAAGACCATGTTAGGGGCAGGCAGTGTCTATATCTCCCTTCACTTCCTCTCCAATTTATTATAATGACACAGCTCTATCTCTAGTTTCCCTTTGCTTGTTCCTTTTTAATGCTGAAGAGTTCAGGTTTTTTGTGAGGGTGGGGGTGGTAGGTCAGAAACCCTAAGCGTTAATCTTTCTTTCTTTTCCTATTTCTACTTGAAAGATCCTATTTATCTGCATTGTGGATAAATAGGAATAAGGTCTTGGCAGTGAGAAAAGAGTTGAAAATATAAACATATCAAGATAGTATTTCACCACGTTATTTAACATAGAACACCTGGAAGTCAAGAGGTATAAGATGACAAATTTTATTACATAAAATATAAAGCCTTCTGCATAGCAAAAACATTAAATAAAAATATAAAAGGGAATAATTAAATGTAATTTGTATTAATTATGACAAAAGACTAATTTGCTAAAATAATTCTTATAAATCAATAATATAAACACCAAATCCCTGCAAAGGAAGGAAGGAAGGAAGGAAGGAAGGAAGGAAGAAAACAAAGAAAGAAAGGCAGATGTGGACTGGCAAAACTTGGAGTAAAAGATACCAATGGCTTAAAATAGACCAAAAGGTGTTCAAATTCCCCCATACTGAGCTATTTCATATTTTAAGTAGTGGAAATTAAGGCAGTAATGAAATGGCGTTTCCCACTTTTCAGCTTGTCATCAATAAAAAATTTTTGATCATATACAATGTTAGAAAGTTTGTGGGAAAATAGTTTTTTTTAATATATTATTGACAAAATGTACTGTGGTGTAACAAATGTGGTGGGAGTTTTCCAGTATTTATGAAAATTTCTCTGGCATCTGTTTTGTGATGCTCACAGATGCAGGCACATCTTCATTGTAGCTTTGCTGATATAGCAAAATCTGGACACACCCTAGATGATAATCAGTAGGGGCTGTAGCCATACAGTGGAAGACTGCACAGTGAGTTAGAGCTCCAGAATATGTGGCTAAGCAAATTAATAACTTGTAAGCACAAAAAAAATAGAAAAGCATTAAATCTGCTTCCATATGTGTAAGAAGTTATATGTGTATTTTGGTAATGTATTTGTGCATGTTTGAAAAAAAATGAAAGAAGGATTTATGAAAATCTGTTGATGACTATTGCCTCACTCAAGTAGGAACATATTCTGAAGTGGGAGAAAGACATTTTTCATTGTGTAGCCTCTCTTGTTTGAATTTCTTTATCACACTTTTGCATTTTTGTATATAGGAAAGTTATTAGAAAATGAAACTTCAAGACTCTTAATTTAAAACTTATTGCATGAGGTCTCTTTTCCATTCATTGTTTTAGAATGTTGTTTCATCTTTAGGTGCACATTGGTAATTGATGGTGCAAGTCTGAAGATGGTTTAGAGTTGGGAGAAGTTAAAGATACTCTGTATTATTTTCATTAGCGTAGTAATTTTACTAATTCAAAATCAGACTTTATTCTGAGCAGTGAGCAACAATTTCACGGATTCTTTGCTCCTATATATTTGGGGATTAGAAATAATAAAATACTATTGTGATTCACGTAATAAATTAGCTGCATGTTTATAATACAAACTCTAATGATTCTGTAGAAAACCTGCATTGAACTGCAAATGAGTTTGCGGTACTCTGACAGCAAGAGTATATGAATGTTTTCTTAAAATTATTTAATATTCATTGATGCCTGTTCTATACTAGATACTTGGATATTGTGAGGGCTATGTTTATTTATCATTATCATTATCATTTCTTCCATTATTTCTTAATTCATTCATCACTTATTTATTGCCTCCAATATTTTGGGAGCCTTTCTAAGTCTTTAGATTAAGTTTTCATAAGGATCTCAACTATGCCCTGATGTAGCTTATATTTAATTTGTGTGGAGGGGAGACAAACCAGTAAGCCAAAAAAAGAGAGAATGAGTGAGTAAGAGAGAGAGAAAACAACAGTAAGATAATTTTTAATAGGTAATAGTACTTAAAATAAAACAAAAGGGATTGATTTTGAATGACAGACACTGGTAGGAGTGGGGGTGAGGTCGGGATTGGAGGTGAGTTGTGGGGTCTTTTTTTAATATAAATTTATTTATTTTATTTGTTTATTATTTTTGGCTGTGTTGGGTCTTCATTTCTGCACGCGGGCTTTCTCTAGTTGCGGTGAGCGGGGGCTACTCTTCGTTGCAGTGCGCGGATTCTCATTGTGGTGGCTTCTCTTGTCGCAGAGCGTGGGCTCTAGGTGTGCAGGCTTCAGTAGTTATGGCTTGTGGACTCTAGAGCACAAGCTCAGTAGTTGTGGCGCATAGGCTTAGTTGCTCCGCGGCATGTGGGATCTTCCCGGACCAGGGTTTGAACCTGTGTCCCCTGCATTGGCAGGTGGATTCTTAACCACTTCACCACCAGGGAAGCCCGAGTTGTGGGTTCTTATAGTTCATGACAGTTAAAGGGAAAAATATCGTATGATGAGATAAAGGTTCAGAGCATTGGGGAGGTTTTATTTTCTTTATATTTACTTCTCTGTTCTTTTCAGCATCTTTTTTTGTTGGTGGGTGAGTGAGTGGGTGGATTTATTTTTATAAACACGAGATTGTCATTATCACAGATAATTTAATGATGTAAGGGACTCTGGACTTTATTTGAAGGCTATATCTATTCCAAGTTAAAGCAAATCATAGATTTAATCATGTCAGAAGACAGTGGTTCAATGAAGAACAAACTTTTATTTTGGACCATCTATTCTCTTATTCCTTCATATAAAAACACTCTTGAAATGTCTGTTTTCTGTCCAGCTCAGTGATACTAGATTCTCACTGATTTTATCTTTTATGATTAGGGGCTTATTTGTTTTTGTGTAATATCAAGTCGTTCACTGCATCTTTCATATATTCTAAAAATTATGTTAGTTTGTATCTACTTATAAGGAGCAGGAAGCACTACTTAAAGTGTCTGTCACAAATTTGGCATTTATTTGTTTCTTATAGTAAGAAAACTAGAGGGAGGTTGGTTGGTTGCTGGCATTGATAAGTAGCTTAAGGGTTCATCCTCCTGGCTTTCTATTCCATCATCATCTTGTCTTCAAGATGGCTGCTACATCTCCAGGCATGAGAGAAAAGTCAGTGCCAGAGCTGTTATCATTTAGCAGGAAAGCAAAAACATTCCTAGAAATCACTTGGCAGGCTTCTACTTCAGTCTCATTGCCTAAAACTGAGTCCCATAGGTACCCCAGCAGCAAGGAATTCCAAAGAAGCAGGAAATAGGATCGCGAATGTCTTAAAACATTCTTTTCATTTTCTGGAGCTTGATATGTTGTTCTCAACAAAATCAAGGAATATGGATAACAATGGATAGTAAACAGTCACCTGTAAGTAATTTGTCACAAATGCTATTTATAAACTATTGAAGAAAATAACTATTTTATCCAATGTAGTAAAACTTTTTTGAAAAATCTTTGGAGTATGAATACATGTTTGTACTGGTTGTAACACTCAGTACAACCCCATTAAAACAGGCAGGTTTTAATGATACCATCTGCTTTATTCTTGGAACTATGTCATGTTTGGGTTTGAAATCATTGCCCTATCTATTGTAATTGTAATATTACAATATCATTGTAATAGAGAGAAATTGTATCATTTATCTTTATTATCCTTTAAATTATTGTGATTACTATTGTAATAAAGATAAATTTCTCACCACAAAACTTCATCCATTTAAATATGTATAGCAAATGATTTAAGTTCAGGATTTGAAGTTTATGTAAATTTATTTGCAAAAGTAGAGTTTGCTGTAACTTTTAATCTGACATTGGTATCTAAAAGTTATTTAAAATTTGAGAAATTGACTTCAGTGTGTATGATTTCATTTTCTTTATATGTCTATTTTCAGTTATATGTGTTTAAGAAGTCCTAATACTTTTAGATACTGCATTTTCTGAATGTTGAAGAACTACTTTCATGTAAAGAGATAAAATAGCTGGTTACTGTTTATTAGAGTACTATTAAAATTAATTATCTCTGAATGAGGACTTTTTAAAGGAAAAAAATCTCAAATTTGCAATTTAAAGAGAAACTTCTAAAAATAATTTGGAAATGTTATTCACTATGCCAGATAATGGTAATTTTATTCATTTATATATTTGTGTGGTTTATGTAATAATATAATATGTAGTTTCTAGTATAGAGTAGACACTTAACAAATTAAATGAATATTGAATAAACTTTTTAAAAATTGATAAATGTACTCTCCTTGACAAGGAATTTAAAATAGTAACTTCAACAGGGTTATTGAAAGACTACTCAGAAAATAAGAACACTTATTATGTTTAGAATGCATTAAAATGAAGAGAAAACAGTGTAAAATATATCAAAAATGTTTTATAGTCCTGTATTACCATTAAAGACTCATGTACTCTCTGGCCCCTGGAATGGAGAAAAGTAAACACTTTCTCAAAAATGAGCCTCAGATAATGCAGACAAGTTAAGAAATCTACATTGAATCTCAGAATAGATCCACCAGGTTGAATCTTATTCTCTTTGATGGGGAAAGTCAGCACATCTGAAGGAACCAGTCCTGCTTGAACTTAATGGAGCAGAGAAAACAGGATTCAGGCAAAGGGGGGAACAATCTTGAGAAGGTTATAACAGGATTTCTTAAGTTGTGCCATGAAGACGTTAAAAAAAAAAAGAGGGTTAATAAAATGATGAAACCAATGGAATAAATTATATGAAACTCATTTGGCTATGAAAGATAAGTCTCTGGAGCCAGGAATAAATACTTGCTCTGGAGAAGGAGTCTTATATTACCTTTAAGTATAGTTATATAAAAGTCCCAGGAATTCAGGTCTGAGAGGCGCCAAGGAGGTAGAAAAGGATAGTCATGGATTCTATTTAAAGAAGAATTTCATAAGCTCCTAAGTGCTTCATTCTTATTTATACCTACCAGTAAAGCAAAGAATACCTCTTATAAAAAACAATTCATTTTTGCCTTTAAGTGTGTTGGTTCCTAAAGTACACAAATGTCATTATGGGAATTAAAGTGACTCCATATCACAAATCTCAATCATGCAGATTTCTGTGGACAACAAATTAGAGATGCTTTTGCAACTTTTCTTTTACCATATTTAGCCTTAACATTTTGTCTACATTGACATTTTCTTTTTAGTTGATCACTTTCTCAACAAGCAAGAGAAAACATATTTTTTTCCTAAAGATTTTATTACTACTAATTCAAAGTGATCCAGCATAAGACACATATTTTTGGTTTGCAAAAATATACTTGACCGTGAAGTTTGGAAAGGAATGCTCTGCATTAGTAAATAAACTGATTCATTCTGTCATTGAAGATATGAAAAAGTGATATATATAGAACATTAAGGTGTCATTTCTACTACATTTTTGGTTGTCCTTTTGTTTTAACTAGGAACATTTTGTAAAACATCTTTAAAAAAACAGCAGTCTTGAGACATTTTCCTTGTAACTGTCAAAGACAAGCCTGTATTCAAGTTCCAGAGAACAATAAAGGACAGCACAAAGCCAAATTAAAAAGCAAATCATTGTCATAAGAACACCACATTGTTAATATTATATAAAAATTGAATATTTTTTATAAAACTGGTCTAATTTTATCATTGTTTTTCTTTCAAATTAGTTAATTCAACCAATGTTAATAATATCATTTCATTACTGCTTATCTTTTTTGTTTGTTTTTAAAGAAAAAATGCCATCAAGACATTAAACTTTACATATATCAGATACCTTAAGATAAATTGAGGAATAGACTAGTTTAGAATGCTAACTTTTCTAAACTTATGTTAAGTTTCAGAAATGTAAATAGTTTTTTTAAAGTTAATATGACTAGCACTCTGGTTCATTTAAAAAAAACACAAGTATTTCTCTTGAAAAAAAACTATAAGGTTTTTGTCTTGAAAATTGTCCTCTATTTAAAATTAATTTGAGGGATAGGGAACTAAACATTGTTTTGAAGAAAATAATATTGTCCAACAGTTAAAGTATAAGTTGAATCTTAGTAAGTGGCAATGCAAGAATTTTGCAATCTCAAAGCTATAATCTAAATGTGAAATGAAATAGTAATAAAATAAAAAGAATATGTGCTCCCATTATAAGACAGAATTTAAGGAATAGTGAGAAGGCTATAAAGACATGTTAAAAAGACCAATTTTGTATCAACCAGCTGCTCTTTTACCATAAACAGTCTTGGCTATAGCAAAGTTTACGTCAACTTAGTTACAAATGAAATACTGAAGAATTCAATCAATCAATGATATCAAAAGTAACATGTAATTAGCAAGTGTAGAATTCAGTGAGTTGGAAGATTGATCTACTATTGTGAAACAAGTTAAGCTTTTACTTTGGATGTCGGTAGTCTCTTTAATTTTGGTATCAGTAGAACTTCTGGGAAGAAACTAAGAAGGTAGGAAGGGAGAGGTTATTTGAGTAATAAGAAAGATTCTTCTAACTTAGAACTATGCCCTAAATGATTATTTTGATGCTGGAACTCACATAGCCTCTAAATAGTGGTTTTAGTAGCCAGTATAAGGATATCACCTGAGGATAATCAAAGGGTTACTGCAAAAGGGACTTAGAATTGTAGATATATTCTGTTTTTTATCAAGTTGTGCAGTAGCAACAGGAAGAGAAATATAGTAGAGAGATTAACAGTGATCATTAAACGACAGTGAAGGAGGAAAATATTTTTATTTTATTGATTCAACTTTCAGTAGATGTAGAAAAAGGCACACAATTTTTTCGCTAGAATTTTCTTATATAAATAAGTAAATTAATATTGGAATACATCAAATTTATATATAACTTTGCACTCTTCTATTAAAATGGGTTAATTTCACAATAAAAGTATAAACATATATACACCTGTCCTTTCCAGGCCCCAATCCCAAGATTCTGTTATGTCTTTAAAAAGCAATGAGAGTGGGCTATACTTGTGCTTTTTGAGGAAGCTCTCAGGGAAAGAATCTATTTTATTTTATAATATAGTTCACTAACTATAATAAAACTCTCTTGGTAAATGAAATTTGGCTGTTTCAGTTCCTCAGGTTGGTAGTTAATTTCTTTTCCCAATTTATAATACCTTGCATTCCTTCTACAATTTGTGTTTCTGGTTACAGATATAATCAAATATGTATCCTTGACTGTTAGCTAATATCCTCCAATGTAAGCTACCATTGTGGATGAATGGGAAGCAAAGGTACCAATGTTGATAACCAGGCTTTATGTTTGCATGATATTTAGGTTGGCAATTAAAGTCTGCAGAGGAGTTATTACTGGGTGGTTTATTTTAAAAATAGTGCATTTTTGTTACAGAATGCACTTATTTGGCAGAGTATGTGTTAAGAATCTGAAAAGTCCAGAAGTATTGTAGAAAAGAAAATCATCATGGCTAGACATAAGATTCAGCAAGAACACAAAGTGTGTTACATTGAAGTATCAGCATGCAATTTTCCCACAAAAACTGTATTGGCTTTTTATTCAATCAATAATCTGTATTGAGGAGTTTTTCTTTGTTAGGTGCTAGGAATATAAATTTGCACACGATGGAGGTGCTTCCTGTTCTCAAGAAGCTTAGAGTCTGGAAGAAGCAGACAATAAAAGAAGACATGCAAATAGATGAATTATCCAAGGCATAAAATTATATCTTCAGGTAGAAATGATGTGATCAGGTAATGAAAACTTACTAAGGAAAAGTGACATCAAAATTAAGTGAAATATTTAAAGAATTAACAAACAAATTATCCAGGAGAAAGAGTGGGTAGGAATTTACTGGGCAGAGGAAATGGCATCTGCAGAAGCCTTAAAATAAGAGACAACATAGGACATGCAAGTAATTGAAAGAAGTCTAACATGATTGGAAAAGTCAGCTTAGTTAGGGGAGGAAGAGAGCAGTAGGTCTGTTGTCCCTCCCCTAGAATTTTATCTCTTGCTACCAGTCATGCCCTTCTTGTGGGCTAATCATCTCCTATGTGCCTGCATCAACAGTGTGGGCTCTCTGGTTTTTTTCCCCTACCCCTAATCTTTTTTCTGAGCACACAGTGGAAGTCCAAGGAAAAGATCTTACAAGTGTGCAAAACCCCCTTTGTGTCTTGGGCTCTAGGGTATTCTAGACTGACAAGCTAATGCACGTTTGATCTTAGCAAATTGTTCAGTTTCTCCTTAGTATCTTATATGTTGTCTCCTCATTGTCTCATTTCTCCTTCGAGGTTTCTTTCCCTTTGAAATTCAGATTACTTAGTTGTCTTATGATCTCAGTTCTCTGATGGACACAATGAAATTATAATCTTGTTGCTTATCCAACTTTTCTCACTGCTACTGTGGAAGTAATATTCTTTCCTGCTTTATACATCCTAAGTGGATAGAGAAGACTGATTATATATTTTTAAGAATATTAGTCTATCGTGGTGAGGGAAGTGAAATTTAAGGTTAAAAAGTTGGAATCAGGGAGAGAAGTTAGTTGTATGAACTGTAAAACAAGTAGGAGATTATGATAGAGTAATACTACTAGGAGTAAGAGAAATGTGAATGAATTCAAGAGAGATATAAAAGGAAGAATTGATAGGTTCAGTAATTAATTAGGGAGATGACAGAAAAGGAAAAGTCAAAGGTGATTTCCATATTTCCGGCTTATGAATAATAGAGAATTTTGAGCTGCTGGATGTTTTCTAGTATCACCTTCTTGATTTTTATATTTTGTAATCACAAGTGCTGTTATTATTATTTTAATTAATATATTGGGACCAAAGAAAATCTTAACTTAGCTCAATCAAAAACATATACGCTTATGCCTTCAATGCAAGTGGATAGCCGCAGTTTTGTTTTGTTTTTTTTTCTGATTATGTGAACATTTATCCCAGATTCTTCTAGTCACTTCGTTTGTTCAGAGAGAAATGTTCAACTAGTTTACGGATTTTTTCTTATTTTTCTTTCACTTCTGAAAGACAAAAAACTTTGATGCCATAATCCAACTTGGAAACTCAAACAGGGATCTTGGTAGAAAAACTTTTTCTTCATAAAAGATGTTCTGTCCTTAAGATTTTATAATATCTGATTCAAAAGCAACAAGTGTTAATCAGCAGGGCTAACATTAATTTCCTTTTAAATTGATTTAGAATAGGTCTGCAAATTTTTGAATTGGGAAGAATCCATTATTTACTCTGCTTCTCAAGATCAAAGAGGTACAATACTAAAAATTATCTTGACTTTTGGATTTTTTGACATGGCCATGCCTACTTTGGTCCCTCCCAAAGGATGGCACAGATTCTGAGGACCGTCTTGGCAGTGCTGGGGTATCTGCTGTTCATAGCCACACAGTTTGTCCAAAGAAAAACTTCAGCCAGTTCAGAACATGTATCCATCATCCAGAGCAGGTGTTACTGATGGAGAAGTGATGAAAGGAGAGATGAGAGGCTGATTTATTAAATTGGTCCAGGAAACTTGACACTTAAATATTATTCTCAAGTAGCTGCTTATTTATTTCTATGGTATTTTTAAACACATTCTCAGAAGACAAGACTTGGGAAAAGAATATTTATTGGTTTAGCTGGAAATTAATTCCAGTTATCCTTCCATCCATTTCTCTAGTTATCCTTCATCCTCCCATGTTATCCTGGCTTTGATATGAACTCTGGAAAATTATCCTTGCCATGTTTACTCTGGTTTATTCCTGGCTTTTTGAGGGGGTGGAGCTTCTGTAGAAGTGAGCAGGATCCTCTAGATTCTTCTTTAACATCAGACTAAATAAGAATATAACAACTCTAAAAGGCATGATTGTGAAATCCTCAGTTACCAATGGAAAAATAAAGGATGTTATAAAGGAAACAATAAGCTAAAAATCATGAAATTTACTTTTTTTTTTTGAAATTTACATATGGTAAGATTTTTTAAGGAAATGAAATACAAACTATTTGGTAAGTTAGTATTAGAATAAAACTCAATACTTTACCATTAAAACAAGGATAAGAAGACATAAATATTTCTTAGAAAGTTGGCTATTGTTCTCTCTGTATTTGTGGTTTACACATAAAATGAATATCCAACTAATTAAAGACTAAATGAGATTTGTTTTGCCAAAACAATTAAGAAAACGATAATAGGAGCATACATATAGATCATAACCTTGATTGTAAATGGATTAACTGCCTCAACCAAAAGACACAGACTGGCTGAATGGATGCAAAAAAAAAAAACCCATATATATGCTGTCTACAAGAGACCCACTTCAGACCTAGGGACATGTACAGACTGAAAATGAAGGGATGGAAAAAGATATTCCATGCAAATGGACATCAAAAGGAAGCTGGAGTAGCAATACTCATATCAGATAAAATAGACTTTAAAATAAAGAATGTTACAAGAGATAAGGAGGAACACTACATAATGATCAAAGGATCAATACAAGAAGAAGATATAACAATTATAAATGTTTATGCATCCAACATAAGAGCACCTCAATACATAAGGCAAATGTTAACAACCGAGAAAGGAGAAATTGACAGTAACACAATAAGAGTAGGGGACTTTAACACCCCACTTTTGCCATGGACAGATCATCCAAAATGAAAATAAATAAGGAAACACAAGCTTTAAATGACACAATAGGACAGATAGATTTAATTGATATTTATAGAACATTCCACCCAAAAGTGGCAGAATACACTTTCTTCTCAAGTGTACATGGAACATTTTCCAGGATAGATCACATCTTGGGTTACAAATCAAGCCTCGGAAAATTTAAGAAAATTGAAATCGTATCAAGCATCTTTTCTGACCACAACACTATGAGATTAGAAATCAATTACAGGGAAAAAAAAAACTATAAAAACACAAATACATGGAGGCTAAACAGTGCGCTACTAAATAACCAAGAGATCCCTGAAGAAACCACGGAATACCTAGAAACAAATGACAATGAAAACACGACGACCCGAAACCTATGGGATGCATCAAAAGCAGTTGTAAAAGGGAAGTTTATAGCAATTAAATCTCACTTCAAGAAACAAGAAAATTCACAAAATAACAATCTAACCCTACACTTAAAACAACTGGAGAAAGAAGAACAAAGAAAACCCAAAGTCAGTAGAAGGAAAAAAATCATAAAGATCAGAGCAGAAATAAATGAAATAGAAATGAAGAAAACAATAGCAAAGATCAATAAAACTAAAAGCTGGTTCTTTGGAAGATAAACAAAATTGATAAACCTGTAGCCAGACTCATCAAGAAAAAAAGGGAGAGAATACAAATCAATACAATTAGAAATGAAAAAAGGAGAAATCACAACTGATACTGCAGAAATACAAAGAATTATAAGGCACTACTACAAACAACTATATGCCAATAAAATGGACAACCTGGAAGAAATGGACAAATTCTTAGAAAAGTACAACCTTCCAAGACTGAACCAGGAAGAATTAGAAAATATAAACAGGCCTATCACAAGTAATGAAATTGAAACCTAATTAAAATCTTCCAACAAACAAAAGCCCAGGACCAGATGGCTTCACAGGTGAATTCTATCAAACATTTAGAGAAGAGCTAACACCCATCCTTCTCAAACTCTTCCAAAAATTTGCAGAAGGAGAAACACTTCCAAATTCATTCTATGAAGCCACCATCACGCTGACACCAAAACCAGAAAAATATATCACAAAAAAAGAAAATTATAAGCTAATATCACTGATGAATATAGATGCAAAAATCCTGAACAAAATACTAGCAAACAGAATTCAACAACACATTAAAAGGATCATACACCATGATCAAGTGGGATTTATCCCAGGGATGCAAGGATTCCTCAATATATGCAAATCAATGAATGTGATACACCACATTAACAAATTAAGGAATAAAAACCATGTGATGATCTCAATAGAGGCCAAAAAAGCTTTTGACAAAATTCAAAACTCATTTATGATAAAAAGTCTCCAGTATATGGACATAGAGGGAAACTACCTCAACATAATAAAGGCCGTATATGACAAACCCACAGCAAGCATCACACTCAATGGTGAAAAACTGAAAGCATTTCCACTAACATCAGGAACAAGACAAGGATGTCCACTCTTGCCACTCTTATTAAACATTGTTTTGGAAGTCCTAGCCATGACAATCAGAGAAGAAAAAGAAATAAAAGGAATACAAATAGGAAAAGAAGAAGTAAAACAGTCATTGTTTCCAGATGACATGATACTATACACAGAAAATCCTAAAGATGCCACCAGAAAACTACTAGAATTAATCAATGAATTTGGTAAGGTTGCAGGATCCAAAATTAATGCACAGAAATCTCTGGCATTCCAATACACCAATAACAAAAAATCAGAAGGAGAAATTAAGGAAACAATCCCATTTACCATGGCAACAAAAAGAATAAAATACCTAGGAATAGACCTGCCTAAGGAGGTGAAAGACTTGTACACAGAAAAGTATAAAACACTGATGAAAGAAATCAAAGATGACAAAAACAGGTGGAGAAATATACCAGGTTCTTGGTTTAGAAGAATCAGTACTGTAAAAATGAGTATACTACCCAAAGCAATCTACAGATTCAATGCAATCCCTATCAAACTACCAGTGACATTCTTCACAAAATTAGAACAAAAATTTAAAAATTCGTATGGAAACACAAAAGTCCCCAAATAGCCAAAGCAATCTTGTGAAAGAAAAGCAGAGCTGGAGGAATCAGTCTCCCTGACTTCAGACTATACTACAAAGCTACAGTAATGAAGACAGTATGGTACTGGCACAAAAACAGAAATATAGATCAATGGTACAGGATAGAAAGCCCAGAGATAAACCCACACAGCTGTGGTCACCTAATCTATGACAAAGGAGGCCAGAATATACAATGGAGCAAAGACAGCCTCTTCAATAAGTGGTGTTGGGAAAAGTGGACAGCTACATGTAAAAGAATGAAATTAGAACACTCCCTAACACCATACACAAAAATAAACTCCAAATGGATTAAAGACCTAAATGTAAGACCAGACACTATAAAACTCTTAGAAGAAGACATAGGCAGAACACTCCATGACATAAACCACAGCAAGATCTTTTTTGACCCTCCTCCTAGAGTAATGGAAATAAAACCAAAAATAAACAAATGGGACTCAATTAAACTTAAAAGCTTTTGCACAGCAAAGGAAACCATAAACAAGACAAAAAGACAACCGTCAGAATGGGGGAAAATATTTGTGAATGAAACAACAGACAAAGGTTTAATCTCCAAAATATGCAAACAGCTCATGTAGCTCAATATCAAAAAACAACAAACAATCCAGTTTAAAAATGGGCAGAGGACCTAAATAGACATTTCACCAAGGAAGACATACAGATGGCCAAGCGGCACGTGAAAAGATGCTCAACATCACTAATTTTTAGAGAAATGCAAGTCAAAACTACAATGAAGTATCACCTCATACCAGTCAGAATGGCCATTATCAAAATATCTAGAAACAGTAAATGCTCGAAAGGGTGTGATGAAAAGGCAACCCTCCTGCACTGTTGGTGGGAATGTAAATTGATACAACCATTATGGAAAACAGTATAGAGGTTCCTTAAAAAACCAAAAATAGAGCTATCATGTGACCCAGCAATCCCACTACTGGGCATATACCCTGAGAAAACCACAACTAAAAAAGAGTCATGTACCACAATGTTCATTGCAGCACTATTTGCCATAGCCAGGAAATGGAAGCAACCTAAATGTTCATTGACAGATGAATGGATAAAGAAGATGTGGCACATATATACAATGGAGTATTACTCAGCCATAAAAAGAAATGAAATTGAGTTTTTTGTAGTGAGGTGGATGGACCTAGAGTCTGTCATATAGAGTGAAATAAGTCAGAAAGAGAAAAACAAATACGATATGCTAACGCATATATATGGAATCTAAAAAAAAAAAAAAAAAATGGTGATGATGAACCTAGTTGCAGGGCAGGAATAAAGATGTAGACATAGAAAATGGACTTGAGGCCATGGGATGGGAGGGGGGAAGCTGGGGCAAAGTGAGACTAACATCGACCTATATACACTACTGAATGTAAAATAGTTAGCTAGTGGGAAGCAGGAGCATACCGCAGGGAGATCAGCTTGGTGCTTTGCAATGACCTAGAGGTGTAGGATAGGGAGGATGGGCATGAGGCTCAAGAGGGACGGGATATGGGGACATATGTATGCATATGGATGATTAACTTTGGTGTACGACAGAAACTAACACAGTATTGTGAAGCAATTATACTCCAATAAAGTTCTATTAAAAAAAAAGAAAAGTACTTACAGCAAACCACCCCCCCCACAAAAAAAAAAAACAGAAAAAGTAACCACAAACAATGTACAGTAATGCCATTTTCCCAGTCTCCCCAATCTGATGAATTATCAGCTATCATGGTCTAGCTTTCCATGTATTTAGGCCTTCTTCAATTTCTTGGTAGTTTTCAGTCATCATTCATTAAATTCACCCCCAAGGATTTTTCTTAATACTAGTATAAATAATACTTAAAAATTATTTCCAACTGTTTATAGCTAGTATATAGAAATATAATTGATTTTTTAATGTTGAAATTATATCCTGTGTCCTTGCTAAATTCTCTTATTTCTATTAAGTTTGGGTTTTTTGGGTAGATTTTTAGAATCATTTTCCAAGTACACTATCATGTTGTCTATGAATAAAGTACTTTTATATCTTCAAAAAAAAAAGAAAAAGACTAAATGAGAATTCAGTATATAACAGTTCAAAATGAAAAAAAAAATAGGAAAAAAAGCCTAAAGGTATAAAAAAATGTTTCTCATTTCTTCTGCTTTTATGGGATATTTAATCTCACTCAGCTGTCTATCAGTCTCATTATTATGGGCATATTCTTCAAACAATCTAAATTGTTCCCACAGTGGCAGCCAAACCAAATAAACAAGCACTGAAGAGTGTGTGATTTCACCAGAGGCCTTAAACAATGAGTGGCCTAGAAAATTTCCTTTAAGTAAAAAGGGGTAGGAATCTTCAATGACAGGTTTAAACATAGAAGGAAAGCATTCTCTGCAGTTTTTCCTCAATGTGCCCCTATCAAAACCAAAATATCTTAAAATGCCAAATAAATAACAATAACAATGAAAATCTTCTTGCTATGCACCAGATAAGAATGATATTTTAACATGCAAAAACTTGTACTTTGAAATGCAGTATGGTTCATTGAGGTTAATGCAAATATATTTGAAAGAGAATGCGATCCTCCAGATTGGAAGGATAAAAATGCGATCCTCTAGATTGGAAGGATAAATTTTTAGTATTTTTAAAAAATTACAAAATATGTATGCTTAACTAGGGTTTTCTATTTTCTCTTTCTGCTTTATGACATGTGAAGTATCACATATTTTACAATAAAAAAGATCTAAGTTAATGGGAACTTTTAAAATTTGAGTTCTTAATTTTGAGACTCATACACTCTCTTTCCATAACTCTAAACGTACACATTAGCCTCTTTACCTACTTGTACCAAAAGCCAAAGTATAATAAATTTAAACCTATTTTTGAGCTTCTCTATTTCTGATACATAAAAATAAAAATAAAATATCTTGTAGGTGAAATATTTAAATGCCTTGAAGTTTATGAATTCTTGGACAAAGGACAAAAATTTACTCTACCACAGCAATCTATTCACTTGAAGTGGAAGAAATTCTGTTTTATTGTTAGGTGACATGATTTAGCAATTAATATACATAAGATTAAGCGTTGGTTGTAAATAGATTAAAAACACTATTTAAATTTTTTTATTCTTGTGGTTTCTTTTCATTAGAAAGAAAGTAACCAGTATTTGTAAATTTGTTCACTTATGTATCCATTTGTTAATTTTTCTCTAAAGTTTTCCTCAAATTATCTCCCATAAGTACATGAAGATGACTAAATAACAAGTAAGCAAATCAATAACACTTCGGAACTCAACAGAAATTACTCTTGTTGAGAAAATTAGTGCATGAGGAAACTAAACTTATAAAAATGCTCAAATCCATGTCACATATTAAAAATTTTTAAATGTCAAACACAAAAACAGATTGGCTTTTGCTTCAAATTTAATGTGTTCGGTTTGTGAAGCTGTTGAGAAGCAAACTAACAGTAGGATAATTTTACATATCCTAGCAAATAATAAAATGTTTCGAAAGCAGTGAGGAAATCAATAATATTTTGAGTGTTTGTCATAATAATGAGAATTATTTTATACTTTCTGTGTATTTAGTGGTGATCATCTCTTCTGCCACCTCCAATTATGTTATAACTTTGGTAAATATTACATTTGTTCTAGGGTTCTTATTTAATTTCAAGAACAAGAGGGAAATAATTCAATCATTTAAATAACTGTGGTATTTATTTTTTTATTAATTACAGAACTCATTGTAGACAGGATCAGTAAGTTTAAGAAAAAAAGTTATATATAATTTACCACTTATATTCTTAACATGCTAATTTGTTTATTCTTATTCATTTATAAGTATTTATTTGTACTAAAAAATATTTCAGTGTCAAGGGACACCAACCACCCCCAGGTTTGATTTCTCACTAGGAGGACTCTACAGACTCAGCATATAGTCATAATGATTCATTTTGGTGAGAGGATGAAAAGCAAAATCAGCAAAGGGAAAAGACGTGTGGGTAAAGTCTGGGGAAACCAGTTGCAAATTTCAAAGGTCTTGTCCTAGTGCAGTCACACAGGACATGCTTAATTCTTTCAAAAATGAGTGTGACAGCACATGTGAAATGTCACCAACCAGGCAAGTTCATAAGAGATTCAGTGCCCAGGTTTTTACTGGGTGTTGATCATGTAGGCACCCTCTGCCTGGCATATAATCAAATTCCAGATTCCCAGAAGAAAAGCAGGTGTAGCTGAGGTATACAGAAACACTCATCTCAGTTAATGGTGTTGGGAAGGCTCCCAATATCTAAGTTTCCAGATGCTAGCCAAGAGCCAACTTTATAAATAATCCTTACAAAGAATAACAGTTAAGCCTGCTCTGTTAACTCTTTCTTCACAGTTTTACTGTGTTGTTGATTGTTTTCTATTTAAGTTTTAATATATGAACATCTTTCAATAGCAATAAATATTATTCTCTTATGTTTAATGCCTGTACTGTTTCCATGTTATGCATTGTTTATTTAATAAATCCACTGGTGGAGTTTTTAATGTGGCTTCATATTTTACTCTAATAAAGAAAAATGCAAAGAATATTAAAATTATTTTCTTGGACTAAATCCCCAGAAGTGAGACTGCTACATGGGTACTTTGTAAAGGGTTTTGATATATATTTCATGGTAGCCCATACTGTCTTACAGATCTTGAACAATGTATATACTCACCAACCAACAATGTTTGACTTCAAGAAATGGGTATTTACAATAATTTATTAATTTGGTAAGATAAAAGTGAATTAAGGTTATGTCCGTATTTAACATCTTTGAAAATATTGGTGTTGAGCATTTAAAAATATATTTCTTAGTCATTTATATTTTGTCTTTTGTGAATATTTATTCATTTAACGCATATTTTTTGCCAGCAACTATTACAAAATAAAGTCATAATTGAAAAGATATTGAAACACCAGTTGCAATTAATAATGGAATAAATGCTACACCATTTTTGTTCAAATTAGTTTGCATGTATCTAACTTCATTAATTAATTTACTCAGAATTTCTCACTACTGAAGAATGACTGGCATGGTACCATTTTATTCTATATTAGTGCAAATGATAGATATTTCTATAAAACTTTTAGAGAGAAGTTTTTAGGGGCTTATTTACATAAACAGAAAATCTTGTACACCAAGAGATATTCATAGGACCTTTTAAAACTTGGATTGTTTTCTAAGATTTGATTTGTTTTTAAGATTTAGTAATTGAGTTTTTTAAATGGCAATTTTGGTAATTTAAATATATTTGATAGAAAATTGAAACCTTTTTCCAGTTGTATTATATATCAGAAAATGTTAAAGATATAATTTATTTGATAATTATGAAATTAGGTTTTTCCCCATGAATGAAGCTAGCTTTCTCCATACTTACTTAATAATTGAAGTATCTTTTTGATGCTATTAAATATTTTGGAGGCTTTAATCTTTTGGGGAAGGAAATACGTACAGCGCAATCTCAAATATTCTTGTTTATATTATCAGTTTTTAAGCAAGTTTCTAACTGGCAATGATAAATTTCTTTCATTCCCTCTACCAGGATGAAAAATCAGTCAAAATTCTGTGTCAAAGTATGTTTTCATCTTGAATGCAACAGTCAAGTTTGTTTACATTAACTTTTAAAGGTTGATTTAAAAAGTTGAGAGGAGAATAAGCCCAATAAGAAGCACAAGGTTGCCCTTAATTCAGAACTTACTAAAAAAACAATTGGAAATATTGTCATTATTTATATGGGAGAGAAAAGAAAGCAAATGACAGATATAATAATGAAGGCTACACGATAGCTATGATTATAATGGAAACCAATGAGGTCTAATTTATTCTGTATCATATGAGAATAGGGAGCATTCTGAAGTGGAAGGCAATAAATTAGACGTAGATAGAAATAGATATTAACTTTTCTTTTAATAAGCAGAATGTGAGATAGCCAAAAGAGATTGAAGGGAAAAAAACAATTAAAACCTAAACACTGTTAAATAGTTAATACTAAAAATCCTTGAAACTCTGTGGAAGGAATTTGTTTTCAGTTAATTGTTTGCTATAATCAGATGCGCAGTATATTAAAGACTGTTTGCTTGGCATTTAGAAGGCTACTGTAAATTGATAGTCTGAACGAAGGCTTCTATATTTAGAGGAAATTATTCTAAATTAATTCAAGAAAGAGTTCACAGGGTATGGTTTTTGACAGTCATGAAAGAATTCTAGTGCACCTGCTTTGGAACATTTTCCCCTTGTATGAAGGTGTCTGCTATTTTGCTTAGTTTGTGGTAGTTTGCATAAATCCATAATGTAGCCGTCAGACTCTTTCTTTTTTCCTTGTAGCATTATAACGCTAATAGAGAAGTGAAAAACACAATTTAAAAAATCTTTTAGGCCCAACACCACTACACTTGACATCTGTATACTCTCTGTGATAAATATAACATCAGCTTTTCTATGGTAATGCTTTAATAATCCTAGCTTCTGGGCAGTAATGCTACACAGTATTTGCACAGGATAATAATATTTTACTAATGGAAGTTAGATGTTTTGTAGTGTGTGGCTTTCTCCCTTCATTCCAATGGGTGGGAACAGATTGTGGATAAATAGTTCCAGTAATATTTGAAAACTTATAGGTGTCATTTGCTAATCACTTCCTCTGCTTTTTTCATCTAAAAGTCTCCAATTAAAATGTTGTAGTTAAAGTGAAATTGTGATATGAAAATATTGACATAAAAATAGAATACCGTATCATCTCTTTAAGCTATAATTTCCAATCTAGGAAAAAGCCTCAAGTAATTCTTCCCAAAGATACGAATCTCTGAGGGTCTTATGGCTGGTTATCATTTTGAGAAAAGATTAGGGACGATAAACAGAAGCTTGTCTTTCACAAACATAAAATTTATTCACATTCAGAGCAATGGTAAGAAGTAATTCTTTCCAAATTCAGGGTAAATACAAAGCAAAAAACAAAAACAAGCATAAACCAATAAACTATAAGCTTTATTGTTGTTGTTGTTTTATCTTATGTCCTAACAAGTTCAGTAGGTTTAGAGAAAGTAGTCATCTTGGCTAAACAGTTTCTAGAGCATCTAATCAGAAATTATTTTCTTTGTTCATTTATTTTTCTTGTTTAAAATACAGTTTTATCTACAAAAGGACTACAAGCTGTGTCTATAAATATAAGTAGGATTGACGTAAGGAGGCAGCCAGGTTGTTAATGAATTCTATAAAATGCCAGGAAAAATGTGAGGCAGCACAATTCAGAAGCAATTTTTAACAGAGTATCTGAAAAGCCACCTTCCTTCCCATTGACAGGGAAGATTTTGACTGGATAAGAAGAAAATTTCAGAGGAGAAAAATAAGAGAAAGAAAGCTGTAAACAAAAACAAGTATGTGGCCGGGCGGGGGGGCGTCCCTGAATGATATGACTCATCAAATTAAGGCCCTCAACCATAAGACACTATACCAAAGTGTCAATTCACCCCAAACTGGAAAAGAACTGGATTTTAAGACTGTCACTCCTTTCTTTTGACTCTATACGTGTGTCTCTCTCAAACAGTAACAAACACAATTACCGAAAATAAATTTTTAAAAATCCAAAGTGCTCATAAAAAACAAAAACAACATTCAAGACATCTCTATGCATACACATAAAGGGATGGATAAGATAGCTAGATATATATCTTAGTAAACATATGATAGTGTATTTGCTACTATTCTAGTAGCTTTAAAGAATTATTTATTTTCTTTTGAGGTATAATTTACATATGGTGGTATCCATATATATTAGGTGTAAAATTCTATGAGTTGGAAAAATGTATACATCCTGTAATCAAGATATAGAACATTTTCCTCAAACCAGAAATTTACCTTGCATCTCCTTCAGGTCAGTATGCCCCTCCTATAAGCCACCATTCTTCTGATTTCTAACAGAAGATTTCATCAGGGATTCATGGAGAGAACTTGTCCTATGAAAAAGAGGATAATAACATAAAGTGACACTGGATCATGGACAGTTCGAGGATCTCTTGATATCGTTATCAGGTGCCAAAGGACAGCTGACTTTTTCTTGGTTGTAACTTGGTTGAGGCCTGGAAACATACCTGACTGTCTGCTATACACTTACCAGGACAGACTGCCATGAATAACAGTAATGATACTAATATACTAATAATGTTATCACCATGTAAGCCAACACAACTACTGGTCCTATACCCCTAAATTAAACAGAATGACGAATAATCAGTAGAATAAACACAACACTAACCTATGGGTCCTAGAAAATGTCGGGTGGGGGGAGAGAAGGAGAAAGAGAATGAGAATTTCACATACTATCAGAATAACCTAAACAGCTGCAATTCAATGAAATGATGTTGCTGAAGGCAACTAATAACAACATAAACAAAAATTAATAAATCCATATAAAGAGATTTGATTACAGTATACAAATTGCTTTCTGGAATGTAAAATTTGATCCTCAAATTGGAAAAACCCAGTAGGTAAAATGATGAGTATATTTACTCTTGAGATTTGAATATGTGGCCTGGAAGAAGTGGGATAATTGTTTCAAAGCACAGAGCAAAAATACAGTGATGGAAATTGTGAGGGAAAAGATGAGAGAATTGGAAGATCTAGAAGAATTAATCTGGAAATAACTTGCTACAGAAAGAGAAATCAGAAGAATTGAATTTGAGGCAATAGTTAAAATATTGTAAAAATTTAACAGACTGGAGAAAGAAGATGAAAATGTACACCAAATTTCAGGCAAGGTTGATTAGAAAAGCAATACAAAGGCATATCCTGAAGTAATATTAAACTATAGAAATAACAGAAATCATAGTAGTTTCCACACTAAAATAACACAGTTAAAAGTGAGAAGAAAGGATTCAAGCTAGTCTTGGAGTTTTCATCTATATCACATATGGACTACTGAAAAAATAACAATCAAATACCAGCCAAGGTAACATTTTAACTGTTAGGGCTATACATATGTTATTTGCAGATATACAAGGATTCAGAGAATATATCATATAAACATTCAATTCTCAAAAAATGGGGTCTAACCAAGGAAAAAATGAGTTAAAACGCAGGTCTCAATATAGGAATAAATAAGTGGAGGAAAAAATCATGTGTGCTTGTGAATTCATATATGTGAAATGTAGAATTCAAAATTAGGATCTTAAGCAAAATCATTATAAATTCTCATATTACTAGTTAGGATGAAGCAGTGAAGAAATAGATCATCTTGGTGTTTGACACTATTAGTATCATGTAATAGGTTTTATATAATAGTAGAGAAGTAAAATTTTATTTTGAGCCTCATCAAGAGGAACATAAGTCAGAAGCCTGTAGGTTGTGTACTGCACAAGGGCATTTCATCTAAGGGGCCAAACTTCATATTTTAGGTGGACACACATTTTATTACAACTTGTAATTAACAGATGTAATTAAAGTTATTATTCTAACAGGATCTTTGTATTATAGTAGTTATACTAATTGGAGGTATAGTGTCTTGCAGAAACAGAATCATTTTTCTATTAACAGAAAGGGGTCAAATGAGCTAGTAGTGGCATTCCTGCTTTGGCACGGCAACTGAGCTATCAGTGGTGCTTTATTGAAGTTCTTGAAACTTCCTTTTCTCCTGAAAACTTTCACTGATCTTTGATTCTCTTGTCCTTTCTACAGTTTTGTAAGTAACTAATTCCTCGCATTAAATGCATTCTTCTTGAGAATGTCTATTGTGTAACATATGTCTAACTGGTAATTGACTGATACAATAGTGTTGAGAATCTTTATATGTTTTGTTCATATGTTTATTTGTTACTGTTTTTGTTGCTGTACCTAGCATGATGCTATATGATTTCATTTAATATGCAATCCCCATTACAGACCTGAAAAATGGACATTCTATTCTCTAGTTTTAAGAATGAAAAAGTATGGATTAGAGAGGTTAAGTAAATTTCCAAAACCAACTGGTACCTTAAGAGCCAGGATTTGAACCTATATTTTTCTGACTTGAATCCTTTAGCCTTTAAATACGTCTTATTTCTTCTTATAATAGGTCATCCACAGAAGACAGATTTTTTTAAACCTCATTGAGATCATTCTCATTTAAGATCATTTTCCCAAGTAATATTGTTTATAGAAACTTGCATTACTAACACTGACTATTCTCAGTTCTTTTAGACAACCTTTATGTAACCTAATCAAATCACTCATTTTCTTGGCATGTCAGCTGTGGTGAATCTTCTAATGGCATTACACAATTAACACCTCTTTAATGTAACATATTGTGAATTGAGATATGGTGATAAAAAATGTGGTAGCAAACTAATTAGTGGAAGGAAATTCTTGCTCAATCAATATTTAAGAAAAAATAAAATTTAGCTCTGAAAAATTGAAGTGGCTTAATATTCAGCCAAATGAAATACTGAATGTGTATTAGTAGGTGTGGGAGGGACTTATTTGAATAGCTAAAAGTCAAATGTTTCCTCTTTTGAGAGTCACATGTTGAGATTTTTAAGTGTAGATTTGCTGAAGTTCCCTTAAAAATATATTAAAATCTTAATTTTTTTTTTTTTTTTGGTCAGGAATATTTTGGTGGCAAGTAACAGAAACCCATCTGAACAAAGCTTTAGCAGAGGAAAAAAAAGAGAAATTTACTGGCTTATGTATCTGAGGAATCTAAGTCTCATTAGCTACAGATGGACACAAGGATAATATTTGGGGCTTTGTCTGTCTCTGTAGCTTGGTTCTGCTACCAATTGTGTTGCTGACTTCATTGTTTAGTTTCTCTATGTGGTAAACAGGAAGGTTGCTGACTCCTTAAATTTACCTCTTGCTATGGTTGAATGTTTGTGTCTCTCACAAATTGGTACGTTGAATTCACCTAACCCCCAAGGTGATAATAGGAGTTTGGGGCCTTTGGGAGATCACTGGGTCATCAGAGCAGAGCCCTCATAAATGGAATTAGTGCCCTAATAAAAGTTGCCTGAGAAAGCTCTTCACCCCCCTCCTCCATGTGAGGACGTGATGAAAAGATATCATCTAAGAACTAGGAAGTGGGCTTCACCAGACATAGAGCCTCACCATGTGGTCACCCTGATGTCTGATTTCCAGACCACAGAAGTGTGAGAAATAAATTTCTGCTGTTTTTAAGCCACCTGCTTTGTGGTGTTTTGTTACCGTAGCCTGAGTGGAATAACACGCCTCTCTATTTTATTCATCGCGAGCCTCAACATACCCAAGCAGCCACAGTGAAAAAGATCACTTTGCTTTCCACATGTCCACACGTCAGTCCTGAGTAGAGCACTGAGTAATTGCACATGATTTTAAACAAATGCATTGATTTAACTAATATTTATATATCACATACTATATTCCAAGCACTCTTCTAAGTGTTACACACACTAACTCATTAATCCTTGTGAAAACGCTGAGAGGGATGTACTATTATTATCTCTCTCTTACTCATGAGGGAGTTGAGACACAGAGAGGTTAAAGTCACATATTTAATAAGTGACAGAGCCAGAATTAGAGCACAACAGTCTCATTCCAACAAAAATGCTATATTGATTCTCCACATGGAACAAAAATATGTTGCCAAGGCAAAAAATGTTCTAATTAGGTCACCATTGGATAGAGCTTATAGCTGAGATAGGGGGAAGAGTCACTTCCAGGATCAGAGACAAATGAGGAGGAAAAGGTTCCCAAAGGAATAGTAATGCTGGGCTGGAAAAAAACACAACACATATCCACTAAAACAAGAGTGATATTTTTTTCTACGGAAAAAATATATGGAGAGATAATTATTATCATTTGAGAATCATACAGAGTTTTATCATATGTAATATGGAGGCTAAGTACTAAATGTTAATATTTAAAATATAGTAAAAATGTGGATATTGGTATGGTTCCTAGATTATAATGGGAGATAATCAAACCGAGTGAGTCTATGCTTATATAATGATAATTTAAATATAATTCTGATGTCTGATACACAGAAAAATGATTCCCTAGAAGAAACTTTCTGTTTCTTAGTGATGTTCTTTCCTCCATTTAATCACAAATCTCATAATCTTTGACTTTCTTCCTGAGCCAATAGTAGAAGAGAAGTTTTACTGATAAGACATCAGACAACTTATTCCATTCTGATGAAGTCTTCCCATCTCATACTACATGAGATGGTTTAGTATTGTAATTTGATTATTCTTTTTGAATTCTAAAAAGTGGGTTGCCATAGTAAAAGCCATGTGCACTTAAAAAATTTCTGTAACTCACTGTCTCTTCCTGAACTCAGAATGTTTTCATTCTTTGCCCTATTTCATCAGCTCCTATACCCCTTTGCAATGATAAAAGTGAATGGCCCATCCTCCTGCCACTTCCTTGGGTGAAGGAAATGGCGATGTCTGTGCTCCGGGTGTCACTACACTGACTCTGAACAAATCCCTGTGCACAGCCCTTGTGGGCATGTCCCCAAGTAATATTCCTGGTCCTTTCCCTTAACCTACCTCTCCTATCCATACCACACTCAGGGGTCTCAATGTTGGGTGGAATAAATGAAGGCTCTGTTTCATCCCTTCGCAAACTGTTGCTGGAGAATATAAGCTAAAAGTCATAATGATCACTTTCCTATTCTCAGAGTCCTAAATATTTAGTCAAGTTTTTTGTTATATGGCTTCATTTTAAAGACTTCTTTTTGCTTGTTTCAAGGGTTCGTAAAAACTAAATCATAATTATTTCCTTCCTAGGCTATTTAAGAAGCTCTCTTGGGGTAAGTGGGTAGTGAAAGACAAGTTAAAATGAAAATAAAGTATGAATATTATTTGTAAGTGGAATAATTCAAATTACTCTTCAAAAATTATAGAAATGAGCTGTGTTTTAAACCTAGATTGGCCTGAGTTAATATCCCAGAGCTACCATTTACTAGTGAGGCCTTCAGTCTCCTCATCTGCAAAGCAGGGGTAATAATACCTGTATTCTCATATTTGAGAATTAAATGAAGCTTAAGATACCAATCACATAGCATATAATACTAACATAGTAGTTAACTAGTAAATGACAATTATTTTTACTTTCTTTGCAATTACAGTTTAAAAACCTTATTGACAGATACTTTATCTTCTTGTTCAGTGTATACTCCCATCATACACCCCTCTTGCCTTTTCATATATTCTTTCATTTTGACAAACTGGACTATTTAGTGTCCTCTAAACACATTAGACTTACATTCAGTTATTTTATCACCTATGTCTGAAAGGCCCATTCTCCACCTTTCCTCTCCCTTGAGGCCTTCTACATCCCCATTGGTGCCACACCAAATTGTCTTTTGCATAAAGTCTTCACAACTCCCTCTGGTTTTAATTTCTCCCTACTACCACTGAAGTTTGCTTATAATGATATTGCATTAGAGCTCTTCAGAGAAACTGAATCCAACAGGAGATTTTTGCGTGTGTGTGTGTGCGTGGGTTTTAAAATTACCTCACATAATTATGGAGGATGAGAAGTCTCGTGATCTGCCCTCTGCAAGCTGGAGACCCGGGAAACCAGTAGTGTAATTCAATCTGAGCCTAAAGGCCTAAGGACCAGGGTGGCTAATGGTGTAAATCGTAGTCTGAGGGCAGGAGACAACCAATGTCCCGGCTCAATCATTCAGGCAGAAAGGGCCTAGTACACCCTTCCTCCACCATTTTTTCTATTCAGGCCCTCAGTGGATTGAATGGTGTCTACTCCTTTGGGGAGGGCTATCTACTTTACTGAGTTCACCAATTCAAATGCTAATCTTATTCAGAAACACCATCACAGACACATCCAGAATTATGTTTAGCCAAATATCTAGGCACAGTATGATGCAATTAACTTGACATATAAAATTAACCATCACACATACTATAGCAGAATTTAATGTGTGAATATTATAATTCTACTTAAATGCATTTTACCAAGAACTTAGAACAGGAGAAAATTCTCTTTGTTAAGTTCTTTTTTAAAAGGCTAGCCAGAAGATAGAGAAGCCCATTTTTTAAATTAATAAAGTGCCCAATATAAGGGCCAGTCCTCTATCATCTGCAACAAAACTGGAAACCAAATCAAAAATGCCTTTCGGGGACCTACTGGTGTACCTAACTTGGATAATATTGCTAGAAAGAAGTAAACTGAGAAGGAATATTATCAAGTATTTACCCAGATGATATAGACTAAACATATAAATATATCTAAGAAGAAATTAGAATTATGAATAAGTACCAAGAATAGTTTGTCAGAGGAAATAAAGATAGCCATGTCCTTCTACAAAGTATCCCGAAGTACCGTTATTTAAAATAAAGACACTTTTGAGTGGATCAGGGTGAGACTAGGCTGAGTTTTTCAAATGCTTCTTTCTAGCTGTAGAATTTTTCATTCAAATGAAATATTTTATAAATGGGTGAACAAAGTGGATGAATCAGAGCTGTTCTGACATTTGGGTTCTCTCATCTTCTGGTCTTTGGTGGTGACTTTCAGGAACACTCTCTAGATAAATATCTTCTATATCACCCTTCTTTAAGTTTCTAAGCCCTTTTAAAAACCAGAAAGATTAAAGATTTATCACATCAGATTGATTTAAAGTGGAGAACTGATGTAAGAGGAGCCCATTTTTTGGACTGTCCTGAGCAAACCTATTTTCCAGCAGTTTTGTTTCACAATCACATTGTGTCCTCAGCCATGAGAACTAAAGACACAGAGACTAGAGTCAGCAGTAAGGATTTCATCTAAAAATCCACAGGGCAGTGATGTCCAACATTTGCAAAATGAAAAAGCTAAGTAAGCTAATTCAAGAGGGAGGAGAGAATGGAGTAAATGCACATAAACACATATTGAGGTGACAGACACCACGTGGACCTCTTCCTGATGGAGGGTGGGAGTGCCCTCATTTTCCAGTGAAGTTCCTGTTCTTTAAGTTCAATTTGCAGTAGTCCTGGCATTTCCATACTTGGAACTATTTTCAATACCTGCTTTCACACAAAAAGCTTGCTTTTCATTTCACCCAAGTTTAGTGGGGTTTTGTTTTTTGTATTCAAAAGATTCTGTAGTGAAAAGAAATTTTTTGAGGTATAAGTGTGGTTACAAGCAATGGGGTTTAGAAATTTTACAAGACTGGTTAAGGTGTCATGGCTGAGAGGAAGGCATTTAGAACCCTTCACCTAGGAAGAGAGCTATCAGTTCATGGATATGTGACGGAAAAACAGTTAACACAAACTTTTAGAATTTAGAACATACAACTCCTTAGGGAGAGAATTGAGGAGTTTAGAAAAAGGTCAGGTTGGTGATATGTATCGTTATTTATTGGTTACTACTTATAGCTCTAAGAATGTTGAGGACCCAGATACACTTTTGTTTGAGGGTGCCTGGCTGAAGCCAGATGATGAAAAATGAAAATAATGCTATTGTTAATATAAATATATTATTATATTTTGAAAATTGCTGTATGAAGCCATTTCTACTCATTGCTGGCACTCTGAGACCATTGGGATTCAGTTGCAAAACAGCTTGCCATTTGAAGCTGATATCCCAAGTGTGTTGTGTTTTAGATTAAATCAATGTTTTCATTTGAAAAAAGAAATAAAAGACAAAAACATTTCGGTAATTGCAACTGAGTATCTGGAATGAGCAGGGTTTCCTGTGTTGCTGGGGATCTCTTCTTAGGGAAGTCTTGGGAAGACCAGTGTGTGTGTGGGAAGCCAGGCTGCAAATCCGCAGACTCATCATCTCTAGTCAGCTGAGGCTGTTATTAAATTTTGTTTAGGTGGATGCTCTGATACAGGCCATGGCAGGAAGTACATATCTGGATTTGGCTTTTAATGCATATAATTCCCAAGAATGAAAATATAAGTAAATTCCATAAGACTCTTATCATCGGAAAAGATCTTCTTGCACAGGGACATGTGCCTGACACAAGATGCTATAGAAGTGAGTGCCTGACTCTCAGATAATGCGTGGCGCTGAGTTGAAAGGCCTGGGATGCTGTAGCTGTAAGCAAGGGGCATGCTTTCTCTTTTCTTTCTCAAAGCTGATTCTTAGGAACAATTGAAGGATTCCACTATGCTGCCTCAGCTGACTAAAGAGGGACTCATCTGGAGACTACACTAAACTCATCAGATTATCTTCCATGGAAGTAATTATACTCAAATACCGTGATCACTTAACAGTTAGTATGTTCCAGAAAGGACTTGTAGATTTGGGGTTGGAATGGCAATGTTGAGATGCGTGCCAGCTGACTAGGCAGAGAAGCTCTTGAATGGTAGGAGGATGGAGCAGATTTACTGAGAAAAGCACAGCAGGGGAATCAAAACCTTCTTCTTGATCAACATAATCCTTGGTTGATCTGTGCAACATTCCTTTTCCAGTTCCCAGGAAATCTGCCTCTACTTTGGATTCTGTGATATTTTCTAACCATGTCCTAGAACCTCCTTTTCAGTTAGGCTCAATTGAAAGGGATTTTATTCCTTACATTTCAAAGAGATCCAGATAGAAGAGTTGAAGAATTCATAATTACTTTTTTTCTTTTTTTAAATTGAGGTATAATTGACATACAACATTATATTCGTTTCAGGTATATAGCACAGTGATTTGATATTTGTACGTATTGCAAAATGATCACCACAGTAAGTCTAGTTAGTATTTATCACCATACATAGTTATGGAACTTTTTTTTCTTGTAATTAGAACTTTTAAGATTTATTTTCTTAGCGATTTTTCAAATATGCAACTCAGTATTATTAACTATAGTTGCTATGCAGTACATTACATCCCCATGACTTATTTATTTTATAACTGAACGTTTGTACCTTTGGACTCCCTTCACCTATTTTGCCTCTCCCTAATCCCCACCTCTGGCAGCAACCAGTCTGTTCTCTATATCTATGAGCTTGCTTTTTGTTTGTTTTGTTTTAGAGTTCACTTTGTTATACAACAGAAACTAACACAACATTGTAAAGCAATTATACTCCAATAAAGATGTTTAAAAAAAAAAACAAAACTGTTTAGAACTGAACCAAATGCAGTAGTTCATAGAATACAGACCTACAGATTACTGAAGGACTTCCACTGCCCTGTTGCAGGGCTTTTGTGTATGAACCCCTAAATTACTTCAGTGCCTTTGGTTCACTGTATCCTATTTCAAGTGCATTTTTACACTTCAGATATTTCTTTAGTTCTCCCTGACACTTCAAAAACAACTGCCCATTGGTTTTTTCATTAGTTATGTCCCCCAAGCCCTGGTGACACCCAGAGCCTGATCCAAAGCACCCTATCTTCAAATAGAACAGCTGACAAGCTGCAAGGGCAGGTCTTGACCAACCAACCTTCTTTCATTCCCTGCCACGAAGCAGTAAAAGTTATCCTTCCACAACGCTGAGAAGCTTCATGTACCTTGACACCTACTGAGAATGCACAGATTGCAACTGCCACAGTGGTGAAGAGTAGAAACGTACTTTGGTGACTAGGGACTATTCATTAATAATAGCTTAAGAGAGGGTAATGGCAGGTATTCATGCAGTGTAATAAGTATTTATTATGTGCTGCTTGTAACTAAAGGCACTTGTTATTATCATTTATGTGAAGATCATCTTTGGGAAAGCAATCAAAGCAATAAATAGCAGCTTACGCACAACAAGGCAGCCACTCAGATCTGATAAGCCTGTTATTAAGATGGTAATTTAATATTTATTTAATATATTAAAATGATCATTTTTATATATGCCTCTAGTGAACTAATAATACTTTGTGTCCTATGTAGAGTTCAGGGCTTCTGTGATTTTAAATGCATTTTAAAATTATAAATCATTTCTTATAAGGTCATATTTTAAGAGATTTTAAAATCTATTCCAAACAGAACAGTGGCTGGAAGGAACAGAGCAGGAAATGGTTCTTTTTAAACTTATCCTGGCAGTGTTTCAAGGGAAGGTTTCCAGTTGATCTATTTCCTGATCAAAACATTTGTTCTCATGAAATAGGAAAAATATTCTACTTGCAAATCATCTCTGCTTGTGGTGAGTTGGTTACCTATGTTAGCCAATTCTGTTTATGTCTACACCCTGGTAGATGCAGAAGGAGGGAACGGAGAACAAGCAGAGGGATTCTTAAGTGACTCAATCTGTCAGGAAAGAATTCAGGATAAGAAAACACCTGAAAGTTCATAAATTTCTTTTCTTACATGAATTTGGCAGGTCCTGAATATTTTAGACCATTTCGTGTGTATGCATAAAAGTCCAGAGAATATCTTTTGTTAAATGTCTCTTGTCCCCTCAGTTTATTTTCAATTCTTTTACATCACGAAAACATTTCCAATTTGATTTGAAAGTCACTGAGCAGAAGTTTTTTGTTTGTATGCTTGTGTGTTTTTCCAGAAATGGTTGATATATAGAAAACGTGTTATGAAGAGAAAACAAGAAATTGTGGCGGCAGTGGGATGAGGAGAGGGATAGCTGAATTGCATGGATTTATTAAAAGCTCATGTTCCATTTTATAGTTGCTAATCAAACTCCCAAAACTTAAAAAAATATATTTAACAAGCCAATATATTATGTAATTGCGATGATCTCATATTTGTCTTGTGTAGAAAATGTAAAATAATACTATCAAAAGGTATATATGAAGAAAGTATTTCTGGATCCTTCACAAATGTTTACATATAGAATAAAAGATTTCTTTTACCTTTGAGTATGGAACAAACTGTTAAAAGTGACTTGATTTATATCTGTGTTGCTAACTTATTATTTATGACATGAGGCCATAATGCATTTGAGTCATAATTTTTAAAATGAGGTCTTTATTTAGGAAATGGAGTATAATGTACAAAATTTCATAGAACTCACTCTTGCTATCCTAATATATTTCTGAATATATTAATGTATTTGAATACATTAAAATAAAAGTTGGCAATACAGTATCTTTCTTTAATTGAATATTTCTAGCTCTAGTTAACAAAGGAGTAATTGTTAACATGCAAGCATTTTGTGGGATATTTAAATCCAGTAATGCACATATTTTAATAGCTGTGCTAGGGAAATATCCTTGCAAAAGTGTCCATCATTAACTATTCATATACCAATAAGTATTATTGGCATATGAATAGCTGATGATGTAATTAACTGTATGAGATACATTTCAAGGAAATTTTAAAATGTATATAGAAATATACAGTTATTTGTGCAGTACTGTGTATGTGTGTGTGTTTCAGAATTTAAAGATTCAAAAAGGAAGCAATAGCACCATATAAACAACACTGGTTTTCTGAAGAAACTGGAGTCCATATATTGTCTATTCAGTGGAAAATTCTGTCTCAAGCAAGTTACTTAAACTACTGTATTTTTCTCAGGCTTAATTTTATCAGTTGTAAAATACAAAAAATAATACTTACCTCATAGGGTTGTTAGGATTAGATAACAACCTATCTAATACAGAAAAGTTTATAAGATGCTTGAAACTTAGTACCCCAGTATATATATACATATATGTATATATATGTATATGTATAAAATATACATATTGTATATTTAAAATAGTTTATTAAACATTTCATTATTTTCAAGGGTCCAAATATTTTCTGCAATAATATATTTCAATTTTGAGCAGCAAGAAAAATTCAGCAGAAATGAAGTAGCTATGTACACACACACATATTATAACATATATTTTAAACTTCCTGAAATGTTTTATCACCATTATCTGAGTTCATGTTTTACATAGTTGGTTGAATTTATAATTTTCTTTCTGAATTTTCATTTCCATATTTTATTCTTTGAAGATTCTGCATAAATCTAACGGAAAATTTATTTCAGTTTTTAGTATTATGCAGCCAGTTTTACTATAAAAGTCTTATGATATACATGATGTATTTAATATTAAAACAATCAAAAATGTTTAAAATCTGGTGTAGTTCAGACAGCATATTATAACTCAATGCCATACTCTAGATGTAATAATTTATTATTTACAATATTTATTGATATTGTTGGGGAGGAAGAAATTTTTCTTTACTAGGTTCTTCTGGCTGGTCTAAGAATTAAATTGACATGAACAGATTAACAGGAGAAAATCAAACCAAAGTTTAATAACATGTATACATGGGAGAGATTCAGGAAAACTGAGTAATTCACCAAAATGGGTGAAGCATTCACCTTAAATACCATCTTCAGCTAAAGCCAAAACAGGATGTTGGAGATGGTCTTTCGGGACTACAAAGGGGAGGAAGGCAAGTCACATGGAGATGGAAAAGCAAATGTTTGGTAAATAAATGTTTGCTGGGTCAGGCAGAGACAATGGGACACACAGTGGACTCGGATGTCTAGGCCCTGACTAGAGTTTCCACCCACACATCTAACCTGTATTCTATGCAGATATCTCTGGTGATAGCTCTATTCTGTGAACAGGTTCTTTATCTAAATCTTTAGGCAGCTAAGGGGGAGGTTGGGAAAAAAAAAAGACTCTGGAGTCTTTTCTTTCTTAAAGATAATCAGCCTAAAGTATTCCTCACACCTAAGAGACAGATTTTAGGGCAGCAAATTTTGCTCCCCTACAATATCATTGGAATAATTGGAATGTTGTATTTTATTTGATAGCTGGCATCTTGACTGATACTTATTATATTAGCGCTATGAAATGCAAAAACCATATGTCACAACTTCATACAATTGAATTCCTGGGCAATTGAAACCAATAGGGATGGCTTGAGCAACATTTTAAAATTGTTTTGTTTCCTCTGCGTGGTTTTCATTTAATCACAATAATTCTCTGGGTTCTATCTTAGGCCCTAGAGTCTTTTGTGGGAACACAGCTAACAAGGTATATGTCCTTTTATACTATTTTCATTTGTTAATGTCATCGGATTGTCTTCACAGTGACCACAATGAGTTTATTCAAGGAAATTAAATGCAGCCTGAAGAAAAACAGAGGAAAAAACAGGCTGGTAATGGAAATAAAATATTGCCCAAGAGGGGCTTTTGGCAAAATAGATTTATCACTTTTGTCAGACATTTTTAAGGTAGTTATTTGGAGCCTTGTCTATGGAGGGTATGTTGTATGTTGATGTTGAAGGCCAATAATGAAGTAGGCTTCCTGTGGGAACACTTCCCATGCTCTCCTTCCAGCTACACGCCTAGGTACACTTCCTGATCTTTATCCAGCAAAATGAGCGTACCTTTTCTCTCACAGGTCCCATTAATTTAGCCTGTGTTACTTTCTCCATGTGATTGACAATCTGTTCTATTCTGTGGAGTCTACGATTCCTCTCTAAACCAAAATGGATAAGTTCCACTGCCCTGTTTATTTCAACTTTGTTTTCAGGAACTAGGGAAATTACCCAAACCGGGGTTGGCCAATCCATTGAGAGATAGACTTAAGCAATAACTCCATTTATCACCTAATTCCCATAAGCCTCAACTTTAACCAAGTATCCCAATAGTATTTTGGGACCCCAGTTTAAGTCAACTCATTGTCAGTCTACCAGTCTCTGAATGGTATGTGTTTTTTCCTTTGTTCAATGTGTATCTAGCTTCCTTGATTAATGGCCAAAGGAGTCCCATCAGGGAAGCTTTAAGGTAGATTTATAGACTATTCTTGGCATTGTATCTCAGGGTCCTTCTTTAAGTGGACCTGGCCTCTCTGTCATTCAAAGGGTTCTGGGTCTGTGATCTAGCTCTGGAATGGAAACTTTGTTAGAGGATGGGACTCTCCATTGTGGTGATGAAGCCCTCATGTTTCTCAGACTTCCCTGGTGATCCAGTGGTTAATACTCCGTGCTTACAATGCAGGGGGCACGTGTTCAATCCCTGGTCAGGGAACTAAGGTCCCGCATGCCATACAATGCGGCCAAAAACAAACCCCCCTGCCCCACAAAACAAGCCCTCGTGTTTCTCTGTGATTATATATTGACAAACTGTTTAAAAGGATGACCTCTAATTTATTTCTAGTGATAAATTAACCACAACTACAAAGATGTCTGTAGTTCAAAATATTCTGACTACTGCTCTGGACCTGCTGCCCATTATAGTAACTCTGACCACCATGTCTCAGGGGCTGAGGTGCTGCCATGTGGCCTCTGCCAGCCCAGAAACTCATATTTCAATGGCAGCATCTCCCACTTTTATCTCTGACCTTTTATCTCAGGGAATAACTATGAAATTCTCTAAGAATGCAGGAGCTTCCTCCTCATTAATGCAGTTCTCAAATTTGGTAGATAATTGGGGGATTGTTGGGTGGGTTGCACATAATTCAAATATGTACTCCAATATTTGTATCTCCTTATGCCTTTGGATCTTTCCTCTGTATCATAATCAGAAAGTTCTGGCGTCTCAAGCTCATTTAATGTAAACCACTGTTGAGTCCAGATCCTGGTCAACTAACCAATAATTGTTAAATCCACTCTTAGCAGCTGAAGCAGACGCATTGAATCGAGGGACTTTGGGAAGTTAATCATATTGATAAGTACAGACATTTAATGAAGGGAATTGATTAGTAAAGCAGAGCGCAAGAGGGGGAGGGTAGTGATATCCAGAGCTCACAGTATACTTGCTACTGAGGCTCCCGGAGCTATCTTGCTGCCACTGCTGCTGTTGGGACTGCTGCCTCTTGACATAGGGCAGGGAGCCAGGAGCCCACAGTCCCACTGATAGGGCTGTATTTGCTGCCGATGCTGCCGGGACCTTCAGTCCTCTATGACCAACCCCAGTGACCTACTAATATGACTGTCTTAGACATTACTGCTATGTTAGGGGCTCACAGGCATCTCTCATAGCACACAGTTGCTCCCTGCTGCCATGAAAGGAATCAGAAGCAGGAAAAAAATGGCATCTCCTTTTCTTCTACTCTCTATTCTCCACCTCTTATCAGCAGAACGCTGTTGAAACCTTGGAAGCAGGTGCATATGAGAAATTCAGTTGGAAGTCTTCTAGGACCCGGCTGTCTAGAGGAGAGCATGGAGGATGGAGGATGAGTGTGGGGGTTGACCCTAGCACACTTACAACCCTCTTCCTTTTTATTTTATTTTATTTTTATTTTATTTTTTTCTTTATTGTTGTTGTTTTTATAAATTTATTTATTTATTTATTTTTTGGTGCATTGGGTCTTCGTTGTTGGGTCTTCATTGCTGCGCGTGGGCTTTCTCTAGTTGCAGCGAGCAGGGACTACTCTTTATTGCGATGCGCAGGCTTCTCATTGCAGTGGCATCTCTTGTTGCAGAGCTTGGGCTCTAGGCATGTGGGCTTCAGTAGTTGTGGCTCGCGGGCTCTAGAGCACAGGCTAGTAGTTGTGGCATATGGGCTTAGTTGCTCCGCGACATGTGGGATCTTCCCGGACCAGGGCTTGAACCTGTGTCCCCTGCATTGGCAGGCGGATTCTTAACCACTGCACCACCAGGGAAGTCCCAACCCTCTTCCTTTTTAGAATTTACAATAAAGTTTCTCGGGCAAGCTGCCAGAGGTAACAAACCTAACAATCAAGGAATTTTTTAAATTTCCAGAAATTTAGAAACTTCAGGTACCATTAATTTCTTTTCTTTTTTTTTTTTTTTTCAGAATTATAACTGGTTCTGGAAATTTCACTTTTTTCTTACTTCTTTACCAGAGAGTAGAATCCTTTCAATTTTCTTTCTCATTCTCCTAATAATTCCATTCTTTCTGCTTTACTTAGAAAAGGAAAAAAAAAGATTTCATTGTACTGTGGACATGTGAGATACTTATTATCAATCTATTTCAAAAATATATGATGATGAATCAAAATTTATTAAGGAAAATAAACACTGTAAAATAGATTTGAACAATTGCTCTAAATTTTATCCTGGTTTCAGTGTCTTGAGGCTCCTCAAGTTTCATATCACATGTTATTCTTTTAAATTTTTGTATTGAGTTATAATTGACTTATTACATTAACATTAGTTTCAAGCATACAACATAATGATTCGGTATTTGTATGTATTATGAAATGATCACCACAGTAAGTCTAGAACATTCGTCAGCATACATATTTACAAAATTTTTTTTTTTTTCTTGTGATGAGGACTTTTAAGGTATACTCTTTTAGCAACTTCCAAATATGTAATACAGTATTATTAGCTATAAGTTACCATGCTGTAAATCTCATCCTCATAACTTGTTTATTTTATAACTGGAAATTTGTACCTTTTGTTTGTACCTCAAATGTAATTCTTATCTAAAAAGGGGTAGATTCTGTTCACCATCATTTCCTTTAATTATATGGTAATATGTACAAACATAGGAAGTAGTGCCACATTCCACAGGGTAACAAATTTAAATTATCAAATAAAAAATGAAGAATGTGCTCTTTCATTCTGGGAAACAAAATTAAGTTAAAAGATTTCTAATTTTCTAGAATGAGAACCAAATTTTAACTAGTTTACGTCAATGATGGAATATAGTGGCATGCATTTCTCTTTCAGTACACATATTCAAGTAATTGGGAATTTTTGTGACAGCTAAGGCATGATTTTGCAATTGTTGCTATTGCAACTGCAACTTGACTGTTTACATTTCTCAGTTTTATAAAAATCTGTGTGTAATAGGCTTTTCTTCTAGTTCTTTTGTTTCTTAAGTTCTGTTTGGTCATTGTCTTAGTGCATTCAGACTGCTATAATAAAATACCATAGATTGTATGGCTTAAAACAATAAATGTTTATTTCTCACAATTCTGGAGGCTGTGAAGTCCAAGATCAAAGTGCTAGGCAGATTCATTGTCTGGGGAGAGCCCTCTCCCTGGTTTGTAGATGGCTGCCTTCTACCTGTATCTTCACATGCTGCCAAGAAAATTCTCATATCTCATTTTTTCTTTTTATAAGGACATTCTTTTTATAAGGACATTAATTCCATTATGAGGGCCCCACCCTCATTACCTAATCTAAATCTAATTATTCTCCAAAGGCATCACCTCCAAATACCACCATGTTGGGAATTAGGGCCTCAACATGAACTTTCGAAGTTCCATCCATAGCAGTCACCTTCCCAGTCATGAGTACAGAGGAGGAAGCTCCACTTAAAATTTTTCTGCTATGTGGCCTATTTGCTAGTCATTCTTAAGAGAATGGTCATTGCTTTCTGGTTCATTGTGATGATAATGAGTTTGTAGGCTTTTTCAGTCTCTACATATGCAAACCAATTTCTACCCCCTGGGTAAGACCCAAAATCCTAGGTTTATCCTCATAATTGATTTTGCCTTGGAATTTAGCATCTGACACTGTTGCTTTGTTGGGGAAGAAATAACACTCAAGTGGTTTACCATTGTTTGATTAACATTAGTCTGTTTCACATGTCTGTAAACTACATAAAGACGGGATTGGTTGGTATCAGCTCTGGCTTACCATCGAAACTTCTGGAACCTAACACAATGTGTACTATGCTTGGCATTTAATACATAATTTTTACATGAAAATATGAGAAGAATATAGTATTTTGAGTGTTATATTTAGGTTTGGAGAATGTGTAAGACGTTCATAGGCAAATGAAGAGATAAAGTTTGGAATGGAATAGGAGAGTACAATATGTTTTCATGTAGTGTCAAATAAAGTAATCCAGGAAAGCCAGATGTCAGTTGGCCTGACAGTGTCAGGAGGTAAGGAACAAATGAAGCTTCATGATTTTAAGTAGGGTCAGGACAGTAAAAAAGTGGCAAAATCAAGAGACTTGGGGGAGAATTCAAGGGATAGGACTTGGATGATTGGCTGTGGGAAGGTATGCATGCTTAGGGAGAGGATGATGCCTTTAGTCAACAAGAGAACTCCAAATGAAGAGCTAATTTGGAGAGGTGATTATTTGTTCACCTTTTCATGTATTCAGTTTGTCGTGTTGCTGGGATACCCAGTTGGTTGATCATTTAAATCTATTGAAGATAAGGTGGGTTGGGGTGTAATTGAATTCAGACTAAATTTTGCTACTGTCTGAATTTCAGAAGATCAACTTAGGCCTTTGGTTCTGTTACATAAGGAGCTGGTTAAATAAGAAGCTAGATGATACCTGAAGTCTCTTGTTTTCAAGTTTGCCTTTCCACCCTTCCAGAATTTGCTCAGCATAAAGTATACTTTTTTTCTCTTTTTAAAAAAATTTTGTTATTGTGGCAAAATACACATAATGTAAGACTTACCATTTTAACCATTTTAAGTGTACAATTCAGTGCCATTAAATACATTCACAAGGTTGTGTAACTATGACCCTATCCACTTCCAAAACTCTTCCATCATCCCAAGTAGAAACTCTGTATCTATTAAACAGAAACACTTTTTTCCTTCTCCTCGCATTCCTTGTAGTCTCTTATCATACTTTGTGTTTTGCTGAATGAGATACCTAGAGTAGGCAAATTCATAGAAAATGTACTTTTTTAAATTGAGTTTTTATTTACCATTTTGAAACTTACAATTTTGGTATCATTTTGCTTCCATGTGTAATACATAAGTACATATACATGTAGTATCAGGAAAATTAGAACATATGATTAATGGTCAAAAAGGTTGTTTAGGATACTTTTTGAGCAGTGCATTTAAATCTAAAGATTATAATTTAGTTCTAAAAACACTTGTTCATCTCAGATAATTGTATATACAAAGGATAAATATGGTTCTAATATATGTTTACCCAATGTTCTATATATTTCCAGAGGTGCATTATTTATGTCTAGGTATAATAATAATTTATCAAAACAATGTCTGAGAGAGTCCCTTTAGAACTGAATGGATTCTAATCAAAGTCCAGAAAAATAAGATATCGCAGTAGGACCAAATTGAAAGCTTGTTAGAAATTCTTCTATAAAAGTATAACTCTTCACTGGTCTGACTTTTGCCTCTGTAGACAGTGAATAAATACAACATACAGAAAGCATCAAAAATATCTAACATGAGCCCAAAGCTCATATTTTACACTCACAAAATGAAAATGCCTTGACATTATCTGACATTGATCATCCTGAGTAGGTTCATGAGTTCGTTTTAAGATTCATTACATAAGATTTTAAATCCACTAATTATTGATGTAATTATCTTCTGAATATGCTCTGAAAATTAATTTAATCTGGCAATTTTTCATGTAAATATTTTATGTGAGCTGATCTTAAAATATACCTATTTTTTCAGATTTCATTTTATGTGTTGGTCATATATGACTAACCTTCACCAGTTTAGTATCCTTTTGTCCCTGAATGTTTAGGAGCAGTTGCTACTTATTCCTATTTGTGGTATCTTGGGTGTGTGTGTGTGTGTATGTGTGTGTGTGTGTGTGTGTGTGTGTGTGTATGTATGGGGGTTTTGGGAAATAAACACAATTTGAATGTTTACTTTCCTACATTTTAAGTGAAGAAAGAAATAATTAAATGTCAAACTAGTAATATTCATAATATATTCAAGAGAGTCCAGGAAATGGTATATCAGTGCAAATAAGAATAATATGAATTGTCTTCCTTTGGTCTATAAGCTAAACTCAGAATAATTTAGATACCGTCACTTTTCTGAGTTCTTTTTTGGAAAAAAATATCTCTTGTCCTCCTTATTGTATTATCTCTCAATTCTCTCTGTCAAAAACAGATCAGTATTTGTTTATTCATTCCTTTATCCAACAGATATTTCACAGACATTTCCCTAGGTCCTGGGAATATAGTGGTGAATAAGAAGACAAATTTTGTGCCTGCAAAGAGGTTACATTCAAAAGAGAGAGACAATAAAAAAATAAAAATAGTTAATAGTAAGTGCTTCTTAGTGGATTAAAACACAGCAGTATGGTAGTGTATGACTAGTCAGGATGGGTGGTCAGGGCAGGCTTCTTCCTGGTGGTGAACTGCAAGCTGTGTTCTGAGTGACTAAAAGGAGACAGCAGTGTTGTGATCAAGGAGAAGGGAATTCCAGACAGACACTAGCAGGTGCATAAAGCCTTGAGGTAGGGCCGAGATTAGGCAGAGAGAAGAAAGGAGGTAAATGTAGCTGAGAACAAGGAGTCGGTGAGGAAAGGGGTACAAACTGAGGTGGCTGAGGTAAACAGGGGTCATGTCCTGTCTGATATAACCTAACATCTCTGGTTGGGCATTTAAGACCCTTCTTAAATGGCCGCAATCTACTTATCTGATTGAACTTCTATCATGCTCCACTATTTTGCTCACTATTTCCTAAACAAACCTGTGTCCTCTCCATCTCTGTCACTTGATAGAAGAATTCCATCCACTTAGAATGTATTTTCCATTTCTCTACATATACAAACCCCAATCACTCGTCGAAGTCCATGTCTTTGTATACAAGTAAAGTGATATTTTTAACATAGAGTCCTGTGGAAAATATTTCAGAAAAGTTAATTTGAAAATTTACCATGTTTGGTTTTCTGATATATTGTCTAGGCTGACTCAATTATAATTTTTTTCTTTTTTAAGAATTGCCTTTTCCTTATTGAAAAATAAAATATAGGCTCTTGGTAAAAAAAAAAAAAAAAAATTGAAACCATAATTTTTAAATTATATCAATTTTAAAATTGATATAAAAGAAAACAAAGAAGAGGAAAAATAAATTATATTTTTATCACTGGCCAGAGATGTTCACTGTCAATATTTTTAATTAATTAATTAATTAATTAATTAATTAATTAATTTATTTATTTTTGGCTGTGTTGGGTCTTCGTTTCTGTGTGTGGGCTTTCTCTAGTTGTGGCAAGTGGGGGCCACTCTTCATCGCGGTGCGTGGGCCTCTCACTGTCGCGGCCTCTCCCGTTGCGGAGCAGAGGCTCCAGACGTGCAGGCTCAGTAGTTGTGGCTCACGGGCTTAGTTGCTCCACGGCATGTGGGATCTTCCCAGATCAGGGCTCGAACCCGTGTCCCCTGCTTTGACAGGCAGTTTCTTAACCACTGTGCCACCAGGGAAGCCCTGTTAATATTTTAATCTGTCTATATATCTATCTTCACATCATCTATCATTCATCTGTCTCTCTATATATATACTTATTTATCTCTATCAATCCATCTGTATCTAAATGTAAACAACCTGCTATTTTCAACTTAATATTTTTGAACATTCCCATGTGATATAATTTTTTCATTTTATATAATTATTATTTTATTTTTTGGATATAATATACATATTTAATCTGTACTCTAGAGTTATATATTTAATTTTTTAAAATTATTCACTAAGAGAAACATTTCAGTGAAAATCTTTTTTTGCTAAACTTTTATTCAATTGTATGTTTAAGTTTTTAAGAGAAATTCTTAGAAGTGGAATGACTAAGTCAAATGTTATACAAACTTTAAGGCTTTTGATACTTATTGCTAAATTGTACTAAATTAAATCAACTATTTACCTCTTTTGCTGTTACCTAATATTGCTCACATTGGCAGCTCATGTCCTGTACCACACCTTTAATTTGAATCCTTCATATAACTTAGCAAAGTGCCCTTTTCAACAGTAAACAAGAGGCCCAAATTGCAATGTACTGAAAATGAAAATGATCTTAGAATACCAATGGGCTTCATACCATGCTGATTTCTCTTACATTCCCTCTGTAGAATGATGACCTTGGTGTTACACATTTGCTTAATATGGGCACAAGATTTGCAGGCAATGACGAAACGATGTTTTCAAGCTGGGGTTCAGAAACGTTATCTTAATAGGAAATTAATCAAGCCATGCTGTTTATATCTCAATAATGCTGAATTATTTTATGAATTATAAAGACAAGAATTCTTGGGACTTCCCTGGTGGCGCAGTGGTTATGAATCCGCCTGCCAATGCAGGGGACACGGGTTTGATCCCTGGTCCGGGAAGATCCCACATGCCACGGAACAACTAAGCCCGCATGACACAGCTACTGAAGCCCGCACACCTATAGCCCATGCTCCGCAACAAGAGAAGCCATCGCAAAGGGAAGCCCGTGCACCACAACAAAGAGTAGCCCCCGCTCGCCACAACTAGAGAAAGCCCGTGTGCAGCAACAAATACCCAATGCAGCCATAAATAAATAAATAAATAAATAAATAAAAATAATAAAGACTTCTTTTTTGCAATGATAAGTTACAATTGAAAATACGTCCATAGAATAAGACTTAATTTTAATTTTTACATAGTGTTTCTCTAGCTGTGGTTTGTGCATTCTCACGTTTGATATAGATCTGAGATATACTGAGGAATGAATTAAGAAGTGCTTATAAAAGCAATCTGCTTTACTCCCAGTTAGCACCAACCTATAAATGTAGCCAATACCTTCATATAGTTGCATCTTCACATTTTAAAAGTTTTATATCATTAGTCATTTAAATATTATTAAATAGTACTTGAGTCAGAGTCATTACTTACAGATACTAGGGATATTTTGCAATCCATTACAACACCGGTCACTTCATGAATAGTGAGTATTAGAATTCCAATGTTGTTGGTTTTTTTTTCAGATATTCACATAAATAAATAGCATCAGCAGAATTAAACTAGAATTTAATGATTAAGAAATGGAAAGGCTGTGATAACTTTCCCGTGTTGAGGAGGGTACTTTAGTTGATGATGATGTTATCTTTACTGCATTCAAGTAAATGTCCACCCAGGGGTCAAACAAACATAAAATAATATATTAAAACAATCATAAAAATATTCTAATTTAGAAGCAATTTAGAATGTCTGAGAGATCACCTGCTGCCTCTCTTTATGCTTCTTTTTGTCATGAGACAGTTCTCTCAAAACTGAAAACAGATTAGCCAAAGAAAATATTGCCTTCTTATTTCTCTCATATTAGTACTTTCAATTTCATTTTTTTACTCTAGAATTAGAAAGAAATGACAATAGTAGGAAAAATGAATAAGTTTAATTTGAAATGTTGTCAGTTTTCTGATATTCTGTATTTCAAATACAGTATAAAATGTTATAAAATAATCCTAGAAAGCTAGAGAACATTATTTATATGTGACCAGATAAAGCAATGCCCAAGCTCATTGGTATGTGAGATTTGACCACTATAATAATACCACAAGACGGTAGAGCTCTGTGTATGGACTATCAAATCACAAATTCAACAGCCAAGCCAAAGTGTATGCAGTGTACAGCCTAGGGCAGATTTGGATCGACTCAGTCCACCAGACTGTTATGCATTTGGATGCACTGAGGTAACTGAATGTTATGCTGCATACCAATATCTGCAGTCTCTTTCTCTATAGCTGTCAGATTCCTAAAAATATCTCAGAATACTGTTTTTCCTAGACAGCTTAAACATATTCACTGTCAAAAACACTAGGCATTAATGTTTATGTTAAGGTATCTGAAGATTCATTTGGCAATCTCATTTAGCATCTCAGTCATGCTAAAGAAATTACTTGGCTAAGTACATAGAGGATGAATTTAAACTAGCCAAGGTCATGTTGTCAAATACCTATGGTATAATATAACTGTTAAAACAAATGTCATATAAAATAACTATATATAAAAACACTCTAAATGCACATTTTAGAAAAAAGAAAACATCCGAATATTTAGGTGAATTTTTTTCATTTTCATTCAGATATTTGGTGTTGGGCCCAAAGCAAAACCCATCATTTTTTTTAAACAGCTTCTTTTTGTGACTTTCAAATTTCTGTTGGAAAGTCATGAGTATTTAAGTAGTTCATATTCATAAACAGGAAATCATGCTTTAATTATCTATTCCCTTCACTCTCCCATCAAATCTGTTACCAAGTTTTGTCTAACTTCTGTGCTATTTTATCATCGGATCCATTTTTCCATTCCTATTGCTAGAATGCTGTAAACTATTTCAGTAACCACCTGGGATTTATGCTTATAATTTATTTTTATTTTGGCAGTATATCTTTTATATTAACTCCCTGATTAATCTTCCAAAGTAAGATTTGATCATAGCACTCTGTTTTCCAAAAACAAACAGTATCTCCATTTCTTACCTAGCTAAATATATACTTTTCTTATCTTGGTCATTAACAATCAAATTTTAACCAAGATATTCAGATTTATCGCTTACTTCTTCCTGTAGCCTCTATTTGGAACAAAATGGATGACTGGCTATCCCCTAGGAGAACTATAAATGTTCTATCTTAATAACTGGAATCTGCACTGAACAGTAAGCTCCTTTAGGGTAAAGATTTAGCTTCTCACCTGGAACATAGTACAACACATTATAGATACAGACTGTGAGTTGAATAAAGTACTAAAATAAGAGAGTTTCTCAGGAACAGTTTTTCTTTCTCAAATAATTATTTTTTATTTTTAAAATATATTTATTTATTTATTTTGGCTGCATTGGTTTTTTTTTAACATTTTTATTGGAGTATAATTGCTTTATAATATATACACTATCAAATAATTATTTACTAGGTAGAAAATAACTCATAAAATGATTTCATATGCTGCAATGTCATTTTGCCAGTGTACTTACTTTATAGTGCCTAGGTCAGGGGTCTGGAATGGGTCTCATCAGACTAAAATCTAGGTGTCTGCAGAATTGCTTTCTTTTCTAGAGTCCCTAAGGAAGAATCAGTTTCCCACCCCTTCAGACTGTCAGCAGAATTCAGTTCCTGTATTTGTAGAACTGAGGTCCTCATCTTGCAGCCATCAACTGAGGGCTGTTCCCAGCTTTTAGAGGCAAATTTCCATTAATAATCTCATAAAATAAGGCAACATGATATCATTTTCTATAGATGTGGGACTAGTAATATTTCTCAGTGCTTTCTTTACTTTAGTTGGCTGCAGGGTGATTTATCCTATCTACCTATGCAATTCCCAGATAACCACACAAACTTCAGTCATTCTGTCAATGGAAACACATCTTCATTGATTCAAAACAATTTCCAGATAACCTCCTATTGCCGTGTATGTGTTTGTGTATTTCAGCAAGTTACTCCATTACATAAAAAGAAAATTTTAAAAATTTATGTGTTTATTGCTGAATGTATGCATATACACACACAAAATACTTTTTTGTAATTGAAGTATAGTTGATTTACAATATTCTATTAGTTTTAGGTGCACAGCATAGTGATTCATTATTTTTACAGATTATACTCCATTAAATGTTATTACAAAATAATGGCTGTAATTCCCTGTGCTATACAATACATCCTTGTTGCTTATCTATGGATACCTTATACATAGTAGTTTGTATCTCTTAACCCATACCCCTAACTTGCCCCTCTCCCTTCTGATAACCACTAATTAGTTTTCTATATCTGTGAGTCTGTTTCTGTTTTGCATATACATTTGTTTGTATTATTTTTTAGATTCTACATATAAGTGATATCATACAGTATTTGTCTTCACATGTCTGACTTATTTCACTCAGCATAATATTCTCTAGGTCCATCCACGTTGCTGCAAATGGCAGAATTTCACGTCTATGGCTGATAGTATTCCATTGTATATACATACCACGTCTTCTTTATCCATTTGTCTGTTGATGGGCACTTGGGTTGCTTCCATATCTTGGCAATTGTAAATAGTGCTGCTGTGAACATTGAGGTGAATGTATCTTTTTTTTTTTTTTTTTTTTCTTTTTGCATTCAAGTAGACGGTGATGGAATGTATCTTTTATAATTAGTGTTTTCATTTTTTTCCAGATATATACCCAAGAGTGGAATTCCTGGATCATATAGTGGTTCTATTTTTAGTTTTTTGAGGAACCTCTATGCTGTTTTCCATAGTGGTGGCACCAATTTACATTCCCACCAATAGTGTACAAGGATTCCCTTTTTTCCACATCCTTGCCAACATTTATTTGTAGACTTTTTGATGATAGCCATTCTAACAGGTGTAAGGTGATATATTGTTGTTTGGATTTGTATTTCTCCAAGAATTAGTGATGTTGAGAATCTCTTCATGTGTCTGTTAGTAATCTGTATGTCTTCTTTGGAAAAATGTCTATTCAGATCTTCTGTCCAATTTTTGATTGGGTTGTTTGGGTTTTTTTTGATATTGAGTTGTATGAGTTGTTGATATGCTTTGGATATTAATCCATTGTCAGTCATATCATTTGTAAATATTTTCTCCCATTCCATAGGTTGTCTTTTCATTTTGTTAATGGTTTCCTTTGCTGTGCAAAAGCTTTTAAGTTTACTTTGTTCCATTTGTTATTACAAAATATTTTTTAGATTTCAAAACACACCTTACTCATTATGAATTTACAACTTTAGATTTTAGTTTTCAAATTTTAATTTTTTAAATCAATTAAAGTTGATTCTTAATTGCCTAATCTCCAAAAATTATAGAATCTTTAATTTTTGTTTTTTCCTTAGAGCTAAAAATTTCATTAATACCTTAAATAAAAAGACCTCCTGTAAGCTTTGGCTCTAATATGAAGGTTGGGAGACGTGGCACTTAGTTGATCCCCATCAATTGCTGGAAGTTCGGGATAACAATGAAAAATTTTGTAAGATATGTTCGTCCTTGCCAAGGACTAATAATAGTTTTAGGAACCAAATGCAGTTTATTTGAAGAAAAGTTATAAGATCAGCTTGTAGACAGCTAGATTTGAGGACTTAGGAAATCATTCATGCCCAACAGGGAGAATTAGAACATAACGCAAGGTGAATATTAAAATGGTGTTTCAGAGTGGGATCAAATGAACATCAGAGTGTAGCTGTTCCAACCCTACTTATAATCAAGCATAATATGCTAAAATAGCAGTGTGAGCACACAGTTCTGCGAGGATAAGGAAGATGATTAGAGCCTTCCAGGCAAGGTGAGCTAATCAGAAAGTGTGACCAAGATGCGGCTGGGCAAAACGAGAACTAGATTCAGCTCTAGGATCTGGGGCTGCCAGCGGTAAGTGGAAAAGCACTCCTCAAATGCGCCCTCTCATAGAGGCCAGAGGGATTGTTATGAAACAAAAATCAATATCATGCTCCTGCTTTAAACCCTCCAAAGATTCTCCGTTGCTTTTAATATTGCAATAAAATGCAAGCATCTTAACATGCTCAGTATGCCACTTTGTCCTGTATATCTGTCTCCTTTTAAATACCACAAACCCATGGGCTTTTTGCATTTCGTTTCTTCTTCTCCCTGAACCTGTTTCTATTTAGGGGCTTTGCATCTGCTAGTCCCTCAGGATGGCATATCAACCTCAGGACTGTTCCTTTTGTTTTCAAAATGCTTTAAAGATTCATGAATTTAGTTCAGCCTATGGTGTATAATAGAAATGTATGAGGTTAAGCAGAGAAATACAAATAACTGAAAGGCTTCATGGGACCCATATGGCAGATGCAGGAGAAATTAGCATGGTTGTCAATGACGTGTGAATAGAATAGAGGCAAAATATAATGGAAGGGAAAATAATGTTTTCTAACGAGTAATTCCTGTTAAAAGAATTCAAAATATTACCTTGTTTTTTTGTTTTTTTGTTTTTTTTTTTTTTGTGGTTTCTGGCATGAAAGGATCATCTAGAGGACACTGTAAAAACTATTTTTCTATGCCTTAACCATGGTGAGTTAATACTTAGAGTTTACAAGCATTTTTAAAGGATTTTTCCATTTATCTATTGATAACTATTGATATCAGTTCCACTTATCTATCTACTTCCAAATTTTATTGCTTAAAACAGCCATTTTATTTTAGCATAATTTTTGGAGTGAGTATCCAGTAGGTATTAAGTGAGTGATTCTTCTCCTCTCCATGGAGTTTAATGAGGTCACTCGGTGTATTTAGCTGGTGAATGGCTGGTCTGTAGGGTCCCAGATGGCTTCACTGACAAGTCTAGTTTCTTGGCAGAGACAGTGGGAAGGCCTGGCCCAACTGGAACTGTCCAGCAGAGTGCCTACCTGTGTTCTCTCTGGCATAGCAGTCTCATCATAGTCCGATTTCTTATAAGGCTGCTCAGGGCTCCCAGAGACAGGAAGTGGGAGCTTCCAGTTTCTTAAGAATGAAGCTCTAAAACTAGAATAACAACACTTCCAACATAACCTATGGGACAATGCTGACACACAATCCAGATTAAAGAGGAAGGAGACATACCAATTCTCTATAACAAGAAGATCAATGAATTTGTGACCTTATTTAATTTGCCTAGGGACTTTAAGTATTCCTATAGTACTAGCAAGGCCATGTATAACATGAAGGTGGGTGCAGAGGGATTTTTAGATATATATTTTTTAATAACAGTTTGTACACATCCCTGGAGGTAGGCAAAATGAAGACAGTATTAGAATTTTTATTTCTGCATTAAAAAGTGTTTATAATTATATCTCCTCAATTCTGTTCTTCTCTCTCCAAATGAATTTAGTGTTTGTGTTTACTATGATGACCTTTCTATTTTAACTTTTATATGTATGTGTCACTAATAATATGGCTTTGCAATATTTAAAATTTGATAAGTATATTTATATGTATTTTCTGTTTATTTGCTTAAAATATCAATGAGATTTTTTATGTTGATATATACATAACTTTAGTTCATTTTAATTATTTTATGTATAGTATCCTGTCATTTGACTATAATATAGTTCTGTTGATGGAGCTTTAAATCATTTCCAATTGTTCAAAAATGTACTTGCTACTATGAACATCATTAAAAGGTCTTCCCTCATTTCTCTACAAGAGTTTTTTTCTATGCAATTCACCTAGAAGTGAAATTTGTAGGTCATAGACTATAAGTAACTTCTGTTTTACTGGATAATGTCTCCATCATTTCCAAAGTGATTTTAATAATGTATATAATACTATTAGTAGTGTATGAGGGTTGCAATTCTCCTTTTCCTCAAAAATTTTAGGAATTATACAATTTAAATTCTTGCCAATTGGATGGGTATTAAAAGTTATCTTATTGTGGCTTTTATTTATATTTTTCTCACTAGTAGTATGTAGCTTGTCTTGTCATGACATCTTTTACTTGTATGTATATTTACATACACAGAAATATTTAGTGGCAAGGCAGTCAAATGTATCAATCTTTCTTTATGACTTATGCTGTCTATGATTTGTTTAACAAATCCATTTCTACTGCAAGTTCATTAAGATGTTCTATGGTGTTCTATACATGACTCTGAAGAAATATTTTATTATGTATATACTTATTTCCTTTATTTTTTTATGTTTACTCATCTTCCTGAACTTAGCTTATGAGTCTGTGGTAATAGTAATCCTGTTTTATTTTTTTTCCCTGTAGATTACCAGTTACCTTAGTATCTTTTATTGAACCCCAGACTGATTTTAAATACTACCTCTATCATTTGTCAAGTTTCTAGTACAATGTTGAGAGAAAGAAGTGATAGGGAATATCTTTGAATATTTCTGATTTTAAAATAAATTCTTCTAAAATTTCACCAAAAAGTATGGCATGTATAGAGTTTTCGTAGATGTCCATGTTTTATTTAAAGAAATTCTCCTCAATTTTTTTTGCTAGAAACATTGAAAAAAGTCATAAATGGACACTGATTTTCAACACTTAAGTTTAATATCTTGAGCTGATTATGAGGTTATTCTCCCATAATCACTTAATACGACCAATCATATTAATTGATTTTCTAATGTTAAATCATCATTACAATTCCAAGGTAAAGCCAGCTTAGCTATGGCATAAATATTGTTAAAGGTACATTCTTAAATTCAGTTTATTATTATTATCTTCTGAATTTTGCATTTATTCTCATAAGTGAGATTGGCCTACAATTTTCCATTTTCATAAAATTATTACTAAATTTTGGCATAAAATGAAAATAAATGGTTTTTTTTTTCTATTTTCTGAAAGCATTTATTTTAGATTTAGTTTATTTCTTTAAAAATATAGCATAGTGATTGACCTTTGTATATTAACTTGTATTCTACAAATTTAGTATAATCACTTATTAGTTCTAAGAGAGTTTTTTGGTGATTTTTTCAGATTTTCTACCTAAACAATATGTCATCTGTGAACAAAGACTGTTTTATTTCTTCCTTCCCAATGTGTATACCTCTTATTTCCTTTTTTTGTGTTATTGTATTAGCTAGAACTTCCCATATAATGTTGAAAATCAGTAGTGAGAGGAGAAATCCTTGCCTCCTCCTGATTGAAGTGGGAAAGCTATGAGTTTCTCACCATTAAGTATGATGTTAGGTGTAGGATTTTTGTAGACATTTTTTGTCAAGTTGAGGAAGTTTCCTTCTAATCCTAGTTTACAGAGAATTTTTGACATAAATAAGTGAATTTTAGGTGCTTTTTCGTATCTATTGCTTTGAGCATGTGATTTTTCTTCTTTAGCCTGTTGATGGGATGGATTACATTAATTGATTTTGAAAGTTAAACCAGCCTTGCATACTTGGGATAAACATGGTCATTGTATTAATTCTTTTTATACATTATTGTATTCAAATTGCTAATATTTTGTTGAGGATTTTTGCATCTATGTTTATGAGAAATATTGGTCTGTAGTAAATGTAAAATTTGTCTGATCCTTGTATTAGGGTAATGCTGGCCTCAGAGAATAAGTTAGGAAGTATTCCCTCTACTTCTATCTTCTGGAAGAGATTATAGAGAATTGGTATAATTTCTTCTTTAAATATTTGCTGTAATTCACCAGTGAACCTTCTGGGCCTGGTGCTTCTGTTTTGGAAAAGTTAATTATTCAATTTCTTTCGTATGTGCAGATCTTTTTATATTGTCTTTGTTCTTGTGTGAGTTTTGGCAGATGGTGTCTTTCAAGGAATTGGTCCATTTTATCTAGGTTATCAAATTTGTGGGCAGAGAGTTGTTCATAGTATATCTATACTATCCTCTTGATGTCCATGGGATTTGTAATGATCCCCCTCTTTCGTTTCTTATATTAGTCATATTTGTGTCCTTTCTCTCTTTCTCTCTGTTTTTTTGTTTGTTTGTTTTGTTTTTTAGTTAGTCTGGATGGAAACTTCTCAGTTTTATTGATCTTTTCAAATAACTAGTTTTTTGTTTTATTGATTTTCTCCATTGATTACCTATTTTCAGTTTTGTTGATTTCTGCTCTGATTCTTATTTCTTTTCCTCTGATAGTTTGGATTTATTTGCTCTTTTTTTTCCCCTGTCTTTTTAAAGTGGAAGCTTAGATGATTTATTTTAGATCATTCTTTTTTTCTCAATGCTATAAATTTTCTTCTAAGCACTGCTTTCACTGCATTGCACAATTTTTGATAAGTTGTATTTTTCTTTTCATTTAGTTCAAAATATTCTTAAATTTCTCTTCATATTTCCTCTTTGACTCATGAGTTATTTAGATGTGTGTTGCTGAATATCCACATATTTTGGGATTTTTTCAAATATCTTTCTCTAACTAAATTTGAAATAATCAGTAGAACTCTACATCTTTATTGTTTCCTGATTATAGCTAGTCCTTTTGGCTTAAGTCCAGTTTCTTCATTTTAGGAGAGATGTAATCTTAAATAAAGTAGTTTTAAGTATCTTTCCTGTATATTACTACTTATCTGAGTTTTACCTTTGGATTTTGCAGGCTTTCTGAATATCAGCCTATGAGAGATTTGAGCACACAAACAAACAATACGCAATCATTTTATTCCCTTAAGAGACTGTGACTGTACTTGATTTAAGTAGATTACATGCTCAAGACACTTCTTGGTAAATTGAGAACTGACTTCTTAATTATTTTTATAAATCAAATAACATTTATCATTTTCTCAACTTGGGTTAGTGATATCTACCTCTAATGGTAGGGCCCAATAAGTATTTAAGAGGTATCACCTCACACCAGTCAGAATGGCTATCATCAAGAAAATCTACAAACAGTAAATGCTGGAGAGGGTGTGGAGAAAAGGGAACCCTCTTGCACTGTTGGTGGGAATGTAAATTGATACAGCCACTGTGGAGAACAGTATGGAGGTTCCTTAAAAAACTAAAAATAGAACTACCATATGACCCAGCAATCCCACTACTGGGCATATACCCTGAGAAAACCATAATTCAAAAAGACACATGCACCCCAATGTTCATTGCAGCACTATTTACAATAGCCAGGACATGGAAGCAACCTAAGTGTCCATCAACAGATGAATGGATAAAGAAGATGTGGCACATATATACAATGGAATATTACTCAGCCATAAAAATAAATGAAATTGAGTTATTTGTAGTGAGGTGGATGGACCTAGAGTCTGTCATATAGAGTGAAGTAAGTCAGAAAGAGAAAAACAAATATGCTAACACATATATATGGAATCTAAAAAAAAAAAATATATATATATATATATATATATATATATATATATATATATATATATATATATATATATATATATATACGGTTCTGAAGAACCTAGGGGCAGGAGAGGAAAAAAGACACAGACGTAGAGAATGGACTTGAGGACACGGGAAGGGGGAAGGGTAAGCTGGGATGAAGTGAGAGAGTGGCATGGACATATATACACTACCAAATGTAAAATAGATAGCTAGTGGGAAGCAGCCACATAGCACAGGGAGATCAGCTCGGTGCTTTGTGACCACCTAGAGGGGTGGGATAGGGAGGGTGGGAGGGAGACACAAGAGGGAGGAGATATGGGGATATCTCTATATGTATAGCTGATTCACTTTGTTATAAAGCAGAAACTAACACACCATTGTAAAGCAATTATACTCCAATAAAGATGTTAAAAAAAAGTATTTAAAATTTTTTTAAAATGAAGTATATCATTTCAAAGGTCTTCAAAAATTTTTTTTCATAAAAAGTGCCAGATTTTATGACGTCTTAAACTTAAACCTTGACTTTTTTTCCCCCCACAAATCATTTTTCTTTCTGTTTTCCACAAATCTTTGTTCCTTCTTAGGCACCTCTAACTGCCAATTCTTTTTCCGTATGTAACGGTAGATATCCTTTTCCAGCTGAGAAAAATTAAATACAAAATTCCATATTTCAGATCCAGTCCCTGAGAATGATGCCTCCCTTTTATTCCACTCTTAGGCCATTTGGGATGTACATTCATTCATACACAAATATTTATTATACACCTACTAAGTATCAGATATTGTATTAGAGCCTGGAAATACCGTGGCAGGCAAAATACTTGCCCTTACGGAGGCTATATTTTAGTGGGATAGATATTAAGCAAGTACTATAATTTCAATAATGTATATTGGTTTTGATGGAGTTAATCTGAAATTAATGAGTTCCCCAAACGCATCCCCTTGTTTGTGATTGTTCTCAACAGAAATGTCCTCTTTCTCTCCAAATGCCATTTGCTGCCTTTCTAAGTTCTACATGGCATTCAAATCCAAGCTCAAAACCAAACTTCCTCCATTAGTTATTTCTTGCATAGAGAATCAATCACCCATACTCTTGTTCCCTCATTATAAATAATAATATATATGGTAATCATTATACATATATGTATATGTTTGTCTTTCTTACTGGAACTTCCCCCATAGATCATTGGTTTTCAACACTAACCAAACATGTGAATCACAGAGGGGTTTTAAAAAATACCAATGTCCCCAGTGGTCTGCTGGCAAACTGTTTAAAAACTGGACGATGGGAGATGGAGGGAGGGGTAGGAGAGAATCCCTGATTTGCAGGGTTTGTGGATTTCTGTGGTGTAAATACTTCTAACACGGCCAATTTCAATCTACTAAAAGGATCTTATTGAACATGGAGTTGTGAATAGATCTGCAGTAGCAAACCATTACATATATATATACACACACACATATATATACATATATATATACACACACACATATATACATATATATATATATATATATATATACTCATATATATATATTTGGCAAATTATTGGGCCCATCTCACACCTACTGTTCAGAAACCCTAGGAGGAGGGTCCAGCAATCTGTATTAACAAGCCTTCTAGGTGATTCTGATACATGCTAAAGCTTGAGAGCCACTGATTCCATATAATACCAGGCATGCAGTTGAAGCCTAATATGTATCCTTTGAAGTTACTTACGTCAATGCTAATGCAACCAGTTTCATAAATGCCATTTTCTCTACAGTATCCACCTTATGCTACCTGATGCTGTGATTTAGATAATAATAAAGCAGAATATGATTTAAATAAAGAAAAGAAGATATTTGTGTGGGATGGAAAGTGAGATAGGTGTTGTATTCTGGAACATAAATTAGTCAAAGGAGATGGAAGATCTACACTGTGTAAGTTCAAATTGCAGCTATGAAAGATCAGCATTGTGTGGGGTTAAATATCGTGGCCAAAGGTAAATAAACACTGCAAAACAAAGTCTCCTTAGCACAAAATCAATGAAAAATGAGTTAAAAAGCAAAAGACAAAGAGTATGCCAGCATTTTAAATGGTTGTTTCACAGTTGTGACCTTAGGTTTGGGGTAAACTGGGAAGAATTTTAATTATTTTATTTTGTATAATCTCTTCAGTGATAGTTTACTAGCACAAGCATTCACAATCAGGCATTGAGAGAAAAATCCATTTCCACAGTTGTTGGAAAAATGAATGCCATTCAAATAATGGTCTCTGTAACTTGATCAGTCAGTAAATGGTTGTTAATTTGAGGAGCACAGTAACAGAGCAGAAGAGAAAGTAATAGTACCACTCTAATAAGATAGCTTTTCACATCCTTCCCTCACACCAATCTTTTGTTCCACTGGCCTTAAATTTTATACTCAGATTTAATAAATTGACCTCTCTGTATTTTCCCTGAAACTCACCACCAGACTTATTTAACTTCAAAACTTCTATTTTTTTTCATAGAAATGCATTTCTACCGCTGTTTATTCACTGAGGATAGACTAGGCATCTAATTTCCCCACAGCCAGTGTAGCTATGTGATTCTAAGCCACCTGTCTCCAAACACACGTACAAACAATTATGCAACAAATCTATCACTGGCACCACCATCAACTCTGCCACAGCCACCAGGCAGAGCTAGAATGTTCTCCTCTTTCTCTCCTCAGGTGGCTTAGAGTCGAGTTTGGTGAGATAATCCTCTTTTTTTTTTTTTTCTTCTCTTCATCTTTATTGGAGTATAACTGCTGTACAATGGTGTGTTCGTTTCTGCTGTATAACAAAGTGAATCAGCTGTACATATACATATATTCCCATATCTCCTCCCTCTTGCGTCTCCCTCCCTCCCACCCTCCCTATCCTACCCCTCCAGGTGGTCACAAAGCACCGAGATGATCTCCCTGTGCTATGCGGCTGCTCTTCACTAGCTATCTATTTTACATTTGGTAGTGTATATATGTCCATGCCACTCTCTCACATTATCCCAGCTTACCCTTCCCCCTCCCCATATCCTCAAGTCCATTCTCTAGTAGGTCTGCGTCTTTTTTTTTTTTTTAAACATCTTTATTGGAGTATAATTGCTTTACAATGGTGTGTTAGTTTCTACTTTATAACAAAGTGAATCAGTTATACATATACATATGTTCCCATATCTCCTCCCTCTTGCGTCTCCCTCCCTCCCACCTTCCCTATCCCACCCCTCTAGGTGGTCACAAAGCACCGAGCTGATCTCCCCGTGCTATGCAGCAGCTTCCCACTAGCTATCTGTTTTACATTTGGTAGTGTATATATGTCAATGCTACTCTCTCACTTCGTCCCAGCTTCCTCTTCCCCGGCTGTGTCCTCAAGTCCGCGTTCTCTCCATCTGCGTCTTTATTCCTGCCCTGCCTCTAGGTTCATCAGTACCGTTTTTTGTAGATTCCATATATAGATAATCCTGCTTTTATCCTGCTAACAGAGCTCATTGATTTTCACCCCTGGCTCGACATTAGACTCACCTTGAGAAGTGATTTCAAAAAACAAAACCAATGTCTGGGCCCCATATGAGTCACATAAATCATAATATCTGAAGGTGGGAACACGACATCTATACTTGTTATATCCCCTCAGGTGACGATTATGTGCAGTCGGGCTGGAGAACCACTGATTTTCCTCAGCTTATAAGGTGTGACATACCTGAACAGGAAAAGAAGTTCTGCTCAGCTGGATAGACCAATTTGGGCACTAGCGTTGTCATAACATGAGTAAATAGGACCCTCCTGCTTGGCGAATGGTTCCGCAAAACTGAAAGAGTTTTTTTAACTTAAGGTATTGCAATGCCAACTAAAACATTAGTTTATAATGTGTGAGTCCACATCATGAAAGCAATTCACTGCATTACGTCCAATTCACTAAAAAGTTGACTTAATCAGATGCTAGATCCTTAGGAAATATGGACAAGTCAAGCAAAAACACCCAAAGTGATTTTCTATTTTTCTTCTTAACTATAATCTGGTACCAATCCTGGTAACAAAACTGGCATTCTGATGGTGATGGTTGGAGTAGGGGGAGTTAGATAAAGGATTCTTCTTAGTCTTATCTGCTTTTCAATGGGTATAAGTCTCTTTGGAACATCCTGCAGTATCTGAAGTCTAGTCCTGTTCTTAGTCCATAGACAAGCTTAAAAATAGCTTATTTTCCCCAATCTCTAACACAACGTTTATGTAGAAAAAACTCTGCTTTAGACCTAAGACCTAGACTTTTCAAATAAAGTGTCAAAATTGCAATAAACAACAAAGTATGCAGCATATATATACCCGTCACTTTTCTCAGACTTGCTCCCAGGGCACTAGACCTCAGGGTGTATTTACTACTGATGGATGCACAGTAGAAACTCATCTTCTATGGTGACTCATTCAGGTTTAACATCTCTGAATCCTGGTGTCCTTGTGTTAATATAGCAATAATAGCATCCAACTCGTTGAGAGTGCCATAAGGATTGAATGAGATGATGATGAAAACTTCTCAATAAATGATTACTATTGGTTTGAGAGAATATGGTCATAGAGAAGAAGTATCAGGAGATGATTCAAGATGAATTAATGGAAAGTCACAGACAGATAGCAGGCTTCTCTAGTATTTTTGAGATGTGACCTCCCCATCTGATGTTCTAAATCATTCCCCCTTGTGCAAGTGCACCCTCACCACCCATACCACCAGAGTGAAGTCAAAACACAAAGGGCTCTTTTGAATAGATCGTCAGTTGGGACAGATGCCAGGTGAATAGTCAAAGAGGTGATGGAATGTCTTTGGAGACCTTCCCCAAATGGTCGTTCTCACACTCAGAAGCCATTCTAATATACTTTGAGAGCATCCTGTACTCCTTCACAGTGGGTGTCACAGTTGTAAATTAAACAATTAATTGCTTAATTTTATTTGTGTAATTTGATCTTCTTCCTTAGGTTTTAAGAAGACTGGTGGCAGAGAGTTTTAAAAAATCTCTTATTCACTGCTGTATCTGCTGCACCTGTCACTTAGTAGGAGGTTAATAAATGTGATGAATAAATAAACATCCTAAAGTATCTCACAACTCCTTTTTTTGTGGTGAGATCATCATAATAATACTTTTATTTAATTTTTTTTGTCTCCTTATAATGTCTCTGAACCAAGAACGGCTAGGAAAGGGTTATTTTTGTTGTGGTGATGGGCTGTCATGCTTGTTTCTTTTACTTGCTGTTTCAGAAGTCTGTACACATTCTGGAGCTATAACTCTCCTAACTGCCTCTTCTAATGTCATCTATAAAAATGCTATCACAAAATGCTCTTATAAAAGTCCATATTCCTGGAATAAATGCTTTGTATGAATATAGGGTGGGGAACTATGATCTTCTAGGTTCATTGCCGTGCGTAAGGCTGTCTCCAGATTATGTTAAGATGTTTACTCTGTGGTTGTTTACTCTGTTCCACAGTACAGTTTCCTTTCATGTTTCCTCCACATGCCCACTTCCTCCTGAGATAAACGTAAGAAGTTATTTTCTTCCTCACTGGATGATTGTTATTTTATTCTTCTTGTGTAGGTGGTTATTTGCCAAAAATAAAGGTTTGGATCAAAACAACTTAGTCTTATACGTAGACAGCCTACATTTTCTTTCTGACCCGCTGTCTCATATACATTTAACTATCTTTTATGACTTTTAGCATATAAACATTTGAACAAAAACTTAATTTCAAGACTTGTAGGGAGGCTTTATTTCCTCAGGAACACATTAATTCTTTTGGCAGACCAGGATAACTAGGATTAAAATATAACAAATTGACTTTATAAGTTTTCTTAGTGCCAAGTTTTTGGTCACGTGAGTATGAGAAATAAAACTTTTGCTGAGTGTGACATCTCTTTGGCAGAATCTTTCCCCATGTATAATGTACACAAAACTGTTATTTTAGTTAAACTACAAAAGAATGGATTAATATTCACAAAATAAGGTTAACCCGACAGATATCTGAAGAGGATATTTCTAAATTCCTTTCAACTACCATTCTATTACAGGTTAACAATGGGACTTCATATAGTCCAACAGAATATAGTGCTTATGCAAGGTGGGTTCTAAAAGATGTTACTGTATGGTTTTTCAAACCCCAAGTGTTTCAAAGTAAAACATCTTTAATATTGAATACTGAAGCAATATCTCTATTCCATTCTTCACAGGGTTTCATTATTACTGTACATGTGTTCCCTCATCATGAGACAGTAGCTGCCAGAAGTAGAATAATTGTCCCCCCTCATAGAGAGATGGTCCAAGAAAGCCTTCAGGGATTTAGCTAAGCAACTGCTATTTTCTCGTCCATAACTAGAAAAAAAAGTGCAGTCTGCTATTTTCATGTAATTTACACAAAACTTAAAAGTAGAAATAGAACAAGTTGAAAGCTACCATTTGTCTCTTGGGAAATTAGGGCATTTAAAGAGCTTAGTAAACTTCTGGCTTAATTTTTTTGCATTATATTTTAGTTTTCTGTAAAAGGAGTAAATTTCATGGATCCCTTGCCTTTCACACTACTACCATTTTTTTTATTTTCAAGTTTTATAAAATTTTTGATTTTCCATGTATGTCACTGCATTTCTGATAGGAAGTTCAGTTTCTGGGGAAACCAGGGACTAAGTCATGCAGGATCTTGAAGATAAAATCTATGGGCAGAAAACTTGATTCTTGAAAAATTTCTTATGGTATTCATACACATTAGATGACATATAGGATGATTATCATTAGAAGAATACAAATTATATCATCTAAATTCAAATTAATTTTCAGCTATTCATATTTTTGAAGCTACTGCCAGAAGTGGAAGGAAAATCTGCCCTCCGGGTGTAGGCGTGGGAAGCACTTTTGCACGTCAGCCTACCTCCATCTCTTTGTTGTGTATCTGACCCTCATCCTGCTTATGCACAGAGGAAAGGGAAGTTGCTACTATAACTCATCAGGGTGAAGGAGCCAAATTGGGTCACAATTATTGACTTGGTTTTTAGTTATTAACATAGTATCATCTTGCTTTTGAATGAGGCCTTGGTTCTATGTTTGTTTGTGAGGAGCAGATGTTGGCATTGATGCAGCTTCAGTCATCACATTTTCTTGTCTTCTGAGTGAATCTATCAGAAGAATGATCTTTAGGGTATGGTTTTGAGGAAGAAAGTGAAATATATTGGTTTTTAGGTAAAAATATATCTATCAACCTACCTTGAGCAAAGGATTCCATGGGGAGACAATGAGAGGACTTGGTTTCTCTCTTGCACATTGTGTGTATGGATTCCTTATGAGAGAGGGCCGAAGCAGGTTCAAATAACCTGAGGGTTGCTGGGACACTCTTCCATCTTAATACTGTAAGAGCCCTTGCTTTTACCTGTATTCTCTGTGTATTTGGATGCTCTTGAGAAGGAGAGAAATGACTAAGACTGTCTTCAAGGAGTTTCCTTAAGGAGTTTACAACTCTCCCTCTCTCCCTCCCTCCTTCCCTGCTTCTTTTATTCCTTCTCTCTCTCTCTTTCCTTCCTTCCTTCCTTCCTTTTCTCTCTCCCTCCCTCCCTCCCTCCCTCCCTCTCTCCTTGCTTCTTTTATTCCTTCTCTCTCTCTTTCTTTCTTTCTTTCTTTCTTTCTTTCTTTCTTTCTTTCTTTCTTTCTCTCTCTCTCTCTCTCTCTCTCTCTCTCTTTCTCTCTTTCTTTTCTCTCTCCTCTTTGATGGACAAGAGGGGAAAGCATGATGAAAACCATTAAAAACACCTATGTCAGAATGTGATGTGTAATACAGGAGAGGTACAGAAAATTTTCAATGACTACTTATATTAAGAAGAGACTCTTCCCATGTTTTGTGGTGAGGAGGGTACAAGGAAAGAGATCTTGAAAGAGTTTTTTTTTTTTTTTTCCCTAAGCTGATGCATAAAATTCTGCTGGTCTACATGGCGAAGTGTCTCAGTGAAATAGTGAGATGAGCAAAACTATGGTAGCAAGAAAGAGAAGAGCTTCAGTTTATGTAGAGGAAGTCCTATATGCATTAACAAATCATCAGAACAGAGAATGCTTTAAAGGTCACATTTTTCCCACCTAGAGGGGCCAGCTTGGGATCAGACAAGGAAATCAGATAGGAGCACATTTCAGGTATTATTCTAAATATTGGCTTTGGAATTTGGAACTGAGCAGGTTCCAAGAATTGAAGCTTTCTGAGATAGATACTGATCTTTGGGGAATAACTTTTCCTGGCATCCGTTTGCAGGATGGATTTAAAGAACAGATATTAGAGACAAAGAAGTTTTTTTTTTCTTTGCATATATTATATTACACTGGCTAGGTAATAAGAGTCAAACAGAGTGATGGAATTAAGTAAATGAAGGAGCAAATTAAATTGAGAGTCACTATAGATGTAAAAATGACTTAACCTGTTAACTGATTGGAAATGGTAATCGGGATGGTAGAGACCAGTCATAATAGACTGTAGTATTTTAAGTGTGGGGGGCCTAAGAGAATGATGATGGAAATATGAAAGACTGGAGTCCTAACTGAAGATGATGGGCTCAGTTTTGGACAGACTGAATGTAAAATGCTCACAGGATATGCAGATGGAGATATCTGTAAAAACTGCTCTGGATTTCATTAGATGGGTTAGAGCTTATCAACTGCAACTTCTGTGTGCCTTCCCACCTCATTCACTTTTCTTTAAGGAAAATTAACCACCTACAGTTCTTAACATGCCTGCCCCTCTTTTCAGGCAACTTCAACAGCCCTGCCAAAAAAAAAAGTAGGCATCTGGCATTGTAACTTGCCTCCCAGCCACAGCTGAACAGGCACCTGGCCCAGGTTGGGTCAGATCAGAATCGCTTCCATCTTTCACAGAAATTTGGATTTGGGTTTCATAGATACTTCTTAGTGACTAGTTTGTTGCTTGAATTTGGGTTGGGACAGCTGTATGTATACTGAGGTAGAGAAATATGACCAATACGTATACAACAGAATTAAGCCATGTAAAGAAAGATACAAAGATGAGAGAAGATGTGGAATCAGGGGGAAAGGATATGGATAAACACATGAATGAAGGCAACTTGTCCATGATAAATCACATTCAAGATAGAAAAAAATGAATGCTCATGGAAAAAAATGCCATTTATAAAATTGAATGATAAAAATCCTTGCTGCTCAGTTATAGCAGATATCTCTTGGGCTGATGCCCTGTATCATTCTGATTTTGTCTTGAATCTGCCACCAATAATAAGGTGGGTCCTCAGGAACTATATTTTCACTATGTGATGCTGACAGACGCAGACTTAGACTTTTTAGCCAACTTGGGTAGATCCCATTTTCTCTTGAAGTAATTTGGAACTGTTTGAACTGAGTGACACTCAGAAGAGATGTGATTGTGTTCATGCCACATACCCTCTAGTGGAAGTTCCTTGGATGTGTCAAGGTCCCTAGTGCTATCTTGGATCCTGTTCATTCTGATACTCAGCTAGGACTTGGGTCCTATAATTTAATCTAATTTATTTCCATGCTTATTTAAGCCAGAGTCAGTTTATGTTCCATGCAACTAAAAGAAACCTAACTAACTCAGTATATAACAGTAGTAGAAATAAAATTATAATACAAATGGGCATTGACCAGTGGACAGCTGGCATCCAAGCACTTATAATGTACCAATTACAGAGCTATGCATAAGCTGTTATAGGGGTTACAACAAAGTAATATATAACATTATATTCAGGGTTTATAGCACTTTACACACTTTGAGGCCCTTTGTTATACATGAACTATTTTTTGTCTTCACATTAACCACTTAAAGTATGTATTCTTATTTTTATTTGCATTTTAAAGATAACAAATGTGAGATTGAGAGAGGTTATAATCCTTGACAGAATTTTGTGACTGGTGAGTGGCAGTGGTCTTGGTCTCCAGGTTTTCTAATTTCAAATCTCATTTACTTTTCTCACTATGTTGGGTAACTATAGTTATCAATTCAAACAGTTATGGAGCATTTCCTAGATTTTCATACTTAAATTTAAAATGAAATAAAGTAGAATATGTATATCTTAATGAGCCTTTAAAAAAGCAGTAACAATTTGAAATCTATACAGCTTTAGGATTTTGTGTTAGAAATACTGAGTATTTCTTTCTCATTTTTACAACCCTTTTTAAAAGATCCTACCTTTTCCATAACCCTGGAGTTTGCAGCCCTGTGTTTCACATAAATTCAGTCCTTTGGCCATAGTTTATAGGATCAGAGATCAGCGTGTAACTTAAGCCAGACCTACCAGTCTCTTTCTACTAAAATTTTTGATTTAGAGCACGGTTACTAAGTTCCAAGTTCTGGGAACAGGACCTGTAAGGTCACATAGACTCAGGAGCTGAGATGGCAGTTTTGGGGTGATCATTAAGAACAACGTGCAAATGGCTGAATCAGCAGAGAACTCTAATCTGTAAAAGTAAAGAGGGGAAGCAGAAATGACAGACCGTTCTACCTCAGGGAAAAAGAGAGGGGAACTAAGAGAAAGAATATGCTGTGCTTACTGTTTCTCTGCTCTCCTTGTCTCTTCCTATGGAAGACCCAGTTTGACTTCTTTTTCTTGGGTTCTACGTGAAAACCCCAAAACCTTCCTCTAAATTCCCCTTTAGTTAGAACGGGATTCTGTAATAACATGTTGTCTGCTTAAGAAAATATTTAATGTTCTCTATAAGAAAGGAATTATGTGGCTAAATTTGCATTTAAATATTTTAGGCAAATAGTAATTAAAAAAATATAAAGCCACTTAGAGGTAATGAATGAAAGACATGTTTGTGTCTCTACAGATATTTTGGTTACTATCTTCAATCTAATGTATGTAAATAATATAGATTTCTTTCTAATCATCTTTATAAAATAATTCATGAATTAATTTTTTATTCTTGAGGAATTACCAAGCAAATGAAGCCTAAACAACTTTGTCAAACCATAAAAATTGATTACATGTGACAGCAAGCTGGTAGTTCTCCAAACAAAGTTATCACGCTGCCCTCTGTATTAATTTCCTAGGGCTGTCATTAGAATTACCAAAATGGATAACTTAAAACAATAGTAATTTATTCTCTCACAGTTATTGGGGCTAGAAGTCCAAAATCTCTCTGAAGGTACTAGGGGAGGATTTGTGCCAGCCTTCCTCTTAGCTTCTGCTGTTGCTGGCAATCCCTGGTGTTCCTTTACTTGTGCATACATCATTCCAGTCTCTGCGTCTGTCATGACACGGTGTTCTCTTTGTATGTCTCAGTCTGTGTCTCTTCTCATCTTACAAGGACACTGGTCATGTTGGATTAGACTTACCCTAATTCAGTATAATCTCATTTTACCTCGATGATATCAGTGAAGACCCTATTTTCAAATAAAGTCTCATTTACAGGTACAAGAGTGTTAGGACTTTAACGTATCTTTTGTTGGGAGTGCACCAATTAACCCAGAACACCCTCAGAAGAACGGGATGCTAGTTAGGCAGAAAAAATAGATATCACTAATAGGAACCTTACCCTTTCCTCTCAGATAATGCTTCTTGGCATTAAAAAGAAAATTAAATTTTGTATGAGTACATGGTCAAATGATAAACACTGTGGACACATACAAAAGAGTTGCTTTCTCCATCTTCCATGGTGAGCATGTTGGAGTTTCCCAAGTAACACTTGCATATCAAAGATCAGCAGGGAAGGAGAGATTCAAGAAGGAAATACACTTCCTTACCAACTTGACAAGGTGAAAGTAGAAAACTAGGTATCAGTCAGTTCCAGTGCTAATGAGTTTTTGTCATCTAACTAAAATACTAGATCATGATATGTAGGACCTGTGTTGTATAGGGTCTCACTTATAGCCAGGTCAGCTTATAGCTGGCCTGGTACAGGAATCCACCCATTGGGCTGAATGTGGGTTAGTATTTGTTCAAAGGAAAGAGACTGAAATCCAAATCCAATGGCTTGTTGACTCATCTCACTCCTTTGGACCTTCTCTCCAATATTGTCAATGAAGAAATTGCTTACAAAGAAAGAAGCTGCATTGAAAAATGACCAGCAACAGCAAAAACAACTAGCCAGGGACCTAAGAAAAGATAGTTAATTAAACAAAAATTTGAAAACTAAAAAATAAATATTTTAAAATTAAAAAATTTTTAGAAAAGGAAATGAACATGAAAACTATAATACAGATGAAAAGCATGCATCAGAATAATTTTACAATAAAGCAAATGAGAAGGATGGCAAAGAATTAACAACTAGAGGTTACAAAAACACTGACCAATCAAATGGACGCCAGCTAATCACCCTTATGTTTTGAGGGGCCTACCAAAAACATTGTATCTGGTGACAAGGACTAAAAGAAGAGGTGATAAGGCCTAGATAGAGATGAAAAGTGCTCTGGAATAAGTCAGAATAAATGGAAAAAAAGAGTAATAAAGTCACTTTCGAATCTGAATGAAGAAGAATGGGCAATACTGAGAACAGGGACATATATAGTATAGACCTGAGAAAATTAAATGAAATGAAATGGGGAAAATAATAGATATGGAAGAAAAAGGAGATATGAGTAAATATAACTCAAGTCCCTGAAGGAAAGATTTGAAAGTGTATTAAAAGTTATAAAAGAAAACTTGCTTCATAGTCTTAAAAAAAAGTTGATCGAGGTGCATTCAGCACTGATTCACACCTTGTTAATCTTTCTGGGTATTAAAGATTTCTGTGGGGACACCTGGGCCAAAAAATCACATGACGTACAAGAAGGGGAAATCTCCACATCAACATTCAGTGTGAGAAGGCAGTGGCACAAATTCTATAAAAGTTCTTGGCAGTGGACATATTTTGCAATACATATAAACACATGGAATATAGTGCTCATGAGATCTTCTTTAAAACAACAAAAAATATAAAGCATGATAAGGTAAATCCAGCCAGTTAGAGATGAATAAGGAAACTATCTAACCAAACTCAGCCACAGAGCTCTCCAGGGGAGCGCTTCACTGAGACCATGTTCAAATCATTAAATCTCAATATTATCAATAGCAATACTGGCAAATTGGTACAGATTGCTCCAAATGTCCTCAGACTCATGGCTACAAAGCAGCACTGTTAAGCCATATGTTTCATGCCTTGACCAGGGGTCAGTGCCATGCAGGAGCCTTAGTAAAATAACTCAGGCACACCTGCTGGATGGCCTGCTAGAATAAATTCTCACAGCACACTTTCCATCCCAATCCTAGTAAGAACTTTTTTGTTTGTATACCAAGAATACACACCTCTAAGTCTTAGGATGCATATACAGTATATTTAATTTGAATATAATCTTCCAGATTACCTTGCAGAATAGCTGTACCAATTTACACCCTCCCAATTACTCTACAGAAATTCGTGAGTACCCATACTGTTGCCAACACTAACTGATATTATTTTTCTATTTTATGGACATAAAATACTTTTTTCATTTAATTTTTATTGCTCTAATGACAGACGAGGTTGAGTATCTCTTTGCTTCCAGTTTAGTTCTTTGAAATTCTTGTCTCTCTTACTCCTATTTTCTACTGAATTTCCTGTAATTATCTTGTGTATTTGTGGTGTGTGTGTGTGTGTGTGTGTGTGTGTGTGTGTGTGTTGGTGTATTTTAGATATAAATATCATCAGTTTTAAAAGTTACAAATATTTTCTCTTATTTTTAATCTTTTTTTAGCTTTGTGGTTGAACAGAGATCCTTAATCTTGATGTACTTGAATCTTTATTTTTTTGCTCTAGATTAGCACTTTGGGGATATTTTAAAATCAACCTTCCTACTGCTGGATGAGGTTCTTCTACTATTTTTCCTTTTTTTTTTTTTTCTATAAAAATTTTACATGTTTTAATCCACGTGCAGCTTCCCTTTGTATAGTATGCACATTAAAGAATATTTTCTGCATAGAATAAGCTAGTTCTCCCAATATCAACCTGCTAAGCAATCTGTAATTTCCCATTCCTCTGTTTTATCAGTCATTACCAAAATTTCAAATATATTAACTACATATCAGAATTCCATATTCCGTTCCATTTGTTTCTTCATGTGGATTTCTGTATCATCCCCATTGCTTGGTCTTTGCATTATGCCTTACTATCTGGCATAAAGAATGTGTCTCTGTTATTCTTTTTTATTGTTTTAAGTTGAATTAGCTCTTTTCAGACACTGTTTATATGTATTTTTACAAGGAACAATATGTGTTCCAACTGAAATTTTGACTGTGACAGTATTGGATTTGTATATCAACTTGGGACAATTCCTTTTTTTCTCCATGTTAAATCATATCACTATTGAATATTATATCTATCTATTACTGAAATATTTCTTTAAGGTTTTTATTAGAGTTTTAACTTCTTTTAGCATTTTTCATTCTCAGAATTAAATTTAAACAGTATGTATTCTATAATCTTCCTGTCAAGTCATAGATTGGCAGATAATAATATATGGCATAGGTGATTAATTGATTTATCAACATTTATTTCTCAACCCAAATATATTTTTCCTACTAATACCACCAATATTACTGAAATAATGTAAATAACTGTAGAAAATCTAGAAAAATACTATCAAGTATGAAACTAAAATAAAAATTAAAGTTACCTATAACCCCTATAGTCAGACATAAAGTGTCTATTTTTACAGATCAAAAAAAATAAAGTTTTACATTCATAAAGCTATTCTTAAATTTGAAAAGATAAAACACCTTGAACATAATGGTTCTAATTCCAGATTATTTTTATATCATGGTCACTATTTTTCTTTCCTTCTAGAAAATAAAACTAAAGTTAGTATAACATTCCATAAGAGAAAAAGCATAGGAATGAAATTATGTCACAGATAGCCAAATCATTCTGTAATTATCTGGTGTCCACTGTTTTTGAAGCTCTTGTATTCAATATAGATGGTTCGCTTATAGGAAAAAAAAGGAATGGCATGCATTCCTGAAATGTTAGATTAAGAATCAAGTCAAAACAAATCAGAATGAAAATGTTAGCCTGTGCCACGTTGTCTGCCCAGCTGATAAATGTGTGGGAAAAAAGCTGAGTGTTGGTGCTAGATAAATTTAAAATTTTTTAGACAAATAATTGCTGTTAATTATCAATTTCTTTTGATGAAAAGATTAAATGGCATGAGTATCGAAAAACCCAGACATTTACAATCCATGTCACACTAGAACTCTTATACTTATTTTGATATTTAAATGTGGTTTCTAATAGTTTAGCTTCATTTTTTGTTTGTTTATTTTAAAGGATTGCCATAGAGATATGACAAGGATCATAAAACTCAACATTGTAACTAATTACTTTTATGTAACTTTCCAGTTACTTTTCTTATTGTATAATCATGCTTACTACTCCCCTAAGATATAAATTTTAACAGCTCACAAACATTAAAAATGTGTTTAGAAAGTCCATTTGAGGCTTAGAGGTTATCCTAGAGGTTCTCCTTCTTTTCTATTTTTGAGTCATGACTGATAGCTGCTCACAGAGGTAAATTGTCACTCATGATGTATAAAATTTAGAATAATTTTAAGTAAATATTTAGGCATTTTGATGTATATCATATCAGAATAGTCATTCCTAACCAAAGATCACTAAAGACTGGAGACCTACACCTGAAGAGCAAAAATTTAAAATATTTATCAGAAACAACTAAAATATAGGTTTATAGACTTGATGATAGAAAATATTTCCTTAAAATGATTTCTCTAAAAAGAGAAAGCACAAGTCATAAAGGAAAATACTGATTAATTTGCTTACAATAAAATGTTGTTTTACATTTATTTGTATTTATACAACACAAGACCCTGTAGACAAAAGGACAAGCTACAGATACGAAAAGATTTTTCCAAAGCACACAAACAATGAGGTTTTGCATTCCAGAATATACAAAAATTACTATAAATCAAGTAAGGAAAAAAAGAAAAATAAGTAGCAGTAGAGGGCAAATGATATAATCGTAGTAAAGGAAAATTAAATGGCCAAGAAACATATTATGCACAAATTCATCACTAATCCCAATAATCAGGTTATTGTTTTAGTTTTATCAGATTAGAGAAAAAGACATACCAATGTTGGGCAGTATTTGAAAGATGGAATTCTTATTTGCCGGTGGAGAGGTTGAATAACACAGCAGTAAAGAGGTTGGTTTCTGGCATCGGTCACTTCTGTTTGAAACCTGTTACAACACTTACAATTGTGTGCCTTGAGCAAACTACTTTATCTTGCTGTGAGACAACTCTCCATGGGTTTCTTGCATTTCTGCCCCTCTTGTGAGTGAAGCACTTCACTTAGAACCATCTTTTCAAGGCTATCTGTATAGTGAACAGCCTTTGATGATAGAGATAGCATCTCCCTCTGGAGCAAAGGGAAGGCATGTTTACAGAACATTATTACAGTTTCCCTCAGCTCATTGCCCCTCTTCTACAATGCAATCCACTGTCTGTGCAGATATCATCTGACCCTCCTTGTTAAGCCCTGTGGGAACTGGACTGGGGGAGCCAATGCAATAAATGCTAATACTCTGGACACTGCCTTTACTATGAGCAATACTTTGTCTTCCATCTAACCCAGGATTCTCCTGTTTTCTACAAGTATCCATGAATCTTTGGCAGGATAACTTGTTAGTTTGTAAGTAGGAGGGAATCTCAGACCTTCACAGTTCTTTGCAAATGTCTCTTTACCTCATTTATTTTTCTCATCTGTAATGGAGTAGGGTGTGTGTGTGTGATATTTTCTATTCATAGGACCATTGTTATTTTACCTAAATTAAAATGTGAAATGCTTTGAACAGTATCTGGTACAGCACAAGTGCTCAATCTGTCTCTGTGTATATGAAGTTCAAAACATAACAAATCCTATATATTTTTATATCTGTATACATGTATAATAATAGAATTAAAAATATGTAATAATAGACTTCAAATCAATTGTAGTTGTTAATTCTGGGGAGGTAAGAAGGCAAATAGGATTAAGAAGTTTCCATAGGGTGCCTCAACTCTGTTCTGTTTTAGTGTTTGAAAAAGTAACTCTAAAGCAAATATAAAAATATGTTAAGATTTTAAAGGGCTGGATGTTGTGTATGTGGTTTTTCATTTTTTTATTATGCATACTTGCCTGTATATTTAAAATACTTTAGAAAAATAAATTTTACAAATATGTGCAGCAGGCGGATATTTGGAATGATAATTTTAAGGCTAGAGTTGGCAGTCTTTTATGTGAAATGGCACATTTCGAAGGTATGTTTTTTTTATTTGAAATATCATCGAAACAACTATGACTGTTGTATCCAATTTTCTACCTCCCTACCTTTAGTCATGTTTTTTTTTTTTTTCCGGGTACTTAATTAGTTTATTACATTCTGTGGTGGTTTTGAAGAAGTGACGCTGTGTGAAGTTCCAAGGTTAGGTCCCAGGGACAGCCTGCTACCCTGCATTTGCATTTCCACACTCTTGGAACACTGAGCTACCCAGAAGAAAGTCACACCACACAGAAGTAACCTTGCTGTGATTAAGCCAAGTGTAGGTGCTTTGGGTCACCCCAGCCCAAAGCCAGACAGTGAGAGAAGAAGCCTTCCTCTGATTCTTGCCCTCAGCCATTTAGTCATCCTGCTCTCCCACTCCTGTATCACCTGAGACTCCAGAATTTGTGTAACAGCGGCAAGCCATCCATCCCCACTATGGGCTCTTCGAATTCCTGGGAGCATCATATAATGGTGATGGTTGCTCACTAAGCTTGCGGATGTCTGTATGTGGCAATGGATATCAATGGTCAGCTCCTCTTCAAAATACGTGGTTTGATGATTACGGTAGTGGTGGAGCTAAGCTGGGTGCGCGTGAGGTTTCAACATATTCAGCATTTGTTCAGATGACCAGAGGACAAGAGGAATTCTGCATATATAAGAGGCACAAAAGATGACTGAGAAGAAAAAGAAAATAAACCAAGAAACAGAAAACACATTCAAAGTGGTGTTGAAATGTTAATGTAGTCTGGTATGTAATAACCGGCAACATCTTTAAAACTAAGATGATTATAAGTTTTAATTGTTATAGACAGCAGCACAAGTAGGCCAATTTATTTCAAAGACAAGGAATGAATCAGGTATTCTTTCCCTTTTTTTTTTTTTTGAGATTTTATCAGAATACTGTAGTGCTTGAGATTTGTATATATTGCTTTTGGTAGGTGGTTAGTAACACCTTTTCTATGAGTTTTCCAGGCTAAACATTTTTACAAAGCAGCTGCTGAAATGTGGAGGCTTCTATCATATCCTTCATCTAATTTTTAATTAATAGATTTTTTTTTAGAGTCACCCATCTATTTTTGTTTGGGGATAGATTCAAATTATTTTCTGAGGAAAAATTTTGCCCTGCTCATAGAACCTCCTTCTTCTTAGGTATCTATTTTGATTAGGTAATTCATTGTATTAAAAAAATTTAAAAGAGAACAGTTTTATTCTTTTCCATTGATTTTATTATTAATCAGTAACACAGAACGTTGGTTCTCTGGATTCTTACAGAGATTATAATTTTACACTGTCTGCAGGCAAACTTTTATCTTAAACTGCGTGTGAGAAATAACTTTGTGGAAGTTATCCTAAAGAATAAGCAGCTTATTTATTACTTCAGATAAGTATTATTCATATTGGGATTCAAGGATAACCATTTTGACTGTTGGTGGAAAACAAAACAAATTTTTCATAATTTGCCTGGGTAATTATTATACATATATTGAAAGTAAAACTCATGCTCTAACCAGTTTGAAATTTATCCTGAATCAAACTTGACCAAAAGAGATTTATGTATCTTTATCATTTTATATTGAATTGCAGCTGAATTGCTTTTACAGTGGCTTTGTCGGTTTTCACCCAACAAGGTTCTAAGATAGAGCCATGTTCAACTTCATATCATAGTTACATTTCAGGATGTTGTTGAGGACATTGGACAATACATATGAGAACCCACAAGAGAAATGTCCCCAGGCTTTAGTACCAGCAAAAGATGCATTTCTTCTGAGTTAATTAATTACCTCATGGTGTCATTGAGATTATTATGCTTCATGTGCTTTCACCACTGAAAGTTCAGAACCAGATTTTGACCCTAATTTATAAATGTGTGGAGGAGCTTTTGTTTCATTACAATTCTTGTTTGCTCTTTGATTTCTATTTTCCATTTGCTACAAATGCTTTACTTCTTTTATCTTATGTCATTAAACAATATTATTAACTTCCTCAAATTCTCTTTTGCAATTATTTAGGAAAAGAAGAAAGAAAGAAGGAAAGGAAGGAAGTGAGGGAGGGTGGAAGGAAGGGAGGAAGAGAGGGAGGGAGGGAGGAAGGAAGGGAAGAAAGAAAAAACAAATCTTTGGAACATTAGGTCTAGTTTGGCTTACTGTTCTTTATAAAAATATGGATAAAGTGCATGGTGTTATGAGAAAAATCACATAAATAATTGAAGGAATTAAAAATTATTAGAAAGTATAAGAGAAAACATAAGAGAAAACTAATAAACAACTTACTTTCTTCCTTTCAACACATAGGAGTTTTGAGGAGTCCACTAGTCCTTTTTATGCTGTGTCTATGACCTTGGAAGTTCAAGGAGAGGAAATCATGAGTGATGGGTCACTGATGACAGCGAATAAAATTTGAATGTAGCTGAAGACTTTTGAGCCAAGAGCAAAAGGTCCCAAGAAACAAAGCAGAATTTTTTACCTGGCTCTTAACACTGGGTAGAGGCTGATATAGCTGGATAGTAGGGATACAAAATGAGGGAGTTTTTCACAAGACTGTAAAGGAAGAATGATATTGTGAGAAGAATTCTGATTTGTCTGCTTTTGTTTCCCCTCCCCTGCATTTGCTGAGACACTGGGAACTTGAGTTTGGAGTAGTGAGTTCCAAAAAAAATGCTACATGGGGTGCTAGGTCCTAGAGGAGACTCAAGGCTGCCTCTCAGGATGAAGGGAGTGAGAATACTCTATGAAAAAAAGAAAGATATGGGGGAATTTTCTGACCTTATAAACCCAAATAGAAATATTCTCAAGGAAGATTAGTGGTGGGGTAGGGAGAGCAAATACCAGAAAAGAGAGGAAAGTGTATGTGATATAAGAAGGAGAGAATTTATAGATCAAAGTGGTTGAAATTCTGACAAGTGACCAAAGAGGTGAGGTGTCCAAGACATGGACACAATTAAGTGGCCTATGCGGTTTGGAATAAAACTTTATAGTGAACATATTATTGGTGCTAGGACTGCTGTGGGTTTGCAAATGTCAGAGAGGAGCTGATTAGTATCTGTGGCTAATCTCTGTTTCTTTCCTCCTGGCTCACATAAAACTAACACTAGCTTTGGGAGCCCTGATTTTATTAGTTTCCCTCCAGCACATTGGTGATCAATGGCCTTGAGTGGGTCTAACTGCTGAAGAAAAGTTAGAAACTTGAGTAAGGAAGATGTACCATTCATTTCTTACAGCATATGAAGAATGAGATAAGTCATTGTAATTTAGCAAACACTGTTTGGTGTTTACTCTATACAAATACCTAGGTCGGTCTCGAAGATTGACACTAAGGCAACAGTTTAAAAAAATTGTTAAAAATCCAAGCGTTAGAATTGTTTAAAGAGTCAATAGTATCTGAAAGAAAATCTTAGATCCCTTCATAAAATAATAAACGATAGGACTAATAATGACATACTAGAACTACATCTGTCTTTGAGCAGCCTATTTCAGTGAGTCTCCATTATCTTTTTACTCCTTGGCTTTTGACTATCTTAGTTTGAGCTGCTATAACAGAATATCATAGACTGGGTGGCTTATAAACAACAGAAATTTATTTCTCACCATTCTGGAGGTTGGAAGTCTCTTGACTTCTGAACATACAGGGTGCCAGCATGGTCAGGTTCTGGTGAAAGCTTTCTTCCTTGTTTTCAGACGAAGGGCTTGCTGTACCCTCATATGAGGGAGAGAGAGAAATCATCTCTCTCCCGACTCTTCTTATAAGGGCACAAATCCCATATGAGGGATCCACCCTTAAGACCCAATTTCCTCCCAAAGGCCTCACCTCCAAATACCATCCCATTGGGGATTTGGGCTACAACATACAAATTTGGGGGGGAAACAAACATTCAGTCATAGTACTGACAGCCTAACTGTTTTGAGTGAAAAAATTTTAAAGGTCACTGTAATTGAGGTTCACTTTAATATAACCTTCATCAAATCATTGCAATTCATATTTATTATAATAATATGTAACATTTTATGACATTGTATATTTATAATTATATATTTTATATAATATAAAATAAAACATAAGACAAAAATAATACAATGTAAATATAATGAAATAATGAAATAGTATAATTAAATATTATGTATTTATATAAACATAGAGAGTATCTGCATCTAGAAATGTTCAACACTAAAATAGGGATAAGCTTAGAATACTTAACAAGTGACAGAACTGGCAAGTGCGACAATACTGACTTAACCATTGGCTAGTGAGAAGGACTCAGGCTAAGGGTTTTGAAGGGAGGTGTACATGGGTGATGGAGAGAGGGGCAAGTGGGATAGGTCCCCAATCCCCACACACACATCCATGTACATATACATTACCCTTTCTCTCCTCCTTGACAAATTTGCCAACATTTTGACACCAGGACATTAGCAACAGAAGAAGAGCAAATAACAAAATAGAATTTAAAGTGTTATGTAATAACTCTAAGCACATCTGTTCCAAATCAGTTTCTCAAAGATACATTTCATTAAAATCATAGGCTTTCCAGCCGTTGTCATTTAGTCACTGCCTCTCTGTCACTCTTCCACTCCTACCTCCTTGACAGGATTCTGACAAGATCCAAAAGGTCAGTTAACTTCTTTGCTACTTTTTTCCATTAATGGTTTATTAACTAGGCAAGGCTAAATATATTCTTTTCAGTTGTGTCTGTAACCAAAACTGGCTCTGCAGAATGGTAAATTTCCTTCTAAATCCTTTTTCAAACTATCAAGTATCTTCTCCCGGCCAGTCTCAGAAAGAATATGCATACTGATACTTTCAGACACTTTTAAACATGGTTTTGGTTTCATTAACTACACTCAACTGGATAAATTCTTCTTTTTCTGATAAAATCAGCATTCTTTCCAAAGTTCTCTTGACTTTATTTGTAAATGTTATATTTTTCATTTTTCCTTCCAGGTGGTTTTTGTTTGTCTGTTTTTTCTTTCTCTCAGAGCCTGATTTAGAATCTCTCTCTTATTGTTAATTATACTCTGTAGAAGTCACTAAAATATCTCTCTCAGTTAACACCCAATTAACTGAACGACTTGAGAGGTAAACTCCCTCCGAAGTATAATCAACATATTCAAGGCTCAGTTTCTTCATTCTGCCTGTCCTACAGTGTTTCTCTCACCTTAGAGCCAAAATAGATTTCCCTGCAGTCTAGTTCTAGGAGGACCTACTGTTCTTATTGCCTCAGTGAAGGCCTTCCCTATTATCGAGAGGGGGGCCACTTGTTATCAACATATTCTTTTAGAAAAAGAGATTTTTAAAATATGGGATCCATGGAACCTCATGTGTATACAATGTCCCTTATTGTAACTATGAATCCATTGTTAGTGTATGCTAGATGTGGGTTTAAGTGTCAATTTCCACAGAGAGTATCCATAGCTTTTTATCAAATTCTCAGTGAATCTATAGTCTTAAAAATATTAAATACTCTAAAAGGATACACAGTTATTATATTTACTATTTAATGGATGGCATATGGTAACGTGTAAGTACCAACTTTTCAGCAAAATAGTCAATGAAATTCATAGGTAGTTTAGATTTCTGTGTACCACAACCATGCCTTCATTCCTTATTTTAGCTAAAAATGGCTAATACTTTACTTGCCTTCCAGAATGTTGGTTGGGAGTTCATGCCAATATATACACACAGCGACATTCACATGCACACACGTTACATGAAGATTTGGACCAACACTACTGATAGTCTGCCACCTACAGGCATACACTTCGTCCATGTTTCTACACACATCATTTTATAATTTCAAAAAATTCTGTGGTAAAAAGATATCTTATTCAAGCTAAAATGAGTTTTTGTTTCTGTATTTCTGATTATACATTCTTTGTTCTTATATATGCTTTTTGTTTATTTTGGTTTTTCTTTGGTTTTCTTTTGTTTCAAAGGACTTCATTTTACTCAATGAATCCATATAGCTAACAAACAATATTTAGCAAACTTTTGTACTAAAAGGCATAAACAGACTTCGAGCTAGAAGAAAATGAAAAAAAAAAGGACAAATTAATACAGACAGTTTGATAATGTTATATTTTTGGACAAATTGCACATGTCCAAAATGAAGTTGCTGGGGAAGCAGGTTTGGTTTATTTGGGTGAAGCCATGGGTCTACACGTATGACCAATGGTGTTCTCATGATAACAAAGTTTCCTGCCAGATTAAAAAACCCAAACACTCTTGCTTATTGAAAACAGCTGATTGGTTACTGACTATAAGTGTCCCTAAATGTTCTAGATTTCATAATTAGCCACAAAAAAACTCTCATTTTATTTCCTGCCATTTTATGTACTAAATGTTAGTGTAACTAACTTTTGGGTATCCAATTGTATCTTTCCTGTTTGCTTGATAAGTAGGAGTCCAAAAAGAATATCAAGGAACATTCACCTTTGCTTTGTAGTTCAGTGGCTACCAGGGTCAGTGGAGAATTACTCTGATGGTGGACTCAACACATGTTTAGAGCAATAGAAACAGGGCAACAAATAGGGCAGAGAAAGGGAGAGAGGGGGAGAAGGAAAAACAAAGCGTCAGGGAACTTATTTCAGAATATATAGATATTTGTGTCATTTCAAAATGAAAACTGTTTATTACATATGGTTGTGGGTTTGGCGGAGGGTGTATCATGATATATTTACCGCTAGGGCTTCTAAGGCTCTCCCTTTGCCTTAGATAGAATCTATCCATATTCAGATATTTCTTCTTAGAATGAAACTAATTCTTTTTATCTAACCAGATGTTTTTACTTTTAAAGTTATATGAGATGATTTATACTAGAGATACATGGGAAAATGAATTTATTCAGCAGTTAAATTAGATATAGCGGAGTATGTACGTAAAACTACACTGCTTGAGTTTAATTTTTTGACAACCCACCCATTTTCACTAAGGCTTGGCTTTCATTATTCTAACAAGACTTTCTTAACTGAGTTTCACTGCTTTTCCTCTTAATCCATTGTCATCATCTCCTGCTCTCCTATGGTGTTACAAAGGGGTCTCTCACACTTCTCATCTCCCTGTTTCAAAGAACCTCATAGGATTTGCCAGAATCTGAGATAGGGTGGAATGGCAGCATGAAAATATCCTTTGATAATGATTCACCTTCCAAGCCACACCTATCATGGTTGGGGAAACCACTACTGCTCACTCAACATCCCATGTCCAATTATTGGTACCTAGTATGAAGACTTTATAGTCCTTGTTGCAAATCCATGGACACGGACATCTTTCCTCTCCTCTGAACACTTGCTCTCTTGCATCTTCTTTGTCTTGGAACCCACATTGAGAATGTTCCCTTTTATCCTAAGCTGTTGTGCTACCTCAACCTGCTTCCTCAGCTGCTACAGCCACTGTCTGGCTTTTGTGCTCTAGGTCTGCAAATACCTCTTTCTATTTCATGCTGCTGCTCTATTAAAGATCTCTTTCTACAACCAGTCATTGGTGCTGTTGGCCTCCGTTGGGGACACACTCTCTGTTAATTAATTAATTAATGACTGAGCACCTATGATATGCAAGGGGGTGCTATGATGGGTGCCAAGGATAATAGACATGGCAGACACACTCCCTGCCCTTGTGAAGTTTTCAGTCTGGCAGAGCTAATAGTATTCTGAGGACCTCTTTGTTTTCATCAGGACATATCTTTATTTAAGACTGAACTGCATTCTTCTTGGGAAACTCTCAACTCTTGGTCTTTCTCCTAGGCAAAAAATCAGACATACATTTTTGATGTTTTCTGTTGCTTTTTATCAACCAAATACTGTACATGCTTTGAAATAAAAAAATGCCTCCAGTGTAATTAGAGCCCTGGTACCGTATTACCATGATAGAATTTTAAATGTGAAAACAGCGACCTGCCTTGTGTCTTTACACAAATTATTAATTGGGAGCGACTTCTCCATTCAGTTCTCATGCTGCCAAATAGGTCTGTAGTGTGGGCATCCCTATGGGGCAATCAGCTAAGCAATAATAATGTGATTAACCAATAATCCGTACCCTTGATTGTTTATTCTCTTATTCTCATTACCAATTGCTATAGACACAGATTTTACCTAATAAACATTTCTCAAATTCATTATTTCCCTTCCATTCTTGATCCCCAAGTTCAGGCCTCTGCTGACAGTCGTCCCTTTGAGGGCTAAACACTCTTTTAGCCCTCAAAATCACTGTCCTCATACCCACTATCCACATTGTAAATGCAATTTAAATCACAGTATTTCACACATAGAATTCTTCAGTAAGTCCTCCCATTGCCTACATGACTAAGTTCAAGCTGCCTAACACAGCCCGTGATCCTGCACTATGTTCCTCACTCATATCTGTCTCTCCTGGTCCATGCCCACCAGACAAAAAACCCCGGGAACATACATGCCTGTCGTCAAGGTTAGGTTTATTAGTGCTACAGCAAGGAAAACCATACACCATGGGAAACAGTGGGACAGTAGGAGGGTGCGAGAAGAGACTGGATAAGTTATTTGGGGGAGGCTTTAAGAAAGGAGGAGGTTTGCTCTACTTTGGGTGCTGGCAGGAAGTAAGCTAAATATAGCATTGTATATTTTAGTGATGTTTTTTAGTCTACGAGTCAGAGGAAATGGAAAGGTGCTAAAGGAGTGATTAGTTAAGAAGCAGCGGTCATTCGTGTTAGTTAGGAAAGGATTCTGTTCGGTCATTTTTGTGATTTCCCCTGTTCTTGCTTTTGTGTCTACTCTGACATGATTACAGCGTTGTCCTGTTTTTGTCTCACGCCATCACGTCAGAGCGCGCCTGTCTGTGGCTGGTGTTCTGTGAACTGTTTGGAAAGAAGTAGGGGACACCGTGGACTGCTTGTTGTCGCCACGACAGTGTGCAGTTAACACTGGCAGAGGCTGCTTTTTCCTTCTTATTTCTCACTGCGCTCTGCTTCCCACGCTACGTGCCCTGAACTTCTTAAAATGTGCTGCCATTCTCAGATGTTTCTAACTTCTATGACTTTTCTCATATTGTCCCCTCTACCTGCAATCCTTACCCACCCCACCTTTGCTTGGCCAAACTCTACTCATTTTTTTAATGGACTTTCTAAAAGAACAGTTTTAGATTTACAGGAAAGTTGAAAAGACAGTACAGACAGGTCCCATATAGCCCTGTCTCCTAGTTTTTTTCTATTAACAGCTTGCATTAGTACGGTACTTTTGTTATAATTAAGAAACTAATACTGATAAGTAAAGTCCATGGTTTCTTTATGTCTTTTCATAGCTTAATAGGTTTCCTTTACTGCTGAATAGTATTCCATTGTCTGGATGAGCCACAGTTCATTTATCCATTCACTTATTAGAAGACATATTAGTTGTTATCAGTTTTTGTGAGACAATGAATAAAACTGATACCGTACTTATTTTCAAAACCCATTTTAGGAATACTCTTAGGTTGATTGAGAAACTTCTCTGTTTCCATAGTGTCATTATCATTACAAGTATCACATTCTATTATAACTATTTGCTTATGATTCTTTTTCCTTTACAATCAACTGTAAGCTCTCGGAGACTTAGACTGTAACTAATACGTCTTTACATCCCTAGCTCCTAAACTGGGTCTCAGTGAATATTTTTAATGGAATGAATTTCCCAGAGAGTGTATACAGCAACTTATATTTACATACATTATCTCATTTAACATTACATACACACTCATAAGTAGGTTGACTGTATCACCCCAAATAAATTAATTTTCTGAATGCTTTTAATGGTTACCATATTCAGAATTTTAAATATGAGCCTTATTTTGTAACTTTACTGTTTAAAAGAAAATGATATATGAAAGGTTTTAAAATTATTGGAAAAATCTACTTCAGCCTCTCTTCATCTGGATCATTTGAAATAATATAAAATAAACACATACATATCAATGGAATTGGAGGTTTCCTTCCATTTGAAAAATAGGTATTCATTTGGCTTTTTTATCCTAAAAAATAATTTTTTGATTGAGCTTTTCGTGTTACTTCCAGAGAATATTAACCCCTTATGTAACAGACAGTTGTGAAATATCATTGAAGATTCTTGTCAGAAAAACAAACATGCAATTCTTTCTTTTTAACTTAGTTCAGTTTAAATTATAAGTCATCTGTCAGATGTAATAAACCATGTGATGCTTTTAAAGTCCTAGATTTAGAGAGTGAAGGCAAGAACTTATTTATTATTGAACAAAGAGAAGAATTCAGCATTTCAAAAAAAAATTCTAAATTATCAAGATGCACACTTAAAGTAATTTACATAGTCATTTGTATATCAAGTCCTTCTGTTTTACTGAGAACATTTAAAATTCTTGTGATACATCTCATTAATAATGTAAAGATAAGACACTAACTACAGTCAATTCTCATTATTTGCAATAGTTATGTTTTGCTCGGTCACTGCAAATGCTGAATGTAATGAATACTGAACCATTGTTCCTGGGGAAAGACAGGGTTAGGGTCCAGCAATCCTCTGGTCACAACATTTTCAACAACTCATTAATACATTACCTTATTTGACGTGTGCCTCTGTTTTCAGATATTTAATACATGTTATTGACTCATTAACATTGAACTCAGGGCTACAACTTTTAACTCAGGTCTGAATGAACATCCTATCTAGCAGGCGTATTTCTCTATAGGGCACAGAACAGCTTTCTTGAGTTCAGAGACACTAGACAGGACTTTAACAGTACGCTCAGGGGCCAGTTTAAACAGGGAAATCACCAACAGAGAGTACAAAAATACAAAAAACATGGCACTAAATAGACTGGGAAAAGGACACTTGTTTTCAGTTTTGAGAGCTGAGCCAAGAAAAAAGCGTGTCTCCTTGTTTGACCTCAACTGTGTGTGTTGGGTGAAGCATATTATTTCCAGCTTTTCATATGTCCAAAAATGACTGGGAAAGTGCCACGAGTATTGATTTGGGGGTTACAAGTAAATTTTAGTGAGTAGGCTAATTTACAAATACAAAATCTGTGAATAATGGGAAACAACTGTGCTAAATGTAAGAGACCCAGACAATTGCATATATGCTATTAAAGCTGATGTATAATGTTTTTATGCCTATTGGCAATAAAATGCTCAAAACGAAATGTATGGTTTGCAAATCTAAAGAGCTGTTTCTTAAATATAGTATTTCCTATGTTTATTTAGAGAAGTGGAGGAGGCTCAGAATAATAACAAATTCTCTGTAAAGAATCTCAGTGAATAAATTATTAAGTATTGTCAATCAGTTAACTGTGAGAGGCAGAGTAGAAGTTATAAGAAAAAAAGTTTTTTTAAAAAACCCATTAAGGAATAGATCTACTTGAAGACAAATGTCTCATGGTAAAAAAAATCAACAGTGAAAAATCCTGGCAAATTAATTGCTAAATCATATCACATGGACTCTATGTATTGTAAGAATTCAGATCAATGAAGCAAGAGAAATCAGAGAGGGTTTGGAGGGAATGGCTTGAGCTGGATAATAGGGGATAGAAGGATCTAAATGGATGGAAATTGTGGAAAGAGAGGGCTTTCAAGGTCCAGGAATAATGGGAGAAATAAGGCAGAGGCTTGGAGGTCATGCACAAGTATATGTATAGTGAAGAGAATGAGACTAAAGAATTTGTTTGTGAGACCGAAACTAATAGGTTAGATGCAGAGGAGGCTGCAAAACCAGATTCTGGTGAACCTCAAAGTCAGCCAGAGGAATTTCAACTGCACTCAGTAATAATAACAGTAGGTAAAATCCCCTGGGTGCTCCATGCCAGGAAAAAACTAAAAACTTCACATGCATCATCTCAGTTTTTTCTTCACAATAATCCTATGTGGATGAATATTATTATTTTTCTTATTTTACAGGTGAGGGAACTGAAGTTTAGTGAGGAATAGGAAGGAAAAGTGCCTAGAAGAAGGTGAGGCTAATGTAAAATTTAGATTTAATCACTGAATATATATTAAATAGGAAAAGTTGAACCTCTCTTAAGCTGACTAAGGGAAGAATGGTTTAACCAGAGCAGCCTCTAGCCTAGAGCTAATTATTCCCAGATATTGAGAAACTACCTTTTGAGAACTCCACCTAATACCTCAGGAATTATGTAATTTTCCAGTCTAGCTAGTGCCCAGAGGTAAGGAAAGAACCATGTGAGGTAACTGGAGAGAACAGTACTTGAAGGACTGGGGTTAACTAGCTCTAGACTAGTTACTGCGTGAAGCCCACCCAACAAATCATAAAAGCAAGACCACGGGGGGTCAAACTGTCTCGAAGCAACTTAGCTACATCCCAGAGCAAAGCTTCAGAATATTTATAAGAACACAAAAAATATCTAGCACCTAAGAATGTGGAATTCACAATTCCTGGTTTCCAGTCAAAGATTACCAGGCATACAAAGCAACAGGAAAATATGAGCCATAGTGAGAAGAATAATCAATCAACTGGAACCCACTCAAAATGGTCACAGCTGTTAGAATTGGCAGACAACACATATATACACAGTACCAAATGTAAAGTAGATAGCTAGTGGGAAGCAGCCGCATAGCACAGGGAGATCAGCTCAGTGCTTTGCGACCACCTAGAGGGGTGGGATAGGGAGGGTGGGAGGGAGGCTCAAGAGGGAGAGGAAATGGGGATATATGTATACTTATAGCTGATTCACTTTGTTGTACAACAGAAACTAACACAGCATTGTGAAGCAATTATACTCCAATGAAGATGTACTAAAAAAACCCAAAAAACAAAAAAGTCAATTAAGGTCCATATTTTAGATAAACAAGGTCCTACTGTATAGCACAGGGGACTCTATTCAATATCCTGTAATAAGCCAGAATGGAAAAGAATATGAAAAAGAATGTGTGTGTGTATATATATATATATATATATATATATATATATATATATATATATATATTATATATATATATATGTATCTATCTGAGTCATTTTGCTGTACAGTACAGCAGAAACTAACACAACATTGTAAATCAACTATACTTCAATAAATATTTTTTAAAAAGAAAAAAAAACATTTTAACTGGCAGCTATATAAAACATAGAAGTGAAGTGGAATAAACTGACTCTAAAAGACAATTTTTGAAAAATAAGGTAATTAGTTCTTGGAATAGATCCTCCTTATTATTAGAAAATAATATGATCAGATGGATTAGAAATCAAAATTAAGTTGGGAAAATCCAAAGAAATTCTTATGGTATTGTGTAGGAAAGACAAAAATATTATTGTAGGAAAAGTATCAGATTTGGAGTCATTCCAAATCAGTTTCAGTCTCTGTCATTTACTACTTTTGTGATCTTGGACAAAATATTAATGGTTATGAGTTTCAGTTTCCTTACCTGTAACATAGGGATAATAATAACTATGTCACATGGATATACAAGTGTTTTAAATCAGTGACATACTACCTATTACATATATGCATATGTACACATATACCTTTAAATTACATATTTTACACATGCACACATGCACACAAATATATGTATATCCCATAACAGTCTGACATGTCATGGGCCAATAAACATAGCAAGTGAGTTTACCTGGCTAGGTCATGAAATATTAAAAGAGCTGAGCATAACTTTTTTCACTGGCCCTGAAAAGCCTGTTATTTAGATATATCTTATAAAGTTTATATTATTAAGCAACAAAACTCTTTCAGACTTTTGTTCAGGGTATGTGATGAATGTAAGGGCGTTAAAAATCAAAGGAGAGTGAGGAGAACTTTCAATCTACAGCTTACAAATAATAGTGGGTTCAGGGAAGCCAACACAGTTGTCCAAGTCAGAAAAAGAACTCCTGTGAAACTCTGCAGGCTGTCAGGATTATGACAATGGAAAACTTCAGAAAAGTATTAATGAATGGGGAAAGGGAGGAATAAGTCTTGTTCATTTTAGTGGTAAGGTTATAGTGGGTCACTTGGAGTCTGAAGAAATATGATTAAAAAGAGTGAAAGCAATTTATGGAAGCTTGGATTATAAATTTCTGCTATCCTTTCAGTTTTTGAGTTCTAAAGCAACCTAGGAAGAGCTTAGCTCTTGGAGATGGATGGGTAGGGCAGAACTTATTGGGTACACTCACTGCTGCATTTAAAATTCTGTATAAAAAGAGGCATTTTTACAGAGTGAGTTTATAGTTTTCCAGTCTCTAGTGGATTTGTAAAAACATACCACTGAACATTTTTGGTAGGATAGATTGGCTGTTTAAATACATCACTGGGATAAATCAGTATTCTCTTCTGACCAGTGATTTTATTCTCTCCATATTATGGATATAATTTTAATGATATACTCAAAACAAAGATTAACGAAGAGACATAATAAATGTTATAGACATCTCAAAATTTTCCAATGATTTAGATTTTTACTACATATAGATGTGATTAAATAACAAAATTCAAAGGTAAACCAACTGTCTTATAATCAGAAAAAATGAATAATTATACATGCTGCTACACTGGATAGAGTGCTGGCTACTTTTAAGAAGCTACTTCTTTATTGATATCAGCCTGCCTGCCTCTCTCTCTCTCTCTCTCTGTGTGTGTGTATATATATATATATATATATATATGTGTGTGTGTGTGTGTGTGTGTGTGTGTGTGTGTGTGTGTGTGAAAGAATTGGAGCAAGAAAGCCAAGACTGATTGGACATGTCTCTGCCATATTTTGGATCTTGGTATTATTAATATTACTGAAGGAGGGTCTGGATCCTGTAGCTTGACTTTTCATGCTGATCTTGATTTATTAAATTTAAGTAAAAATATAGGCTGATACGAAGCAAGAAAATGAAAGCTTAGCTGGATCTTGAAATCTCTCTTCATCTTTGGATCTGTTCTGAGGTTCCTCAGAATTTTCTATGAAGATTTATTTATTTATTTTTGGTTTTTACTTTTATAGTAATGTAAAAGAATATTGTAAGCATTCTGAATCCCCAGGATAAGCACTCTGCAACTGAGTACTGCCATGTGATTTTAGGGCTGTACTTGTGATTGTCTTTTTTGTTGCATATTGGGAATAAGGAACTACTGAAGACACAGTATCTAAGATTCAATATGTTGCTGCTTCAGCTGGAATCTTCACATGCTTGAGGGTCTATTACAGTATTTTGGCAAGCAGTGTTCTCAGTTTATTTACTACACACACATACATACACACACACACACACACACACACACACACACCTTCATGGTCAGGAGCTTTGTTAGCTACTTTATGAAAGTGGATATCAAAACACAATTGACTCTGGGACCAAGTTAAACATGGCTCCCATTCTTCCTTTCCTAACTTCTGCACATCCACTCAGGGGAGAAAAGCAAAATGTACCACATGATGGCTAGGAATGCTGACAAGAATCCCCCCTGCCCAAACATGCACACAGAAGTTTTCAAAATCAAAGCATCGTAACATCTATTTTTTTAAATTAAAATGGGCAGTTCTACATATATTTTTTCATATTCTTTTCCATTATGGTTCATCACAGGGTATTGAATATAGTTCCCTGTGCTACACAGTGAGACCTTTTTGTTTATCCATCCTATATATAATAGTTTATAGCAGCTAATCCCAAACTCCCAACCCTTCCCTCCCCCACCCCCATGTAAAACTGAGTCACTTTGCTGAAATTAACACAGCAGAAATTAACACATTGTAAATCAAGTGTACTTCAATACAATTTTTTTTAATTAAAAAAATTAAAAAATAAAATGGTCAGTGAGATAAGTAAGACAGTGATGGCATTTTGCATGGATAAAAAAGTAAAAGTCACTCCCAGAAATAAAGGGTAAAGCAATGACTTCAGTGACATCTATCTGAGTTCCTAGCACATGCTTATTTCCCTTGGTATGTGAAAGATATATAACATTTCTCACTGCATCGTTCATATCTTGAAATGTCTGATTTAATGTGCTTTTTAGTCAATGTATGACATTTAATGAATATGAGTTGGACTTCTTAACTCAGAAGAGTATATTATACCTTAAGATGTACAATCCAAATACCTAAAATAGAAGAAATGCCATGACTTGTGTGTCTCCAAATATATCTAGTTCCATGGTGAATCTAAGCATTAAATGAAGAAAAAATATATATATATTTGTATGCTAATTATGCTCAAAATATCCTAATTTTGTGCAAATCCTCAATACTGATTGCTTCCTACTCTCCCCACCCCCAATTCCCTCTGGTGCATACAACTCTCCTGGGTGATAATTATGATCAGGAGAGTAATTTTAATAAGCTTCTGATACTGATTACATACCAACTGGCACAGATCATAAGGACACTGTATTTCTGTGACTTACTAATCTACATTTCCTTCTAAGCATTGGTGTTGGTGGGTAAGATTTGCTACATACAGTGGACATACAGCTACATAATTAATTATCTACACTGACCTTGACCACTGTGAGTAAGAGAAACAACAAACTGTTCCATATCAAGGGACTCTAGCAGATAAGCTAAACCTAACCCCCTAATCTTTCATAAATGATGCAAATTAATACCCTCATATCCTCACTCTTTTCCTGTGGCGCAATCCATCTCAGACTTCTCTCCAGATCTTCCCCATAGTAGGGCTAGGCAGCATGTGATTCCATCTCTAAATACTATTTATTTCATTTGCATGTGGTTTTCCTTGTAACAATATTACAGTTGACCCTCGAACAACATGGGTTTGAACTGTGTGGGTCCACATATACATGGAATTTTTCAATAAATACATACTACAGTACTGCACAGGAGGACCCACTGTAAAGAGATACTTGGATTTTTGACTGTGTGGGAGTTGGCACCCCTAATCCCCGAGTTGTTCAAGGGTCATCTGTATTATATGGTGAGGATCCCATTGCCTATCTGAAATCTAAGTTATGCTTACCCAAACCGCCACTGCGTTCTGATCTCACCATGATGCAATAACGTACAATCTCTGCAGTTCTGCATTGTTATCTTGTTTGTTTCTTTATAAGGGCTTGGTGACTTCTATACATTTTCCTGATTTCATGTATTATTTAATATACGGTTTTTCTGCTAATTAACATTTTCTGCTAATTAACTTTTTCCCTACACTAATAATATAAATTCCCCTTGCGATCATTCCATCTTTAATGGTGCCAACTATATTAAGACAAGTTATTGTGAAACATTTTAAATGACTTTTATCTAATTCATGTTATACGCATATCTATAGAAACAGCTGATGTCATCTCAGAAATGAGAAATAAAGTTGTTTAGGTAACACATTAGAGTTCAGGCTGACTAATCTGCATTTATAGTATGTGTTATGTAAATAGTATATGCAGATAAACTGGGGCACCAGAGTGATATAGCACATTTCACCATTGTTACAAGGACTGCAGAAACGTTAGATATAAATCGTACTATGTGTTTATTTGAACCATAAGCATAGTATTGTTTCAGTGTCATTGTTAGAAAGTATAGAACTATTTCCGTTCACTTTTTTATTTGTTAAGTTTCTGCAGCATGAGGGCCAAAGAAAAATGATGAGAATTCAGTGATATATAAGACAAAGTCCTGTTCCTCAAGAAGATCGGTTTAATGGGCAACTGTAACTACTTACATTCTCAATTATTAAAATAAGGTTTTTTAATTCTGTTAATTTAAAAACCAGTGTTTATCTTAAAAAATCAGGTATACACTTATGGTTATAGTTATCTTTTTCCCTCTTTAAAAAAAGCTGTTAACTCAATCATATTTTTTTAGTTGATTATATTTTAGAATCAAGGAAATACTTTATTCCTACTTGCAATAAACAAAGCACTTTGACATACAGTATTTCTTTTATTTTATTTTTTTAAATTATTAGCACCTTTAATTATTATTTATTTATTTATTTATTTATGGCTGTGTTGGGTCTTCGTTTCTGTGCGAGGGCTTTCTCCAGTTGCGGCAAGCGGGGACCACTCTTCATTGCGGTGCGCGGGCCTCTCACTATCGTGGCCTCTTTTGTTGCGGAGCACAGGCTCCAGACGCGCAGGCTCAGTAGTTGTGGCTCACGGGCCTAGTTGCTCCGCGGCATGTAGGATCTTCCCAGACCAGGGCTTGAACCTGTGTCCCCTGCATTAGCAGGCAGATTCTCAACCACTGCGCCACCAGGGAAGCCACGACATACAGTATTTCTTTAGAAGCTATGGTGAAAAGAGTACAGGCTTTACAGCCAGTGGTTATCAGTTTGAGACCCAGCTCTCCTGCTCACTTCCAAAGTCTGAAGTATCCCATCTAAACTTTCTGATCCCTGATTTCCCCTTTTTGTAAAAATGAGCATAACTGTTTATTAGCGGTTATAAGAAATAAATCTCATGAGTGTTTGTCACATAGTGTTTACTTAATGCATAGTAGGTGGCCTCATCATTACTATTTCATCCTAACAAAATATCTTAAATTATATTATTGTATCATTTATGAATATAAAGAATAAGTAGAGGTCCCAAGTGGTTATAACTCTTAATTATGTTTTTAAAATCACTAATTTTTACTTTAAAATCATTTATCCTCAGGGTATATTTGATGGGACCTTGAGTTATTATATTGGGGGAAAACAAGGTGCTAGATAGCATTTTAAAAAAGGACAGGAATTCTTCAGCAAGATTACAATCTAGACAGCAGAATAAGTTGTAGGTACAAAAAAGGTTCGTGAGGATGTGAAATGATGAGGTCATAGGTTAAAGTGAAATAGTTGATATGCACAAAGTTAGCAGGATGGATAGTGTGAGCTTGATGAAGTCAGAAGTTAAAGAGTGAAGTGGAGACCAGATGTCTGTCAGCACTCTAGTGTTTGAAATGGGCCTTTCACATTTGCATAGAGCTCCAGTGTATCATGAGCCAGAACTGCAGAAGAGCACATGGGCTTAGAAGGCAGAGAGCCCTGTGTTGAAGTCTGGTTTAATCAAGTATTAACTGTATGATTCTAAGCAGATTGCTACACTTTTGGGGGCCTGTCTTCTCATTTATACAGTGCATACAGTAATACAATAATAGTTCAATACTATCTATTGAAGCTATTGTGAAAATTAAATGAGTTAATGCATGTGAAGTTCTGAACACTGTGTCTGGCACGCAATAAGCCTTCAAAAAATTGTGATTCTGACTCCAGTGAAGAATCACAGAAACAGTTAGTTTGAACAAAGTCACAGGTCAGAAAGTATAAAATGTGTACAAAAATGAAAGCAAAAGCATAGATAATTTTGGCTCAAGTTGAGTGTTATAAATATTAAGTAGTATATTATTTTGGGGTCAGATTGTAGTAAGCTTTGAATGCTGGAAATTTAGACTTTACACAGTAGTCAAGAATGATCTTTTAAAAGTTTTAGTAAGCATGTGATTAGATCAACCAAGCATTTATGTAATCATTGAAAAACAAACTTCAGGAACACAATTATGAACAGAATAGGAGGAAGGTTACATAAAAGCCCCTGCTATACCTTAAGTTCCAAGTGAAACTTAAACTCACATATGAAAGAAAATGATTAACTGATCAAATAGAGCTGAAGGAGGGACCTGATATCTCTGCTATTCTTTGCATAAACTCTACTAGCTAATTAATTAAAATCTAAATTTCTAAAGAAGGAAAGATCATATTTTTACTAAAATATGTCACCAAAACTGACCTGGTGAAAGGGACCGAGGTAGCAATGTTTAGAAGAAGAAGAAGCACAGGATGAGCCCAGGTCTGAGGATGCCTGCCTTGTTTCTACCAGTGACCATTTCAGTTACTGTGCAAAAACTTCTTACCTTTTCTGGACTCTACTGTCCACATTTATAAAACAAGGAGAAAATTTAACCAGGTGATGTGAAAAGAGCCAAATATAATTTTAATGTTAAACAACTCCAACTCGCTTAGGAAAATAATTTAAATATTCTTCAGATAATAAGTGTAAGTATAAGCTTGCTTTTATGAGAAATAAGAAAAATGTTCCACCAAAGTAATTAATTTATCATTATGTAATTAGAACTCTGTGTTAGTCATATATATTTTGCTGAAATGTTTTCTGATAAACGTTTATGAAGCTTTTTGGAGTGTGTGTGAGTTTGGATGTGTATGTGTGTTTGCACATGTATGTGTATGCGTGTGGGTATTTGAGTATATGTGTGGTTGTGTGTATGTGTGTCTTGGGAGGGGTACTGAGCTACATTTAAGTGTTTTAATGTTCCTTTAGGTTTTGTCATTGTTTTCTCAAACCCTTCAGTATAAGACACACGTAATTCAGAATCATAAACCCCTGAAGTATTTTTAGTGTCCCTTTTAACTCAATCAAATATTTAAAAAACTGCGATTCATTTTCATAAAAGCTGCATATCATCTCATATGCTACACAAAATTTTATTAAATTGTGAATATCGCATTTGAGACCTGTTTATAAGAAGTGTCTTTTCTTCATTTCTGTTTAAGTTCGGGAAGCACCCAGAAAAGGGGATGATTTTCTCATCTCTCTTTTCCCAGTGGCTACAGAGCCACATATTCTTTATTTAACATCTTTAGCACCTGTTTTTATCAAGAATACATTTTATCCTTCTTCCATGGCTTTGGTTGTTTGAATGAAAAGTCCTGCAATGGAAAACGAAAACAAATGAAAAGCAAAAGACTCTTAAAATGATGTAGAGTCTATAACTAGCTTTGGGAAACAGATTGCAATTGGTGGCATTATTATTCTTTATTTCTATTTCTTTTTATAATCCAGGGTGGAATGAAGTAGCAGTGTAATTTTCTTGCAGCAGTGTTGTTTGTCTCAGGGATTTGAAAAGTGAATACCAATATTTATCTCTTTGTTTTTTCCCCTACAATTATGGATGCCCAGCTAAAACATCTGATCTTGAGTTGGCAGGATTTCCTTAAACCAAAATGGTCAAATGTGTGGATTTTCGTAGCTTTATTATCAATGTGCTCCATCAGTGAAACTGTATTAAAGTTTAGAAGTTGTGTTAGAGATCAGCTACCCACCACTACTGATCCGGCTAACTGAAATTGTCAGAACTGAGGGGACGGTGAGATTAGGGAACAGGCCCAAATACGTCCAGCACTTCATTACTGAATACGAGTGTGCCATTTCTTTATCTGCAACCTTAAATATAAGCTGTCAGTGCAAGATCAACTTGGATCAACACTAAATATCAATAACTACTAAAAAAAGAAGAAATTGTAAATTGAGAAAAAAATAAGGAATACAAGTAAAAATGCAACCTCCAAAAACATAATGGTGCCAGTAATAACTGTCCTGTTTGGGGGACTGTATTCTTTACTTCCAGTGATAAGAATAAGGAGGGTATTAGATGACCTTGAAAGAAGGAGATAACAGAACCCAATCATGCTGGAATCTGGTGGGAATTTTCAAGGGGAGACAGAAAACTGTATCATTACAAAAAAAGGTCAGAGAAAGTACCTTACATATAGTACCATGCACACACATTGGCAGAGACCCATGTTGATGTTAAATATATTAGTAAAGTCTTTGAAATGTTTCTCATACAAAGAATCCAACTACTCCTTATGTAATAAGGCATGCTAGAGGAGGTTAAAACTTTAAAAAAATTAAATTAAACTGTGAGTCAGAGTCAGAATATTCTTCATTTATGAGATGTAGAAATTATAAATGAAAAAGGTCTATTAGCTCTTCTAATATATCTTGTTTCTGACAGGAAAATGATACTCTTGGTTTTCCTTACTTCAAATCGAATCACTTACAAAATATATTATTACTGAAAAAATAAATTATCCCTATGACCATTAAGATATTCTTAAAATAGGATCTGGTCTTTAACAGAAAATTGTATTACCTTTCATCCTTACTAAGCACTTTATTTCTGTGCTTGATATGTATTTAAATTTCCACTGTGGACGGAAGCCATATTTTAAGATGGTTGGAAAAAACCCTTACCATTCTGTCAAGTAGCTAATGCAAATCTTTGTGAAAGCTTAAACAGAAGTTTTGATAAAAGAACTATTTAAATACATTTGGGGTGAGTCTTTTTTGAGGGTAAAAAACCAAAAGGGATTGAAGGAATTTTTTTTAGCTTACTTAGCTTACTTGTTTGTTGTTTATTCTTTTACCTCTTTCTGCAGCTCCATAACATCCACAGACTCTCTATTCTTCTCTAGTGCCATTCAATGGCATCTTGAATTTTCAGTCATCATCTTAGGAAGTCTTGGTCTTTTGTGACTGTGCTATGAAGAGTTAGATGTATACATGACATTTTGATAGGGCTCTTTTGACCTATGCAACTTCTTTGACAAAAGCATTTTGATGCTAGGAGATTTTTGACATGCCACTTTGGTGTGCAATTTTGATGCAGGGTTGTTTTTGACGTGGCTTAAAAAGACATTTAAGCCTTCAGCTTCTATTATCATCAGCCTCACCCTATCACTGAACTGGCCTCACCCTACAATGAGGATGAGGGACAAGGTGTGTTCTGTGCCAAGAGCAGGTGTTAGGATCTGGACTGAAGCCAAGGCAGAGGGCTAGAGACCCTCGGGACAAGGACCAATCCAGAGCAAACTTCACATAGCTAAGAATCAGTACTTCACCCCCTTGCACATATCACAATATCCATCACCTGTTACAAGAAACACATGTACATTTTCTCAGGACTCACCTGTATCCATGATTGTTTTATCTCAAAGTCTCTCATTTTGTTCCATGAACTTTAAGACCCATGGAAAAGAGGTATTTCAATCACAGTAGGATCACTATTCTATCCAAATGGCTGGGATATGCAGTTTTTTGTTACATTTCTATCAACTAGTTCTCACTGTACTAATTATGCATGATATTGTGAAACTTTTTTTTTTTTTTTAATTTATTTGTGGCTGTGTTGGGTCTTCATTTCTGTGCGAGGGCTTTCTCTAGTTGTGGCAAGTGGGGGCCACTCTTCACCGCGGTGCGCAGGTCTTTCACTGTCGTGGCCTCTCTTGTTGCGGAGCACAGGCTCCAGATGCACAGGCTCAGTAGTTGTGGCTCACGGGCCTAGTTGCTCCGCGGCATGTGGGATCTTCCCAGACCAGGGCTCGAACCCGTGTCTCCTGCATTAGCAGGCAGATTCTCAACCACTGCGCCACCAGGGAAGCCCTGTGAAGCTTTTTTAAACTGACAATTTGGGAGACAAAAGTGATACCCACTTAGAGACTAACATATATCTATATATATATATATATATATATATACACACACACACACACACATATATATATGTGTGTATATATATATACATATATATACACACACATATATATATATGTATATGCCTCATGGCATGCAGGATCTTAGTTCCCTGACCAGGGATCCTCAAACCCATGCCCCCTGAAGTGGAAGCATGGAGTTCTAACCACTGGACCACCAGGGAAGTCCCATAACGTATACCTTTATTTTGTCTTGTTGTAAAGGTAGAATCCAATCATAAAAATTTGGAATAAGTTGTAAAGCAAAAGTTGTTGGTAATTGAGGAACAAGAAATGTGGTCTCAATCTGATGCTTTAACAAGGTCATTTCTTTCCCACTGTATTAAATTGACTATATCAAAATGGCTGTCAAAATGTATTCTGTTTCCAAACAAACAGAAAAATGATTGCTTTTAAAGAGTTGAGCATTAGAAGAGGTAAACACTGTTGAATGTCTTCATCTGTCCCATTTTTTCCCTACATTAGCTTTGTTAAATATGTGTCTAAGTTTTCATTGAGGTATGAAGACTGGCTGGCTCTTCTTTGCACTGAGATGCCATCAACAGCATCATGGTTCCAAAGGGAGTGCAACGTCTATGTGGCCAGTGCAGCAGATCTCTCCTTAGCAAAGGCCTGTCATATGACCTGATGAGATCCTTGAGGACCAATAGTTTCTGAACTGGAAGGAGACGGCCATCTTGCTTAATAATTTCCAGCCCCTATTTTTTATATCTGGCTGTGGAAGAGAGGTAAAATAGGAACTAGTTGAAAAGTTTGTGGAACAGGATATAGATTACATAAACTGTAATGAATTCTTATTTCCCTTAGATGGGCTCAAGGCTTTGCCTCCTCCCAGGATGCTGGGGTGCCCCATGCTGTCAGTAAAGTCTACCTAGGATACGGAAGCCCAGTGTGAGTGTTTGGAGAGGGCTGTGAGGGGAAGACTTTGACAATAAGGTTTATGTTTTATTTTTAAAAACAAGTTGCTAAATTATTCAGTAACTGTACATGATTCCTTGGGTACTCCTTGATTATGGGTAGTAGAACCTAAAGTCATCATTTCTTCCTTGCAAATAATTAACATCTTCATGACTTTCCTTTTCCTTATTATTTTATTTGTTTTTAATTTTCCCTCATTAGCCAGAGGTGAAAATTAGGGATAGAAATAGAAAACCATTTTTATCTTAACTTGGCAAGATTGTCACAGAACACATAAAACACATCCACACATGCAGTTCACAATCAGACCCACTCCACCCTCATTCTGTGAGCTTGGTTCCCTGAATGTTGAAACATAGACTATGAAGGTAAGATGGCTAATTTGCTGACTGGCTTACTTTGTTTGGAAGTAATTGCATATAGGTGGGTTATAGCTTATTATTTTATAAACAATTGAAGAAAAAGTCCTAAAAGCAAGGAGAATGAGAGTCTCTAATATATGATGAGATGCCCTTTTTATCATCTGAAACACTGATTTAGCCCTCAAAACTGTGTTCAACTCTGAGATAAAAATGGTATTGAAGAAAGATCAAGTTATCTACGCTAGTGAATGTCTCAGTAAAAACAGTCTAGATATAAGAAATATGGTTGTATTACTGAATCATTAATTTGTCTTTTTAGTCTGGAAATTTGATTCTCTGAAGGCCTTAGCCTATGTATTTATACAAGACTAGAACATCTATATACAAATGTCTATTCTTCCTTCCATTGGCATAAGGAAGTCAAGGTGGGGGATGAGTGGGAAACTCAGGGCAAGAGGAGGCCCTTAGCTGATGTCAGACACTGTGGTTTGTAAGTACTAACTGAGAGCAAGGGTAGAAGATGCACCTCTGGGTAAACTGTAGTCCTGTAGAACCAAGGGCATCTTCTTCTGGTCAGGTGAGAGATGGTACTTCCTTCACTTGAAGAAGTAGCAGCACACACAGAAAGTGATCATGCTAAAAACTACCCCAGAGACAAAGCATAGTACTTTATTTATGGATTTAACTGAGTCTACCTGTGATTCTTAAATATAAGGTATACCGAGGTATTTCCCATTCTTCTTCATTCTAACTAATCAAAGCCACATAGTCAAGATTTGGTCCAACACTTACATTGTTACTACCCAACTATTTACAATTTTAGGACCACTAATTCCACAAAAGTTTGGTGGCTGTCTAAGGAGAATTTTATTATGTGTATAGGTGAGCTAATACAACCTGAAAAGAGATACTTGAGAATTTTCACTGGCAACACACTTTTCTCATTATGGAGAGTTCCTTTTATTTGTAGACTATTTTATAGTTGCCAAGTGTTCTCTGATATGCTTTTTAATTTTCACAGCCATCCCTTGAGGGAGGCAAACTGTAGCAGCTCTGGAAACAACTTGGTCAGAGAGTGGCTTTCACATACAATGCTTGAAATAAAGATGATGCAGTGCCCGTCTCCACCCTTCTCACTGCTGGATACAAATCCATGCAGCTTACAAAAAATCATGCCTGATTTCTTACAGATGTAACTAATGCTTATCATGAGAAGAGTGGGGGAACTGGAAGTGGGGATGACCCTTCCTTACCACTGTCATCTTACTGATGTTCCAAGAGGCAGAGCTGGGAGAGATTTGGAGGTGTTTGGGAATCAGAGCAATATCTGGAAAAGAAGTCTTGGCCTCAAAAGCTCAGCAAAGTTTTGTTATTTTTCCTAATGTTTTTTTTTTCTTTTTTTCTCTCTTTCCTTTGTGTCCACACTGCTCCCAGCTTAAGCACCCAACAAAGAGGCTGTTCCTCTGTCTTTATGAGGATAACGAGAGAATTGAGCTGCCCTTGAATGGGTGCCTCAACATTTTTATGTGCTATAATATGAACACTCACTATAAAGCCACTCAAAATAGCTGCAGATGCCACAGGTTACTCATCTCTGCAACGCAATTTGAAAAGACTTACAGTTCAGTTTCTAAAATATTTATCTCACATAGATATGGTTTATAACACATGCCCCTTTTTTGTGCTTTAAGCCTTGTTTATTAGGAACTGTTTAAATTCTTTAAAAGAATTATTATTTAGAAAGAAATTGGAATAAGACATCTGAGAATATAGATTAAAAACTAGTGTTTTTCTGTAAATATATTTTGTATTCTATATGGCTTTACCTTATTTTTAAAATATAATATCAGTGTGTAGAACTCTATTTCACATTTCATAAAATGCTAGCTTGTGTCTTAATTCCTTTTAGAGCTCTGTGACCATGCTAATATATCTGACTGGGCCATAATAAAGTGTTTTTTTCTATATCAGATTGAAAGCTATGAAGTGCTTACAATCAGAAACTGAATTCAGAAAACCCATGGTTGTCATGGCATCTATGAAACCCCTTTGGTGTTTCACAATAAGTATTGATCAAAAAGACAAATACAAACTGTTCTCAAAATTTGGTGACCTTATTGTCCCAGGACATTTGAAAGTCCCTAATAGTAGAAATATCTACCTAAAAAAATTACACAAGCAAAATAATAGAAATGTGTTACTAAAAAAGAATAGATTTATTTCCTCTATATTAAATCTCTATAAAGATATCTGTTAATAATAAATATATTATTTTTTTCATGATTGGGGAAGGGAAGGACATTGTATCAGATTATGTACATGAACTAAATTGAGTATATTCCTGCAATTTCCAGATTTCCAACATCAGAACACCATGCCTAGAGCCAGTTCACTAATTTTCAGTTATCACTTTTATACATTTCCTCCTACCAAAAAAAATGTGTAAAATGACATAATAGCAATGCTCTTTGAAGAAGTATCATTATCATTCTTATTTTGTATACCCTGGAACCAAGGCTAAGAGGGGTTAAGATGGATCTCTAAGTTTCTTTTTAAAGCTATATTTCTACAGATATATATATCTCTTTATAGAATCACTGAAATTAGGGTAAATACTTTAGGTAGCAAGATACTTTCCTGTGTATAACCTTGTTTCTTTATTTTAAGCAAACATATCAGTGGAATATATTTTAAATGACTTCATTATGAGTTTATGGGAAATTAAAAATAAGACATCACTCACAATTAACATACACATTTGTGATATTGCCCCAATGCATTTTATTCCCATGTATACTTCAAATTATGGTACCATTTTTCTTGTGTGAATAAAACAATCTAAAAGAAATACTGATCAATCAATTTAAGATATTATGGAATGGGAAACCTTTTTTTTTTTTTCCAACCGTAAACCAAAAAATATACAGAGCCTTTGCTTGCTTCATACTTTAAGAAATTTAATGGCCATATTTAATAGCCTCCCAAAGGGTTTATAATGGAAATGCTAACATAAACCAAACTCTAGTCCACGTTAATAGCTTTTCCCTATAAATTCCTAGGCTGTGAAAAAAGTAACATGTTCAGATAAGGGAGGATCTTCAATGCTTCTCACCACTTCCCATCACCTCAGTATATTGCTTGGAGGTCAAATGGTTTCAGAATGAATGTCAAGGTCATCCTTAAAGGTAAAAAGACAATAAAGGAAATCATGGAACCTCAAGGCATAGCTATAGAGATTGGCCATTCTTTAAATAGATAGACTATTTGGGGGATGATTACCTACATATGGATCTAAGGCCTTTTCTACAACCAACTGGGGAAGCCCTCCCCATCCTTCCCTTTATACTCCCTTTTCATGTCACTGCTGAGTTTTGGCACTGTGAAGTGAGAGCTGAGGGAGTCAGCAAAGAAGGATGGGGACACAGATAAGATTTTTCATTCACCTAAGATGAAGCATTTGTTTCCAAATAAGCCAAACTAAGCTTAAAGTGTTATTCGGAGATATAAGGGGTTGTGATTTACCACTGGCTGTCCAGAAGCCGTGAGAACTGGTTGGAAACAGCAATCAAGAGCCTATATTCCTTCTCCCTGTTACGAGTATTACCAACTTGTGTGCAGCCCAGAAGCACAGGAAGTATGATATGGTGGTATTCAGAAACTCATCTGTTCCTGGAGGCCCAAGATGGTTTTAGCATCAAAACATGTGTGAGTAAAGTTTTGTTTTGAATACCCAGAACAAGATTTTCAACGTTAGTGTCCTCCATCGCAGCTACCTATTCTATAGTATTTCACATATTTGTATTACTGTTATTTTCCATATTGCTTCATGTTTCTCCTCTGTGAACATATATGACAGTTAATGATTCCTGTAGTCCATCCACCCAGTGCTGCCAGAGAACTCTGTCTGTCACATATCTGCTCATATCTCCATCCTGTTCAGAATCCATGGTTGAATGGTACATAGTAATACCTAATATTTGTTCAGCAAATGATGATCTCCCCAAGGCTTGCAGCAAAGAGTCTTAACTTTGAGAGATGGAGAGAAGTGTCTCATCCCCAAGGGAAGAGATCAAGGGAGGGAAGAGTTGGTAGTATATAACATAAAGAAGTGTGTTCAATGCATCTATTATTTTCTTTATGCAAACTACTGGAAAAAAATCCTTTTGGCTGGTGGGGATATGTAGAAAATGGGCTAAAAAAACGTATACGTATAGCTGATTCACTTTGTTATACAGCAGAAACGAACACAACAATGTAAAGCAATTATACTCCAGTAAAGATGTTTAAAAAAAAAAAAGGAAACATGTTTTAAAACTTTTTAAAATTTTAATTTAATCTAATTTATCTTGTGGTTAAAAACTCTTATCTTGAAATCTACCCTCTTAACCCTCTTAACAAATTTATAATTATGCAATACAGTATTTTTGACTATATGTACAATGTTGTACAGCAGATCCCTGGAATTTATTCACCTTGCTCAGTTGAAACTTCATGCCCATTGATTAGTAACTCTTCTTTTCTCCCTTCCCACAACCCTTGGCAACCACTATTCCACTTTTTAGTTCTACTTTAGTTCTAATTTGACTACTTTAGATACTGTGTATAAGTGGAATCATATAGTATTTGTCTTTATGTGATTGGCTTATTTCACTTAGTGTAGTGTATTCAAGATTCATCCATGTTGTTACATGTTGCAAAATTTCCTCAGGATAGCTATTTTCAAAAAAATGAAAGACAGAAAGAATTGGTGAAGATGAGAAGAAATTGGAACCCTATACACTACTGGTAGGATTGCAAAATGGTATAACTGCTATTGAAGAGTATGTAGGTTCCTCAAAATATTAAAAATAGAATTACTATATGATCCAGCAATCCCACTTCAGAGTATTTATCTGAAAGAATTGAAATCAGAATCCCAAAGAGATATTAGCACTCCCATGTTCATCACAGCACTATTCACAGTAGCTAAGATGTGGAAACCACCTAAATGTCCATAGACAGATGAATGAATGAAGAAAATGTGGTATATACATACAATGGACTATTATTCAGCCTTAAAAAGCAGGGAACGTGATTTTTAAAAGATTAAGAAACATTGGCAGTCGAGTTGAAAAATCAAAACATCTTTGCTTTGCATCCAAGGCCTTCACTGTGGCCCCTGTGAATAAAACAAATTTACCCCATCACCCCACTCACATACTCTGCTCTCTTCTTCGCCTCATAAGCTAAAGCGCTACGGAAAGAATCAACTTTCCTGGAGCACGTGATGCCTCTAACACTTTTGTCACAAAGGCTTTCCATTCTCTCAAGCAATTTTAAGACCACTCCCTCCTAGTCTCTCCACTTAGAATGTCCAAAAATAATTAATGAAGATACTTTCTGACTATGTTGGGTTCAATATTAATTAAATTAGGACCAAAGGTTATAATAGTTATGATATTAATTCAAACATTTTAACACCTCTTAACTCTACACACTAAATGAGATGTTGACGTTTTTAAAGAAGTAATGAAAGTGAATTTAAATAGTTGAATTAGCTAGACTTTTCATGCAAAATATATCAAGTTGTGCTCACTTTAAGTGCTATTTTTAGGAAATACGTAATGAAAATAGCTATGTGATTAATAGAAAATCCTGAAATATTCATTAGTTTTTCTCATCCAGGTATTTCAGATATTGACAGTTTTTTTCAGTAAAATTTAATTTCGTACTGCTAGGTACAGTATTTTGAAAATGACAAATGAAATTTTAATTAATATTCTAATTTAAAACTGAATATATTTTTGCTTATGAAAATATATTTGAGACAAAATTTTAAGAAGTCCCACATCTTAAACTTACTGTTGGGCAATTTAAAATATATTGCATATATTTGCTCATCCATCACCTCTGCTTTAAATATTAGTTGACCCTTCTCACTTCTTAATTTGCCAAATAATATCATCCTTGTTAGATTGTTCTAACAGAGCAGTAAAAAGAGCTTTGTAAGAATTCTTGAAGTTATATGAATAATCAGCTTTGCTCTGGTTAAAATTATGATTTGTTTCAGAGTATGTAATTTATTCTTATTAAGAGTGAAATCTTCATTCATTTTGCAAATATTAATTTAATCACAAAATGTATTATTGCAATATATTGTTTAAAAAGCATTTAAATATACAAGCAGAATAAATAGAATATAAAAAATGTAGAAAAATAACTCTATTGTGTGTGTGTATATAAATTTTTATATAACCAGATCTAGTCAAATTTATAAACAATGCAGTTTTGACCACTAAAAATAATAAGTATTTTTAGAAACAGAAATGTTCAATATTTATACAAGCATAAGTTTCATCATGTGATTTTTTGTTTTGAGTTTTTCTTAGATAAACCTTCTACTCTATGATTACAAGCACATTTACCAGTGTTTTTCTGGTACACTTGTAATTTCTTTTTTTTTTTTTTAATACATCTCAACTTAATTTTAGGAGATGTTATGAAGTTATGGAATGAATTTTTCCTAGTTGTTTGTTTATAAAATGCCTGTCAATTACTCTCAAACTATTTACAAAAAATTGATCTTTTTGTTTCCACTGAATTGTTATGAAAGGCATATTGATATAATATGCCTTTATTATATATTAAATTTTAGATTTTTTATTCTGTTTGAAAACAAGACCAAAATGGTTTTTAAAAAGCAGTTAAATCATCTATAAGAGAAAAGAGCTTAATTTGGAAAATAAAAATTGCTCTTATTAATCAAAAAATGTGCAACCCAATACAAAACTAGGCAAATGACATGAACAGGAGATTTTTACCAGAAGTATAAACATCCATTACCAATAAACATGAAACAAAATTTAGCTTCACTCTTAATTCAATGAAAATAAGTGAAAACAATAGCAAGTCATTTTTTTGTTTGTTTCCTTTAGGACAGAAAAGATCAACAAGTTTGGTAAATCCCAGTTTTGGCAAGGGTGTACAAAAACAAACTTTCTGTACATGCTGTTGAAGAAATGAATTGATATAGCAATTTGATAATGTCTGTCACTTAATTTGCAATTTGAGAATATATGTCATAGTAAATTGTAGTTTATAAATTTATCTTAAAATATAAACTGTACTCCAGAAAATGCAAACTAATCTTCAGTGCCAGAAAGCATATCACTGGATACCTAGGGAAGAGGCTGAGGGGCAGGAGGGTAGCATTACAAAGGGACAAATTTTGGGGCTGATATATATGTTCACCATCTTGATTGTGCTGATGGTTTGTAGGGTGTATGCGTATGTCAAAACTTATCAAATTGTACATTTTATGTGCAATTCATCACATGTCAATTATACCTCAATATGTGTTTTGGGAGAGAGAGAGAGATGCACAAATGTGAAAAATCATTTGCCAAAAAATTTTCCTTGCATCACCATTTAAAATGACAACAACCTGTAAGCAATCCCCTACAGCCATTATATCTGAAATAAAAATAATATCAACCAGAAAATACCCATAAATGACCTTTGATGTAAAAGCAATTTTAAAAACTATAAACAAAATAAGCAAAATTTTGTATGGAAAAAGAAGGACTGGAAACAAATGGGTAAGAAATCTTTAGACAGTTTTTTTTTTCTTTATTTGAAATATATACATTTTCTAGCATTGCTTTAATAAATGTGCATTTTTATTTAAAAAATAAGCAAGGAAAAGTGAACATTTTAACAGTTAAGAGGTGAACACTGTCAACTGCTGTTCATTCGACTACTGTGAATAAACAACTACTCTGTTTATTCACAGAGTAAAGCATATCAAATAATATCAGATTTGTTGTTATAGAGTAACTACACTGTTAGACTATGCTATTTATCAGTAACAAAACATCTTTGTTTCAGCAACGTATGCAGCAGTTTTGACTGCATATTTGTGGGGAAAAAAATTATAGCTCAGTTGGCTTCGGTTTGGCTGTGGTTTCAACGTCAGTTCAGTTATAGCTTATGCAGTATTATTCACTCAGTGGCCTATATGGGCCAGGAAGTTTTCTGTTAGTTCAGTTCTCAAAGTCTTAGTCTGCTGACTAGGATTAGATTCACTGATACACAGCTCTGGGGAAGGAGCGCAGGATTTTTTATAAATAACTTTATGGGCTTGCTTTCCTGAGCCCTCTGCAATTTCCTGGGTACTGTCTGGGAAGCCCTAGGGCTTCCCTTTTTGGTCCTTTTGCCAGAAAGCTGGGGCTTTAGTTACCCCAATCTGATACATACTTCCATGGCCGTGCCAACATCTGGGGCCAAGACAAAATTGTAAGGAAAAATTGCAAAGGTAGTTCAGCCCACACTTGGGACCACCACTGCACTGACTGAACAGGAAGATTCTACTCTCTAATAATTTTTGGTTCCTGTGGGGTCCCCTCGGGGGTGTTACTGCCACAGCTACAGGATTGCTTGGAACCAGGATTAGAAAAACTCTGCTGGAGTTCTCTGCCCTCACCCCAGTGCCCACTTCCAGGTTTGGGACTACCTGACTTTAGTCTGGGACACTGGAGAAAAAGGAAAGTGGTAAACTCACAAATGGCTCCTTGATACTACAAATTGCCATCTTCTTCCCCAATCTACCTGCTATTATTTTATATTCAGAGTCCTCAAATAGAAGCTGCATAAAGCCTGCCTGTGTTCTATAGTTGCATTCAGAGGAAAAGACATGATGGAATGTGCTTACTCCATCAACTGGAACTGAAACCCGAACCACTGCTTTTTAGTTTATTGAAAAATAATAATTAATAATAATAATAAACTTATAACAATTTAACACGATATAAACGTACCAACTATTAATACCAATTAATTTAACAGTATTACAAGTAATAAATGTATTGGAAATCCTTGCTCTTATCACTAGGACAAGTGTGTCCCTTAGCTGTTCCTTTGAGTAAAGTATACAACTGAAATCAATAAGAACTGTACATATTGTTAGATTTTTACTTTATGTAAGAATATATACTTATTAATATTATACTTTAAAATTAGCCCTATGCATATCAGTTTTTCTCTCAAGCTTTTCCTTGTTAACCTCAGAAGTGGTCCAGAACTAGTTGTCTCTTTAAGTATGCATGCTCTCATTAATCACAACATGCAGTTCATATTAATGACATCGGCAAGCTTTATTTGAAATTTAAAGTTTGGTTTTGCATTTTAAAAAGCTTTAGAACAGACACTATTCCTCTAGATGTCAGATAGTCTGTCATCTTCTTTACATAATTCAATTAAACGCACCTCTAATAAATGTGAAAAATTGGCAAAAGAGAGTTCTAAGGATACAGGATGTATTGTCTGGAAAATCTTTGAATATGCACATGAATGTTGGCATATCCCTGGATAAGAGCAATGTTTTACTGATTGGCATACACGTATCAGTCTGTACAGGTTAGCCAGTGTTAGAGGATGCTGTGGGAGCGGCTCAAAATGTTTGGAGACTGTGGACCATTGACCAGGGCCCAGGGGAGATGGAGTGTCTGAACAGTCTGACTTAAATCATTTTTAAAATTTAAATTCACTTTAAGGCCCAAATATTCATCTTTATACTTGAATAACTGAAAGAACTTTGTTCATGAATAACTGGAGCTAAGATGATTTTATCTTTTTCCTATTATTAGATGTAGATACAGAACTTGACCACTCTGAACGCCTCCACCACCACCTCCCTAGTCTAGGCCACTGCCTTCTATTTATTATTCTATCTTTGCAGTAGCCTCGCAATTGATCATCCTGCTCTGCACCCCACTCCACACAGTCCAATATCTGTAACAGACTGACTCGCCATTTTAGAGCTTAAGTCAGATCCTGTTACTCCTCTGCTTGAGATTCCAATGAGATTGGGATCTCCTCCAATGAGATTCCTTCTCCACCAGAGTAAAAGCTGAACCCCAGGTCTTTACAATGACCTACAATGTCCTCCAGAGTTTGTACCCAAGATGTCTCTAACCATGTCTCCAACTGATATTTTTCCTACCTTCCTTCCTTCAGCTGTATTGTCCCCTCTACACTTGCTTGAACATGCTAGACCCACTTCTGTCTCAGGGTCTTCGTACTGGCTGTTCCCTCTGTTGTAACTCTCTTGTCCCCTGTATCCACATGGTTCATCTCCTCCCCTCCTTCAAGACCTTACTCAAAGGTCATATTTCAGAGGCCTTCCCTGGCCACCTTGTTTAAATTGCAACTTTTCTTCAACCCTCACTATTCTCTTTCCCTGCTTTATTTTTTTCTATAGTTCTCATCATCATCTGATATTTTATTTATATATGAAGGTGATTTTGTCTTTTTTCTATTATAAATAATATATATTTATTTTATATATTACATTATATTACATATATTATACATTTATTATACATAATGTATTATGTATAATGTATATTTATAATATATATTATATAGTATATATATTTATATATGTATTTATATATCTGTTTCCCTCTTCTAGAAGGTAAACTACATGAGGGCGCAAATTGTGTTTTGTTCACTGCTGCTGTATCTTAGGAAAGTGTGTAGCACTTAATAAATATTTATATTAATAAATATTTGATAAATATTTATTGAGTTAGTAGTTATATTCTGTAATAGGTGCTTTTACGTATAAAGACATGGTTTTTACTAAACTTAAAAAATCAGAAAGCATAGCACTGATATGGACAGCTTTCCAGCAGTGAGTTTTCTCATTAATAATATTTAACCAAAGTCTTTGGATTATAAGGTGGACTCCTCACTCTGCTAGAACTTCTGCAATACAAGGGAGTTTGATTGTAATTGTATGGAGCTGTCACAAAACCACTGGGATCCATCTCTGGAATATTTCGCACACTTATCTTTTTCTTTGCAGTCTTCTGGTAATTGTCCTCATTTCTCTTAGCTGCTCTTAACTGCTTTATTACAGTAACTTCATAACTGGCCTTCCTACCTTCTTATACCCCCAGTCTATCATACATGTTGCTTTTCAAGTAATCTTCATAAAGGATGGCTCCAATTTTGTCAGTCCCCCACTTATGTGTTATTTCATAGCATTCAGGGTCTTTCATGATCTATCATTTTTGCCTTAGCTAGTAGAAATTATTTCTCCTACTGCAAGGAGACAGCCCTGAGAGAGCACTGTGATGTTGAGACCATCTGGACATAGTACACGTGACTCAGGCAGCCTTGTGGCTGATAGGGTCTTGGTGCTCTGGGCTGGTGTCAAGCCTGAGCCTCTGAGGTGGGCGAGCTGAGTTCAGGACACTGGTCCCCCAGAGACCTCCTGGCCCCACATAATATCAATCGGTGAGAGATCTCCCAGAGATCTCCATCTCAACACTAAGACCTAGCTCCACCCAACAGCCAGCAAGCTCCAGTGCTGGACACCCTATGCCAAACAACTAGCGGGACAGGAACACAGCCCTACCCATTAGCAGAGAGGCTGCCTAAAATCATAATAAGTTCACAGAAACCCCAAAACACAGCACTGGATGCAGCCCTGCCCACCAGAAAGGCAAGATCCAGCCTCACCCACCAGAACACAGACACTAGTCTCCTCCACCAGGAAGCTTACACAACCCACTGAACCAACCTTAGCCACTGGGGACAGATACCAAAAACAACAGGAACTACAAACCTGCAGCCTGCGAAAAGGAGACCCCAAACACAGTAAGATAAGCAAAATGAGAAGACAGAAAAACACACAGCAGATGAAGGAGCAGGGTCAAAACACACCAGACCTAACAAATGAAGAGGAAATAGGCAGTCTACCTGAAAAAGAATTCAGAATAATGATAGTAAAGATGATCCAAAATCTTGGAAATAGAATGGAGAAAATACAAGAAACGTTTAACAAGGACCTAGAAGAACTAAAGAGCAAACAAACAATGATGAATAACACAGCAAACGAAATTAAAAATTCTCTAGAAGGAATCATTAGCAGAATAACTGAGGCAGAAGAACGGATATGTGACCTGTAAGATAAAATAGTGGAAATAACTACCACAGAGCAGAATAAAGAAAAAAGAATGAAAAGAATTGAGGACAGTCTCAGAGACCTCTGGGACAACATTTAATGCACCAACATCTGAATTATAGGGGTCCCAGAAGAAGAAGAGAAAAAGAAAGGGTCTGAGAAAATATTTGAGGAGATTATAGTTGAAAACTTCCCTAAAATGGGAAAGGAAAAAGTCAATCAAGTCCAGGAAGTGCAGAGAATCCCATACAGGATAAATCCAAGGAGAAACACATCAAACACATATTAATCAAACTATCAAAAATTAAATACAAAGAAAAAATATTAAAAGCAGCAAGGGAAAGCAACAAATAACATACAAGGGAATCCCCATAAGGTTAACAGCTGATCTTTCAGCAGAAACTCTGCAAGCCAGAAGGAAGTGGAAGGACATATTTAAAGTGATGAAAGGGAAAAAACCTACAACCAAGATTACTCTACCCGGCAAGGATATCATTCAGATTTGATGGAGACATTAAAACCTTTACAGACAAGCAAAAGTTAAGAGAATTCAGCACCACCAAACCAGCTTTACAACAAATACTAAAGGAACTTCTCTAGGCAGGAAAACACAAGAGAAGGAAAAGACCTACAAAAACAAACCCCCCAAAATTAAGAAAATGGTAATGGGAACATACATATCGAAAATTACCTTAAATGTAAATGGATTGAATGCTCCAAACAAAAGACATAGACTGGCTGTATAGATAAAAAAACACGACCTGTATATATGCTGCCTGCAAGAGACCCACTTCAGACCTAGGAACACATACAGACTGAAAATGAAGGGATGGAAAAAGATTCCATGCAAATAGAAATCAAAAGAAAGCTGGAGTAGCAATTTTCATATCAGACAATAGACTTTAAAATAAAGACTATTACAGGAGACAAAGAAGGACAGTACATAATGATCAAGGGATCAATCCAAGATAAGATATAATAATTGTAAATATTTATGCACCAAACATAGGAGCACCTCAGCTCATAAGGCAAATGCTAACAGCCATAAAAGGGAAAATCGACAGTAACACAATAATAGTAGGAGACATTATCACCTCATTTTCACCAATGGACAGATCATCCAAAATGAAAATAAATTAGGAAACACACGCTTTAAATGACACATTAAACAAGACACAATTGATATTTATAGGACATTCCATCCAAAAGCAACAGAATACACTTTCTTCTCAAGTGCTCATGGAACATTCTCCAGGATAGATCACATCTTGGGTTACAAATCAAGCCTCGGAAAATTTAAGAAAATTGAAATCATATCAAGTATCTTTTCCTGCCACAACGCTATGAGATTAGATATCAATTACAGTAAAAAAAAAATTGTAAAAAATACAAACAAATGGAGGTTAACTAATACGCTACTAAATAACCAAGTGATAACTTATGAAATCAAGGAGCAAATCAGGAAATACCTAGAAAAAATGACAATGAAAACACGACGACCCAAAACCTATGGGATGCAGCAAAAGTAGTTCTAAGAGGGAAGCTTATAGCAATACAATCCTACCTCAAGAAATAAGAAAAATCTCAAATAAACAACGTAACCTTAGACCTAAAGCAGTTAGAGAAAGAAGAACAAAAAAACCCCCAAAGTTAGCAGAAGGAAAGAAATAATAAAGATCAGATCAGAAATAAATGAAAAAGAAATGAAGGAAACAATAGCAAAGATCAATAAAATTCAAAGCTGGTTCTTTGAGAATATAAACAAAATTGATAAACCACTAGCCAGACTCATCAAGAAAAAAAGGGAGAAGACTCAAATCAACAGATTTAGAAATGAAAAAGAAGTAACAACTGACACTGCAGAAATACAAAGGATCATGAGAGATTACTACAAGCAATTATATGCCAATAAAATGGACAACCTGGAAGAAATGGACAAATTCTTAGAAAAGCACAACCTCTGAGACTGAACCAAGGAGAAATAGAAAATATAAACAGACCAATCACAAGTAATGAAATTGAAACTGTGATTAAAAGTCTTCCAACAAACAAAAGCCCAGGACCAGATGGCTTCATAGTCGAATTCTATCAAACATTTAGAGAAGAGCTAACACCTACCCTTCTCAAACTCTTCTGAAATATATCAGAGGGAGGAACACTCCCAAATTCATTCTACAATGCCACCATCACCCTGATACAAAAACCAGACAAAGATGTCACAGAAAAAGAAAACTACAGACCAATATCACTGATGAACACAGAGGCAAAAAATCCTCAAAAAAATACTAGCAAACTGAATCCAACAGCACATTAAAAGGATCATACACTATGATCAAGTGGGGTTTATCCCAGGAATGCCAGGATTCTTCAATATACGCAAATCAATCAATGTGATACACCTTATTAACAAGCTGAAGGGTAAAAACCATATGATAATCTCAATAGATGCAGAAAAAGCTTTTGACAAAATTCAACACCCATTTATGATAAAAACTCTCCAGAAAGTAGCCATAGAGGGAACTTACCTCAACATAATAAAGGCCATATATGACAAACCCAGCACAAACATCATTCTCAATGGTGAAAAACTGAAACCATTTCCTCTAAAATCAGGAACAAGAGAAGGATGTCCACTCTCACCACTATTATTCAACATAGTTTCAGAATTTTTAGCCACAACAATCAGAGAAGAAAAAGAAATAAAAGGAATCCAAATCAGGAAAGAAGAAGTAAAGCTGTCACTGTTTGCAGATGACATGATACTATACATAGAGAATCCTAAAGATGCTACTGGAAAACTGCTAGAGCTAATCAATGAATTTGGTAGAGTTGTAGGATACAAAATTAATGCACAGAAATCACTTGAATTCCTATACACTAATGATGTAAAATATGAAAGAGAAATTAAGGAAACACTCCCATTTACCATTGCAACCAAAAGAATAAAATACCTAGGAATAAATCTACCTAAGGAGACAAAAGACCTGTATGCAGAAAACTATAAGACACTGATGAAAGAAATTAAAGATGATACAAACAAATGGAGAGATATACTATATTCTTAGATTGGAAGAATCAACACTGTGAAAATGACTATACTACCCAAAGCAATCTACAGATTCAATGCAATCCTTCTCAAACTACCAATGGCATTTTTCACAGAACTAGAACAATAAAATTCACAATTTGTATGTTAACACAAAAGACCCTGAATAGCCAAAGCAGTCTTGAGAAAGAATAACAGAGCTGGAGGAATCAGGCTCCCTGACTTCAGACTATACTACAAAGCTACAGTAATCAAGACAGTATAGTACTGGCACAAAAACAGAAATATAGATCAATGGAACAGGATAGAGAGCCCAGAGATAAACCCACGCACATATGGTCACCTTATCTTTGATAAAGGAGCCAAGAATATACAATGGAGAAAAGACAGCCTCTTCAATAAGTGGTGCTGGAATTACTGGACAGCTACATGTAAAAGAAAGAAATTAGAACACTTCCTAACACCATACACAAAAATAAACCCAAAATGGATTAAAGACCTAAATGTAATGCCAGACACTATAAAACTCTTAGAGGAAAACATAGGAAAAACACTCTATGTCATAAATCACAGCAAGATCCTTTTTGACCCACCTCCTAGACAAATGTAAATAAAAAGAAAAATAAACGGGACCTAATGAAACTTAAAAGCTTTTGCATAGCAAAGGAAACGGTAAACAAGACGAAAAGACAGCCCTCAGAATGGGAGAAAATATTTGCAAATCAAGCAACTGACAAAGGATTAAATCTGAAATATACATGCAGGTCATGCAGCTCAATATCAAGCAAACAAACAACCCAATCCAAAAATGGGTGGAAGACCTAAACAGACATTTCTCCAAAGAAGATATACAGATTGCCAACAAACACATGAAAGGATATTCAACATCACTAATCACTAGAGAAATGCAAATCAGAACTACAATGAGGTATCACCTCACACCAGTCAGAATGGCCATCATCAAAAATCTACAAACAATAAATGCTGGAGAGAGTGTGGAGAAAAGGGAACCCTCTTGCACTGTTGGTGGGAATGTAAATTGATACAGCCGCTATAGAGAACAGTATGGAATTTCCTTAAAAAACTAAAAATGGAACTACCATACCACCCAGCAATCCCACTACTGGGCATATACCCTGAGAAAACCATAATTCAAAAAGACACATGCACCCCAATGTTCATTGCAGCACTATTTACAATAGCCAGGACATGGAAGCAACCTAAGTGTCCATCGACAGAGGTATGGATAAAGAAGATGTGGCACATATATACAATGGAATATTACTCAACCATAAAATTGAATTATTTGTAGTGAGGTGGATGGAGCTAGAGACTGTCATATAGAGTGAAGTAAGTCAGAAAGAGAAAAACAAATACCGTATGCTAACACCTGTATATGGAATGTAAAAAAAAAAAAAAGAAAAAGAAAAAATGGTTCTCATGAACCTAGGAGCAGGACAGGAATAAAGACGCAGATGTAGAGAATGGACTTGAGGACACGGGGAGGGGGAAGGGTAAGCTGGGACAAAGTGAGAGAGTAGCATTGACGTATGTACACTACCAAATGTAAAATAGATAGCTAGTGGGAAGCAGCTGCATCGCACGGGGAGATCAGCTCGGTGCTTTGTGACCACCTAGAGGGGTGGGATAGGGAAGGTGGGAGGGAGATGCAAGAGGGAGAGGATATAGAGATATATCTATACATATAGCTGATTCACTTTGTTATATAGCAGCAACTAACACAACATTGTAAAGCAATTATAGTCCAATAGAGATGTTAAAAAAAGAAAAGAAATTATTTCTCATTAAATATATATTTTTAATGCAGTTAGAATACTCTTACTCCCTAAATCTACATGGTATTTTCTCTCTTCCAAGTTTGGTTCAGCACTCTTCACATATTCTTCAGTTTTCAGTCCCACACAAGTAGTGCTTAATCAGAAACTTGTATGTGAAATTGAAGTTTGTGTTTATGTATTTCTGTGGTAGTACCACATCTTCAGCTGCCTTTGTGTTACCCCTGGATTGTCCTGCAGAAGCGATCTCAGAAGTATGCTTATTCCATTCATCTTTCCACTGTGGATTGTCTTCCATCTTTAGACTTCAGGGCAGTTTTTAGCACCTGCCTCCCATTCCATGAGGACATGGAGGGGTGAGAGATGAGGATGCCCCCATACCCACAGGGGAATCTTCCCTTTCACCAGTGTTTGGTGTTAGTAGTTAGTTGGTGTGAATCTGAACCAGTTCAAGAGATCCTCTCAGCCAGGGTCCTAGAAAAACCCATCTTCATTACACAGATAATGGTTCAAATAATCTTTGTGACTTCTCTGGCTTGGGGTTGGGGTTGTGACTGTGCTTTTAGTAAAATATTTAGAGAGCTCCAAAGATAAAAAGAAAATTATGAATTAGATATCCTATTGCAAAGATATTTTTAAAATGTTTTTAACTCGTAGGACGGAGCAATTGATTCTACCTGAGAGGCTGAGAAAAGGGTTTATCTAGGGTATTATGTCCTTCTTTCTTTTGTCCTTCCTTCTCTCTCTCTTTTTCTGTCTCTCTTTTATCCTCTCTTATATGTTTTCAGCTTAATGAAAAACTGGGAGCAGGGTGCATTAGCAGAGATTATGGCCTGAAAAAGTGATAAATCAGCTTGCAAGAAATAATTCAAGTGATAAATAGCAGCAAGAAATACTAGGTATATGTGTACAGGTTAGAATGCGAAATAAAGAGAGATGAAGTTAAAACGGAGGTTGTGATTTCATTAGAAGGCATGGAACAAAAATTAAATTTATCATTGTTATGAAGATGAGATTTTGGAAACAACTTGCATTTACAGCACAAAATAACCTGTATAGAGTATAAATGGTCAAATATATATGGCTTAATTATAGGCTGTGGTATAAGTGACAGAGATATCCTATAAGTCCTGGATGATTAACGATAGGAATGGTATACAGTTATTTATTTATTTATTTATTATTATTTTTTTAAATCTTTTTTTAAATTAATTTGTTTATTTATTTTTCTGGGTGTGTTGGGTCTTCGTTTCTGTGCAAGGGCTTTCTCTAGTTGCGGCAAGCGGGGGCCACTCTTCATCGCGGTGTGCAGGCCTCTCACTGTCGCGGCCCCTCCTGTTACGGAGCACGGGCTCCAGACGCACAGGCTCAGTAGTTGTGGCTCACGGGCCTAGTTGCTCCGCGTCATGTGGGATCCTCCCAGACCAGGGCTTGAACCCGTGTCCCCTGCATTGACAGGCAGACTCTCAACCACTGCGCCACCAGGGAAGCCCAGGAATAGTATACAGTTATTTATAATGATGATTGAGGTAACAGAGAATAGGGAAGTGGGTAAAGTGTGGTGTATGGAAAAAATCTCCAGATTTATGTTTCTACTGGGTCTCTGTTTTCTTCTTGTGTAAAATAGGAATCAGGGTTCCAAGTCTGTTGCCTGGGTCACAGGTCTGTTGTCAAGATGAAGTGAGATAATACTTGTGTAAACATTTTGAAAAACTCATACATTTTCTGCAGATTAAGGTATTAGTAGCAACTTTTTGAAAGGCAGGGCACTTGCTATATCATAAGGTATTAGAAAGATAAAGTGCTTATTCTCAAAATTAAATTTAAGACCATGTATAGTTACCCAGTTTTCAGGTTGTTAAAATGATTTCTAAGCTTGAAAGAATTCAGTGAAAACCCCTAAAAGGCTAAAATGCAGGTCTCCTCCTTGACCCCAGGTCTCCTAAATGGTGCTAATATTCTCTGTGCCCCAACAATCCCCTGTAGTGAAGTCAATAGAGAAAGTTTAGCATGATTATAGGCTTCACAGTTCAGCCCTAAGAAAACTATTATTAAAGAATAATGTAATGTTAGTCTCTTGGAATGTATTATGTATTATTGGCCAGTCCTCTTTCCCATTTCTAATTTTGAACACTGCTTTCTTGGATTCTTTGTTTTTCTATTTATCTATTTTGAGATGATAATATAGAATCAAATATATGAAATAAACTAAATCAAATAAAAACAAATATACAAAATAGAACAGAAGCAGCTTTGCTTTTTAAAATATTTTCTTTTACATTTCATTAATTTTAATTCCTTTTTTATAATTTCAGTTTTCCTACTTTCTTTGATTTCTTTTTGCATATGTTTTTTTTCCTTTCATTGAAAGACCACTGTGGTTTTCTTTTTTTGTTTTATTGAAGTATAGTTGATTTACAATGTTATGTTAGTTTCAGGTGTAAAGCATAGTGATTAAGTTATACATATATATGATTTCTTTTTCAGATTCTTTTCCATTATAGGTTATTACAAGATTTTGAATATAATTCCCTGTGCTATAGAATAGGTCATTGTTGTTTATCTATTTTATATATAGTAGTGTATATCTGTTAATCCCAAACTCCTAATTTATCCTTCCCTCCCCCCTACCACTCCCCTTTGGTAACTGCAAGTTTGTTTTCTATGTCTGGGAGACTATTTCTGTTTGGTAAATAAGTTCATTTGTATCTTTTCTTTATAGCCCACATATAAGTGATATCATATGATATTTACTTTTCTCTGTCTGACTTACTTCACTTAGTATGATAATCTCTAGATCCATCCATGTTGCTGCAAATGGCATTATTTCATTCTTTTTTATGGCTGAGTAGTATTCCATTGTGTGTATATGTGTGTGTGTGTGTGTGTGTGTGTGTGTGTGTGTGTGTGTGTGTGTGTGTACATCATCTTTATGCATTCATCTGTCAATGGACATTTAGGTTGTTTCTGTGTCCTGGCTATTATAAATAATGCTGCTATGAACATTGGGGTGCGTGTATCTTTTCAAATTAGAGTTTTCCTCTTTTCCAGATATATGCCCAGGAGTGGATTGCTAGATCACATGGTAGCTCTATTTTTAGTTTTTTAAGGAACGTCCATACTGTTCTCCATAGTGTCTATACCAATTTACATTCCCACCAACAGTATAGGAGGGTTCGTTTTTCTCCACACCCTCTCCAGCATTTATTATTTGTAGACTTTTTGATGATGGCTATTTTGACCGGTGTGAGGCGATACCTCATTGTGGTTTTTATTTGCATTTCCCTAATAATTAATGATGTGGAACATCTTTTCATGTGCCTGTTGGCCATCTATATGTCTTCTTTGGAGATATGTCTATTTAGGTCTTCTGTGCATTTTTTTTTATTGGGTTGTTTGTTTTTTTAATATTGAGCTGTATGAGCTTTTTGTATATTTTGGAAATAAATCCTTTTTAGGTCACATCATTTGCAAATATATTCTCCCATTCCATAGGTTGTCTTTTCATTTTGATTATGATTTCCTTTTCTGTGCAAAAGCTTTTAAGTTTAATTAGGTCCTATTTGTTTATTTTTATTTTTATTTTCACTACTCTAGGAGACATATCCAAAAAAATATTGCTGTGACTTATGTCCAGGTGTGTTCTGCCTATGTTTCCCTCTAGGATTTTTACAGTACCTGTCTTACATTAAAGTCTTTAATCCATTTTGAGTTTATTTTTGTGTATGGTGTTAGAGAATGTTCTAATTTCATTCTTTTACATGTAGCTTTCCAGTTTTCCCAGTTATTGAAGAGACTCTTTTTTTCTCCTTTGTAGATTCTTGCCTCCCTTGCTGTAGATTAGTTGACCATAAGTGTGTGGGTGTATTTCTGGGCTTTCTATTCTATTCCATTGATCTGTGTGTCTGTTTTTGTGCCAGTACCATATTGTTTTTATTACTGTAGCTTTGTAGTAGAGTCTGAAGTCAGGGAACGTGATTACTCCAGCTCTGTTCTTTCTTAAGATTGTTTTGGCTATTCAGGATCTTTTGTATTTCCATACTAAGAAAATTCTTAAGTTTCAGTATTTTTTTTCTTTACCTTTAATATTTCTTTAATGTTGTAGACATTTCTGAAGGTGTATTTTGCTGTAGTCTGTAAGTTTTGGGAAAATATTTTCTCTTTTTTACATTGTTTTCTCTATAATGTGTAATTTTAATTTTTAAAAAATTATTTGATTCAAGGTGTATTTAATATTATGTTTCTTAATTTTCAAACAGTCACGTGTTTGAGGTTAAAATTTATTCTTTATTTCTAAATTTTTGGAGTATTCTTGTGAACTGTGGCTTTACATTTTAAAATGTTAGTAATTATTCATGTTAAGTATGTAAGCTTTGTTTAAAATTTGGTATATTTTCATGGCAAACCAAAAATGTATATCCTTTATTTTATTAAATAGAATTTGGTGATTTTATTTATTCAATTCCTCTATGTCCTTGGTTATTTTTAGCTGCTAGTTCTGTCAGATTTTAGAATAGTTATTAAAATGTTCCCACTATTTTATATTCATCGTATTCTAATTGCATTTATAATAGTTTTTGGATTAATATGTTGGGCAGATATTTTGGTGCTGTTGTTTGTTACAGTGTTTATGTTCTTTGTATATTGAACATCTTACCACTGTAGAATTTCCCTCTTTACCATATTTAGTGTTTTTATAGTCTTGGTTTATTTGGTTAAGTATTTTCTCTCCTTGATCATTTCCTTTTTAGTTTTGTGAATTTATTTCTCTGTCTGCAAAATCTTTTCCTTCATAAATTCCACCCCAGATTCTCAGTCTCCCAAGCCTATTAATCAGGTCTCAACCATGGCCATCCCTTTCTTCAATTCATCTCTAGAATATTTTAATTCTAAAACAATATTTTCAATTTTCATAAAGCATTTCTTAATGCTGTAATTGAGCAAATGCCCTCGCTATTCTTTTTGTTCAAGATGTTACCTGTCTCTTCATATAGTTACATTCCATTTGGAGAGGGCTTTTACGATTTGTCTGTCTGATTGCTTCTCGAACGTGAGATTCCTCAGTGGTGCTCATGCTTAGCTGCCTTCTCAGGGTACTTGCTGCAGAAGCTGTCACCCTCTAACACTCAAGATTCAGGTGGAATCTGCTGAACTCTTCAGCTCTCTGCAGCTCTCCTGTAGCCAGATCACCCCAAAGATACTAATAGGTATTTAGCTGCTTTTCCACTCAGAGCAAGATTGCAACTTATAATCAGATTTGAAAAGGAAAAAAAAAAAAATCCAGGCCAAAACACAGCTCTTGTGCTGCTCCCCCAGCATGCACAGCACTGGGCTGTGTGCACCTGGAAGAAGGGGTACTTAGTGTTCCACACAAAGGACACCATCTGCTTACCAAGCTGTCTGCCCAGAGGGAATGCCTTATTTCTAATCATTCATTTAAAATAGGCACCTTTTCCTAGTTTCTCAAAGGCAGAGCATAGGCAGAGGCCCTCCCTCTGGGGTCCACAAATTGCCATATACAATATTTGATCAACTTCTATCTCTCTCTTTCTCTTGCTCTCGCTCAAGCTCACACTAATCTTTGCTGCAGCATTCTCAACTACAAGCCTCTTGACTCATTTCATCGTCTGGGACTAGAAGGAATGGAAATCCTTTACTCGCTCTCACCATCTTGATTCCATCAGGGCAAAAAAATCTTGCTTGAGCCCTCCACACCCCTTCCTTTAGACCCCAGGGGCAGCTTAGTTCAGTAAAAGTAACTAATCATTAAATTGGAGTTGGATGGGTATATAGGCAACATGGACTCATTGAAATGATGTTGTTCCAAAATCCCATGGAGTTTCTCTGGTCCAATTCTCCAAGGCTATCTGTTTAAGTATCAGATTTGACAAAATGTAACTGAGTAACGGCTCCCCACTCACTGCTCCAGCCCCATCTAGCACATCTCTGCCACTTGCTCTCTGCCAGTTCATACCCTTTGACCTTCTTCTAGTTCCTCAAGTATTCTGGGCTTCCTCAGATCTCAAAGCTCTTCACACATGTACTCTTTGTTCATGTTAATTCCTACTCATTCTGCAGGGCTCAGACAAGAAAACTCCTTGCAGGCAGGCTTTCCTGAAGACCTCAGCAGGGTGAGTCTGGTATATTTCCACTTGTATCTACAGGACCTGAAACAGTGCTTAATCATTAGGAGCCAATGGTATTCGTTGTATGAACAAAACTGCTAAGGCAGTCAAAAATGAGTGGCTGGAGAATCAGGAGGCTCAGAGATGATTCTTCAGCCAGACTGCCTACATTCATATCTTGGCTCTACCATCTACTAAATGTATAGTGGTGGGCAAGTTACCACCTTCATGTGCCTCAGATTCCTCATCTGTGAAATACAGGCAATAATATCTCCTATGTCATTGGATTTTTGCATAGGTTTAATATGTTTAAGTATGTGAAGTTCTTAGAACAGCACCTGGCATATAGTAGATTCTCAAAAAAATGAGTTCTCATTATTGGAGTTAGGCACACATAGATTCAAATATCACTTCTGTACTGTGTGACTTTGAACAGTTATTCATCTTCTCTGAGTTTCAGTTTCTACATCAGTAAAATGTGATTAATAACTATAATAAAACATTAAATGATAATATTCAGGGGATAGTGCCTCTCATACAGTAAGTGCCCAATCGTTGTTTGTGTTGCATATTTCTTTCTAGGTTCCAGTTATAGAAAGGCATGGCAGATTGCATGCATTTTTTAATCTAGGAGGAGAATGCAAAAGATACTTCTGTTTCAAATGAAAGGAAATTATTTATGAAAAAAAATAGATTCTCCAGCACATTAATGCCCACAGTGATTGTCTTACTGGCTGTCAAAGACTAGACTTTTGGGAAACTCTGTTCTGGAGAAACCTTAAATACTGGCCAGAAGAATTGAATTAAGGGATCTGTGCACCACCTCCCATTCTATCGTCTATGGCCATACCACCCTGAATGTGCCTGATCTCAGAAGCTAAGCAGGGTTGGCCCTGGTTGGTACTTGGATGGGAGACCATTCTGTTATATTAGCGTCAATTTCACCCTATGTTTGTAGAAAAATGTGGGGATTAGATGCATTATTAAAATTGGATCATTTCAATTATTATTATTATTGTTTGTGGAGGTCTTGGGAGTGCTTTTTATTTCCCTTCTTACTTCCACATAATGAATTGCTTTAAAGTCACCTTATATAGCTACTATGTTTTTAAAAGGTTATCCATCTCTGCATAATTCTGCTGAAATTACTATCTTTTCTAGATCGTATGAATTCTCCTCAGTATTATCCTATATGTATTAAATCTCACTCAACAATTTTAGTAAAACTTCATAAAATTGTTGTAGTATACTTTTGCCACTAGTGTCTATTAAGCATAGGTTTTAAAACCAAGATTTTTTTTAAAAAAGGAAAAAAGAAATGAAAAGCCTTTTCAATGTTTTCTGTGCACGTTTGCACTGCAAAATCACTTGTAACAGACCCACACAGCTAATTAGCAGATCTTTATTTTGCTGCATTTCTGGCCAAGTCAGTATGACAGGAAATGGGGAACCATACCAATTAACAGGACTGAGCAATCTCCTCATTTGACAAACATTTAATAAGCAATAAAATTGGAACTTGGAAGTTCTAAAACTCATTGATGGGGAAAAAAAAGAGAGAGGAGCTCTGCTGCTTATCTGGAATAAAGAAGGAACTCAATTAAGCTAACAAGATGAAAGCTGTAAAAAGATTTTTTTCAAGGTTGAGCTGAATTTTATTTTAGCCAGCAACTTCCAGAGGTCACCTCATCCTTCCTTTCCTTCCCACTCTACATGAAAGCACACGGTGCAGCCCGCTGCCTGCTTTCTTTCTGAGAAGAAGTCCTCCTTACTGGTGGCTATGGTGGATTCCTATTTAAAATACTAATGAAGATATGGTATTTCAAAACCCGGGTTTGTAAATTTCTAGTGATCGTCTTTTAATAACTGCAAGGGCTGAAGCTGTCTGTCCCCCTCCCTGCCTTCTTCCTGGTAGATCTGTGTGTATCTGATTCCAGTGCTGTTCCAGGCAGCTCACCAAACCTGAAATGAATTCATACCATCTGTGTATTCTCCAGGCACTTCCTTATGAGCCAGGCCTTCTTCCCGCTTTGCTGTATCATTCAATTAAAAGTTTTCATATTTCTGAAAGTCAATAATTTAAAAAATTTCCTCAAGACCTCTATGTCTTAAATATTAGTATCTATATTTGTAAGACATTTTAATTTACATGACAATTTCATTTTATCTATAACTGATATGCTTAAAAATTGTATCATAGGAAATGTGAACTAACAAGACAAAGTACAAGTTCATTATTCAAATTAAAACTTATTTTCTATCTACTAGAGGCACAAAACATTTTTACTGCAAAATTTTAGTACATATTAAATATAATTCAATTAATTAAAAAAATTTTTTTTCATTAATGCTGATATCTTTTAATGCAATTAAAACCTTTATTTTTTAACTTATTGAAGTGGCATAAAAGGCACTAAATAAAGTAAAGATTAATCAATGTGTGGCTTTTAACTGATTCAAAGTTCATTTATTCATTCAAACGTGTTATTGTGTACTATCCAATTTCATGCAATTTAATTGAAAAGATAAATTTATTGAGCAGAGACTCTAAGTTAGGTTTTTTATTAAGGATGCAAAGGTTAGCAAACAGTTAAGGCCACTGCCCTCTTAGTGCTAAGAAAGGCATATAAGAAAGTAATTCAGAAGTGGCAACTTTGAGCCGTAAGTTTTAGCCCACATTAATGATCTTTGTTTTTCTACTGAGTTGATATGTGTTCATCTGATCTTTGAAAGGCCTCTTATGATTATGTACAGGTTCTATAGTATTCAAAGAAAGGTAGTAATATTGTAATTGGCAACATTACTAACAAGAAAAACAAAAGACTGTGAATGTCTATACAGTACAACAGATTAACATGTGATACATTTTGATCTTTAGACAGTGTCTTTATTGTTTTTTATTTTTATTTTATTTTAATTAATTAATTTATTTATTTGCTGTGTCGGGTCTCAGTTGTGACATGCGAGATCTTTCACTGCAGCGCACCGGCTTCTCTCTAGTTGTGGTGCACAGGCTCTAGAGCACATGGGCTCAATAGTTGCAGCGTGTGGGCTTAGTTGCCCCACAGCTTGTGGGATCTTAGTTCCACAACCAGGGATCGAACCCGTGTCCCCCGCATTGGAAGGTAGATTCTTAACCACTGGAGCACCAGGGAAGTCCCTAGGCAGTTTCTTTAGATACTTTTATGTGCCGTAGAATGTTCTTGTAGGCTTCTTATTGAAATGCATTTATGCTTTTTTATTGATTTTCCATGTGCAAAACGGATCTCAAATTCATTAACATTAATGTGAGAGAAACTAGCTTGCTAAAAATCAAAACAGTGTTACATTTTGAAGGCAGGAAATTCACTTTACAGTGGATTGGGAATATTCCCAGAGCAGAAGACTCCTAATTAAACATTATTCTTTAGTAGAGAATGTCTTCATTTACTTCAATAAATTTATAGTAATCACTAAAACTGCAAGAAACTATCTGTTCAGGACAGTGCTAGGGGTTTGCAATTGGAAAGTTTAGAAATGTGAATATATCTTCCAGTATTTGAAAAAACCAACAGTTCTATCTTGTGGTACATAAACTGAGGGGTTTTTTTTCCCCTTATGTTTGTGATATTCTATTTTTCTCTTGTAATTCTGTTATATGCTGACCTCTAGTATATTTATTCATGTTCACTAATGTTAAATATAAAATAAGTTTCTTGTATATAGGTAGCATTAATGATGTCAGGAAGGAAAAAAGGAAAGGAAGCAAAAAAGAAAAGAGAAAGAAGGAAGTTCTAAGATTATTGTGTTTTTCTGTAATGCAGTGTCAGTTAAAATGAAAACAAAGGCATGATAACTCCACAACAGTCTAAAGGGTCATGCAGACATGGTGATGAGGTAACCAGTCTACTACGGCCAGAACCACTAATGCGGCGTGAGGTATCATGGAGAAAGTCCCTGAACTATAGAGAACTTTTCTGCATCAAAATGTTCACCAAAGCAAATATGGGTATTTAGCAGCCATTTGAATGATAATAATGTTACAAGGTTGCCACAGAAGCCGCTTTATCATTAGAATAACTATTTGTATAGCCAGTCATAGTTTCATTGGCATCAGTGACTAAGCATGAACTTCTGCTTATGTTATTTATACTTTTTTGGTTGAGGAGAAAAACTATTTTTTACCAGCATAGAGGAATATATGTGAGCATTCTAGAGTTTTCAGTTTTCATCAGTACATTCAATTATTGTAGGAGGTCATCAGAAAAAATGCTCTCACTCAGATCTACCTTGGAGAATTACCTTTTCACTTCAGTTGAGGTGAAAGAAAATATAGATGTTCATTACTGGAGACAGTTTATATTAAACAAAGCACTACCAAAATTATTATATTCTCATTGTTTATATGCAGCTTTGCAATTAAGTGTTAATAACACTTAAAAGACAAGTATGAGCAATAGCTTCCAACCTTTGAATAACAAGCGGAAATAAGTGTTTAGGAAAATGATTTTGAATAATGCATACTTACTATTAACTTTGATAGGTCATCTGAATTGGATTCCCAAATATTTCCCAAAGTTATTAATGACAAATGAAGAGTAATTGCAAAGATAATAGACTACTTAAAAATAAAATTTCAGAAAGCATGAACTGTAATTCTTTACTTCAACTTCACAAGTGGATGATCATTTAGTTTTTTTGTTTTTCTTTTTTAAATATAGATTTATTTTATTTATTTATTTGTTTGTTTGTTTTTTGGCTGTGTTGGATCTTCGTTGCTGTGCGCGGGCTTTCTCTAGTTGCGGCGAGCGGGGGCTACTCTTTGTTGTGGTGCGCGGGCTTCTCATTGAGGTGGCTTCTCTTGTTGCGGAGCACGGGCTCTAGGCACGCAGGCTTCAGTAGTTGTGGCTCGCGGGCTCTAGAGCACAGGCTCAGTAGTTGTGGCACACGGGCTTAGTTGCTCCGCGGCATGTGGGATCTTCCTGGGACAGGGCTCGAACCCGGGTCCCCCTGAATTGGCAGGCGGATTCTTAACCACTGCGCCACCAGGGAAGCCCGATCATTTAGTTTAAACATATTCTAACTCAAAGTTAAGTGACATGCTCTGGATTTGACATTTACAACATGAATAATTGTAGCTACAGATTTGTGGGCAAGTATGACTGAGCATGGGTGAGATATCTAGCACACACACACAAAAATGAGTAGTTAAAAAAGAGACATTTTAAAAGGTTAAATATCATTATTGAAGCATTGCCTGCAAAGAGAAAAGAAGGCAAAGGGTTAAGAGTTTGTATTCTGAAAAGATTGTGCTGAGCTTGAGAGACCTTTGAGCAAAGTAAGCAAACATTTTCCAATTGCAGTTAATCTGAAGAGTTTAAAATTTAAACAAAGCTAGAATTGAATACACACATATCTGCCAAGTCCCATTAAAAGACCTTAGGGTGGGGTTTGATTTAAAGTACTAAGGTGATTATTTTCATATAGTACATACACATAATAGCAGTATATAATCATCATCATCACAAAAACAGGACACTGTATTACATTTTTTGAATGTTTTATTTTTAAATTTTTTATTTTATTGAAGGATAGTTGATTTACAATGTTACAGGTGTACAGCAAAGTGATATATATATATATATATATATATATATATATATATATATATATATGCTTTTACAGATTCTTTTCCATTATAGGTTATTATAAGATATTGAGTATAGTTCCCTGTGTTATACAGTAGATCCTTGTTGTTTATCTATTATACATATATATATATGTATTATATTTTATCTTCTTACAAAACTCTGTCCCATAAAACAGTCAAATATCCAGTTCCTCCAGGTCTTGGTCAATTTGACATGTGGTTAAATTTGCAAAAAATAACTCTTAAGATACTGCCCCATAGAATTGTTGTGAGGATCAAAGGATTTATAAAACATTTTTAAAATCACAGAATCTCTATAAATGTAAGATATAGTTATTTTTACATTCATTTTATTTTACATTTATTTTGTGTTTTATTATTTTTGCCAGTTTACAAAACATTCTTTTGCATATTTGGCTAAATGAGCCCATGGTGATTGAAAAAAATTAAACTCATGAGCAAGCTAGACTTCTAAAACTAATCAGAGAATTCAAAAACTGTACTTAAAACATGTCTTCTCTTACACAAGTAAATTTGTTGTATACACTCATATTCATAGAAAACTGCAAAATATTATTCATTAATGGTATCAAAAACTAATTGGAAATATTTCTCGGGTTGAAAAAATCTCTACCGAATATGGAAAAAATCAAATATATAGACCTTATTTTGATAAGGATAGCAGTGTTTTTAAATAAAATTTATTTTCTCATTTAATAAAATAGTGTAATATTCATGGCATGCCATGAATAATTATTGTACTTCCTGAGAAAGAACCACCAAACAAGCCTTACACAGATGTATTAGTTTGCTAGGGCTGCTGTAACAAAGTACCACAAACTGGGTAGCTTAAACAACAGGAATTTATTGTCTCAGTTCCTGAGGCTGGAAGTCCAAGATCAAGGAGTTGGTTCCTTCTGAGGACTGTGAGGGACTATTTGTTTCAGGCTTCTCCCCTAGGTTATGGGTGTTGCTTTCAGTTGGTCTAATTTGAGCAGTACTTGTTGGAATTAATCGTTTGGTTTTCCAGAAGGAGCTCATAATAGAGGACTCCCTTCCAATCCCACCATATACACAACATCACCTTCTTTGTTTGAAGACTGGCCTTTGATTGTTCCTTGGCTTGTAGAAACATCACCCTGATCTTTGCCTTCATTTTCACATGGCATTTCCCTGTATGGGCATCTGTCCTTTTCATAAGGACACTGGCCATATTAGATTAAAACCCACCATAATGTCATTTAAACTCAGTTGCTCCTGTGAAGACCCTGTCTCCAAATGAGGTCATATTCTGAGGTGCAGAGCATTAAGATTTCAATGTAAGAATTTGAAAGGAGACATAACTCAACCCATAACAACAGATTGCCAATTTAAGGAGAATTACAATACTATAAAGTATAGCCAACAATAAAATCATTTAAAAGAAATTGCCAGGATTTATTTTATAAAGTGCAAAAAATAATGGGTTGGCAAGCACAGAAATTCTAAAAATGCTATCTTTTTGTCATTTTTATTTCTAAAAATAATTACCATTTTTTTCATTTAAAAATATTTTTTGAACATTTACTTTGTATCATGAACAGTTTTGGGTACTCATCTTTACCAGTGGCAAATACAAAAGTGTTTTTACCCTCATGGATGTTACAGTATGGCAGAAAATATTTGTTGTTCTAATTTTGAAACTTTGAAGTTTCGCTGAAATTGAAAAATACATACTAATTTTTAAGTTTAAGTTATTGATGCAGCAGACCAATTGCCCATGCTGTTTTACAACTGTCACATAGGGCTTTAGTACACATGCTGTTTAAGCGAATTGTATTTGGTAGGATATAAAATAATGGGAAATTTACTCTAATAATTTAGCGTTATATTTGACCATTCTTCTTTTGCTTTTATATTTGTATATCACATGTTTTTTACTTTGAAAATTGAAATTAGGAAAAATAATATGACTTTTCAGATTATACATAAAGCCACTGCATGATAACGTTTTGTTGAAACTATCTGAACAGATTCTTAGGCATTTACTTTTAAACCTAAGAAAAAAATGTGGAATGCGTTTTTAATTCCGTGGTGAAGTTTTTGTAATATTTCCATTCCTGCCTTTATGGAGGCTTCAAAGATGTATTTCACCTTGCAGGCAATGATGGAACTCTTAATATTTCCTTCTAATGCTAAAGCTGAGGCGAGATGAGGTGTAGTAAGCTGGGCTTCTTGCGGAAATAGCATCATAAAACATGGAGGCTCAACTTATGTTCTAGTCCACGGTATTTTGAAAGACTATTATTATAACACAACATAGCTGTACTTAACACAATATTGAAATTCATAGACATAGAGGAAAGAATGTAGGAAACAGTCACCTGGGGGATAAGGTTGCTTTTCACTTTATATCTCAGCCTTACCCATACTTAAATATCATCTTTTTTTTTTCTCTTAATCTTCACACAAATATGTTTTGAATAGCAGAACAATTACAAAGAAACCAGATTGCAGTATCTATATCTGTCACTATAACAACACCCTGGCAGACATAAATTCTCTGCTGATTTTGCTGCAGTGTATTATCTGAGAAATAAGCTAAATCTTAACCTAGTTTTTTTCACTGTAGCAGTGCATTGGAAGAAAGGCCTTCTTCATCCTATTATGAAAGTTGCATTTTTCCCTACTGTATGAGAGATATTTGACGGATAAAATCTACTTCGTTTATTACAGAACGTTGCTATCAAAAACAATGTAGGATGGCTGACACAGGCAACTATGTGCTGCACAGTGGCCTGTGTGAAATTAACTAGGAGTATCCAGATAATTTCAGAGAACATGAAGACCAGTTTTACAGGACCAGGAAAATACCAGTGCTCTCCCTGGATCCCTAGCCTCGGTCCAATTTCAAAGGCAGTTGCTCCATTGGCTGTTGTTGCTTCATTGATGCCAAAGTATATTTTTATCAGCTTACATAATATTCTGACAGCCTTGCATAGAGTTAAATGAAATATTTTTGTACAAACATACATAACTCCCAATCCATTGGAACTAAAATTAAGTCTGTGTTTTTATATGAACTATATTAGATATAAATTCAAACCTTGCAGCTTCTGGAAATAATATAAGATGACCTTTTTTTGTGGTTTAATTAGCTGATTTGAATTTGTCATAGGTTTTAAGGAAAACTTTATCTTCGTCATTTACTACTAACATGCTCCTTTTCCACTTCTCATCATAATACAAATTACATCTGGTTTCTTTTATTACTGAAAGGTTAAAGGTGAGTACTTTTACACATAGCAAGAGCTATGGGTGTGAAGAATGTTCATCAGACACCAGTGTACACTGAACATTTTTGACCCTGGCAGTTGGATCCCTACAGCTAAACAGCTTTTCCCAGTCATCCAATTAAGAAGGTATCAACTGTACATAATTATGCATATCTGATGCATCACCAACCCCTTTATTCTTTTGTTGAAAATATTTGTTGTCTCAATGTCTCTCTATTGCTTTGAATTGAAAGAACTCTTATAACCTTGATCAATATCGCCTACCCCTTTCCACAAAATGGCAAATAGAATTCCCAGGCACTTTATCATGCTGCAGAGGTCTCAGCCATCAGCTGCAGCAAGAACATTAGTGTTCAGTTAATTGGTACAGATGGTCACAGCACTGATTCTACCATTTCATTCAGCACCAATCTGGAGACTGGGGCTAGAAAGCAGATGTCAGACCAGGGGCTTTGTTGGTATTTGCTGGTGTTTCTTTCAAATGCCATTCTGTCTCTCTCTTGCTCTCCCTTCCTCCTTTCCCAATTCTTGCTTCCTGTTTCTCATGGACCTTTCATAAATTTAAAACAAAGAATTTACATGCTTTGAGACATAGATATGATTCAGCAGTTTTTTTAAATTTGCATTGATTTCTGTATCACTGTTTTTGTTCCCAAATATTCTAGATACAATAAAACGAAATCAAGCACTTACAAATTGAAAAACACTGCGAGGAGTAGTAAAAGAACCCAAGTTATAAAAACAATGACCCCTAATTAGAGAAGAGAGATGCTGTAACATGGAGATTAGGAATATATATTTTAAAAGGAGTGAAATATTCCGAAATATTAATTAACATTTAGAGTCCTTAATGTAAAAAGAAAATGAGACAAGTTTGATACATGGCAGAGACAAGTCTGATACATGGCAGAATGTTGTCTATGAAAAGTGCTAAGAAAAGGAGGCGAGATGTACTCTGTCTGAAAGTGGAATACAGTGATTCAATAGAAAGGAAAGATTTTGAATCAGAGGTGGAGGAAAGTGGGTGGGTTTTGCAGGAGCAAGAATAGAAGGGCAAACCCACTAGATTTGTGTGGATGATGAGTGACATAACAACTGGTCAGGGGCTGCTAGTTGATGACAGAGGAGCTAGAACTGAAAAGTTTGGCTAGTGTTAGATTTAGGAGTTTAAACTGTTCCCTAAAATCATTAGTGATTCATAGAAGGTTATGGAAAAACCTGAAACAGAGAGAGACAGAGACAGAACCAGAGATGGTGGGCGATGGGGCTCTAACGAGAGAGACTATAAAAATTATGATAGACACTTATAATTTTTTTGTTTGTTTAGGGAAATGATTTGTTTGGTTCAATTAGGGTTTAGAGAAAATCTTCTGTAAAGGGCCAAGTAGTAAATGTTTTAGGCACTGTAGGCCATATCATCTGTCACAACTACTCAGCTCTGCCATTGTGACATGAAAGCAGCCATAGGCAATGCAAAATGAGTGGCTGTATTCAATAAAACTCTTATTTATGTACACTAAAATTTGAACCTCATAAAATGTTCATGTGTCATGAAATATTTTCTTCTGTGGATTATTTCAACCACTTTAAAATTTCAAAACCACTCCTTCTAGGCAGTGGGCCATAGATTGCTGACCCTGTTCTAAACAATGAAATGAATCTTTTCTATTATATCTCCCATGATGCCTAGACTTTTTAAGAAAATATAGACTTTCTTATTTTATAATAAAACATTATTCATTATAAAACACGTTGTGTAATAAGCATCAAGCAAACTTCTGAGAAAATTAATTTCTTTCATGTCTTCAATTTCATTTAAGTAATTTTTGGATAACCTTGATATAATTACCAAATTATTTTATTGAATTTATGTTTTCTATGTATGAAGCCTGCATGTAAACATACTTGCAATGGACATACATTTCACTGAGGAAAAATCATATAGACTGAACCAGGTATGATCTCAATTAACTTCTTCCTAGAGCATAGTTTGCTTTGTATAGAATAGATCATAATGCTCTAAAATAATATACAGTAAAGAAAAAGATTCATCTTCACACCACTAATATTTATAATGTAGTTGTAATTAGGGTCACTTTAATTTCCTCACATGGTTCAGTACAGAAAATATGAAATAAGTCAGTGAAAAAATAAATAAAAAAACAAGTGGCCTATGAATCAGCTGACCCAGCCACTCATGCAAAAAACTCAGCTTGTACTAATCTCATGGGATAATGCTGCCAGTGTCTTGAAAGCTCTTCTTATCCAGAATCACTTCCTTTGACTCTCTGATGTCAATCCAGGTAGCTGAGAGTATCTTAACCGAACAACTTCTATCAGGGCCCTTCCATCTACTATCTGTCGGAAGCTGGATGAGTTGCTTAAAATAAAGCTTCCTTGTCTTCATTTGTAAAATGGGGATATTGGTGACCACTACATTGTCATTTTAAGAATTAAATAAGATAATGCATGCAAAGTGCTAGGCATGGTATCTGATATATGGTAAGCATATAATAACTCTTCTCTATTATTCCCTAATAAGTCCATGTTGATCTTTCTTATGTGCTCAAATCAAACACTTCAAGTACTCTCGCCACTGCTTTTGTTCTGCATCTGAAAATGAATCTTAGAAGCTCAAATGCTTTGGGAAAATGCTACTTTTATTGTTACAGTAAAACTGTAGTCATTCTGTGCTCATGCTCTTACAACATGTAAAAACTTAAATGAAAATTATATGGTCAAAAAAGCCAATGACACCGAGTTTATGATCCCTGTGTACAGACCGTGGGCTCGTCATGGCTCTGCCACTTACTGAGGGATAGTTACTCTTTCAGTTTTCTTACTTTGAAAATGACAGTGTTGATAATAATTTCCTTGTCACATGCATTTTCCTCATTAGGGAGAAATTAATGTGATAATTTGCTAAGATTGCATGTCTATTCATTGTTTGGTGGGTAAAAGTTAGTTTTAAACCTCTTCATTGGACTAGCTCCTTCCTTTCAGAGCATATGAGTTTATTTCTCCCCTCACGGGGTTATTTTTATTTAACTGTAACTATATGAAATATTTCTCACTCAAACAAGGAGATATATGTGACTACTAAACTGTTACAGAAGTCTGTGTATGTATATACACGTGTGTATATACACAAGCTCATGTGTACACACACACAGACACATGTGTAATCTCAGAGATGTTCCCCAGATTGCGAAGGCCTCAGCAATCTCTCAGTGCCTCATCCTGTGGAGTATCTTATTAGATACTAGGTCAGTTTGTGATTGAAGGGAGACATTTTATCAGTGTTACTTTGGTAACTTATACCCTTTCCTTCTGGAAATGCCTATTATCATCCGAGAAAAGGCCAGTCTGGAGATATAAATAGTTAGAACCTGTGCTATCTTTTGCCTATTTGCTCTCAAATCCATTCTTATCTCCCCCTGATCTTCTCTGTATCCCAAAATACTGAGCAATGCACACTGTCTTTCCCAGACTGCTTTCTGGCTGGTGCCAGTGAAGTCAATGGCAAAGCATTTGATGGTGCGAGGAAGGAAAAAGCCAGGATATTTTTCCCTCTCTTGACTTGGATAGGATTTCTTACAATAGCTACATTTGCTCCTTGGTTCCGTCTTCTGTCAAACAGTTCTGCTCTCTAATGTCACAGGTTCTACCAAGGGTGGTGTCAATTTTCTTCCACCTTTGTGACTAGTTGCTCATACTAACTGCCTCTATTAACTGACTGGATCTTGAATGTTAAGAAATCAAAGGCAACAGGTCACATTGACTCAGCATCAGTTTGAACTTAAAGACAAATCAGTCAGTCCTGACTGGTCATTTAGGTGTTCCAGGTTAAGATAATGACCGATACATGGATGGCTTTTCCAAATAAATTTGCTTTGTTCATTTAGTGTCCCAGCATAGATTTTATCTCAAAAATGAAACAGCTGCTTAATAAGACAAATGAGAGAGAAAGCATTCTGACCTACTTTCTTTATATTTGCTGCTAGTTTTCTGATAGATTATGGTTTTCTCTTCTTATTTTCAAATTCTTATTATCCTCTCAAGAAATCTATGAGGCAGGTATTATTACCATTTTACAATTTTGAAAACTGAAGCTCAGCTTAAACTTTTTCTTAAATAACAAACTGAAATAAACGTGTTTTTTTTAATATAGGTAATCATAGCTATTATATCTTCAGTGCTTTTTCTGTAAACCACATATTGTGCTAATACCATTATACAACATTTAATCTTCCCAAAAGTTTGAGTTGGACTTTAAAGTTATCATTTTTACAGATGAAGAAACTGAAGTTCAGAGAGATTAAGTGAAGCTTAACCTAATGTAAGTCATAGAGACATTTGACACTAGGTCCATCTGACCAGAGAGGAAGGAGTTTGATTAGATCTGTTTCTAAACAAGCTTTTAAATCTGTGATCCCCGATTCATTTTGTATATTTGGTAAAAGACAAATACCGTCAGCCCCAATATTAACTTCTTTTTTTTGTTTTTCTGGGAACTGAGACCTTACATTACTACAGATAGAAATACTAAAGTTGAACAATCTTATTCTGATTTAATAAATATGATTTTTAGTAGAGTAGTAGGAAATGTATTTTTTAAAAATACTGTATATATTTGATTTGCTCTAAGAGTTCTATGGTAATGAGGGCCAAATCACTGGTCATGACCCCAATTCATTTCACGGAAATACGCTGTACATCTAAATTAAATTTAGCTGTTTAGTAAACGCATGCACTTGATTAAGAATGTAAATGATTCAATTCCATTCATCTTTATGACTTGGGAAAAACTCTAAATTGAAATACCTGCTGATGGTAGATTAATATTATGTCTACATATGAAAAACAGCAGTTAGTTTAAATAAGAAGCAAAAATACTCTCCATAGCCCAAATATAAAGTTATAAATGCAAGTACATAACAACAAATCTATCAAAAGAGTGGCAGCAAAAAAAAAGTGTCATAAATAGAGATTTACACCATTACCCACCTCAATGCATACAGAAATAAAAAGATGCAAAAATAGTGGAAATAGCATCATGTGTTTTGTAACTAAGAAAGGGTCCAATATGCATTACAAATAACAAATGCTCACAGCAACACAAATTGAAAGGGTTTACATCAAATTGAAAGGGAACTTTGGGAGCATGTGAAGAAGTTATGAGCACTTTGCAGTGAAGCAGGAAATGAGGTAACTCAGATGATCCCACTAATTTTTGTCAGCATAGAATGGTGAGAGCTGATCATGCTTCAAGAGGACAAAGAATAGCCTATTTCAATCCCAACACTGATGACTGACAACAAATTGGGCTGGAAAAAAAATCTGTGTGTCGAGCAGAAGTTGGAGCACAGCTAACTGAGCTTGAAGAATTTTGTTGCCTTTTCTCGTAAAACAGACTTATAATACAGTTGGATAGTAGCAATTAAAAAGAATTGGAAGAACATGACAGCGCTGCTTATATAGTAAGTAGTCACACACTTAACTGGAAAGCTTCATTTGACATGGATAGCCTGCTGAATAAAGGGAGACTGCCTTGTAGAAACACTAGCCCTTCCTCATTGTTCTGAAGGTCAGGGGTGAAGTTGTCCTGGGAAAATTGAACCAAAATCTACACAATGACTGATAAGCCCCATACTTGTGACCAGATTTAATCACTCCATACCTTTATATATATAAGCAAATAATAAACCCTATTTGATGCTGTTTTTTATTACTATTATTATTGTTATATATAATGGAAATCAGCTGATAGTTTCTTTAGGATTTTTACCTCTGTGATTTTAAGTGAAGTTGGCCTGTGATTTTCTTTCCTTGTACTTTCCCAATCCACTTTGCTAATTAAGGTAACGATAGTTTTATAAAATAAATAAGGTAATTTTTACACTTTTACTATTTGCTGTAACAACTTATATAAGATAGAAATTACATATGCCTTATACTTTTAGGAAAACTTACCTATAAAACTATCCAGGTCTGGGTATCTTTCTGGTGTGTGAGGTGGTCTTTGGATATTATTTCAATGTATTATTTATTAATCTATTCAACTGTTCCTATTCTTTTATATTTTATACTTATTCTTTTATTTTTTAAAATTTTACACTGTATACTTTTCCATTTAATGTTTTTTAACATTTTAACATTGATTTTATACCAATGTTGAGGTATAATTTATATAAAATAAGTATATCCATTTCAAGTGTATAGTTTGATGAGTTGTGATAAGTACACGTGTACACACCAACATATACGCACCCATATAACCACTTTCACCATCAAGATACCCTCAAACCAAAATAAATTATCTTGTACCAATTCCTAGTCAGCCCTAGTCAGTCAAAACCCTCCCACCTCCCACCCCTACCTAGGTCCCAGGCAACCACTGAACTGTTTTCTGTCCCTACCAAATTCATTTGTTTTTTCTAGAGTTTCACATCAATTGTATCATACAGTAAGTATTCTTTTGTGTTTGGTTTCTCTCTCTCAGCGTAATGATTTTGAAATTTATCCAGGTTGTTGTATGTATCTGTATTTTCTTTCATTTTGTGGCTAAGTATTCCATTGAGTGGATATAGCACAATTTATTTACCCTTTCACTTGATGATGGACATAGGGTGTTGTCAGTTTGGGTCTATTAGGAATAAAGCTGCTGTGAGCATTGCTATATAAGGATTTGTGTGTATCTTAGTCAACTCTGCTAAAATAGAACACCACGGAATGGGTGGCTTTTAAACAGCAGGCATTATTTCTCACAGTTCTGGAGGCTGGGAAGTCCAAGGTCAAGGTGCTGGCAAATTTAGTAGGTTCTCGGCTCTTCCCTCTTCCTGGCTTGTAGACAGCCACATTTTCACTGTGTACTCTCATGTCCTTTCCTTGGTGCAAGTGTGTGGGGAGAGAGGAAGCTCTGCTCTCTCTTCCACTTCTTATAAGGGCACTCATCCCATCATGAGAGCTCCACCCTCATCACCTCATCTAAACTTGTTCAAAACTTAATTACCTCCCAAAGGCCCCACCTCCTAATACCATCACATTGGGGGTTAGGACTTCAACAAATAGACACATTTAGCTCGTAACAACATGGATATGTATTTTCATTTCTTTTTTGGGTAAATATCTCAAAGTGGAATTACTGGATTGTATGTGTATAGGTATTTATGCATGTTGTGTGTTCTAAGTGTATGTTTAACTTTTTAAGAAACTGCCAAAGTGTTTCCCAGGTAGATGGCCATCTTATATGCCCCACCCTCATCAGTGCATGAATATTTTAGTTTCTTTGCACTATAAAAAATTTTTACCATTTTTTTTTTATTTTAGCAATTCTAACGTGTATATTGATACTTCATCTCTTCCCACTGTCCAATTACAAAGCCATCCACAGTTTTAGGTATTTGTTACAGCAGCATCCCACTTCCCACTCTCACAATCTGTATTCATTTCCTATGGCTGCCATTATAAATTGCCACAAACTGGTTGACTTAAAACAATACAAATTGATTTCCTCACAGTTCTGGAAGCCAGAAGTTTAACATCAGTTTCACTGTGCTTAAACAAGATGTCAACATGTCTACATTTCCTCCAGAGACTCTCGGGCAGACTCCATGTCTTACCTCTTCCAGCTTCTGGTGACTTTCCTTTGCTTATGGCCAAATCACTCCAAGACTACATCTTCATATTGCTTTCTCCTTTATGTATGTATAATGTCCCTCTGCCTCTCTCTTAGGAAGACACTTGTGATTGGATTTAGGACCCACCTGGATAATCCAGGATAATCTCCACACATCAAGATTCTTAAATACAGCTACAAAGATTCTGTCTCTTTATAAGGTAACAGGACTAATTGGGACTGGATATCTTTCCTCTTACTAGACATGGCCAATTCAGTTTGGGTCAAACTGGCTGTGTGGGGTTCTCATTTAGTTAAATGCAGACTATCAAAGAAGGAGAAAGTGTGTTCTCAGAATTTTCAGAATATACCTCCTTAGCATTGTGATTAACATATAGTAAATTTGCAAAACTTATAGCTCATTTTAATTGATGTTATATCTATCATGGGGCATCTCTGAATAAAAGCTACTATAAGCCTCATCTAAAATACATTTAACTCCTCAGATTATTAGTTAAGAATGAATTTTATTCAATCCTTTTGTGAATAATGTTTTAATTTTTATGTAGTATTTTATAAAAATTTTTATTTTTGTTTTTTCAGTCCTCAAAACTGTATGCTCTATTATATCATCTACTGAGACAACTACAGAGTAATGAATCTTAACACTTAGGCAGTAGAAATTCAGATTTCTCTAAAACTTCAAAGGTTCTTTGAAAGACAGTGTGATAATTATGGTTTAGTTTAACTGTCAAAAATATAAACAATTGCTTGTTAAAAAAAGGAAACATCTTTTGAGAATTTTCAGCAGTTTAAATAAAGTTTTGTTTTTTTTTTTACTTAACATTTGCTTTATAGCAATGTGGAAGAAAACATAAAATTTAGACTCAGAAATCTCTGAAATCAGTTTGAATTTATTTTTAATGCTTTTGATTATTTTAAACTCTCCATTAAAACTGTGGGCAGGCACAATATGCTCATTTTATTTTTTCAAATTCTGTCACTGTCACCCACCAATGAAATACTAAAAGGATTAAGAAGCTGCAGGTCTCACGCACAATCATGTTTAATTAATTAATGAATTAATTTATTAAGCTTGCTCCTGGGAATTGTGACTCTAAATAAAATAGAAACTTTATTCTTATTTTTTAGACTAGCAAAATAAATGGATTGTACTGGGATAATTTTAAAAATATGTTTGTGACACATTTTCTATCATATTATTTTGAACATTTATATGTAAGTAAAAAATATAAATTTATCAGTTCAAGAAATATTAATTTCATGTACTATATTGTAGGAACTGTTCTAGGTACTAGGGATATAGTAGAAAATCAAACAGAATATAACCTGTGTCCTTGTGGAGTTGACATTCTAGAAAAGAAGAAACATCAACAAAGTAAATAATATAAAAAATAGACTATTTTAGATAGCGATAAGTGTATGAAGAAAAATAAAATAGAGAACAAGGATGAGTGGTGATGGGAGATGACATTGCAATTTTCCGTAATGTAATCAGATTAGACTCCATTGAAAAGTGGACATTAAAGAAAAGACCTGAAGGAGCTGAGAGACAGAACCATGTACATATCTGTGGGAACACATTTAACCAGAGGAAACATTAAGTGCTCTGTTTGAGAAACAGTGATAATGCCAGTGTGTCCCAATGGAGTGACAAGAGGTCAAGGGAGTGGTAGAAGATAAGAGTAAAGAATGGGGCCAACTCTGTTGGGTCATATAGGCCACTGTAAGAATTTTGTATTTGACCATGAATGAGCAAGATTTCTTTGGAGGGTTTTAAGCAAAAGAGTAACTTGTTCAGACTAAATTTTAGAAGGATTACTCCCTGTGGAGATGCAACTGATTGGGGGAGGGTTCCAGGGTGGGAGGCGTGTGGGAAGGACTGACATGGTAGACAAGGAGGAAATCATTTAGGAAAAAATTAATGAAATCAATCTGCTGAAATAACTATGCTGATGAGTAAAATCTATAGTGAGTAAAAATTATTTCAAAGCTGACACTCCAGTGAATATAGAATTGCAATTTATATTTTTATTAAACAATACTTAGAAAACTTTCTGGATAATTACTAAATGAGATTAATGTGAATTTTGTTATATGCTTTTGGATCTGATTTGAGAAGAATTAAACTTAAAAGAACAATAATTAGAAGTAGCTAAATTAGGAGATGCTTGAGTTGTTACCTAGTAGGGTTATATATTTTACTCTATTCAAAGTTATTTCCCCAAATATGTCTTGGATGCCACTCTGATACTGAAAAATCTCCTAAAGGCTACTGTTGCATGACTCATTATAATATCTGTCAGAAAGATAATCTTATTTCAAGACTTTTACTGGTTTTCCTTTTACATTTACTTGTCCATATATGCACTATCTAATAAAATAGCCACTAGCCACATACAGCTCTTCAACACTTGAACTGAGGCTAGTCTGAATTAAGATCTGTTTTAAGTGTGAAATACATGCTACATCTCAAATATTTATTATGAAAAAATAATGTAAAATATCTCATTATTAACTGTTTTTATATTTGATTACATTTTGAGATGTAAACCATGTGAAAACATTTTGGACATATTGAGTTAAATAAAATATATAAATAAAATTAATGTTACTAGCTTCTTTTTAGCTGTTTTAATAAGGGTATTAGAAAATTTAAAGGTACATATGTGGGTCAGATTATATTTCTATTGGACAGTGCTGGTCTAGATGCTAGATGAACTCTAAGGTAATTTTTAAAATTATAGTAATATTGTAAGAATAATAAGTACAACATATGAAGTAAAAATAGACTTAGTATAATTGGAGGTTATGTATATGATAATGAAAGTAAAGTAAGCAATTTATCCTGGGAAAAAAAGATAAATTGCTCAATTAGTGAAGTGGTGAAAAATGGATAGCTATGTGTAAAAAATCTTGATATCTATCTATGAGAATCAGAGTTCCCCGTGGTATATCAACATTTAGGAAAAGGAAATTTAAGAATGTAATGTCCCAAGGAAAGGAACTTGAAAGCCTGGAAGATTTTGGACTGAGTGTAATCTCAATATAACCTGTGGCTGCAACAAATTGTTTCAGTCTTTAACTTTTTGCGATTTCTTTGGTATAAATCTTTGTTTTTATTTTTAATACTTCATCATTTTTAGAAGTTATATCAATTATTTCCAGAATAAACTATTCTGTTTAAAACTATAAAACTATATTTTTAAGTAAATTCAACATTATGGCCTGAAAGGTCAAAATGTTCTATTGTTTTCCTTATGTTTCATTTAACAAAACTTCCATTTAAATAAATAACCTTGAATAATATTTTAAGAACTCTTAAATATATATATATAACTATATTTAAGACCCTATATTCTATCTGTGCGCACTGCCCACTTTGGGGTGCAGTTAAGGGGGAGGTGGAATTGAAAAATATTGATAATATACAAATACAAGGATTACAATATTTTGTTTCAATACTAATACATTACAAATTAATTACAAGATTTTAAAACTTTAACCCTTCTTCTGATGCTGTCCTGTCATTTATCATTGGTTTGAATTGACAGAAGCATAAATCCAAATGACAGATTAATAGATGCAAACCGATACTAGCTAACAAAGGTTATACTTCTTTCTAAATGGACCAATCAGTGATAGACCTGAATTCACTGTGTTGGAATTTTGGAGAGGCTGAGTTGGAACATGAATGCCAAATTCTGTCCAGAATCTCATTCTTGTCTTACATTGGAGTGTGTCAAATTGTTCTCAGCTTCTCAATATCCCCACAGCAAGTGGCCCATAAATATTTCCTCCTGCTAGACTCGTAGGTCTTGGAAAATCCTGAGGCTCTGCCTTCTGAAGACTTTCTACTCATCCTTTCTGTACTTCTTGTAGAAGCTCTGATTTCTAGCTCTTCTGCCTCATATGAACTGGCTATTCTTTCAGTGTCTGTCTTTGTGCAACATACAAACTTCAGGATATCTTTAATACGTGCTCTACAGCTTTGTGCCAGCATCTTTGGCTTCTGAGTTCAGCCTCAGTTCTTGAGAATTCAGCCAGTGAAGTGGGACCTCTGGAAACATAATTTTATCCAAGAGAGGTGTGATAGAAGAACTTGGATGAGGAGAGCAAAGATTAGTGTTCAATAGTAGTGATTCACTGTGTTTGGATAGTATTTTTTAAAAACTTTTTACTGGAGTATAGTTGATTTACAATGTTGTGTTAGTTTCAGGTGTACAGCAAAGTGAATCAGTTATACATATACATATATTCATTCTTTTTTAGATTCTTTTCCCATATAGGCCATTACGGAGTATTGAGTAGAATTCCCTGTGCTATAAGTAGGTCCTTATTAGTTATCTACTTTTTTATGTATAGTAGTGTGTATATGTCAATCACAATCTCCCACTTTATCCCTCCACCCCCCACCCCCCGCCCCGTTACCTCCTGGTAACCATAAGTTTGTTTTGTACATCCGTAACTCTATTTCTGTTTTGTAGATAAGTTCATTTCTACTGTTTTTTTCTTTTTTAGATTTCACATATAAGCAATTATCATATGATATTTGTCTTTCTCTGACTTACTTCACTCAGTATGACAATCTCTATGTCCATTCATGTTGCTGCAAATGGCATTATTTCATTCTTTTTTATTGCTGAGTAATATTCCATTGTGTATATGTACCACAACTTCTTTATCCACTCCTCTGTTGATGGACGTTTAGGTTGCTTCCATATCCTGGCTATTGTAAATAACACTGCAGTGACCATTGGCGTGCATGTATCTTTTCGACTTATGGTTTTCTCCAGATATATGCCCAGGAGTGGGATTGCTGGATCATATGGTAGCTCTATTTTTAGTTTTGTAAGGAACCTCCATACTGTTCTCCATAGTGGCTGTATCAATTTACATTCCCACCAACAGTGCAAGAGGGTTCCCTTTTCTCTACACCCTCTCCAGCATTTATTGTTTGTAGATTTTTTGATGATGGCCATTCTGACTGGCCTCATTGTAGTTTTGATTTGCATTTCTCTAATAATTAGTGATGTTGAGCATCTTTTCATGTGCTTTTTGGCCATCTGCATATCTTCTTTGGAGAAATGTCTATTTAGCTCTTCCGCCTATTTTTTGATTGGGTTGTTTTTTTGATATTGAGCTGCATGAGCTGTTTGTATATTTTGGAGATGGATAGCATTTTATTATTGCAAAATTTCTTCACATATTTTGTCTCACTTGCACATAACATTTTCCACAACGCTGTGATCTGAGCAGTAAATGTTTTAATCTTCTGTCATAGAGAAGTAGACAATGAAGTTTCAGAGCAGTTAAGCCCAAAGTCAGAACAATATTTAGTGATGTTCCCCAAACTTGAATCATCCTCTTCAGGCCCTTAACTCAGTACTGTTTTCACCCTCTGTATCATCTCTACCAAAAAATAGAGACCAGATTACAATTTTTGTTGTTATAATAAAATAACTTGAAAGCTTCTCTATATAATATAGTCCTTCAGTTGGTTACGTGCTTGTAGAGTGTAACATGTCTGTTATCAAGATTCATATGTTAATTGAAAAGAGTTTTAGCTAAGTGGAATAGCATTTTTGGGGAATTCTTGCCTCATCCAGTCACAACTAGTGACCACATTATTCATAGCCAATATAAAGTGGACAAAAACATTTTCTAAGTGAGTAAAGGAGAGTATAATGCTAGCATTCAAGTAACACTTTCCATTACAAGATGAGGAGAAATAACTTTCAAATGAAAGCCACAAAAAAGTCATATCATTTTTTTCCCAGTATTTTATTCAGAAAAAAGCTCCCTTGGGCTATGTGAACTGTCTGAATACAATAGAGCTAAGTGAGGAACAAGTAATTATACAGAAATAAGTGACAAAAGTGTTAGTCACAACTAAAGCATCAAAAGTAAGTACTAAAGGAGCAGAAATGTGGGCTGAGGGGTGATCACCTGTAGAGTTTTATAATACTATTGGTAAGCCTTTTGAACACTTTCTAGGTAGATCATTCAATCCAATGGCCATCAAGGGTGATAACATTGAGAGTATGCTTCATGTTCTATTTCCAACCAGAGAACAAATCCAATGACGGAAGTGATGAAATTATATCTATTTGTAAAATAGTTAGTCTCACTTTACATGTGGCTCCAGCACAAGTAAAGGAACACATTCTGTCTTAGAGTGTTTCTTTCAGTGTGTATGAGCCAGACATATGAGACAATTTTAAACACTTGTACTAATCACTTTTGGTCCACAAGTCTACATTATAAGATTGATACTAGGTGATAGGGTAGTAAAAAGTTACTAGTAAAAGAAGTCTTCCTTAAAACCATTCATAATATTATATTTCTTACTCTTCAAATATAATCTGTAAAATTATTTAAATTTTGAACTTGAAAATTTTGTCATGTATCAAAAAGAAGTTGATCAAAAATATGGGTGCCAAATGAATTGAAATTTTTAGTTTCAAATTTGCTGCAATACATTAAGGTAACTTCACAGGACATAAAAGACGTATGTTATAACAAAGGCCCATACATATGATATGTGTCTTCTCCCAAGCCACGTTTAAAAATCATATACAAGAAAGTCACATTTGCTATGTTTTTGCAATTTCTGATAATAAACATTTGTTATTTTATAACTTGATAAAGCTAGTTATATTTCCCTAAATATTTGAATTCCAGTGATTATTTGAATAAAAGCAATTAGAATATATGGATCCCTGGAACCACATTCTAACAGGGCCACAATCAGCTGGAAATGACTTGTGAGGCTCCTTTCAACTGGATGTGTACCCCACTCTCGTAATAATCTCTCTCAGTCTTTATTTTTCTTACTTGTACTTACTATATTCATTTTATTTTCCCACTTGTATCATAGCTATTTATGTTTTTATTGCCTAATCCAGAAATTCTATAAGGAGCTTCTCATCTTTCACTATGTTTGATTCATGAGGCTTCTGGTTAAAACACATTGAAATCTATAATTTTATGCTTTTTTTTTTGTGATAGCTAAAATATTTTGAAATTGAAAACAAGTAAACCCCATGAAATACTTAAATTCTGGTATTAAATGCATGACTTTAAAAGCCAATAGTTGACTTTTAAAATAAATTAAATGAAAGAGAACAAATAAAGAAATAATGGATATTAATTTACATGGTATGAATGCAATGTATGTTATTACAACGCTTTAAAAGGTTACGAGCTTAACTTTATCTAGATAATACAACTAAAGTTTGTCAAACCATTATAAATGTTTCATGTTTATAAAAATGGTTTGCCTTTTATAAAAAATAGAAGGAAAAATGTAACTAACTTGTATTGAACTCGACTTATATGCCTGACACTATTAAACATACATTCTATACTATTATGACCTTGTCCCCTGTCCCTCAGATACCTTATATCTGTTCTTCTTTTCCTCTCCTTTGCTCAGCAGGCTAACACTTCAGACCATATCACCTGAAATATGTTGCAAATTCGCTTTCTGACTGCATTCTACTATTATCTTTATAGAGTTATTAAAGATAATGAGAGCATCATATTAAATGATGACATTTTCCAAAGTCTAAAAATTAGGAGACCAGTGGAAAAGTCATGAATGTAAATGTATTAAGTTGGCCCTCCATATCTGCAGTTTCCACATCTATAGATTCAACCAACGTTGGATCAAAAATATTCAGAAAAAAATCCAGACAGTTCTAAAAAGCAAACCTTGAATGTGTCTTGCTGCATACAGGCAACTATTTACGTAGCATTTAGATTGTATGAGGTATTATAAGTAATCTAGAGACATCATTTTATATAAAGGACTTGAGCATCCACTGATTTTGGTATGTGAGGGGAATCTGGAATGAATCCCCTTGCAGATACAAAAGACATGACTGTATATTTGGTTTCTACTCTTGGTTATTGTATTAGTTTCCTAGGACTGCTATAACAAAGAACTACACACTGGGTAGCTTAAAACTACAGAAATTTCTTGTCTCCCAATTCTGGAGACTGGGCATTTGAAACTGAAGTGTTGGCAGGGCCACATTTTTTCTGAAGGTTCTAGGGTAGCATACTTCCTAGATTTTGGTGGTTTCCAGAAACCCTCAGAGTTTCTTAGCATGTAGGTGCATCACTGCAATCGCTGCCTTCATCTTCACATCGCGGTCTCCCTGTATTTCTTCATATCATCTTCCCTCTGTGTGTGTCTGTGTCCAAATTTCCCTTTTCTTATAGGGACAGCAATTATTGTGTTAGGCAATGCTCTTATCCAGTATAACCTCATCTTAACTTGATTACATCTGCAAAGACTTTTTAAAAGTAAGATTATATTCACTGGTTCCAGATACATGTGAAGTTTTTTTGTTTTGTTTTTTTTTGGAGTGGGCACTATTTAACTCAGTTCAATTACTAAATATTTGACACTGGGTATGCATTTTGTACCTAAAATTTCTCATCTATCAAATGGAAACCAAAAAGAAATGTCTCCATTTTTTCCAAGCCAAATCACAGCAGGCATTCCAGATACTCTCTGGGAAAAGTTTCAGTAGAAGCATCTCCAAATAAGAATATCTGGAGATGACAGTCCAGAGAATTGAAATTCCCTGATCTTCACCCTATTTGACTTCGCACCATTGCCAGGCCTATGTCCCTTTTGTGAAATATACCCAAATCCTTTTTCTTGTTTTTCCTTAATATAGTTCAAAATGGGAAGCTTTTCTAAAATAATTTATAAATTACATGTAACAAAAAAAATGAGTAGAGAAAATCAAATAACATAGAAATCAATGTGTGCATACACAAACATGCAATTGTTTCCTGAATTACCATATTCCATGTCTGATTTATTTTAACTTCCTCAGAATTTAACTCTTTTTTCCAGTTCTGTTTTTTCTTCTCCTGTAGGAATCTTATTGGAGAAATCTTATTCTCCAACATGTTTTGGAGGTACAATGACGTTAAGGTAATTCTCAACACATGATTCAGTACCTAGTAGAAGGCCTGAGTTCAGTTAGTTGATTAGATAGGTAAATTGGCTAGATAAATAAAAATAGATTTACACTTCTCTAGATACTTAGCATAGAAAGAATCTCAGAGATTTTTCCTATGATGTCTGTTCTGATGGAGTAGTAGCTGAAATTTTTTGCTTATGTTATGACTTACAAAAGCCTTTCTCAATTTCTGGCAATTGTGCCAAAATGTACTCAGTCCTCATTATTCATGTATTCCATATTTGAGAATTTGCCTACTTGATAATTCTGTTTGTAACCCCAAAGTCCATAGTTACAGTACTTTCGTGGTCATTTATAGATTTGCTGGATTGACAAAAAGTTTGAGAAACCTGACAGGAATGTTTCCAGCTGTGGTCACACAAGGTGATGGTTTGCCTTCTTGTTCCAGTTCTGGTACTGTAAATAAGTGTCCTGTTGCAGTTCTATACAGTGTTACATGTTTTCATTTTTCTTGTGATTTTGCTATTTAAAATGCCCCCCAAGCATAGTACTGAAGTCCTGTGTAGCTTTCCTAAGTACAAAGATGCTGTGATGTGTCTTACAGGGGAAATATGTGTGTTAGACAAACTTCATCCAGGCATGAGTTACATTGCTATTGGTCATGAGTTCAGTGTTATGTATTGATCAGTTTATGAAAATTCTATGACCAGAGGCTCACAGGCACCTAACTTTGTATATCATCTAGGAGCAGTGGTTCAGTAATTACTAATTCAGGGTTCACAGTGGCTTTAGAGAACATAACTATCACAAATAATGAGAATCAACTATACAAGTTACAAGAAATCCAAATCGGAAAAGAAGAAATAAAGCTGTCACTGTTTGCAGATGACATGATACTATACATAGAGAATTCTAAAGATGCTACCAGAAAACTACTAGAGCTAATCAATGAATTTGGTAAAGTAGCAGGATACAAAATTAATGCACAGAAATCTCTTGCATTCCTGTACACTAATGATGAAAAATCTGAAAGAGAAATTAAGGAAACACTCCTATTTACCTTTGCAACAAAAAGAATAAAATACTTAGGAATAAACCTACCTAAGGAGACAAAAGACCTGTATGCAGAAAACTATAAGACACTGATGAAAGAAATTAAAGATGATACAAACAGATGGAGAGATATACCATGTTCTTGGATTGGAAGAATCCACATTGTGAAAATGACTACACTACCCAAAGCAATCTACAGATTCAAGGCAATCCCTATCAAATTACCAATGGCATTTTTCACAGAACTAGAACAAAAAATTTCACAATTTGTATGGAAACACAAAAGACCCCGAATAGCCAAAGCAATCTTAAGAAAGAAAAACAGAGCTGGAGGAATCAGGCTCCCTGACTTCAGAGTATATTACAAAGCTACAGTGATCAAGATAGTATGGTCCTGGCACAGAAACAGAAATATAGATCAATGGAACAGGATAGAAAGCCCAGAAATAAACCCATGCACATATGGTCACCTTATTTTTTATAAAGGAGGCAAGAATATACAATGGAGAAAAGACAGCCTCTTCAATAGGTGGTGCTGGGAAAACTGGACAGCTACATGTACAAGAATGAAATTAGAACACTCCCTAACACCATACACAAAAATAAACTCAAAATGGATTAAAGACTGAAATGTAAGGCCAGACACTATAAAACTCTTAGAGGAAAATATAGGCAGAACACTCTATGACATAAATCACAGCAAGATCCTTTTTGACCCACCTCCTAGAGAAATGCAAATAAAAACAAAAATAAACAAATGGGACCTAATGAAACTTAAAATCTTTTGCGCAGCAAAGGAAACCATAAACAAGACGAAAAGACAACCCTCAGAATGGGAGAAAATATTTGCAAATGAAGCAACCGACAAAAAATTAATCTCCAAAATTTACATGCAGCTCATTCTGCTCAATATCAAAAAAACAAACAACCCAATCCAAAAATGGGCAGAAGACCTAAATAGACATTTCTCCAAAGAAGATATACGGATTGCCAACAAACACATGAAAGGATGCTCAACATCACTAATCATTAGAGAAATGTAAATCAAAACTACAATGAGGTATCACCTCACACCCATCAGAATGGCCATCATCAAAAAATCTACAAACAATAAATGCTGGAGAGGGTGTGGAGAAAAGGAACCCTCTTGCACTGTTGGTGGGAATGTAAATTGATACAGCCACTATGGAGAACAGTATGGAGGTTCCTTAAAAAACTACAAATAGAAATACTATAGAATCCAGCAATCCCACTACTGGACATATACCCTGAGAAGATCATAATTCAGAGAGAGTCATGTGCCACAATGTTCATTGCAGCACTAATTACAATAGCCAGGACATGGAAGCAACTTAAGTGTCCATTGACAGATGAATGGATAAAGAAGATGTGGCACATATATACAATGGAATATTACTCAACCATAAAAAGAAACAAAATTGAGTTATTTGTAGTGAGGGGGATAGACCTAGAGTCTGTCACACAGAGTGAAGTAAGTCAGAAAAAGAAAAACAAATGCCATATGCTAACAGATATATATATGGAATCTAAAAAAAAGTTCTGAAGAGCCTGGGGGCAGGAGAGGAATAAAGATGCAGACCTAGAGAATGGACTTGAGGACACGGGGAGGGGGTAGGGTAAACTGGGACGAAGTGAGAGAGTGGCATGGACTTATATACACTACCAAATGTAAAATAGGTAGCTAGTGGGAAGCAGCCGCATAGCACAGGGAGATCAGCTTGGTGCTTTGTGGCCAAGAGGGGTGGGATAAGGAGGGTGGGAGGGAGGGAGACGCAAGAGGGAAGAGGTATGGGGATATATGTATATGTATAGCTGATTCACTTTGTAATAAAGCAGAAACTAACACACCATTGAAAAGAAATTATACTCCAATAAAGATGTTAAAAAAAGAAAAACTATACATATTACTCTTTCACTGAGAGGCATTTTATTCAACAAAATATGCTCAGAAAGCTTGGGGAAATGGAAGTAATGTTTATTTAATTGCCACCTCTGTGAATACAGTATTTTTTTTGTAAATAGTCCATAGGCTTTAAACATTTTCATAAACTGCTTTTATCTGCAGATTTAATGAATTCATTTTAATGAGGAATATCTGCCATATAGTTTATTAACAGGCAAGTCCTCTTTGCCAAAACAATTAGTTGGATCAGAATAACTTTCTGTCAGAAAAAAAGTCTAAGTGTTTCAATTAAAGTAAATATATTAATAATCTTTTTTGAGGAGTAGTATAAAAAAAACAGTGAAGAATACATTGTAGACTCTTTTGCAAAATATATAACTAAAAATAATCAAGTCAAATATTTAAATAGTTATTTTAACTTACATATTTTATAACAAGTTAAGTGCCAATAATAAATAAATTATTTCTCATTTTTTTACTTCAATAGTATAATATAATGTAATGTAACATAACATAACATAATAAAATATATAGTGAAAATTAGAAATTTTCAAAGACTGTCAGTATCAAAGACTGACAAAAGGTCATAGAATTCCTTTTGCAAAGTTGTGTGTGTGTGTGTGTGTGTATGCATACACACCTATCAAAATTTGATTTTTATTTATTGAGAATAATTAACCAAGACTAAAGTATAAAGATCATAAATAACTCAATTTCATAGGACTTCATTTACAAGCTTTTCTTATATATTTAATAAAAAAGAAGTGTATATAATTCTAAAAACAAACTGGTTCAACAGTTAGTGTATATATATATATATTATTTTATTGACGATAAAAAATAAAATCATTTCACAAGTTGTAGTAAGATGAAGATTGGCTATAATTGGAATATTTATTCCATATGATATGATTTGATATATCAAACCTCAACTACATTGAAAATGCAAAAAAATATATAATAATTTTATCCTTATGTTTCTCTAATGGTTTTAGAAAAATTTAGTACTTTTGGAAAATAATTCAGTTACATGTAAAAGAATCTACATCACCAGTCCCTACTTCAGCTATTCAAATGTGGTTTCCTTTCAGATATTGACATATTTTAGAAATGAGAATTAAGAATATTTGAAATAATTTATTGTATTTAAATATGTAGGGAGTAGGTAGAAACATTTTTAGCATTCTGTGTTTCTCATTGATGCTCTCATTACATTCATGGGAATTCTCCCTCAAGAATACTTATTAAAAATTGTCTGGAAAAAGAAGGGGCAAATAAATACTTCCTTAGAGTATTTATTGAAAATTGTCTGAAGAAGGAAGAGGAAATGTTTTTAAGTAAAAATTGTATTACTCCACCCACTACCATATATATGCACTCCAAACATACCAATGCAGGTCAAAATGCTCCTTTTGCTATGTTAAACCATAACAAAAATTATTCAAGACAAGAAAGAAAGCCTTAATGTTTATAGCATTGTGGTCAGTCACTAAAGAGAGTTCCTCTTGTTTAGAGCCTGGAAAATATTCTCATGGAATGATAGCATGTTATGATCTGGATTCAGTGAGTGATACGTGTTTCTTTTGTAAGTGATATGAAACGCTATTAAGAAAACAGAAGATTTCTCAAAAAGATCAAATTTAGGACAGAATCCATATGAAAGTCAAAGATTTACTTTAAAACCAGTTCTTTGTTTACTTTTTTTCTTAAGTTTTTCATTACTATTCCTTGGAAAGTCTTGTTTCTTACACCCAGATATACAGTTGTACACTCTGTATTTCTAAATCCTGGTTTAAAGAATTTGGCTAAACTTGTCTATGACTTTCTAGGATGTTGATCGGTAGCATTGTGATTTTTTTTCTTATAAGAATTGCTGAACATCCCAAGCATGGGTACAAAGATACTAAATGATGGAGTGATTCAAATCTGGATTTTACTGGGTAGCTGTGTCAGAGAGATACAAAGGAATAGTTGAACTGAAATAATATACCATGAAATCAGTTAGGCTAGATGGAGGCAGAAAAGTTCTTAGAGACTGAGAGAATGTAGGGACTGAAAACCTGGATCCCTGTGAGGTTAAAGATCAGGTCTTTTGGGGTGACTATAAGAGAGACCCAAAGGGAAATAGCAGACAGTTTTTGGAAAGTGGTATTTTCTAATATAACTTTTTAGAAATGGAACAATTTAGAATTAGCAAAAGTGCTGTGGTGTGGCCATGAGATTGGGTGGCTAAAAGTGAACAGAGGAATTAACAGGAACATAACTTGAGAAATTTAAGAAGCTAAGAGAGTAGGCCATTGTTTGAGTCATCTCTGAATGAGTAATAGAGCTGTAGTAGAGAGGAATGCAGTGAGCCAGGGCTAAAAGTTCTTTTCTGAAAGAGAAGGAGTGATCAGGAGGTCAGTAGTGACAGAGACAAAGGGGAGTTCAGATTGCCTCAGTGTCAGTGGAGGAACATGTTAATATGAGCATCGTGGCAGAAGAGTCTGGAAGAAGCACTTGGGAAAGGTAGAATGCTGACCTTCTCTTTGAAAGCTGAGTCATGTGTTGTGTAAAGCCTCCACTCTGGGAAGCTCTGGGAAAATCAGTGGTCCCAGGAAGGGACCAGGATCCAGTTACAGCAAGAGGGTGGAGGGGGATTCTCAGGAAAACGGTCAAGGTAGGTTTTGATTTTTTAATTATTTTTTTAAAAAACATTTTTCTTACAAGGAGAGAAACATTTTAGGGAACATGGTAAAAGGTTTAGAAGAAATGAAATTAAGTTAGGGAGAAAGAAGTATAGATTAATTTGAGGATAAAATTTCAGGAGAAGAAAAATGACTAGGGAATTTTATATTTTGTATGATGATTAAGACCTGATGGATTTAGTAACTGGGCCAATGACTAATAAAGAGTAATCTCAGAAATACTCTGGTGGGTAGGATGTGGTGTAGGGGATATGGTGTAGGGTAGGGTAGGGTAGAGATAAGAGCACATTACTCCTAGGTTCCCTTGACACAGAGGGTAAGTAAGGCCACTCAAGTTGCTGGCTGTTCTCTGTGATCTGGGGATACCTTCTGGGACCCTGGTCATCTTGGTACCCATAGAGGAATTAGCAGAAAGCCTGGTAATCAGCTTCCTACTCTAGACACCAAGGTGGACCAAGCAGAGTTCAGAGCGCAGAACTTCTCCTTTTTCAGTAAAGAAATCTGTTTGCCAACGAATGTCATGGGTCTCTAGATTAGCTCTAAGTGCTGCTGGAGATACTTCTAGAAAGATAAACACCAAAAGCTCCTTATCTTGCACCTGAAGCTCTCATCCTCTTCATGAGGAGGTCTTGGAGAAGCTAAGCCAAGAATCCTTAAAGAGTAATTTATACTCAAATTGTTGTCCCAGGACTAAAAGAACTAATCCTCAATTGAAATTATATAGAAAAATAATTGAGAGGAGTTATAAATAAGCTAAGAAGACATTCTTTATGGATAATAAAAAACAAAAAGCTGAAAGTGTATTTTTTGTTTTTTTCTCAAATTTTAAATTTATGCATATACTTTATACTAATTATTCAGGGCTTGATGGCCATAGAGTGAGAAAAATAAGAAAAATATTTTCTTGCGTTACCTTCTTCATAGAGGTTAAGACCTCAGTGTACTTACTTATAAATTGAGTGTACCTATATCTTAGGCTTACTGTAGCTCTGAAATGAATGATTCTCTTTGTGGAAGAAAATCAAACACAGTACCATTCACACACATCTTTATTTGAAAATGCCAGGCTTGAGACTGGCAAAGGAGCTGAGGATCTAACTTGGGAAAGCATGGCTGACTGTTTTACAGGGCTTCACTAGGAGGAAGCCAAGTAAGATTAGGCTAGTTTTGAGACTAGATGGTCAGGGATAGTACTCAGAAGAGGAAGAAATTAGTTTTGCAGATCAACAGCCATTGTTTGGGCTCTTTGGATTTTCTCAAGGACGAGAGAAAGGGAGAGTCTGAGGCTAAGGTCATGTGCTGTTGGGAGCGAAGGAACAGCTGCCGGGGACAAAGACATCCAAGAACCACAGTGGATGTTTCTTTGTACTCAGAGTCTCTCATTCTCTTCTTTTCATATTTTATCAGTCAATAAATTTAAAAATAAATAAATCAGCTTATAGCCTCAGGAATACTATAAACCAAATGTGAAATTTGGGTTTAAGGCCCATTTGAAGTTCAGGTTTCTTTTTATTCTGGAAATAAAACTTTGCTCTTTTGAATAAATTATAGGGTCAGTTTTGAATCTATGTGTAGTATAGGTTCAATGTCTGAGTCAATTATTCATTCATTAATTTATTCTTTCATCCATTTACACATATTTATTGGAGACTTTCTGTGTGCCAGCCTGTTGTAGGCACTCAATAAACAGAGAGAGAGAGAGAGAGAGAGACCCCTCTTAAAGAGCTTGTGTTTTTAAACTAGTAGTTATATGTTGTCAAGCACAATGACCTAATAATAAATTAGTGTATCAAGCTATAATAAATCACCAAGCTTAACAACTGCTAATTGTCAAAATGTAAATTTTAAGTTATTTATTGATGAATGTCAATTTCAAGCAAGAAGGGATCTTCAAACATGTAATCTACCTCACATATCTTCTGTCTGCCTCATGTAGCTTCTATCTGTGGAGTCACTCCTTGCTCCAAGGAGAGGTTTAAACATTATGGAGTCAATGACTTTTTAGTACCAAAAAATTACTTAGCTGCAACATGAGTACTCGAAACATAAAATTTGTAACAAACAAGACTTTTTCTTAAATCATGAGATGTCCTTAGTTTTCCAAATAATCTATCATGTTAAAAATTTTCCTTTAATAACAGTTTTGAAAGAATGCATGTAACAAAAGCTAGAAAGTTGAATAAGAGTTTCAAATGGACCCCACAACCCTCTATAAAAGTCTTACTCATCTTAGGAAGAAGGGGAAAAAATCTTGTAAAAGACTGAATAGTCCTGAGGAAACTTCAACTTCCATGACCAATACTCACTGACCTTGGCTGTTTTATAGGGGGTCACATTTTATTTTTGTACAGATAAACTGCTGAATGATATCTGCTATGCATTAGGAGAAAAAGCATTTTTCTGCATTTATCATGCTACTGTTAACACTCCTTCTAACCCCTGCTCGCTGATGTGTTCATTTCTGTTTTCAGCTTAGACTAGAAGTTCAGTTTGTCCCGTTGCTTCTTACCATAAGTCAGAGATTTAACACAACACAATTTCCCTAGCTGGAAATCTTAACTCATTCTTCAACCTCAGAGAAAAGGGATTCGGAGCATGTTTAACACATCATTTATGCATTTTATATTTAACCGCTTCTAGTGAAAATAAAAATTATACTGAATATTGAGTCATCTGTATTCTATTAGCACTAAAACATTACACAATGGAGTTTTCCTTTGTTCAGTGTTTTGCTTTTTTCTCCTTACCCCCTCCCCTTTTTAACTACTTGTATATGATGTTTTTTTCCCCCTGCGGTTTTGGTTCCAAAATTTAGTTTCTTAATAGAGAGATGTACAAACAAATGGTGTTTTCAAGTAACAAACAAGATTTTCACTTGGGAGGATATAAATTTGATCATCCTCTGAAAGCATTTCTTAGGGCTTGCAGAATAAAGGTAAAGGGTTCCAATCTCATTAAAGTGTTCACAGTAGTCTCCAAAATCTTCAAATCTTAATGAAGGGAGTAGCTAAAGAGTTTAGACCCTATCATAATTTTGGTGGGAAAAGTTTGGCTCCATTTTGTTTGCAAGGACCAAAATTAGCAATGCCAGGAAGATTCAAGAATAATTGTGCAATTCTAAAGGCAAAATTTGGCTTGTAATATGCTGCCAATTGAATTCTATGTTAATCCTTATGATAACTCTGAGTCAGATTAACTCTGACCTCAATTTATTTCCCTCATACATTTGTGTAATGACTTTTCAGTGCTTGGCATTTCTTGAATTTTTAGTTATGTGTTGGCAATAGTCCTCTTTTGCAAAGTTTTTTTTCTTAAGAAGATATAAGAAGATATGTATGTGTGTGTGTGTTTGTGTGTGTGTATGTTTGTGTGTGTTTGCCATAACATATAACACTGTATAAACCAAACCTGACTAACTAGTATTTAAAATGCTATTTATAAAGGTTGATAAGAGATTGGATTTTTGTTCGTTTGTTTCTGCTTCTTATGCACCTTGTATTTTCCTGATCTTTTATTAATCTCTTTATGGTGGAGTTCGCCAATCCTATTATTATGTTGACTGTGTGAAATTAAAGTGAATTTCCTTCAAAACTAGTATAAAACTTTTAATTTATTTGACACACACTTCTTTAAGACTGTATGATTTATGCTACCATAATTTTCATTTCTGGTGCCTTCATTAGTATCCTGTGAATTGTTTTACTTAACACACATCCATTCTTCCTATTCCTCTGTCTAGCATAACAATGACAGGGGTGAGGAAGGAATGAGAGATGAGATGAATGATGACTTATTTCTCAGCATCTTAGAATGAAAGGACTGTTGACTTCTCTTGTTTATATTGCCACTTTTAACCTTATATTGAACTAGTATAGCTTACTAATTTGTCAGTTCAATGTAATTAACACTTATTGAACATACACTAGGTGCCATGTTACTTGTGCCATAAGGAACAGCACATTCAGAAGTTCATGATCCATCCAGTAACCCTACTTCTGAGTATACAGCCAAAGGAAATGAAAACGGAGTCTCCAAGTGATAGCTGCACTCCCATGTTCACTGCAGCATTATTCACAATAGCCAAGAATTGGAAACAACCTATGTGTCCATCTATGGATGAATGGATAAAGAAAATATGGCACACACACACACAATATTATTCAGCAAGAGAAAGGAGAAAATTCCTGCCATTTGTGATGACCTGGATGGACCTTGAGGGTATTATGCTAAGTGAAATGGCAGATGGAAAAAGACAAAAACTCTATGATATCACTCATATATAGAATCTAAAAAAGCCAAATTCTTAGAGAATAGAGTGGTAGTTACCAGCAGCTGGAGGTGAGGGAGATGGAGAAATGTTGGTTAAAGGGTACAAACTTCCAGTTATAAGATGAATAAGTTCTGGGGATCTAATGTACAGCATGGTGATTACAGTTAATAATATGGTATTATATACTTGGAAGTTGCTAAGAGAATAGATCTTAAATTTCTCACCACAAAAAAGAAATGGTAGTTGTGTGATGTGATGGTGTTAGCTGATACTGCGGTGGTAATCATTTTGCAATATATGTATATCAAATCACATTGTATACCTTAAACTTACACAGTGTGTCATGTCCATTATATCTCAACAAAGCTGGGGGAAAAAAGGAAGTTCAGGACCCAGTGAGGGAGAGAAACTGAAACATAAATGTTCTGATTCAACAGATATATTTCAGTGATAAGTAGAAACACAAAATTCTCTGAAAGTATTCAGTAGGGAAAACTTGATTTTACCTGGGAAGATTCTAGAAAGGCTCCACAAAGAGAGGGAATTGGGAAACTCTCCATATTCTTCACCCTGCTTGCTATGCCATGTTCTTTTTCAAGTTAAGAGGGCCCACTGATAGCCATGGAAATTTGTCCTTTCACTGGACACTGGTGTTTTCTAGAGTCGAGTGCCACACTTCCAAGTGTGGTGTAGTATGAAATCCCAGACTCCTAGGAAAGATGATTATTAGCTAAGTTCATCAAAAGTACTCCATCCAGGACTTAGGCCAGATAATATTGAGGTAGTTGAACTGTCAGTAAGAAAGGAGTTTGAGACAAAATTCTATTTAGAAAAAAAAATTCGAAGAGAAATGGACAGGGGAACCATTCCTCAGAGCTGACTTGCCTATGGAAAGTTTACTCTATTCCATAACTTAAAGAAGCTTAAAGTCTCTCTACTATTTGCCATCAAAAGACACAAATTAACTCAACCTTGTGTTTTAAGAGTGATTTACCTTTGATATATTAAGTTGCAGGATGTCATTCCCAAGCAGAGCCTATAGTCTCAGGAAAAGAATTTCAGAAGAGCATGGCCAGCCAACACATAGAGGTCAATATTCTCAAACAGTTGGTTCATGTTAGAATGATGTAATGAAAGAATAGAATGGTGGGATGGGGCAATATCGTGGAAGCATTTAAAGAAATGTATGCTTTATGCAATAGGTAATGACTTAAATGTTCATTTAAGGCCTGTGGAGCAATAGAAGTTGAGACACAGAGCACATACATCTTGGTTTGCCTGGGAATATCCAGCTTTATGCTTATGGTCCTGATGTAATTATTTATAGTGGCCTCTTAACATTCTCAAAGGTATTTCAGTTTGGAGGATTAATTAGATGGTCAGTCTAGTTAGAATACTTTTCCTTGGGAGGCTGTTCATTATTTCTTTACATTTGCCTGTGGATCATTTATTTTAACGTGACTGTATCTAGTTTTCTATATAACACCATACAAGTTGGGATTGATATGAAGAGACGGATTTCTGAAGTTCATGCTGTTAGTTTGGTTCCAACTCCTTTGATGCACTTACTGAAAATGCTTAATTTCAAAGCACATACTGGCTCCTAGGAAGTTTCTCAGCATAATAATTAGTCAAATTTGGACAATACATGGCCTCCTTAGTTACTCCTTTAAGCATTTGCAATACAAATATCTATTTGTAGAATAGATTCTTTCTGCTGCTAATAAATTTGTAGTTGATAAAAGAGAGAGCTGTATTTTTGTTAACAGTTAGCATTTGCTGCCCTTAAATAAATACACTGAAGTGTTGGTGGCCTGAGGCTGAATGGCAACAGCCTTCAATATCATATGGATTGCAAAGAATGTAGTACAATTTCTTCTCTCACCATGCAACTTCCTAATGTAGTCAGAGGCATTTTTTTTATGCAAATGACCTATTTAAAGATAACATGTATACAAAGGAAAGTGATGGAAGGTCATCTCTAAGACTGGACAGATGGATGAAAAATTCCACAGAGTATTTTGCCAAGCACCTGGCATTATATGAATGACAGCTGATGGTTAGAATCATAAAGAAGAATTTGTATTATCACGGGTGACAGTATGACTAATAGAAGAGGTTGCTTATTACAGAATTGGTCAGTTTCCGTTCAGCTACGCTAAGGATCCAAGGGCTGCAGAAAATGAATACAAGGCACACGGTGTTTTCTTAGGGGAACTAAATGAAGGTGGGAGGAAGAGGGGAGGAAGTCTTTCTGAGGGTGTAACGACTCACAGCAGGCTGGAGATGTGTGCTGCTGAGAAGATGCTCACAGCACAGTTTCAAAGTTGCAGAGAAAATAAGAGAAAACGGACCCTTAAGACAGATTTTTGTGTCACTTTTCTAACAACACTCGACCACAGCATTTTTTGGAAGTACGAAAAATCCCATGGATGTGGGCTTCATTATGATATGCATCACCGTTCTCTAGATAATAATATGCCATCAGGCATCCTGGCTGAGTATTTTAAGAAGACAACAGTGCAGCCTGTATCTGTGCTTCAATCAGAGTAGTCAAAGATTTCACATCTTTCAAAAGGGGTTTGCCAAAGGCTTCCCCAGACTGCATGCACTGCTGCTTTGCCTCTCGTTTATGCCTTATTGAATCTATTAGAAGACAAACACATCTGTCACTCTTCAGACTTCTTGCTGACAACACCTGTCACTCCACTTCAGAGGGAGATAATGTAGGGTGTCATTTGGCAGAATTAGAAAGAAAACTGGAAGAAACATGTCTAAGATCATTATTCTCACAAAAGGAATGATACAAGTATTATTATTTGAAAATACCTTCAAGGACTACTTAGGAAGTAAAGATTAGGATGCTTTTGCCATAAATACTGATCACTGGTGTTAGAAAGCATGGTGGATTCTCAAAAATAGTCAAGAAACTTAAAGAAACTTAGGTGGTTTGGTCAATAACTGAATATATATCCTTTTACACAATCCATTTATATTTAAAGGCTAACATTCTCATGTGAATTTTTGTAGGGCTAGAATATTAAATATTTGAGCGTGAAAATATTTTAGAAAAGTAATTGACTTCAGGAAAACTTTGAGAATTAATCTCACATAGCAATTTAAAGCTTACTAAGTAATAGATATGTCTAAGAGTGATGATTTTTAAAACAGTGCTTTTAGAGATTCCTAATATTGGTATATTTTATTGGTTCATCTTTTATTTATTCAGTAAATAGTAATATGAATCTTGATATAGGGTATTTTACCATATTATCCATAAATAAGAAAGAAATTACTTTTAAAAAGTATGTAGTTGAGTTTCTCTTCATCTTTTTGCAACTACCTTCCTTAAACCAAATCATCCTATAATCAGACAGCTTTAATGCCAAGACACACACATATTTTAAGCTACTGCATTTAATCCTTGATGTTCTCCTATGTTTTGTTGGTACAGTCTGTCTAACTTTTTATGGATCTGTTTTAGATTGATAAAACAAATGGATTAGGAAATATCCATTTTTCCAAACATGACAAATCAACTCCTTCTCTGTGAGTCATGGAGCAGGGAGTGGGTCACTGGGATCTCTCCCCTTATACCCGTGATAAAGATTTTTTATTTTCTAGTTTCTTTGTCATATTTTTTATGAAGATAAAAAGGTCAACCATGACCTCCACAAGTGAAAAATGTAAATTAACGAAAAATGAAACCAAAACAAACTGTGAAATGTGGCTTTTTTGAAATGACCTTAAGAGTCTTTCTCATGGAACTATTCCTAGTGGCTCTGGTTTGATTATTTGTTTATTAATATTATATGTCATCAAAATAGATGAAATACCTCTATTAAATATGTAGTATCCTGCAAAAATCATCTTATAATTCTTATTATTTCCGACAGCAGAAAATAATGCCTAAATTGCATGAAATTACATATTTATGCTTTTAAAATTTTTTTTATCACAAATGACTTAATTTTATCTAAATTTATGCAAGAATATGTCTCTGAAGTTTGATGTGCTTTTCTTTATGAGTGTATCTGTGTATGTGTGGATGTATTTGTGTCTATATCTTTTCATCTGTTGATTTTTGTTGATGTTAAGGAACTTTCTGAAAGATGATAATTATAATGATGACAATAAATAGTTTTTAAATTCAAGTAAGGCATGAGATTCCCAAATGTTACTTTATGTTATATCTCCTTCATTAAAACTGTACTTGTCAAAAGAAATGCCTTCATTTATTTCTGGGGAAATCCAAAGTTGCCCACTTGTCCTCAAAGTACAGCTTTAATGACATACTTAAAAATCAAATCCATTACCATATCACCTTTAAAATACATTTCAACAAGGAATGATTTTAACTGAAGAGGGAAAATGAACAAAATTACTTCTCAAAAAGCTCTAAATCAGTCAATCAGAAGTCAGAATCATGGGAAAAGCAACACATGAATTTGTCTTTAAAAAAGACTCCAGCTAATTCTAATACATACTAGTATTTGGGAATCACTGTTCTAAAGAATGCTGCTTTTATTTTAATATAAACTTCACGTCAAATGTGCTTTTTGAAGGTAACTACTTCATTCAGAAATGTAATTCTATACTCACATCTTCGTTTCATCTGATTAATTTTTTCTTCTGGTTTCTGGTTTCTCCTTGTTTTCTACGTTAATAATAATAGCTGGTTTTGGTTGTTTTTTTTCCTTTTTTTTTAATAACTGTTTTCCTAAAGTTGCTTTTCTGAAAATAGTCATTTTGCCTAAATTTCTACACACACGCTTTTTTTTTTTGATTTTTTTAAATTGTTAAAAAATGTGTTTTATTGAAGTGTAGTTGATTTACAATGTTGTGTTAGTTTCTGCTGTACAGCAAAGTGATTCAGTTATATATATATATAACATATTCTTTTTCATATTTTTCCATTATGGTTTATTATAGTATATTGAATATAGTTCCCTGTGCTATACAGTAAGACCTTGTTGTTTATCCATTCTATATGTAATAGTTTGCATCTGCTAAACCCAAACTCCCACTCCATCCCTCCCCCACCCCCTCTCCTCCTTGGCAACCACATGTCTGTTCTCTGTCTATCAGTCTGGTTGCTGTTTTGTGGATAAGTTCATTTGTGTCATATTTTAGATTCCACATATAAGTGACATCATATAGTATTTCTCCTTCTCTATCTGACTTACTTCACTTAGTATGATCATCTCCAGGTCCATCCATGTTGCTGCAAATGGCATTATTTCATTCTTTTTTATGGTTGAGTAATATTCCATTGTATAAATATACCACATCTTCTTTATCCATTCATCTGCCAATGGACATTTAGGTTGCTTCCATGTCTTGGCTACTGTGAACAGTACTGCTATGAACATATGGGTGCATGTATCTTTTCAAATTATAGTTTTGTCCAGATATATGTCCAGGAGTGAGATTGCTGGATCATATGACAACTCTATTTTTAGTTTTCTGGGGAACCTCCATACTGTTTCCATAATGGTTACACTAATTTACCACCAGTGTATGAGGGTTCCCTTTTCTTCACACCCTCCCCAGCATTTGCTATTTGTAGACTTTTTGATGATGGCTATTGTGACCAGTGTGAGGTGGTACCTCATTGTGGTTTTGATTTGCACTTCTCTAATAACTAACGATGATGAGCATCTTTTCATGTACATGTACTCATTTTTAGAAAGACATCTTTCATTATTTTTCTTTCCCTACCCTCTATCTAGAAAGTACTTCTAGATATTTCACAGCTCTGTCTTTGGGTATATACATGGCAGTTGGATTGGAGAGGTGTAGAGATTTTGGTGTGATGCAGGTACTCACAATATCCTTAGAGTGAAACCACAGGTGACTCGACTCTACCCGTTAGTCCAGGTACCTGCCACTGATACGGATCATCTGGGTGTTGATGTGAGCAGCCTCAGGTGGTCCCTGACATTGTAGAAAGTCTCACATCTATTTACAACTCTCCATGTCACTTATTTGAAGTTGAATTTTATGGGGTGCTTTAGAGGTACCCCATGGTAGTGATGAGGTACACTTCCATTAACATCTTGCAAAATATACACTTAGGGACTTCCTGGCAGTCCAGTGGTTAAGACTTTGCCTTCCAATGCAGGGGGTGTGGGTTTGATCCCTGGTCGGTGAGCTAAGATCCCACATGCCTTGTGGCCAAAAAACCAAAACATAAAACAGAAGCAACATTGTAACAAATTCAATAAAAACTTTAAAAATGGTCCACATAAAAAAAAATAAACGTCTAGCAAGACCAATAATAAGCCTGTGAAAATCTGAGTTCTACCTTATGGTATAAAGTGTTACAGGTACCAAGATTTGAGTCAATCATCAGCTTTCACACTAACATTTTGACCAAGAAGAAGTTGACTTAACATTTTGGAAAACCATAAAATAGTGGAGTACATAAGTAATTATTGTTATTACAAATGATTAATATTTTTTATTTAAGAGATCCTTTTTAGAAGCATTTTTAACGAGATGACTACTGTTACCTGTTTACCTTAGCAAAGAGCTAGGATAATTATGTTTAATACTTGATATAAAATGATAGCATATAGACTGATTATTTCAAATAATTTTAATTACTCGACAGTATAAATATCTAAAATAGACTTGATTTTTATTTTCACTTTCTTTAGTACCTTTGATCGTGTTATTCACTCAATGCGTAACAGGTAGCATGTCATGGGGTGATGTTAAAATTGGGATTGTGAACTAATCTAGGGTAAGAAATCTGCTGCATATTTGATGTCAAGCATGAAGAAAATGTTTGAAAATGTGGTGGGAAAGCTTGTATTTACTTTTCATTTGCTGGGAGATTTTATCTTCTTTCCTTTTTGACAAATTTAATTTTTTATGATTCTTATGACCCTAGGCATATTTTTAAGTTCACCATTAAGAGTGAAATTCACAAAATGAGAAAATATGAAAACCATACATATCTTCATATATATCTTTCAGAACAAGAAGTGGAAAAAGATATGAGGCTGTCAAAGAAACAAAATATGAATTGAACATGACTTTCAAACAGAAATTTGGAGGAAGACTAAGAGTACAGTAAGAAGGGAGAAATTAGTGATCATATGTCAGTTCAAATGACATTAGTACAATAGAACTCCAATTATAAAATCAATTTTTTAAAGGAAAACTTATTTTTTCTGAAAATTATAGACAGTAGAGTTGAACTTCACCAGGAGGCCACTTGATAGATGATCAAAGGAAAACACATGACTCTGTCAATTGGTTTTATCAATTCTGACACCTTAATAAAAATTCAGACGTTTTAAGTTATAAAATTCAATTTATATAATTTCCAGAGGAAAAATGACAAGGAATACATACTCTAATTGTTAATAGACCTAGCTTTAAAACTTTTCTTCAAACTGCTATAACCTAAGAAGTAGATTTTTGAACTGAAAGTAACTGCTCTTGTCTGCAGAAATGCATCAGATCATCTTCATGAGAAATGATTTTAAATATTTATCTAAAAATCTACTACACCCAGATGTTTACAAGTATTAGACAGAAGTTCTGAGTTATTTCCAGTGGTTTAAGGGAAGGAACTGTTGTGAAGGAATTTATTCTCAGTACTTGACTTGATAGAAATTAGGTGATGACAGTTTTATGAGCCTCTATGTGCCCTGTACTCTTCGTCAGACATTTTATAATGTAGCTTCATGGAGCAAGTAGTGATGTGGGAACTTGTGATCTTGTGGCTGCAGAAAAGAGTAAAGACGGTGAAATCATGTGCCTTTATCCTAACAGTACTAAACTTCCTGATGTAAAGTAAGAATCATGAGGCCCCTACCATATAAAGAGTAATATATTGTTATTATATGAGTGAGGAAACATAGTAAGAAAAACAAATTAAACCAAAGTGTGTGATCTTGAGAAGATTGATGTTGGATAGTCTGTACCAACCCCAAATTCCTTGTTATCTATATACCCCAGTATTTCTGATCTCTGGGCCTTAGCACATTAAGTGTTCTCTGCCTTTACGGGCCTGGCACTGCCCGCCTTTCCAATGGGATGACTCTTACTTATTCCTATGGCTCAGCTCATGTGACTCTTAGGAGACTCTTCTTTTTTTGATCACCTTCCGCTTCCTCTGGCTGGAGACACCATAATCTTTTTCTGCTCCTGGGGTCCCCCGCCCTGTACTGTAAGCGTTGTGAAGACAGAGACCTTGCTCACTTACCTATCTATCCTGAGCATCTAGCTCAGCACCAGGCACACAATTGATGTCCAAATAGTGGCCCCAGGAGGAGAGAGTGAATGAACGCATAGAGGATGCTTCCCTAACCTTCACTCTCAGGGTGAGATGCCATCCCAGTCCTTTCTGGTCAGAGAGGAGCTTGCAACTATTGAGGGAAACTCAAAGCACACATTACACTTCTGCACAATACATAAACTTTCTGTTCCAGGCTTTTAGTTTTTTTTTCTTTAAATTCACTTTACAGCTTTGGGTTTTAATTTTGCCAATTTGAATGGGAATAGGAAGAGAGCAGATATGGGTGACATTGTTGGGAGAAGTTGCCACTTGCCTTGATAGAATCGTATCCAGAGGCAAGACAGGCAATGTAAGACAAGCACATCTTCTCTCTCATCTTTCAGGTGTATAGTTATGTGATTTCATCTTTTTGTGTTAGAAGCTTCAGAAGGGCAGACACATTTTCCCTTGTAGTGGTTGGGGTCAGGGTGAAGAGGGATTCAAAACCAATGAGTAACAACATATAAGCATGGGCATGTTAGAAATGGCTTTCATTCTGTTTCTTTACTTCATGACCCTAGGCATAGTCAGACATTCAATACATTGTATTGTCAGTCCTTTTGGATAGAAATGAATTAAATAGAATTACATGCCCTTCTCCCACGACCTCGTATAAATTGCATCAGGAATATATTTGAGTGTGTGTGTGTGTGTGTGTGTGTGTGTGTGTATGAAGAGAGGGAAAGAGAATGAGAGCAAAGGAAGGTGAAAGAGAGCTTTCTCTCACTTTTTCTAATAGGGAAACCTGGCTACCAAAAAAAGATAATTTTGCAATCAAAATCTTTAGTGACTCTATAGACTTGAATGTGCTCCGCAGTGTCCTGCCTTAGGTGAAGCTGATGAACCCAAAGAATATGGAAAAGGGAAAAGGAGAATTGTTGATGGTTATAAAGAGACATGATTTTTGTTCATTGAAATATTGAGCTGCCACCAGACTTGCTATAGCTTTTGAAGGCCCCATGTCAAATAGAGACCTGAAGTTGACATGCCCCTCAGACTCCTTCCTGATCCACTGCACTATTTGGAGTCTGTAGTGTGTTGAATGTCCATTGGAAGGCCACATAGCAGTGCCTGTGCCTCAGCACATAAATCATAAATGTTTATTTTTTTTCTTTTAAAAGACTGGTTGGCTATGGATCTTGCAGTTGTAAGATAATACTCTTCATCTCTACTCTCACAAACTCACCCCCCAAAAAGGACGGAAAGAAACAGAAAGGTTATGCAGATGTGGAGGGGAAAGGGGAAAGAGGGAAGGGGCATGTGATGTATGACATGAGAAATGTTACCAGTGCTACCTCGGGTCTTGAATATCGCTAACATCACCACTCTAGCTACAGTCTCAACTGTAGACATTGGGCTTTGTGAGATGAAACAGCCAAACCCAATGGAAAACCATTTTAATAACGGGACAAAGTAATATTGAGAGGCCCTGGGATGGCTGATGCCATTTAAGTGTTCAGAGTAGGAGATATTTAGCAGAAGAATCTAATATAGCATTGCATTTAAATGTTAGAAGGAAATTGAACAAAACCACTATGGGTATTTATATTATGTAAGGCAAACTACACACGAGTCATATAAGCGTACCCTATTTATTTAAATGCTGCAATGCTTTTAACTTTTTTTGTTTATTGAATAAAGAACACATAATTTTTTGGTTTGTTTGTCATAGTCATTGAAAGTTGGGTTGAAAGTATGGTTGTAACAGATGCAGCCAACTCTAATTAGCTATTTAATTTTAGTAAGCTCTGAGGCTTTATCTTTCTGAGCCTCAGCTGTTGTGAGGATTGAATAAGATCTTTCTTTTAAACACTCAGTTGAATGATAAACATATAATAAGTGCTCAATAAAAATAATTAATTATGAAAAATAAAACTACCTGATAAATCTTTAAACAGAAGATAAAATTAGAACCATATCATTACTATATTTTAGAAGAGATTAATACTAGTAATAATCTACATGAACCTTATCCTGACCTCCTACAGCTTCCTGTACCCAGAGCAGAATTAAGTTATTTAGAAATTCATCAAATACTATTTATTTCTTGATGTACAAAAAATGTCAAAATAAGCTCAAAAATATATTTGTTTCTCTATATGGTGGTTCCCTTTTATGGCCTCTCCAAGGACTGTGTTATAAAGAAAAAGAATGCTATTTCAAAGAGTTTAAGTGTTATAAAATTTGGATAGGAAAAAAAAAGAATAAGACAGTATATTTTTGAGTGAAAGACTCTCATGCATATTCATCCTTTTTGTGATCTTTTTCAAGAAGAAAAATAATTATTTAACTGATCCTTTGTGTGTATTTAAGCCTTATATTTGGACACCAGTCTGCTCTTAATTATCTAAGACTCTATCAGATCACTGACCTCCAAATCAGCCTCTCTTGCACTTCTGTTTGATTTCACATTCCCTGTAAACTAGTGTATCTATTTTAGTAACTGTTCTTCTTTCATCATAGTTGAGGTTATATGAGAGATGTTTTCCCATTCCAGGTGGTGGGTTGTGTCTTGTGGTATAATTTCACGGATTATATTGCTTGCTACACTTTTAAAATATCGTCTAGATTCTTTATTTTTAAAAATTTTCACCTATACATTATTAATTTAAGGAATTATAATACCAAGCGGATGACAGCCCTATGTGCTGTTAGCCTCGTGGCATTGTCAGCATGACGAATACTGTAAAACGTCTTGCCGGTCCCATGAGACAGCTTTGGAAAGCTGTCAGGCTAAATGCAGGAAACCATTTTGTTTGCTGTACGGGACGCCTGCAATCGCTGACTGTGCGCGGGCGGCATAGTGTGTGCTGGCATTGGCCTTCCCTCCTGGGTACAATGTTTTGAACATTGCTGCCATTTAAATTCTTGAAATAGAATGGATCAGTTCCAAGTAGCATGATTGGTACAGGCAGTACAAGTTTATTAGGGAGACTGGGGTTTGCCCTTGGTCCTGAAAGAACTAAAGAACTATTACCTAAGTCTTGAACAATCTTTATTTCTGTGTGAGAGAATGACATCTATAGTATCCATTTATGCTGGTAGTACTGTAATAACAAGAGGCAAAATGCAGCAGCATGCTTGAGGGATGTGCGATTTAAACTTCCCAAATGAAGCTTAACATGATATTGTTAAAAAAAATGAGACAAAGTCAGATAAATGTTTTTATTAACATGTCCATGTTTAAGCAATTTAATATTAAGAGTTACATGCATTTGGTATATCTCTGTTGTATGAAAACAATCGTGTATCTTGCTAACATTAAAAAAAGTCCGTATTGAGATGATTTCTTTTGGCACAAGATGGCACTTTAACTTCAGAGATCCAATGTAAACGCAATGAACTTTCTCATTGCAAATGGAAACCTGCAGTAGCTCATCATCTGAAAGCAGAAATCAGAGCTAGAAACAGGCAAAGAAAAGCAGAGAATAGCTTTGCAATACAGAAGGTGTTTGCGATATGATGCAAGTGAGTGTGTGTTGCAGAGGATGCATTCAGGGCAGGCAACAGGTGCAATAATCTTCTGTTTAATGAGTTTGAAAATTGAAAGGTAAGTTAATGTTATTTTACGGGTGAACAAAGAGTGCTTCTGGAATTTTTTTTTTTTTATTTTAAAACTCATGTAGTCCCTCATCAATTCAATTTTCTTGAAACAGTCTAAGATATTTTATTGAGAATCAAAAATCCAATTATTACATTTGTATTATGGTACCCAGTTATTTGTAGTCTTACTGCCACCACTAGTGCTGTTGCTAATCTAGGGTATGCATCTTTTCACAAGGAGTGGCAATTCTGGTTCCTAGCTGATTCCTCTGGGAGTTGACTGTTCTCATTTACATGCCTGTAAAATTTCTGTATCAATGCACCCTATTACTAGATATCTTCATTTTCTAGGGCTATTTAGGCATCCTCTTGGGAAGCAGTGTAGAGTGGTGCTGAATTTAAGATGCGTGAGCCTGTCAGAGTCACTCTTGCCCTTCTCACTTTCATTGTTGGCTGAAAGCATTGTTAGCTCATGGCATTGCTCATTTCACAGAGTGACTTCAGATGTGATACTTAAAATCTTTGGGACAAATTTGTCTCATTCCTATGTCCAATAGTATCCATTATAAATTATCCACTATTAAAAAGGAAATGGTAGGATAAAAGAAGTTAAAAATTCCTAGAGTAATTGGAAGTTTTATAAAACCTATTCATATTTTTGTTTCATTGTTTTTAAAAAAATACAAAAAACAGAAGTGTAGTAGCATCACAGATTAGAATTATTGAAGGACATGTAATGATCCCCACAAAAATAATACCATCTTCTGTTTACATACTACATAAAGGTTTACTGAGCATTTTCCTATGTATCTTTTTTTTTTTTTAACTTCACATCTTAAGTTATTAGTCCTTAATTGCAACAACTGAATTCACTCTTGCAATTTAAGCAGAGAGTGGTTTATGTTATGTTTGATAGCACGTGGACTCTGCAATAGCTGGGGAAGCCAAGCTGGGATGTTACACTCAGGACAAAGTCATCAGCAACAGTGCCCACCACACCACGGGGCTGTCAACATCTGGGCTGTGGACACACGGAGCTGCTCTAGAAGAAGCAGATACCTTTGGATGCTGCGTGCCAGAAGATGATTCTCCCACACAGCTATTACCTCATCTTGCTCCCTCCTGCATCCACATTTCAAGAAGTCAGCTGGCATTGGTAAAACTTAGATCATGTGACTATAACCTAGCCACAAGGGAATCTGGGAAATGTAGTGTTTTTTTCCTCCTCTGGAAAACTGGGTACACAATATGAGAACTATACACAATGTAGCAAGATGGCTCAAAAGGTTTGGGGACAGGTATGAACTCTAGGTGGTTAGAAAAAGCTTTTATTATTCTGTTGTTTCAGATGAAAGTAATTGGAACTCAGAAATTTTGAGGTTCAAGTCTTATAAAGAACATCAGATCAGCCCTGTAATTGTTAGTATACTCAAATTATAATATTTTAATATTTAAATTACTGTATTGCTAAAATCTCTCGGGAAATCTCAGCACTAACTGAGCTTATTTCTGTGTATTAGTAATATTCATTTTAAAATGTGAAAACTTAGTTTCATTTTGGTAGAGAGGTGCTCATTACATATCTCTAAGGCTAGCAAAATTTCTGGCATGGAGGCAAAATCAGTTGGCTCTAGCACAGCAAAAAGTAATAAAAATCAAACTTCTTGCCAAAATGCTGGCCCTGGTATTTCAGAAGGAAGTTTTATTTTAGGAAAATAATTATTTGATAGTAGGTCTTGTATAGAGCAAAATACAATAGCCTGAAGTATGGCACATTTATAATTCAAATACTCTCCAGTGCTACTTATGGAGTTTAGTTGACTGTATCTAAATTTAAGTTTTTGCAGACTTCTTACATGATTTCCTTTGTACCTTTGTACAGGAATGCTCATTCTTGTCTTCCCCTCCTTTCCTGGGCTGTGTTGTGAAGTCAGTGTATTTTCTATTGCATTATTTTAGTCTCCCTGTGGTGGTTTCTATGGCTAGTATGAAGAGCAGCCTGGGAGTTACTCCTTTAATATGGTCAGTCATTATGCCTTCTTTAAATTATATGTCTATGGAGTATATGGCAATATCTTTTGTAGACACTCTGTTTATTCCTTAAATACTGAATTTTTATGATTGGCAGACACCCAATGCAACAAATTTGTCCAAAAGAAATGTTCTGATTCATGAAGCTGAGTAGGATGTGGGAGTAGGTCACAATAACTAAAAGAGTCTTACGGATTGGAACAAGGGTCTCAGTGCTACCCCAGATCTTTCCTGTCTCCACTTGAGTTAATTTTGTATATAGCCTCTATCCACATGGCAGAGAAAGTGACAGTTGGCAGTTCTAGCTTCATATCACTCAAGTAATTTGTCCTAGAGGAAAAAGAGTGTCTTACTCCTGGAAGGCAGGTCACCAACCTCAGAGAACAATGTAATTGAACGTATTTGGGTTACTTGCCAGTGGACCAATAACAATTACCAACTATCTGGGGAATTAGAATTTTCTGGGTCTGTATCAGATGACCATCCCTATAGCCTGGGGAAACAAATACGATGACTGACAATCCTACTAGGACCACAAAAATTGGAGGAAGTCTTCCCAAAAACTAGGGCTACTGTTCAGAACACAAATGGGCTGAGAACACCACAGAGTTACCCAGTGTTCTGCCCTGTCCCTTCTTCTCATTCTGTAGATTCTGGTGAGACTCCTCATACGATGAGTACATGCTTCACTGTCTCTAGTGGATTCCAACTTTCACTAACTTGGGGCAACAAATAATATAATAAAAATAATGTACATTTCAGTGGCTTCAAGCCTCTGCCTGTCAGCTCAGCAAGTAGTTTAATTTTTTTCATAGTTTTTTAAGGAAGAATTTATAAAGGTCAGAGAAAAGCCATGGGGGTTACAGTAATTGAATACCCACTAGATGAAAAGAAACATCAGAAGTGGTAAGAATTACTTCTACTTCTGCTGCATTACCTTAATGACAGTCTCCATGAATTTAAAATCAGTTTAGAGATAAACATTTTATCATTCCCTTTCTCACAAACACTAGATTATATCAGGTCTCCTCTATGCTCCCAGAGCACCACTTTAATGATTACATCAAGGAAGATGGAGAAACTTAAAGTTCTTAGTATTTGTTGTGATGTTTAGCACCTCCCCCTTCCCACCTATATGACTGATCAAAATAAGCATTGCATAAAACTAAGACCCCAAAATGAAGTTTAAAACATAATATTGGGTTGGCCAAAAGTTCCTTCAGTTTTTAAGTAAAAATAAAAAACATATTTTTTTTTCATTTTCACCAAGAACTTTGTTGAACAATGTATTCACCCTTTTGTTCCACTACCTTGTGCCATTTTTCAGGCAACTTCATAATTCCATCTTCCCAAAACTTTTTATCTTTTTGAGCAAAGAACTGTTCTAAGTGCCTTTTACAGTCTTCCAGGGAATTGGAATTTTTTCCAGTAAGAGAATTTTGTAAAGACCAAAATAAATGGAAATCTGAAGGTTCAATGTCTGGTGAATACAGCAGATGAATCAGAACTTCCCAGCCAAGCTGTAACAGTTTTTGCCTGGTCATCAAAGAAACATGTGGTCTTGCGTTATCCTGATGGAAAACTATGCATTTTCTGTTGACTAATTCTGGATGCTTTTTGTCGAGTGCTGCTTTCAGTTGGTCTAACTGGGAGCAGTACTTGTTAGAAATAATCGTTTGGTTTTTCAGAAAGAGCTCATAATAGAGGACTCCCAATCCCACCATACACATTACCTTCTTTGGATGAAGACCGGCCTTTGGTGTGGTTGGTGGTGGTTCATTTCGCTTGCCCCACGATCTCTTCCATTCCACATTGTTGCACAGTATCCACTTTTCATCGCCTGTCACAATTTGCTTTAAAAATGAAACGTTTTCGTTATATTTCAGTAGAGAATCGCATGCAGAGATATAGTCAAGAAGGTTTTTTTTGCTTAACTTATGTGGAACCCAAACATCAAAGTGATTAACATAATCAAGCTGGTGCAAATGATGTTTCAACACATGATTTGGATATTTTGAGTATGTCAGCTATCTCCTGTGTGGTATAACATTGATTGTTCTCAGTTAATGTCTTGATCGCTATCAACTTGAACTGGTCTACCCGACTGTGGAGCATCGTCCAAAGACAAATCTCCAACATGAAACTTCGCAAACCACTTTTGACACGTTCGATCAGTCACAGCACCTTCTCCATACACTGCACAAATCTTTTTTTGGCATTTCAGTTGCATTTTTACCTTTCTTGAAATAATAAAGCATAATATGCCGAAAATGTTGCTTTTTTCTTCCATCTTCAATATTAAAATACAAAAATTCACCAATTTTGACAAGTTTTTTTTTTTAAATATACTCTGATATGACAGCTGTCACAGTACAATCTAACAAAATTGTTTCGAATGAAGTTAAAGACAACTAAGTGCTACTAGAGCCATCTTACAGACAAAACTGAAAGAACCTTTTGGCCAACCCGATATAAATCATCATATCATTCTCCCTTATTTGTAATAGTGTGAGAGGCTTCTCATGAATGTATCTTATCAGACATGGTGTCCTATAATGCAGAAATAGTGGAAAAAACTTTTCATGAACACATCCTAAATGCCTACATGTTATAGAGTGACCATAAAACTTCATTTAGTAATATCCTAAAGAGCAGAGTCTGGCTGACTCTCTGAGATGAATAGAAAGCACCCATCAATTCAACACGACTAAGGCTCTATATGGTTTCAGTGCTAATATTTGAACTAGAGATTATAGGCAATCTCAGATTATTCAAGGGGTAAAGCCTTTGGATTTCATCTTTGGAATTTTTTTAGAGGAGTGGGCAAGAGAGTCTAAAAATACCCTTCTTATACACATTTACTAGGTATAATCTTATCAGCCTATCTTCACTCTACACAAGCCACTTAGACACATGTCCCAGACTCAGGATATTCCAAGGAATCAGTGGTTGGTTAACATTTCACAAATATTGCTTGGATCATAACTGAATCTAAGCTTTCTAATAATTTCTATTCAAGAGGAACATACAGAATTCACTGACAATAACTAATGAGGCATATCTTAGGGTTAAGTACATTCTGTGACCATTTCATTCCTTGACAACCTGGTATATATCTTATAGTAACATTTATAACACTCTCATGCTCCTTACCTGTGTGTCCTTATCTGCCACTAGCTAATAACGCACATTTTGAAAACATTTTTATAAAGGTAGTATATGTATATTTTAGAAGATAAATATGTATTCAGTTTATATGAAAAATTAGGCTAATGTCAAAAACTTAAGAGCAAGCTATTATACCTTGTTTGCCATTAAATTCTCATCACTTAGCATAATACCTAGACCATAGATTAGTAGGGTTTTAGTAAACATTTACTAAATGAATGATTTATTTTTATCACCAATAAGATCATGGGCATACTCAGGGTCAACCGTAGTGGCTTGTGTCTCTGTATTCTTTGTATAGCAGAATACCACCTACGTAGTCTCTTAAGTAGGTTGAAGTGAAAACATCTTTATATGACTCTCAAATGTGTTGTAATAATCTTTAAGGCTCTTCAAAAACATTCTCGTTCTCCTTCTTCTAGATGCATAGTAGTAGAATTTCACTTTCCTGCCCCTTAGAATATTCATAAGAGCATGAGACTTGTTTTGACAGTAAAAGATGAATATAAGTGACAGGTGTCATTTCCAAATGGTGGCATTAAGAGCTTGAACTTAATTTATCACATTGCTTTCCAAGGTAAAATGAACTTTATTATAGAAGCAGTGAAAATGAGATAACAAATCACTAAAGAATACTGATAGACAAAAAAGATTCACTTATGAGTAAGACTTAGAGAAATAGACTTTTTAGACACAATTGGTATTTATTAAACTCAAAATCACAGTTTGAAATTGCTAATGGACTTTATGTTGTTTTGTCTTCAGACATGAGGACTTAGCTATTCTAAGGTCACAATAGCTTCTTCTTCAAGCTGTTAAGTATTATGTTTACCATTTTAGAATAACCTAAATTGTTGCCAAATTATAGATGCCCATTTCATTATTTATAATATTTACAATAGCTATCACCTGTAAAAGCTTGATCTCTTGCTGTAATTCCTTAAATTTATAGCTTGCTTTAAGGAATTTTCTTGTCTTTTGTCGTGTTTCTGCTTCTTTTCACCAAAGGGGAAAAGGAGAAACAACTCAATCAGGATTCTTCTTCAATTCTATGGCTTTCAACCTTCAATAAGAAAACAATTATCAGTACAAGTGTAAGCATAGGCAATTTCTATTATATCTTTTCATTGAGCTCTCTCTTAATGATTCTTTGCTCTTTACAAATAAGTAATGTGCTGTCATATAATGCATCCTTTAATGAAGAAGCCTGGTGATGTTCAATCTACTTATTTTTAATGCCCATGATGGGATATTTAAGAAAAGATTGTCATAAAATCTATAAACTCACTCACCTTGGTGTGGGTCTGAAGAAAAACTCTTTGTGATTCCAGGATTTTTTAAAACAACCTCTTGTGCAATATGTAGTTATAATATTTGTTCTTCCCATGTTAATTTTATGTCCCTGATTAGACAAATCTAGAAGAAACTCTTTAATCTATTTTCATCAACTATATATGTATGTATATATATATGTATATATATATATATGTGTGTGTGTGTGTATGTGAAAAAAATATATATGTCTAAATAATTTGTTTCTCTCTAGCAGATAAGAATTAAGTTTATTTACTTTTCCAAGGCTACTTGACAAAATCTCTGCTCCAGTTCTGCCATACACTTTACTTTCTGTTTCACTAACAACAAAGTCATAGCAGAGCCTAGAAATTGGGACACAGTTTTAGCTGTTAATTTTTTTAATGTTAATGTGACTATTAAGTTGATAATAAAAAGATCTTAGGGCAGAATTGTAAAATGCTTTAGAGAGTGATTAAGGACTGATCACCTTTAACATGTTTTGTTGGATGGTCCCCAAGACCACTTCCAGGTTTCATGATTCATTAGGAGGCCTCATAGGACACAACACGTAGTCATACTCATGGCTAAAATTTATTACGGTGAAAGGATACAAAGCAAAATCAGCAAAGGAAAAAGGTACACAGGGCAAAGTCCACAGGAAACCAGGAACAAGCTTTCAAGAGTCCTCTCCCGGTGGAGTCACACAGAAGGTGCTTAATTCCTCCAGTAACAAGTTGTGACAGCACATGTGAAGTGTTTTCTACTAGAGAAGCTCGTTAGAGACTAAGTTCTGAAAGTTTTATTGTGTAAAGTGGGCACTTTTGGCTTATCACCTACCAAAATTCCAGACTCCCAGAAGGAAATTAAGTTCCAGTATGAATCACATTACTTGTATAGTTTACACACAGTGAGGCACATCATTTACAGAAAGTTTCAGTTCAGTGTGAGTGACTGTGTACCAGTCAAGTTCCCAGACACAAGCCAAGGGCCAACCCTTGAAGCAGGCCTTTTTGATGATAGCAGTCCCAGGCCTGTGGTATTAACTATTTTCTGTATACACGTTGTGTCCCTTTCCCTGCTTGCCACTCCCTTGATTTGTTTCCTGTTATGTTTGAATCTATGTGTTTGTCCTAGATTATTATTATTCTAATTGCCACCATCAATTTTTTTTTATTCCTAAAAGATATCTTCTTGGTACAAAGTTTCTTTCTGGGTGATGAAAATGTTCTGGAATTAGTGGTGATGGCTGCACAATTTTGTATAAATACTAAAACCCACTGAGTTGTACACCTTAAAACGGTGAATTTTATGGTGGTTGAATTGTATCTTAAACATTTTTTTTTTTTTTTTTAATTTATTTATTTTTGGCTGTGTTGGGTCTTCGTTTCTGTGCGAGGGCTTTCTCTAGTTGTGGCGAGCGGGGGCCACTCTTCATCGCGGTGAGCGGGCCTCTCACTATCGCGGCCTCTCTTGTTGCGGAGCACAGGCTCCAGATGCGCAGGCTCAGTCGTTGTGGCTCACGGGCCTAGTTGCTCCACGGCATGTGGGATCTTCCCAGACCAGGGCTCGAACCCGTGTCCCCTGCATTGGCAGGTGGATTCTCAACCACTGCACCACCAGGAAAGCCCCTTAAACATTTTTTTGAAGACATCTTTTCCTTCAGATCTATTTTAAAAGTTTCCTTGTTTTTCAGTTGTTTGTTGTAACAGTGCTTTTCTTATAACAACACCATTATACTTTAGCTCTCCTGGCTCCAGACTAAATGTTTTCCAGTCCAAAATGTTTCAAAAAGAAAAGTGTCCATAAAACCTTGACAGTAGTGGTACCTTATTTTGGGCATGTATTTTATGCTTCACAAAGGAACTTTATGTACATTATTTAACTTCATTCTCCGCAACCACTCTCTCTGTTCATTAGGTAATTAGAGGATCAAAACATATGATAGCCATGTAGTATGGCAATGGTTTGTTCAAAGGGTATGACTAGAAATTTGTCATTTAGAGAGGTATTCAGAGTCTGATGTCAGAACAGGTCTCTAGCTTTGCAGAGATTTGTGTGAATTGCTTTGAAAAAGCAGTTTAGCGTTCTCCCAGGTAGGTACAGGGAACGGGTTATCCAGGCTGGTGAAAATAAGACATTATGCTCTGTCATTGTTTTGGTTATTAGTTGCTGTATAAAAAAATCCGCCCCCCCAATTAATGGTTTAAAATAATAACCTGTTATTTTAACTCATATTTTTTGTGGGTCAGGCATTTGGGAAGGGCTTGACTGGGTGACACTTCTGCTCCAGGTGGCAGACAGAGTAAACTGGGTGCTATTCAGCTGACAGCTGGGCTGTTCTGGAAGGTTCCTGTCAGTTTCACTCAAATGCCTGGCATCTTGGTGGGGGCAGAAGGAAGAGTGGGTTCAGTTGAGCCCTTCTCCCTCTTCATGTAGTCTCAGGACCTCTCCATCAGGATGGACAGACATTTTACATGGTAGATTAAAGCTCCAAAAGAACAAAACAGAAGCTGTCAGTCCTCTTAAGACTGGACCAAGAGATTCGTTAGTGTTATTTGGGTCATGCTCTACCAGCCAAAGTGATTCCAGCCAGCCTAGACTCAAGGGGAGAGGACAGCCATGACCTTGCAATGCAAGGTGTGTCAGAGAGTGTATGGTCATGTTAAACCCACCACAATTACTCACAGATGATTTTGTGTCTTTGATTATGCTTACCTTTTGGATTGAAACTTCATGTCTTGTTCTAGCCCCTCAGGTATTCAGCAGCAGCCTGAGACTTGATAGCCTAGGATTTTTCTAGCATATCCTTGGTAAGTAACAGAGTCAGACAGCATAAACTGGCCAAGAAATGCCCCTGCACAATTGCTCTACAAAAGCCTTTTGGATTCCCCACTGCTGTCCTTCCTTGTTTCACCTAAACAATTCTTTCTAGGCATTTATGCCAACCCTTAAGTGAAAATTTAGAATAAACAATTCAGTGAATTTTTGCTTATGCCTGGGTTAAAAATTAAAGATTTATCAAAGATCAGGTAAAATATACCTATTGTATCTAGGAGCTGCCCTCTCTGTAGTGAGTGAGGGATTAGTTTAGCACATGACCTCTTTGGAGCCATAGAATAGATTAGATAAAGGATGAATATATTTTAAAGATGTGAGAAAAGTGAAGTGCAGAGATTTAAAATCCATTAAAATGAAGTTAAAAAAATAGAGAGCAGGACTTAAGTTCAGTGGTGCCCAGGACAGGTATTTGTATAGAAAATTGTTCTGAAAAAGCAGTATTACAAAGAAAGACAAATTTCATTTACTTTATACTTTTAATTACCACATACTCTGTCTGTGGACTGAGGTCAAATACTGTGAGTTACTTTAAATATTTACATTCTCCAACTTTCACGCTTAGTAAATGGGGATATGATCTTTACTTCTGCCCTGTTTTAGGAGTTTTAAAAGCCTCAGAATCAATGAATATTGTAGTCTTTGATGTAGTTGCTCTTTGACTATAAAATATTCTACATATCATTAAAATATTGCCCAGCATTGATTAGTTATAAAATTTTTGATGTACATTGAACACATTGTGTGCAAGGCTGTGTAAAATTAAGTTGAAATTGGAAATTTACAATGACTATAACTTAGTCACATAAATCGTTGTCTTCCCTTTCTTTATTTTCTTTCTTTCTTTCTTTCTTTTTATTTTCGAAATAGAATTAGCTTTTAAAAAAAAATCTTTGACTTTCTTCAAGAAGTTTCCTGTCCTTTGGAGAGACCTAGACTTCATGGCTGTTACCTGGGACTGTGAAATATGCACTTGCCTAAGGTGCCAGAACTACTGTCATGTAGTGTCTGTTGGCATTTAAAAATAAACATTGTCATGTCCGAACTAGTGGAAAAAATAGCTACCCCTGCTGTACTTCCAGCTCTCTTCTCTGTTTGCTGTCCAGAAACTCTGCCTGGGGTTGAAATGCTGATTGGTTCTCAGATATGTCTAAATGCATTCCTTGCTGTGAAGCAGGTTGGAAACTGGATGCTTCTCATGGTCTGAATTTGCTTGCAATGTTATTAACTTTTTCAACTTTTTCTCCCAAAGGCCATGATAGAAAGTAAGCAAAGAAATAAAGCACATCTTGGGATATACAGCATATTGTAGACTTCAGTTTTCACCTCTTTCACTGTAACTCCTAATGAATCTATGACAATGCAGTCTTTCTTGAAAAGTTTCCCTTTATGTTCTATCCAAGTCTGACTTTACTCAGATTCTATTACAGGATTCTGCTTCATGCTCGATGTACCACTCTTAAGATTGTTTTTTTTTTATCTCTTCTCTGTTTCAAATTCTTAGAAGCCACTGAGTTATTATTTCACATCAGTTTTTGGTAGTTGGTTATCTGGAAGGCAGAGGTGCAGAGATGGCGTTTTCCAAAGAACTTTATTGTGCCTTTGAAAAAATAGTTTCTGATCTAAAAATATGGATATTTTCAAAAGACAATTAAAAACCCCTTCACCACGAGAATTATATATATACACTAAGATATGATAAAAATAATGGGCCGAGTGTTAACATTGTTAAAATATCTAAGTATGTGTAAAATCTAACATCAGTTTAATATAATGATGAATAATTGATGCTATGAAAGATAGAGCTGAGATTATTAAATGTCTGAAGACTCTATAGAATGATTGGTCTTGTTTGCATGATTCCTAGTCCAAAAAACAGCAGCATATTTGGAATTATCTGTAAACTTGTGGGTGTAAATATAAATTACAATGTGGTTATATACTTTTTTAGATAAGATGTTGGAAATATAGAGAAATAAGAATTGGGGGGAAAAAAAAGTAAGTTTTAAGAGGGAAAGTACTGGAGGATAGAAGCAACACTATTTCCTCTCTGAATCTACCCTCCCTCCTCTCCTGTGGTACCCATATCTACAACAACCAAGTTCCAAGGGGGTGTTGCAGAGCTCCAGTTCAATTTTAGGCATGCATCTACATATAAGAAGTATCTAATTAAGGAGTTAGTCAAGACTGTGACCTTATGATTTCTGGAAAATAGCAAGGCTCTTTATCAATGCAGATAATGTTGCTTACTGAGGAAACCAATTTGGTATGAAACAAAAGGGGGTGAAAACCAGGTAGAATCTCTGGAGAGGTGGAATTGGGCCAAGGTAAAAATTCAGAGTATCCATCTGAATTTCAGAAATACAGAGAGTCGAACACTCATAGATATCCTAGAAACACAAGGATAAGGATGTGCAATATTCATTCATTGATTTTTAAAAAAAATCTACATGTATTTATTGTGCCAGGCATTGTACAAACTAAGCACTAGGGATACAGTAATAAAGCGGAAAAAAATGGTCTCTCTTCATTGAATTTTATATTCCTATGGGGGGAGACAGACTCTGAAAACATATAGAGATAAATTGTAATTTTAATATATAAAACAAAAATATAGCAAGTTGTCTGAGACCATAAGGAGAGATTAATTTTTCACTTAACTATGGAGTTGGGTAAGGGAATGTGAACCAGACAATGCTTGCTAATGTTGCAAAGTCTCATGGATATATTGCCTTTCAGGTGACAGCACCAGGGCCTGAGTCATATACGCTGTTTTTTTGTTTTTTGGTTTTTTTTTTTAGGTGTACATTTTATTTTATTTTATTTTAATTTTTTTAACATCTTTATTGGCGTATAATTGCTTTACAATGGTGTGTTAGTTTCTACTTTATAACAAAGTGAATCAGTTATACATATACATATGTTCCCATATCTCTTCCCTCTTGCATCTCCCTCCCTCCCACCCTCCCTATCCCACTCCTCTAGGTGGTCACAAAGCACGGAGCTAATCTCCCTGTGCTATGCGGTTGCTTCCCATTAGCTATCTGTTTTACGTTTGGTAGTGTATATATGTCCATGCCACTCTCTCACTTTGTCACAGCTTACCCTTCTCCCTCCCTATATCCTCAAGTCCATTCTCTAGTAGGTCTGTGTCTTTATTCCCGTCTTGCCACTATGTTCTTCATGACCTTTTTTTTTTCCTTAGATTCCATATATATGTGTTAGCATACTATATTTGTTTTTCTCTTTCTGACTTACTTCACTCTGTATGACAGACTCTAACTCCATATACGCTGTTTTTAAGCCTCTTTGTAGAGCTCTTGTATCGCCAACCCAGGCTTCCTGGGTGCTGGTGATTGTCTGATCACTATTATATCCAGAACAGACTTAAGACTAAAAAGAAAATTGCATCATTGGTTGAATCCACAACTAAAATGCGATTTTTAATGGAGAAAGCTTTTCCAAGGTATAACATCTGATTGCAGTGGAGAGTTTTTGGGAGGCTGTTGTTCTTTTCCTTATCCCACTTCCTCTATCTTCTTTTCTTTTTATTCTACCAGCATACTCATTCCTATCATTGCCAATGATAAATGGCTTACTAGTAATTCTTGTGCATTTAGAAAATATTCAAATGTTGCTGTTAAAATACCACACAAACATTGTGGCCTTCTGTCAAAAGTTAATTTCTAAGACATTTTTAAGGTCAACACAGCTGTTAAACTGTTTAAATAACCATCGTTGCCCTGTTAAATTAATCTAAGGTGCTAGTTGGAATAACATACCGCCTTTCTAATGACCGCTACCTCTCTCTAAATTGCTAAGGTAGTAGGTTTGAGGGATTCTGTAATGTAACCTAGCCTATAGATTAAAGTTTTGAATTAAATGATGTCAGTATATGTATATTTCTCCGTTAATATTTAAATTCTCAATGTCTCCATCATTACCAGCTATGTCTTCAGTATGTGTGATTAACATTTTCAGCTAAAGAGGAAATAGGATATGGTCATGGCTAAATTGATTCTTGTTAAATCACCTTTCATTACAGACTCTGTATAGGAAAATCTGTGTGCTCAATCTTCTCCAGAAACAAGAACCACTTTCATTCATTCTCTTTCAGAGTTTTGCTTTGATTAATCTTAAAGTGCCTGAACACTGGTTTCAAAGCTGTCCCAAGTATCTTATACGTCAGTGGGGCATAGAAATAAAATACACACTTTCAGGTTATTTTAAAATACAGCATATGGATTTTAAAAATCCCAATACTTCTGCAACAGAATTGCTATTTATGTCAGATTCAGACATCTCTAAAACCCATGAATAAACATAGCTAGATTTCCAAGTTAAGGAAACCCTTTGAAATGTGCTTTCAGGCTCTGATGCCTGAAATATATTTGCCATGTTTTAAAACTTTATTACTAAAACATGTATCCTGAAAATGCTATTCTAATGATAGTTAATCAGAATGGTCCTGATTTAATTAAATAATTATACTTCTTATTTTATCCCTACTCACATGCTTCCAGAACTGTGTGGCCCAAGCTTCAGTTTGCTCAACTGGATCAGCGTGGCTCTACTTTTCTCACTTTTACCTCAATAGTTAAGTGACTTTAGGCAAGTTCATTAACCTCCCTGGAGCTCAGTTACTTCATCTGGATGAGGAAGGAGTCAGAATAGAAATCGTCTATGTTCTAACCCAATACTTATGTTCTACAGTGAATTGCAGCCTTTTGGTTAATAGTGAAACTCTCTCAGACTCTGATTCTAAACAATTCCTTTACTCAAGCTAATTTGAAAAAAATGATCACATCCTGACTGCATGTTGTCCTCTGCCATACTTTTTATAATTTCATAATACCTCAGTAAATTATAAATTGTGGAACTTAGCAAACTACATTAGCTCATTAAGTAAAGTGACATTTCAACATTCTGAATATAGAAAATGTATATTTTTTCCAATCAAAATAATTGGCATGCTCATATAAAACTAACTTGCTCACATGAGTGATGGGAGTTGTGGAGGAGCCCTTTCATTCACCCTCTCTACTCCAGAGACCAAACAATTGTGTAATACGCTAAGGAGCTAAGTGGGAATTAAAATACTCTGAGCACTTCATTGCTTGTAAAGCTGTATTTAAGGACTTGGCGTGGACCTGAAGCTGAAGCCTTATGCTTTCTCCCCTAAAATGTGAACATTGCCAAGAAGGAAAAATTGGGTTCTTGGAGCTTACGTAGGCAGACACTGGGAGAATAATAACTTGCAATGATCTGTCTTACATTGTAGAAGAGCTGTTTCCAATTGAGAGTATAGAGTGAGGCACGAGTAGAGTGTGTGTGGAGAGAGAGGTAGGGAGGGAGGGAGAGAGAGGCAAAGGAGAGGGAAAACTGACAGTGTTACAGACATAGAAATCAAAGCTCTGAAAGAACAAGTGACTTTTTTTTTTTAATTTATTTATTTATTTATTTATTTATTTATGGCTGTGCTGGGTCTTCGTTTCTGTGCGAGGGCTTTCTCTAGTTGCGGCAAGTGGGGGCCACTCTTCATCGCGGTGCACGGGCCTCTCACTATCGCGGCCTCTCTTGTTGCAGAGCACAGGCTCCAGACGCGCAGGCTCAGCAATTGTGGCTCACGTGCCTAGTTGCTCCGCGGCATGTGGGATCTTCCCAGACCGGGGCTCGAACTCGTGTCCCCTGCATTAGCAGGCAGATTCTCAACAACTGTGCCACCAGGGAAGCCCGACTTTTCTTATCATAAAGGTAAGAAGGTATAAGAATGCTCTGGTTGGTGCTAAAGCTGGTGCACCTCACTCCCACACTCTCCTGCCGTTGTGTCATCACTAGTAGGCGTGTCTCACAGGCAAAAAGCGTAGACACATATGGCCTTCTACTTCCCAGCCACTAAGCCTGCTTCCACTTCACACGGAGACGCTTCCTCACCCTTTGCAAAGAAAACAAAAATCTCAGTGTGAAACACAGCCAAGGAGTCAGTGTGATTCTGGGATGTGTGGGTTTCTAGACAGATATAGTCAAATAGACAGTATTTCCCCTTATTGAGGTGGTAGTTGATATTAAAAAAATAGAAAATATGTATTTTGCAATAACTTTTCATTTGGGATTTAGGATATCATGACTAATACTCACCCTAGTTTGTCTTCTGATAAGTATCATTGGGGAATGGGTTTGACCATCTTAAGCGTTACAGCAGCTTGATTAAGGGCATCCTTGGATGTACCCCTGCCTTTGACAGCTCGCACCCTCCCCCTGTCCCCCAGAAAGGGGGTTAGCAGGGAGGCATATGATCTCTGACCAGGATTGTGTAAGGATCAATAGGAACTAGGCATAGGCTGACACAGTGTTTCCATGATTTAACTGCTTTGTTGTGCAGTCTGTTGAACAAGCCTAGTAATAAGTGCTGTCAGGTTGCTTTGGAGGGAATCATAGCCTGAAGCCATAGGGCTCACTAGTTGGGGAGACCAAGCTCATGATTCACCAAGCTGATAGGCTCCCCTTAACAAATCTGAAGCTGGGGAGACATACTGTGAGACCCATTACAATTTGAAGCTCTGTTTTCATGAAGTCCTTTTGCTATGCAAATAGTAACTAGATAGAATGGCCCAGATAAAATGAATTGAAATTCAATTATACTTCACTGAACCATGTTGTAGCAAACTTGCCTTGCAGCAGTGCCTGAGCAAGTAATTAATTATAAGTGGAATGGTTTGTTTATTTAACAGTAATTTTTATATATTTTAATATATATTTATGTTATATATTTAATTCCATATATTTTAAATATATTACATATACAATTTAATAAATTCTGCATTAAATTAAGTAATATATTAATCTTGACAGCAGTTAACCTACATTGCTCTGTTGCCTTGCTGGAATAAGGGAAGAGTATTATCCCCGTATTACCCCATGAAATAACTGACTAAAGTGACAATTAAGAGCAACAACAACAGGTACAATGAGAAAGAGTAAAGAAAAATACATGTTTATTTATATGAAATAATTGTCTGGTTTTTATCTTTGATCTCTTATTTTATGTCTCGGAATCTTTCTTTTTAATTTTTAATTTTTTAAATTTGAGGTATAATTGACATACAACATTATATTGGTTTCAGGTGTGCAACATAATGATGGATACTTGTATATGTTGCAAATTGATTACCTCAATAAGTCTATTTATCATCCATCACCGTACAGAATTTTTCTCTTGTGATGAGAATTAAGATTCACTCTCCTAGCAACTGTCAAATATGCAATACAATATTAACTATAGTCACCATGCTGTACATTCCACCCCCATAATATATTTATTTTATAACTGGAAGTTTGTACCTTTTGACTCCCTTCACCCATTTTGCCCACACCCATCCTTGACAAACACCAATCTGTTCTATGTATATATCAGCTTTTTAAAATTATTATTTTTTTAGGTTCCACAAATAAGAGAGATCATACAGTGCTTGTTTCTCTCTATCTGATTTATTTCACTAGCATAATGCCTTCAGGGTCCATCCATGTTGTTACAAATGGCAAGAATTAATTTTCAATGGCTGAGTAATATTCTATTCTTTACATATACTACATTTCTTTATTCATTCATCCATCCATGGGCATTTAGGTTGTTTGCATATCTTGGCTATTGTAAACAATTCTGTAATAAACATGTGGATGCATATATCTTTTCAAGTTAGTGTTTTTGTTTTCTTCAGATAAATACCCAGAAGTGGAATTGTTGGATCATATGGTAGTTCTATTTTTAACCTTTTGAGGAACTTCTATACTGTTTTCCATAGTGGCTGCGCCCATTTCCATTCCCACCAATAGTGCAAAAGTTTCCCTTTTCTCCGCATTGCCAACAATTGTTATTTTTTGTCTTTTTGAGAATAGCCATTCTAATAAGTGTGAGGTGACATCTCATTGCAGCTTTTTTTCTTGGTGAGTCTAGCTAAATATTTTTCAGTTTTATTTATCTTTTCAAAAAAACAGCTCTTTGTTTCATTGATTTTTTCTATGTCTTTTTAGTCTTTACTACATTTATTACTGCTCTGCTCTTTGTTATTTCCTTTCTTCTACTAACTTTGGGATTCATTTGTTGTTGTTTTTTCTGGTTCCTTGAAGTGTAAAATTAGATTGTTTACTTGGTATTTTTCTTGTTTCTCAAGGTAGGCACTTATCACTATGAACTACCCTCTTAGAACTGCTTTTGCTGCACCGCATAAGTTTTGATACGTTGCATTTCTATTTTTGTTTGTCTCAAGGTTTTTTTTTTTTCCTCTTTTGATTTTTTCATTGACCCATTTGTTGTTCAGTAGCATGCTGTTTAGTTTCTACATAATTCAGGGCTCCAGATGACTGCACAGGGTCCTTTATAGGAGACACTGGTGAGCTGTGGTGAGGCAGAGGGAGAGCTCAAAGATAGCATTTCCCCAGTTCCCTATGTTCCCTGAAAGCATTTCCACATCCTCTCAATGTGTACCAAACCTGAAGCCTGCCCCTAAAGCCAAAGCTCCAGGACAAACACATAGGCCTCTTTCACAGAGAGGCTGGAGGTGTGTTTCACTATGCTGTCTGTGCAGTACCCTGGGTGTGGTACCCTGTCAAGAACTGTTCCTCCACTGTTACTGTCCCATGGAACCCAGGAACATAAGCTCTCCTGACTATCAGAGGCAGGTGATCAAGGGGTATCCCCTGGGGAGACAACCACAAAAACCAGGGCACCAGATGTAAAAACTGGGGTACCAAACACATATAAGTGCTCCCTTCCAAGAGACACTATACCTCTGGAGCATGGCAGAGGGAGAATGCAAATATGGTGCCCATCCTCCAGGTCTCAAGAATGGTTTATTTACATCCCTTAAATGTGTATTTAGTTAGAAGCCTGCCCTCAGGCTGCAGCTGTGGTGATAAGGTAATAGGTCTCTTTCCAGAAAGATTGAGCTCCTGTGTCTGTTACTTCTTGCTGTACCCTGGGGGGTGGTAGCTATTTGAGAACACTTTCTCCATTGATTATGGTCCTGTGGGACACTTGTGCTTAAGGCCCCACTTGTGACCAGAGCCAGGTGATGTAGAACTGTCTCCTGGCAGCAGCTGCAAAGATCGGGACACCAAAAAAGCATATAAGGTCCTTTATGTAAGATATCAGCAAGCCAGAGCAAGACAGCAGGAGAAGGTCTCAATCGCACCAGGCTTAATTCCTAAGAGCACCTCCCTCAGTCCAAAGCTCCTTCCTGTACCAGCAAAAAGGCCCCTTTCTCAGAAACACTGGTGTATGTTTCAGTCTGCTATCTGTGCAGTACCCTGGGGGTGGTAGTCTGCCATGAACTGTGTATCCAGTTGTTACAGTACCATGGGACTCAGGAACACAAGCTCCCCCCGGCCTCCAGAGTCAGGCGACCAAGGGATGTCTCCTGGCTGACAGCCTCAAAAACTGTCACCAGATGTAAAAACCAGGGCACCACGTGTGTGTAGATGCTCACCTCTGGGAGATACTGATGTTCTGGAGCATGGCAGAGGGGGAATGCAAAGATGGCACTCACCAGAAGAAAGGGGAAAAAAAAGGAAGAAAAGGGAATTCCCTGATGGTTCAGTTGTTAGGACTTAGCGTTTCCACTGCAGGGGGCACGGGTTCAATCTCTGGTCGGCGAACTAAGATCTCGCAATGTGCGATGCCGCCAATTAAAAAAAAGGAAGAGAGAAGAAAAGGAAACGAAGAAAAAGACAGAAGGGGAAGAAAAAATAAAAAATGGATGGGGTCCACTGGCTTTAGCAAGGCATAGGGAGCACAGAAGATGGTACCTGCCAGTTAGATAAAGATGGTACCTGCAAGAAAGTGAAACAAACAAACAAAAAACAGATGGCACCTGCCAGCTTTAGCAAGGCAGAGGGAGAGCAGGAAGATGGTGCCTACCAGCCTCCATCCTCAGATTATTGCAGCAAGTCTCTGCCCCATAAACCAAACCTTTAAAATTAGGAAATGATTCTCTTTCACATGAATTCTGGGCTCTTTTTAAAGGACTGCTTCTGTGCTGGGCCCTGAAGTGGGTGAGTCTGCGCATGAGCCCTTCATGAGATGTTCCTCAATTTGCCACAGCCCTGTAGGTCTCCTGGATGTGAGCTATGTTGGTCTTCAAAGCCAGATGCTTTGCGGGCTCATCTCTCGGCTGCTGACCTTAAAAGTTGGGGTGCCGGGTGTGGGGTACCACCCCTTTTTGTTCCTCAGAGAGAACCCACTGATTTTGTGTTCCCTCACAATCGTGGGTCATAGCACTAGAGTTGGGGTTTATGGCGAGACTGTGTCTCAGTCTTTTTTACACACTTCATTATTGTTTCCTTATCACTTGTCTGATATGAAAGTGTCCCTCCACCAGTTTTGGGATTTTTTTCAGAGGAAATTGTTTTATATATAGCAATAGATGCAATGTGTCCCTGGGAGGAGATGAGTGCTGAGGGCAGGAAAACAGGAATGTAACGGTCTTGCCAGTTAAAGCAGAGTTTCAATCCTTTCATTCACGGTATTCTAAGCTATTCCTGAAAATGCAATCTTAATGCTTAAAAGCTAGACTTTTCCTCAGGTCCTCCTTGGCGTTCAATCAGAACATTAGCTTCACCTTACTCTACACCTTTACTCTTAATTTTTTATTAAGATGCCACAACTTGCGGTTCTGGTTCAAGACGGTGATATAGGAAGATCAATATATATATATATATATATACGTATATATATACACACACACGTGTATATATATATATATATATATAATATATACATATATAAATATACATGTATGTATTTTTTCTTAACATATTTTTCTTTTAATCTAGAATAGAAATGAGGAAGCTTGAATGTATAAAATGACTTCTTATTTTAGTAAGCACTAAAAATATGCTAGAAGAACAGTTAATAGAAACTGAAATAATTTGATTACAGGGGATTTAAGTTTTTTTTATGACTTTAGTTTTAGACGCAGAAATGTTCTCTTTTCAGAAAAGTGCTATTCTCAGGAAAAAATGTACTGATAATCCAAGGCCCTATTATTAGTTCAAGTAAGATATATATGCAAGTGGAAATGTTTTATATAAATTTCAGAATCACAAAATGAGTTACAATCTCTGATGCCTAACAATGACTTCTTTATCAAATCTTCAGGTCTTTCTGGGAAGGAAGATTCACTATTCAGATAATACAGTTCTGTGTTTGAATACCTTTTTTGAGGAGACTCCTAATATTTATGCTAAGTACTTCTTCTGGGAATGTAATTTTGAAAAGTGAAGTTTCCAATATATTTTGTATATTTGAGTTCAGATAATATTTTTGAAATAAGTTAATAACTATCTGAGGAAAGCAGGGTTTTCCCATAAAAATAGAACCAACAATATATAAAGGGAGATGTATCATATTAATAGTAATTGGCATTGATGGGAGAAAGCAGAACAGGGGACTGACTCTTTCAAGATTCTGGCCTTGAAAAGCATAATACTTCCATGAAAGGCAATAAAGTAACATTAGGGTTTCCTCCAAAGCAGGCCTGGCCAGGGCTAGTTCAGGTAGACGAAAGCATCATGTATTCCCCATATTACAATATAAAGCTTTGATGTTGAAAGGGTTGGCATAGTGCTATATCCAGGGCCAGAAAAAATGTTCTAAAAGAAGTAATGGGTGGAAATTTGGGTGTTGAAAGAGGAAACATAAAATGAAGGCTTTGCTGTTGTTTTGCTGATTTATTTAATAAATTGAAAAGTCTGAGCATATATATTTTGATCTTCATGGGAGCTGAAGGACTTTCCACAGGCCCAGAAATCCCTCAGTATAAATAGATCAGTGGCAGCACATTCATATTGCTTTGCCTTCTCTACTGATTTGAGTTACTGCAAACAAGGTTTACTTCCTTAGCAGGGCTTATGAGTTAAAATGTGGTTGCAATGATTATAACAACTTATACCTGTAATTTACCCACCTTATTCCTTATAGCAGGAGGGACAGCCATCCGTAAAAGGGGAAAAAGAGGAGCTATTAAAAGTCCATGATAAACTGATTCCCTCTGCATTAAATAGTTTCATACACTTTGCAGTCTAGTATGGTACTTTAAGTACCTTAACTATAATGCCAGATCTTACACTTGGATAACATCTACAGTGATGCCACCAAGTCACCATTTAATTTTACCTTGAACAACTGTAGAAACTGTGAATTTATTATCTCTAACGCAGACAGACCATATTTGTGGTGTCTGAATATTAGAAAGTTCTTCTTTGTTGACATAAAATTTAATCCCATCTCACTGTAGTTTTCATCCTTGGTCCTAATTTCAATCCTGTGACCAAACAGAACAAGTCTAATTTCTCTAAAGACAGCTGTCTCATTACTTTGAATTTATTCACCTGATTCAGGTTCCCTCAAGCAATCAATTCTAATATGAAAGGGTTTTTATTTTTCTCACCATTCTGCTTGCTACCATCTAGCAGACGTCACTTTATCAACATAGGGTGTTTTGGGGAGCTAACATCCCTGCTACTTTATTTATTTATATATTATATTTAATATAATTATATTATATCACTATATATATATATATATATATATATATATATATATATGGTATTGTGATTTATAATAAACATGCCCATGATTTGGTCTTCCTCCATGGTTCCTGGATCACAGGTCCCCAAACCTTTGGCATTTCCTGAACAATAAGAGCAATGGGACCATTTTTTGTCATAATATTTGGTCTCTTGTCCTCAGTTCCTAAGATCACTTCAGAGCCATAAAGGTGAAATGTGTGTCTTGTTGTTCATAACAAGCCCTTTCCACCACAACTGGGTTCATGTTAATGAAGTGACTTTTGGAAAGGACTCAGGGATGGGGACTGATTGTGAGGGGAAACCAACTATGAATAGAAGGCTGTGACTTTCAGGCCCACCTCCTTATTTCCAGGGAGGGGAGAGGGGCCAGAGGCTGAACCAATCACCAATGGCCAATGATTTAACCAGTCATGCCTGTGTAATGAAGCCTCCATAAAACCCAGTGAAGAATGGGTTCAGAGAGCTTCCAGGTTGGTGAACACATACGCGTGCCAGGAGGTGGTGCATAACAACCCCAAGGGGAAAGAAGCCCCTGAACTGGGGACCCTCCCAGACCTTACCCTCTGCAGCTTTTCATTTGGCTGTTCATTTGTGTCCTTTAACAAACTAGTGAAAGTACGTAACAGTTTCTCTGAGTTCTCTGAGCTGCTCTAGCAAATTAATCCAACCTGAGGAGAGAGTCATGGGAACGTGTGATTTATAGCAGCACAGAAGCATAAGTGACAATCTGGACTTGCAGTTGGCATCAGAAGTGGGGTGGGGGGGAAGTCTTACGAGACTGAGCGCTTAACCTGTGGAATCTGACACTATCTCCAGGTAGATGGTTTCAGAGTTGAGTTAAATTGTAGGACACTCAGCTGGTGTCACAGAGAATTGCTTGGTGGTGTGGGAACCACCCTCCCCCCCCCCCCCACACACACTGGAGTTGGGAACAGAACCCTTATTTCTATTATATTATTAAGTTAATTTGTATATTGGAACCCACAAAATGGAGGCCACCACAGTATATATATAATGTACATATAATGTATTGTAATATATATATATAGATAATATTATTACTGTTGCCTAGGTTTTTCTGGTTGACTTGTCTCATTTAGTGGGGTTTATGGATGGGGCAATTGATTGATTCAGTAGATTAACTTTTCAGCAGCCACATACTATAGTTGATATATATTCAATATACTTAGTCCCCTTTTTCTTCCTAATTTTTTCATCTTCCATTGTCTCAAAAGGTGCCTATGTTTTTCGTTAATATTTCCACAAATATCATTTTGTCACTTGAACTAAATCATCAGTCCTTTTAGACAAAGACTGTATTATATCCCTTCCTTCCAACCCTAGATTTTTCTCACTCTAAGTTCTATGTTCTATATCACACTAGGAAAACAGTAAATAAACAAAGCCTTGCTGCTCAATTGAACTTTATTCTGAGTTGATATGACTAATAACTATAAATACAGGAAATAGAGGTCACTTTATCTCTCTCTTCTGAGATTAAAGTCATTCTTTCCCAATCATCCTTTAGGGGAAAGAATTATGTTCCCTTTGATCCAAACTTTAGTCTACTTGTAGTCAAATAAGAATAGATAACAGAAGATACATTGTCACTAGTACTAGGTATGCTAATCTCAAAGTTTGTTCTTATTTTCTTATTAGCAAAAATCAACACACAGTACCTTTAGATCAATAATTTTTAACAGTACAAAATAATTAAATAGTTAAATGAATTATTTAAAGCAATAGAAGTAGAGGTGAGACAGGGAAATATCCAAACACAGAGTGGTGTAATGTTAGCATGTAGAGGACATTTAGGTAACATTTAATTATTAATAAAGGGTGCCATTTTGTGCTCCTACCATGTGCTTGGAGTGTGCTAAGTGATTTTAAGGTGTTATTGCCATATAACATACCATCTCAAAACAGTGACTTGAAATAGTAACCATTCATTTGGTTCATGACTGGGCAGTTCTTTAGCTCTGGGCCAGGCTCAATCAATTTTCGTTGGGCTTGCTCATGTATCTGCAGTAAATTGGCATCTATTTGGGGCCATCAAAGTTCAGGATCATGGATCTGTCATGATCCAGCAGGCTAGCTGGTGTTTATTTACATGGTAGTGGCAAATTTCCAAGAAAGTTCGTGGATACTTCAAAGTTCTTGAGGGCTAGTCATATAACTGGCTCACTGTTACTTACATTACATTCTATTAGCCAAAACATGATACAATAATTTTAATAATATAAAATTCATCCTCATCTTCTAATTTATTGCTTCCTACCAACCCATAATAAGTCCCCTTAAATAGAGATACATGTATGAGATCTATGAAACTTAGAATTTTTTTAATCATTAATGAATACTGTATATCTTAAGCTAATGTTTTTCTCAGTGAATACTGTGTGGTTGTAGAATTCCATAAATAAGATTTAGAAGTAAAATGTTCTAAGCCATCCATTAAATAGCCACATAATTGAAACAGTTGATTTATTAAATCAGCATTTTATTTTATTTTTCTTATTTTTTAATTTTTTTAACATCTTTTTTGGAGTATAATTGCTTTATAATTTTATGTTAGTTTTTGCTTTATAACAAAGTGAATCAGCTATACATATACATATATCCCCATATCTCTTCCCTCTTGCATCTCCCTCCCACCCTTCCTATCCCACCCCTGTAGGGGGACACAAAACGCTGAGCTGATCTCCCTGTGCTATGCAGCTGCTTCCCACTAGCTATCTATTTTACATTTGGTAGTATATGTAAGTCCATGCCACTCTCTCACTTCGTCCCAGCTTACCCTTCCCCCTCCCAGTGTCCTCATGTCCAATCTCTACATCTGCGTCTTTATTCCTATCCTGCCCCTAGGTTCTTCAGAACCTTTTTTTTTTTTCAGATTTCATATATATGTGTTAGCATACGGTATTTGTATTTCTCTTTCTGACTTACTTCACTCTGTATGACAGACTCTAGGTCTATCCACCTCACTACAAATAACAATTTCATTTCTTTTTATGGCTGAGTAATATTCCATTGTATATATGTGCCACATCTTCTTTATCCATTCATCTGTCAATGGACACTTAGGTTGCTTCCATGTCCTAACTATTGTAAATAGAGCTGCAATGAACATTGTGGTATGTGACTCTTTTTGAATTATGGTTTTCTCAGGGTATATGCCCAGTAGTGGGATTGCTGAGTCATATGGTAGTTCTATTTTTAGTTTTTTAAGGAACCTCCATATTGTTCTCCATAGTGGCTGTATCAATTTACATTCCCAGCAACAGTGCAAGAAGGTTCCCTTTTCTCCACACCCTTTCCAGCATTTATTGTTTGTAGATTTTTTTATGTTGGCCATTCTGACTGGTGTGAGGTGATACCTCATTGTAGTTTGGATTTGCATTTCTCTAATGATTAGTGATGTTGAGCATTCTTTCATGTGTTTGTTGGCAATCTACATATCTTCTTTGGAGAAATGTCTATTTAAGTCTTCTACCCATTTTTGGATTGGATTGTTTGTTTTTTTGATATTGAGCTGCATGAGCTGCTTGTAAATCTTGGAGATTAATCCTTTGTCTGTTGATTCATTTGCAAATATTTTCTCCCATTCTGAGGGTTGTCTTTTCGTCTTATTTATGGTTTCCTTTGCTGTGCAAAAGCTTTTAAGTTTCATTAGGTCCCATTTGTTTATTTTTGTTTGTATTTCCATTTCTCTAGGAGGTGGGTCAAAAGGAGCTTGCTGTGATTTATGTCATAGAGTGTTCTACCTATGTTTTCCTCTAAGAGTTTGATAGTGTCTGGCCTTACATTTCAGTCTTTAATCCATTTTGAGTTTATTTTTGTGTATGGTGTTAGGGAGTGTTCTAATTTCATTCTTTTACATGTATCTGTCCAGTTTTCCCAGCACCACTTATTGAAGAGGCTGTCTTTTCTCCATTGTATATTCTTGCCTCCTTTATCAAAAATAAGATGACCATATGCGTGTGGGTTTATCATTGGGCTTTCTATCCTGTTCCATTGATCTATATTTCTGTTTTTGTGCGAGTACCATACTGTCTTGATTACTGTAGCTTTGTAATATAGTCTGAAGCCAGGGAGCCTGATTCCTCCAGCTCTGTTTTTCTTTCTCAAGATTGCTTTGGCTATTTGGGGTCTTTTGTGTTTCCATACAAATTGTGAAATTTTTTGTTCTAGTTCTGTGAAAAATGCCAGTGGTAGTTTGATAGGTATTGCATTGAATCTGTAGATTGCTTTGGGTAGTATAGTCATTTTCACAATGTTGATCCTTCCAATCTAAGAACATGATATATCTCTCCATCTGTTTGTTAATTCAGCATTTTAAAATACCAATCCAAAATTCAAATTCTTACATTAGTCATAAAAATTTCTTTAAATGCAGAATTTTTTGGAATAAAATAATTATTATAATTAATCCTAGTTTTTATTGATATCTGATATCTTTGACTTTAATTAGTGACAAAGAAATTTGTTTAAACACTAAACTTTTGTCCTATTTATTGATAATCACCTTTTATACTGATAGATGTTTCAGTTTCATTTTTTTGGTTTAGTATTTTCCACATATATATTGTTAAATATTTAACTGCAATATATTACTTGTAAATAACACAATTTTGAAAAATGAGTATATGAATAAATGTACAATTAAGAAATGAAAATAAAGGTTTTTGGTGTTGATTAGTTAATTTTGTTAGAAGAATGACTTTAAATTTTTATAAACTGGATTCTCAGCTTTTCTTTCTAGATTTCTCTCATATTTAGACCTTAAGAGAAAGGATGAACAATTTTGAGGGTTCTAATTTGCATTGGAAAACCTTGAGTATGACATACATTATTACCCCAAGTAACCACATGATATGAATTGTTATGGCAAGCAGTTGTCCTCCCCCTCTGTACTCTTAAAGTTTCCTTGGAATATTTAATAAGTTTCTTTATTGAATATGACTGAACACAAGCATCTATGGTCAAAGTGAGGAGATAATGAATATCATGCTTTTAAAGAAAAGCTAAAATAAAATCCAGCTTCTGGTATTTTGGAGGACTAGGAATACAGATCATATCTCCATGGCAAACAACAAATATCCTGGATACAAATTTTTTCTTTTTTAATATAAATGCTTGGGTAAACAGGAAACAAAGTTAGGAGTTCTTATTCCCAAACTATAAGTAGGTAGCTAATGAATTAAGTAGAGCTCTGAACTTTGCTTTGAAAATTGAGGGCATTTGCCAAAGTGAGCTTAAACTTAATGTGTCACAGCCTCTCAGGAATTGGAATCTGGGAGAAAAAATCCAGGGCTGTACACTCAGTTGAAGATTAATAAGCAATAAACATGGCCTACCCCAGCCAGGAAATGTCAAGGAGCCCAAATATATTGAGAATGGGGAGACAACAACCCAACAGAATCACCACTGATGAACGGAAAACACAGATGGTCTCTCCCTTGCATGTACAGCCTGGGATCATCTAATCTGGCTGGTCCCAAAACACATGAAGATTAGAATTTAATTTAGAACCATGGCAGATAGTACTGGTTTGCTTCATTTTGGTGTACAATGTTCTTTCAGACAATGGAGTGTAGTGTTGAACTGCTTAGGGGGAAGCTCTAAAGTTGGCTTGCCTGATTGGAATCCTGGTTCTATTTTCCTTCTACCTGTGTGATTTAGGCTAAATTATGTAATCTCCTCTTTGCTTTTTCTTTCTTATTTGTCAAATAAGAATTAAGTGGATTATTTTTGAAAAGTGCTTAGAAAATTATTTGACACATAATAAATAAAACTTACATGCTATTTCAAAATATAAGTGCATCTGTGTTACAAATAATATATGCCATCGTGGTAACAATAGTATTATAATTGGGAAAATAAAGATTTTGGTGATAGAAACTTGAGTTTTGGACCAAATAGCTCGGTAAATTAGATTTTTTAAATCAAGTATAAAAATTTGATTATCGTGACATCTTCTGTCAAATCAAGTATTTGAAATATTTATCTGATATACTACTAGGCCTTAAACTTCACTGCTGACTGGGGTAGTTATATCATTTGTATTAAGGGACTTAGATCACATTTAGTTGATGAACAATTTAATACCAGAAACAATCTATTTAAATAGATATTTAAAGGTAAAAAAAAAAATTAAAGCCCAGAGGAAAATGTTAAAAAGCAAATAGAATGTTATGCCAGTGAGGAAAAAAAAATAATCTTTAAAAATGTCATTCTTTTAAAATCTTTATTGAATCAGCACTGAAATAAAAGCATATATATGTATAATGATGGTACAATTATCAATTTAAATATTGAATTTAATACTACCAGGAAGTAATTAATGAGCTTAGCCCAGAAGCTATCATAGAAGACTACAAACCTGTGGAAATGACAAAATCCAAGTGTTGTATATTATTTTGGAAGACCATATGTTTGCATTTTAATGTCTCTTGAAGATTACACTAGAATGATAGTCACATATATACATGAAATAAGGATCTAAAGAACAGCGTGAATTATTTGTATTATTACACAATTAAATTTAAAGAAAGATTTCAACGTCAGCTTTATGTACAATCCTTAAAGAATATTTAATCAGTAGCATTGCAAGTACATTAAAATGATCAGTTCTTGAGACTGGTTGACAGACAATGGTACTTCCATTTAAAGAGAGAAACACTTCAGAGTGTTGCTTTTAAAAGTCCTACAATTCACCAAATCACTGTTTAAAAATTAGTTAGACATGTGGCAGTATGTGAAAGGCTAAATTATACCATACTGATTAAACAAACAAGCCTCTCAGTTCTAAAGAACATTAATTTTATTCTAAAGTGAGGGTGATAGAAGAACAATCTCCTATGTGGTTACAACTATAGCAAAATACTATAAGGTTACTCATACTGTACTTGAGTTCCTTAATGCTTTTCTTTCAAGTACAGTTTACAGTATCAAACTGCAAATGCTTTTAGAAAATGTAAATTATAGATTTAAATTCTTGATTCTAAATTAATGGACTTTAGGTTGTATTAAAACTGTCTTGATATCATTAAAAATAATTCTGATCACTTTCTATTTTAATAGCAAAATAAGTATAAGCTACTTGGAAAATGCCAAATGTTATTTGCAATTAAATTACATTTTGACAAAAATACATTTATACTATGATATATAATTCACAGGAAATCTAATATCCTCATAAATACTAACATAAATGGCATATCTTGGTTTGCTGACAGCTTAGCCTTCAGTTAGAAAATGAAATTATTCTAAGAAATCAGGAAAATTTCATTCATGCCCTAAGTCATCTTTTTTTTTCTTTATCTAGTAATAATAGCAATACTGTTGAAGGACATAGAGTGTGTACACACACCATATGCCCATTAATCAGAGCAATTGCTGATTTCCTAACCTGAACTTTCAGAATGTCAGAGTTATTTCAAATTCAATTACAAACAGCATAAAGTTACTGACTACAGTGGTGTTTGCTTTTACAAAGATTTTTTTTGGATAAAGGATGACAGAGGCATAGCAACAATGTTATTTTGCTTTTTAAAAATATATATGGAGAAGTTAAGTATAAACTGGTTAGTAAAAAAAAATCCAAATTGAATAAAAAAAAGAAATATGTATAATTTATCTGGACCCTTTCTTACCCTCTATCATAATATGCTATTTGCTCTTGTTATAAAAGCAGATGTGGAGAAGCGTTTTGTATGTTTATTTATTTGTATTTATGTTTACATGTATATTTGTACATATACTCTATATATGTGTATTGTTATATACACATTTCATACTCAAATAGCCAAAAAAAGTTTAGAGATACAGGAAAAGGTTGGCCTCTTTAAAACACAGCAATATGAAATACTAGTGACAGTACCAGCTTGGAAAATTACAAGGAATGCAGAACAAGGACATTTTTCATTTTTTTAGGCTAAAAATCTAATGCTCTCCAAGGGAAAGAAGATGTGGAGAGGTAGAGATAGTAGTAGAAAATAAGAATTGAGTGGAAGTGTTTCATATGATAACTTGGGCAACCAGAAACTGACCTTGATTATAGATGAGATGTGAACTTTGGGATAATTTGTAAGAGTAGGCGAAGAGACCTCATCCATATGTCCTTGATGGAGGAACAGGGCAGAAAAGTAGAAGCTCAGTGTATTGGGAAAGTTTCTTGGGTTGAAAACTGGACCAAAAATCTCAGTTTAATAAAGCTAGTGAAAGCAGTGGAAAGTGGTTTTGGGGACTTCAGAGCAATAAGCTAAAGAGCTCAAGGGAAGCCATACATAGATGGCCACAATCATCTTTTGATTTATCCGCAAGTTTTACTCACGTAAAACTAAACCAGATGTAACACACAGAAATTCACACACACGCATACACCCTTAAATGTGCTTAAGTAGTTTTAAGTAGGTGAAATATGAAAAATTGGTTTAGACCATGTTGTGTATATGGAAAAGTTTTTGTCTTATCTAAACTCTAGCTAATATTCTAAAAGGAAAAACCAGTGCTGCAGTGATAGAAGCGGCAGCTACTTGATGTGAAAGTGGAGTGTTCAGAGGAGATGACCTGTATCTAGGACAGAAATCTTGCTATCCCATCAGCTTTCAAAAATGATAAATTCAGAACAGAACCTCATAGTATTATCTTTTTAAGGGCAAACAGAGATTTAAGGAACATATATTAATAGTATTTTTGTAGTGTGAAAAGTGAATTATAAATGAAGTCATATATATGTCAGGTTTACATACTCTCTATCTTGAAAATACTATGTATATTTTATTTTATTTTTTTCATAATGACATTAGTACTCTTCTTTTGGTCATATTTTATATCATCAAATTCATTATATTGCTGTTTACACTTAGGATGGGCCTGGGATTAATATTTTTTGCTTTCTGACGGAGGAACTTTAAACCCAAATCATGTTGTTATTTTTCCATAGCTTATTTAACTTGATTTATAATAAATGCTTATGCAGAACTTTTAACTTACTCTGATAAGCAATTGATATGGGTAGTGTTTTTTTTTTTTTTCATGAAAAGCATTTTATTAAGGTGTAATCATTCAAACTGAGGTCTGAGGTGTAATCAAAGATGTAAAGTGACCAGGTCGCACTTGCTGTCTTCTGTTTCCCCTTTCTCTGGTGGAATCTGTAGTAGAGCAGAGAAAGGGGGCATATGACACAGCTGAGCTGTACAGACAGGTATGGGGCAGTCCTAGAACATGGGGTGGAGAGGGCTAATGTGATGACTTCCTGGAAGCAGCCCAGGGCAGGCCACTGGCCTATACGATAGTGATCCTGGCTATGCATTAAAATCAGCTAGATAATCTTTAAAAATACAAATGTTGTGTTTCCCATACACTGAAATTCTAATTTAGTTTTTCTGATGGTAAAGAATCTGATTAAATCAGTCTTGGACAGTCGGGTTGGGGTTGGTGTTTTTTATTGCCTGAATGATTCCAATGATCAACCAGTTTTGAGAACCAGGACTCTGGGAGGAGCCCTCCAGTTGGCATGTCTGGCAAGAAAGGAAGGATAGGGCAGCAGTGGTGTGAAGTGTCTGGCTGTAAGCTCCTGGCTTCCCAGATCCTGTGTGCAGGATCCAGATGTTCCTGCGTGGTCTGGTCAGGAGTTTGGAATTATTGATCAGACTTCTGTTTCACAGGAGTCATTTGGAGGATCTGCTCAGGCAGGGTCCTGATGACCATGAGCAGTGGTATGGCAGGAGATGAGGAGTAGTTGCCATTAAGCATCTAAAGGCAGGAGGAGAGGGATCATGGTTTGGAGGACCTAATCCAGGGCACCCACTTATACTTCTACTCAGAGCTAGAGAATGACACATGTGGACACCCCCATCCAGTGAACATAATGCCCAATGTGCATAGATTTAGACTCTTTGACACCCAGATAGCAACCTGCATAGGAAGTTCTACTATGGAATTTAATGTGAGTGTCTGCATTTGTATTGGAAAGAATCAGTACTCTAATAGAGAACATTAAAACCTGGAAATGCTGAGATTCACAAATTTAAAGCTTGTCCAATTATAATCATTTTTTTTTCCCTAAGTAGGGGCTCAAAAGAGAGATTAGAAAGAAATAGCTGTATTTTATTGTGCTATATGTATAACATAATTTTACACATCCATATTCCAAAAATATAATTACTATACATTTCTTTTTAATCTTGGAGTTGAGATGGTTTGTTACTGATAAGACTGAATATAAAACTTGCTGAATTTGAAATGCTGGCAACTGGAAAAAAATTATTTTGGAGACAGAAAGCACATCCTAGCTCTGCCATCTGCCAGCTACAGGACCTCAAGTATGTCAACCCTAGTTTCTGCATTTGTAAAGTATGAATGAATACGTTTATTTTATAAAATTTTCTGAAAATTACATGTGCTAATACATATTGAAAAGATACTCATAATAAGAAATAGTATGCAAATGTTTAAATTATGTCATAGGAAATGTTGCTTCTTCTTGCCAAAGAATAGAAAATAAAATATACCATACAGTTGTTGGTAAATGTTTAGAACTTGCTTTATTTCAACTTAGTAAAATTATAAACCTCAATCGTGACATATTGTACTTGCCATATAAAAATCTACAAGGCATTTTTATATTTGGTTAATCTCTCCTGTCAGCTCTTTCCCATTATCCATATATGCCCTCCCTCTTATAATCTACTTTCAAGAAATATGGAAAACTTCAAGAGTAAGAGTAGAATAAGTTTACAGTATTCTGTGCTTCATATCTTCTACAAAGGTATATTTTTAAAAAGACATCAAACTAAAGATGAGGCAGGTTTTGGTTGTCAAAAATGACTTAATGAGTTTATTATGTGATATATGAGTTAATCATTTCTGTTAGATATTAAATAATATTTCTTTAGATTTTGATCAACATATCCTATAAGGGCTTTGATTTTTAAAACAAAGCATTTGCTTTCAATTTAAGTGAGAAATAAAAAGAGGAACTCCCCATAGAGAATTTGTTTAGGCCAATACTCTTACGAATATACCAAATATACAGCTCCAGAAAGCAATTTCTCTATTTCAGTTGGCCATGACTTGCCCACTATTCCCTGATTGCAGTAATGATGGTGGCCTCAGCACTGCTGTCCATTAAAATCCATGGATGTACAGACAAGGGAGGCTGAAGATAACAGAATTGGCAGACTTATTGGCCCTATTCCATTCTGCAATAAGCATAAAGATATTTTACTTTCAGCCTTTCCTTTCTATTCCTTGTGTCATTTATCAAATGAAACTGTCTTTCCTATAAAAGGCAAAGTCCGAGCATTATTCACATGTCTGCTTTGCTCATTAGTGACATATTGTTCTGCTATGCACAAGAATTGGGTGCCATTTATGGAATCCGAACTGGATATTTTCACCTTTAGTGCCAGAACATTTTAGGAGGAGTGGGAAGTTAAAAGGAAACTATATTCAGCTTCTATTTGAAATAGTCACTGACCCTCCTAGGTAAAGAAACTGATCCACTTCAGTAATTGGCTTCTAAACAAATCTATATTATGATCTTCATATTGAATTGAACCTAAGGCAGCTACAAAATTCTGATCATGCATCTTTCATTTCAGGCTTAAAGCTGGCAGTAAAGCTTTTCAGCAAGATACAGGATAACTTCTAGAGGGCAAGATAAACTTTAAATAGGAGTAGAATAAAGCAAGGTTTATTATTTCCTCATGGTAGAAAGTCGATCGTGAATATGAGAATTTCATTACTCTTAAAATTTCATCTTGAAATGGTACTTGCAAATTGCTCATTTCTTACACCAATAACTATAATATTTGCTATCTGTAGATGTGGTATTATATTAATTCACACATAAATCAATAATTTTAACATTCCTTAATCTTTGCTTATAGAAGTGGAATGAATTCAGTGTGTCTCATTAGGGACTTGTTTTTTCAGAGAAAAGATTAGGTAAGGCTTAGCAGATGTAGAAAGAAATGAAAGTTAAGTTTTATGATTACAATGACTGAATTTCTAAGACATTTGTAGATACATTCCCCACATTTACCAAAATAGAGTATGTCATGTAAATTATTATGGAATCAAAGACATTAGAATTAATCAAAGATAATAGAGGAGATTCTTGGATATGATCTCATATAATCTTCTCATTTAACTGACAAGTAATTATAGGTAGAAAGGTGGAATGAATTCACCTTTTACAGAATTTATCAGTGACAGCATTACATTTACATCTTTTTTTTTTCCCCGCTATTGATCATGATCTGCTGTTTATTTCCTGAAAAGCTAAAGTCCAAGAAATAATTACTGGTGGTTGAAGAGTTCTGTTCAGGTGAAGGGAGGGAGCTAGATTGAGATGATTATCCAGCGATTTACAATTCTTTCAACTGCTGGTCTGTATGTAAGACATATCTATATGTCTTTGAAACTAAGCATTTAAAGCATTTTATAATAATTGCAGAGAAATTATTGGTATAAAAATCAGCTACTGGTATGTAGGCAAGTTAGTTTACTTTTGCATATATGCTATCAGTATCCTTCCCTTCAGTCTCCTCCCTGCTCCCCACCATTCTGATTCTCAACAGCCATCATTGATACCATGAATTCTCTTTCTGCTGGGGACAGCTATGGCCATAAAACTTGACTCAGGAAACTCTTAATGAACTTTCTTTTGCCCCTTTGTGCTTTTCTTTTAGTTTCTTCATGCAACAAAGAAATGGCTCCCTCTTGCCTTTAGAAAGGGAAACCAAAGCATCTCCCAGTTTACCTCTCTTATGGCCCCTGTGAAGCATCTTTATTTTTCATCTTTTGGTTTCATTCACTTATTTGGTTGTACATATTCATTTATTGTTATATATTTATTTTTGAAAGTGATTAAGAAATAGGATACTGATATCACCAAGGTCTTTGAAAGTCCCTCTGTAAAGTTCACAATCAGATCCCACACTTTTTAATCTAAGGATAATCTCTAATTTGAATGTTATCATTCCCTTGCTTTACTTTATAGTTTACTACATGTGTATTGATTAGTAAAATACATACTGTTAATTTTGCAAGTTTGAGGTTTTATATAAGTAGCATCATATATTTAGTATTCCTCTGAGACTTATTTTATCAGTCAACATTATATTTTTGAGATGCAATTATAATAATGTATAGGACATAGTGCATTCATTTCTACTGCTGCACAGTGTTCTGTTTATGGATATACCACTATTCATTCTTCCATTCTCCTTTCAAAATGCATTTCAATTGTTTCCACTTTCTTGTTATTACAAGCACTGCTGTTATGGTCATTCTTGTACAGGTCTTGGTTAATAAAAACAACGGTTTCTCTAGGTTATAGACTTGTGAATTCGCTGGCTCAGGGTCTGATCTTAATAAGTTTTACTAGGTAATATGAAATTGTTTTCCAAAGTGACTCTATTAAGGTTCTCTTTCATCTGTAATGAATGAAATTTTCTGGTGCTGTATCCTGGACTATTCTTGTCATTGCCTAACCTTTTAACTTTGCCAGGCTGATGGGTTTGATATGATTTCTTACTGTTGTTTTAAATGGCATTGTCCTGAGTTCAAATGATATTGATCATTGTATTTATTGGCCATTCATGTTTTCTCTTCTGTGGAATATCTGTGCTATTTTACTTTACCTTTTCTACTACTTTATTTCCTATAGATTTGCATGAGTTATTCATTTGCTATCCAAATTATTTGTCATATATGTAGCAAATAGGTTCTCCTTGTTTTTGCCTTAATTAGCAGCATTTAAAGGGATAATCACTTTTTAAGAAATACCCATTCTATATGAATGAAAAGCATTCTTAAATATGTATTAGTTTAAAGAAATTTGTATACATTTGAAAATAAGGGTGATTTAAAAAGGAAATGAAATTTATCTATAGGAAAGTCTGTATTGATATCTTAGGGCCAGCTTCAAACTGTTAACATTAAAATGTTTCATTTTGATAATATTTTAGAAGTTTTACTTTGACTATGCTCAATGCCTTATATATCTTACATATCTAAATAATAAACAGTTCCTGAAGATATATATACAAGAAATTTGTAGCACATTTACTCTATGAAAACAGTAGTTGATATCCACCTGCTCCTTAACGCCTCCTTTAAAGGAAAATTTTGGTTGCATCCTGCCAACTTCTCCGATAAAAGTGAATATGATGGAAGAGTGAGGGAATCTCTGGTTTTAGAAAATGTTCAAGTGGAAGATTTTCAGGTCTATAGCAATCTTTTTTTGGGTGAATTTAGCTTTTACCTATTTTTATTGTTGTACAGGATTTCTCTCCACCCCCATAAACATCCCACCCCCAACACATGTATACAGCCTAAATATTTTTTTCTATTATTCAAAAATGAAACTCTTCTTAATTGGTAACACATTTTTTCTCTAGTTTTGAGAGAAACTTTTATGGTTTTGAGAGGAAAAGATCTGACCCTCACTTTATCTTTTATTTTGTAACTGAAACTTTTTATGCAGATATGAAAATGCTGATTCTTACTGTTTTGTGATGAAAAAAAAATAAGGGCACATAGCTGTCAGAAGGCAGTGATTTTCAGTCAACATCAGGCTTGGAAATATTCAAATCTGTGACCAGAAGGTGATAAACTTGAGTTGCCTTCACCCAGTAGCAATCCCATGAGTTTATTTCTTTATCATTTGATTGTCTTAAACTGAGTTAGAAACAGTCTATCATTTTTATGTCAAAATACATCTTTCTTTGTAACCTTTAAACTAAATAAAAATATTTTCAAAAATTATCTTCTTTTATAAATAAAATCTCTTATCATTGGATTTTAGCTTATTTGGGGAATGGTATTCATCATTGTTATAAATTATATGTTTAGGAAAATAATTTGCTTTGTGAAAATATGGGAAAATAAATGGTATAATGATTTAATTATGTGATTCAGGTATATAATATACAATGCTTTGATTGGAACACCATTTCTTGAATGACCTAGACCTACATACAAATTTTGGCTCCCCACATATCACCTTGATGATCTTGAAAAGTTATTTAGTTTCTCTGAGCCTTATTTCCTAATCAGTAAAATGAGGTTAATATGGAACACTCATCACAGAGTGTTTCTGACCATTAAACAGACACCATAAATGAACCAGAAGCTCTGGGGTCAAGAAGACTTCCACATTCCATAGCAACAGAAGGTTATATTTAACACCTGGCCAGCAAGCAATTAGGAACAACCTAAATGTCTCTCAGGGAATATATAGCTGAAATGTCAAGTATTTATGTTATGGACTACTATCTGGCAAATAAAATGGGAGACATTATTTTATATTAACACCAGAGGTAGAAAAAATATAATGTTAGATAGAAAAGCAGGTTAATGAGAATAGACACACAGAAACATACACACAAAAACTCTGTATGTATTGTTTCTGAATATATTTATAGCTGGCAAAAATATAAAGTCAGAAACCGGAAAGATACATGTTAAACTGATTATGGTAGTTTTCTCAGGGATATTAATGAAGAAATGGAACTGGGGATGAGTGCAAATGAAATCTCAAATTTTTGTGTTAATTTTTTTTTTGCTTAAAAAGTTTGAAGCAAAAATATACATATATGTACACCCAAATATAAATACTTATATATATATACATAAATACATACATATATATACACTGTGTGTGTATATATGCATATATATTATATACACATATATATATGAAATAAAAGTCACAGGATGAAACAAGAGACTTTGAGGTTAAAATCTAAAATTAATAGTTCTAAAGAAAAAAATGATAATCCTGTCTTTTCTTCTCTTCTTCCACCCTCTCTCCTCACTATTTTATGTTTTTTATTTCATAATTTTCTTTTTCAAACAGATGTTATATGTTATTCTATTTCCGTAAATATATTCTTTTGAATACATTCCTTTTAACTTTTGTATAATATATTCTCATGTGAATTTACCACAATTTATGTATAACTTCCCTTAGTAATAAAATTTCACTCTAATGTACAGTGGTGCACCAGCTAAGCTTACCCATGTCTCCTTGGGGTCAGGTTGAGAAAACATGATTCTCTTGATCTTATAATCTCCTCAAACCATGCTGATTTCTATGCTGTCTTTATATCAGAATTCCACAAAGAAGTTTCAATTCTTCTCCCAGTCTGTCTTGAACCAATTGTTCATAGGCATTTGTCTCCTCTACTCTGTCAAAGCTGCTATAATCCAGGACACCAAGACCCTTAATTTGCTAAATGTGAGAATCTATTCCATTTCATCTTACTCATTGGAAACATTTCACATGGGTTATCAGACACCTTCCTTTCTGCATTTGGTTTCCAGGATATCACATTCTCCTGGTTTTCCTTCTACTGAACTGGCTGTTCCTTTTCATTCACTTGCACTGAATTCCCTGCATTTCCCCAAACTCTTAACTTTTAATGATCAGGGTGTGGTAATTTATCATTATCTGCATTCATTTATTAGTTGAGTTCGTCTGTTTTACTTGGATTTGTATGTCATCTGTATGCTGATGACTCCAGAATTTATGTATCTAATGTTGTCCTCTATATAATCCCAGATATATATATATATATATATATACACACATATATGTAATAATCTGCTCAATATTTCCACTTGTATATCTAAAATATATCTTAAACTTACTATGCCTAATATCAAACCCCTTGTCTTCCCCTGCAAACCTCCTCCTCTGGTCATTCTCTCCATCTCAATAAATGTCTAATCTGTTCTTTCATATCTTCAGGTCAGAAATCTTATAGTCATTCTTGACTATTCTTTTTCTCTTAAACACACAAACCACGTCAGCAAATCTGTTGGCATTCCCTTTTAAATATACTCAAAATCCAACCACTTCTCACCATCTAACTCTATGAAGTTCTGAAACTCTGTTATCCCTCCTTTATATTATAACTTGTCTCCTTACCATTTGTGCCCAATACCTTAGGCAGAAGGATCTCTTCTTAAGCATAGGTCAAATCATTGTATGCCTCTCCTCAAAACTCTCCAGTGGCTTCCGATGTAAAACAGAGTAAGTTCAGACTCTTGTGACCTTCAGGCTTCCCATGATCTGCTCTCCTTATTTCTGTAAACTCACCTTCATGATTTTTTTTTTTTCTCTCAGTTAACATCCTCACAATTCCTCCAACTAGACATGGTCCTTGAATAATACTTTTGCATCAATTTTTCTTTCAATCTGGAATATTCCTCCCTATATCCTTTCAGGTTTTTGTTCAAAAGTCATATTCTCCATGACACCTTCTCTGATTATTCTATTTAAAATTGCATATCCCAATCATCTGCCTTATTTTTTCATTAATACTTATTACTAAATCTATTTCTATCTATATCTGTATTTCTATGTGTGTATTATTTATTTATATTTTGTCTCAACTCAGTAACATGTTGATTTTGGTTGTGATAATATCACATATGAGGAACTCAAAGTATTTTGTTGAATGAATAAATAAGTAAATGTTCAAAAAGTACAAATCTATTGGTTTGGTCTAATTCTATATGGAATTAGAAGCTTGTTTAAATTCAAAGGGATAAGAAAATGCAAGTTATTCTAAAATGAAGTAATCACTTCACAGAAGTAAAACTGAAAAAACTATAACAATATTTATTAGTAAACATGTAGAGAAAAGGGCACTCATATATTGCTAGTGTGAATGTGGAATATTATAGTCTTTTTGGAAATCAATCTTACAACATCAGCTAACTTTAAAACTACTCACTGAATACACATTTGCTGGACAATTGAATAAAGAGACATACCATACTTTATGCTAAATTAGCAGTAGTAATATTTCATATTTTTAATATAATATGATTTCTAAATTTTAATCATGGATATGAATCTTCAAATTATAATAATTCTGGTAAATTTTGTGCAGGTAGAAATTAGACAATTTGATTTCTAGAATTCCTTCAACTCTGACATGTTCTGATTTTCTGACACTTTCCAAGACCCTGAATAACAGCTAAACTGATTTAAAAATCAGATTTAATAGTATATGATAACCTATATAGATATTCAATAGGATTACTGAGAATATTAAGAAAAACTACAGATAATTACTTCAAGTAAGTTTAGATTAAATAGATAGGAAAATTTCATAGTCTTCTAATAAAGACTATGTAATCAGCAATTTAGTATTAATGCCTTTCAATGAAAATGCCAAATTTCTAAAATAAGCTTGTATTAGCATTTTACTTCTCTTTCTATTCAGTTACAATTAATCTCTATAATCAGATCTTCAGCTTTATTTTAAACTCATCTTCAGGAATTGATACCTATTTTGGTTTCTGAATCATGTACCTTCTCTCTGAAATTTAATATTTAATAGGCCAGCTCTTAATTATCTGGAATTCCTAGGTATCTAGATTTTCATAAAAATAATATTGAAGTTTGGGTATAATATTTCTAAATGTCAGATGGAACCAATAGAGTTAATAATAAAAGATCTATACCAGGTAACTGATTTGACAAATGTTGCTCTGAGTTCTTTTATCAATACAATGTGATATCATTTGTATAATTTTATTTGCCTTGAAGCTATTGTTGATAAGCATATTTATTGTTAATTAAAATAATGTGAAGATATTTCCAATTTTCATCTATTAGTCATGTCATAAGCTTCAGTTTAGAAAAAAAATTCTATATAAACCTTTTCTACATATTACATGTATAACATATAGTAGATAAATATTTTAGGTTTTGTTTTTTATCTCATGTTTGTTCTTAACCTGTGGCTTCTGGAGTTTGAAGGATTGTGTTTCATGATCTGCTTTTCTAAGACTCTCCAATAACCCAAATTTAAGCAGAGGATTGTTGTTAACTTTATTTTAAATTCAGTTCAATATCATATGCAGAGACCATTAACACATCACTGTATCACAAAAGTTGCATGAAAATATATTTCAAAAATGGCTATGGCACGATCCAAAGTTCTTTCATTCATGATTCTACCTGAGTTTACTCCTTAAGGAAATAACATTTTTTTGTGAACTTTAAGTATGAAAACAATAGGTTTGATTTTAATGGAAAAATAACATTTTTTTGTGAACTTTAAGTATGAAAACAATAGGTTTGATTTTAATGGCAATTACATTACTTTATAGAATGATATTAAAACATATTCAGCAAATTCATCATTTATGCCCTTTGTTTTTATTTCTCATCATTATCTAGGCTTAAGGCCTGAAATGAAATACATTCTCATCAGTCTTTCACTGACAGAACACTTTCAACTGCATGCTGTGCTTGTATGCAATAGAACAGTGTGTGTGAACTTGACACTTTCATCACAAGATATGACTCCTGTTGAAATGATGTCTATGCCAGTCACAGAAACTATATACTACAATTACAGCAGGAGCTCTGATTCTGTGAGTTCACCATAGAGATAACTGAACAAAGCTTTGTTCACCTTCAAAAAGGAAATTCTATCAACATTTGGGATGGAGGGCAATAAACAATAGCATGAAACTCAGTTTACTTGGCATTCTGATAAGGATGATAAAATAATGCTCTTTTTTCTTTAGAGGAATTAAAATTGAATCGATGGGATAAGTATCCTATAAACACCAACTTTTTTCTAAACAGCTTAAGGATTTTTGATACTCAGTTCTACCAAGCTTTATTTTATTGATCATCTACTATTCACCATAGACTCTGAAAGATTCTGGGATACAAATAAGACTTATCCCTGCCTTCAGAGAGCTCATAGTCAGACATGATAAATATTTAAACAGATATTAACAGTTAGTTATAACAAATTTTTGACTGTTTACTGAGAGTTGAAACATACCATGTATTCCTGTAAGCACAGAGATATTAAGAAGTGATCATGGAAGGTCTCCTGAAAGATAGTAAATTAAAGAGACACCTGAAGAAATCTCTCTGGACACTTACAAGTGTGGTGCTTATACATTTCGGAAGTATTTAAATTATCCTGCATTTGTTACATTTCTTTCTTCCTCCCCTCCTCCCTCCCTGGTTTTAAGGAATTGGTTATTCACTCTATGCATTCTGCCACACTGATCTAAAACCCCGGATGTCACATACTTCTGGAAAGGGCTCTTGAGCACGTTCCTGTCATTTTAATCTGAGGTAGAATGTGCCTGTGGACATCTTGTTCAGAAGCTGCTCTTTTACTCTTGCAAGAGCTAATTATCAAATATTTAGAAATTTAGCAAGCCAGTTTTGGGGGCTTGAAATCTACCATAGTGGCAGCATTTACACCATGGAAGTTGGTACATGCTGGAAATCAACCCTACTATCCTTTCCCACAACCAATTTACTAGTGCACAACTAGGTATACCAAATGGGCCCAAGATTGGTAGCCTAGGCAGGTAATATTTTGGCATTCATTCAAACCAGTATTCTTATTTTTTCAACATTAATTCAGTGGAGCTATTGAGTGGTAGAGTGAGAGAGATAGAGAAATATGAGCTCTTGACAGGCTTGAGCTTTTCTGTATACTAAGCAATTTGGTGCTTTACCAGACTTTCTTATTCTACTAAAGAGAGAGAGAGGGAGAGAGAGAGAGAGAGAGAGAGAGTGCAATGCTGCTTGATATTTTGACCCTCTTTAGAAGACAATTTAACAAAATCCATGGGATCTAAAGCAGCATCTCAAATTTTTCCTTCTAATCATATGGTTTCCTCTCTGAGCGGAGCTCTGACACAGAGATTTGTCTCCATATTATTGCATTTCTACTCCTATACTTACTGTCCAATGATATTATATCCCCTTTATAGAGCTGAGCAGCAGAAGCTTCCAAGCTGGCCTCCTGTTTAATTTATCTTTGGTAGGAGATGCCTGAAGGTGGGCAGTGAGTCATAAGGCCTATCTGCTGGAGCTGTGTTGACTGCTGGTGACTTACTTTAACTGATAACTATTCTAAGATAATCCATAATGTTAATTGAGGTGCCTCTGTTATTTCATCTTTTCTACGCCTCTTTTCAGTGTTGCCAGATAAAATACAATATTATTTGTTGTTTATCTGAAATTAAATTTTAACTGGGTGTACTGTACTTTAATTTTCTAAACCTGGCAACCCTACTCATCTCTAAGTTTTAGTCTGACCCGCCAGACAGACAACAGAATTTTGGAAAGATTATAAGCTTTTCAGATTTATAATCAAAGAAAGTGCAAGTGAGAGGGAGATGATCTTTCTAATCTGCTAGTTCTCTGTGGAAAATTGCTGAGGCTTACAAGCTTACCTCTAAAAATCCTATTTAAGAATGTGTTTTTAGTATACTTTAAGTTTGGAAAAGGAAAGAAGTTTAAATTGGAAAACAAACATCTTTCTCAGAAAAAAAGGACACAAACTCACTAAAAACAAAAAATAAGAATGAAGACTGAAATAACTTAAAAATATAAAAGTGTTTTACTTAGAAGGAAATTTTCTAAGTTGTAATGTGTAATTTTAAATGAAAGCCTTTATATGCTATACCTTCATGTAATTATTTGGTATTCCAACATGTGAGGTTTAGAACTTAAAAACATCTCTGTTTCAGTGTCTGGAAGCCTCGTTCTATGGAGCTGGTACTTTGCAGTGGTTAAATTGCAGGCTTTAGGATTGGTCTAGCTCAGTGTGAATTCTATCTTCATTTCCTCCCCACTGTGTGCCTTTGTGCAAATTCCTTAATTTTCTGTATCACAGTTTTCTCATCTCTAAAATGGCGGTAACCAAAGCACCTTACTCATAGAATTTTAGTGGGAAGGTAGTGTGTATAAAACACTTAGAATATGGCCTGGCATGAGATAGGTACTCAATACACATCAAATGTTATTATTATCATCATTATTATTTGATAAAGGAAAGAATAGACACCAAATAACCAATGTGAAAAATGTGAAAATGGTTAACAAAGAGTGATTTTAAATGTTTACTATGTTCGAACACAGTGTAGAATATTCATGGTTTATGTTAGTATTTATGTAGTAAGTCCATGAAAAAAACTGGAAAAGTCAGTGAAAAGTGTTCCAGCCATCTGCCTCGACAAGCTTTATGAAGTTTATCTTTTGTATTTGTTGGCAATAAATTGATGGAAAGACGAAAGAGCATACTTCCCATGTTAAAATTTGTATTCTTGATCGAGTCAATTTTAAATTACTAAGGATTTATTGAAATATCTTCATAGCTCAGCATATTCCTCTGTCGTTAATAATATACTTATAGAAGAAATGGCTAGCGGTCCACAATATCAATAGTTTTGTCAATTAAGATTATTGAAAAATACCATCGAAGTACAATCATAAATTGACTTAAGAATAAAATGGAGGCTTTTTAACTGACATTTAAAAATTACTATTACTTTAGAAGAATGGCCTTATAGAAACTTAGCAACCTGCTTTTGTTTATAATTTTCTGATTTTAGCTAGAATGCCTTTTCCAGTGGATCCATTTCCTACAGAATATATTATTTCTTCTTTTCTGTTAGTTCATATGCACAGTATACAAGTAAATGGGATTTTGTTTTCTAACAGGACACTAGCTCTGTAGCTTCTTAAACAATACTAACAACCACAGTGACATCTTACATGGACATACTTAAATAACAAGCAAAGTGATATTTTAACATGGGCACATTTATGAGGAATCATTCTCTTCAAGGTCCTCCTCCCTTTCTTTGGTGATCACGGAATATTTCTCCATGAGTTGTGGGGAATGACAACTGTGGTCTTACATTTTTAATTCAGAAAGTTTCTGAGTGACCCAATATAATTTGTTTATTAACTGTTTTCTTTTAAAGGAAAGAAACCAAAAAACGAAAGAAAGTCTGGTTTATCCTAGTTATCCTAGCAAAATTTGAGTGGATATAACATTCAAAATAAAGTACACTATACCTTTTAATGAAATAACTTGAGTCAGCATTTACCAAACAATTCTCAGTTTCTATACTGGTTTTCATTCACTATTTCTATTTCTTCTTCCCACATGGCCCTTTCCCTGTTTCTCACCCTAATTCCATTTTCTACATGTTAAAAGGCTCTGATGAAAATTTTATTTTTACTGATATTTTCCTCATATTCCATGCCACAGAAAACATATTGGGCCAAACTGACTTTGGTTTTTATGGTGAAAATGCTTTTTACTACCTGGTTGCATTTTGGATTGTTTTAATTATCCTTGCTTTTAAAATGTTATTAGAATATTAATTCTAATATTTTTCTAATATTTTTTAAGTCTTTTCAATTTTTTCTCATATATTTACTGCTGTATCTAGAAGAGTATCTGTCACACAGGCTGTACTCAATACATTTGCTGAAAGTATTAATTGAATAAAACTGTGTATTGATGGGTTTTTTTTTTTAATTTTTATTTTATATCGGAGCATAGTTGATTCACAATGTTGTGTTAGTTTCAGGTGTACAGCAAAGTGATTCAGTTATACATATACATGTATCTACTCTTTTTCAAGTTCTTTTCCCATTTAGGTTATACAGAATATTGAGCAGAGTTCCCTATGCTGTACAGTAGGTCCTTGTTGATTATCTATTTTAAATAAAGCAGTATGTATATACCAGTCCCAAACTCTCAATCTATCCCTTCCCCCCAACCTTCCCCCCCTGAGAACCACAAGTTTGTTCACTCAGTCCGTGAGTCTGTTTCTGTTTTGTAAATAAATTCATTTGTATCATTTATTTTTTTAGATTCTACTTATAAGCAATATCATATGATATTTGTCTTTCTTTGACTTACTTCACTTAGTATGATAATCTCCAGGTCTATCCATGTTGCTGCAAATGGCATTATTTCACTCTTTTTAATGGCTGAGTAATATTCCATTTTATATATGTACAACATCTTCTTTATCCATTCATATGTTGATGGACATTTAGGTTGCTTCCATGTCTTGCCTATTATATACAGCACTGCAATGAACATTGGGGTGCATGCATCCTTTCAAACCATGGTTTTCTCTGGATTGCCCAGGAGTTGGATTGCTGAGTCATATGGTAGTTCTATTTTCAGTTTTTTGAGGAACCTCCATACTGTTCTCCACAGTGACTGTATCAATTTACATTCCCACCAACAGTGCAAGAGGGTTCCCTTTTCTCCACACCCTCTCCAGCATTTGTTTGTAGACTTTTTGATAATGGATGTTCTGACTGGTGTGAGGTAATATCTCATTGTAGGTTTGATTTGCATCTCTCTAATAATCAGTGATGTTGAGCATCTTTTCATGTGCTTCTTGGCCATCTGTATATCTTTTTTGGAGAAATGTCTATTTAGTTCTTCTGCTAATTTTTGGATTGGGTTGTTTCTTTCTTTGATATTGAGTTGCATGAGCTCTTTGTAAATTCTGGACATAAATCCCTTGTCAGTCACACTGTTTGCAAATGTTTTCTTCCATTCTGTGGGGTTGTCTTTTCGTTTTGTTTATGGTTTACTTTGCTGTGCAAAAGCTTTTGAGTTTAATTAGGTCCCATTTGTTTATTTTTGTTTTTATTTCCATTACGCTAAGGAACAGAACTAAAAAAAATATAACTGTGATTTATGTCATAGAGTGTTCTGCCTATGTTTTCCTCTAAGAGTTTTATAGTATCTGGTCTTACATTTAGGACTTTAATCCATTTTGAGTTTATTTTTGTCTATGGTATTAAAAAATGTTCTAATTTCATTTTTTTACATGTAGCTGTCCAGTTTTCCCAGCACCACTTATTGAAGAGACTGCTTTTTCTCTATTGTATATTCTGGCCTCCTTTGTTATAGATTAATTGACCATAGGTGCATGGGTTTATTTCTGGGCTTTCTCTCCTGTTCCATTGATCTATAGTTCTGTTCCTGTGCCAGTACCATACTGTTTTGATGATTGTAGTTTTGTAGTATAGTCTGAAGTCAGGAAGCTGATTCCTCCAGCTCCATTTTTCTTTCTCAAGATTACTTTGGCTATTTTGGGTCTTTTGCATCTCTGTACAAATTAAAAACTTTTTTGTTCTAGTTATGTGAAAAATGCCATTGGTAATTTGATAGGGATTGAGTTGCATATGTAGATTACCTTGCGTAACATAGTCATTATGACAATATTGATTCCAAGAACATGGTATATCTTCCCATCTTTTTGTGTCATCTTCAAAAGTGGGCATAGAGGGAACCTACCTCAACATAATAAAGCCATATATGACAAACCTACAGCTAGCATCATACTCAGTAGGGAATAACTGAAAGCATTTCCTCTAAGATCAGGAACAGGACAAGGATGTCCACTCTTGCCACTTTTATTCAACATAATTTTAGAAATCTTAGCCACAGCAATCAGAGAAGAAAAGGAAATAAAAGGAATCCTGTTATTATTTGCAGATGACATGACAGTAAACATAGAAAATCCTAAAGATGCTACCAGAAAACTATTAGAGCTCATCAATGAATTTGGTAAAGTTGCAGGATACAAAAATAATACACAGAAATCTCTTGCATTCCTATACACTAACAATGAAAGATAAGAAAGAGAAATTAAAGAAACAATCCCACATACCATCATATCAAAAAAGAATAAAATACTTAGGAATAAACCTACCTAAGGAGGCAAAGACCTATTTTTGTTTTTAATCCATGAAAGTTTTCCTCAATTAAGTCTTTAAGGTTTGTCTTTGTCAAGGTTTCTTTATAAATAAGGATAATTTATTTCTGGAGAGGAAGATAGTGCCATTGTCTGCCCTTAGTGTGAATCATCTTCTTTTAAATTTTCATACATTTTTTTCTTTTTCCCTATACTACAGTAGAGATGATCAAGTTTATCTTCTAATAACATTTTTATACTTTTTTAGACTTTGTGAAAAGTTTTAAACATATGTAGAATGAGAGCAAATGTTATAATGAACCACTCCCTCCCCCCCACTGGTAGCATTCGCCAACTTCAACAATTATCATCATGAGCCATTCTGTTTTGTTTAGACCACCAACCACTTTTTCTCACTTGATCAATGGATTATTTTGAGGCAAATCACAAAATTGTTTTTTGAACATAGTCCCAATAATCATGGCACACTTACAATATTGACAGTAATTCCTCAGTATCATCAAATATCAAGCTATTCATCACATTTCCTCTAATTGTCTATGAATTTTTTGTTGTTGTTTTTTGGGAAGTTTTTTTTTTTTCTTTTCAGTTTGTTTCCATAAGAATCTAAATATCATAATTCAAAAATTACCATTGAATTTTATGGAGATTCAAATATTTTTTAAGGAAATATTTCTTAAATATATCTTTCAGTATTTAGTCTTCAGACACTCCAGTTTGTGAATGTTTGATCCTCGTTACTTATCTTATAAATTTGTCATTCCCTCATAAATCATTTTATTTTATTCATTTATTTTTTATTTTAATTTTTTTCTCCTGATCACCTTCTTTATTGCTTAAGGAAACATGTATTATGTTTATCTTTCTATATGTTTATTTTTAATTTAACTTTTATTTCTGAAATATTTTTTCTTTTATTTCTAATTATTTCCTGAGTCCTGTCATCACACTTTTGAGTTTTCTAATTCTGGTTTTTCTTTTCTTTAATATCTTATTTTCTTAATGTCTTTTAGCTTACTTTTAAATAGATAGTTTATATATTTTACAAATTTTTGGCATGTTTGTGGCAAGCTCTTATTATCTTTACGGATATATTTTGCTCCTTATTCTCTCTAACAAGAACTTATAATAGATTTGACCTAATCATTTTAGCTGTCCAGTTTTACAAGAAATTAATTACCTGGACTTTTAGAGGAGGCATGATACTGAATACTTTTTCTAACATTACAGCACTCTTTCTTATATTGCTTCTATGCAGTTTTTTAAAATGTAGTTTACTTTTTCAGATCTCCTACCTATTTCCTCCCCTAACCCCTTTTTTCCATACTTTCTTAGTTTCGAATCTCTATCGTTCCTGCTCAGTTTTGATTCAATTCCCAGCAGGTGATTTTCACTGTGGGGTTTTGTTATGACATTTACTGGTGACATTGTAGAATTAGGATATCAAACTTCTCTGGGTCCTTCAAACCTTACTATCCAATTCTATTGGAATGTGTGAATCTCCTTCCATGTCAGCTGCCCTTCTCACATTGGTGATCCAGGCTTTACAATGAGCACCTCTTGGCTCTTCTGGAACTCTGTTCAGTCAGATGTTCCATTGCATCCTCTTGCACAGTTGTGAGCACAACACAGTGGCTGCTGTTGTCAGTGTTTGCCATCATCGGACTGTATTTTTAAGCTAAGGGGAACCTGGTCATCTAGCTTTCCGTTTGATGCTGTGTATGGATTTTTGTTTTGCTATCCTTGATCCTCCATCTGTTTTTAAATGGAGAGCTACAGGTGATTGAAAAAAAATGCTGCTGCTCTCTTCTCATCCCCTCCTCACCAGATTTAACATATAACATGTATTCAGATATCTAAAGTGCATTTTTTGTGATTTAAGATAACGAAGGAATAAGAGGCTGAATTTTACTATTATATGTAATTTTCAAAATATTGTGAAAAGTCATACATAGAAAGGTATAAAGAATAATGAGTTAATATTTATGAACACTTCTCATCTGAAGAAATGTATATCCTGACACAATCATATTATTCTTATTTGGACCCTCTCTAGAAATAACCACTATCTTGGCTTTTTTCTCATTCCCAAGCATTGTTTTATCCTTTTAATTTTGTATAAATGGGATAATGTTATTTAAATTTGTCTGCAAATTGATTTTTTTAACTTACTCTGATGTTGATAGCTTATTTTTATTGATATATAGAATTACATTTTTTCTATATACTACAAAGTATTTGTCTGTTTTCTTGTTTATGTGCATAGATATTTTCTAACATTTGTTTTTCCAAAAGTTTTGACTTATCTTTTCACCTTTTTATGTTTTTATTTATCATTCAGAAGACTTGAATGTTAATGTGATCAATTTTATCAGTCTTATTTAATATGTCATTTTAGAATTTATAATTTCTCTAGACATTCTGCCTACCCAGAGATCATACAAATAATTTCCTACATGTATTTTAGAAGCTTTAAATTTTACTTTTCATATTTAGTTTTCTAATCTGTCTGGAGTTGTTTGCATAACAGGGGGATTCAATTTTTTTCTCCTTTATGAATAAGCAATTGTTAAAGCAGCATTTAAATGTTCATCACTGATCTATAATAGCATATCTTTCATAATCCAAGGTTTCATGTATAGTTAGGTCTGTTTCTGCACTAGTTAATTAGGTCCATTCATCTATTTGTTTGTGTGTGTGCCACTGTTGCAATGTGATAATTATGATAGCTTAATAATTTCTCATTATATAGTAGTTCAAGATCTATAAACATATTCCTTTCCCTCTAATTAAACTTGGCTGTTATTGACACTTGATTGAGTTCTATAAATCTTAGATTTAGTTTGTTTGAAGTCCACGTCCATAGTCAGAAATCTTTTCTTACTTTGATTGCAATTATACTGAATTAATAATTAATATGGAGAGAAGTTTGTAAGATATTATAAACAATTGAGTTATCTATACCTTAACAAGACATACTTTCAATATAGTTAGGTTTGTTTATATTATGTCAAGACTTCTTCAACTTCTTTTTATTAATGCCTAATTATTTTTAGAATATGCATACTTCCATTGAATTATTTAGCATTTTAAGCTCAATATCTGTCTATATCTTTACAGAGCCTATTGTGGGTTAAATTATGTCTCCCAAATAAGGGTATATTGAGGTCATAACCCTCACTACCTGTGAATGTGACCTTCTTTGGAAACTGAGTCTTTGAAGATGTAATCATGTTAAGGTCATACTGGATATGGATGAACCCTAAATCCAATGATCCAATGACAGGTGTTTTTATAATAGAGAAAAGAGAGGGAGATAGAGATAGACACATACAGAGGGAAGATGACCCTTTGAAGGAGGCAAAAAACAACAAGCCAGGAAGTGCCAAGGATTGTTGGCATCCGCCAGAGGCTAGGAAGAGGCAAGACAGGATTCTTTCCTAGAGCCTTCAGAGGGAGCATGACCCTGCTAACACTTTGATTTCAGAGTTCTACCTTACAGAACTATGAAAGAATAAATGTCTATTGTTTAAAGCCACCCCGTTTGCGGTAGTTTGTTATGGCAGCCCTAGGAAACTAATACAGAGTCCTTGTGTTTTTTTTTTTTTTTTAAATAATGTGAGTTGTTTTGTTTTTTGTTTAAATTATTGCGCTCCAGACGCGCAGGCTCAGTAGTTGTGGCTCACGGGCTTAGTTGCTCCGCGGCATGTGAGGTCTTCCCAGACCAGGGCTCGAACCCGTGTCCCCTGCATCAGCAGGCAGATTCTCAACCACTGTGCCACCAGGGATGCCCAGTCCTCGTATTTTTGAGGGTAGCTTTTGACTTATTATGAAAATGCTATAATTAATAGCAAAATCAATTTAAATTTTATATAATTATTGTACTTGATCAAGAGAGTACATGTTATATATGGCAAAAGGTGAAAGAGCACTGATGATATTTTTTGCGTGCCTACTATTTGCTAAGATCTATACTAAGTACTCTACTTGCATTACTTAATTTGCTAGTCACAGCAACCTCATGAGGCCTGAATTACTATAATCCGCCTTTTTATAGATGAAGTGATCAAAGAGGGAGATTTTGTTTTCTCCCTTAACACTGGTTGAATAGCCAAGCCATGATGAAATTTCAATTCTGAAATTAAATTAAGAGTTTTTAAACACCTTACAATAACTACCTTTCCTTTGCAGGGATTCAAAGATCATTAGAAAGTAAAGGGGCATTATTGTTAATCATGCTTAAAGGTTTAAGTATTTTATTTAAATAAACATTTTTTTAGAGCTACAATATATGAAAGAGGGCAGAATTTTCTGGAGCTCTGTTTGCTTGTCCTCATGCCCATGAAAACTCAGGTCTTTGCAAAATACAGAATTAAAACAGACATCTTATGGTGTATAATCTGTAAAAATACTGAATTACTATGCTGTATATCTGAAACTAACACAATATTGTAAGTCAACTATACTTCAGTTAAAAAAACAGACATCTTCATTTACTAATAAGGAAAATGAGACTTTGGAAACAAAGTGACTTGTCCACAATCGTATCAGATCCTGACAGAACTCAGATCAATAGGAGTCCTGCTGAGAAGGAGAAGACCAGACAACACTTTTTACAGCATAATTGACACAGACCATCTGGGCTTCATGCTTTTCTTTTCACCGATAAAATAGGAAGCCCAGGCATTACTAAGCAAACTATCCCACAGCTGCAGGCAGTACCATAAACAGCTGTATGCAATGTGCATTTTATGAAATAATACAGATGTTCTCCATTATAAATATTGCTGAGACGTTACATGCCATTTTAAATAAAGATGAATTACAAAGGTAATAACTGACAATGATAGTCTACGTATCTTAGTTATGTATAAAACACATTGTCTTCCATGTGTTATTTTTTTAGACTTTGGAAAATGCAGATTTCTTGAGCCTAATGAGGAACTAATGAATTTGAACCAATGGCTGAGAATTTTCTTTTACTTTTTTTCCTTGTATCTAATCACTGGGGAGATGCACTGATCTTAGGTGATCACAAATAAATATTTCAAATTCTTTTTTTTAATAAAAACTCCTAAATACATAGAGCATTGCAGTCTGGGTTGTGTAACAACCTGGCTTCCCTAAGGTGCATCAATGCCTTCCAGCATCATTTGGTTATATGTTTTGTGAACTTTCACATGATGGAAGTATGTTAGCTAGAATGAGCTGCCCCTAATCAACACCTATAAAGGTCAGAATATCCCCTGTGGTCATATTTCCTGGAAATATGTTTGGGATGACAAATGACGAGAGAAGGGTTAAAGTTAGACCTTGAAGATTTTGTAAGAAAACAAAATAATCAGAGTTGATTGAGATATATGTCTAAACATGGATTACATTTAATGCTATCAGTATATCAGTCAATTTGTAACAAGCAGCCATTGACTGTTGTAGTGTCTAACTCACTGATATATACAAGAAGTATTTTCATATTTGTCCGTACCTCTCTGAATTCCTCTACATGGAGGATTGAAATAGCTCTCATGTGACAGGAGAGGAGGCTATTATACCCTTCTGCCCTAATAGCTTGTGCCTCAGGCTGTGGATGAGCTTGAAACAGCTTGATGTCATCTTAATGGAAGTCAGTGCTATTATAACAACTAGAGTTATTTTTATATTTCTTGCAAATTTTACTGTCACCATATTACTGTCTGACATCTTCTGGGACCATAATTAGACAGTAAGTGTATTGAAAGCAGCTTGCTTCTTTTCTTTAAAATCTTAGAGCTCCCAAGTTCAGATGAATGTTTGAAAAGTCCTGCTTTGAGGAGGCATAGCCCTATCTTGATACTGAACCTAGAGCCTTGCCTAGTCTGATGAGATATTAGAAGTTTCTTCCATACCAGCCAATGGGTTTAGACAGAAACTTTGCCTCAGTGCCCTGGGGTAATCTATATGGTATTTAAATATGGCTGGGGCACAACAATAAAAGTCTTAAAGGAAAACTTAAAAGGAGAACATCTTCATGACATTAAAGTAGGCAAGATTTATTAAACTGGACACAAAAAGAATTAACCATAAATGAAAAAAGTTAAATTGGCCTATATCAAAATTAACAACTTCTGTAATTAAAGGTACCATTAATAGTGTATAACAATAACACATAGGAAACGAGAAAATATTTATAAATATGTATATATGAAAAATATCCAGAATATATGAGGAAGTCCTAATAAATATGAAAAAAAGATTAGTAATCCAATAGGAAAAATGGGGAGAAACATTGAAGACACAGTAATGAAAATATCCAAATAGCTAATAAAGATATAAAAAGCCATCCAACTTCATTAGTCATTAAGCAATGCAAATCCAAACATCCAATGTAATACCACCAGAATGGTTAAAATGAAATAGAGAGAAAGGTCAAGTGTAATGAAGATGTAGAGTGAACAAAATTTTCCTACAATCCTGTGGGTGTAAAAATTATTACAATAACTTGAGAAAATTGTTTATCAGCATTTACTAAATCTGAATTGCATATTTCACAATGCAGCAATTCTATACCTAGGTATATACCCAGAAGAAATATGTATACAGGCTTAATGAAAGACATGAGGTAGAATGTTTATAGCAGCACTATTCGTAATTGCCTCAAACTAGAAATTATCCAGATGCCCAGTAAGAGAGTAGTAGATAAATTGTAATATAGTGACACAGTGGACTACTGTTCAGCAATGAGAATCAATGACCTACAACTATACAGAAAAATATGGATGAATCTTACAAAATACTCTTGAGTCTGACACAAAGCATACATACTGTATAGTTTAACTTATAAAAGTAAAAAAAGAAAACAATTAGGCAAAACTAATTTATGCTTTTATGTTCGGGATAATGGGAACTTTGGGGAGATGCTAATGACTGAAAGGAATCATTAAAGAGGCATCAAAACCCTGATAATATTCTGTTTCTTATTTTGGGTCCTGATTACATAGGTGTGTTTAATTTGTGAAGAGTTATCAAGATGACACTTATGATGTATGCACTTTCATTTTATATTACAATTCAATAGAATGTTAAAAGTAAATACCTTTCAAGTGTGAGGTACGTATAAGCAGACTGATTTTTCTGCTCCTAACCCCACCTCTTATTTTCCTGCCTAACTTGTTGTCTGTCATGGGATTCTGCTTCCATTCTATCACTTGAGCAGTGTTTTGTTCCAGAAAGTCATGATGTTACCTGGAGCTCTCCCCATTCCCATACCGTTTCTTTTTTCACCTGGAGCTGGATCTTGCTTCTAACAAAACTTGCACATCACTCTGATGTGCCTCGCTACCACCACTGACATAAAGCCCCTCCAGTCTTGACAATTTCTGCTGGTCCTTTGTGGATACGTGGGCACTGAGGTCTGAACCGGGCATGGGTTTTCTATGCCCCCTCAAGATTGAATGATTTGAGATGTAAATGTTCCCCCAGAAGGAGACTTTGGGAAGAAAAACATAATGATGAGTTTATTCCCTGATGAGTTTATTCTGGTCCTATCTAAGCCACTTCTAGGACATTCCTCCTCACTTGTCTCCACACAGATTCAGATACATTTTACATCTTAAACCTCTATAAGAAAAGCCCCACTTGTCTCGCTATGTATTTTTCTGAAATATTGTCTAGTTAATTTAGGAATTAAAATTATTAGGCAAATATAACTCCTTCCTCTATTGTTATTTAAAAGAAGTAAAGATTTATAATTTGTGTGACGTTGTAACATTTAAAGTTTAATAAGCTTTATATAAAGCATTTTGAGGCAGTATCAAATAAGAATACGAGTTCCTTTCCTTTGACAGTATAAAAAGTTAATCTGTATAAGAAGCAAGTTTCAAAGTCATTGGCGACTTGCTCTGATAAGTTATCTTTCACAATTCGCCACATTTCTCATTTAATAAGTACTTAATAGGCAGAAATGGATAGTCATGATCAGCGAATTACTTTATTTGTTCTGGCCACTTATTTCAAACATGCTTTATTGCATGCTAATTTTCCACCCTATGGGATCTTGGGTAGAGCCCATATCAGTCTGTTTACTTCCAGACATTAGAAATAATTAAGAATACAAACAAAACAAAATAAATCAAAATATTTGTTTTCAGGGATTCAAATTTGGGACAAGTCTAAATCAAAGCTTTGCTCTCACCATCAATCTTCTCCTTGAACCCTCAGCTCAAGCCTGATCTGCTTTTCTAGGGCAGTAGGGAAGGATGCTGTGGTCTCTTCTGGACCCTCCATGTTCTGTTTAACTCCACTCGTTAGCCCCTCACTCTCAGCTTCCAGCTCATGTAGAGATGGACTGGTAAAGCAGAATGAGAAGACTATGGGCAAATATTTCCCTACTTAGCTGACAGCTGTGGTTCAATATTAGCTGGTGAGAAATAGGTGTTCTGGTGCTTGCTCTTTTGTGTGGAATTATTGGTGCATCTTTTCCAAACTGTGAAAAGCCTTCTGAATTTCACTGTCCCCTGTTGTGGTGATACATTCTCTGGCTGACTTTATATTAATCAACTCACAGCTATTAAACTGTAGTGGAACCCCATACAGATTCTTTCTTCTGGAACCCCTTTTGCCCCAGTAGGTGTTTCTCTTGAGCAGTAGTAGCCTTTTAAAACATGTCAGTTCCTGCTACCTTTGTGGTATCTACCTGGTCTTAGGGAACTGAAGTATACTCATCCGCCAACCACAGGAGTGCAGCTTGTTCCCATTATTGTCTTCTTTTCTTTTTTCTTTTTTTTTTTTGCAGGCTGTTAAATGAAGCCTCTTGTCTTCGGACTATTTCGGATGAAAGTCATTTCAGGTAGCTGTGCCCTACCTCCAACCTCTATATAACGGTTCTCCCAAGAATGCTCTTGACTTTTGCCTTGTTAGCCCCCCTGCACAGGCTGAAGAGTTTAAGCATCTCAGTCAGCATGTTTTCAGGTAGTAAGCTATGAGCTTCCCTCCAAGCAAGCATCCACAACCTCTGGAAGTGTTCTCTCGGTGCCGCCTTCACTTGCCTTTGAGGTGGGATGGGCGAGGGGGCACCCCCCTCCTCTCCACCATGGGGATGAAGAGTATTTTATACTCAGTATTCTATACTCCTAGCAATTTCTTTATAACAACTCCCCACACCCCAGTTAATAAATCCTTACCATGCTTGATGTACACTGGAGACTAGTATTAGTTACTAAACCTGATTGCCTCATTCTTAGTTAGTCCCACATTTATATTTCTATGTTTGTTATTTGGAATTGTGTGCATTTGTACCTCATGCACTTCAGCTTTGAAGCTTTGATGAAACTCTAATAAAGTTCCAATTGACATGTTTTTATATATCTAATATTCTAGTGCATATTTACAATGAAGCCAATTGAAAGATTGACTTTTTTTTTTAATTTTTTATTTAATTTAATTTATTTATTTATGGCTGTGTTGGGTCTTCGTTTCTGTGCGAGGGCTTTCTCTAGTTGCGGCAAGCGGGGGCCACTCCTCATCGCGGTGCGCCGGCCTCTCACTATCGCGGCCTCTCTTCTTGCGGAGCACAGGCTCCGGACGCACAGGCTCAGTAATTGTGGCTCACGGGCCTAGGTGCTCCGCGGCATGTGGGATCTTCCCAGACCGGGGCTCGAACCCGTGTCCCCTGCATTGGCAGGCAGATTCTCAACCACTGCGCCACCAGGGAAGCCCTCTAGTGCATATTTAGAACATATATTTCCTTAAGTCTATAAACTTCATCTATGATTTTATAGACCAGTGCAGTCTAATAGGAATATAGTGCAAGCCACAAATGTTATTTAAAGTTTTCTAGTTCAACTATTAAAACATTAAAAAGAAACAGATGAAATTAATCTAATAATACATGATATTTAACCCTGCATATTCAACATATAATCATTTCAACATGTGGTCAGTATAAAAATATTAATGAGATATTTTATGTACTTTGAAAATTTTCAAGTATTTAAATTCTGGTGGGTATCTTACACTTACAGCACCCTCATTTCTAAGTAACTGTATTTCAAGTGCACAATAGCCACAGGCCCTAATGGCTACCATATTATACAGTGCAGACAGAGTCAACTAACTTCTTAGAGGAAGATCTAGGTCATATTCATCTCTTTATGAATTTGGCACAGGTAGGGAAATTGTTAAATATAAGATGAATAAATATGTGAATTAATTTATGAGTACCTATAAGAAAAGTTAAAATATGTTATTGTGAAGAAAGTTATAAGAAACTTTCATCCAAGAGTCCCGGGGTTTCATTAATATCATGCAAGAGAAATATCTGACTATTGACCCATTAAAATAATTAAAAGTTAAAAGTAAGAGGAGAGAATAACATTGAATTAGGAATTATTGGATAAAGTACTAAGGAGTTTTCAGTTCCTTAAAATATGATTTAGAGTTGGGATTGAGCCACTTAAAAATAAGTTATTTTTAAAGAAAAAGCAAACCAAGTAGAATATCCCAGTGGTTCCTTCAATATAATATAGTTAAGCATGTTAGTGGTGATCCTGGACCTTCCCATACTGAGGCCATTGATGTACAATCCTTCCCCTGTTGTCAGCTCATGCTAACTCTAGGTCAGGTTACTAAGAGGAAAAGTCCAATATTTTAATTTAGTCCTTTGGTCCACAAACAACAATAAGAAGCACACAGTAATTTCTATTAAGTGTTTTTGGTAAGAAGAAGATGGTACAATTTGCTCTTTCTCACATTTGCTTTCTCACAATTGTTTCAGGATAAGCCTTCCACTGCTTATATATTCTATTTCTGTTTCACTTAGTAGAATTTCTGAGTTACACATAAATATAGTTAAGTTTTACTGCCAGGCAAGCCTACCCACAGACAATATTGACATTTGTATTCTTTTGAATCTGCAGGGTGCTATAAATGTTTTTACTACATTCCAGTGAAACTTGAAGATATCTTATTGATATCAATCAGATAATTTGTAAGAACAGTAGTAAATTATAACCAGAATGAGTATAAGGACTATTTTGAGACAGTCTATTTTCTTTTGTTTTATCCAGAATAAAAAACATATGTTTGTACAGAGAACATGAGATTTGGCGACTGGTATTCCTAAATTCAAATCCTAGCTGAACTTGTATCGCCTTTGGCAAACTACTTAAGGGATCTAACGTCCATTGTGAAAAGTTGTTGTGAAATTAAAAATAAAACAGCAAGTGTTTATTAGCAGATAGGAGCTACTCAATAATTGGCCACTTAGCTACTTAAATAGAGATTAGCTCTCATTTGAAGTAAGGTAGTGATTGGGAAGTTTCCGTTTTGGCATTTGAGCCGGTCTTTAAAGAATATGTATAACTGTGACAGATTGAACAGGAGAGGAGGAAAAAACAGAGAAATATAGCTATGAAAAATGTTATTACTGAAATTATATGACTGCCAGTTTTAAAACTTAAAAATTCAACTGAACCTGTTTTTTCTCCTCCTGGTCCACACCGTTCTTAACCCCTTCATTAGTGATTTGTCAGAACAAATCTTAAACCACTTATAAACAAAGCCAACAACTTTTAGTCTGTTATTTTTTGTCTGGAAGATTGCCATTGAGATTACCATTGGAGATGTTAAAGTATTTTTTGTTTGTTTGTTTATATTTCCTTGATAAGGTCTTAATGACATTACCCTAATATTTTTTCTATCCTTTACTACACATTTACTTTCTAGACATTCAAGCAGTGCATCCTGAGATGAATAAATTGTTGATGTTTAAAAATATATATATATATATATAAAATAATTATCAAGTAGGCATTAAAATTGGAATAAAGATTTAGAGGAAAAGGCAAGCATATTTCTCCGAAATTAGTGGTATAAACTACTGTGATTCTAGGTTTGAACACAAACTGATTCTAAATATATGGATTGTAAAGTGAAGGGAATAATTTTTAAGATGTGATTTCATTTTCAGAAGTTGGATTATATTGTTGGACTATATCCAGAATTTGTTTGTAACATTTCAGCTCAATTCTATCTGCTTTTAGAAGGTCATGTGGTTATAAAATGTAGGATGTAAGGTTTCAGTTATACTTTTCTAAGGTAGTCAAATCATTGGTTTAATCAAGGGTATTATGAACAATAATTATTTGTTTCCCTGAATACTTATATAGCATTTTGATATACTATTAAAGAATCATATGCCATATTTTTAGAACTGCACTGTAGTTCATGACTTTTGTCTTATAAATTTAGATTTGAATCCCACTAGAAAAAAAATGACACTAAAGATGTAATCTTTAAAGTTCTAGCCTACTTCACTGTTTTATCATATAGTGTATTTTTATACAAGGTAAAGAAAATAGAATGTTTGGAATTAGAATTAGAATATTAAACTCAGTGGAAAGTACAAAATGATGAAAGATTTTCATATTTCCATGGAAAATTGCATATGATCCCATTATCTCCTATAACCCCTCCCTTATAAAGCAGTCATTCAGTAGATGCATTTTATAGTTCTGTAAAAAAGTTTTAGTTTATAAGTTGCTCTGATGTAGGAAGCAATCCTAAAGCCCTAGGCTAGAGCAGGATTAAGGTTCTTGAGAATGAAAGAGCTATGTAATATTTTTGGCATCTGGGAAATTTCCAGACATTACAGTTGTATTAGGTCAAATAATCGAGTGATTTTCTTTTTAAATTTTAGTACTTTGCAGATATACTGAAAAGTAAAAAACCTCCAAACACCAAATGGAACTTATATAATAAAGAATGGTGCTTATTTTGTTTTTCCAGCCAGGGGTTAAGCCACCAGTGTTGTAAGACACTAACACTGGTTATTTTCTGGCTATAGTATCTAAAAAGACAACTTCTGAAGGGCTATATTCTTTCATTTCTTTTTCCTAGGTTTCATGATATGTTAGAATAATTGCAATGCATTTTTAGGCCCCTTGATTTGGAGTTAAGGACAGAGGCAAATCTCAGCTCTCAAATGTTTTAAGTTAATTTTGAGTATGACCTTAGCATTTCCATATGCATCAGTATTCTTCATACAGTATTCATGTTAGGAAGTTGCTAGAAGGAAAAAGGAAAATAAAGCCCCAAATCCAAAACCTTATCATTCCTTTTCTTCAGGTCTCATTATCTATTTCATATCAACCAAAGAAAGAAACTGCAGGTTTTCTTCTGTTTCAAATGTCTCTTTATCTGACTATGCCTGGCATATGAATTCTCTTGAAGAACACATCTTACTCTATGCAAAACCTTCCAATAATTCCTCTTTGTTTAGTTGACCATGTTTAAGCCCTTCAGCTTGGCATGGAAGCCTTTCTTCAGTTTATGCAACAGCCATACCTTCATCATTTCATGCATTCTCCTCAAATACATTCTGTGTTTTCCACTGAATCTGTTTCTTTCCATGTTCCATGCTTCCCCCTTTAAAAAATTCATTTTATTTAAAAATATATACATCAATAAACATTCAGATTACAAAGTGCAAGAGTAAATTGCAAATATGTTCAAAATCATACCATCAAATGACATTGTTAACATTAGCCGAACATTGCCTCAAACATTTTTCTAAGCATATTTAGAGAGTGTTAGCTGGCCAGATGGGCAAGCAGAAAAAGCAAGTCACCTATTCAGTGGGAAAAATAGTCACAGCTCTCCAGAAATTTTCCATTTTACTGGATGCTATAGTTAATGAAACAATGTCTAGATGATTTTTTAAGTAACTTTGATCTATGAAAATTATATATAGTTACATGGTTATTCAGGCTTAATGAAAATATTTAAGCATTCTTACACATGAAAGATCTCAAGAAAGAGTCTTCCTGGCACCTGAATTAAAAGAACACCTACCATGAAATCAATTGTAAAATGTAATAATTGTTTTCTTTGCCTTAACTGGAAATGTTAAGAACTATTATTTCTTCTACTAAGGAAACATTAATATGAAGTTCATAAATTCCCGAAAAAATTTTTTTCTGTTAAATTCTAATACATGGTCACATACTTACATGTAATACAGCCATATTTCTCAAAATAAGAGAAGATAAAGAATGGCTTGGAGAAATCTATGAAATTATAGTTTCTCAATGGTTTGAAAGCTAGAAAAACATTTGCACAAGAATAATACATTTAGTTTTACTGAAATTTAAGAGCTTTATTTACTTACAACTTGGCTGGATTTCATCAAGTTGTTTTTTTTTTGTTTTTCATCAAGTTGTTTTTTTGGTCCATGTTGTTGTTTCTTTTGTTTTATTTTGTTCTGTGTTATGCCAGAAGAGCTCAGCAGATTTATATTACTGAGCTCTTTAATAGTGAGGATATTTATCTTTTGCTTTTACTGGTTAATAGCAGTGTGGATGGGTATCATATTCTGAGGCCAACTTTTCATTACTTCAGAACTTTTAGGAAATTCTACAAATATCTACAGACTTTTACTTTTCTAATGATGGATAAGGCCCCAAAGTCTCCTGCATTCCTCCCCCAATCTCCCCAACCACTACTTGTAGTCACCTATTTAGCTCTTTTAATAACCTGATATTCTCTATCAATCTGAATATTCAGATTTTCTTTCATTTCAGGGAATTTTTTCTGCTATTCGTCTTTGAAAATTTTTAGTTCTATTTTCTGTTCTCTGCTTCATGGAGGCCAATTAGTTTTATCAATTATCATCTTTTCTCTCTAATTGTTTCACTCTGTGTTTTATTGTTATTATTTCAAGATTTTTTTCTAAGTTAATAGTTGAATTTTCAGCCATAGCTATTCTCCTACTTGTAGTTTCCAATTTATTTTATTGTGAAACACAGACTTTTAGTTTCTGGTCTGGCATGTCAGGAACTTGGAAGTTGCACTCTGTCCTAACAAAAAATAAAAGGCTAAACAAACTAAAAAACCAGCAACTCTTTTTATTAGATCTGTCAGAGTAAAGAGGTCACAGAGCTAACTGCTCTTCCTAAAGTTTGAGAGACACAGAGTTTGAGAATGGATAGAGAGCATCACAACTTACTGGAGCAGAAACTTATGAACAGAAACTTCCATGGGAACAGTGCCAGGGTAGGGAAACCGAAACTGCAGTTGACACATTGATGGAGGCTCAATGTGGACAACTCTGAGAGTTAAAAACTCTAAGACATTGCAGTCATAGGGGAACCCTCACATTTCTGTGAGATTTACCTTCAGGAGCTATAACATATTTATTCTGTGGATATCAACAAACTAATTCTGAAGTTTAAATGGAAAAGCAAAAGACCCAACTAAATATTGAAGGAAAAGAACAAAATCAGAGGATTGACAATATTCGACTTCAAAATTTTCTATAAAGCTACAATAATCAAGATAGCATGGTATTGGCAAAAGAACAAACAGATCAATGGAACAGAATAAAGATCCCAGGAATAGACCCACGTAGATATAGTCCACTGATCTTTGACAAAGGAACAAAGGCAATACAATGGAGCAAAGATAAGCTTTTTAACAAATGGTGCTAAAATAACTGGGCACCCACAAGCAAAAAAAAAAAAAGCCTCTAGACACAGAACTTAGATCCTTCACAAATGTTAACTCAAAACTGATCATAGGGGTTTCCCTGGTGGCGCAGTGGTTGAGAGTCTGCCTGCCAATGCAGGGGACACGGGTTCGAGCCCTGGTCTGGGAGGATCCCGCATGCCGCGGAGCAACTAGGCTCGTGAGCCACAATTACTGAGCCTGCGCGTCTGGAGCCTGTGCTCCACAACAGGAGAGGCCGCGATAGTGAGAGGCCCACGCACCGCGATGAAGGGTGGCCCCCACTTGCCACAACTAGAGAGAGCCCTCGCACAGAAACGAAGACCCAACATGGCCATAAAGAAATAAAATTTTTTTTAAAAAGTGAAAAAATTATAAAAAAAAAAAAAAACTGATCATAGACCTAAATGTAAAATACAAAACTATAAAATTCCTAGAGGATAACAGAGGAGAAAATCTAGATGATCTTGGGTAAAGCATGACTTTTTCAATACAACATCAAAGGCATGATCCATGAGAAAACAGATTGATAATCTAGACTTCATTAAAATTTAAAACTTCTGCCCTACGAAAGGCAATGTCAAGAGAATGAGAAGATAAGCCACAGACTGGGAGAGAATATTTGCAAGAGATATATCTGATAAGCAACAGCTAGCCAAAGTATACAAAGAATTCATAAAACTCAACAATAAGAAATAAAGAGCCCAACTAAACAGTGGGCAAAAGAACTGAAAAGACACCTCACCACGAAGTTATAAAACTAAAAAATAAGCATATGAAAAGATGCTCAATGTCATATGTCATTAGGAAGTTGAAAATTCAAACAACCATGAGATAATACTACAGACCTATTAAAATTATCAAAATCCAAAACACTGATAGCACCAAGTGCTGATGAGGATGGACAGGAACACTCATTCATTGCTGATAGGAATGAAAAATGCCACTTTAGAGGACAGTTTGGTAGTTTCTCATAAGACTAAACTTACTCTAACCATATGATCCAGCAGTCATGCTCCTTGGTATTTACCCAAGTGAATTAATAACTTATGTCCACATCAAAAACTACACATGGATGTTATGGCAGCTTTATTCACAATTGCCAAATTGAAGGCAATTAAGATGCCCTTCAGTGGATGAGTGAATAAACAAACCGTGGTACATCTAGACAATGAAATATTTTTCAGCACAAAAAAGAAATGAGCTATCAAACCCTGAAAAGACATGGAGGAAACTTAAATATTACTCAGTGAAAGCCAATATGAAAAGCTATATACTGTATGATTTCAAATATATGATAAACCCCCAGAAATGGCAAAACTATGGAGACAATAAAAAGATCAGTGTTTGCCCAGGATTGGGAGGGAGGGAGGAATGAATAGTAGGACACAGAGGATTTTTATGTCAGTGAAAACTATTCTGTTTGATGCTATAATTGTAGATCTGTGTCACTATACATTTGTCAAAACCCATAAAGTAAACAACACCAAGAGTGAACCTTAATGTAGACTGTGGACTTTGAGTGATGTGACATGTCAATGTGGGTTCATCAATTTTAACAAATTTGCCACTGTCCCATGGGGCGTCAATAGTGGGTGAGTGTGTGTGTGGAGACAGGGCACATATGGATGGGAACACTGTACTTTCCACTCAATTTTGCTGTGAGTCTAAAACTGCTCTAAAGAGTAAAGTTTATTAACTAAAAATAAGAAGAAAAGGAAAAAAAGAAAAGCAGTTTCTGACAGCATAGAACTAGCCTCGCATTGCTGTTTAGTCCTTGATATTTCTAGGAGCTGGACTTGTATCACTTGGCCTTGGTGTTCTCCTATTGAACCCGAATAATTTCACAGAACACCGACATCAGACAAGGTCACTATGTGACCCTAATGGATCAACACAAAATCCAGACTACCCTGTAATCATGTCGGAATGCTGATAAAACATCCACTTTATCCATACTGTAAAAATGGCTCAATGTTTTCCTGTCTTTCTTAATATAAGTCACTGGTGTTTCCTTTCAATTACATGTTTAGTCTCACTTCACTCTTTCTGTCTCTCTGATAAGAATTGTGAAGGTAATCAATAGAATTACCCTGCTTTCTGACAGCATCCAATCCAGAGTGAAGTCTTGCTTTTTTGAAGCCTTTCCCCAAAACACCTAACACAAGCTCAAATCCTATAATAAATTCTTTCTAACATCCTCTTCCTGAGACATCCCATGGTTGCTCAAGGTGTGAGATCTCCATCATTGAAATGCATCGATAAGTTCAACTTTGTTCAACTACTGTTGTGTCTCTGGTGGTCTTTGAATGAAGAACATCAATAATTACTCCTTTAATAGTGTAAGTCTGATTTTCTTAGAACTCCCATCCCTCCTTTCCACCCTCTCTGTATTTTCATATAGTGTCTGAGTTTTCCATGTATTCAATTCATTTTCATATTAAATTATCCTAGGGTCCAAAGCATTTTGGGAAAAGATATTCCTATTCCTAAATCTATATTTTATTCCAGACTAGAGTGTTTTTCTTTTTTCTGCCTACTATGTTTCTCTTTTACTTATTTTCCTAGTCTGCAAAATTTCCCTTGGCATCCATTTTTCAAGTTGATTATGCTTCAGTTGGTAGCACTAGGCAACATTTAATTTGTTCGTAGTTAGCATGAGTAAATTATTGTTAACACCCATCCCCCCTCATCTGAGAATTGTTTTTCTTCTTCTCTTAACTAGTTTGAGCAATGAGTACTGTTGTATTTACTTTGTGGTTGGAGATAGAGTATTGTAGTGCAGTACAACTTTGATGGGCCCTGTTGCCAGGTAAAAGGTATCATATGTAATATTTACATATGTAAGTCAAAATCCACTTCACCTAGTTAGATTTTATTCTGTCATTATGGAGAATATATCTCGGTTTTAGATTGAGGTCTCCTAATAGTGAACCTTTAAAAATAGAAATTCCTTGCAATTTTTCCTCTTTCGCTGAAATTCTGACTATATGTAACGGTTGTCACAGTTTGTTTTTCTGGAAATTAGATGATACTAAGTGAGAGATGTTAGGAATTTATTGGCGCAGTCTCTTTTTCCATTTGGAGTGGAGGGAGAAGGATAGAGCCAGTAGACACTGAATCATGGCTGAATCTTTTATTTCTTTTTTTTCCTTTTGTTGTTTTTCTTCTTACTAGTTTTTCCCATTTTTATGGTATGAGGGTTCCTTCTGCAGTTTCCTCTGAATATTACTCTCTTTTTATGATCTTCTTTATGTTTCCTCAATACTGAAGGAGGGATTATCTGTGATTCAGCTATGTGTGTGTGTGGGCGCACATGCCTGTGTGTGTGTTTTTTTACCATCTCTACCTAGAATTTCAAATGAAGCTTCCGTTATATTCCAACTCCCTAAAAAACATTTTTCTTTTTGTATTTTTAAAAGTTTTTCATCCATGAAAATTTCCTGATTTTAGCTGAAATAAATTTTCTCTTCTCTGAAATCCCTGGCATGATATTTAAGCAATTTTCTAAATACGAATTCTTTAGGAAGAAAAGATAATATTTTATAATCTTTGTGTATGATGGAAAACCTACAAAGATATGTAGTATATAGGTTGTTTCAGAATGAGTGTTTGATAAAGAATTTAAAAGTGTGAAAAAAATTATCAGGGACTCAGTGCAACCACTGAAATTATTTTAAGAGCTATGTATTTCTTTAATAATAATAGTCTTCTCGCTCTCTTCTCCATTTTCTACTTTCTATCTTCATAATATAACAGTGTCAATGCCGTGATTGATAACTTCTACTATCTTTCTTCACACTCACATACAAAATATGAAGTATAAATATATACAAACACATATTCATGCCATGTTTTCTCATGAATTTTTATTAAAAAAGGATTATTCATCACAGTTTTTTTTGTTTTTTTTTTTTGCAAGCTGCCTTTCTTATTCATTAATGCATCATGGACTTCCTTCAGTCCATCCATCAAGTTCAATTGATTTAATTTTTTAATTAAATGGTTTTAAAGTATTTTATTTAGTCACTGAATCTTTATAAATATTTTATTTCTCCAGGATATTTTCTTAAAAGCAAAATTGTTAGATTAAAGGGCATGCACATTTATAATTCTAAAAGATATTGCGAGGTTAAATTCTAAACAGCAGTAGACATTCACAAATGTATGATTAATGTATCTTCAATGTATGGTATTTCTAAATCTTTTAAATCTCATGGGTAAAAAATTGATATATCACTGTATAATACTTTATATTTCCCTGGCTGCTGCACAATTCAGCTTGTTTTCAAATGTTTATTGATTCTTTGCAGATTTTTATATTGAATTGTTTCTATTTTTAAAATCAGTTAGTATTAACTTTCCGCATATTAATGTTAACTCTATATTTCCTAGGTGTATTGCACATGTGTCCCCAGGCCACTGTTAATCTTTTAGCTTTTTAAAATTCATAGTTAAATTTACCTTGCTTTTTTAATAGTGTTTGGGTTTCTTGATTGGATATAGTCCTAAATTCTGTCCTAAAATAATTTATCATTTGAATTATGTTTAAAATTTTAATTTATGTAGTCTTATAATAATTATATGTGATATCAGGAAGTGGTTCATTCACTGTTTCTATCTGATGCATGATCTCTGGGACTGACACTATTTGCTCAACATACCATTCTTTTCCTAATCCATTGAAATGCCAAGATATTTGGTTACTAATTGCCTCTTTTACACCGACATTTCTTTGTGGAATATTCTTCTGTTATACCAATCTATTATTATTTTTATTATTGTGGTGAATCCGTCTCAATTTTTGTTTCAGTGGTTCTATGGTTACAAGTTTTTAGGTCTTAGGCACTTTTGCACAAATTTTTGACCATTATTAGATGTTTAAGCCCATTAAAGATTATTTATTTGACTTACTTGGTTAGGAGTTAGTAAGGTGAGCTTCAGTCCCATGAGTTCCATCATTCATGGCTTTTCCATGGAAAGAATCTCTAATTATAGCAGCAGTAGGGCACACTTTCAACATATGAGATAGATGCTGAAAGGAAGAAAATGTTTGAATAAGAGGAAAAAGAGAAAAGAAAGTGTGTTACGTACAGTACTAATGCGCTCCATGTATTTTCTTTTATAACTTCACTTTGGGAGAAGATATTTTTTTCACTTTATAGGTGAAAAGTGGAGTTCATGATAGTTTAGTATGAGACACGACAACATGGATGCTTTTATACTATTGCACCGTGTCCCTGTCAATACGCTCATACATGCAAGTCAAACATGCCTAGATGGTGTTGCTCGGGAGAATTGTCGACCTTTGTTAAGTAATTAAATTTCTGCTGTTACTTGCCCTGGAATATGCTACATTCAGCTGCATGTGTGAGAAACAGCTAGACTGCAAAACAGCCCTAGCAATTCTGAGCAGCTACCTTTTGGGATTGTTCATGTGAATTGATTTGAAAATCACACCTTTCCCCAGTAGTGAATTTCGTATATGTCACATGGCTTACCTACATCTTAAATCATGCATTCCCTACAAACAGCTGGGGAAAAAAGCATACAATCTTATTTTTGTGATGTAGTAATAGAAAATAGAAAAAAATGTATTTTTAGGTAGCTGTAGATGTCATTGTGATGACATTATACTGAAGGTTTTTGAACATAGTCTGACAATTTGATACACATACTTTCACTAAAATAATAAAAATAAATTAGTATTTACTGTTGATGACATTCTGGAATGGTTCAATATTCTCATTCAATTTATTTTTTAAAAGTTTGAGAAAGGATAATTAAAGATAACTTATTTATATAACAAAGTATAGTCCCACCTGAGAACTGCAGATATATACCTTCAGTTTGAATCTTGGGTTTAGTTATTTTTGAGAATTTAGGTTTATAGAGATTAAGTAAATTTCCCAGAATGATGTAATAACACTTCTTACTTATATAATTGGAAGGCCACCATGAAGTTATATTTTCTGAGACTAGCATGCACTTATTTTTTAATAAAAATTGTAATTTTGTATTTATTCATGATTAGTATATTTCCCTATAAACCGGGAGTGCCATAAAGGTAGAGATCTTATGTCTATTCTCACCATTGTCTTATTACCTTATGTAGGCATGCCACATAGTAGGACCTCAAAGTTTATATGTTAAATCAATGAAAAACATATGAAAAGGGATTAGTGTAACGTCTGACACATGATCAGTATTACTTATTAAAGATAGCTATTCATTTTAAAAATGCTTTATAGCCCACAATATATTAAAATTTGGTCTTTGATATTATACATGTCAGTACTTATACTACGGGGGTGTATTTAAGTTTTAAAATTTCAACTGATTTTAAATGAATGATGAAAAACAGAAAAATGTGGTTAACCTAAAAACTGGTTTACTATGTTTTAGCCTGACTCCCCAAAGAGATTTATTTTCAATCTAGTTGAATTAAAGTTATTAAAAATGGTGTTGCTAACAAGATTCTGAGGGGCCATTAACTATAGAGATACTAGAAGTCTGCACAATAATAAATGAGATCAGCTGAATGTCATAAGCGCTCTTCCTTGATATTGTTATTTTAAATTACTGCAAACATAGTGATAATTAATTATATTTTCTGAGACTATAATCTCACTTTCTATACTGAGAACTGAAAACAAACATGATATTTTATAGCAAAATGCCAAGTGGCACTTGTTTTTCTGTAAGTGTTCCCTGGAATAAGAATTTGAACAGGATAAAGATAAAAGGGCAATGCCAAAAAGATGATTTATTTCCCAATTGTTCATTCCTTTCCAATAAGCAAACAATAGCGCTGCACATTGAGGGAATTCACCATTTTTGGCGCAGGAAAAGAAACCTGTACCTCCTCAAGATTTCTTTTATTTTTTGATACCAAGTTCCTTTTAAGAATTCAAGCAAATTTTGATATTTTGAAGGTCTGGGTCATTCTGAATCTCTCTGGAACTTATATCATGGAAGGGCTAAGTGATTCCACTTTTCAAATAACTGTTGTCAAAAAATAAGCAATCTAATAGATCACTAATATGCACGTCTTGCTCAACAAATTCCTAATGTGTGATAAGTATTACATGGCATCTGATGCTTTTGTTTGATCAACATTAGTACTAAGTGGTGTTTCCACAGCAAATGTGAAACTAAGATCAACTGAAATCAATCTCTGATTTGAACATGACACAACTCTTACTTGGTAAGAGAAAGAAATTCCAGATTCTGGTTCCTCTGGATCTGCTCAGCCTAGATAATTCTCATTGTTTCCTAAAGAAATTAAAACCTCTAGCACATTGCTCAGATCCCTCAGATAGTTGATGGCAGAACCCAAATTAATATCCAGGTTTCTCTACTTATAATCTATTGCCCTATTCAGTACACAGCAGAGACGCTATTAATTAGCAACTTGACTCAAGCTCTTTAGTCAAGATAAAGTATTTACTTTAAGTCAGATGTTCTTCTTCGAACAAATCCACATTTACCAATGAGATATAGAAAAATGTATGCACATTTTTTAATTCTTAGAATCTGATATTAATACATTCTCCTTCTGACAAAAAAATGTTTTCCTATTTATATGAACTTACTGAAATCATTAAATGATTATGTCACGATACAATCACAAATTAAACTTTGACTCATGAATTATCTAGTTTTCCTTCCTATTTAAAATAATGGATGTGTAATTCTTAGTCTAATAGTAATTGCAAATAAATATATGAAGACAAATATTTGAATCTTTTCTTCATTTTAATATTTACCATTTATCACAACTGTAATTAATTCATCTACATTTTTAACTCAATTATTGAACTTTGGTTTTTTTAAGAGCGTATTCTAAGTGATAGATAAAGTCAAAGCAAACATAGGACAAGTTATAAGAAAATGTCAAATCAAAGTTGTAATTTCAAAGTTTGCCCATTTCAGTTTCCTTCAAAACGTTTTCATCATATGGAATTAATATTCTTCATCTGTTTCTTGTGCTAATTTTCTCTTCCCACTGGAACACAGAATGCCAAAATCATTAATTTATTAATTTTCCTTAAAATTAAAGCTTAGATGAATGTTCTGGCCATATGGTGGTTCCCTCATCATATATTCAGTTTGTTCAGAATGTGCACCCTTTGAACTTAAGAGCTGGGCCAAGTTATAATGAAATGTTTGGAGAATAATAAATTGAAAATACAACCAGAGGCACTTTTTCTGTGCCCATTGTCTCCCTAGTGCCATTATTTTGTCCAATAATACTGAGTTTGGGAAACCATGAGATGTAGCTGATACATTTTTATTTTTAAGCCTGAGACACCTAATGATTTACAGTGATAAGTATCTGCCCACAATACTGCCATCTCTATTTTTCAGATATGGTGCCCAACTAGGCAGAGGTCTGGGCCCACAGGTCTTGTAGCCCTCTTTTTATTTCTACCTACCTGCGTAATTTCACAATATCATGGTCATCCCTTCCTGTTCTTTACCCCAGACAAGAGCTAGAGATAGGAACAGCTACCAAAGACTATCAATATTCTTGTAAATCCATGAAAAAAAAAGGCTAATTTATTTTCTTAACAAAGTGTATTTAACTGTTTAGGCTTATTCTCAAGAATTTGAAAACCATTTGTGCTCTTCAGGTTCTAAAAGAATAGCCTGTTGAATTTCTTGGATGTGCTATTTATTTTGTAGCTTATAGAAATATGTTCAATGAATAATACTAAAAGTCAGTATGGCTGGTATAGCTTAGAAATTAATCTAGTAAATGTGATGATAAAGCTCATGAAAAATATAAATCAATGCAATACACAGCCAAGAAGTATAATCCTGGGGGACTGGATTCCTTGTTTCCTTTCCGTTTCTTCTTTAGTTAGCAGGGGTGGCTTTGCCTCAGCTCTGGTATTTTGCTCCAAGTGAAATCAGGTTGTAATTAGCAGTTCCTGTATAACTAGGTGGATGACGTTGGTCCTCATAGTGTATGTTTAATGCTATATAATCTCAAAGGCCAAATTTTAATATAGTGTGGGCTATGATGCATGTTATAATTTATTTTTCTCATTGTGTCTTTCCTATCCAAAACCTGTATTGTCCACATTCTTAAATATCATGTTAATGCACATCATTAAGTCTAAGGTATGTATGCATTTTACTTAGAATTGGTTTGTTATAACACATGGCTTGTTCCTCCTAACTACATAAAACATTTTTACTATTGCTTTTGCAGTTTTACTGCTCAACATATTTGGGTAAAATATTATGTACTGTAAGATGTTCTTGATTATCTCTCTGGTGTTATGTTTTTATTCCTTGGTAGTTTTCCTGTTATTTTGGCCATTTCAAGAAAGGCCAAAAATATCCCAGGAATATTGACATGATTTGGAATTGATAGCTACATGGCCACAAGGTCAAAACCGATTCAGGGCTTAAAGGGCATTTGTGTGTGTGTGTGTGTGTGTGTGTGTGTGTGATATGAGTGTACAGGTGGGGGAGTTATCCCCAGATATCTTGACCCATAGAGATACCACCCAGGCTGTCTTTATAGTTCACATTTTCTATGCTTTGTTATCACCACCTGCAGGTTTTCCTGACTCTCACCTCTGGGGGAGCCATCAAGTCTATTCTCAGTAAAAAGGAGAGGTTCTCCTTATTCTTCTTAGAGAATCTCCCTAGATATTTTTAATTAGAAAATTTGTTTCTTCTTGTGCCAATTATTAAAACGCCTTTCCATGTGACCGTAACTACATTTTCTCTGTTTTCAGTCAAATCCTTTCAATCCAATCCATAGTTTTGCAAATGTGTGCTACCTGCTGAGACCAGCTCAAAAATGCTCCTAACTTTTATTTTTTTTTTAATTCTTACTTTAATGATAATGGAAGAGTTACAGGGACATAATAAGCAGTTATACTAAAACCCAAGGCTATAAAAACACATCCTTAAGATGGAGGGAATTAGAAGGTGAGGGTAGCATGGACAGATCACCTATACCACCTCTATTGATGTCTAGATATATTTGGACTGTCCAAAGTTGTAGTATGGGAAGGCCTAAAGGGGCAGTGGAAGTGCATGAGAATGATACACACCAACTTCTGAAGAGCGTCTCTGGGTAATTTAGGCTAGTTTAAAGGGATAATGAGTTGAACTTTAGCTGTATCCTTTACTGAAAAAGGATACCTCAGTGAAAGACAGCAAATTTTTATCATCTGCTCAATATCAGTGGAGAGGACATATGTGGCTTATTGTTTTTTTTGGAACTTCTATGCAAATCTGAAATTTTTCTTAAATTAGAAAAAGTTTTTAGTAAAGTTTCATCATAAAAGGGACTAAATTATTAACCTCTTTTTACTATCTGCGTTAGATTTCATAATGGGTCAAAAGCATGTCTTTGCATTTAGCCAGCCTAAAACTTACTGAAAACAAGGGCATAACATGAACAGTGTGCAAAATAAGTGGTGTACAGTTGACCCTTGAACAATACAGGTTTGAACTGTGTGGGGTCACTTATATGTGGATTTTTTTCAATAAATATGTAACACAGTACTGTAGGATCTGTGGTTGGTTGAATCTGGGCATGCGAGACTGTAATTACAGAGGGCTGACTGTAAAGTTAATTTCCAGTATGCATGGGTTAGGGGCACTGACACCTATTGTTCAAGGGTCAACTGTATTTTGAAATAACATATAAGGATTGACATTTAATGAAAACTCATAGTATTAGATTATTCAAAGATGCCAAGTGTATTTTGTTAAAATCTAGTGTTGTTTCCCTTTGTCTTGTCCTTTCTTTTTTTTTTTTTTCTTAAACATCTTTATTGGAGTATAATTGCTTTACAATGGTGTGTTAGTTTCTACTGTATAACAAAGTGAATCAGTTATACATATACATATGTCCCCATATCTCTTCCCTCTTGCATCTCCCTCCCTCCCACCCTCCCTATCCCACCCCTCTAGGTGGTCACAAAGCACCGAGCTGATCTCCCTGTGCTCCTAACTCTTCTGATCACTTAGTAACTATTTAGATTCCTGTCATCCCTGCCACCAAAATTCATGCACACACACGTACGTACACATACACGCACATTTAGCTTCTCTTGTAGAGCTACGTTTTGCTAGGGAAAAAAGCCTCTAGTTGAATGATTTAAATGCTAAATCAATCTCCCTCTCTCTCTCTCGTTTAAAAATATTATTCAACTATGATTTAAAGATACCTTAACTTGTCCAAGGTCACATAATCATTAAGTGCTAGAGCTTAGATTTGAACTCTCACTCGATGGCCATTTGATTTCCTAGAACTGAACCTTCAGCAATGCTGTACAATTCACACAGCACTGTCATCCATCTTATCCCATCTGAGTTTCTACAGACTGTGAATTGCCTTTTCAGTTTAAACAAGGGAGAAACTGGGGGTCACAGGGCTGTGGGCTGAGAGGGAGAGAAATCCCAGGATTGGTGAGAGGATTTGGAAGTGATATCCAAGATGCCCTTTGATGTAGAGGCAATAACAACTGAGGGATTCACTTTTTGAGAGACTCTTGCTATTGTAGAATGTATTAATGAACAGATGACAGGATGGGAGGCTCTAGATTATCTCAATGAGGTGGTTGTCTTCTTTGCATTGGATTTATTTTGTGCCTTCAACCCATGGTGGGAGGGCTCAGCTATGAACAACCAGTGAAAAACCTAGCAGATGAATTTCTCTTGTCCTCCTCATCCAACACTTTCATTTTTCAGTGCTTTCTTCATAAGTCATGTTACGCTATGCACGTGCCCTGGACCCTCTTGCTTCCACTGAGCTGGTAGTATGCTCTATTCAGACTCCCTTGTGATTAGATCTGTTATTCTGTCCCAAACCCACTCTACAGTCTTAGTGTAAAAAAACAGTGGAAAAAGCTATTGTAACAAATAGTGATTGGGTGGCCATCCCATCACAGAGCTTCAAATTAGAAAGAAATTCCTAGAAAAAAAATGTCACTCAAAATAGCAATGTGATAATCATAATCATTCTAACTAATGTTTCTTAGGCTTGTGTGATATTATGCTTAGCACTTTAACATTACCTTCTGTACTCCTCACAAAAGTTCTGTGAGTTAGGTGTCTCATTACCATTTTTTTCCCTTTTTTTAATACAGGAATTCCTTGATATTTAAAGAATTAGCATTGCCTAAAGTAACATAGGAAGTACTGGAGAGATTATTAAGAGTGATTTGTTGGATATCAAAGTCTATATTTGAACCACTACACTCTACTGGGGTGGCAGGCAATATATGGTGAGATTTTACCTTCATTCCTGCTATCTGGGCCCATTCCAGCTTTGTGAGGGTCAACTCTGATTCATGGTAATTCTGTGGAGCTCTCATTCTTTAAACTGCAACCATTGTTTATAATGCCAGCTGATTATTCCCGAGTTTCATCTGCTGTTGGGCACATGTGTTCAAGGTATGCAGACAGCATAGGTGAAACAGCGTCATCAAGTATCAGCACCCTTGGTGCCGGGCTGTAGTAACACATGTCACCAAAGCTGGGGGCTGCGTCACTGATGGAAATTCTATATAACCTTGCCTCTCAAAGGCAGAAACTAATCATCCTGTAAAGCCAGTCTGGCCTGCCGCATAATCTTCAACCAGCGTAAATGTATTCTGTGCCCATAAGTGTTTGTCTTTAAACACACCCCAGCCTGCATAGTCATCTCACCCACCAAAAATACAGAAACTATGTTAAGTTAAATTGCCACAAAGACTCCATGGAAGGCTTGAACTCCTGGTTCTGGACGCATTGATGAATGGGTTCTGCTTTGTCAATCTGCTGCTTACAGAATTAAACAGTAAATGAACAAATCTGGCTGCCTGTCCTGCCCTGCCTGAGACATTATGGGAGCACAGCTGTTTGAGAGCTATGTCTCTGTGCACAATTATGTGTCTCCTCCATTTCTCTATACCATCTCCTACCAAGACACTCAGAATCAATAGTCTCTACTGCAAACCCTTTAATACTTGAGATCTTCGGAAACTGGCAGCTATATGACAACAAATAGGAGATGCCCTTCCCTCAGCTCTTACTGTCAGTGGCTATCTGAAACCCTCTCTGGCCCTTCCCTGCCCTAAGTTGGTCTAGACATCAGACAAGTGGCAGTGGCAGTCAGTTGTGGATTCACTGCTCTGAGTCTTGGAAAAACATACTGGTTTCAGGCCGTCATTGCAATGACATTATCTGAACCACAGGCCACTAGTTTAGTCTCTGCTTTATCACACTTCGTTGTTATTTTTTCAGTACACCCATCAGCCTGTCAAACCTATTTTCCTGGTTGACAATCGCTGAGCCATAGCCAGAAGACAAACATGTACTAGGATTCTTTTAGGAGGAAAAAAACAAAATCAGCCCTAATAGACTGGCTGTTTCTCACCCTTGGGGTCTAGCCATGCCACATACCAAATGGTATCTGTCCAAGCAGCCATTCTCCTGGTTTAGGCAATGAGTTTCTATTGCACCACCGCTGACAAAGGTTTCCGGGTGCAGTACACTCTTCTTATATTTATTGATATGGCCTGGCATCAAATGAAAAGCTAAGCTTAGCTTCTGTGACCCTTGGAACAGGCCTGTATTGCAAATAGCCACAGAACTTCAAGTCACGATTTGGCTTGACGACCTGCTGACGCTTTTCTGATGCAGAATGTCTGTCAGGCTTCTTTTTGTGGGGCCCGGGTAAATACTGTCACTTGATTCTCTGGGCGTTTAACCGCTAACTCTTCTGTATATTTGTAGGATTATTACTCTGGTCAGGTTCACTGTTTCCTTTTTCAATACTTCAGTCTGAAATAATTCGAAGAATATTTCAAGTTAAACAATAAAATGACTTGATATACTTTAATAGCAGAAAAAAGAAAAAAAAATTTACTCTAAAATTTTTTATTTTAACTCTAATGTGAACCAAAAATAAGAAATTGCTCAAAGTTTGAAACCAAGATTAAAAAATCAAGTTGCATTTTTTTAGCAGGTCTATTTCACATTCCAGAGATATACTCCAAAATGCATTCTGAAATTTAGATATAACTATTTTTGATTGAGTTTGTCCAAAGAAGAGGGACATTAGGCACATGGTCAATAGCAACTTTGTAAATTCCTCTGGTATCTTAAGTAATACAATATACTCTCATCTATGTAAGATATGACCATATCTGTGATAGAGGAATCCCTCCTTAAGATTTAAAATGCATGACATAGTGTTTTGTCAAAAGTCCAAAACAAAAATGGGAGACAAGATTTTTACCCTCTCTGAATTTACAGTTTATTAAAAATAACAAAACTAGATGTGCAGTACTCATAATGAGCGTAGGCTTATCTTAAGGTGTGTGTGTGTGTGTGTGTGTGTGTGTGTGTGTGTGTTCACACACTTCTCCCTGTGGTTGGGTGTGCGTAAGTTCATGCATCCTGTTGTTTACAGCTCGGAGTTTTCTGAGGACTACCATCTGCTTCTTAAGCATTATGGAATAGTGCTATCTGGACATCATTTCAGCACCTGCCAAGGATCAGAAGACCTGAATTCCCTTTCTGATCCTGCTACTTAATAATTTTGTGACCTTGGCCATATCACTAAATTTCTTTTAGGCGAGGTAATTTCATTCATTTTCACTGACATGAATCATTATTCCCTTTCTTCCATCTCTCTCCTCTACCATTCAAATTTAGGAAATGATATAATCTTTCTTAGTGTTTCAATTTATACCATTAAATATGCTTCTATTCTCATGACTTGATTGGATAGCTGGAAGAGACATTCCTTGTCTTCCACCATTAGTGAAGCTATCAGCAAACTTATCCCAATAACCACATTCTTTCTCCCTTGCATCCAAATTTATTTCTAGATGCATTATGGCTACATTTTCACCGCTTACTAACTGCATCCTCGTCAGTCACACCACACTGGACTCAGTTTACGCACCACACTGCATCTGTGAACTTGGTTGCTTTTTGGCCACAGTACCCCGAGCAAGAGCCTGCTCTTCTATTAGGCGTGAGTTAGGTTGTTGTTGCTGCCGCAGGCCCTAAAGACCATGGGCTTTGCTTTGGTGATTGCTTCCTGGTCCTCCCAGTCACATAAAGAAAAAAAACCTAGTGGTATGTAATCTGATGCCTGCTTCACATGCCTCCCACCTTTAACTCTGGGGCTTCCCTGATACTGCTGAGGCATGAGAAACGGCAGGACGTGCTTGTCACCCAGGGATCCCAGTGCAGGCCCATAAACCTGCAGGCAACAGGGGACAGGTAAGAACTTCACTGACCTGTGCAAGGACCCGGAGGCTGACATTTGCTCTATTGGACCCTGACTTCTGCAGCAGTGGTTTGGGGAAACTGGTACAATTCAGAATCTTGGGAGAGTTGAAGCCCTATCAGGTAAACTTTCACTAAATAGGATACAGAAACCTGCAGATAAATTCTTCTCCTTTCCTGTCTTCAGGACAGATGGTGCATGCATAGATCCAATAAGGCCTCTAGGAAAGTGTACTTCAAGAAAAGCCTTAAGAGATGCTCACCGCTATGCCTTAGCCAGTTCAGCGAAGCCCTCTGTAACTTTGCTTCTCTTTTCTTCTCTGCATCTTTCCCTTTTTCTTTAACTTCTTGCCGTCCTGAAATTTTACTCTCAAGTAATATATTTGCACATTTTTTTCAGTATCTGTTTTGTTTTGTGGACTTAGACTATGACACACATTAATTCCCAAATTGTAAGTCTTAATTCCTTTTGTTATGTTTTCCAGCTCATTTTTCAAATCCTTTTGTTTTCTTGACTCTATATTCTTAATTTTCTGCTTTGTGATCTTCTTTAAAAAAGGTGATTATGTCTTTACAATTTTGTTTTCTTTTTCATAGCGAAAGGTTGATCATAATTTTGTTGTATGAAAATATGGAAACTATCTCTGTTGAGTAAGTTTACTGCATTTTTTTCTACATGTTTTCTTATTGCATTTAAAAAAAATCTCCATCAGTTGTTTTTTTTTTATCATCTTTATTGGAGTATAATTGCTTTACAATGGCGTGTTAGTTTCTGTTGTATAACAAAGTGAATCAGCTATATGTATACATATATCCCCATATCTCCTCCCTCTTACATCTCCCTCCCTCCCACCCTCCCTATCCCACCCCTCTAGGTGGTCACAAAACACTGAGCTGATCTCCCCTTGCGAAGCAGCTGCTTCCCACTAGCTATCTATTTTACATTTAGTAGTGTATAAATGTCAGTGCTACTCCCTCACTTCATCCTAGCTTGTTTTTATTTCTACTAAACAAAAGAGTTAGATTTTCTGGTGTGGCTATTTGCAAGAGCTTCTGGTGTAGGATAGGATGGGGCCATATTAGCCTTCTAGGTTGTTTAACTGGGAAGCTCCTTCTCCTTTGTGGTCACAGGGAAACATGTTTCCCATAAAAATTTCTAGTGTGTATAATTTTTGTGTGTGGCTTTGCCTCCCTTGCATCTCTGACACCAGGACTAGGAGGACTTGTGCCAAAAGCCATTGTGCCCATGTTCCCAGTTCCATGTTCTTCTGTTAAACAAGAGATTTAGCCTTTGTACTTCACGGAGAGACCCTCCCCTTCTTCAAGGTTATTCATACAGGCAGTTGCTTTTTAAAGTCTGGTCTGTCAGGCCCCTTGCATGCTTCTTACTTCTTCCCTTATTTCCTTCTGCCCATTTTCAGCTTCGTTTGGCAGCCCTTACATGTATTTGGAACGTGTGGGTCATATCTGAAAATACATAGGTATTTATCACCTGCTTTTGTGGATTGGCTAGCTCACAGTAGGTGTTTTCCAGTCTTACATAAAATGACAAGGTGTATAATGGCAACTTTTGTTCACAAATACTAATATACATTTCAGTAACCATGTTGTTTAAAATAAAAATATGTATATTCAAATGACTAGATAATAGATTAACCACAATAATATATTGTTAAAATGTATGTTTTCACATAGGGGGCACAGCTATTCATTTCTATTCATACAATGTTTATAAGAAGCTAAATAAAGTAGTAATCATACATTCACATACATTCATAGAGGAATATTATAGAAATTAATTTAAATATTGCATAGTTTACCTGACCCAATGTGTTACTTTCTATTACCATTTTGATATTCTCTCAAAATTTCTGTTTGAGCAACTTCCTCAAAGTGGAATTTACTACCTTAGAATGCACATACATTCCATATTTGTGTATTTATCATTTTAAAAATTAGTTAATTCAAGCTTTTGCAACTCTCTGCTAAATACTGTGCTAAGCACATTAATGAATAAAAAAGCTTGATTTTTTCTTTTTTTCTTCAAAGGAGCAAACTCACTAAAGTTCAATATGCTACTGCTATGAATCCAATAGCACATCATTTATTCAAATTTTTGAGTGTATAACTAAATGCATGTACGTATATTTATAAAATATATATATATAATATCTGTATATTAAGTATGAATAAAGGTTTAGCTCTGTCTATTCTTTCAGGTAAAATATAAATTGAAATTCTGCATATGTGTGTGTGTGTGTATATATACATGTGAAACATATGTATACACACACATACATTGTACAGTTCCTTGTGCCTATGTGGTGTGTACTCACTGAGCGTGGAAGGAATTAAGGTGTTTTTTAAAAAGGCCAAGTTTCTGACTTGTTTCTTCATGACTGTCATCTCAGAGTTAAACACAGTGTTCACATAAAGTAGATAATAAATATTTGTTGTCTGACTAAATTTCTGGTGAGAAAAGCTATTCAGGCAGAGGAGATGTATCAGAGATTCCTGTTAAACTGGTGCATATCTACACCTCAAAAAACTGAAGCTAAAAAAAGCAAAGGTGGGCTTCCCTGGTGGCGCAGTGGTTGAGACTCTGCCTGCCAATGCAGGGGACACGGGTTCGAGCCCTGGTCTGGGAGGATCCCACATGCCGCGGAGCGACTGGGCCCGTGAGCCACAATTACTGAGCCTGCGCGTCTGGAGCCTGTGCTCCGCAACAAGAGAGGCCGCGATAGTGAGAGGCCCGTGCACTGCGATGAAGAATGGCCCCCACTTGCTGCAACTGGAGAAAGCCCTCACACAGAAACGAAGACCCAACACAGCCATAAATAAATAAATAAATAAATAAAATATTTAAAAAAAAAAAAAAAGCAAAGGTGATTAAAAGTTGCTGTTTCTAGATGGACAATAGAGAATTCACTTGAACTTTTTCACATAAAGATAATTGATGAGACACTTTGTTTCTACATTCTATAATATTGTAGGGGAGAAACTACAGTGTAATTTTTCTGTTCATTTTTCCTGTTACTCTAAGGCTTTTGATGAGAGCATTATAATTACTGATATGAGCAGCTCTAACTGGAATTTTTGTATCCAAGGAACAAAATGTATATCTTTACCTTTAAAAAAAATTTTAGTGGCTCTGTGAGCATTTCTTTCTTCATTATTCATTCTATTAATGTTCTTTCCACAGAAATTATTAATCAGATTACAATTGGGCCTTTATGCACTCAGCAATCTAAATATGTCCTTTTAAATGGACTTCATGCTTCTATGTAGAATTCTCCCATTCTTTTGTTTGGCATTCTCTTCAGTTAGATTATTTTAATCAGGGATATTCTTTAATATAAAAAATATCGTATATCTCAAATTACTGGGGTGAATAGGGAGAGTGTATCCAGTGAAGTAAGACAGCAGAATCTCAAACATATAACTACATCAAAAGGATCATAGCAAGTGCTTTTCCAATTGGTGATGAACATTATGAGGTAGGATAATCATGTTCTTCTTTTGAGACAGAATATTTCTTTATCAAGCTCTTTTTCTCTAAGACTGAAGAATGTCATTAAAAGTTAAATAGGGTCACCTACTGTATTCTGTATTATTATCTATTTTCTTCAGATGTTATAAATAGCTTGCATCAGAGTAACTGAGGTGCTTATTAAAAATGCCCATTTTGGGCCTCTCCCAAATGAACAAATGCCAACTCAAGATGAACCAAATATTGGAATCATCAGACATAAGCTTTAAAGCAGCTTTAACCATGCCCTGTAATATGAGTAAAAACTCTTGAAAGGAAAGGAAAGATATATTTCAGGAGAAAAATAGAAACTGTAAAAGAGAACCAAATGAATGGCAGTTTTAGAACTGGAAAGCACGATATCTGAAGTAAAATTTGTATTAAAAGGGCTCAATAGCAGAATGGCAATAATAGAGAAAAGAGTCAGCAAACTTCATGAAATCATCCAAGCTGAGGAACAGAGAAAAAAAGCAGACAACAAGTAAATAGAGCCTAAGTGTCCACTGAGATAATATGCAAATATATAATACTTTTGTCATTGAAGTTTCAGAAGCAGAGAAGAAGGATATTGATGCAGAAAAAAATTTTTTTTTTAGATAACAGCTAACAACTCCACCAAAAAACAAATGTACAGATTCAAGAAAATTAGTAAATATCAAACAGGATAAAATCAAAGAAAACCCACTCTCAGACATATCATATACATACTGTAAGTCAAAGATAAGGGGAAAAAATCTTGCAAATAGTAAAAAAAAAAGAAAAAAAAAATATATATATGGAAACAACAATTCGAATGACTGCAAATTCTCTTTGAAAATACCCATAGTGAAACAACCTCTTTCAAGTTCTGAAAGAAAAGAAGCATCAGTCCAGAATTCCATATACACCAAAAATATCCTTGAGTAATGACAGCAGATAAAGACCTCGTGGATGAAGGAAAATAAGAGAATTCAATGCTAGCATGTTCGTTCTACAAGAAATGCTAAAGGACTGTCGTCAGGTTGAAGGGACATTTCCTTTATACCAGAGGGATCCCACACTGTCTCACAGACAAGCTAACAGGCTATTCTTCTGGTTACTTTGAAGATTTTGTGAGTGGATAACCACCTCCTCCATATTATATGTTTCCCGACATATTCCATCTTGGCCCTGTGTCGAGTCCTCTATGTAAATTATTCCTTGCTAGGTCTGAACATTTACAGAGGCTTTTCTCCTGGTATCTTTTAAATCTTCTATGAACTAGAATTCTTAATTTTTATCATTAACGTAATTGACAAATTTATCCATTTCTATCCAAAGTTGTTTTTGTTTCCAAGTCCACTAAGATATTAAAAATTATCTCTTCACCAAAGCTTCCAAGGGTGCAGAACACAGTCAAATTTAATATGTATTCTTATTAAAGAGATTAAAATTTATAGAGTATATTTTTCTATAGTATTTCTCTAAGATCATACAACTCTTCTGTGAAGACAGTGTTTTACAGATGAGAAAAGCAAGGTTCAAAGTAAGAGTAGGAGATCTGCTCACTTTCACATAGCTAACATGTCAGTGGTGGGTGTACAAAGGTCTGCTGATTCTCTATTCTGGGTAGAAATCCTGAGGTGACTGATCCAGAAAACTGAAAGAAGGCCAATGTAACTGGTCCACACTGAGGTAGGAGAAAAGCAAGAGATGAGATTAGAGACAGGCTGTTCCAAATCAAGCGGGGACTCTCAGGTAATGCTAACTGATTTGTTTTCTCTAAGTACAAGTGAAAACAGTTAAAGGGTATTAAACAAGAGAATGGAATGATTTAACTTGCAGTTTAAGAAAGATCATTCTGTACACTTTGTGGAGAATAGATGAGAAGATAAGCTTGATATCAGGGAAACCAAACAGTATAGTCTATTTGCAATTTAGGGGAGACATCATGTTTTCTTGAACCAAAGTCCTGTCAGTGGAGGAGAAGAGAAATGAATGGGTGATTTGAGACAGAACCAGAGGCCTTTTAATGAACTAAACGTTTGTGGGGGTTAGGTGAGGAAGAGGCCGATCTTAAGCCTTATGTTTCTGACTGGAACAGTGGTTTACAAGACCCAGGTAGGAGCAGACTTGGAGAGTGGGTCCGGGAGTTCCCTTAGTTGTTTTTAAGCCTGACCCATTGGTCACATTGTGAGCTACATAGAGGAGTCTCAAATTCAAGCAGTGGTGCTAGGAGAGAAATCCTTAGCATATAAATAATACCTGAACAAATGAATAAAATATTTCACCTAGACCTAGACTGAATGAGGACCAGAACTAAAGTAGAGAGACACAAAATTTACAGTTGGGCTGCAGAGGAGCCCAAATAATATCTTTAACAAAAAGAAAGGAAAACTTAAATGGAGGAGTCTTGATTAATGAGTGTCAAGGGAAAGAGGGACTAGAAAAGAAGACACATCTACGTATCAGACACTGACTGGCTGCCTAGCTGCTATGAGCAAGGTTAGTGGTCGGCCCCCAGTGTGTTTTGTCACAGTGTGCCCCAACTTTTGACCTGAGGTTCCTTACTCATGGGATGGCCCCCATTTAATAATATGCAAGGAGGTGGTTCAAGGGCCTTGGCTTTTGTGCCCTACAGGGAGTCCCTGTAATGTGCAGTCTTTGCTCTGTAATACCTTCCTGGGCAGGCAGCAGTGTTCTCAGGGCAACATCTCAGTGGGACGGCCCCTCTTGCCGAATACTGCTTCCTCCCTTACCTTCTATAAGGCTTCTTCCCAATAAACCTTCTGAACTTCTAACTCTGGCTTAACATCTGCTTCCCACAGCACATGTCGAATTTGAATAATACTTAGGAGATGCCAAGGATTATATTCCATCAGGTTTTCTGAATTCCTAGAGCTCCTAATTTCTCACTTGAATTGCACCTTTGAATAATAATTTATTTGATTTGACTCCCATGGACACTACACTAACTAGATATGTGAAATCCTCACTGAAGTATGAAAGAAGGTGTTAAAGATATTATTTGGAAACAAAAATAGTGTAAAATTTGCAATAACTTCTTGTGCTCTATATTTTTCCTCATTATGCAGATAAGATATTACTTTGCATAACTTGAAAAGTATTTCATTATGCAAGAAAAATTCTAGTAAAATAGTATTTCCTCTTGAGTATGGTCAGAAAATTAGTAGGTTTTTTTTAATTTGTTTTATTTTAAGTATATAATATTTTTTAGCTGTCAGAAAATGTAGAGAAACAACTTATAGTGGATTTTATTTTCAAACGAAATAGTAAGCTAAACATCAGGCTAGCAACTATCTAAAAACCAAAGCTGAGTCTAAAGATATGTGGAAAAAATAATAACCCACTACAGAAGTGGCTTTTCTAGCCATTAAATAAATAAATTTATGGATATAGAACATTTAATTTTTATAAGCTGACTTACAAACATTATATAATTTATAATTTTTCCAAATCATGTTTTGCATGTCAGAATTTTTAGATTGCTTTAATAATATGAATTAATTGTCACTCAATAAACATTATTGAACTAAAGCTTGATGAATACATGTATATTTGATTCAGGCTAGCAGATAAACAGCAAAACATTTACAATTGCATGAATATTTATTAATGTCTCTCGATGTATTGGCTTATACTACTTGTATTGAAATCTAAATATTTGCTCAGTTAGGTTCCTGGTATTCAGATATTGATTATAGTTTGAAGAGAGACTCTAGATAAAAAAAAATCATAGAGTAATGTTGTGATAATTAAATAGATTTTTCTCTTTAAATTTTGAGATATCAAAGTGTTTAATATGACAAAACTATCATATATGATAAATAGGTATTTTTTACATTATATTTTTCAAAATCAGTTCATTAATTTACAATTTTTTCTTTTCATAATAGCAAAGCGCATATGATGAATTTTAAAGGTTTATACTTGACACTTGAGGGAATGTTATTGCTTTATAATGCAATATATTTTGCCTCATGGAGGGGCATTATTTTAATGCACAAAAGTTCCTAAAAAGAAAGTTTTGTTTCAGTGTGCTAAACTTATTAAAATTAAATGCTTCCTTACATCAAAAAATTTAAAACACTTTCCCTTATTTCAACCTCTTATATATTACTTCATTGTATTTAGCACATTTATTTACATTGAATTTGCTGTAATTGCAGTTACAACTAAGAAATACCTTTTTTTTTATTTTTTAATTTATTATTTATTTATTATTTTTATTTTTGGCTGTGTTGGGTCTTCGTTTCTGTGCGAGGGCTTTCTCCAGTTGCGGCGAGTGGGGGCCATTCTTCATCACGGTGCGTGGGCCTCTCACTATCGCGGCCTCTCTTGTTGCGGAGCAGAGGCTCCAGACGCTCAGGCTCAGTAGTTGTGGCTCACGGGCCCAGTTGCTCCGCGGCATGTGGGATCTTCCCAGACCAGAGCTCGAACCCGTGTCCCCTGCATTGGCAGGCAGATTCTCAACCACTGCGCCACCAGGGAAGCCCCAAGAAATATCTTAATTATCTGTGTATTCCCAGACTCTCAGCATTTTGCTTGGTATTTGTAGACACAGTAGGTATTTAGAGAATTATTAATTCAAGTTCATTTAGCCTTTTGATGTTGAACTCTAACACCTTCCTAGAATTTGCCTTGAAAAGTAGCCTTTCTTGGTCTATAGCAAAGACACCCTGGCAGTTAAAGGTAATGATTTGTGTTAGTTCAGCTGTATTTTGTTCGCTTGTCGCATCATCAAATCATGGCATTATTTCTCCTCCTGCCTTGAGTCTAGGATAGTCTTGTGATTTGCTCTAAACAACACAAGGTGGCAGAAGTGGCACTATTAGTTCTAGAGCTCATGCCTAATGAGGGCTTGCAGTTTCCATTTTTACTCTCTTGGATGCCACTCTGAAGACATGATGTTAGGAAACCAGGCTAGCTCACTGGAGGATAAGACACATGGAGGAGAACTGAGACTTCCTGGCAGTCAGCCAGTACAAACTGGCAGACATGTGAGTGAGGCCATCTTGAACCTTCCAGCCAAACTAAGACTCCTGCTGAGTAGGATCACATGTCTGGGCCTGGGTTAAAGCAGAGGAACCACCCAGCTAACCTACAGAAAGATGAGAAATTCTGCATTGTCATTTTAGGCCACTAAGCTGGAGGTGGTTTGTTATGCAACCATAGATAATTATGTAATTGTTAACAGAAGGAGAGAGATAGTATGAAAACATAAAGAAGAAAGAATTTGCTATACTAGGGAAAAGATGAGCTCACAAGACAGAGTACAGAACTCAGTTTTCTCTAAGGAAATGTAGAGAGACTAGATAAAGCTTTATATAGGTGGATTGTGAGTTAGCTGAGTGAAGATAAGGGAGCCCACACGACCTGTCTTTGTGTATTACTTTTATAATTGTTGTATTGTTATAAATGTGTATGCAATTATTCAATTACATAATTACATTGATACATTTACACTACATGTGTAATTACTTTACATGTAATGTAATTACATATATTTATGTAATTATAAATATAGTTACATAATATGTAATTATATAATAATTTATACATTTACGTACATATGTGTATGGATAGATAGATTGTGTGTGCATGAACTCGCATAATGATAATCACACACAAGCTAAAACTCACATTTGCCAAAAATTACACTGAATGAAGTATTCATCTTTATTTGGCCTTCTGAAAGCTGAAACCAAAGCCAATAAATAGTTTTTGGCCAAATGTTAAGGCTGAAGCCAATTTTCAACTCAGTTACATTGTAAAATATCTTCTAAGTGTGAGCCATGGTCAAAATACTTGAATGACACTAATGTGAGGGTTATTCAAATGGAGTAATTGTTTGGGCATATGAAAATAGCAGAAAATAGAAAGTATCAGAAAAGAACAATTTCTAGAATGGAGAGTGTTAGAAATAGTTACTTTATATTATGGGCTTTCTATTTTCCAGATACAACGCCAAGCACTTTTATACATTGTTCCTAATTGTCCAAAACACTCTGAAATACACATATGAGAATATATAAGAAAATTGAAGGTTAGAGAAATTTCATACTTGTTAAATGGTCCAAATTTCACAAAATGGAAAAACCTCAAGTTCACATAAAATTGATTGTAAACTCCCTTCAATTCAGACATGATAAAGAATTTAAAGAGTTTAAGGATAAGACGAAAGAGGTAGAAAAGATAGATGTAACACCCATAGCATCTTTTGAAAATGAGGATCTATATGGTATCTCTGGGTCCATGATACCTTCAAAGCCTCTAGCGGAGGATCCTTCCTTGTCTCTTCCAGCTTTTGATGACCCCAGGCATTCCTTGGTTTGTAGGAGCATTAACTCTAATCTCGGCTTCTGTCTTCACATGGTTGTCCTCTCTCTGTGTGTCGGTGTTTCTCTGGGGCCACTCTAGTTAACTCATTGTAACTTGATTATATCTGCAAAGATCCTATTTCCAAATAAGGTCATATTCATAAGTACCTGGCTAGGGGGAAGGGATCTGTCAGGATTTCAACATATCTTTTTTTGGGCATACAGTTCAACCAAAAATAACCACTAAAATACAGGTCTCAATATGTAATTTCAAAAACACATTCACTGTCCTCTCAAGCAGGTATATATTTAAACCCTAAAGAAAAATAGCACAAGATGGGTCTGCACATTACATTCAATGTTTCTAGAAAACGTGAATGATTTTAAAATCTGACACATCAATCAAAATTACCCTGGGGACCTCTTAAGTGTGTGCGTGTGTCTGTGTACACACACACACACACACGCACGCACGCACGCAGGCAGGCTGGCTGACTGACTGATTGATTGATTGATTGATTGCTGAAACCACCACAGGCTTTCTAAGTCAGGTTTTCCAGATAGCTGCATTATAAAGAAATTTACCAGATGATTCCATTTGTCAAAACAGGTTTGAAATTCATTGCCTTAAAAGGATTTCAGCTCCAAAAAAATAAAAAATAAATTAAAAAATAAAGAAGGAGATGGGTGTGTTAAACTTAAGGCAAAATGTAACTTCTTTGATGTGTTCTTGAAATAACCTTGCTGAGCTGAGGGTGGTGAAACTTTGTATCACTGACTTCAGGCACAGCTGAGAGAGGACTAAAGACTGTCAAATGCAAGCATCCTGCATCCTCTGATTTCCTAACTCCAGTTTTTCACAAATGCCCGTGACTAGAAATTATGTATTATTTTAGAAAAATAGTAATAGTATTTGAAGAAATTGAAAAAATCAATCTAAATAGATTTCCTCTTTCTTAAAACAATTTAGAATGAGTTTCATTATGAGAATTTTTTTGTATGTCATTCTAAAACCCTTGTACTTAGAGAAAAGAAAAAATAATAGGATCATTAATTTAATAACAAGCAAAATCTTTCTTTGTCTTGTTCATTTAAATATTTATTATATAAGGGATATATGAATAAATTATTTTGTTAAAATCTCAAGAAAGCTCACCTATAGATATCCACTGTAATCAATATGCTGTATGTATCTATATATCTATATATATATGAATATGTTGATATATATTGTATATTTTACATATGATATCAATATCTATAAATTTAGAACTATAAATAGTATAGATCTATATATCTGTCAAAGAAAAATTGATCAGTTGATCTAAGAAAGAAATGGAAAATTTTATTCCAGCCAAATTTGAGGATTATAACCCAGGAAGAGCTTCTCAGAAAGCTCTGAGAACTGTTCCACATGTTAGAAGTCAAAGCACAGTTACATAATTATTTTGACACAGATGGCTGTACATCAAATGACATATTATTGACAGTTTACATAATCCGGATCTAAGTGTCATCATGGTGGTTCATGTGACCCCTTACAAGATCAAGAAGGAATGTTATCTTTTAAGGAATTGCCTTGTTGATGCTAGGCGAATGTTGCTCTTTGTGGTTGAGCAGGTATTCCTGCCGATGCATAAGGCAGATACACCACGCACAGTGGGGGGAGAGAAGAGGCCAAAGGACAGAGGAAATTTTTTTGTTTAAATTTATCTTGTCTTACCATAAAATATGAATTTTATTTCACATATTTACAAACATAAATGTAGATATGGATATATACTATATACAGTTACACCTATATCTATATATAGATATAGTATTATATTTTACATATAGTTCTTTTTATTTTATTTTTTTTGATGAGGGCCATTTTTTAAATCTTTATTGAATTTGTTACAATATTGCTTCTGTTTTATATTTTGATTTTTTGGCCCCGAGGCATGTGGGATCTTAGCTCCCTGACCAGGGATCAAACCCACACCCCCTGCATTGGAAGGCAAAGTCTTAACCACTGGACCGCCAGGGAAGTCCCTATATTTTACATACAGTTCTGATTATTTGCTTTAACGCTTAAAATATATCTTGGAGATCATTCTATATCTGTCTATTTAGATTGATTTCATTTGTTATAACCACTTCTTAGTATTTGTTTAACATTTTGATTATTGATACAATTTGCTCATAAAATAATGACATTATAATAAATTTTCTTATGTTTTTCATTGTGCATAAGTGCTAGGATTTCTCTATGCTATGTAAATTAGATATCAATTACAATTTTTACCTATTTTTAAATTTTAAGAAAAACTAATTTTTTTGCATTTAGTTTATACTTACTAAATGCTCTCCAAAGATGTCACATTTCCATCACAATATCACAAGATATGCGACTAATGATTTCTGCAAAATTCACCATTATTGGACATTATCAGTCTCTTTATTTTGACAGTTTGGAAGTTAGAAAGGATATTTCCCCCAAGCCTCATATATATTAGATATTATCGATGTATTCATTTTTGAAACATGAATGTTAAAAATATTTCATTGTCATTTTAGTATTGTATTCTTGGTTTTTTAATGAAATAATGCTTTCATACATTTATTGGTCATTTATATTTCTTCTACCATGAGTTGGTTAGTTTTTAACTTTTGCATATTTTTCTTACACTCTCTAGTATTTCTATATTAATTTCTAGATGTTCTTCATAAATTTTGTATTTTGCCATCATTTTGGGTAAGTATTGCAAATACCCCCAATCTGTCACTTTTCTTCTAAGTTAGTTTACTGAATCATTGTTAAAGATGTTAATATTTACTAATATTCATCAATAGTTTTTATTTCCATGTAAACTACAATACTTACAGAAAGAAATCTTAATCAGAATTAACTTTATGTTTATTAAAATTAAAAATAGTTCTAGAAGAAAATCAAATAGAATGACTATCCTAGAATACAGGAAAATAATATGACCAGTTATTGGCATCAAACAAATGCAGGCCCTGGAGAGAATTTTTAGAGAAAATGGGACTGAGGCCAAAATGAATTTCAAGAGAATTTGAACAGGTGTTTGTATACACCTGCTCTCATTTGTAATGGCCAAGAGACAAGACCTGTGATTCTAACTTTGTCTTGTAATTTATGCTTATTGGTCTTAGAAATGTAAATACATTGAACGCCCTCAAGTTTAAGAGTTCAAACACTCAAAGTAATTAAAGCTTTTATTTAAAAAATAGCACTTGTAAATAAGAGCTCTAGTGATGTTTAAATGGTTCTTTTAGGATTTAAAACATTGTGCACTTGGTCATTGAATAACTGAGTTACCTACACTAAAAAATACATTTTTATCTTAAAACTCTTGTCCTCATGTGTATCAGTTGGTGAACTTGTGCTAATGTAATATAAAAGAGGATAGTGTTTGCTGAGATAACTGAATTTTTTAAAAAATAGAGCAGTGATTTTCTTGGGACTTTGGAAAGAACTCCTACAAATTATGTAACAAAAATAGTTTTCTTCATATTTAAAATTTAGCATATTGGATAGAAACATGGTCTTGGGCAGGAATGGATCCCTTTTATGAATGGTAAATCTGCCATATAGGCATTATTTAACCTTCTAAGACTTATTCCCTCTATTTGTAAAATGGAGATAATGATGACTTACATCCTAGAGTAATTTTGAGAATTTATTAAAATAATATTTAAGCATTTAGAACAATGCCTGATATATAATGATAAATATATATTTGTTAATCTCTCTTAACATTGATCCTCATATTTTTCTGCTATAATAGTTAAAAGTCAATTTACTCTGAAAGCTATTTCTATTAATTTTAAAATTCGATTTGAGCATTAACAAATTTCTTAATGTCTTCTGATGAACCAAAGCTAAGGGTTAAGACCAAAAAACTATCCATGATTAAATTAAATTGATAAGAATTCTAAGATCAAGTGTAAATTTTCATAAGAGATAAATTCGTATTACTTCATTTAGTTTTTAGTCTGTTTTTATCAACTTTGGCAGAATTAAACAATTTTGCTCTCGTCTCGCTGTGAATAAGTAATTGTAGTAATTAACCTAATATAACTATATATTAATTAAAAAAATCAACATACAAGTGACTTTCAACTTTCCTCTAAATCCTTAAATTTCAAAGTGACTAAAACATCCATCTCACCTGTATAGAGTAACTTGGGTCATTTCTGAATGAAAACTGATCCAAAATTATAAAAATGAAAGCAGTAGTTGAGCACTAGGATAAAGCACATTGCAAGTTTGCATTTGACCTAAATTACCAAAACTGAGTTGGATATATTTTCTCTTTTATTCTTCAATTTATGTTTTCAATATACTTTTGTTTCTAAGAGGTTATACTCTTTCCATGGAGTTTACATTAGAAATAATTTTGGAGATATGACTGCGTTAGAATAGAGATAATGGCTAATAATAGATGTCTCTGACTTCTTTATGAAGTAATCCCTCAGCAATAACTTAATTCGTGAGATCTCTGCCTTCCAAGAAGGAAATAACCTCCTTTCAGTCACTTACTTCAGAGCTGTGCTCCATCCCCTCTGAGGGCTGGGGAAGATAATTTTACTGTGTGTACAATGCCTTGCATCACACTTCCAATTACTTCACTCCTCCAGTGAGGTTTGCACACTTGAACAGCATGACTATTAGGTGCTTAGTTGAAATCTGTGGAGGACTGTGGGGACTCTTACCAGTTAAAAGGAGTAGAGGAAGAAGATTGTGAAATAATGTGCCATTATAAGAATCTGAAAACACACCAATTTGAAGAATCAGAGGAGGACAACATAACAGCAATTGGAGTAAAAAGAGATCTGTTGAGACTGAAGGTGATTTCTGAAAACTCTTTGGAGAAATTCTTTATCAGGAAAAGAGAAGTCTGTCTTTTAGGATTTAGGAAGAAAAGAGTTTTAAAATGAGACTTCTGATTCATTTCACTGATTTCTGTTTTTTATTGCTAGTAGAAAAAGCAAGTGATAAGGAAACCGCAAAAGTAAAAGGAATGAATGCACATTTACATGGCTCCCCAGCACAGTAGTTTCAGGGAAATTTTGTGTTACTTGCTGTTCACCTACTTTGGTTCTGTGAGGTGGTATGATTCCTCTTTGAAAAAGTACTGATATTTGTGTGTGTCGTGTTTTACAATCTCTTCCTTTATCTACAGTCTTCTGTGGCCCTTCATCTGACGCAATCTTCGCTTTGAAAGGGGGCTCCTTAGAGCGGGAAGGGTAAAAATGTTGACAAATGGAGAATCTCAGCAAGAATTCTTGCTTTTGGACGAACTAGGGTTTTTAATAATATTATCATGATTTATTCAGATGAGAGTGGAGAATAAAATAGAAGTCTAACTTCAGAAACTATGGAAAAATGAAAGAGGTAACTTGTATCACTTAGGGTCCTAATGGGAGACGTGTCATAATCAAATTTTTTAAATGAGTGGAGTTTAATAAAGGAATTATTTATGAAGATGTGGCTAGGATTAATGGGAAATATCAAGGGTTGACCTCAATTATCTAGAGCTTTGGCCGCCCTTAGGCTTCAGATAAAACTGAAGAGAACAGTCACTGAGACTGATAAAGAAGAGTTATAGCTCTGAGAGATGCATTGCCTCCCCTGACAGAAGTTGTGGTCTTTGATAGAGAGACATGGCCAAACTCTGATGAACCTTCAGGGAGGGAGGATGTGGGAATAAATTTTTTTCTGTCTTCCAATCTCTAGCAAATGACACCCAGTGACTGAACCAAATTGGAAGCCAGAGGGCAAGAGAGCCATTTGATGAAGTCCCTGGAATTAGCTCCATATGGCACAGAGAATAGTGGTGAACAGCGGCAAGTGGATCTCATGGTGCCCACAGAAAATATCCAGGACATACACACCAAATGTCTAAGATATACAACCAGGATATACAATTGTTTAAGACTTTTTTTTCCCATGATATGTACCCTTATAGGTGTTGAGAACAGAAAGGTGAGAAAGTAGGCACAATCCCTGCTCTCTTTGGAGCTCATATTCTAGTGCATATTTTTATCATAATGTATGCCTATGTATGTGTGTGTGCACACTTGTATCACTGACCTGGATACATATACATGCATGTAGCTACATAAGATCTTAGAATATGTACTTTCCTGTTTTTCTTTCTATCCCAAATCTTCCTCTGGTGGACAGAAAAATTCACATTGTCTAGAGGCAAATTGGGAGCATTACAGCCAAATACAATGAGGAAACTATGTTCAGTTTGTTTTTGTTTAATTTGTGTTTTTGAATTTGCAAGCAAGACTTTTGCAAACTAAAAGGGAAGATACTGAGGGGAGAGGAATTTTCAGATTATGCCATAACAAGATTGAGAAGCAAAAAGAGGGAGGTGGAAGCAACTTTACTCTGGCCTCTACTGTCAAGATGAAGGTTCCCAGGGCTGTGAGGGGAGACATGTGGTGGTAAGACCTGACCACTTAGGAGAGGTAGAAGGAGCAGATAGATATAAGGATGATGAGACAGCTGAGCACATTTTGGTCAGACCCAGGATTCTACCTGTGGCCCATCCTTTGTCGTTCAAGTGAACATGTGACATCCTCCTTGTGTAATACAGAGGCCATTTTTGTAGTTGTTGGGTGAGGATTTTGTTCCCCTCACTGGGAACATGCTGCCTGTGTGGCCTGGTAAGTAACTAGCAAGAGAATAATCTCATGGCTTCTGAAATTTTGCTTGGCACCCATCAACTCTAACCCATGTCAACAGTCCAGAACATATATCAGCCTCCTCTCAATTTTCCAAAACTTCAGTTGAGGTTCTTGAAGTACTCATAGAATAGACAGTAATGATCTGGAAAGAAAAGTTCTAGCTGGGCAATGCACACAGGTATGTGAGACAGGTATGTGAGAGGTTAGAGAGGTGTGTAAGGAGGTATATGTGATTGGTTAAATATCTGCTGATGCTGAATACCTAGCACACCTAGAGTTCTGGAAATTGCAACCATACATATAATTCAGTTACTTGAACTTGTTTGAACATTTTCCTTTTTATTAATTGTCATAGTCCTAGAAAACAGACTCATTATTCTCTTCATATGATTGTTTTGACATTACCTGAAAAATAATATTTATGTCTTTTTATATATTTTTTCAGGATTTATTGAAAACAAACACTTAAAGAAGACTCCAGTTGTTATAGGGAGAGGAGCAATTTAGCGGCTTTTGGAGAAGTCACAACTAAATTCATATTCTGACTTTGATCACTGCTTCCTTTGCAATATTAGGTAAGTTACTTAACTTTCCTGAACTTTACTTTTTTGTATTTTTAAAGTAAGGGTAATAATGTTTCCAAGGGATATTGGAAACATTAAATGTGCATGAAAATCTCCTAATCCTATCATTCTGTTATTCTTCCTTTTTATTTACCATCACCAATCTGGTAATATTGCCGTGGGTCCTATCAAAGAGACTGACCAATGGTATAATTTTCAATACTTATCCAGTTTCAGATTGCCTGTAAATGTCTTCTATCATTCCTAAAGACCTCAGCAAGTTAGAGATATATAAAGCTTGAATGGATACAAAGTTTTGCCCCATATTTTGCTGCCTCTTGTCTTGGTTCACATCTTGAAAACAGAAAATATTGCCCACAGTCCAATGTGATTGTTTTTCTCTAAGATTCCTTCCAGACACAAAACTAAAGATGCCTAGACTCTTCCCACTTGCTGTCAGACTAATGATGCTAATAAACAGCCAGTTTTGAAGAAAGTCAAAGCCTAAAATGAAATCTGTGCCTCCCTACTCATGTCTAAATAAGGGGATGCAAATATAAAGTACAGCAAATTGGATTTCAAATCTAAGATTACTTAAGCAGATAAATAGAAGGGGGAAAACAAACAGAATCTTTGTTTTGTCATTAATTTTCCGTCAATATGATAGGTAATTTATTCCACAAAAGCTGGATTGTTAAATTTAGCCATACTGTTGTCATGAGAATTGTGAAATTAATGATGTAAAAAATTACCTTATAAATACTGTCATGTAAGGATATTGGTAACTAATACTGGAAATGACAATGAAACATTAAGCTCTAAGTCAAATTCCAAGAGAAAGCTATATAATATTTATTAAATACTATTGATTTCCTGAAAACTTTATATGAGGCACTTGCTTCAGATTCTTCAAGAGCAAACAAATCTCTAACTTGTTCTCCCAGTGCAGTATTTCTGAGGGCATTTTTAGACACCTGAGACAGTATTAAATTCATTACATTATATTAACTCTGGGTGAAGAACGTGTATTATCCAGTTAATGATTATTGAGAAACGTACCTTTAGAAGAAATAAGACCAGGAAGCAAAGAATGATTATAAATATAGTATGATAAAGATATTTAGATAAGAATGGTCTTTTAAACAGTATAGCTAATAAGTGAATATTTAAATTATGTGAAAGAAAAAGGGAAGAGACAGCTAATTTTCACATATTTAACATACAGTTATTTATACATACATTCACACATGCACACATGCAGACACACACACACTTATATACCTACATAGATAAAGATGTATTTATGTAAAATTTAAAAAGTTTAGAGAAAATTTACTAATTCATTTAGCTCAGCGAGAAGAATAGATCTTCCTGGTTTTGGTGTTGTACTTTAATCATGCAAGCTCTTATCACTGGGATAGGCTATGTGAAGAGTGTACAGAATTTCCATGCATATTTCTTTGCAACTTATGGTGAATCTATGATTACTTCAAAATAAATGTGTTCTAAAATGGGATAATGTTGTACTAAATTTTTTTAAGTAAAAAGAGCATTTAGAGGGAAATTATGCTGTGGTTTTGAAAGCAAGATGGTACTAAATGTGAGTTAAAATGTACAAATTATTACAGGAACTAAATTTGATCATAGAATTTAACATAGGAAGTAAAGGATCAATAGGAATTTAAAAATCCATTCTTCTTATAAAGATGTGGTACATATATACAATGGAATATTACTCAGGCGTAAAAAGGAATGAAATTCTGCAATTTACAGAGAGGTGGATGGACCTAGAGACTGTCATACAAAGTGAAGTAAGTCAGAAAGAGAAAAACAAATATTGTGTAATATCGTTTATGTGTGGAATCTAGAAAAATGATACAGATGAACTTATTTGCAAAGCAGAAATAGAAACACAGATGTAGAGAATGGACATATGAATACAGGGAGGGGTGGGGAAGGGAGAGTGGAATAAATTGGGGGATTGGAAATGACATATATACAGTACTATGTACAAAAGAGATAACAATGAGAACCTACTGTATAGCACAGGGAACTCTACTCAGTGCTCTGCAGTTACCTAAATGGGAAGGAAATCCAAAAAAGAGGGGATATATGTATACATATAGCTGATTCACTTTGCTGTACAGCAGAAACTAACACCACATTGTAAAGCAACTATACTCCAATAAAAATTAATTTAAAAAATCCATTCTTCTTCTGTAGAAATAAAAACTTGTTTTTATTCATTTACCTGTAATTTATGGTTAAAATCATCTAGAATTTTATGCGGGAAGCATGGTAGAAAGAAATGAGACTTTTATTTCTGAAACCACATGTGAAACATTTTCTAGGGAAAATTTAAAATGGGATTATGAATCACTTGTTCAGGTTTCCTCTTTGAATAGAAAGTCCATTTTGATTATGCAATAATTAAATAAATGTTTTCTTTTGAGTTCATTAAACATATTAATTCTAGATGGTAAACTTAAAATGTCTCAATATCCTCATCAGAAATCCAGGGCAATAATGTATTTTTCAAAATGTTATTTTCATATGCTTTAGCACTGATAAAATATTTGTTATTCAGTTTATAAATTAATAGAAACAATGAAATATCTCTTAAAATGGTCTGATAAACTATTTATGAAACATAGCAGAGATACACTTTAAAATTATTAAAGAATGAAATAGAAATTTAAAAAAGAATGATATAAAGTTACATAGACTCAAGATACTCATTTATTTTCTAAATAAAATTTGACAAACTAAAATCTTATTAATATGCAAACATAGATAATGTAATTTTGCTTTTTTATAAAGTTTTATTTGAAGTCAGTATGGTCTATTCGTATAAAATAGAGATTGTAAACCATGTGAATTAGTGATTTTTCAGCCCATACCTGAAAGTAGCAGGGCTTCCATGATATACTGTAAGAATAACTTAAGTATATCATGGAAGAAAGAGCTATTGAAGTAGATTAGGTCATCTATATAATCTCCTTTCAAACTATTAGCTATGATCTGTCTACTTATTTCTGCTCCCCAGTATACATCATCAGCAAAACATTGCCTGGAATTCAGTCCACTCTGATTATCCTGGTTAAAATAGAAAATTCACCTTGAGTCACTTAAAGTTTCTCCTAGTTTCTTTGTGGGATTTTTAGTCTATTCTGCTTCAAAAAGGAACAGCATTTCTCCACATTAATGATATTTGGGCAACTTTGGGAACTTATGTAGACATTAATATGGAAGAAGAGTTGGAAAGAACAGCAATTGAACTGCTGAGATAATTCCCGTCAGCTGCAGTGCTCAGAACTGGCTTGTGTCCATCGGAAGCCTTCTAGTCCCGTGGTCTCACTGAAGGCAGAATTCTGCATATTATCTTTGATCGAGTTCTGCTTGAATGATTTTGGCTGAAGATGGAACATTTTTCCACTCTTCAGAACTTTACTGTTACACTTGCAACAGTAAATAAATAATCCATGGAGTCATTTATTTTCCTTTTAACTATTAGTTAGTTCTGACTTACAGTTCTGGGTTTAAAATTCACAATATAAATTTTTCGTTTGTAAGAACGCTAAAAGTCTGTAGTATCTAGACATAATAACCCAATCCAGTCCTAGTATTATTTTTGTTTTTAAACTACAAAATTGAAATAAATCGTCATTATAACATATTCTACTGTCTTAGTCTGCTAGGACTGCCATAAAAAAATACCATAGATTGGTGACTTAAAAAATTTATTTTCTCACAGTTCTGAAGTCTGGATATCTGAGATCAGGGTGCCAGCATAGTCAGTTTCTGATGATGGTTATCCTCCTGGCTCACAGATGGCCACCTTTTCTCTGTGTCCTATATGGACAAGCAAGCTCTCTGGTGTCTCTTCTTCTAAGGGCACTAATCCAATCACAAGGGTCCCATGACCCTCAAGACTTTATCTAACCTTAATTGTCTCCCAAATGTCCTATCTCCAAATACCATCACATTGGAGGTTAGAGTCTCAACATATGAATTTGGAGGGAACACAAATATTCAGCCCATAACATCTACCATATCAGGAATCTTCTTTAAAACATGTTTTAACAAAGAGTATGACAATTTCAAGTGTTCTGAAAGGTAACACTGCACAGTGTTTGTAGCACTTGACAACCTTCCTAAGAACACTATACCATTTTGTACTGAAAACAAACATGGTGGAGTTTATAAAGGGCTTTTAAGAAACTATGATATTTGCTTCCAGGAAATACTGGAAGAGAGGGAAAGTCTACCTGCACTTTATAGTTGATGAAAATTAGGCTCAGAGAGGCACCATGACTTGGCCACCATGTTTCTGGGACAGGAACCCAAGTTTTCATGCTGGCTTCATGAAGATCCTGATATTCATGAATGATACTTTACTCTTCTGTAAAAAAAAATGTTTCCCAATATTTCTATTTTTTTCTCTCAACTTTTTCTTTTATTATGAGCAATGGAACAAAATTTTTGGCTAAACATTGAAAACATAAATTTTTCTAGATTTTACTTTCCACAAGTTTTCCTTTATTGATTGATGGTTTGTGTAGTATTTCTGGAGAAATAATCATTTATCTAAAAATTTCAAGGTTACAGCTTTCTAGTAACCTTCCATGAGTAGGTAACAAGTTTCTCTAACATAACATACCAGAACATTTTCTGTGGTTAGAAACAGTAGGAAAATTCTCACTCGTCTGCAAAAATGTTTTTAAAGGACTGGCAAAAATATGGAAACCTAATTTTGATTTTACATATTTTCCTATTTCTTACTTCAGTACTCTCTCTGGAATTCTGTCAGATTTATATGTTTTTCTCAGTATGCAAAACCTCGAACTATGCAAACACCGTTCAATAGAAATCTAACCTAGTTCAGTTCACAGAGTATCTGGAATGAACACTAACTTCGGAATCAAATAGCATTTGGTTTGAATCCATATTTTAAGTTGTGTAGCAATTTAATTGTTATACTCAAATTTTTAGCTAAAAAAGACAAAGGATAATAATTACTCTAATATTTACTATGTAGAATTGCAGCAAAGATTAAATGGTTTAAATTATATATCTCAGTAGGTAGTAGCCATATATATGGTGGATAATTAACTAATAACCTCTCTTCATTAAAACTTTAGTACTAGTTTATTTTTTTTTGTATGACATTCCTTTGGGGTCAGCATATTGTTTTTAGTTTTGAAAAGATTTAAGGGGCTTCCCTGGTGGCGCAGTGGTTAAGCATCCACCTGACAATGCAGGGAACACGGGTTCAAGCCCTGGTCCGGGAAGATCCCACATGCCGTGGAACAACTAAGCCCATGCACCACAACTACTGAGCCTGCACTCTAGAGCCTGCATGCCACAACAACTGAAGACCGCATGCCTAGAATCTGTGCTCCGCAACAAGAGAAGCTACCACAGTGCGGAAGATCCCACATGCCGCAGAGCAACTAAGTCCATGCGCCACAACTATTGAGCCTGTGCTCTAGAGTCGACATGCCTGCATGCCACTACTGAAGCCCATGTGCCTAGAACCCAGGCTCTGCAACAAAGAAAAGCCAAAGCAATGAGAAGCCCGCACACCACAACAAGGAGTAGCCCTCGTTCGCCGCAACTAGAGAAAGCCCGTGCAGCAATGAAGACCCAAGACAGCCAAAAATAAATAAATTAATTAATTACTTATTTATAAAAAAGAAAAGATTTAAGATCGAGAAATTTGGAGTCACAATCTAAAAATATTATTGCAGGTTAATAAGTGATGAGTGTTCAGCACATTTTAAACATTCATTATAAATACATATTTTTTATGAATGAAAATAGGAATGAGAGCCAGTGTTAATGTAAAATCTACTTCAATGATATCTTAAGCCTCTTACGAAATTGCTATTTCTAGCCTACTTCTCATAATGGTTAATGGCCATAATGAATGACTCTCTAGTAGTTTAACCTATATATTTGGTCGAAGTCACAGGCTATCATCAGGAGGTTTCTCAGGGTTAGAAAGGACACATAAGTCTGTCATCCATTTACATACCAGAGAACAGACTAGAGGGTAGACATTCCCAGCATGAGGTATCAGGAATTATTGAGATTAAGAATTCATCTGAAGTAAAGTTTTTATTTTAATATTTTTATACTGACATATACAAAGTGATAGTAAAGAGCACCAACAGATAAACTTACCTGTACTTTTCTTTTTTTATTTAAGCATTGCTCATAAATAATGTCATCAAAGGCTATATTTAATGTCTGCTCAAATCACAATTTTCTTTAAGTCTGACAGTGGCTTCTTTAAACATAAGGAGATTCTCTTTAAGATGGAGCTTAGTTCCTCATTTCTCAGACATTCATGTTTTTATATCTTAGCCCCAGAACTTAGGAGTATACTGTGCTTCAAGGATAAGCTAGTGACGTGAATTGTGAAATGTGTTTAATTTGAAATTGATCAAAGTGGACCTATGGTATAGCATGATGGTAACTAATTTGAAATGGGTGGAACGGGATGGAGCTTTCAGATCTATGAGTAACTCATATGAGTTTTATCCACACCCTTCCAAGCTTATTTATAAGCATTTGAATCAATGGATTAGTGTTATTATGCCAGGGTGGTTGTCCCTACTGAGTCTGATTTGCAGTATATCGGAAGTAAAAATTATTAATCTTAAAAACCGAGTGACTGATGTTATGCATAAAAATAGATTTATTTCTTTTATCACACTCTTTGGACATTATATCCCTTGCATTTAACAGAAAATATATTCTCAAAAAGTTTAAAGACATTTGTCTTAAAATTTTTCTTGTAATGCTATTGGTATGAATTGAATGCTTTTTTAGCTTACTTCCTTAATTGATAGTATATGCTATTTATTAAGCTATGTTGCATCTGAAAGATTGGGCTTGTATATAATTCTTTAACAGGTACATACTTGTTGAAGAGTTGGATTTTTTTGTTTTTTAATTTTTTTTTTAATTTTATTTATTTATTTATGGCTGTGTTGGGTCTTCGTTTCTGTGCGAGGGCTTTCTCTAGTTGTGGAAAGTGGGGGCCACTCTTCATTGCGGTGCGCGGGCCTCTCATTATCGCGGCCTCTCTTGTTGTGGAGCACAGGCTCCAGAAGCGCAGGCTCAGTAATTGTGGCTCACGGGCCTAGTTGCTCCGTGGCATGTGGGATCTTCCCAGATCAGGGCTCGAACCCGTGTCCCCTGCATTGGCAGGCAGATTCTCAACCACTGCGCCACCAGGGAAGCCCCCAAAGAGTTGGATTTGAACATATAAAGTATGATCAGGATCAAAATTTCATGCAACAAAAAATAGAAAGGAAAGCAAAGTAGTATGAAAGCAGGTTATTTTTTTTAAATGGATGAATGCAGTAAGAAATATAAAATATATATTAAATTATTGCATACTGCTTACTAAATTACTATTATATCTATAAACAAAATAGTTTTCATTTCTGAGTAGCAGTTGAGTTCCTCTGAATTTTTAAAACTCATCTATAAAAAATAATAATTCTTTCTCCCACCACAATGATTCATTCATTCAACAAATATTTTTGACACATTTACTATGGGGCCAGGCACTCTTGTAAGCATGTGGAATACAGAGGTGAACAGAAGAGACAAATATATGTTATTTGCATGAATAAAACAAGTTTACTTATATAATTTTGGCTCAACCAAAAAAAAATGTATAGAATGCAGCGAATTTTTCATGGATTCCCACTTCTAACAAGATTTTTAAATATTTGGTGTTTCTGATAATTATTCTCTTAAATTTCTGTGTTTTCTGATAATTATTCTCTTAAATTTCTGTGTTTTCTTTCTGTCTCATTCATCTGTCTTTCTCTATATGTAAAATACAAGGTCATGCTACATTTATGTTTCTATATCCTTTTATTTAAACACGTTATAATCTTGTGACCATATTTCTTCACTTGGGTTATTTTTAAATGTATGCTTTTTAATAATAGATTGTGACATTTTATTTATTAATTTCCTTTTTTAGTTACTTAGTGGTCTCCATCCTTTGCTATTATAAACAGAGCTAAATTGTACATCTTTTCACAGAGTATGGAAAGCATTGTGTAAACTGCTGTTTATTTCCTTAGGATTAATTTCCAGATTTAAAATTAATAGATCAAGACATGAATAAAATGCCCTTAAAAATTTTATACTTGTTTTCATTTCACCCAGTGTAAGAGTTCCCATGTTACCACATTCCTATAAATGCTTGATATTTATTTTAAGCTTTGACAGCTTGATAGTACAAAAGTAGTATAACTTTGTTTTTTATTATGAGAGAGATTTAAATGATTTTCATAAGTATTATAACCATTTGTTGTGTTTCTTCTTTTCTGCATTGCCTTTTAATATAATTTTTTTATCATTTTATCATGCTACTTCTTAATCATTTATGTATTTTATATTATAATTTATACATACTATGAAGAATTTCAAAGTGTTATCGGTTAAGTTGGACATTTTATTTTCCAATTCATTTGTGTATTAGGGTATTCCAGAGAAATATAGCCAGTAGGATATGTGCCTGTGTGAGTGCACAGGAGGGAGAGAGAAAGAGAAAAAGAGAGAGATTTATTATTTATTACCAGGAATTAGCGTATGTGATTGTGGAGGTTGAGAAATCCAGCCCCAGGAGAGCCAGTGGTGAAAGTTCCAGTCCAAGAAGGAGTCTGAAGGCAGGAGAAAACTGATGTCCCACCTTGAAGACAGAGAAATAATTCTTTCTTACTCAGCCTTTTCCTATATTCAAGCCTTCAGTGGATCGGATGAGGCCCACCCACACTGGGGCACTGGGGAGGGCAATCTGTTTTACTCAGTCTGCTTATTCAAATGTAAATCTCATCCAGAAACACTCTCTGGGCATAACTTGGCCTCCTCAAATTGACACATAAAATTAACCATCACAACTTACATTTTAATTTTTAACAATTCTTGTTGCTTTTTAATATTTTTATTATGTGTTATATAATTAAACATATCTGTCTTTTACCTTGTCTTTTATCAGCTTTTTTTTGCTTTAGAACATATTTTCCATGGTAAAATTGTTTGACTATTTAAGCATATTTTCTTCTAGTCTTTATGTGCTTTTATTAATTATTATTCAAATATTTTAGTATAAAGAAGACAGTAATTGTCTATTGTTTCATAATTAATTTAGCATCATGTGATAGAAATCATACTTATTAGAAATGACATTTTTTTTTAATTTATGAATTCTCATACAATGAAGGTGTTTATAACATGTTTTATTCATCTATTTTGGGCATAGACAAATATTTAAATAATTGAGATTATTAACCCACTAAGTTTGGTAACTAGTTTATTTTTAATGCATTTCCTTTTGTTAAAATAAGATTAAGCATTTTAAAATTAAGTTTTCAGGGTCGATTTTATTGTCATCATAGATTTCTAGGAGTTATCTTCATATTCTATAATTTAATCTTTTCTTTATTTTACATGTGTCAGGTATCTACTCCCTGTATTTGCCTTGTCTTTTCACTTTTTTCATGGTATCTTTTGATGAACAGAACTTCCTCATTTTCTGTATTTGGTTGTTTAATATTCCCTGGTTATTCTTTCATATTAAATTTATATAATCATGTATTTTTTTAACATCTTAATAATGACCTTTCAAGATTTTTATTGGAAATTTATTAAAATTTTAAATTATTTTGGAAGAACTGACACTTTTACAGTATTATATATTCAGTATAATATACTACATAAATTCTGTATAATACAGAATATGTACAATATTATATATTCACATTGAGGTACATCTAGGGCTATCCTTTTAATTAGTAATTTATTATTTACTTAGTAGAACTTTAAAGCTTAGTTTTGTATCACTCAGACCACATATTTCTTAAATTTATTTCCAATAATTCATAACTTTGGTGGGGAGAGATTGTAAATATGATGCTTCTTCCATTATGTTTTCCCAACTCTTGTTAATTTTATAGATGAAAACTATTTGTAGAAAGCACTGTGTCTATTTACTGTTGACTGAAAAAAATGCACAACCTAAAAGTTGAGAGTTATGTTTTATTAGGTGGACAAAACTGAGAACTTAAGCCCAGGACACAGCATCACAGATAATTTTGAGAGGCTGCTCCAAAGAGACAAGGGAGGAGCCAGGATATACAGGGGTTTTTGCAACAAAGACCAGATAGTCAGAGCATCAAAAGATTACTGTCAATTAAGGAAAATCAGACATCTCAAGTTAAGGAATGTAGTGCTTTCCTATGTATGGGAAGATGCAAAGTCTGGCCTCATTGAAATCATTCCTTTGGTGTGTACCTCAGCTATCTGGGGCCAGTATCCTGTGCTTCTTATCCTGAGTTTCCTTGGAGTACACCGTAGGCTGTCTGTAATGTGATGGCTTGATGGCTGCAACATTCTTTGTTTACTGATATGGCAGGCAACATTTTTCATTCACACTACCCTTCTTCCATTCCCCATTCTTTCCTGCTAACTGAAGTCTCTAGAGTCAGGTATTCAAACTCCTCCCACGTTACTTTGTAACTCCAACTCCAGCTCCAACAGTTTTTTTCTGATTATACAAAGTTAGTCATGATACTCTTACTGTTCTTTTTAATGACTGAAGTGGGAATGGGCATATAGCCAATTCTGGCCAATGATACTGGAGGCTATGCTTTTTGTTGGACTTCAGAGGATCATATCACCAGTCATAAGACCATGTATCCAGAACAGACAACTTTCTGCTTCTTTTTAAGATTGTTGCTTTACACGGCATACTTCCTGGGAACTTCTGCCACTATCTTAGCCCAAGGATGGAGCATTTAATCTAGAGAGGGCAGATCAAGAGAATCATAGAAAAGTACCAGAACATGGAATGCACTAAATCTGAAGCCTATTCTACCTATGAATTTCTTCTCATATGAAATAATGTCATATCTTTATACTAGTTTGAAACAAAGATTTTTCTATTATTGAGGCTAAAATCATTTTAACTAATAAACTATTGTATTTATAGTTGTTTTGTAACCTGATATCACATGAATGTTCTTTTCAGTGAAAACATATTTGATTTTCTTTGGATTTTAATCATATCATGTGAAAATAATCAGGCTCCAACACGTGAGGAGCCTGAAAACCATTAATTCATTCCTTCAATTTAAAAAAGGTGAAAAAACTGAAAGCTATTTTTGAATCCAAGAGAGCTAAGTTTTCAGGGCAATATGCTACTCTGCAATCTGGGAGTATAGGTACATCTAGAGACACAGCTGAGATCTGCTTACCTAGAACAAAAGCAACTGAAGCCATAAATTGGTAGGGACAATTAAGTGGTAATTTTGACAAATTGCTGGAGGCTAAGTGAACTAGTGTTAGTGTGAGAAACAGCTGCAGGCTACAGTCTCAGGGGAGAGGGGCACTCTTTCTGGCATCTTACCTCCAGGAAATTTATGATTCTCAGGTGAAGAGCCAAGAAAGATCCTTCCCTGATTTTGGCAGGGGGAGGAGAAAAGCAACCATTGAAAAACACACCTAGAATATTCTCCAATACAAAGCCCTGTTTTCCAGGAAGAAGGGCTTTATCAGAGACATATCTCACCAAGGGAAAGGCAATTCCCTGACTCCAGCACTCTCTAGCCTTCCTGTGTTACATAGGAGGAGGGTGCTAAGAAACACTTGTGAAAAGTACAGCCTAGGCACACAGACCCAGGGAAAACCTGAGATATCATCATAAAATTAGAGAATGTTTCCCTTCTGCCACACCTACCACCACACCAATAGGGTTTCAGTATAATCTCAGTGGATTATAGCTAAAAGGCTGAGGAAAGGACACTAGAGGATTTTGAAGCTTCTGGCACCCACTGATATGGCAAACATTGAATAGAGCCCAAGTTCTAGGCAGATTAACATAAAACCTCACACTAATGGCCTCTTTATCTCAATTCTCTCTGATAGAATTTGATTGGTTTTCAACAAAAATTACAGGCATGCTAAATAGGCAAGAGAAGCAAACAAATGATCAGAACCTTTCTCCAATATGACACAGATGTTGGAAATATTAGAGATGGAATTTCAAGTAAGTATAAATAATATGTTTAGGGCTCTAATGGAAAAAATAGACAATATGCAAGAACAGATGGGTAATATAACCAGAGAGATGAAAACTCTAAGAAAGAATTAGAATAAAATTTTGTAAGTCAAAACAGAAATACAGTGTACCTGACTGGACATAGACAAGGGAAAAATCAAGAAACTTGAAGATATTTTAATAGAATTTTACAAAATGGAAATGCAAAAAGAAAAAAAAAAAAGAACATCCAGAACTATGGGTTAATTACAAAGGGTAACATATGTGTAATTGGTATACCAGAAAAAGAAGAAAGAACAGAAGTAATGTTTGAAGTAATAATGGCTGAGAACGTTTCAAAATTAATGATAGATACCAAATAACAATTGCAAGAAAATCAGAGAACATCAAGCAAAATAATATCAAAACTATCTATACCTAGGCATATCATATTCAAACTGAAGAAAACCAAAGACAAAGAGAAAGGAACTAGAGAATCAAAACACTCCATCTATAGAAAAATAAGGATACAAATTACATAAGACTTCTAGTCTTCAACCATGCAAGCAAGAAGAGAGTGGAGCAAAACATGTAAAGTATCAAAAAAAGAAGAAAAAACACCCACATAGCGTTCTATTTCTAGAAAAATTATCCTTCTAAAATGAGGGCGAAATAATGACTTTCTTAGGCAAACAAAAACTGCGGGAATTTATCAACAGCAGAACTACCTTACAAGAAATGCTCAAACTCCTTCAGGGAGAAGGAAATGATAGAGGTCAGAAACTTGGACCTAGGTTTAAAAAAAAAAAAAAGGAAAAGTGTTGGAGAAGAAACAAATGCAGGTAAATTAAAAATTTTTTTTTTCTTATGTAATCTAAAAGATAACTGAGATAATAATGACATCAATGTATTGGGCAATAATAGCACACGGATAAGTGAAATCAATGACAGCAAAGTCATAAGAGATAGGAGATAGAACTATCTCCTATCAGAGATAGTGGGAATACTCTGTTAAAGGGTAGCTGCACTACACACAAAATAACATAGTGTTTTTTGAGGTTAGCTTAAATTAGTTTAAAAATGCATATTTCAAACTCTGACTTGCTCACTAACAATTTTTTAAAAGAGGTATAATTAGTATGCTAAGAGAAGATGAAATAGACTCAAATAATATTAATTAAAACCAGGGAAGCCAGGAAAAGAGGGGGGAAAAGAAACAAAAACTACAACAAATTAGAAGTAGATACAAACTTGATAGATATTATTAACCCAACTATATTACTAATTACTCTAAATGTGAAAAGTCCAGTTGGATCAATTAAAAGACAGAGACCATCAGAGTACATAAAAGACCTAATTATATGCTGTCTACAAGAAACACACTTTAAAGACTCAGGTTAAAAATAAGGGATGATTCACCATGCTAACACAAATCGAAAGCTAGACAAGCTATAAAATTGAGGCAAAGCCAACTTCAGAACAAGGAAAATTCTCAGGGATAGAGAGGAGCATCACGTAGTGATAAATGGGTTAATGTCTCAAGAAGACATAACAGTTCCTAATGTCTCTACACTGAACAGCATGCTGTTAACATACTGACGCAAAAACTGATAGAACTGTTAAAAAAAAGAAAAAGTCCACTATTATGGTTGGGGGCTTCACCATGCTTCTCTCAGTAATTGATGATCAAGCATACGGAAAATTATTAAGGATATAGTTGACCTGAGTAGAACTATTAACAAACTTGTTCTAATTGAAAATAATCATGAGTTTCTCCTGCTTTCCAGGAATTATCTTCTTCTTTAAAAATTTACTTACAATGAAAAAATTATCCAGCATGATGGTAGGAATCATTGTGTGAAAATAGGAATCTTCTTATATTTTACCTGATAAAAAGTATGCTTCACAGGGCTTTTTGGTTATTTCTGTTGAACTTTTGGATAAATCTGAATAGCTGAATAGCTTATCAACTCAAGATTGAGCTTTCTCAAAAATGCTAAGAATGGTGGATATTCCACATTGATAATTGAAAGAAGATATACTTGCTTTGATATCTTTCCCTTTGCCCTAATGGTTACTTAGTAAGTTTAGTACTTGGCTGTAAAAATCATAGAGTGATTTTATTCTTATCCCAGGGGTTGGTTATGAGATACATGTGACCCAGGCAACATTTTCTGCCTCAGCAAAAACTGCTGAGACTTTACTTTTTTTGTATCAGACAACACGAAAAATACAAAATATTAATCAAATTTGTTTCAGAAAAAATAACTACTTAATATAAACAATCCCTTAAAGATTCAATATAAAAAATTTGAAAACCATTGATGTTTATACTAGTAGTTGTGCTAATAGAGCAGAATAAAACTAGACATGACTGTGGTTAGTAACTAATACTTTATGGTATCAATCACTATTGGTATATATACAAATATCTTGATAGTTATGTTTTTTCTGGCAATTTCCAGAATTTTCCAATTAATGGAGAGAGTCCATGATACAAAATACGTGAGGGATCGAATGCAAGTTTTTCAATCCATCTGACACTTACCTATGGACATCATAGAGGGCTTGTCAAACAAATGTTATTTGTCCTAATGGAGCAGACATTAACATTAACACATCTTAATGATTAATTGGCAAAAATTTAAGGAAATTAAAGTTCTTAAGGATGATTCTTGGCCAATGTTTGATGCCAATAGAGTTGTGAGCAACTGACATCTTATTGGATCACTAGTTAACTGCATCATAATCTGAAGCATATTTTTTCTCTCTTTCCATTTAGATATCCATCTAAATGATAGATATCTATAATTAGGAGGTTAACATATATTATTCTAAATTATATCTTTTATTAAATAAGGTTTGTTTTTTCTTAAATCTAAATGTGCCAGTATATCTAATTGGAATATGAATGTTATGCTACCTGTGTCTTTGATTAGTTTCTATCCTAAAGAAAAAGCGTATAAAGATTTTTTTTTTTTATTGGGGAGAAATTAGCTTTTGTATAACAGTTTATATTTAGCTGGTCACTCTTCCTGTTCCCCTAACCCCTTGCCTGGAATTATGGACCTTTTTCATCTTCTTTAGTCCTATGTGTGTCTATTCCATGCAGCCTGGATTGCATAGACAGGCTCCTGTTAGGTGCTGCCTACACTGTTTTTCATGTTCTTAGCCTGCTTTTCTTATTGGTTGTCTGGATTTATTTGTAATAATTTTGACTTACTTCTGTGACCTGCATATTCAGTATCGAGGTCTTTCTTTTGCCCAGTTTTTTATCTCCTCTTAAACTCAGCTACTCATTGGTGCTCCACTTACCATTGTTCATTTAAGTCCTTTCTCCAGCTCTACCATAACAGTTTCCAGATCTTTACAGGTTTCTATTCTGCATCTGTGTTACTCTTCTACTTTAAATTCTGGGATCATCAGATTCTGTAGCCTAGAGTTCTAAGTCTGAAAGTAATCAAGATAAGATGGCAACATTATCTTGTCAGGAATTAATCTGTGAGTTTATTAAATATTTCCCTTCCTCATCATTCTCTCCCTGAGAACCCAAGGGCAACTTTTGTCCTCTGCCTGTTCACACCGAAACAGAAATGTATACACTAACATTTTCTGGCCTGAGTAGACAATAGAAAGATTTGAAAGTGTGCTTGCCTGAAATAGATGAAATTAGGGCTGGAAGAAAGGAGAGGAAGAGGCAGAGGGTTGACCTGGATTGTAAAGGAAGGAGTGAAGAAAGAGAGGGAAAGTGACCTTGCATCTTGAAGACAGGCAGCAGAGTAGAAGGATACAGCATCAAACTCTCCTAAATACTGTCTGCCTGGACATACTCAGTCCTCTCAGTACGAGATTTGGATGATTTTTAACTTTAGAGAGAATGACAGCATAACAGAAAACCTTACTTTCTGACTGAGGTAGAACTTATCAGTTAGGAATTATCCTTTAGGACAGGCAGTGGTAGACATAACCCCTGTGTTATAATAAGATGCATTTCTACTTTTTATTATAAATAAAGTGGCAATAAAACTTAGCTTCTCAGAAAGAGAAAGAAATCACTTCTTTTCAAAACAAAACCAGCTTTCCTCATTGACTTCCATTTTCAAGTTTTCCATGAGTCAAATGAAGATGTATTCCATTAAGTATTTCTGTTTGAGGGATACTGTTATCTATCTTTGATATTTTAATATTAGTACAGAAAATGTTATCACTAATTTTCCTAATAGATACAAGGGGAAAAAAAGACTTTTCAGATGTTTTATGTTCTCAGGGACCTGAAAGTAATATAACTTAAATGACTGCAGTATGAACTTTGTTATAGAATTTTAAATTTATACTTATACAAAAAAAAAAAAAACGGGGAACAGTGAAAAATTATTTTATACTCAAAAACTGATACTATTATTTAATAATATAAAATGTTTTAGGAAAATAAAAATTTAAGTTTTGTGTTGCCTATTTTGGCTTAATAAAATCTTTTTTTTTTTTTTTATTTATTTTATTTTTTTGGCTGTGTTGGGTCTTCGTTTCTGTGTGAGGGCTTTCTCTAGTTGTGGCAAGCGGGGGCCACTCTTCATTGCGGTGCGCGGGCATCTCATTATCGTGGCCTCTCTTGTTGCGGAGCACAGGCTCCAGACGCGCAGGCTCAGTAATTGTGGCTCACGGGCTTAGTCGCTCCGCGGCATGTGGGATCTTCCCAAACCAGGGCTCGAACTCGTGTCCTCTGCATTGGCAGGCAGACTCCCAACCACTGCGCCACCAGGGAAGCCCCTTAATAAAATCTTATATGCATGTTTTGATGCAATCATATTACTCATTTTAAAATAAAATCAGCATTTGAATAAGTGCAAAATGAATGCAAATATTATTAATTAAGCCTACTACCCACTATATTTTAATTAATGCCCTATAAAGATATATTTGTTCAAATATTTTTTTCTTAGAGGATCAGAAAAAATAAAGTTGCAGAATATTAAATCAGATTGAAATGTAATATCTTGGAATGTATTTTTGAGTAGAACAACTCCTAGATATTTATAATCATATATAACATGGGTAAAAAAATACATAGAAAAATTTTATTGTGCCCCTAAAATGGAAAACATATTTCTTAAGAGGATTATAATTATTCCATACAAAATTCTTAGTATTTTGTTAACTGTGATTTTGAGATTAATTTTTTCTAATTGCACTATTACTAAAATAAATATTAAGTTCACTTTTGAGAGATGAACATTCACTGAAATTATGAGACATTTTATGTATAAATTATACAGTTAATCATCTGCAATCTAGTCTCTAATTAAAGAACAATTATGAAACATTTCTTAGTGCTAATTTTAACTTTTAAGTACAATTACCAACCTTTATAAATGAACCAGTGTAGGAAATCAGCCAGCAAATGTCTTTGCATTTTTCTAGTTATCAGTACTTTCTTCATCATTACAGTGAAAATAATAGTGATTTCAAAGGACATTTATTATTCTTATTGTATTAAAAATTCAGATGACATTCACAAGTATTAAAAAAGTAAGATTTAAATAGAAATGTTATAATTCAGGTTGAAACTAAATTTAAATGGAAAGATAATTATTTAAATATCTCTAAAATATGTTTCTTAAGTTATTTAGTGTGGAAGAAAGAAAGAAAGAAAGAAAAGAAAGAAAGAGGAAGGAAAGAAAAGAGAGAGGAAGGAAGGAAGGAAGGGAGAGAAGGAGGGAGGGAGGGAGGAAGGGACAAATAGAGAAGAGGCTCCGTATTTGTTAGCAGGAAATGAAATAATTTATTTTAGAATTACTTTGAGTTTTCCAGGTAAAAGTGTACAACAGAATATTTGAAATGCTAGAGCTCAGGAAAATAAATTGACTGGTGATAAATGTGAAATTTAATAAATGTAATATGGGTAGATAAAAGGAAGAGCATGTGGAAAGAGAATGTAAGAACACCAAAAACAGTCTTTAGGGATAGGAGAAAGGCATATGTGCAAGAGTAAATCAAAGAAGTAAAGCTATTGAGTAGCACAATGTTACAGGAGCTAAAAGAAGGAAGTGTTTTCAAGAAGTAAGTGTTTTCAAGAGTGTGTGGTCAAACTATGAAAGACTGAAAAATAAAGGCAAGTAACTTGGTTTCATATTTTGGAGGGAATGGAACATATGAGAGGCACACAAATCACTTCTGAAAGTGAAATATATAGTTATAAATCCCTAAATATAGTTATAAATCCCTACGTTAGAAAATAATAAGTACCTTAAATCAATACCCTAAACTTTCATTTCCAAAATCTATTTAGAGAAGAAAACAAAACAAAACAAAACAAAAAACAGCTGTGCTTTTGCCTAATTTCCTTCCTATTCCTTTTTGGGGCAATATCTCCCAGTTGGAGAAACTACCAATAAATCTTTATTTTTAGTAAATCCAATCAAGTTGTCCTGCCTCCACTGGCCAGGAGTGGACATGGACATGTAACCATGTGATATCACTCAGATGCTTTAATTAGGAATTTTAAGTATTAAAATATCCAAAATATCCATTGTAATTTAAGCTGATAAACAGCAATGGAGGCACCTGAGGATACTATTCTTTGGTTCCTTGTACCTACTGCCCTAGAACTCTTTTGCATCTCATCAATCCTTAACCGTGCAATTCAAAATTTCCTTTTGGAATTGAGCTGTCCCATATCTTTCCAATAAATTCTTGGTTTCAGGTAGACACAGTGTTTCTAGGTTAACTGCCATAAAATTCAACTCAATATAACTTTACACAATAGGATAGATGAGAATGTTTTCTATTTTTGTTGAAATATGAAAGCAATATATGGTATAAAATATTTAGGAACAAGTTTTGCAAGACAGTGTAGGATCTGAATGCGAACACTGCAAACATTTATCAAGTTTTTAATGAAAACCTTCAAACCTATGTACTATAGGATATACACACTTCCTGAATAGAATTATTTGGTATTCAAAATGTCAAATTTCCTCAAATTACTTTATTTTAATTTTTTAAATTATTGGAAAATTTCAAACAACTGAACATGGTCAAAAAGAGAATATCAAACATCTATGTTGTCACCATTTGGAATTAACCATTTTCAATGATTTTGCCTACTTGTTTCTAGATATATTTTTGTTTTTCCTAGTTTTATTTTTACAAAAGACAGTCATTCTGTTATTTTTTTAAAAAATTTTATCATTATTTATTTATTTATTTATTTATGGCTGTGTTGGGTCTTCGTTTCTGTGCGAGGGCTTTCTCTAGTTGCGGCAAGTGGGGGCCACTCTTCATCGCGGCGCGCGGGCCTCTCCCTATCGCGGCCTCTCTTGTTGCGGAGCACAGGCTCCAGACGCGCAGGCTCAGCAATTGTGGCTCACGGGCCTAGTCACTCCGTGACATGTGGGATCTTCCCACACCAGGGCTCGAACCCGTGTCCCCTGCATTGGCAGGCAGATTCTCAACCACTGCGCACCAGGGAAGCCCCATTCTGTTATGTTTTAATGCTATATGCATTGAAAGGAATTTTTTAAATGTCAAAAATTAAACAAATATGAAATTAATAAAAATAACCTAAAATTTAACTATCGACTGATTTTCTTCATTTATATTAGGGGGGCCCATTTTTCTATGAATATAATCAGAGATAAATATGAATGGATAAGTTGACTATAATGTAAAACAATAACATTTTTATAAAAATGATAATATACCACTGATTGTACTATAATTAAAATATTACATTTACGTTTTCATATCCTTTTGTGTTTTTTTCTTATTTTTGTCTTGTATGTAGAAAAAAAGATACTAAGTAAAACTGGTTAATGAGTTTCAAACATTATTTTTTAACAGAAAGGATATTATTTCTTGAAAAATAACTCTAAGGTTTAAAAATACTTATGAAAAGTATTAGGATGTTTGAGTGATAATGATATTTGCAGTCCCCTGCTTTATTATAAAGACTATTGACGTCCTCCTTTGAAAGATGAGAACATAAGCACTTTTAGCCTTCTTTCCAGGTATGCTCTTCATCACTGATCTTTGTTAACCAGGTTATAATTTTTATACTATGCAAATTCATTATATTCAATTAGGTTTGCTAACTTTAATCCCTCGCTTTGTTTAGCACTGATTCTATATTTAAGTAAACTCAAGGCTCACATGATTTCTCTGTTCCTGAGACCTTTATATTCATTTTCCTCTTAATTGCCTGGATACTCAATATTAACTGTTTTTTTCCCAAGAAAGGCCAGTAGGTATTATCTTTTATGAATTCTTACATATTTGAAGGTATTAGCCTACAATGTTCTTGCCTCATAATAGCTTTGACAGATTGTGGTATAAAATGTAACAGCCTCATTAAAAAATTTTGAAAAGTATTTTCTCCTTTCACTGATCTCTGCAAAAGGAAATATTTTAAAATATTTGCCAGTAAAATTATCTGGGCCTGAAATTAACTTTCTGAGAGCATAAGTATTGCATGTACTTTCCAAAGAATATCTACTTGGCAGTTGAGTGTCAAGTCCAATTTTTCATTTGTTTTTTCAAAACTATATTCTTGCTGAATTTTAGATTTCTTTAATCAGTTTTCAGGAAAGCTTTATTCAAATTTCTTATATGATGGTAGATTTGTTTATTTCTCCTTTACATCTGCCAAGTTTTTTAATATTTTACTCCATGATATTAAATACATAAAAATTAGGATTTATAATAACATATCGAATTTGATATTTTATTATTATGAAATAATTCTCTTTATCTCAAAAATCTACATACTCTGATATAAATATAACTGCAACGACTTTATTTTGTTACTGTTAACATGGTATATATTTTCCCATCACTTGATTTTCAACCTTTCTGTATCCTTACAGTTAAGATGCTTACTAAAGAGTAAGCAACATTTTTAAAAATCTAGTCTTATAATGGTTGTCTTATTGTTGTCTATAATTTACTTCAAATATAAAAGTTTAGTCTTGGATTTATATTTGTTCCATCTGTCCTATGTTCAATTTTTGCTTCTTTAAAATTTTTTTTCTAATTATTTTGTCTGTATTATTATACATTCTTTTACCATTATTTTTTAAATTTATTTTATTGAAGTATAGTTGATTTACAATGTTGTGTTAGTTTCTGCTGTACAGAAAAGCGACTCAGTTATTACATATATATATTCTTTTTCATATTATTTTCCATTATGGTTTGTTACAGGATATTGAATATAGTTCCCTGTACTATACGGTAGGACCTTATTGTTTTTCCATTCTATATATAATAGTTTGCGTTTGCTAATCCCAAACTCCTAATCCATCCTTCCCCCATCTTTCCACCCCCTTGGCAACCACATGTCTGTTCTCTATGTCTGTGAGTCTGTTTCTGTTTCTTAGATAAGTTCATTTGTGTCATATTTTAGATTCCACATATAAGTGATATCATATGGTATTTGTATTTCTCTTTTTGATTTACATCACTAGTATGATAATCTCTAGGTCCATCCATGTTGCTGCAAATGGCATTATTTCATTCTTTTTTATGGCTGAATAATAGTCCATCGTATATAAATACCACATTTTCTTTATCTAGTCATCTGTTGATGGACATTTAGGTTGCTTCCATGTCTTGGCTATTGTATCAATAAATAGTGCTACTATGAACATAGGGGTGCTTGTATCTTTTCAGATTATAGTTTTCTCTGGATATATGCCCATGAGTAGGATTGCTGGATCATATGGTAACTCTATTTTTAGTTTTTTGAGGCAACTCCATACTGTTTTCCATAGTAGTTGCACCAATTTACATTCTTACCAACATGTAGGAGAGCTCCCTTTTCTCCACACTCTCTCCAGCACTTGTTATTTGTAGACTTTTTAATGGTGGCCATTCTGACTTGTGTGAAGTGGTAACTCATTGTAGTTTTGATTTCCATTTCTCTAATGATTAGTGATGATGACCATCTTTTCATGTGTCTATTGGCAATCTGTATGTCTTCTTTAGAGATATGTCTATTTAGGTCTTCTGCCCATTGTTTGATTGGGTTTTTTTTGTTATTGAGTTGTAAGAGCTGTTTGTATATTTTGGAATTTAAGCCCTTGTCAGTCATATCATTTGTTTTTTACCATTATGTTAGTAAACAGTTTAAAAATTAAAAAATACATACATCCTTAAATTATTAAGTCTAATGTCAATAATCACTTTCACCACGTCCCAGACAATGCAAGAACCTAGAGTACTGTATTTTTATTAGCCCCCTCCTTTTGTACAATTTTATTGTACATTTATTGTGTATTTTAATACAACATATACTTTAAATCCCATGAGAATATTGTTTATATATATATATATATATATATATAGATAGAGAGATAGATAGATAGATAGATATAGATATATATAGATATGTAAAACTGTTTTCGCAGTACTCTTTCTTTACTTACTTTACTTACTTCTGAATGTATGCTTTTCCATCTGCTATCATTTTCCTTATGACTAAAGAACTCCCTACAAAATTCTTCTTACTATTTTGTTTATTGAAGTTCTCCAAGTACCATTTCCCAATTTTATTTTTCTAAATTTTTATATTTTCCTTTCTTATATTTTCCTTTATTTATGGACTTAGGATTTTAGGCTGGTGCTGATTTTTTTTTTTTTTTTTGCAGTATTTTAGAGAACTTTTGTTTTTAAACTTTCTTTTGTAATGTTGGCTCTTATTTTTGTTCATTTGAAAGTACTGTGTCCTGCCTTACCCCTTGCTCCTTTTAGTATTTCTTCTAGAACTTGTTACAAATGTAATCCTTGTTCTTTGATGATATCATATCTGACTAAATGAGGCTTATGCTTAAATGACACTCTAGATATGGCTTTGGCTGCAAAATTGATTTGTTTAACTATAAAAGATAAAAACAGGACAGACTCTTAATGAACCTACACATACAACTGTATATTCATCTAAAGAAGCTCAGTAAAATATTTGTTTATATGATTTAAATATTCTTTGCTTCAATAAAAATCAGGCACCATTCAAAAAATATTCCCATCAGTTTACATAGTATAGTATACCATGGTGTTCTCCACCTTTTTTGTGTTAATACAACTTTACAATCTTAAATATTATTTTTAAATTCCAAAGAGCTTTTGTTTATATAGGCTATATCTATCAACACTTGCTATATAAATATTAAAGTAACAATAATAAACCCAGTACATGAAAACATAAATAAATTTTTATGAAAAAAACAAGTTACCCCAAACAAAAATAATTAGTAAGAAGAGTGGCATATACACATTTTTTTGCAAATTTCTTTAAGGTATACCTTAATAGAAAACAGCTGGATTATCCTATCTACTTCTGCATTGGATCTGTTGCAATATCATAGGTTATAGAGCTTTTGGAAAACTCCTCTGTATACTCGAGAGAAAATAAAAGTGAAAAATATAAATAACATCTTAGTATTATTATGAAAATGGCGTTGGCTTAGCAGACTCCCTAAAAGTGTCTCTAAAATCACTGGAGGTTAGGTAGCATAAGAAAAAAGAGAAAGGAATTTTTTTTTTATATACCAATCAGAAAATAGACAGGTATTGGTATTTAAAATAATGCCAACAAAATTCTAAACAAATAACAGGTGTCAAAGGAGATTTGGTCACTTGATTAAGATAGGATCATGTGTACCTAAGAAACAATACTTGGCTGCCTATCAAATCGTAATAAACTAAAATATTGTAGCATAAATAGAAGAAGTTTATATAATTTTATGAAAACTTACCCTGTACAGAAGTGAGGAACCTGTGTTTGTTTCAAAAAATAATCAAAAACATGAAGAGCCAACACAAGAACAGAAACGTATTCTGGTTAAATATAGAATCTCTGTTACCAGGGCAGATTTCACTGGGCAGGTTATTAAAAGAATAACCTTGTAATACTCCTGGATAAGAGAAGACTGAATTTGTGAAGACCAATTGTCATTCTAATAAAGAAAAGCCAAACTCTAGTTTTGCATTAATATAATATTTGAAAGTAAAGGTGTCTTACTTTCTAAAAAAATTGTTTTCTTATGAAGAAACTCAGAACGGGCAATGTTGATAAAAATTTCCAAAATTTGGACACATTTTATATTCTATTTTCATACTAGAGTATTAGAAACCAAGACAAATAAAATTCATTTCCCTTAATCCTCCCCAACTTGTCAAACGCTCTCAAGTTGTGTCTTTCACTATGCTCTTCCATGTTCTGGAACAAGCAGAAACTTTAGGACAAAACTATTGTCTTTTTCCTTGGAAATCAAAAGCTCATTCCTTAACCTTACATACACAGTTGCATTTCTCTATTAATATTGATCCTACTATAGTTCCAATTACCCATATTAATGATAACTTTTAACCAAAGTAGCTTCCTTGCATTTTACAAAGAAAATGTATAGATAAGCAAGAAATATATATCCTACATAATTATTTTGCAGATTAGCATATGGCACAATGTTTTACAGCCAAGTATGTCACTTTTGTACCTTCTTAAAGTGGAATGAATGAACACAGTCCTGAACATGGTCCAAGAATTTGGCTATTCTATAGCATACAAAAATAAGAGTCAATAACTTAAAACACTATTTAATATATTATATATGTATATGTTATTTTATAAAAATATATATTTTACTTATAAATAAATTAACATGTATCATATATTACATAATATATAAATGTATATTGTACAAATATATGTAACTATATAATATATAATATAAATATATAACTATATTCTATAAATATAAATGTATTAAAATTATGCTTAGTAACCAAAGCATTAGTATTTTAGCTTACTTAGATATTGGCAAAAGGTTATTTGTATTTCAATAAGTGGTGCTCAGAAAACTGGACAGTTACATGTAAAAGAATAAAATTAGAACATTCTCTGACACTACATACAAAAATAAACTCAAAATGGATTAAAGACCTAAACGTTAAGACCAGAAACATAAACAATCCTAGAGGAAAACATAGGCAGAACATACTTTGACAGAAATTGCAGAAATATTTTTTTGAATTTGTCTCCTAAAGCAAAGGAAATAAAAGCAAAAATAAACAAATGGGGCCTAATTGAACTTAAAAGTTCAATAAAAATATAAATAATCTCTGTATCTCTTAAACGGTAGTATATTAAAATATTACCAGGTCAGTTTATTTTCTATTATTTTTTTAAATATTAGACTTATATAATCACCTCTATTCTTTATAAAGCAATTAATACTCCTTGACTTTGAGTCTTTTTAATCTAATTTATTAATGCCTTCTTAGACTAGGAAAATATTTCAACTCACAAAATGAAAGATAAAGACTCTTGTCAATTCAGACATAGAGATACAGAACTTAGAATTTAAGTTCTATAACCTCCATAACAGATCAAAATAAATACAGAAACATAACCCCCTTGAACATAACCCCCTTGTCCAGATTTCAAAGACCTGTTTTCCCTTCCAGAAGGCATGAGATATTTTCCCAATTGGTTTGTTCTCCCAAATAGAAAAGCAAATTTAAAAAGACCATCAAGCAGGCTTTCCTATCAGCTCTCACCCAACAGAGCACATATCTCCATCATTTACTCAACACAGACCACTAAGTAGTCAGATCATAAAACCAGATTCCTAATTTGTGCTGCCACCAGCTGGGAATAACTTCTCAGTCCTAAACAAATGACAACCACAACCAAACTTGGACTAGAACTGGAAACAAAGTCAAAAAACACAAAATTAAGAAAAATAACAGAAACAGAGAATCAACAACTTAGAGTTCTAACACCTCTTGGGAATTACTCTGGGAGTCAAGACAAGATGTGAGGTCAGGTACTGTTCTCAGGTGACTCAGTGTAATCATCTCTAGCAGGTGGGTCTACTCTGCAGAGCTTGCAAAACTGTTAAAGTGTAATTTTCTAAAGTTAAAAGCAAGACTACAATACGAATATAGAATAAACATGTTTCAACAATTTTAATAATCTCATTCATCAAAAAGGGAACCAATAAAATGGTAAAACTAGTTCAAAGGATAATTCAAGGAACAGAGATTTATGTCATGAAAGGATTCTTGAATAGAATTTGATAATAGAAATAAAACTTAAATGTCTTATAAACCCTAAAAGTGAAACTTTGAATCCTTTAGGCTTATCTTTTCTACCTGACAGAAATCTGTAAGTTAACATTTAATTTCACCGTTTCGGGGATCTAATAAAATAATAAATAGCAAAATAAAACACAGGTGCATTCTCCTAGATAATTGTATAATTCTAGAGTTAGCCTGTGAAACAATGACATTGAAAGGACATGTAGTCATCCCCCTGCTTTATTTCCAAGTTGTGGATATTTCTTTACTTAACAAAAGTAATGGTAAAAAGAATCTTGCCACACATAAAAGGCTTAAGCAAGGTCATTCAAACACAGAAAGCAATTATTTAACTTTCACAATCTGACATGATATTGTAACTTTCACAAGGGAACTATTTTATCAACTGCTAAGAACCACACATGATAAGTGAAAATATTGTACCTAGTGCCAGTCTGTATCTTTTAATTAAAAATATAAATTACTAGTAAGTAATATTAAAAATATAAACAACTAATTTTGCACAATTACATATACTTTCAAGCCATTTCCTTGACTCAGTAAAATGGCATGAAAAAACCAGCTCAGGCTTTACACCCACCTTACCGAGTATATTCCAATTTTAAGCCAAAGTATAAGAAAGAGATCTGCTTATTGTGTTGTATTTTGAAGACTCAGATTAAGCACAGAAGTATAAAAATAAAGAGTTTATATATTATCAAAATGTCACCATGTCCATCTATGAGTCTATATGTTAAAGAATTAGAATTTTTTAATCAGTTGAATTTCAGAAGAGATACCACCTTTAGATCACATTTAAATAGAACCTAATTTCCTTAATTGAGAAAAAAATCCTGAACAGGTTAAAAATAACTTTCTATGCCCAACACATCTCTTTCCACTCACATAGATGACATTTTAAACACCTGCTGTTGTAAGTGATCTTATTATCCTTAACAGCCAAACCTGGGAATGGCAGAGCTCTTACTGCCCTTCGTGTTCAAATAGTCCACCTGTTTTTAATTAGTTAAACAATCAATCTACCTATAGCAAGCTATTTTGGGGTTATAATGACAGCTGCTATAAGGGCAGAACTTTCATTTAACCCAATCACATTTTCCATTTTCCAATCCTATCTGTTACATATATAGTTTGTTACCCGCTATGCAATAGCAAAATAAGAGTTTCCAGTGAGATTCCATCTTTGTAGAATAATTTATATTTTATATAATATTTTTAAAGATTCCTTAAAATATAGGAAGAATAAGAACTTGAAATCAGACTGTTCATTTATGAGATAATTTTTTATATTTATTTCATTTATTTTTATTTCATGGCATTTCTACTTCTAAACACTTCAAGGCAAAAATTTTTTTTGGAAAGAAAACTAGTTTATTTCAATCACTTTTTTCAGGTGGATCCACATTTTGGATAAACAGGCTTAGTAAAAAAAAAAAGTACACTAAGTAATTAAAAGGAAACAAATTTTAAAAAGCAAACTGATAGAATCTCCACTAGAGGAACCATGTTCTGGACATACAGACTGTTTTTATATACTGCTGTCCAAGACCACGAGAGAGAGAGAGAGCGAGAGAGCGCGAGAGAACGTGAGAGAACGTGCTAGCTCCAGGAACACACCTGAAGTCAATCAATATTTTATTTAGTTTGCTGCAGAAAGGGAGAGCACACCTTCAGGGACCCTTGAGGGACTCAGTAAAGGGAGTTGGGTGTGTGCTGGATAGTTCTAAAGGGGTATTAGGTAAGTGAGGACCAGTTCTAGATTAGATATGATTGAGTACTGACTGTGTGTCTGCTGTTAGAAATGATGTTCAGAAATGCTGACTCACAAATAATATTTAAAGTTGTAGAAACGGATGAGAGCACTTCTATGGAGAGTGAATGAAGATAACAAGGAGTGTTCTGAAAACCAAGCTCTGGAGCACTTCACAACAAGAAAATACATCCAGTAAGGTAAGAGGAAAACCAAGACGCTGATGTCCCACAGACAAAGGTAAAAAGTGTTTGTACAAGATTAATAGTTTCGCTGTTGTTTGTGAATATTGATTGAGTCTGACTCTAGAGCCCTATCAGGGTATATCAGAGTAAGAACAGGATAGCTGGGAATTTGGCTACAGGAAAAAAAAAAGGCTTGACTACATTTTGGTTGTTTTTGCTTTTTTTTAAAGAATGGTAAACACTTTCATACCATGCTTAATAATTTTAATTTTTTCCTCATTCAATTGTTATAAAAGTTACAACCATGAGTTTTCTGCTGTTTTTCAATCCATATAATAGTTAAGTAAATTTCAGTAATTTGTCCCAGTTATATGCTTACTAAGTGAATTGCAGAGCTCAGACTATGGTTTCTGTTTCCATTTGTGGCTTTTATCATTATATTTAACTGAAATTGCAGACCAATGGTTTGTCATCTCTGGCAGCATGTTAGAACTATGTGTGGAAATTTTAAATTGGGGCACCGGTCTCACTCTCAGGAGTTCTGCATTAATTCTATCAATTCATTGCTTTAATGGGATGAACTATAGAGTACATCCACTGTGCAAACCACTGACCTAGATATTTCTACAAAAATGGTAGTTGGACTATCTGCTTTTCTAGAGTTCAGTCCAAGAAGACAATCCTAGAATTTCTGAATCAGAATTCCGTAGAATGGAGTTCGTGAATCTTGAGTTTTAACTAGCTTCCTACATTAATTTTAATCAAATAAAGATTGAAAACCAACAGGGTAGCAAACTGATTCCCAAACATTGCTATTGCTGAACATTACAGGGGAATATTTTTTAAATTTTGATGCCCAGGTCATACTGCATATCAATTAAATCGAATGTTTAGGGGTGGAAAGCAGGCATTAGTAGGTGATAAAACTTCCCACGTGATTCCAGTGTGCAGCAAAGTTTGGAGATCACTGGCAAAATGATGCAAACTAAACAGAAAAGTGATACAGATTATGTAAATTGATAAAGATGAAACTCACATTTGAAACAAACTACTGTTTGATTTTTTTGACCTATATAATGACAATTTCATACAGTTCAACTTAAAATACAATAGTGTCCATGAATATTCTGCAGAACCAATTTTTTTGCTTTTCACTAAATATTTTACAGAGACCACAACTTTCTTTTGGAGAATATAAACGACAGTAGGTTTTACAGGTAGAACAATAACTCTTACATCAGAACCCACTGTTTTTAGCCTGACTTTAGCACTTTTTGGGAAGTCTTGAAGTTTTGTAGAACAATTTAGTGCTATTATACCACCTTTTTCATATGCAGGTGAAATCAATTCTCTGTTATATAAGTTTGCATTTATCTTTTTTTCCCCAGAGCTTGAATTTATTTGTTGAAGTTAAAGTAACTGTTCTGGTTAGTTGGAACATTTTGAGCAGTTTTTCCTGTGATTTAAAAACGTACATTCCAAGGTTGCATTCATGGCAAATAAAGTAATTGAGCCCAGAAAAATTGAAAACGATGAGAAGAATTGGTTTAGCCAATGTTACATAAATTTGCCCCTCAGCGTTCTTTTGCTAACAAATCCAGAGTTTGCAGTCCTGCTACAAACCTACCCTGAGTTGCTTAGCATAATGAAGATGATTTTATCTTAAAAAAAATTGTCTCTCTGCCCCAGAAGCGTCTTGGCTCTCTGATAAGCAGGACCAGATCCATTTTTTCCTGGCTGTGAAGCAAACGGGGGTTGTATTTGTTGTGTGGAAGGCACTGGTGGGGCAGATATGAAACAATCTAAATTGGAAATATCATAGGTCTATTAAGCATAAATTAGGTTTATGTATTTTTTTGAATTTTAAAATGATGTCAAAAATTATAATACCGAACTAATAAATACAAATACATTAACAGAAGAAATGTAAAATGACTTAATTTGACTATATATCTCAAAAGGATTTATGAAAAACTACCTGCATATTTTATGTATAGTCTCATTTTCTTTATTGGCATCAATACCTCACTATAAATTTTCACAAATACATAGACATTTTTAGACACCCTACCTGGGCACGAATTATACCTTTAATTTTTTCCATATGAATTGTGAGATGCAGAAATACAAGCAAACAGAAAAAAAAAGGGTGGGACGTCCAACTATTTAATGATTAAAGTACATGTTTTATATTACCTTTGTCCCTCCTTCAACAGTTCTGAACTTTTTTATGTGACCCAGGCTCCAATTTTTGTTCAATAACTTTGTTATTTTGTTTCAATAGCTTTGGAATCCTATTCAGTCAAAATTCAGTTTTTATTACCTCCTTTTTCACTTGAATATGGTATTTTATATTCATACAGAAAAAAACTCTTTAAACGGTCATTTCAAATGTGAAGTATGCATGCATAGAAGCATTGTGTCATTTAGCCCAATATTTTTTTCTTTAAAAATATTTGAGACGTTCTTTAGTTAATGTCATAATATATGAAATGTATTATTTTTAAGTATTTCTATGAAGCACTTTTAAAAACATATTTTTATATATTATCTCATTTAATCATTTAACATTCTTGTAATGGGATGATTATTAGCTCCAGTAAGACTCCAGTTAAGACTGGGAGTCGAATCTACATACTTAGTCCAGGTGTATCAAGTCAGTTGCAAAACCCAGCTTTGAACACACATCTACCTGACTTGAATGGCTATGCTTTCCCACCCTGAGAGAAAAGAGAACATTTTATAAAATGAGTATAGGGAGATTCCAGACATAAATTGAAGATTTATAACTTGAGGTAAAAAGACAGCTAAAATAATTGAGCAAATTTTAACTCATTAAAGCAAATGTCTGAAACAAATCCAAATGTTAAATCTAAATCTTGTAGTGACAATAAGTAACTACTATGTGCATGTGTAGCAATTCAGTATAAACTGTTTAATTTGATATATATATTTGATCTGTACAGTGCCTGCTGTGTTATAGCCAATCAGAAAAGAACCTTAATTCACATAATATTAGGTGAATTGGGTAAACAAAATAGATAATTCTGAATTTGGAACTCATTTTTGATAACCTGATATGGACATTAAAGGCAGAGAGGGAAAACGCTACCTTTATCTGGATCATAGACCTAGTTTACCCTTGTTTTCCCAAGACCTTACAAATGTAGCATCTGGACAAAATAGAACTTGCTGTGAGGCTTCATCAGGCTAAAAGGAGAAGCATCTGGAGGAGTTGGCAAATGTTGTCCTATTCCTTCACTGGCAACACTTGCCTTTTCTGTATCACTGAACTTGAGGATGTCAAACAATTTTGAATTCTTCTTGGTTCCTGAGATCAGATGTTATAGTAACATATGCTTGCATAGGCCAAGCAAAGAACTTTGCTCAGAAGTCTTCTTTCTCAGATGATACAAGTCACCTCAAAAAATTTACTCCATCAGTGCTCAGGAAGATGGTTTGTGTCCATGTTGTTAAGGTATAGCTATGGCTTTCTGTAAGGTCCTTATTGCTCTAACCAACCTAACACTATGAATATTTGGAGAAAAAGTTCTTCCACAGATTGTGAGCAGATTTGAAAGAAGGTCATTCATGAGATTTAAAATAAGATCAGTACATGAGAATTGAGTAGTTCTGTTTGTGGTATTTTCCCCCTTGCACTAATACATAACTTCTTTATATGGATAAAGACTGAAATAGAGGTCACTTCATCCAATGGTATGTGGAAATATGATTTGCATATTCTTTTATTCATTCACACATTTATTCGTTCATTTGTTCAGCAAGTTTTTACATAGTGCCTACAATAGTCCACTACTATGCTAGTGGCTAGAAATATATATTTGAACAAGACTTATATTATCCACGACCTTTTCAATTTGCATTCAAGAAAGGGAAAAGTGACCACATGTACATATAAAATAAAATAATTCCTGATTACTAAATACTATGAAGAAGTTAATAAGAAAGATTATTTTGTGGAAAATGATCATTAAATGCCCTCCTGAAATACGACATTTGAGCTGAGGTCTATATGAGGTTAAAGCAACTTATGCAGGTATTGAGGCAGTAAGATAAGAGTCCCTGAGGTGAGCAAGGGCTTGTCGTTTTTATGAAGAATTAAGAGGAATGTAGTGAAGGTATAACATGATGGAGAGGGAGATAAGAGCTATGCTATCAAATGAAATTGGAAAGAAGGTCAGAGACCATCATGATGGGTGGTGTAGACCTGGTCAAGGCATCTGTGATTCATTGTGAGAGCAATAAGGAGCCAATGAAGTTTTTAGACAAAGAAGTGAAATTAGTTGGTTTATATTATTAAAATGCTACCATGGTTGCTGTGTGGAGAATTAACTCTTTGTCTCATGAGTGGGCCAGGGAAACATGTTAGGAAGCTATTTCAATTGTTTAGATGAGATATGGTGGTGATGGTAGTGGAGATAGAGAGAAGAGAACAGATTTGACATATATGTTTGGGGAAAAGTTGGAGGAATAGGAAAAACATTTACTAAGTGAGGAAGAGATTCTTAGCAAAAGAGAGGAATAAAGAAATCCCTTAAATTTTGATTTCCAGAACTGAGAAATGATCTGTGCAATATTCAGCACTTTACACAGTAGGGAAAGGCTAGATAATTAAGGAAGGGGAGCAAAGGAAAAGTTCCAGTGATGCTATAGTTTTGAGGTTACTCCAAGGTGGTCAGAAGTGAGTTGGTTTGAGAGCTCAGAACTGAGCTCAAGGGCGGCACAGAATAGAGAGAATGATGTGATTAGTACTGGAAAGCAGTGGCCAGAGAGGCAGAGAGAAGCAGCAAAGTATTGTGCCAGAAAATTCAAGAGAGAAGGATGTTTTCTGATAGATGGAGTGGTTAACTGTGTCAAATGCTGCACATGTTCAAGACTAAAGATGAAAGCCTGTGTTTAATAAGTACAATTTGTCCATGTTATTTTTTTTGAAAAGCCTATTTCACTGCATTTCATGAAAGGGAAGATTTCTCATTCATTCAATTTTTGCTTAATTATAAAATATCTCAATAGATACAATAACAAAGTTTCTTGCTTAGAAAATCTGGAGAAAAAGAATCATTAAAAGCTTGATCAGAAATTAGTCTAAAAAGCTCCCCTTATGTACAGTAATGCAGTTACATGATAACCCCGTTGAGACTAACAAAGTTAACCAAATTTCAGAGATTAAAAGAGAAAAAAATAACAAATTATTATATAACAGTATAATTTCATTAAAAAACATAGGGAAGGAAAAATCACAGCTTATTCCCTTGTTCCCTAGCTACGCAGGACAAAGGAGAAATAGAAATGACATGAGATTTTCAAGCTCTGTTACAATGTGAGAGAGAAAAAAATAATTGAGGGTTGCAGTTGGTAATTAAAAGACAAACTTACCACTACTGAAGGCTTAGCTCTAAGAAAAGGAACCTAATTTCAAGTCGAGAAGTAGGCTTTTAATTATATTTTGTATATTCCTTTATTCTGTGAATCTTAAATGCACTAAGAGAATTCTTGATAATCTACTAAAAAATCTGACATTTTTCAGTTGTCCATTGAAACTCTCCTTTGATTAGTATCGTGTAACCACAACAAGATCGTGAAATGAACCGTAAATCTACAGCATGTTTAATGTAAAACAAAATTTGTACTTGGTAAAGAATAGAAAGTGCAACTTTCATTTCTATATAGGGCTATGCGTAATTTATAACAAACTTAAGGCAGTTACAGCACCTGAAATTAAACAGAAAATAAAATTATTCCTGAAGGTAGTGGAGGTTGATGTTAGAAATGCATTTAGAAATGAATACACAAATAGTTTATACTATTATTGTGTACATTACTCAGCAGCTGTGACCTCATTACAAATCCCTTACTATGTTTCTCGGAATATTACTTTAACCTCTTTGAGTGTGAGGCTTCTAGTATACCTTTATGTTACTCTGAGAAAAATATATTTTATATGGCAAATATGATGAGTTGCTATTATAACAGACACATATCTTGGTTCCCTTTAATGTGGCTGAAGTAGTAGATCTGTTGGGAATGTTATCAACTATCATTATCCCCCCAAAATATTGTTAGTCAATGAAGAACACGTGATGAGGACGTTGTTTGTTGTTGTTGTTTTTCAGTAATGTTGGTAGGTTTCATCATTAATTTGACAAATATAGAAAGTGTCTACTCTTTACCAGGTACCCGTCTAGATGCAGGGGATCTATTAGTGAGCAAAACAGGTATCCTCACCTTTATTGGAATTATCGATCTATACATATTCATTAAAGAAAAATGCTTGAATAAAAATAAAATCAAGAAGAAAATAGGTGGAATAAACTTTTCAGTGTCTGATTCATCTTTTTTCCTGTCTTTGTACACAGTCCAATATAGACATCCCATGGATGAACACTACACATATTAAAGTCCATTTTCATTTAAGTCCAGATAAGAAAACAAATCTAGATCTTATAGCTTATAGTACAAGCTTACTATGTACCAGAACCTGTGCTCAGAGAAACACTGATGAACATGACTATTCGTGCATGTAGTTTACAGGCTAAAAGTTAAGACTGACATTCATTTCACACACACGTGCACTTTGTGGTTAGTTTGATGAAGGAAGTGTACATGATACCTAAAAGATAAAAGGAGTTGGGGGACTAACACCTTTTTAAAAAAAAAAAAAAAAAAGTCTTGAGTACAACTCAATTCACTCTTCCACACATCCCAAGTTTACTTCTGTTGTGATTCAAATGTAAGCTTCTCTGAACCTTTCCTTTCCATATTCTGCTCTATATATTGCTTTGTGTGTTATTTTGTCTTATGCGAGCTCCTGTTGCTTTTATCCTTCCTAGAAATCTCTATTTTTTCCTCTGGAACTGTGCTAAAAAGCAAAACAAAAACAGCTACAATCTCAACCCCTTCAAAAAACGTTTCCTCCCATTCCTAGCATTAAATGTAACCTTCTTAAGGAGAGGTGCTTATTGTCCTAAATTCCACAAATGTCAGGCATGGCAGATGGCATCCCTAATCACGCTATTAAATCATTCAGAGTCTAAAACCTATCTATTTGGGGCACCTGGATATACTACCAGCTTCTCAGTTCCTTTTCTAATTCACTGAAGACATGAGCTGCATTACTCAGCAGGTTTTGAAGTCCCTGAGAAATGTCTATGATCCACCAAAAGCTTTAGAATCTTAATTCTTTGACTTCTTCATCTTTAATAACCTTCAGCCATTTATAATGTAATAAAAACTATGGTCCCCAGTCTGCAGCTTAAGCTTGCTTTGTGAGTTTGTTCCTCCGTCATTCACCCTGTTATCTAAGCAGATACCTGGTGCTTCTTCTGTGACACTTCTCTTTCATCTTCTCATATTCAATAATCCAGTTCCTAAATACTGATATATTTCAAATGTGAACACTTATTTCCATTTATTCACTGCCACTGCCCTAGACCATGACACCATAATCACTAGCTTTTGTGAGGCTACTATTAAAAATACTATAGAGAGGAAGTTGAGTACTTAGTACAATTAGTTATCAATTCTTCCATTGTACTGAAAATATTGGGGTCTATGTGATTTTTAAAATCAGTCTTGGGGGGTATTATCATGGTTTCCTGTCTTCCAGGAAAGCACTGTATATAGCTTGATAATAATTACTTTCACCTGCAGAGGTTACCACCATATTTTCTAAGGTGTTTTTCCACATAGCTTAATTGGAGATGAGCAATTATGAAACATTTAGCATTTGTGTTCTCTAACATAATAAAGATAAAACATAATTATGAAAGTTTTTTGCTCTTGAGCAGCATATTGTTTGCTGTCTTTCACCAAGTTATTCATATTTAACTGAACAATAACTTGAAGTATAGGCCAGACAATCCCAACGTTCAATTTTATGCCATCAGGAATGAAAAAATGTTGTTATCTGTATCAGATCATTCTAGATGTTCAGATCAAAGTCAACCTAAAAATTATGGACTAGACATTACATTAAGCCCTTTGCTAGATAAGTCTGTGACTATATGACATTCACAATTTTGGTGTGTGTGGGTTACAACTGAGGAGATGGCCCCTCACATATTCTAAAATATTATGGAGAGCTCGGCCTTAATTGCTCCACATGTGGCTGTTTCTCTGTTGGCACCGAGTGCAATGCACCCTTTTGCAGGCTGTGATATCGCTCCAAGAAGAGTAATAGTAATTGCTTTTCTATCTCTGTGATATTACAAAGCACCAAAAATGTCATCGGGTATAGGTATTTTGCCAATAACTCATTCTTCTTTCTCTCCAAGCACAAAATTTGTCATTAAATTTGCTATCGGGTTTGCAAACTTCTTGGCATAATAAGTCTTGCTTGTTTTTCCAAGGGGAGTGATTTTCTATCGTTTTGAGCTCTTCTCTTTTTTAAAAAAACAAAATCCATCAATCTGCGCTATAAAGCATCATTTTGTCCTTGTGCTTCTGGGGAAAAAAGCTCAACTGATGTATCAGAGATTACTGTATTTTGTTTAAAATAATGCAAAACCTTTGTTGGCTTCACATTACAGTTTGACAAAGTTTTATAAAAAAAAAAATCAGTATGTCTTGGAGCCAAATAGATATTCCCAATTAAAAACAAAAAAAAAGCCAGCTTACAGATAATTGTCATCATACCTACTCAAAGTTTTCTTTTTCACTATATGTGCAAAACAATTGACTTGACCTAGATTACTGTATTTTATTATTAACTCCAAAATGAGGCTCAGAGGTCAAAATTATTGCCCAAGGTAACAGAGCCAGAATGTGAAAGAGGATGGAATGAAACCCAGGTCCCTGAGAACCATGTCATTTTTTCTCAGTTCTGTTGTCCATCATCCTAATGGATTAAAGAGTTTTCTTAAATCTCATCATAAACATTACATGGATAATAAATTCAAAAACTTGACACAGAAGATTTTAGATGTAATCTACAGTATTTACACTCAATAGAATTACAACTATCGAAGAAAATTTAGTTTGTTTGCAGTGGTAGATATATTAAAATATCTTTTAGCAATAAGAAAATATTTAAAGGAGATAGGTTACAGAAAAACAAGCTACAATTTTAGATTTTCCATTTTTACTCAGGATATAATCTTGACTCTCAGCTGTTATGTAATAGCCTCTACATTAGTCTTTTAAAATTTTAACAAGACGGTATGCCTCGTTGCAAACAATATTATGAAATTATTGTTAATATGTATCATTTTATGATTTTTTCTCTCCATATAAATAAAATTTGTAAAACCTTCAGTAGGAAAACTGGATTACTTAATCACACACTCTCATGTTACCTCGCTCCTGAGTGAAAGCTTCATTGCAAATACTGCAATTCACTTCCAGCTCTTTAGGAAGTGGGTGATCTCTTGAAAAAAGTAGTTCTTTAGAACAAACAAGTCAGTATTACTCTTTTCTATTTTGCAGTTTGCGTTATACTTTTTATCATTTCTACTCTGATTATTCAATGATCTTTTCAAGAAAATAAAGTTAAGAATATAAACATTAACTTATACAAGATCATAATTCAAAGAAATTAGGTTTCTGAAATACATTTAAATATGGTAAAATAATTTAAAGTTTATTTGAATATTCTTAAGTATTTTCCCCTGTGAAGTAAAGCTTTTAAAAAATGCAGAGAGATACAAACTCTCATATCACTCTCCGTACCTCTTTTGTGAAACATTTTTATTTAATAAATGTTCAATAAATGCTCTGTATAATGAATAAATACACTACATCATATATATTTATGTATATCTCTCTTTTATCTGGCTAGTTATAAGAAATCCTTTACTTTTCTCTAGTACCCAGATAACCATACAGTTCTTCATACATATTAGGCATTTTGAAACTTAGGGATGAGTATATGTGAATAGAAGTGTTGTAAAATATATTGTCATTACGCTTAACGTCCCATTCATATTTTAATATTTAATAGCCAATTTGATATTCAACAAGATTGAAGATATGTCTCATACTAGACTTCTTGTATAAATTAGATTACAATTTACACAATTTAATTTAAACACTTTACAGGAAAAAAGTTATATATGCAATCATATTAGTAGGAGGTAAAATCATTATTACTAGATGAATATGATTTTCTTCTTTCTTCCTTTACTTTTTTTCTTTGTATGTACTAATTTGTCACTGCTTCTGAAGGTGGTAACTGAATTAGCTGTAGGAATGAGGCTAATAGAAGTTGCTAACAAAAAATATTCTCTAGCCCACCTATAAAGTTTAAAAGAGAAAACTGGCCCAGTTTATGAACTTAACACAATGGTAATGTCACCAACTGCCTGATACTACATTTTCTGAGACATTGTTCTAATGTAGTATTGGCCTGACAAGTTCATAACATTATATTTTACCTAATGACTGCAACTTTTAATGTAAAATTGTATTTGGAGGTTACACTTTATTTCCTTTTCACTAAAATTCTACTTTTTGATTGCTTCTTTAGCTTTTCTTTCACTCATATATAGGTTTAACTTGTATGTAAACTTTTAATTTTCTCTAGTAAGTTTTGCAACGCTTATTTATATAACTTTGTATGATACTTTCAGATTAATAAAGACTTAATAGGAAAATGTACTTAATTTCCAGAATAAATATCATTTTAACAACTTTATTGATATCTTTGACATATAAAAATAGTAAATATATAAGGTGTACATACAACTTGATATTTTGATATATGCATACATTGTGAAAAGATCACCACGATAAATCTAAATAACTTATCCATCACCTCCACATGGTTACCATTGTGTGTGTGTGTTGAGAAAATTTGATTTAAAATCTATCTTTTTAGCAGATTTCAAGTATACAATACAGATTAAATAACACTTATACAAAATACCCAATTGTTTATACTTAGCATTATATCTTCCTTACTTTGTCTAAATTTTATACATTTTGCTTTTTGTGTGTGGTTTCTGGATTTTTAATTTAGATTTTGCTATATGAATTACGCTTTCTATAATTTAGTCTTAGGTGTTTTGATTGTTAGGTAAATTGTTTTCAATTTTACTAGTTTTACTAAAGGTTTACAAAATCCCTACAGCTATTGCTGTGAAATGACCTAAGCCAGTTTAATCATGCACAACCCTTAGGTTCTTATCAGTAGATAAAATCAAGCACCAAAAAGTTTGAGCATGGGTAATCTCACCAGGAGAAATTTTTCCTCACATACAGGCATTTATTAGGTATTTGTTAGCCAGTAGAGGGCAAGGACACAGCTTGGAAAACCTGCTGTATAGGCTTGATGTGAATCCATGCTCCCTGCACTTGGGCTTCACAGCTCACTTGGGGAGGACAGGACATGCTCCAGAGGTAGGACTTGGTTAGACTTGCGGTTGGCATCATGCAGCCAGGGACCTGTGCAAGGAGTTGGACGATTCCTAAAGTAGAGGTTACAGTGTTGGCTGAGTTCTCATACCCCACTAGTGCAGGCATGGAGCATTTTTCTACATTTTTCTTATCCAACTAACAAGTCTTGAATGCCTTTAATTTCAACAATGAACATACAATTCTGACTTTGATTACCACTGATTTTACTAATGAAAACTCATATCTGATATTCATCATTCTATTTAGCAAAGCCTCTGGTTGATAGGTCAGACCCTTGTGGTGTGCTTAATATTTAATTGTAACATCATATTATCTATGCTGGAATATTTTAAATCAATTGAACATAGCATAACAGCTATATTTGTCTTTTAAAAATTAGAAGTAAATTTGTAGAATAAATAATGAGAAAAGTAGGTCTCCTAAGTCTTCTTCTTTTGTGCATATAATCCTTATTGTGTTTTTGTTTATGTCTGTCTCCTCAACCTTTGATGGGAAGGAGTATATCCAGCCTCTGCATTTAGGCACAAATCAGTCGTGTGAAGCATTCCTAGCCCTCCTCATTGTCCACTCCTGTGATACCATCATCGCACCTTCAGGTCACAACTAAAAAGTAGTTTGTACAGAGTCCCTATCTGAATTTGTAGTGCCTAGCAAATATTAACCTAGTGAAATCTACAGAACTGAGGTAGATACTTTTCTTTAATTTTGTTTTATAACTTACTACTTTTCTTGCTCCCAGTTCCCATCATGTTTATTTTCCTCATTCATGAAGTAACTGGAATGTGGATAAAATTTGCCTTTTATATGTGATATTTAAACAGTGGAAACTACATTTCTAATAATAGGGAAATGGTTGAATAATCCCTCTATATATTTTTATATGTCCAGAATATATCATACTGTGTAACCTGTAACCCTGTTATAAGGGATTACCTCAAAATAAAAGAAGCTGTTTATGATATGATGTTTAGTGAATAAAACATACTTTATATGTTTATATGTTTATATGTTTATAATAAAACATACTATATAGAGAGTTGACCCTTGAACAACATGGGTTTAAATTGCACAGATTTTTTTTTCCATTAAGTAGATACTACTACTACTACAGATTTGTGCTTGCTTGAATCTACAAATGCAGAACCGGGGATACTGAGAGCCAACTGTAAAGTTACACAAAGGTTTTCAACTGTGTGAGGAGGGGGCCATTGGTGTCCCTAACCCCCACGTTGTTCAACGGTCAACTGTACATAGTCTTTGCTATCCCAGTTTAAATAGAGAGGGAGAGAGAACATCTCTCAGGCAAAGCAAGGGCAGTGGTTCTCAAAATATGTTCCGGGGACCCTTGAGAGTTCATTAAGATTCACTGAAAGACCAGACTCAATGGTAAAAGTCCATTCAAAGTGCAAGACAGACCCATGAGTTTTAATTAGACAATATTCAAAAAGTTTATTGATATAATTTCAGATTCCACATTTAAACTAATTTTGAAAGAAATATCACTTTTCAGTTTTGATATAGTCAAAGAATATCTTCAGTTAACTGAAAAGTCCCTAAATTACCCTTTGTTTTTCCAACTACATATCTATATAAGACAGGCTATTCTTCATATAATTCAATGAAAAACAAGTTACAACAGTTTGAAAACATAAACAGATTAAAAAATTAGACATGTTTATTAAGCCAGCTAATAGTTTTATAAAAATATAAAACAATACCACTCTTTCAATATCTTTTTCTTTGAAAAATACTTTTAATTTTTTAAAAATATTTATTTTAGCATTTCAAAATGAAAAGGGATTCTGAGACCAAAATAAGTCAGAACCGTTAAGCTTGAATATTGTTGTCAGTTGCAAATTTCTCAGGTACAACATAATTTTATAGATTCTCATCACAGGAAATAATGCATGTAAAAAAGATAAATGCTTACATAATGACCATTTCAAAAATTGCATAATTTACCCCGTTTAAAATACCAATTTAAATTTTAGACTAATATATGCAAGTTGAAATTCTAAGAAATAAGAGTATACTAGCAAAGCAGTATCAGTTTAATGCATGTTAAGCTGGTTTAAAAACACACAGAGTGATGTCATCAAAGTGGTGGAATAGGAAGCCATAGACACTCTTTCCCCCACAGATGCACCAACTTAATAAAAACACATGGACCAGTTGCCTTCGTAAGACATCCAGAAACTAGTTAATCTGTTGCTGCACCCCAGGCAATTGCAAAGACAACCACCTGGAAGCCCAGTAAGAAAATTTGTGGTACTTACTCACGAGCCCTTCTCCCCAGCAGAGTGCGGCATGATATAAACCTCCCAGCTCCTAATTTACTTCTGGGGATGGAAAGAAAAGACTGGAATTCAAGTCCAAATTTTTGACTTTTAGCCAGGGGCTTCCCTAAGGACTAGTTTTTGACTTGCCTGAATCTAAGCACTGACACTGAAGGGGCACCAGTTTGGGGGCTCATTGAAAACAAAGACAATCAGTGTGGCTTGGTCCACAGCCTTTATTACCATAGGCAGACACTAGGTGAAGGTCCTGAGTAGAATACTTATCTTGTAACGTCTTTGGTTTTGGTATAAGGGTAATGACTGCCCCTTTAAAGGAGTTAGGAAGTGTTTGCTCTGCGTCTATCTTCTGAGAGAGATTGTAAAAACTTAATGGGATTTCTTCTTTAAGTATTTGATAGAGTTCACCTGTGAATCCATCTGGGCCTGATGTTTTCTGTTTTGGAAGGTTATTAATTCAATTTCTCAAATATGTATATATATATATGATATGTATATAATATATATATTATTCAGATCATCTGTTTCTTCTTGTATGAGTTTTGAAAGCTTGTGTCTTTCAAGGAAGTGGTCCATTTCATCTCGGCTATGAAATCTGTGAGCATATTGTTGTTCATAATATTCCTTCATTATCCCTTTAGTGTCCATGAGATCTGTAGTAATGCCCCCTTTTTCATTTCTGCTATTAGTAATATGTGTCTTCATTTTTATTTTTTCTTACTTAGTCTAGTGAGAGGCTTTTCAGTTTTATTGATCTTTTCAAACAACCAGCTTTTGCTTTAGTTGGCTTTCTCTAGTGATTTCCTGTTTTCAATTTTATTTATTTGCACTCTAATTTTTATTTCTTCACCTTACTTTGAATTTAATTTACGTTTTATAGTTTTTAAGGTTAAAGCTTAGATAACTGATTTTATATTTTTGTTCTAATACATTCATTCGATGCTGTAAATTTCCCTCTAAGTGCTGCTTTTCACTGTATCCCACAAATTTTGATAAGTTGTTTTCATTTTCATTTAGTTTAAAATATTGTTTAGTTTCTCTAAGTTCTTCTTTGACCATCTCTTAAAAGTGTGTTATTTAATGTCTATATAATATTTTGGTATTTTCTATCTTCCTGTCTCTGACTTCTAGTGTATTTCCATGTGGCCTGAGAACACATTGTATGATTTCTATCCTTTCAAATTTGTTAATGTGTGTTTTATGGCTCAGAAGGTATTCTATCTTGGTGAATATTCCATGTGAACCTAAATATAATATGTATTTGCTGTTATGGAATGAACTAATACATAGATGCCAATTATATCTAGTTGATTGGTGGTGGAGTCGAGTTCAACTATGTCCTTACTGATTTTTCTGCCTCTTGGGTCTATTTCTAATAGAAGAAGTTTTAAGTCCCCAACTATTAGATCAAATTCATCTACGTCTCACATTTACATGAGTTTTTGCCTCACATTATTTGATGCTCTGTCATTAGGTGCATACACTTTAAGGATTGTTATGTTTTTTAAATAATTGACCCCTTTATCAATATGTAATGTCTTTCTTTATCCCTGATAACCATCCTTGCCTTGAAGTCTGCTTTGTCTGAAATTAATATAGAACATCTGCTTTATTTTGATTAGTGTTAGAATAGTTCTTCCCCGTTCTTTTAGATCTTCTCCCTCTGTGTCTTTATATTTAAAGTGGGTTTCTTGTAGACAACATATAAGTGGGAATTGTTCTTGATCAACTCTGACAATCTCTGTGTTTTAATTAGTGCATTTAACCATTGATGTTCAAAGTGATTGTAGTTGGATCAATATTTCCCATATTTGTTACTATTTTCTACTTGGTGCCCTTGTTTTTTGTTCCTGTTTTTGTCTTCCGCTCTTTTCCTACCTGTTGTGGTTTTGATTGCACATTTTATATGATTTTATTTTCTCGTCTTTCTTAACACATCAGTTATACTTATTTTTTTACTTTTTTTTTGATGTTTGCCCTAGAGTTTGCAATATGCATTTACACCTAATCCACTTTCCAAGAACACTATAACATTCCATGCATAGTTAGAGTATCTAAGAATAACAAAGTAATCTGAATTCCTCTCTTTCATCCCGTGTCATTTTGTTATTGATTATATTATACATAAGCATACATAAACATTTATATATGCATAAGCATACATAATTGAATATATTGTTGTTATTATTATTTGGAAAAACTGTTATCTGCTATATCAGTTAAGAATAGGTATGGATCTTATGGAACTCAGTTTTTATTCTATTCCCATTCATTCTCCAATGCTCTTCATTTCTTTATGTAAATTCAAGTATCTGCTTTTATAATTTTCTTTTCTCAAAAGAACTTGTTTTAACATTTCTTGAAAGGCAGGTCTACTATCAACCAATTACCTCAATTTCTGCTTATATGAGAACATCTTTATTTCTCCTTCACTTTTGTAGGATAATTTCCGGGGGTACAGAATTCTAGGTTGGTGAGTTTTTTCTCTCTCAACACTTTAAATATTTCTTTCCACTCTTGGCTTGCTTGCATGGTTTCTGAGAAGTTCAATGTAATTCTTATCTTTGCTCCTCTATAGGTAAGGTATTTTTTTTCTCTTTGGCTTATTTCAGGATTATTTCTTTTTCTTTGATCTTCCTTAGTTTGAAAATTATATACCTACATGTAGTTTTGTTTATGTTTGTTGTTGTTGATTTGTTTTTTTGGTTTGCTTTTTATTTACCCTTTATCCTCCTTATTTGTCCTGAGTTTCCTGAGTGGTGTCTGGCACTAATTTGGGAACATTCTTAGTCATTATATTTCAAATATTTCTTCTGTTTCTTGCCCTTTGTTCCTCTCTGGTATTCTCATTATGCATATGTTAAAACTTTGTAGTTGTCCCACACCTCTTTGATATTCTGTTCTGTTTTTCTGAGTCTCTTTTTTTCTTTGCCTTTTGGTTTTGGAGGTTTCTGTTGAAATATTCTCCAGCTCAGAGATTCTTTCCTCAGCCATGTCCAATGTACTAATAAGCCTACCAAAGACATTCTTCATTTCTTTTACAATGTTTCTGATCTCTAGCATTTCTTTTTGGTTCCTTTTTATAATGTTCATCTCTCTGCTTATATTACCCATCTGTTCTTGCATTCTCTGTACTTTATCCAGTAGAGCCCTTAGTATATTAATCATACCTCTGCCATATCTGGGTCTCGGTCTGGGTCTGATGCTTGCTCTATCTCTTCAAACTGTGTTTTACCTTTCATTATGCCTTGTATTTTTCTTAATTTATTTTCTTTTCATGTTGCAAAATGATCACAATAAGTTTAGTTAACATCCATAACCACATATAGTCAAACAAATTTTTCTTACAAATTCAATAGTAGAATTTTTAAGATCTACTCTTAGCAACTTTCAGATACAACTATAGTCACCATGCTGTACATTGCATCCCCATGACTTACTTATCTTTTTTTTTTTTTTAACACACACACACTGTATTTTATTTTTACAAGAGATAAATAGACTGACACCAAGCATTGTACATGGATGACCACAACAAAAGCAACAATGATTGCAATTACCAAACATGAAACACACTCATACTATGTCATAATATTGACATTCAGTCCAGTAATCCTCCACTGTAACAGCTCCTTTACTTTGCAGTGAAAATTGATTTCTATATTCTTTGCCTCTGAGTCCTTGTGGGATATTTTTTTTTTAATTCAGACAGAAAGTCACAAAAATTATACTCATCCTCATCAGTTCACTCAGTCCCATGTAATTAATTTTTTTTTTATCTTGATCTTTTGTTAGCACTTTTATGAGTTAATCAGTTTTTCATTAGAGTTCTGAAAATGCTTATTCATTCAGTTCAGCAGTACAGTCAGTTACCAGAAACCTGTACTTGTCAGAGTCTTTTCCATGAATTTCTTGAAGATGAAACCCTTTTATAGGAACATATTTGCAAAATCATCAGAGTACACCCAGAACTGTCTGTAAATGACAAAAGACTTAAAAATGACCACTGTTAAAGATTTGATGAAAGTTCATAATAATGCAGTTGACAAGAAAATTAGTTATTTCTGAGATATACATTTTAAAGTAATAACTAGGATTAATACATATAACATTATACCAGAACATATAAGATTTTTAGAAATTTCATGTAATGTCTGAAACATTTATATTAACATATTTCCATACAAATACAAATATAAGATTTTTAGAAATTTCATGTAATGTCTGAAACATTTATATTAACATATTTCCATACAAATAACCCAATGAAAGTTTAGTATTAGTTGTTTTGTTTGTTTTTTTATACTGCAGGTTCTTATTAGGCATCAATTTTATACACATCAGTGTATACATGTCAATCCCAATCGCCCAATTCAGCACACCACCATCCCCACCCCACCGCAGTTTTCCCCCCTTGGTGTCCATATGTCCATTCTCTACATCTGTGTCTCAACTTCTGCCCTGCAAACTGGCTCATCTATACCATTTTTCTAGGTTCCACATGCATGCATTAATATACGATATTTGTTTTTCTCTTTCTGACTTACTTCACTCTGTATGACAGTCTCTAGATCCATCCACGTCTCAACAAATGCCTCAATTTCGTTCCTTTTTATGGCTGAGTAATATTCCGTTGTATATATGTACCACTTCTTCTTTATCCATTCGTCTGTTGATGGGCATGTAGGTTGCTTCCATGACCTGGCTATTGTAAATAGTGCTGCAATGAACATTCGGGTGCATGTGTCTTTTTGAATTATGGTTTTCTCTGGGTATATGCCCAGTAGTGGGATTGCTAGATCATATGGTAATTCTATTTTTAGTTTTTTAAGGAACCTCCATATTGTTCTCCATAGTGGCTGTATCAGTTTACATTCCCACCAACAGTGCAAGAGGTTTCCCTTTTCTCCACACCCTCTCCAGCATTTGTTGTTTGTAGATTTTCTGATGATGCCCATTCTAACAGGAGTGAGGTGATACCTCATTGTAGTTTTGATTTGTATTTCTCTAATAATTAGTGATGTTGATGATATTTTCATGTGCTTCGTGGCCGTCTGTATGTCTTCTTTGGAGAAATGTCTACTTAGGTCTTCTGCCCATTTTTGGATTGGGGTGTTTGTTTCTTTGATATTGAGCTGAATGAGCTGTTTATATATTTTGGAGATTAATCCTTTGTCCGTTGATTCATTTGCAAATATTTTCTCCCATTTTGAGGGTTGTCTTTTCGTCTTGTTTATGGTTTCCTTTGCTGTGCAAAAGCTTTGAAGTTTCATTAGGTCCCACTTGTTTATTTTTGTTTTTATTTCCATTACTCTAGGAGGTGGATCAAAAAAGATCTTGCTGTGATTTATGTCAAAGAGTGTTCTTCCTATGTTTTCCTCTAAGAGTTTTATAGTGTCCAGTCTTATATTTAGGTCTCTAATCCATTTTGAGTTTATTTTTGTGTATGGTGTTAGGGAGTATTCTAACTTCATTCTTTTACATGTAGCTGTCCAGTTTTCCCAGCACCACTTATTGAAGAGACTGTCTTTTCTCTGTTGTATATCTTTGCCTCCTTTGTCATAGATTAGTTGACCATAGGTGCGTAGGTTAATCTCTGGGCTTTCTATCTTGTTCCATTGATCTATGTTTCTGTTTTTGTGCCAGTACCATACTGTCTTGAATTACTGTAGCTTTGTAGTATAGTCTGAAGTCAGGGAGTCTGATTCCTCCAGCTCCATTTTTTTCCCTCAAGACTGCTTTGGCTATTCGGGGTCTTTTGTGTCTCCATACAAATTTTAAGATGATTTGTTCTAGCTCCGTAAAAAATGCCATTGGTAATTTGATAGGGATTGCATTGAATCTGTAGATTGCTTTGGGTAGTATACGCATTTTCACAATGTTGATTCTTCCAATCCAAGAACATGGTATATCTCTCCATCTGTTGGTATCATCTTTAATTTCTTTCATCAGTGTCTTATAGTTTTCTGCATACAGGTCTTTTGTCTCCCTAGGTAGGTTTATTCCTAGGTATTTTATTCTTTTTGTTGCAATGGTAAATGGAAGTGTTTCTATAATTTCCCTTTCAGATTTTTCATCATTAGTGTATAGGAATGCAAGAGATATCTGTGCATTAATTTTGTATCCTGCAACTTTACCATATTCATTAATTAGCTCTAGCAGTTTTCTGGTGGCAGTTTTAGGATTCTCTATGTATAATATCATGTCATCTGCAAACAGTGACAGTTTTACTTCTTCTTTTCCAATTTGTATTCCTTTTATTTCTTTTTCTTCTCTGATTGCCGTGGCTAGGACTTCCAGAACTATGTTGAATAATAGTGATGAGAGTGGACATCCTTGTCTCGTTCCTGATCTTAGAGGAAATGCTTTCAGTATTTCAGCATTGAGAATGATGTTTGCTATGGGTTTGTCATATATGGCCTTTATTATGTTGAGGTAGGTTCCTTCTATGCCCACTTTTTGGAGAGTTTTTATCAGAAATGGGTGTTCAATTTTGTCAAAAGCTTTTTCTGCATCTATTGAGATGATCATATGGTTTTTATTCTTCAATTTGTTAATATGGTGTATCACATTGATTGATTTGCGTATATTGAAGAATCCTTGCATCCCTGAGATAAATCCCACTTGATCGTGGTGTATGATCCTTTTAATGTGTTGTTGGATTCTGTTTGCTAGTATTTTGTTGAGGATTTTTGCATCTATATTCATCAGTGATATTGGTCTGTAATTTTCTTTTTTTGTAGTGTCTTTGTCTGGTTTTGGTATCAGGGTGATGGTGGCCTCATAGAATGAGTTTGGGAGTGTTCCTTCCTCTGCAAATTTTTGGAAGAGTTTGAGAAGGATGGGTGTTAGCTCTTCTCTAAATGTTTGATAGAATTCACCTGTGAAGCCATCTGGTCCTGGACTTTTGTTTGTTGGAAGATTTTTAATCACAGTTTCAATTTCATTACTTGTGATTGGTCTGTTCATATTTTCTGTTTCTTCCTGGTTCAGTCTTGGAAGGTTATACCTTTCTAAGAGTTTGTCCATTTCTTCCAGGTTGTCCATTTTATTGGCATAAAGGTGCTTGTAGTAGTCTCTTAGGATGCTTTGTATTTCTGCGGTGTCTGTTGTAACTTCTCCTTTTTCATTTCTGATTTTATTGATTTGAGTCCTCTCCCTCTTTTTCTTGATGAGTCTGGCTAATGGCTTATCAATTTTGTTTATCTTCTCAAAGAACCAACTTTTAGTTTTATTGATCTTTGCTATTGTTTTCTTTGTTTCTATCTCATTTATTTCTGCTCTGATCTTTATGATTTCTTTCCTTCTGCTAACTTTGGGTTTTGTTTGTTCTTCTTTCTCTAGTTTCTTTAGGTGTAAGGTTAGATTGTTTACTTGAGATTTTTCTTGTTTCTTTAGGTAGGCTTGTATAGCTATAAACTTCCCTCTTAGAACCGCTTTTGCTGCATCCCATAGGTTTTGGGTCGTCGTGTTTTCATTGTCATTTGTCTCTAGGTATTTTTTTATTTCCTCTTTGATTTCTTCAGTGATCTCTTGGTTATTTAGTAACGTATTGTTTAGCCTCCATGTGTTTGTCTTTTTTACGTTTTTTTCCCTGTAATTCATTTCTAATCTCATAGCGTTGTGGTCAGAAAAGATGCTTGGTATGATTTCAATTTTCTTAAATTTACTGAGGCTTGATTTGTGACCCAAGATGTGATCTATCCTGGAGAATGTTCCGTGCGCACTTGAGAAGAATGTGTAATCTGCTGTTTTTGGATGGAATGTCCTATATATATCAATTAAATCTATCTGGTCTATTGTGTCATTTAAAGCTTCTGTTTCCTTATTTATTTTCATTTTGGATGATCTGTCCATTGGTGTAAGTGAAGTGTTAATGTCCCCCACTATTATTGTGTTACTGTCGATTTCCTCTTTTATAGCTGTTAGCAGTTGCCTTATGTATTGAGGTGCTCCTATGTTGGGTGCATATATATTTATAATTGTTATATCTTCTTCTTGGATTGATCCCTGGATCATTATGTAGTGTCCTTCCTTGTCTCTTGTAACATTCTTTATTTTAAAGTCTATTTTATCTGATATGAGTATAGCTACTCCAGCTTTCTTTTGATTTCCATTTGCATGGAATATCTTTTTCCATCCCCTAACTTTCAGTCTGTATGTGTCCCTAGGTCTAAAGTGGGTCTCTTGTAGACAGCATATATATGGGTCCTGTTTTTGTATCCATTCAGCCAGTCTATGTCTTTTGGTTGGGGCGTTTAATCCATTCACGTTTAAGGTAATTATCGATATGTATGTTCCTATGACCATTTTCTTAATTGTTTTGGGTTTGTTTTTGTAGGTCCTTTTCTTCTCTTGTGTTTCCCACTTAGAGAAGTTCCTTTAGCATTTGTTGTAGAGCTGGTTTGGTGGTGCTGAATTCTCTTAGCTTTTGCTTGTCTGTAAAGCTTTTGATTTCTCCATCAAATCTAAATGAGATCCTTGCCGGGTAGAGTAATCTTGGTTGTAGGTTCTTCCCTTTCATCACTTTAAGTATATCATGCCACTCCCTTCTGGCTTGCAGAGTTTCTGCTGAGAAATCAGCTGTTAACCTTATGGGAGTTCCCTTGTATGTTATTTGTCGCTTTTCCCTTGCTGCTTTCAATAATTTTTCTTTGTCTTTAATTTTTGCCACTTTGATTACTATGTGTCTTGGCGTGTTTCTCTTTGGGTTTATTCTGTATGGGACTCTCTGCGCTTCCTGGACTTGGGTGGCTATTTCCTTTCACATGTTAGGGAAGTTTTCGACTATAATCTCTTCAAATATTTTCTCTGGTCCTTTCTCTCTCTCTTCTCCTTCTGGGACCCCTATAATGCGAATGTTGTTGCGTTTAATGTTGTCCCAGAGGTCTCTTAGGCTGTCTTCATTTCTTTTCATTCTTTATTCTTTAGTCTGTTCCGCAGCAGTGAATTCCACCATTCTGTCTTCCAGGTCACTTATCCGTTCTTCTGCCTCAGTTATTCTGCTATTGATTCCTTCTAGTGTAGTTTTCATTTCAGTTATTGTATTGGTCATCTCTGTTTGTTTGTTCTTTAATTCTTCTAGGTCTTTGTTAATCATTTCTTGCATCTTCTCAATCTTTGCCTCCATTCTTATTCCAAGGTCCTGGATCATCTTCACTATCATTATTCTGAATTCTTATTCTGGAAGGTTACCTATCTCCACCTCATTTAGTTGTGTTTCTGGCGTTTTTTCTTGTTCCTTCATCTGGTACATAGCCCTCTGCCTTTTCATCTTGTCTGTGTTTCTGTAACTGTGGTTTTTGGTCCACAGGCTGCAGGATTGTAGTTTTTCTTGCTTCTGCTGTCTGCCCTCTGGTGGTTGAGGCTATCTAAGAGGCTTGATGGGAGGCTCTGGTGTTGGGTCTGACTTACTTATCTTATAACTGGAAGTTTGTACCTTTTGACCACCTTCACCCTTTTCACTGACCTTTATATTTTTTTCTTGATAGCCAGGTATGATGTACTTAATAAAAGGATCCACTGTAAATAGGCCTTTAGCAATGGAGTGGTAAGGTGTAGAGGGAGGAGAAGCTGTTTATAGCCCTTTGATTAGAAATCAGTCTTTTGGTGAACCTGTGCTTCTGGACTGTAAATGCACAAGAGCTTCCCCCAAACTTAGGTACGACAGAATAGCTGGAGGGGACTATAATTCTCCCACCTCGAAGGCTAAAAGTTGCCAAATTGGGTATTTTGCCTTATTCTATCATATTTTTATGATATAAAACTAATGAAAGTGAAATCAATGCTTATTGTTTATATATTATGATTATTTAAATGGCAGACATAAGCCATGTAGTGTATTTTAGTAATATTTCTTTCATTAAAAAATTTTGTTTTTCCTCAAGTTAATATTTGTGTAGTTTTTTTTTCCATTTATTTAGTTTTTTTAAGTATGTTTCACTAGTTTAACTTCCGACTCTCTTCCAGTAATGTTAATCTCCACTCAGTAAGTTCAAACATTTTAGGTGTTTTTTAAATTCTTGGGAAAACATCTCTTTCTGAGACTTTTGATTTGGTCTAGTTTTGACTCATTACTTTTCAGACCTGCTGCTTAGCCATACCCTTACAATGACCCTTCAACCTTGAGACTTCCTGTCACTGTGCTCTTGTATAAGGTCACTTCTTTCCAGAGTAGAATGTCCTTCTTTTTCTGTGTTAATCTGCTTTTTAGATGGAACACATACTCCTGAAGCTTTGTAAGAGAAGATGCATGGGAAGTCATTACTTTTAGAATCCTGTTTATCTGAAAATATGTTTATTTTGTTTTCTCACTTCTTGAGAGCTTGAATGGGTGTAGAATATTGGGCTAGAAATTATGAAATCAGAATTTGAAAGCATTCTTCTATTATCTTATAGTCTCTGAATAATCCAGTTGAGAAGTACTGTGGAATTTTATCCCTGATCTTTTCTATGAAATACGTTTTGTTTTGTTTTTTGATTTTGTTTTTTATTTCCTTCCTCAAAAGTTGTAGAATTTTTCTGTCTTTTTGAAATTTCATATGCCTGTTATAGATCTTTTTTTCCTTCCATTATACAGGCACTTGATGAGTCCTTTGCATCAGAAAATTCATGTCTTTCCATTTTGGGAAAGTTTTTGAAATATCACTTTAATTATTTTCCCTAATTTCTAATTTCCTATTTCCAACTTCTCCTAATTTATTATGTTTTCTCTCCTATTTTAAATCCCTTTACATTTTTTACTCTATTTTTTGGATATTTCCTTAGTCTTATATCCCAACCCTTCTATTGAGTCTTTTTTATGGAGTGTTCCTTGATTCATGGATGCCATAACTTCTATTATATCTGATCATCATAATAATTACTTTTAATATTCTCCTCTTTTTACATTTTTCCATCGAATTATTATTTTCTCTTAACTTGCTTTGTTCAGTTTCTTTTCATTGCTTTATTTAAATGTCTGATCCTTGTCCATTTGCTCATGTTTAAGGGTGAGAACTAAAAAGCTGATTGGAAGTTCTGTTTGAATGAATTTTATCATCTGCTGTCATCACTTAACTGGTGCTTTTTGTAGTAGAGTTACTGATTTAAGTATGCTTTGGTATTTTCCATTGGACTGATAATATTCCCTTGAGAATAATCTTGCAATTTTTCTCTAAATAATATATAATTTGGTTAACTGATTGTTATCTGATTGCGAGTAGAGGAGGGAGGCTAGTTATCTCACCATGTCTTACTTGGTAGCAAGCTTTGGAAAGCATTCATTATAAATTATATTTGTTTAAATTTATGAGGTATCCATCAGTGGAGTAGTTCAGATTATCTAACTTACTATATCAGTAGAAGTATAAGTTCTATATTGACTGTTAAAGTAATTGAATGTGATACAATTTGACTATTTAATAAAATACCTATTTCATCAATCTTAAATAAATCATTTATTACACAGAAAATGAATGAGAATTTTGATGTTCAGATACCACAATTTTGGCACCAGGAATGTAGATCCATCTTCATACTAAACTGTTACTCTTAGTGAGGTCCTTACAAAATTCTGCATGTTATAGGTCCCAAGAAAAAAATTAATTTTGAAATAATTCAAGTTTACTGTTCACCACCATTTCTTTTTCCCAGTTTAGATAGAAAGAAAACCATTATTGGTTTTCATATTTTTTCAAGAATATTTAGTTAACACTACCAATTAATTATCTAGAAAGGAAATACAAATTCAAATGATGTAATTCATTTAGTTCTTTCTATTCAATAATTGATTCAATAACTATATCTTTTTTTATGCCTAATATATGCAAGACATTTTGCTTCTTCCTAGGTTTTCAAATAATACAGTATGGTCTAAATACCTGAGGTGCTCCAATTAAATATCAGTTGCATGACCACAAATAAAAGCCTTTCCTAGAAGAATTATCTGTAGAAAAAACTTATTCTTCAAAACTACAGTTGACATCCAAAAGCTCCACCCCCAGTAAAGTATCATAATCTTTCTCCATCATAAGTGTTTTTTTGTTTGGTTGGTTGGTTGGTTTTGGTTTTGTGTGTGTGTGTGTATGGTTTCTCTGGCTAACTTCCATTTATTAATCATTGTACAAGAAAATCTTGGCATTAATTTGAGGAGAAAAGAAGTTACTATATCCAAATATTTCAACATTGTGAAAGTTCCACTTTTAAAACAGGGGTTTCTTAAGTGGAGAAAATGTTTGGAAAAATTTTAAAAAGAAACCTAAGATTTATTAGAGTACAGTTTCCAAGTAAGTTGGTCTTTGGGCACTTTATATTTTTAATGTAAGTGTTTTTGATTTAAAATACATAACACAATAAGCTGAATTGAAATTTAGAGCAAAAGACAAATATTATCCTTCATCAAGGGAATAATTTATGATGAGATTACTTGCTAAACTTCTCCATATTTAAAAAAAAAACTGGTAATTTCAAGTACAGAAGAACAAAAATCACATAGGAGCTAAATCAACTAAGAAGTTTGATCCACTTTATTATAAGTTCAAATAGCTTATTTTAGTGATGTTTTGGTGAGATGGAAGTCAAGGTGAATGTATTCCAAGTTGATTTTTCCATAAAATAGAGAGAAGAAAATGCTGCGAGAGGAAAGATATCAATGAGTTTAACAATTCAATTGGGATTGTTCGCTAAGCAGGAGGGGATTGTGTAGCTTTGATGCTCCAGGAATTTACCAAATATTGATGCAGATATTGAATTTCCCACTTAATATTTGCTGAGTCAGTACAATGATATATTAATCTCAACAAACTTTAACATGACTCCAGCAGATAACTGAAATATAGAATATGATTAAAGTGATGTGAGAAACAGGGGGAAAAAAAATCAATTTTCTAGGAAATTTTGAGAAAAATTTTAATTGAAAATAGTATTCTTCTGTGGTCTTGAACTATCAGCTGAAGCATGACAATCAGAAAAGTGGGAATGTTTATTAAAAGATCAAAGAGCATGTATAAAGACACAGAGTTTCAAAAGGGTGTGGAATATTCCCTTCGAGCAGATGCTTGAAGTTGTTTGACTGAAAATTCAGGTCTGTAAGGAGGAGGAGTGGAAGCACAGTTAGAGAGGTGGGTGTATTCTGAAGACTTTTAGAGGTAAAGCTAAAGAGATCTTTTATCCAGTAGGCAATCTGCAGTTGTCTGGACTATAACATGATCTATGCATATTTTGCAGAAAATAACTCTTTTTACAGAAAGTCGTGTTAGAGATGATGAACTGGAATATAGAGATTAGCTGCAAGGAGTCCAGGCTCTAAAGTAGGTTTAGGAAAAAGATAACAAAACCTTGAGAAAGAGGAGGTAACATCGGGAATGGGAAGGGAAATGTTGGTTTTGGAAATATTTCTAAGGTATAAGTTGATGACTAAATGCTGAGATGTTTTAACTACCATATAGGCATGGGTCCTACTTTATTTTTTCAAAATTTACTGGGGCTATCTCCTAGAAAGGGTCAAACATGGGTAAACAATGAAATACAATTATTTATTTATTCTCTTCTGATATTTGGTTATCATCAGTTCAGTTTCTCTCTATTGCATTGGTAGAGGCCTTTTTCAGACTTCCTGGATTAGGGAAAGCCATTAGAAAGCCATTAAATTCTCTAGGCTAAGGATGCTACTTTACAGAATGTGAACATTCAGCAAATGGAAATTATTAAAAATATCTTTGCAAAGATTTTGTTGAAATAACTTCCATATTTTATCACCCTTCAGAATCAATTTCCCTTCCAATTGAAATTCTTACAAGGGAATTTAGAGGGTTACTTCTAAAGAGCACTTGGGGAAAATAGAAAGTGAAAAGGTATCAGAGTGATTATTTTTAGCAAAATAATAAAAAGAAATTACTCTGAACATAACTATAGAAAGAATGTCTCAACTATCTCTATGTAAATTATGTTGACACTTAGTAGCTGGTTTGCTTATATTCGCCTCTTTTGTACATGCAGGAAGCAAAAATAATGATTCATTCTATTGAAACCATAGATGCATGTGACAAGATTACAAGAATCTAAACTTCTAGGTTATTTTTAGCTAAAGTAATATTTTCCTGATATTTGAAGTTTAAATATACAAATTAAAGGGCACTTTTGTTACTTTTAAAATTGAAAGAGGAAACCATTAATGACATTCCATTTAACTTTTGATTGATACTGTGATTGAAATATAATAAAATATATCTGTCTCAGTCTTGAATCTGTGCTGTGAAACACAGTAAATATTTTACATACTCAGTACTATATTTTATTCTGTTTTTTAATCAGCACTTTTCAGATACTGTGTTTTAGAGTCTGAGTTACTACAGTGTCCGATGATGCACACAAAGCACCAAATTACTCAACTTTTCTGGCTAGCTATGTGTAAGATAACTGTTTGGTGCTATGTATTTCCTTATAAGATTTGAAGTTACCTTATAGGATGATCTGTGATTGAATGACTCATTTTAGTATATTTATGACTCTTGGAAAATGGATGTTATTAGCAAGGTATTCTCATTCTACTTAATTCTTATAAGGATAACTGTTAATAGCCTTATCTAAAGGGTGAAATACGTGGTTTCACCTGTCTGGGAAGAGAGCTGACATGGAAATGGAGAGGGTGAAGCCTACAAACTGTATGAGACTAGCTCCCTGTTTCTGTACCTAGATGGCATCAGTGTATATATTTAGATGGAAGTTCTGAGTAGTTGGGAGAAGCTGATCCATAGCTTATGAAAGAAGTCCCATTATCAGGAACTAAAGAACCAAGATGCTTGCATGTAAAAACACCAGCCTTTTTGTGACTACATTGGCGACTTCTTAGGTTAGTCTGAATAGGAGAGGTTACATGAGGCCGAAGAGCAGAAATCTCAAGGTTTCAAACAGGACAGATACTATGCATCACATTCACTCTAACACTTCTACACTACTTTGGTTTTTGTACTTTCTTTTTTTAAATATTCAAGCCAGCTTAGCTTTACAAGTGAAATATATTAGTTAGCATAATTGATGCTATCTTCTGTAACAACTCCAAAATCTCATTACATTAATACAGTAAAAAGCTTTTTTCACTTATGCAAATTTCAATACAGATATTCCTGGTTAAGATGACCCTCTTGCGGGGAGTGACCAAGCTATCTAAAATCCTTCTATTGGGGGATACTGTCCCTCAATACATGACCTTCAGGGTCACCATGAAGGGGAAGAGTAAAAATCATGCTTGGGAGATTTACTTTTTTCAAAAAGTATCATATCCGGAGAAGGCATATATAATTGTATGTTGTATTCCTCCTGTATTACATTGGCTACAACTATTTATATACCCTATCTGAATGCAAGGAGACAGGGTAATGTTGTCTTCTACATTCAGCAGGAAAATGAGATGGCCTTTTAAACAAGTAGTATTGTCTCATTGGCAACAAGGGACTTGCGTCCAATTGAGGGTGCAGATAATAAGAGGTGTAACAAACACCTGAGAGTCAGCATGTCAGTGCAAATATGTAGTAAAGTGGGCAAAGTCTAAAGAGCATATAAAATGTTAAGAAACAAAGTTACAGGCTCTGGCTTTTTGTGCTCTAAACTTTTAAGTATTCATTTAAGGACAGTTATACATAAAAGTCTAACCTTTTGTTAATTTCTAGCTTTTCCTTTTGGTTTTATAATAGTTCTCAAATCACTTTATCCTGCTAAGAGAACAGGAACTTCTTAATAAAATTAAAGGGCATACTTACAAAGTGATTTTTTTCATGAAGTGTTTTTACTCATGAAAATGTTTTACAATAGTCACATTTATATTTGACAAACAATATTTGTATCAAACTTGGGGGTTTTTTTAGATTTATTTTTCAAATAATATTTTCAATGGCTTACTTAATCTTTTTCATTTATCAGTTGTGGTGTTCACTTTTCAAGATTAGTTAATGTATTTAAAGATGTCCAAGTTACATCACATAATATCCTTTTGATTACCTTTTAGATTCAAAATGTGACATTGCAGTTTATTAAAGTACCAAAAAAGTAAAAGGAACTTTAATGGTGCTATAGGCATGATTATGTTCAATAAATTTTAATAGAATATCACATGTGACTTTAATAAATATACCCAGAGCAAACAACAAATTACATATTTTTAAATTTAAACATGGAAAAAACAATGTAATCAACATAATTGTGAAATTTTATACTAGCCTAACTTCATTTTAGAGATTATTCATAATTTTCATCATGAAAGATTTCATTGCTTGTAGTCTATAATATTAAAGTAAACTTTTAAGTAAGTGTTCAGGAGTCATTACTGATCTCTTTGGGATATTTGGTACAATGATTTGTGTAGATTTGGGTCATTTTTCTGACAACTTTTATTGCTTATGTTGGTAATTGTGATGGTAATTTTATGTGTTAACTACACAGCCACAGGGTGCCCTTCATTCTGGGTGTGTCAGTGAGAGTGTTTCTGGATGAGATTAAGGTTTGAATAAGTATACTGAGTAAACCAGATTGTTCTCTTAAGGTGGATAGATCTCACTCAATTACTTGAAGACCTGAATAAAACAAAAAGGCTGAGGAAGAGGGTATTTCACGTGGCTGACTGAGTGAGCTGGAATACTGGTCTTCTATCCTCGGGTTGGAATTTACACCATCAGTGCTCCTGAGTCCCCAGATTGCTGATTGTAGCTACTGAGATTTTTCAGCTTCCATGAGCATGTACTCCAGTTCCTTATAATAATATATATTTGTATCTGGAACTTCCCTGGTGGTGCAGTGGTTAAGACTTCATCTTCCAATTCAGGGGGTGTGGGTTCAATCCCTGGTCGGGGACCTAAGATGCCACATGCCTCGTGGCCAAAAAACCAAAGCATAAAACAGAAGCAATATTATAAAAAGTTCAATAAAGAATTGAAAAATGGTCCACATCAAAAATATATTTAATAATATATATTTATATCCATATCCTGTAAGTCTTTTCCTCAAGAGAACCAATACTAACAGAGACTGGCTCTAACATTAGTTCTAGAATATTAGAATTTTAAGAAGGAATTTTCAGAATTGGTTCTGGGATTCTGTAATATTATTAGATTTAAAGACATTTATGACTCTATTTCCAGTAGTAAAAAGAGCACTGATAGATCAAGCCTCTTAGATAGCCTCATCCACCAGAGGGCAGACAGCAGAAGCAAGAAGAACTACAATCCTGCAGCCTGTGGAACAAAAACCACATTCACAGAAAGACAGACAAGATGAAAAGGCAGAGGGCTATGTACCAGATGAAGGAACAAGATAAAACCCCAGAAAAACAACTAAATGAAGTGGAGATAGGCAACCTTCCAGAAAAAGAATTCAGAATAATGATAGTGAAGATGATCCAAGACCTCGGAAAAAGAATGGAGGCAAAGATCGAGAAGATGCAAGAAATGTTTAGCAAAGACCTAGAAGAATTAAAGAACAAACAAACAGAGATGAGCAATACAATAACTGAAATGAAAACTACACTAGAAGGAATCAATAGCAGAATAACTGAGGCAGAAGAATGGATAAGTGACCTGGAAGACAGAATGGTGGAATTCACTGCTGAGGAACACACTAAAGAAAAACGATTGAAAAGAAATGAAGACAGCCTAAGAGACCTCTGGGACAACATTAAATGCAAAAACATTCGCATTATAGGGGTCCCAGAAGGAGAAGAGACAGAGAAAAGACCAGAGAAAATATTTGAAGAGATTATAGTCGAAAACTTCCCTAACATGTGAAAGGAAATAGCCACCCAAGTCCAGGAAGCGCAGAGAGTCCCATACAGGATAAACCCAAGGAGAAACACGCTGAGACACATAGTAATCAAATTGGCAAAAATTAAAACAAAGAAAATTTATTGAAAGCAGTAAGGGAAAAATGACAAATAACATACAAGGGAACTCCCATAAGGTTAACAGCTGATTTCTCAGCAGAAACTCTACAAGCCAGAAGGGAGTGGCATGATATACTTAAAGGGATGAAAGGGAAGAACCTACAACCAAGATGACTCTACCCAGCAGGGATCTCATTCAGTTTCGATGGAGAAATCAAAAGCTTTACAGACAAGCAAAAGCTAAGAGAATTCAGCACCACCAAACCAGCTCTACAACAAATGCTAAAGGAACTCCTCTAAGTGGGAAACACAAGAGAAGAAAAGAACCTACAAAAACAAACCCAAAACAATTAAGAAAATGGTCATAGGTACATGCATATCGATAATTACCTGAAACGTGAATGGATTAAATGCTCCAACCAAAAGATACAGGCTTGCTGAATGGATATAAAAACAAGACCCATATATATGCTGTCTACAAGAGACCCACTTCAGACCTAGGGACACATACAGACTGAAAGTGAGGGGATGGAAAAAGATATTCCATGCAAATGGAAATCAAAAGAAAGCTGGAGTAGCTATACTCATATCAGATAAAATAGACTTTAAAATAAAGAATATTGCAAGAGACAAGGAAGGACACTACATAATGATCAAGGGATCAATCCAAGAAGAAGATATAACAATTATAAATATATCTGCACCCAACATAGGAGCACCTCAATACATAAGGCAACTGCTAACAGCTCTAAAAGAGGAAATCGACAGTAACACAATAATAGTGGGGGACTTTAACACCTCACTTAAACCAATGGACAGATCATCCAAAATGAAAATAAATAAGGAAACAGAAGCTTTAAATGACACCATAGACCAGATAGATTTAATTGATATTTATAGGACATTCCATCCAAAAACAGCAGATTACACTTTCTTCTCAAGTGTGCACGGAACATTCTCCAGGATAGATCACGTCTTGGGTCACAAATCAAGCCTCAGTAAATTTAAGAAAATTGAAATTATATCAAGCATCTTTTCTGACCACAATGCTATGAGATTAGAAATTAATTACAGGGAAAAAAATGTAAAAAACACAAACACATGGAGGCTAAATAATACGTTACTGAATAACCAAGAGATCACTGAAGAAATCAAAGAGGAAATAAAAAACTACCTAGACACAAATGACAAAACACGACGAAGCAAAACCTATGGGACACAGCAAAAGCAGTTCTAAGAGGGAAGTTTATAGCTATACAAGCCTACCTCAAGAAACAAGAAAAATCTCAAGTAAACATTCTAACCTTACACCTAAAGGAACTAGAGAAAGAAGAACAAACAAAACCCAAAGTTAGCAGAAGGAAAGAAATCATAAAGATCAGAGCAGAAATAAATGAAATAGAAACAAAGAAAACAATAGCAAAGATCAATAAAACTAAAAGCTGGTACTTTGAGAAGATAAACAAAATTGATAAACCATTAACCAGACTCATCAAGAAAAAGAGAGAAAGTGTTTAAATCAATAAAATTAGAAATGAAAAAGAAGAAGTTACAACAGACACTGCAGAAATACAAAGCATCCTAAGAGACTACTGCAAGCAACTCTATGCCAATAAAATGGACAACCTGGAAGAAATGGACAAACTCTTAGAAAGGTATAACCTTCCAAGACTGAACCAGGAAGAAACAGAAAATATGAACAGACCAATCACAAGTAATGAAATTGAAACTGTGATTAAAAATCTTCCAACAAACAAACGTCCAGGACCAGATGGCTTCACACTGGTGAATTCTAACAAACAGTTAGAGAAGAGCTAACACCCATCCTTCTCAAACTCTTCCAAAAAATTGCAGAGGAAGGAACACTCCCAAACTCATTCTATGAGGCCACCATCACCCTGATACCAAAACCAGACAAAGACACTACAAAAAAGAAAATTACAGACCAATATCACTGATGAATATAGATGCAAAAATCCTCAACAAAATGCTAGCAAACAGACCCAACAACACATTAAAAGGATCATACACCATGATCAAGTGGGATTTATCCCAGGGATGCAAGGATTCTTCAAAATACACAAATCAACGTGATACACCATATTAACAAATTGAAGAATAAAAACCGTATGATCATCTCAATAGATGCAGAGAAAGCTTTTGACAAAATTCAACACCCATTTTTGATAAAAACCCGCCAGAAAGTGGGCATAGAGGGAACCTACCTCAACATAATAAAGACCATATACGACAAACCCACAGCAAACATCATTCTCAATGGTGAAAAACTGAAAGCATTTCCTCTAAGATCAGGAATGAGACAAGGATGTCCACTCTTACCACTATTATTCAACATAGTTCTGGAAGTCCTAGCCACGGCAATCAGAGAAGAAAAAGAAATAAAAGGAATACAAATTGGAAAAGAAGAAGTAAAACTGTCACTGTTGGCAGATGCCATGATACTATACATAGAAAATCCTAAAAATGCCACCAGAAAACTACTAGAGCTAATCAATGAATTTGGTAAAGTAGCAGGATACAAACTTAATACACAGAAATCTCTTGCATTTCTATACAGTAATGATGAAATATCTGAAAGAGAAATTAAGGAAACACTCCTATTTACCATTGCAACAAAAAGAATAAAATATCTAGGAATAAACCTACCTAAGGAGAAAAAAGACCTGTATGCAGAAAATTATAAGACACTGATGAAAGAAATTAAAGATGATACAAACAGATGGAGAGATATACCATGTTCTTGGATTGGAAGAATCAACATTGTGAAAATAACTCTACTACCCAAAGCAATCTACAGATTCAATGCAATCCCTATCAAACTACCATTGGCATTTTTTATGGAACTAGAACAAACCATCTAAAATTTGTATGGAGACACAAAAGACCCCGAATAGCCAAAGCAGTCTTGAGGGAAAAAAACGGAGCTGGAGGAATCAGACTCCCTGACTTCAGACTATACTACAAAGCTACAGTAATCAGGACAGTATGGTACTGGCACAAAAACAGAAACATAGATCAATGGAACAAGATAGAAAGCCCAGAGATTAACCCACGCACCTATGGTCAACTAATCTATGACAAAGGAGGCAAAGATATACAATGGAGAAAAGACAGTCTCTTCAATAAATGGTGCTGGGAAAACTGGACAGCTACATGTAAAAGAATGAAGTTAGAACACTCTCTAACACCATACACAAAAATAAACTCAAAATGGATTCGAGACCTAAATGTAAGACTGGACACCATAAAACTCTTAGAGGAAAACATAGGAAGAACACTCTTTGACATAAATCACAGCAAGATCTTTTTTGATCCACCTCATAGAGTAATGGAAATAAAAACAAAAATAAACTAATGGGACCTAATGAAACTTCAAAGCTTTTGCACAGCAAAGGAAACCATAAACAAGATGAAAAGACAGCCCTCAGAATGGGAGAAAATATTTGCAAATGAATCAACGGACAGAGGATTAATTTCCAAAATATATAAACAGCTCATGCAGCTCAATATTAAAGAAACAAAGAACCCAATCCAAAAATGGGCAGAAGACCTAAATAGACATTTCTCCAAAGAAGACATACAGATGGCTAAGAAGCACATGAAAAGCTGCTCAACATCACTAATAATTAGAGAAATGCAAATCAAAACTACAGTGAGGTATCACCTCACACTAGTTAGAATGGGTATTATCAGAAAATCTACAAACAACAAATGCTGGAGAGTGTGTGGAGAAAAGGGAACCCTCTTGCACTGTTGGTGGGAATGTAAACTGATACAGCCACTATGGAGAACAATATGGAGGTTCCTTAAAAAACTAAAAATAGAATTACCATATGATCTAGCAATCCCACTACTGGGCATATACCCAGAGAAAACCATAATTCAAAAAGACACATGCACCCCAATGTTCATTGCAGCACTATTTACAATAGCCAGGTCATGGAAGCAACCTAAATGCCCATCGACAGACGAATGGATAAAGAAGTTGTGGTACATATATACATTGGAATATTACTCAGCCATAAAAAGGAACAAAATTGAGTCATTTGTTGAGACGTGGATGGATCTAGAGACTGTCATACAGAGTGAAGTCAGAAAGAGAAAAACCAGTATCATATGTTAACGCATATATGTGGAACCTAGAAAAATGGTACAGATGAACCGGTTTGCAGGGCAGAAGTTGAGACACAGATGTAGAGAACAAACGTATGGACACCAAGGGGGGAAAACCGCAGTGGGGTGGGGATGGTGGTGTGCTGAATTGGGCGATTGGGATTGACATGTATACACTGATGTGTATAAAATTGATGACTAATAAGAACCTGCAGTATAAAAGAAACAAATAAACAAGAAAAAGAGCACTGATAATCCCTGGCATTATCTGATAATAAAGATATACAGAATATCTCTAGTGGATAACCTAATCAACCACGTACAAGAAGTAAGGAGCTGTATGATATTTTCAAACATTTTGGCAAACTAATGAATATAACAAGGTTTACTGGTTGCTTTTAATGTCCCTGGTGAAAGAAAAGAATGAGCTCAGGGAATTGAATTTCCAGCTCAGGTGCCAATAAATATCCTGAAGTCTTCCATGTGTGCCATGAAGGAGACCCTTATCTCCTGTAACCACAGGATGAGATGGCTGAAGATCAAATGCAGAATTTCATCCTGTGACTGGTTAAATTTACAATATAAATTGAACTCCTAACCTCACAGGATATTATTGTTAAAGTGAGCAATACCTCATTCCTGAGGGGGTTGCAGACATTAGTGCTACCATCAAGGACTTAGGGCATGCAAGGGTAACAATTCCCACCATATCTACATTCAACATACTTATTTGACCTATGAAGAAGACAGCTGGATCTTGGAGAATGACAGTGGATTATTGAAATTTAATCAGGTGGTGATTCCAATTGTGGTTGCTATTTCATTGCTTGAGCAAATTTACACATTTCCTGGTACCTCGTATGCAGCTATTGATCTGGCCAATGACATTTTCTCCACCCCATTCCATAAGACCAACCAGAATCATTTTGTTTTCAACTGGCAAGACCACCAATACACCTTCACTGACCTACCTCAGGAGTATATCAGTTCTCCAGGTTGATTCCATAATTTAGTTCATAGGGAACTTGATCGCCCTTCACTTCCACAAGCTATCACATTGGTCCATTACATAGATGACATTATACTGACTGGATTTAGTGAGCAAGAAAAGCAAGTACTCTGACTTATTGGTCAGGTATTTGCATATCAGAAGATGGGAAGTAAATCTGACAAATTCAGAGGCCTAGTACCTCAGTGAAATTTCCAAGGGCTTGTAGTGTGGGAAGCATGTGGAGACTATCCCCTCTAAGGTAAAGTATAAGTTGTTACATCTGGCCCCTTCTATAACCAAAAAAGAGGCACAATGCCTAGTGGACATCTTTGGTTTTAGGAGGCAGTATATTCCTTACCTGGGTATGTACTCCAGCCCATTGCTGAGTGACCTCAGAAGCTGCGAGTTTTGAGTGGATCCCAGAAAAGAGAAGGCTCTGCAACTGGTCCGGGCTGATGTACAAGCTGCTCCGACACTTGGGCCACGTGATCCAGCAGATCCAGTGGTGTTTGAAGTACCAGTGGCAGATAGGGATGCTGCTTGTAGCTTTTGGCAGGTCCTAGACGTGGACCTCAGAGCAGACATTTAGAATTTTGGAGCAAAGCCCTGCCATCCTCTGCAGATAACTACTCTCCTTTTGAAAAAGAACTCTTGGCCTGATACTGGGCCTTAGTAGAGACTGAACTCTTGACCATTGATAATCAAATTATTATGTGACCTGAGCATCTCATCATGAATTGAGAGTTAGCTGACCCACCAGGCCATAAAATTTGGCATGCATGGCAGCATTCCCTCATCAAATGGGAGTAGTTTTTACTTGACCAGGCCTGAGCAGGCCCTGAAGACACAAGTAAGTTACATGAAGAAGTGGCTCAAATGTCATGGCCCACATTTCTGCTTCACTGCCTTCCCTCACCCAGCCTGTACCTATGGCCTCATGGGAAATTCCCTACGATCAATTAACAGAGGAAGAGAAGACTTGGGCCTGATTTCTAGATGGTTCTGCAGGATATACGGGCACTGCAGGACAGTGGACAGTTACAGCTCTACAGCCCCTTTCTGGGGCACTCCTGAAAAACCCTGGTGAAGGGAAGTCCTCCCAGTGGGCAGGGTTGTAAGCAGCACACATGGCCGTTCACTTTGCTTATAAGGAGAAATGGCCAGCCATGTGATTATATACCAGTTCAGAGCTGTGGCAAATGGTTTGGTTGGTCAGTGACTTGGAAGGAACATAATTGAAAAATATGGTGACAAGGAAATTTGGAGAAGAGGTATATGGCTGGCCCTGAATGGACAAAAAAAACAAAGATATTTTTGTTCCATGTAAATGCTCACCAAAGTGTCGACTTTAATTACCAAATGGCTGAGATGACATTTTCTGTAAATACCAGACAGGCTCTTTCTCAAATCACTCCTGTCATCACCCAATGTGCTTATGAACAAAGTGGCCCTGCTGGCATAGATGGAAGTTATGCATGGGCCCAACAACATGGACTTCCATGCACCAAATATGCCCTGGCTATGGCTATTGCTCAGTGCCCAGTCTACCAGCTGCAGATAGAAACACTGAGTCCCCAGTACAGCATCATTCACCAGGGTTATTAACTGGCTCTTTAGTAAATATTGGTAACATTGGACCACTTCCATCATGGAAAGAAGGGGCAGCAGTTTATCCTTACAAGAATAGATGCTTATTCTGAATAAGAATTTCCCTATTTACAATGCTTCTGCCAAAACTACCATCCATAGATTAACAGAAAACCTTATCCACCCTCATGGAATTCCTCATAACATTGTTTCTGATCAGAGAACTCACTTCACAGCAAAAGAAGTTCAGCAGGGGGCTCATGTTCATGGAATTCACTGGTCCTACCATGTCCTCCACCATCTTGAAGCAGCTGTTTGATAGAAGAGTGGACTGGCCTTTTGAAGACTCAGTTACAGTGTGATCCAGGTAGCAACACCTCATAGGGCTGGGGCAAGGTTCTTCAGAAATCCAGATATGGTCTGAATCAGTGTCCTATAGACAGAATTCATGGATCCAAGAAGCAAGGGATGGAAATGGAAGTGGCATGACTCACTATTACCCCTAATGACCCACTAGCAAAAATTTTGCTTCCCGTTCCCACAACCTTATGCTCTGCTAGCCTAGAGGTCTTAGTTTCAAAAGGAGAATTGCTTTTAAAAGGAGATAGCAATGATCTCTTTGAACCAGAAGCTAATATTTCTGCCCAGCCACTCTAGGTTCTTTGTGCCTCTGAATCAATAGCAAAGAAGTGATTTACTGTACTGGCTGGGGTGATTGATCCTGGCTACAAAGGGGAAATTGAACTGCTTCTCCACACTGGAGGTAATAAAGAATGTGTCTGGAGAACAAGAGAGTACTTAGGGTGTCTCTTAGTATCACCGTGCCTTGTGATTACGGTCACTAGAAAACTACAACCCAAACAGGCAGGACTGAATGGTCCAAGCCCTTCAGCAGTGAACATTTTGGTCTCTCAGGTAAAGAACCACAACAAGATGAAGTGCTTGCTGGGCAAATGGAGTAAAGAATAGGTAGTAGAAGACCGTTATAAATACCAGTTAGGATCATGTGATCAATTATAGAAACATGGACTATAATTGTCATGAGTATTTTCTCTGTGTGGTTTTTGTTTTTCGTGAATATGTTAGTTTCTCTGGAGAACACAGACTAATACAGTAATTAAAACATAGTAACAATTTAGCTAAATCCTCCGTGCTGGAAAACCATTATATCCACTTTTAGCCACATACTTAAAACAAAGTTTAATTGCTAATACCAAAGTTATTTTTCTTCCTAACAAGCTTTGAGCAAAGTTGCACTCTGAGCCAAGTGACATTAGTAACCAATCTTGAGTAATGCATTCTCTGTGGTGCTCTCTGCATTGGTATGCATTACTGTACACCATTACTTGTTTTATTTACTGTAAAATATATACCAAGCTGTCAGGGGATGCTCACAAGAGCACCACAAAATAATTAAGATTCATAAAACCCTGTAGAAGAGTAAAAATCTCTGCCAACCTAAGATGTTATCAATGTTAATTTACCTTTGGCCCTTCAAAATACATGTTATTACAATTTTTGTGAACTAAGACCAAGAGAATATTACAATAATTAGACTCATGCCCAAAGTAGTTTAATACGAATATATTGTAGGAAAATCTCTTACAGCATAAGAATCTGTATCAGTTTCTTTTAAAAGAACTCAGCTCCTTAGAACCCTCAAAAAGATGTTTTGTTTTCATTCATTCATATTTTAGGAGGGAATTCTTTTAAAACGAAGGATGAAATGAGGAGGACATACTCCTGTAATACTAAAGGATCATTTTGGAAAGAAGTTTACAGATAAATATCAAGAACACTAGTAAAATTGTATCCTTTATCTCATCAGTCTACTGTGATGATGGGAAAGATATACTGTTATCCTCTAAAAATAGCTTTGATATTTAAATATTATCAAAGGTAATATAAATATATGTTAAAATGCCGAAGTAACTTGTATACGCAACCGGAGATTTTATAAATCAATTAAAATAGGCACAGTTGATTGAGAAAGTAAATTAATCCTGAAGCCCCCAGTATATGACTTAGCAATTCCTCTCCTTGTTATACTCCATAGAGAAAAACTCATACATATGGCCAAGCAGGCATGTCTAAAAATGTTTATTGAAACATTATCTGTGAAACACCAGAAAGTAGACTCCATGAAGGCATAGATTTTTGTCTGTCTCACAGCTGTCTCCCCTATGGCAGGGAACACAGAAAAGTCATGGCAGGTGTACATGAATATTCATAACATAGACCATATGCAGGTATTTGAAAATATAAGTTAGGGTTAGTGTTACTGACATTTTTTTTTATTGTGGTGAAAAAAAACACATAACATGAAATCCACCCAGTTAACACATTTTTAAGTGTACAGTACAGTATTAGCTAACTGTATGTGCATTGTTGTACAACAGATCTCTAGAACTTTTTCACCTTACATGACTGACACTGTATACCCAATGCAGAGCAACTCCCCATTTTCCCCTCCTCCAAGCCCCTGGCAACCACCATTCTATTCTCTGCTTCTATAAGTTTGACTACTGTAAGATACCTTGTATAAGTGGAGTCATTCAGTATTTATCCTTCTGTGATTGGCTTATTTCACATAGCATAATGGTTCATCCTTGTAGTATATGACAGGATTTCCTCCTTCTTTAAAGCAGAATAGTATTCCATTTTATGTATCTACCACATTTTCCTTATCTGTTCATCTGTAGATGGATATTTAGGTTATTTTCACCTCTTGGATATTGTAAATTATGCTGTAATGAAAATGGAGGTGTAAATCTCTCTTCAAAACCCTGTATTATTAAAAATAAATACCCAGAAGTTGGATTTCTGAATCACATAATATTTCTGTTTTAGTTTTTTAAAAATTTTATTGTTTATTTATTTTGGCTGTGCTGCGTCTTAGTTGCAGCACGCTGGATCTTCGTTGCAGCATGAGGGCTTTTTAGTTGTGGCATGCAGACTATTAGTTGCAGAACCTCTGTAGTATTTTCCATAGCAGCTGCACCATTTGACATTGCCACCAACAGTGCACAAGAGTTCCAATTGTTCCATATCCTTGCGAACACTTGTTATTTTCTGTTTTGGAGGTTTTTTGGTTATTTTTGATAATGCAATCCTAAAGGGTGTGAGGTGTTGTTTTGGTTTTGTATTTACCTGATGGTTAGTGATGTTGAGCAGTTTTTCATGTACCTGTTGGTTATTTGTATGCCTTCTCTGGGGAAATGTCTATTCAAGCATTCTTTCTTATTTTTTAATGAGTTATTTGTTTTTTTGTCATTGAGTTATAGGAGTTCATTATATATCTTGGAAATTAACCCCTTATTATAATTATGATTTGCAAATATTTTCTCCCGTTGCCTTTTCACTCTGTTGATTGTTTCCTTTGCTGTGCAAAAGCTTTTTAGTTTCATGTATTCCCGCATGACTATTGTTACTTTTATTGCCTACGTTTGGTGTCATATCCAGGAAATCATTGTTAAGACCAATATGTATTAGTTGGGATTCTCTAGAGAAACAGAACCAATACGATGAATGGGTGGATGGATGGAGAGATAGATGGATGGATAGGTGGATATAGATTTATGAGATATTAGCTCATGCAATTATGAAGGCTGAGAATTCCCACAATTTGCTTTCTGTAAGATGAAGAGCAGGGAAAGCTCAGGGTATAATACAAACTGAGTCCAAGGACCCGAGACGTGGGGATCTGATGATGTAAATCTCAGTCCAAGGACAGTTGAAAATGATGTGATTCTCTAGCTTATTCAGTAAGGCAGGAAAAAATTCTTCCTCCCTCTGCCTTTTGTTCTATCAGACTCTCAAGAGATTGCATAATGCTCAACCCACACAGGGAAGGGCAATCTACTTTACTGATTTCACCAAATTCAACTGTTAAACTCATCAGGAAACATCATCATAGGCCCAAGAAAAAAATATGAATATCCATGACTACTCTAAGTTGATACATAAAATTAATAATCATACCATGTTATGAAGCTTTTCCCTTTGATTTTTTTCTAGGACTTAAAGCCTCAGGTCCTAATTTAAATCTTTAATCCATTTTAAGTTGCTTTTTGTGTAAAGTATAACATAAGGGTTCAATCTCATTCTTTCGCATGTGACAATCTAGTTTTCTCAGCATCATTCCTTGAAGAGATGAACCTTGCTCCATTGTATAGTCTTGGCACCCTTCTGGAAGATCATTTGACTATATATGTGTGTGTGTCTACTTCTGGGCATTCTATTCAGTTTATTTTTCTATATATCTGTTTTTATTCCAGCTTTGTAATAAGTTTTGAAGTCAGGAAGGGTGAAGCCCAAAGTTTTGTTCTTTTTTTCAAGATTGTTTTGTCTATTTGGGGTCCTTTGTGTTTCCATATGAATTTTATGGAAGTTTTATCTATTTCTGCAAAAAAATGACATTGTGATCTTAATAGGGATTGTCTTGAATCTATTGAGCACTTTGTGAAGTTCGGACATTTAAAAAATATTTAGTCTTGCAATCCATGAATACATGTGTCTTTCCATTTGTGTATTTTTACATTTCTTTCATCAATATTTTGTAGTTTTTATTGTACAAGTCTCTCACCCCCTTGATTAAGTTAATTCCTAAGGTTATTTTTGTTTGTTTCTTTTTTTAATGCTATCGTAAATAAGATTGTTTTCATAATTTCCTTTTTGGATTGTTCATTGTCAGCGTATAGAAATGTAACTGATTTTTGTATGTTGATTTTGTTAGCACTAAGAATTTTATTGTGGAATCTTTAGGGTTTTTAAAGTGTAAGATCATGTTATTTGAGAACAGAGATAATTGTACTACCTCTTTTCAGATTTGAATGCCTTTTATTTCTTTTTCTTGCCTAATTGCTCTAGTTACAAATACCAGTACTATGCTAAATATAAGTATAGGAATAGGCATCCTTGTTTTGTTCCTGATTTTAGTGGAAAAGCTTTTAGTTTTTCACTATTAAGTATGATGTTAGCTGTGGGCATTTCATATGTGACCTTTATGAGATAATTTCCTTATATTCCTACTTTGTTGAATATTTTGATCATAAAAGGACATTGAATGTTGTCAAATGCTTTTCTGCATTAAAATAGTTGTGTGGTTTTTGTTTTTTTTCATTTTCTTTAAGTTTTATTGGAGTATAGTTTATTTACAATGTGTTAGTTTCTGCTGTGCAGCAAAGTGAATCAGTTATACATATATATCCAATCTTTTTTAGATTTTTCACCTCCCCCCACAAAAGAAACTAAATATTGAGCAAAGAAAAAGAATATTTTGTGAAAGAAAATCCATGGAAGGTTAGGGTATCTTTTTTTAGATTTGTTTTTCTTGTACTGCTATCACTGGTAGTAAACCTGTTTTAATATCCTGGAAGTGTGCAGCAATCATGAGTAATTAGAACAATTCTTTCTTCTGAATAAAAAGCCTAGCAGAGTTTAAAAAGAAAAAAAAAAAATATGGTCATATGGTTTTTGTCCTTTATTCTTTTGTTGTGGTGTATCACATTCATTAATTTTTTCTTTTTTTTTTTTTTGTATGTTGAACTCCCCTTGCATCTCAATATGGTCATGGTGTATTGTCCTTTTGATGAGTGGTTGAATTCAGTTTGTTAGTATTTGCTCAGGGTTGTTGCGTCAATATTTATCAGAGATATTGGTCTATAGTTGTTGTCATTGTTGTTTTTTTCTTATAGTTTCTTATTTGGCTTTGGTATCAGGGTAATATTGGTCACATAATGTGAGTTTGGAAGTATACCCTTGACCTCAATTTTTTTTTTAAGAGTTTGAAAAGGATTGGCATTAATTCTTTAAATGTTTGGTAGAATTCTCCAATGAAGACATCTGGTCCTGGGCTGTTTTTTGTTGAAAGGTTTTAAATACTGATTCAATTTTCTTACTAGTTATAGGTCTGTTCAGATGTTCTGTTTCTTCATGATTCGTCTTTAGAAAATTGTATGTTTCTAGGAATTTATTGCTTCTGGGTTTTTCAATTTGCTGGCACATAATTGTTCATAGTTGTCATTTATGATCCTTTTTATCTCAATGGCATTACTTGCAATGTCTCATTTTATTTCTGATTTTATTTTTTTAATATTTTATTCTTCATTAGTCTGGCTAAGGTTTAGTTAATTTTGTTGATACTTTGAAAAATCAACTCAGTTTCATGGATTTTAAATTTTTTTTAATTTTTCTACTTCATTTATTTCTGCTCTGATCTTTATTATTTCCTTCCTTCTGCTAAGTTTGGGCTTAGTTCTTTATTCCTTGAGGTGTAAAATTAAATTATTTGAGATCTTTCCTCTTTTTTAAATGTTGGTGTTTATTGCAATAATCTTTCTTCTTAATACTTCTTTTGCTGCATCCCATAATATTTGGTGGGTTATGTTTTTGTTTCTCAAAATATTTTCTAATTTCTTTTTTGGTTTTGTCTTTGACTCATTGGTTGTTCAAAGTGTGATGTTTAATTTCCACGTATTTGTAAATTTTTGAGTTTCCCCTCTGCTATTGATTGCTAGTTTCATTTCACTGTGGTTGTAAGAGATACTTGGTATGATTTCAGTCCTCTTAAATTTGTCAAGACTTGTTTTGTGACCTAACATATGTTTGATTCTGGAGAATGTGTGTATTTGAGAAGAATGTGAATTCTCTTCTAGGATGAAATGTTTTGATGTGTCTGTTAGATCCATTTGGTCTATACTATTGCTCAAGTCCTCTGTTTCTTTGTTGATCTTCTGTCTCACTGGTGTATCCATTATTGACAGTGGGCTTTTGAAATCTCCTGCTGTTACTGTTTTGCTCTGTTTCTTGATTTAGTTTTGTCAATGTTTGCTTCATATATTTGGGAATCTCTGATGTTGGGTGTCTATATATATATATATATATATATATATATATGTTTAACATTCCTGTGAATTGACCCTTTTATCATCATTTAATGTCCTTTTTTGTCTCTTATGGCTACCCACTACTCTCTTTTAGTTAACATCTTTATGGAATATCTTTTTCCATTCTTTTACTTTAGCCTATGTATGTCCATAGATCTAAAGTGAATCTCTTAAACAATATATAGTAAGATCCTGCTTATTTATCCATTCAGCTAATCTGTGTTTTCTAACCAGTACTTTTAATCCATGTAGGTTTAGAGTAGTTACTGACTGGAAAAGACATACTATTGTTATTTTGTTGTTTTCTGCATATCTTGCAGCATTTTTTCCCCTTCTTTACTCTCTTGTTGCCTCTTTTGTGTTTTGCTGATTGTTTGTAATGACATGCTTTGATTCTCTTCTCATTTCCTTTTGTGTATACTCTATAATTATATTTGTAGTTATTATTACAATTACATAAAACACCCTGAATTTATAGCAATCTATTTTTAAACTGAGCAACTTCAATGTCATATAAAAACCATACTCTTACATTTCTGTCCTCTTCCCACTTTGTCATTGATGACACAGAGGGACTCTGGTGAATGCTGTCAATTTCCTACCAGCTTCAATGTGGCTGATTTTGTGCTTGCCTGAGGTACAGGAGTCTCTTTTTTTTTTTTTTTTTTTTTAACATCCTTATTGGAGTATAATTGCTTTACAATGGTGTGTTAGTTTCTGCTTTATAACAAAGTGAATCAGTTATACATATACATATGTTCCCATATCTCTTCCCTCTTGCGTCTCCCTCCCTCCCACCCTCCTATCCCACCCCTCTAGGTGGTCACAAAGCACCGAGCTGATCTCCCTGTGCTATGCGGCTGCTTCCCACTAGCTATCTATTTTACGTTTGGTAGTGCATATATGTCCATGCTACTCTCTCACTTTGTTCCAGCTTACCCTTCCCCCTCCCCATATCCTCAAGTCCATTCTCTAGTAGGTCTGTGTCTTTATCCAAAGAAGATATACAGATTGCTAACAAACACGTGAAAAGATGCTCAAAATTGCTAATTATTAGAGAAATGCAAATCAAAACTACAATGAGGTATCACCTCACACCAGTCAGAATGGCCAACATCAAAAAATCTACAAACAATAAATTCTGGAGAGGGTGTGGAGAAAAGGGAACCCTCTTGCACTGTTGGTGGGAATGTAAATTGATACAGCCATTATGGAGAACAGTATGGCAGTTCCTCAAAAAACTAAAAACAGAACTACCATACGACCCAGCAATCCCACTTCTGGGCATATACCCTGAGAAAACCATAATTCAAAAAGAGTCATGTACCAAAATGTTCATTGCAGCTCTATTTACAATAGCCAGGACATGGAAGTAACCTAAGCGTCCATTGACAGATGAATGGATAAAGAAGATGTGGCACATATATACAGTGGAATATTACTCAGCTATAAAAAGTAATGAAATTGAGTTATTTGTAGTGAGGTGGATGGACCTAGAGACTGTCATACAGAGTGAAGTAAGTCAGAAAGAGAGAAACAAATACCATATGCTGACACATATATATGGAATCTAAAAAAAAGAAAAGAAAAAATGGTTCTGAAGAACCTAGGGGCAGTACAGGAATAAAGACGCAGACATAGAGAATGGACTTGAGGACACGGGCAGAGGGAAGGGTAAGCTGGGAAGAAGTGAGAAAGTGGCAGGGACATATATACACTACCAAATGTAAAATAGATAGCTAGTGGAAAGCAGCCGCATAGCACAGGGAGATCAGCTCTGTGCTTTGTGACCACCTAGAGGGGTGGGATAGGGAGGGAGGGAGGGAGATGCAAGAGGGAGGAGATATGGGGATATATGTATATGTATAGCTGATTCACTTTGTGATACAGCAGAAACCAACACACCATTGTAAAGCAATTATACTCCAATAAAGAAGTTAGAAAAAAAAAAAAAGCATACGAACAGCATGATGTTAGCTAATGTACTCTAAAGAGGTTTTCCAGAAAACAAATGATAACATTACTTTGAATTATTCCTGCCCTGTTAAATGGACATGCAGCAATATTGCTTCTGGTTAATTTACAGAGATCATCTTTATTTATTTGCATGTAGTCAATGAGCATGTGGGCGTGGTACTATGTAAGTTTCCTGTATAACTGGTTTGATTACTTTACAGTATGTACCTCTTTACATTCCCTACCTTCATATGAGTTAGGTTATGGTTAAAAGTCAAGAGAAATGTTCATCTTTGAAAAACTAAAAATATAATTTTAAGAAACCGTACACAATATTTTTGTTCCCAGTTCTTGAAAGAAATTGAGAAGTCTACATTTGCAAAATGAAAAGTGTTCTGGCAATTCTTTATTAATAGTAGGTAAATAAGAATATAGTAAGTTTCAACTGTTCATAAGAACAGTATGTGGCAGTTAAAACTATAATATTATTTAAATCCAAAATATACATATAGACAGAATACCACTGAGTAAATATTGCATTAAAAAAGTATAAAAAGAAAGTATTACATAATGAGATATTTTTCTGTTTAATAATTCAATGTTACCTTGGTTTTCATATTTGCATATACCACTGTCACAACAGTGACAGTGACTTGGTTGACAGGCACGGTAGGAGAAGAGTCAAGGAAGCATGTTTGTTTAACACAGACAGAAGTTTCACTGGAGGCGGGAACAGAGTGGCACTCTGTATCAGAGGAAAGTTTTCTAACCTTACATTGTCACAAGGGCACCTTACCTGCTCAGATAAAACTTAAGTGATAATTCTAATATCTTGTTCAAGATACTAATTTCCTCATGTTTAAGCCTATTTATATGTCTTTGCCTCCTCTCAACTATTTTGGAGACATGTGCCTGCTTGACTACTGTAAGTTATCATTGGTAACAGTCCCAGAATTTCTTAAGTATTTATTGGATGTATTCACCAGGCGAGCCTTGATTTCAATACTCTGTTGGTATTTGGGTGGTGGGATGGTAAGAAGGGAACTAATGGCACAGTATTTAAATAGCTTACATTGGATTCAAATACATGATGAGAAGATACTATTGGTACTCTTAAGGGAAAACAGCCAATAAGATCACTCATTCGTAGCCTTTGATTTCTGCATACATTTTTAACCTAAGGTCAATTTCACATGTTTTTGAAAACAATAACTGGTTCCATGACCTCTAGCATTCAAAGGTAATTAGTAACTCAAGGAGTCACTTTTCAAGTAGAGAATAGCCACATATGTTTCAAGTCCAGAGGATCTAGGCAAAATCTCTGTACTTAATTTTTTACCTTGTATGGAAAGAATCTCAAATTAATTTAATAGATTTTCTTACCAAATACTGTCTGATTACTCTTTTACAAAGGGACTATCTATGACAAGATACAAGCTTTCATCTATCAGAAAGTCTCTAAAAGTTGGCAAGCATATTAATAGGAAATATTTTAAAAATCAGAAGATCAAAAACAGCACCCTAAACATGAAACAGAATGTTACCTCATTTTTTTTAAGTTACTAAAAATAAGCAGATGTGGGTGCAGACTACTTTGTATGAAGAATATGGGAGAAAGAGAGCAAGCATAACTGAGTAACACATCTACTGCTATTCATAACAGACTTGAAATTTTAGGGGGCACCTATTATCCTCTCACTTTGGGAAGCATTTACATTTAATTACTGATTCTTATCATTTCAGTAAGGTCTTTCCTATTTAGAGTTCAAGGGCTGAATGTCTCTGATATCTCTTCCAAAAGACCAAGTACAGGATTCCCCACTTTTTGAAAATTCCCTTTATGACACTTTGCTTTTATGAGAGACCTACATTAGTGCCCATTTTCACTAACTGGAAGAAATGTGAAGAGAATATTCAATTTAGGGAAAAAAAGCAAAGAGCGAACATAGCATTCAGCGTTTGTTTAGCGGTGAGCCTTTATAGAGGCCGCAGCCACTCGGAGGAGAAGCCAGACTAGCGCCACCAAGCCCCTTTCCTGGGAACTACATTTAGTATCTCAGCATCAAGCTGTAATAACGTTGAACTGTGTCTGAACATCTGTGCTTTATCTTGATTTGTTTTGTGCATCCTTAGCAAGGTGTGTCCTAAGATAATTGCTTCCCTGCTGTATGCCATTTTGCCTTTGAAAGTTTTCATAGGAAGACTTTACTTTCAGAGAGTGAGGGAAACCTGTATTCAGGCTTTAGTTCATGCAAAGGTTCTTAGAAGGATCTTAAGGAAAGGCTGCCAATTCGTGCCGATAATAAAATTAGATGTGTTATATGAGTCTCTTGTAGTATTTGGCCTTCTCCCATTAGAATAGGGTACAGTCTAGAAATAGAGTTGATATTTACAGATCCATGAGATGGCATCAGAGAGCTGATATCCTCGTAAATGAGTTGAAGTCATTGTTATTAAAGTCAGTGAAAATATCTTAAGCCATATGAGTTTGAGGATCTCTGAGGGCTTTGCTAATTTTAGTTTTAGAATTGCATTCATTTAGTCTACCTATATTGAGTATTGTGGGTGGAACAGACTGTGGATCTTTTCAAAAAGTGGCAAGTATTTATAAAGCTATTTAATGACAGCTTCATGAAAATGGATGTCTCTGTCACTGCGGAGGTAAATTGGGATTACCCAGTACTGTCAGAGCCAAAACTCTTCAGCGAGGAAAAACTTCAGTCCATCCTGTGGTTATGCACCATTAGCCAGCACATAGAGGTGTAGTTACATGTAACCATGAGGGGATGTCCAAAGGAAACATGAGGTTTGGGATCTTGCCCATGTCTCAAATTTATAATTTTACCAAAATTAGTAGGACCAAAAACATCATCAGTAATTTAAGTGAAGTTTCATGCACAGTGTTGATTGAGCAGAATAGCCAATTTTTTCTCCTAGTATCACATAATCGTATAAGATTTTTGCAAGTTTTCTTTGAAACTTCTTTACCTCTATTAAGTGGCCATCTTGAAAGTGCCAACAATTATGCTTGTGTAATTTGAAAACAGATTCTTCCCAGTATCTCTTTCTAATCACTGGAAATCTCTAATTGCATTTTTGAAAGTTTCCAAAAACTTGGTCTCTTGAGTTATTATGGGGGCATGTATATGAGTGGGAGCAGCCTTCTTTTCAGGTTTCTTCATCCTAAGTGAAAACTGGAAGCACCTACAATCTCCTTAGGAAGAATTTCAACACAAAATTTTCTCTAATATTTGATGATTTCTAATAAAGTACTTACTAAGTTTAAGAACCCCAATTTTTGTAAAAAGTGTTATAAACGATCATGAACTACTTTCCTTGGCCCCAGCAAATCAACATGTGCAGCTGAGTTTGACAAATTCTACCATCAGGAAATATTTTGCCTCTGGTAAGGGAACATACCTTTAGGTCAAATTGAGATATGTCATGGTATATGCTGTCTGATAGTTTTCCATTATAATTATTTTATGACTCATCAACAACCAAGATTAAATCTAGATTTTCTATAAATCTTTCTAATAAATATATTTGAGACATAAGGATTTTTCAGACCAAGACTATGTAGATATAAGTTTTATTGTCTTAAGGTAATGAAAAATCTGTAACTGAATTTAAAGTATTGCAATTATAAATAAAAATTGTGAGGAAGAAAATAAATAGGAGAAAAGCTTATCTGCTAAGAAGTCTTTTTAGTTGCTCCTGATCTTGAAAGATGGATAAGTTTTTTGTCCCTAGATCAAGAGGAAGGCTGTGGTAAGCTACTGATCTCCAATGATGCCCATAATGATGAGCTGGATTTGACTATATTTATTTATATATATTTATGTATTTATATATGTGTGTGTATATATGCATACATGTATTAATATATATGTGTGTTAAAGATCACCTCATTTTTAAGACTTATCAAAGTTCATCCCTGTATTAGATTTAAATATAATCACAGGGAACTTTGAAGTCCTTAGTGTCCTTATTTAGGACTTGGGAAATTTAGGAGGATCCCACAGTAAACAACTGTTTATTTTTGACTATCTTTATATAAAGGGTCACTTAAAGAAAGTGGAACTGTAAAATATGTAACATTAGGTGGTACAAAAGATAAAACAGTATTTGATTCTGCTACTAGTGGAGAGCTAGAAATGACCTTTATAGATCTGAGATTCTAAAACAATATATCATCACTTGTTGGGTTTTTCAACCAGATGTATAGGAGTATTACAATAATACAAGTTAGGATTTACTCTTTTCTTTATTAAGCTATTGACTCTTGGTTTTAGTCTTAACTTCTAAATGATGATGGGTTCAGCCCTGAGAGTCTCAGTAGAAAATTTGGTTGTGTCTTCCAAAATAATTTAGATCTAACTGAATGAGAAACTATTGTAACCAAGGTAGTTTTTGAGAAAAGATGAAATGAGAAATGCTATGTTCCTACTCAGACTCCAATAATATTTTTAAAAGTCTGTGGCAGATAATAAATTTATTTAAAATAACTTTGATTTTCAGTGTTATAAATACAAAAGTTTTTTTGGTTTAGGTATTAAATATGTATAACACTTGTATAGATTAGTAAGATAGGGTTATTTGGGTGCAGAGTGTTGAATTAATTATTTTTCTGAAGTTATGTTTTTCTATACAAGGCTCCTTGCTTGTTTTATTTATAGACAATTATTCAGATGTGTATATTTACTTGCATGTGTTATTTTATTTATTTATTTTTTGCATGTGTTCTTTTAAAATGTATATTGTTTTCCATCATGTATTTTTAATTTATATAAATTTGTATATAATTTATATATATATTTACATATATATAAAATTTCATATTATATATGAAATATATATTATATATATGTATGAATGTATAATAATATTCCTTTTTTTTTTTAATTCAACGCTATAATTTAAAGTTCCATTTGGGTTGCTACATGTATATAATTATTCTTCTAACTACTGCATGGTAATCTGTGATGCGCATGCATCATATTTTGCCTATCCGCCAACCCAGTTATAGAAACCCAGGGTGTTGCCTATTCCTCATCGCCACACAAAGAATGCTGTGAGAAACATCCTTTTCTATGTATATTCCTTTATTTATATGTGTGAGAATTGCTTGGGGATATAAACTGCCATTACCATTATTAGCTTGTAATATATAAGAATACTTAATTTGACCAAATACTAACAGGTACTCTTCAGAATGGCCGTGTGCATTATATTCTCATCAGCAATAAACAAGGGTTTCTACCCAAATCACTACTAGCACTTAGAATATCCAACTTTCAATATTTAGCCAACTTAATAGACGTAAAATATCTCATTGTTTTAATTTGCTTTACTCTGATTACCAATGATTTGGAGAATCTCTTCATATTCCCCTTAGCCTTTTGGATTCTCTCTTCCATGACTAGAATTTTGTGTATATTTGTCCATAGAGTTCTAGTGGAAAGTATTATTTTATGCTTATTGGATTACAAAAGTCTCTTACATTTTCTACAAATAATTGCTGGTTAGTTTTAGAAATTGCAAATATTTTCCCACAATGTGTGCTAAGTCTGTAAACTTTGTACATAATGTAACTTATTGAAGGATATGTTCAGTTTTATATAATTATTATCAATTATTTTTTTCTGAGTTTGTGTTTAAAACTGAATGTCCTTCTTTGCCTTTAACAAAATATCCTCTCTTTTAAAAATAATATAATTACATTTATATTTAGATTGCATTTAGGTTGTTACTTCCTTTATGATTCAACTCACCTTGCATGTGCTATTAGATTGGAGGTTTTAATTCTTTCCAGTTTTTCCAATACAACTTATTAAATTATCTGTACTTTTGCCAATAATTTAATCACCTTTATCACATATTGTGCTTTTTTGTATGTATGGGTCTATTTCTTAGATGGCTGCTTATTTGTTCTATTGGTCTATGTATCTGTTTTTGTTGTTGCAGTAAAGAAATTCCTCCCCCTCCCTCTTATTCCTTTGCTTATTTTTGTTTGTTTGTTTTTGGTTATTTTAAAAAAAAATTTTTATTGGAGTATAATTGATTTACAATGTTGTGTTAGTTTCTGCGGTACAGTGAAGTGAATCAGCTATATGTATACATATATGCCCTCCCTCTGGTCCTTCGCTTATTTTTTTATTCAAGGTTAACTAATTTGTATATGGACATTTATTTTTCTATTGCGTTTTAGAATGTGTTGTGTAGATACCCTTAAAAAATCAAAATGGAATTTTGATTGTTTTAAGTAAGATTAACCTCTATATATTAATAAACCCTAAGTGTTTGGATTGTCCCATTCATTCAGAGAATTTTCCTTGAGTTTTACTAGTTTTAAGGATTTTTCCATACATATTTTATACATTCATTGTTGTGTTAACTCTTAGGTGGCCTGTAGATTTTGCTGTTGTTAGCAGCATCTTTTCATTATATACCATAATTCATAATTATATAGAGAAATACTGTTGAATTTGTAAGCTGATTCTGTACCTGATCAACTCATTGAACACTTTTTTTTTTTTTAACATCTTTATTGGAGTATAATTGCTTTACAGTGGTGCGTCAGTTTCTGTTTCATAACAAAGTGAATCAGTCATACATATACATACGTTCCCACATCTCCTCCCTCCTGCGTCTCCCCCCCTCCCACCCTCCCCATCCCACCCCTCCAGGTGGTCACAAAGCACCGAGCTGATCTCCCTGTGCTATGCAGCTGCTTCCCACTAGCTATCTATTTTACATTTGGTAGTGTATATATGTCCATGCCACTCTCTCACCCTGTCACATCTTACCCCTCCCCATCCCCATATCCTCAAGTCCATTCTCTAGTAGGTCTGTGTCTTTATTCCAGTCTTGCCACTAGGTTCTTCATGACCTTTTTTTTTTTTTCCTTAGATTCCATATATATGTGTTACCATACTGTATTTGTTTTTCTCTTTCTGACTTACTTCACTCTATATGACAGACTCTAGGTCCATCCACCTCACTACAAATAACTCCATTTCGTTTCTTTTTATGGCTGAGTAATACTCCATTGTATATATGTGCCAAATCTTCATTATCCATTCATCTGATGATGGACACTTAGGTTGCTTCCATGTCCTGGCTATTGTAAATAGAGCTGCAATGAACATTTTGGTACATGACTCTTTTTGAATTATGGTTTTCTCAGGGTATATGCCCAGTAGTGGGATTGCTGGGTCGTGTGGTAGTTCTATTTTTAGTTTTTTAGGGAACCTCCATACTGTTCTCCATACTGGCTGTATCAATTTACATTCCCACCAACAGTGCAAGAGTGTTCCCTTTTCTACACACCCTCTCCAGCATTTATTATTTCTAGATTTTTTGATGATGGCAATCTGACCAGTGTGAAATGATATCTCATTGTAGTTTTGATTTGCATTTCTCTAATGAATAATGATGTTGAGCATTCTTTCATGTGTCTGTTGGCCATCTGTATATCTTCTTCGGAGAAATGTCTGTTTAGGTCTTCTGCCCATTTTTGGATTCGGTTGTTTGTTTTTTTGTTATTGAGCTGCATGTGCTGCTTGTAAATCTTGGAGATTAATCCTTTGTCAGTTGCTTCATTTGCAAATATTTTCTCCCATTCTGAGGGTTGCCTTTTGGTCTTGTTTATGGTTTCCTTTGCTGTGAAAAAGCTTTTTAGTTTCATTAGGTCCCATTTGTTTATTTGTGTTTTTATTTCCATTTCTCTAGGAGCTGGGTCTAAAAGGATCTTGCTGTGATTTATGTCATAGAGTGTTCTGCCTATGTTTTCCTCTAAGAGTTTGATAGTGTCTGCCCTTACACTTAGGTCTTTAATCCATTTTGAGTTTATTTTTGTGTATGGTGTCAGGGAGTGTTCTAATTTCATACTTTTACATGTACCTGTCCAGTTTTCCCAGCACCATTTCTTGAAGAAGCTGTCTTTTCTCCACTGTATATGCTTGCCTCCTTTATCAAAGATAAGGTGACCATATGTGCGTGGGTTTATCTCCGGGCTTTCTATCCTGTTCCATTGATCTATGTTTCTGTTTTTGTGCCAGTACCAAACTGTCTTGATTACTGTAGCTTTGTAATATAGTGTGAAGTCAGGAAGCCTGATTCCTCCAGCTCCATTTTTCGTTCTCAAGATTGCTTTGGCTATTCGGGGTCTTTTGTGTTTCCATACAAATTGTGAAATTTTTTGTTCTAGTTCTGTGAAAAATGCCATTGGTAGTTTGATAGGGATTGCATTTAATCTTTATATTGCTTTGGGTAGTAGAGTCATTTTCACAATGTTGATTCTTCCAATCCAAAAACATGGTATATCTCTCCATCTATTTGTGTCATCTTTAATTTCTTTCATCAGTGTCTTAGAATTTTCTGCATACAGGTCTTTTGTCTCCTTAGGTAGGTTTATTCCTAGATACTTTATTCTTTTTGTTGCAGTGGTAAACGGGAGTGTTTTCTTAATTTCACTTTCAGATTTTTCATCATTAGTGTATAGGAATGCAAGAGATTGCATGCATTAATTTTGTATCCTGCTACTTTACCAAATTCATTGATTAGCTCTAGTAGTTTTCTGGTAGCATCTTTAGGATTCTTTGTGTATAGTATCATGTCATCCGCAAACAGTGACAGCTTTACTTCTTCTCGTCCGATTTGGATTCCTTTTATTTCTTTTTCTTCTCTGATTGCTGTGGCTAACACTTCCAAAACTATGTTGAATAATATTGGTGAGAGTGGGCAACCTTGTCTTGTTCCTGATCTTAGTGGAAATGGTTTCAGTTTTTCACCACTGAGAACAATGTTGGCTGTGGGTTTGTCATATATGGCCTTTATTATGTTGAGGAAAGTTCCCTCTATGCCTACTTTCTGCAGGGCTTTTATCATAAATTGGTGTTGAATTTTGTTGAAAGCTTTCTCTGCATCTGTTGAGATGATCATATGGTTTTTCTCCATCAATTTGTTAATATGATGTATCACGTTGATTGATTTGCGTATATTGAAGAATCCTTGCATTCCTGGAATAAACCCCTCTTGATCATGGTGTATGAGCCTTTTAATGTGCTGTTGGATTCTGTCTGCTAGTATTTTGTTGAGGATTTTTGCATCTATGTTCATCAGTGATATTGGCCTGTAATTTTCTTTCTTTGTGACATCTTTGTCTGGTTTTGGTATCAGGGTGATGGTGGCCCCGTAGAATGAGTTTGGGAGTGTTCCTCCCTCTGCAATATTTTGGCAGAGTTTGAGAAGGAGAGGTGTTAGCTCTTCTCTAAATGTGTGATAGAATTCGCCTGTGAAGCCATCTGATCCTGGGCTTTTGTTTGTTGGAAGATTTTTAATCACAGTTTCAATTTCAGTGCTTGTGATTGGTCTGTTCATATTTTCTATTTCTTCCTGGTTCAGTCTTGGCAGGTTGTGCATTTCTAAGAATCTGTCCATTTCTTCCAGGTTGTCCATTTTATTGGCATAGAGTTGCTTGTAGTAATCTCTCATGATCGTTTGTATTTCTGCAGTGTCAGTGGTTACTTCTCCTTTTTCATTTCTAATTCTATTGATTTGAGTCTTCTCCCTTTTTCTCTTGATGAGTCTGGCTAATGGTTTATCAATTTTGTTTATCTTCTCAACAAACCAGCTTTTAGTTTTATTTATCTTTGGTATTGTCTCCTTCATTTCTTTTTCATTTATTTCTGATATGATCTTTATGATTTCTTTCCTTCTGCTAACTTTGGGGTTTTTTTTGTTCTTCTTTCTCTAATTGCTTTAAGTTCAAGATTAGGTTGTTTATTTGAGATGTTTCCTGTTTCTTGAGGTAGGCTTGTATTGCTAAAAACTTCCCTCTTAGAACTGCTTTTGCTGAATCCCATAGGTTTTCGGTCATCGTGTCTCCATTGTCATTGTTTCTAGGTATTTTTTGATTTCCCCTTTGATTTCTTCAGTGATCACTTCGTTATTAAGTAGAGTATTGTGTAGCCTCCATGTGTTTGTATTTTTTACAGATCTTTTCCTGTAATTGATATCTAGTCTCATAGCATTGTGGTCAGAAAAGATACTTGATACGATTTCAATTTTCTTAAATTTACCAAGGCTTGATTTGTGACCCAAGATATGATCTATCCTGGAGAATGTTCCATGAGCACTTGAGAAAAATGTGTATTCTGTTGTTTTTGTGTGGAATGTCCTAAAAATATCAATTAAGTCCATCTTGTTTAATGTATCATTTAAAGCTTGTGTTTCCTTATTTATTTTCATTTTGGATGATCTGTCCATTGGTGAAAGTGGGGTGTTAAAGTCCCCTACTATGATTGTGTTGCTGTCAATTTCCCGTTTTATGGCTGTTAGTATTTGCCTTATGTATTGAGGTGCTCCTATGTTGGGTGCATAAACATTTACAATTGTTATACCTTCTTCTTGGATTGATCCCTTGATCATTATATAGTGTCCTTCTTTGTCTCTTGTAATAGTCTTTATTTTTAAGTCTATTTTGTCTGATATGAGAATTGCTACTCCAGCTTTCTTTTGATTTCCATTTGCATGGAATATCTTTTTCCATCCCCTCACTTTCAGTCTGTATGTGTCTCTAGGTCTGAAGTGGGTCTCTTGTAGACAGCTTATATATGGGTCTTGTTTTTGTATCCATTCAGCCAGTCTGTGTCTTTTGGTGGGAGCATTTAATCCATTTACATTTAAGGTAATTATCAATATGTATGTTCCTATTCCCATTTTCTTAAATATTTTGGGTTTGTTATTGTAGGTGTTTTCCTTCTCTTGTGTTTCTTGCCTAGAGAAGTTCCTTTAGCATTTGTTGTAAAGCTGGTTTGGTGGTGCTGAACTCTCTCAGCTTTTGCTTATCTGTAAAGGTTTTAATTTCTCCTTTAAATCTGAATGAGATCCTTGCTGGGTAGAGTAACGTTGGTTGTAGGTTTTTCTCCTTCATCACTTTAAGTATATCCTGCCACTCCCTTCTGGCTTGCAGAGTTTCTGCTGAAAGATCAGCTGTTAACCTTATGGGAATTCCCTTGTGTGTTATTTGTTGTTTTTCCCTTGCTGCTTTTAATATGTTTTCTTTATATTTAATTTTTGATAGTTTGATTAATATGTGTCTTGGCATGTTTCTCCTTGGATTTATCCTGTATGGGACGCTCTGTGCTTCCAGGACTTGATTAACTATTTCCTTTCCCATATTAGGGAAGTTTACAACTATAATCTCTTCAAATATTTTCTCAGTCCCTTTCTTTTTCTCTTCTTCTTCTGGGACCCCCATAATTTGAATGTTGGTGCGTTTAATGTTGTCCCAGAGGTCTCTGAGACTGTCCTCAGTTCTTTTCATTCTTTTTTCTTTATTCTGCTCTGCAGTAGTTATTTCCACTATTTTATCTTCCAGGTCACTTATCCATTCTTCTGCCTCAGTTATTCTGCTATTGATCCCGTCTAGAGTGTTTTTAATTTCATTTATTTTGTTTTTCATTGTTGCTTTCTTCCTCTTTAGTTCTTCTACATCCTTGTTAAATGTTTCTTGCATTTTGTCTATTCTATTTCCAAGATTTTGGATCATCTTTACTATCATTATTCTGAATTCTTTTTCAGGTAGACTGCCTATTTCCTCTTCATTTGTTAGGTCTGGTGTGTTTTGACCCTGCTCCTTCATCTGCTGTGTGTTTTTTTGTCATCTCATTTTGCTTATCTTACTGTGTTTGGGGTCTCCTTTTCACAGGCTGCAGGTTCGTAGTTCCCGTTGTATTGGGTATCTGTCCCCAGTGGCTAAGGTTCATTCAGTGGGTTGTGTAGGCTTCCTGTTGGAGGGGATTAGTGCCTGTGTTCTGGTGAATGAGGCTGTATCTTGTCTTTCTGTTGGGCACGTCCACGTCTGGTGGTGCGTTTTGGGGTGTCTGTGGCCTTATTATGATTTTAGGCAGCCTCTGTGCTAATGGGTGGGGCTGTGTTCCTGTCTTGCTAGTTGTTTGGCATAGGGTGTCCAGCACTGTAGCTTGCTGGTCGTTGAGTGAATCTGGGTCTTGATGTTGAGATGGAGATCTCTGAGAGATTTTCACCATTTGGTATAACGTGGAGCTGGGAGGTCTCTTGTGGACCAGTGTCCTGAAGTTGGCTCTCCCACCTCAGAGGCACAGCCCTGATGCCTGGCTGGAGAACCAAGAGCCTTTCATCCACACGGCCCAGAATAAAAGGGAGAAAAAATAGAAAGAAAGAAAGAAAGAAAGAAGATAAAATAAAATAAAATAAATCTATTTTAAGAAAAAATTAGAAAAAAAATTATTAAGAAAAAATTTATTAAGAAAAGAATTTTTTTTAATTTTTAAAAGTAAATTTATTAATTTTTTATAATAAAAAAGAAGAAAAAAATTAGAAAAAAATTTATCAAGAAAAATTTTTTTAAATTTTTTAAAATAAAAAATATGAAAAAACTTAAGGAAAAATTTTTTTAATGTTTAAAAATAGAAAATAAGGAAAAAATTATTAAGAAAACATTTATTAAGAAAAAAATTTTTTTAAGGAAAAAAAAAAAACGGACGGACCGAACCCTAGGACAAATGGTGAAAGCAAAGCTATACAGAGAAAATATCACCCAGAGGCATACACATATACACTCACAAAAAAAGGAAAAGGGGAAAAATTAATATGTCCTGCTCCCAAAGTCCACCTCCTGAATTTGGGATGATTCGTTGTCTATTCAGGTATTCAACAGATGCAGGTACATCAAGTTGTTTGTGGAGCTTTAATCCGCTGCTTCTGAGGCTGCTGGGAGAAATTTCCCTTTCTCTTCTTTGTTCGTACAGCTCCTGGGGTTCAGCTTTGGATTTGGATCCGCCTCTGCGTGTAGGATGCTTGAGGGCGTCTGTTCTTCGCTCACACAGGACGGGGTTAAAGGAGCAGCTGCTTCGGGGGCTCTGGCTCACTCAGGCGGGGGGAGGGAGGGGTACGGAGGAGGCGGGGCAAGCCTGCGGCGGCAGAGGCCGGCGTGAGGTTGCACCAGCCCGAGGCGTGCCGTGCGTTCTCCCGGGGAAGTTGTCCCCGGATCACGGGAGCCTGGCAGTGGCGGGCTGCACAGGCTCCCGGGAGGGGAGGTGTGGAGAGTGACCTGTGCTCGCACACAGGCTTCTTGGTGGCTGCAGCAGCAGCCTTAGCGTCTCATGCCCGTCTCTGGGGTCCGCGCCGAGAGCCGCGGCTCGCGCCCGTCTCTGGAGCTCGTTTAGGCAGCGCTCTGAATCCCCTCTCCTCGCGCACCAGGAAACAAAGAGGGAAGAAAAAGTCTCTTGCCTCTTAGGCAGCTCCAGGCTTTTTCCCAGACTCCCTCCCGGCTAGCTGTGTTGCACTAACCCCTTCAGGCTGTGTTCACGCTGCAAAACCCAGTCCTCTCCCTGCGATCCGACCTCCGAAGCCCGAGCCTCAGCTCCCAGCCCCGCCCGCCCCGGCGGGTGAGCAGACAAGCCTCTTTCAGGTTGCTGAGTGCTGGTCGGCACCGCTCCTCTGTGCGGGAATCTCTCCGCTTTGCCCTCCGCACCCCTGTTGCTGCGCTCTCCTCCGTGGCTCCGAAGCTTCCCCCCTCTGCCACCCGCAGTCTCCGCCTGCGAAGGGGCTCCTAGTGTGTGGAAACCTTTCCTCCTTCACAGCTCCCTCCCACTGGTGCAGGTCCCATCCCTATTCTTTTGTCTCTGTTATTTCTTTTTTCTTTTGCCCTACCCAAGTACATGGGGAGTTTCTTGCCGTTTGGGAGGTCTGACGTCTTCTGCCAGCATTCAGTGGGTGTTCTGTAGGAGCAGTTCCACGTGTAGATGTATTTCTGATGTATCTGTGGGAAGGAAGGTGATCTCCGCGTCTTACTCTTCCGCCATCTTGCCCAGACCTCTGAACTTTCTTGTTAGTTGTAATAGTTCTCTAGGTAAATGATCATACTGTCTGCAAATAGTGACATTTTTAATTCTTCTCAAGGTAAGTATACCTCGTCAGTATTTCTGGTGTAGTGCTAGACAGTAATGAAAGAGTGGGCTTTCTTTTGTTATATTTATTGTTGCTTTATGTTTTGTTTTATTTTTCACTTGTTTCTTTTTTTAACTCAAAGCAAAAACACATGAAGTTTCTCTAATACCATTTAAAATTTTTGTTATATTAATAAAACATTTTTGTAGTAGTTTTAGGATCACAGCAAACTGAGTAGAAAGAACAGAGATTTCCTATGTACCCTGTCTCCACTACATACAACATCCTCCACCAGCAACATCCCACATCAGAGTGTACAGTGGTATAAACCATGAACCACCCACAGTCCATAGTTTTCCTTAGGGTTTACTCTTGGTGTCGCACATTCTATGGGCTTTGAGAAATGCATAATGACATGTGTCTGCCATTATAGTATCATACAGAATACTTTTACAGCCCAGAATTCCCCTGTGCTCTGCCAATTCATCCCTCCCTTCCCCCAACCTCTGGCAATCACTGATATTTTTACTGTCTACCTAGTATCACCTTTCCAGAATGTCATATTGTTGGAGTCATAAAATATGTAACCTTTTCAGATTGACTTCTTTTTTTTAGCATTGATAATATTCCCTTGTCTGGATGTAACATAGTTTGTTTATCCATTCACCTACTGAATGACACCTTAGTTACTTCCCAGTTTTGGCAATGATGAATAAAGCTTCCATAGATATCTAGGTGCCTTTTTTTGCATGGACATAAATTTTCAGCTCCTTTGGCTAAATGCAGATCTTCCTTGACTTACAGTTGGGTTACATTCTAATAAACCCATCATAAATTGACAATATGGAAAGTTGAAATGCATTTAATACACCGAACCTATGGACATCATAGCTTAGCTAGCCTACCTTAAACATGCATAGAACACTTACATTAGCCTATAGTTGGGCAAAATAATCTAACAGAAAGCCTATTTTTAAATAAAGTATTGAATAGCTCATGTAATTTATTGAATACTGTACTGAAAGTGAAAAATAAAATGATTGTCAGTGTCTTGGTTGTTTGCCCTCCTGATCATGTGGCTGATGGGAGCTGCAGCTCATTACTGCTGCCCAGCATCGTGAGAGAGTATTATACTGAATATCGCTAGCCCAGGAAAGGATCAAAAGTCAAAATTGAAAGTATGGTTTCTACTGAATGTCTATCACTTTTGCACCATTGTAAAGCACAAAAATATTAAGTTGAACCATATTAAGGAACACAAGTGCTGGGTATTATAGTAGGAGAATGTTTAATTTTGAAAAAAAACTGTCAAACTGTTTTCTAAGTGCCTATTCTGTTTTCCATTCCTGTTAGCAGTGAATGAGAGTTTCTGTTGCTCCACATCCTTGCCAGTGTGTGGTGATGTGTTGTTGTCAGTGTTCTGGATTTTGGCCAATCTAAGTGGTGTGTAGTGATATCTAGTTGTTTTAATTTGAAGTTTCTTATGGCATAAGATGTTGAACATCTTTTCATACACTTATTTGTCATCTGTATATCTTCTTTGGTGAGATATCTTTTCTTTTGCCCACTTTTTAATTGGGCAGTTTCTCTTATTGATGAGTTATAAGAATTCTTTGTATATTTTGGACAATAGTGCTTTATCTGATAGGTCTCTTGCAAATATTTTCTCCAAGTCTGTGTGACTTGTCATCTTATTCTCTTGACATTGTCTTTTGTAGAGCATAAGTTCAAATTTTAATGAAGTACAGCTTGTCTATTATTTCTTAAATGTATCATGCCTATCTAAAATGTCACCATACTCAAAGTCATCTAGGTATTCTCCTATGATATCTTTTAGAAATCTTATAGTTTTACATTTTACATTTAAGTCTATGATCATTTTGAGTTAATTTTAATGAATGGTATAAGCTTTGTCTAAATTCTTTTTTTTTTAACGTGGATATCTACTTGTTCCAGTACCATATGTTGAAAGGGCTATTTTGCTCCATTGTATTGCCTTTACTCCTTTGTCAATGATCACTTGACTATATTTATGTGGGTGTATTTATGAGCTCTGTTCCATTGATCTGTTTGTCTAATCTTTTGCCAATACCATACTGTCTTGATTACTGTAGCTTTATAGTAAATCTTGAAAATGGGTAACGTCAGTCCTGTGACTTTGTTCTTCTCCTTTAATATTAAATGGGCTATTGTGGGCCTTTTGTCTTTCCATATAAACTATAGATCCATTACCATTTATATATGTTTTATTTACCATGTTAAGATAGTTATTTTTTTCTGCATTTGTTGAGTTTAAAACCACTTGTAAATATTGAACTTTAACAAATGTTATTTTTTTTTAATTTTTTTTACTTATTTTTATTATTTATTTATTTTTTTGGCTGTGTTGGGTCTTCGTTTCTGTGCGAGGGCTTTCTCTAGTTGTGGCAAGCAGGGGCCACTCTTCATTGTGGTGCGCGGGCCTCTCACTATCGTGGCCTCTCTTGTTGCGGAGCACAGGCTCCAGACGCGCAGGCTCAGTAGTTGTGGCTCACGGGCCTAGTTGCTCTGCGGCATGTGGGATCTTCCCAGACCAGGGCTCGAACTCGTGTCCCCTGCATTAGCAGGCAGATTCTCAACCACTGCGCCACCAGGGAAGCCCAGCAAATGTTATTACTTCATTGATTGAGGTAATCTTCCTTATATTATTTATGTGATGAGTTACATTAACATATCAATAGTTCCCCTTATTTAGCTATTGAACTGTGTAAGCACTATGAAATGAAGTCAGTTCTCACTTTGTGTGGTTCAGAGTTGTACAAGTTATAGTTTTCACAGTTTAGTTAAATAACACCAGTCCTCCAAAAACATGGTCTAAATTTCATTTACCATGGTGTACATTAACTGCGAGTTGTTGCATAAAGTTCAAATTTCTTTGTTAGCACTTCAGCCCACAAATCTCTATATAAATAACAGATGTACATCTGATCAGTGACCAATCATTTCATTTCTTTCAGAGTCTGTTGGTAATTGGTGATTAATCACTGTGCATCTATTACTCAGTTTTCACATATAGAGAACAAAGCATGCATTTGTGTTGCTTTCTTGCTCCCAGTGATAAACTTACCTGACATTTTACAAAACTGGATGATCAAAAGAGAATTGGCCAACAAAGGTAAAAATGCAGCCAGAAGAAGGGTGAGGGGAAGAGGAGGAGGAGAAGGGGAAGGGGGAGGAGCGAGGGGTGAAGAAGAAACGTGGTGATGCTGAAAGTGAAATACAAATAGAACGTAGATGAAGTTGTACAAGAAATAGCTGACCTTGGACATGTTGGCACTGCCACCAATGGAAAGACTCTGGATTTGCAGCCAGAAGAAATTAATGAAGGTGAACTAATTGACATAAATGAGGAAAGTAGTTGTGATAAAAAGGATAAAGATATCCTAGGGGAAGTGACATCAGCAATTAACTTCACGTTAAAGAAACTCAGGGAGATATTTCATGACATTTGAAAGCTCAAAGAATAAAATGGTGGAAACCAATCCAAACTTTTGAAAAGGAGTATGAAAATTCTTTAAGGCTTTGAGGAGATAGTTCTCTGGTATTGTGAATTATATGATAATAAGAGGAAGTCAAGCACTGTTCAAAATATTCTTAATAAACATTTTAAAAAGAAATACAACTAATTCTCAATTTTTCTAATGTTTTAAATTACAGTGTGCTAAATAGGTTTAGAGTTACTATTGTTTTTCATTTCCTTATGCATTTATAACCAAATATAAGAAAGATTTTAGTGTTTAAAAAAAATTTAAAGATCACAGAGCAAAATGAAGACTGCCTGTACTTCTGTTCCCTAATTTAGGCTTCTCTTTAGAAGATTTGGGTGAAGAAGGATGGTACAAATATTTTATTGCTATTTAAGTAGGAATCATAACTCATACCTCACTTTTCTTTATAGAGTAATTAAGTTTACTACAGAAACAAGATTACAAACATTTCTTTTAGGTTTGTATAGACTGAATTGGTTTCTCATGGTCATTCAACACTTAATTAGTGTGTTATGGACCTTCATAAACTATTTTAATAAGAGTTATATTTTTCTTTGATTGAGAATGAAGCATTGTTATCAAGAATGTTTTAGGTGATTTTAAAATGAAAATAATCTCTTTTATATAGGTTTTTTGACATCGTATGATCGCTGCACTTTATTTTACATTAAGTAATTGAATAAAATCTCATGAAAAACTAAGGAACTAATTGGTGGCCAGGTCTCAGTGCTCATGTACATTGGTTATTTATCCAGGTAGGACAGATCCACACAGCGAAATTCACAAGAGCCGTGTACTATTTAAAAAAATAATAATTACACACATAAATATAGAATAGAGCAATTTAAAATTTTATTCTTTTTAGTTATGCTAATTAGATTTTGTAATTATATGTGTAAAATCTTATTTAGTTGATTAGGTTTTATTCTTACTACAATTAGTTTACCTTCATTCTTGGCTTCTAATTGAAAGCATGAGGATGAAGTAAGATTTGTGTAATACAGGCAGCCCTTCCGAAAATACAGCATAAGCAATAAAAATATGTGTGTCTGATCTATCAACTTGATTTAATTTAATTGGTAATATATTAGAAACACATTATTCAGAGAGAAAGAGATGAATCTATATCTTCACCTGTAGTAAGTTATATTACAAATCATGTATAAGACAGACAAAAAAGAAACAGTATAGGTGCATTTTGTTCCATGAATAAGATAGAATACATAAAATATTCAAAGCGATATACTAGAAAACTATCCTGAAATAAATATGAATATTTGTATTAATAAGCTATTCTATGTCTAAGAAAAATAGATGCAGATTCACTAATATAAATAAATATCTTAATGAAATTGATTGTAAACTAAAGAGAGAATTCCATAGAAACCCAAGGAATAATCACAATTGGAATAAAAACAGGTGACTTATGATTAGATACTGTTTAGGTTCATAGTACACCATAGCAACATTTAATGCTATATAATACTATAGCTTTGTCTATAACATTCTCAGCAAAAGTATGTTCTAGGAAGCTTATACTTTTCAAACTTTTCTTCAAACATAAAGGCCACAGAAGATATTTTCAAATGTAAGAATTTAGGGTATATAATTCCTATGAAGTTTTTTTCAAAAATACTACAAATGATAAATTTGGCACCAACTTACAAAGCAGTAGAAGTATAGTGATAAAATAACTGACAATGCATCAATTTAATTGAAGAACTAAACTTGTGGAAAATATGGCTTCTAAACAGAACTTTTATGCTCTAAACTATGAAGACAGTGTTGTGCTAATAACTGCAAGAGTCAGGAATAAGAGAATATGGGAGATTGTGTAATATTGATTTCCCTATATTTCAAAACAGAAGACCAAAAATATAGTTGTTAAATATGATCAATCATGTAATATATTTAAGAGTACCTAAGATTTAAAGGCAACAGTAAAAAAAAACGAATATTAATATAACCAACCCAAATTAAGTGTTGGCAGTGATAGCAGTGGGAATGATCATAAGAAAAGACACAATTTTTATATTGTTCCTGATATGCAAAATTTGTAAACAGAGAATAAATGGATACCTGGTTACAAAAGTAACCAATACTGTTGTCTATAGTAACTGAACTAGTTTACATTCCCACCAACAGTACACAGGGGTTCCATTTTCCCCATATCTTTGTCAACACTGGTTAGCTCTTGTCTTCTTGATGATAGGCATTCTTACAGGTAGGAGATATCTCATTGTGGTTTTGATTTTCATTTCCCTGAGTATTAGTGATGTTGAACATCTTCTTCTGTACCTTTTGGTCATTTGGATGTCTTCTCTGGAAAAATATGTATTTATTTCCTCTACCCATTTTTTAATTGTATTGGTTGTGGTTTTTGTTACTGAGTTGCATGAGCTTTTTATAAATATTTATAGAGTAAATTTTTTTATTATATATTTTATAGACCCCTTAGTGTTAGTGTATAGAAATGCAACTGAATTCTGTGTATTGATTTTATAGCCTGCAACTTTACTGAATGCATTGATTAAATCCAATAGTTTTTTACTTGTGTCTTTGGGATTCTTAATATATAAGATCTATTACCATCAAACAGCAACAATTTTACTTCTTTCTTTCCAGTTTGGAATCCTTTTATTCTTTTGTCTTGCCTAATTGTTCTAGCTAGGACTTCCAGTACTATGTTGAACAAGAGTAGTGAGAGTAGGCACCCTTGTATTGTTCCTGATGTTAAAGGAAAAGCTTTGTTTATCTCTGAGTATAAGGTTAACTGTGGGTTTGTTGTATACACCTCTTATTATGTTGAGGTATGCTTTTCATACACTTAATCTATTGAGAGTTTTTATCATTAAGGGGTGTTGTATTTTTGTCAAATTCCTTTTCTTTGTATGTTGAGATGATCAAAATTTTTATCTTTCATTCTAGTAATGTGGTGTATCACATTTATTGATTTGCATAACCAACCATCCTTGTATCCCAGAGAAAAATCCCACTTGATCATAGTGTAATATATCAGTTTGCTAATATTTTGTTGAGAATTTTTTCATTTATATTTATCAGGGATATTGATCTATAGTTTTCTTGTAATGTCCTTATCTGAATTTGGTATCAGGGAAATGCTGGCCTTTAGAATGAGTGTGGAATTCTTGCCTCTTCAGGTTTTTGAAAGAGTTTGGGAGAAATTGACATTAATTCTTCTTTAAACGTCTGGTAGTATTTGCCCACGAAGCCATCTGATCCTGGGTTTTTTCTCTGTTGGAAGGTTTTTGATTATTGATTCAATTTCCTCCCTCATTACTGATTTCTTTAGACTTGCTATTTCTTCCTAGTTCAGTCTCAGTAGGTTGTGTGATTCTGGGAAATTATCCATTTCTTCTAGGTTATCTAATTTGTTGGCATATAATTATTCATAGTAGTCTCTTATGATACTACGTATTTCTGTAGTGTCAGTTACTATTTCTCCTCTTTCACTTCTGACTTTGTCTTTTTTTTTATTTCTTAACCTTGCTAAAAGTTTGTCAATTTTGTTTATCTTTTCAAAAAAACAAAAACAGCTTTTGGTTTCCTTGATCTTTTCTATTGCTTTTCTGCTGTCTATTGCATTTATTTCCACTTTGATCTTTATTATTTCCTCCCTTCTGCTAACTTTGGGCTTAATTTGTTCTTTTTCTAGTTCCTTCAGATATAAAATTAAGTTGTTTGTGATTTACTTTCTTAATATATGCATTTATTGCTATAAATTTTCCTCTCAAAACCACTTTTGCAGTGTCCCATAGGTTTTGGTAAGTTGTTTTTCATTTTCTTTGTTTCAAAATACTCTTTAATTTCCCTTTTGATTTCTTCTTTGATTCCTTGATTGTTCCAGAGTCTGCTGTTTATTTTTCACACACTTGTAGATTTTCCAGCTTTCCTCATGTTGTTTTCTAGTTTCATACCATTGTGGACAGAAAAGATACTTGGTATGATTTCAGTCTTCTTAAATTTGCTAAGATTTGTTTTTTGACATATCATACGATCTATCCTTGAGAATGCTCTGTGTGCAGCTAAGAAAGTATTCTGCTGCTGTTGGATAAAATGTCCTAGAGATGTCTATTAGCTCCATTTGGCCTAAGGTCTGGTTCAAGTTGATTTTTTTCCTGATTTTCTGTCCGAATGATCTATTAATTGTTAAAAGAGGGGTACTGAAATCCCCTTCCATTATTGTATTGTTGTCTATTTCTCCCTTTATGTCTGTTAGTATTTGCTTAATATATTTAGGTGTTCCAATGTTGAGTGCTTATATATTTATGATTGTTATATCTTCTTGATTGATTGTTCCCTTTACCATTATATAATTAACTTCCTTGTCTCTTGTTACTGTTCTTGGCTAAAATCTATTTTGTCTGATATAAGTATAGCAATCCCTGCTTTCTTTTGGTTTCCACTTGTGTGGAGTATCTTTTTCCATCCCTTTATTTTGAGTCAATGCATGTCCTTAAATCTGAAATTGGTCTCTATATCCAGAATAGGCAGGATATACTAGGATTTATTTTTTTTATCCATCCTCAAAAGACTCTGTACTTTTTGATTCATGATTTCAATCTGTTTACATTTAGACTACTTATTGGTATATAAGGGCATACTAATAACATCTTAATTGCTTTCTGGTTGTTTTGTATTTTCATTGTTTCTTTTTCTGTCTCTGTATGCTTTCATTAATTGGTTATTTTCCATGGTGGTATATTCTGTTTCTCCTTTCCTTGTCTTTAATGGATCTACTCTAAGTTTTTGCTTTGTGATTACCTTGTGATTCACATAAAACATCTGTTATTTATGTCACAATTTACCTCTTTTTATGTTGTATATTCATTAACAATTTATAGTCACTATAATTATTTTTACTATTATTTTCCTTTAACTTCTATATTATAATTGAGTGGTTAACACACTATCCTAATACAGAGGTACAGTTTTCTAAGACTGACTATATATTTTCCACCTTTACCAGTGTGTTGTTACTTTAATATATTTTCATGAAGCTGAGTAGTGTCTTTAATTTCACCCTGAAGAACTCCTTTCAGCATTTCTTGCAAGGCAGGTCTAGTGTGGTGAATTCCCTCAGTTTGTGTTTGTCTGGGAAAGCCTGTATTTCTCTTCATATCCAAAGGATAACTTGCCAGATAAAGTATTCTTTGCTGACAATTTTTATCTTTCAACATTTTGAATGTCATTCCATTCTCTCTGGCCTATAGAATAGGGTACGTTATTTTTTCCCCTGCCTGCCTTTCAGATTCTTTGTCATTAATTGTTTACAGTTTCATTATAATGTGTCTTGGAGAAGATATTGTTCCATTGAGATAGTAGGGAATTGTATTAGCCAGTGGACTTCTATGTCCAGATTTTTACCCAGGCTTGGGAAGTTCTCACTTTTATTTCTTTAAATAACCTCTCTGTTACCTCTCCCTCTCTCCTTTTGGAATCCTATTTATTCTGATACTTGCCTTTTTGATAGTATCCAATAGTTCTTATGGGGTTTTTTCATTCTTTTTAAATCTTAGTTCTCTCTCTTTTCTGTTATTTCTATATTCCTATCCTCCAAGTCATTTGTGCTTTCCTCCATCAGGTCTGCCATGCTTCATATGCTTTCTTTTGCATACTTCATCTCATTCCTTGAATTCTTCACTTCTAGAATTTCTGTTTTTGTTTTTAAATAATTTCAATCTCTTTGGTAAATATATCCCTCTATTCATAAATTTTATTACTGATTTCACTGAATTATCTTTCTGAGTTTTCTTGTAGTTGATTGAGTTTCTTCATAACAGCTACTTTGAATTCTTTATTAGTCAGATCACAATATTCCAGGTCTTTGAGCTCAGCTGCTAGAGAATTATCATTTTCTTTTTGTGATACATTATTTCTTTGATTTTTCATATTGCTTTTAGTTATACATTTCTGCTTTTGCATTTGACATAACAGGCACCTCCTTAACTTAGATTTTATGCTTTCTCTGGTTCTTACAGTTCACCATCCTGGCTATTAGAAAGCTCTCATTGGTTTTCTGGAAGGTGGTGCTATAGCTTAAGTTTGTGGTTTCTCCCTTGCCCACAGATCGCTGCCTTTCTGAGCATGCTGTCTGTGCACAAGGGGCCAGCAGCCCAGTGGGAGAGATATGGATCTAGCACTCAGTGTGGTGGAGATACATGAAAACCCAGTCAGGAAATCCCTATGGGTGGCACTTCCAGAAGCTCATGGGTGGACTTTCTACTGAGTACAGTGTCTTCAAGGCTATTTGAAATTCTCATCTGCCTCTTTCCCTATGTCTTTCCTCCCACAAGTCTTAGAGTTCCTACCTTAGTACTCCAGGTACTGGTGGAGAGAAGTGGGTTTCTCCAGCCACATCCTGCCCACTTAGGGTAGTCAAGCCCTCCCTCAATGCCATCTTATTTCCTGGTGGAAAAATCATCTTTGCCAGATAAATCAGGCCAGTCATCCCCTCCTTGGGGGTGGGGCAGCATGGGAAATTTTCTCTTATCTCTTCAACCAAGCTTGTATTTTTCTTTCTTTCTTCTTTCCTTCCTCTCTTCCTTTTTTTTTTTTTTTTTTTTTTTGCTTCAGTGCTGTGTATGAGCCTTCCTTCAGAAGGACTGGGCTTCTGCAAGTTCTCTCTCAAAGGTGAGTGCTTCCTGATTCAGTACTAATCTGATTCTTGCCTGACAGCAGTGAGGAGAGTCCAGGCAGTCTTGCTGGCTCCACTGGCTTTACAGCCCATATGGAAATTTGTCTATCTCCTGCCTGCTGACCAGTAGGTGAGATTTCTTCTGAGTCCCTTGGAGCAAGGTGCAAAGTCCAAAACCCCCCACAGAAGCTCTCTTGTTTGTGTATGAATGTCTAATTTGTTGATTAAAAAGGGGGATAAAAAGGAGAAATGTCTTATGACCTCATGTTGCTGATGTCACTCCAAACCGTTCTTTTAAATAATTAGGCTGGATGGTTACCAGGGACTAGAAAATAAAATTGGTAATTTCAGCACAAAACTGGAAACAATAAAAAGAAACAAAGCAAATTCTGGGATTGAAAATATAATAATGGATATTAAGAATCAAATGTATGGATTTAATAGCAAATTAGACAAAACTTAAAACAGAATTATTAAGCTAAAAAACAGGACAGGAAAATAATACCAGCATGGATAATGAGAAATAAAAAGATAAATATACAGTAAATGAGAAATAAAGCAAAGGGCTTTATGAGTCACAGAGGATGAGGTAGAAACTTCTAACATGTGAGTATAATTTGAAACTCAAGAGAGCCAAGACACTCTTGAAGAGAGAGTTAAGAGGATTTAACTTGTCAGGAAACAAGATGTGTTATAAAGCTACAGTAATTAAAGGAATGTATGGCATTGGTGCAAAGATTGACTGATATATCAATAGAATGGAGTAGAGTTCATAAGCATTCATGTATAGACATTTGAATGACCAAAATGGCATAATAGATATTTTTAAAATGACTTTTAAAAATAGACTTTTAAAAAATGAAATTGAGTCACCTAGGTATATTCAACACATATTTTTAAATGTATTATGAATTTAAAATATCTCAGCCATATATAAAAATCAAATCTGGGTGAATTGTGAATCTAAATATAAAAGACTAAATCACAAAGCTTTTGAAAGATAAAAGAACAGTATCTTCCTGATACCTAGTTAGGAAATTCTTAAATAGGATATCCCCCAAGAAAACTAATCAAGAAGGAAAGAACCAATATTTAGGACTCCATTAAAATAAGAACTTTTGTTCATCAATAGACACTATTTAGAGAATGAAAAGACAAGATGTAGTTAGTCATATGATATTTGTAATATACAAATATAACCAACAAAGGGATACTATCCATTCATTAAGGAACCCCCAGGCAACACCAAGTAGTGGAGAAGCTATAGGGAAACTGAAACTCTCACATACTGCTGATGTAATGTACAACCACTTTGGAACACAAATGAACATATGCACTCCTCGTGAGACAGAAACTGTACTCCTAGGTGATACCCAAAAGAAATGGATGAACATTTGTACCAAAGTACATGTACAAGAATATTCATAGCAACATTGTAATAGCTGTAAATTGAAATAACCAAAACATCAACAGAAAAATGGGCTATTTGTAAGATAAAATACCTTAGAATAATATACATGCACAAACTGCTGCTACAGGCAGCAACATGGATCTTTCAACTTGTTGCATTAAAGGAACATGATACAATAGAATACATGGTATTTGATTTTATTTGTATAAAGTTTAAATACAGACAGGACTAATCTGTGGTTTTTGAGATCGGTGTAGTGATCACCATTGGAGTGGAAGGATAGGATAGTGATTGTGTTCTCGGGGAGGCAAGGTTCTTGTCCCATCACAGAAAGAATTCAGAAACAAGACATGGAGATCAAGAAAGTAAAGTGAGGATTTATTTAAGCAAGAATATGCTCTCAGAGAGAGAGCGGGCAGACAGGTGAATAGCTAGCTGCCCTGGGTTTCTTTGGCAAGCAAGTTATGAGGGGCATACAAATGAAGGGGTGGAATATTATTTGGGGAAGAAGGGGTTTGGGGGTCATATCCCCTGATTTTCATCCCAGCTCCATTTTCCCGACGGGAGGAGGGATTTTTGTCCTTATTTAGCTTAGATCAGAAGTGTCATGGCATCAGTGCATGATGGGTACTTCTTACCTGCAAGACTATTTTATTGTAATGAGAGTATAATGAGCAACAGGTTACATTTGGACACAGAAGATTCTGGCCTTTCCCCACCTTTCTTTGTCTACCTCCAGGACACTTGCCCCAAAATGTGTGGTTTCCTGTCAGTCTGAAGGTTCCTGCTTTTCTTTATCTGCCCATGGACCCCCACTGTTTACAAAATGCGTGGTTTCCTGCCACCTGGCCCATGACCCCTTTCTCTGCTCATATCTAGCTACCTGCCTGCTGTAACAGTTGAAAAGGAGCACGATTAGGGAATAGAGTTCTCAGGTGCTAGAAAGATCTATTTCTTGTTGTAAGTGATGGTTGCATGGGTTTGTTCATTTTGGAATAATTCATGGGACTGGAGACTTATGCTTTGTGCATTGTTCTGTATGTTTTTATTTCAAAAATAGTCAAAATAAATCAAAATGTGAACTTAGTAGAAAAATAGGGAATGTATTTCTTATATTTAAGTAAGAAAGGCTGTTCTAAGTAATAGTCATAAAGAAGAAAACAATATGTTTGGCTACATGAACATTAAATTTTTATAAAGTTAAAATGCAAACCATTTATATGAAAATATGCAAAACATATGCAACACATATGACACATGACTGATTTTCTTAGCACTGTATGATATAAATTAATACAACCTGGAAAAGGTTGTACCTTTTCACAAATATTCAGATTTTCATAAAACGTCAGATATTCACAATAATTGAGAAATTTGTCAAAGCAGTTAATTTCATCTCATTTTTCAGATAAGGAAATAAGATTCGAAGATGTTTAAGGACTTTTCAGGGTTATAGAGACAGTAAGTGGCAAAGCTGAGTTTCAAATCCCTATCTTCAAATTATACATCACACCCATCTTTCTTGAATTGCAGTGTGAGTTGAATGATTTGGGGATCTTGTTACAACTCAGATTCCAATTTACCTGGGCCGGAGTGGGGTCTGCGAGTGTGCATTTCCTATGAGCTCCCAGATACTGCTGCTGCCACCTCATGAACCACACTTAGAGTAGCAAGATCGTTCAACATGCCACCTGTGTGTTACCCATGGTGTGCCACGAACTTGGCTAGGACAGTTAGAAGTACAAAGAAAAATAATGCACTGATTTTGTTCTTATAGAGCTTAAAGCCTTATAGGAAATTTTTAAAGTAACAATAAGGAACTGTGACAAGATTCATTATTCTGCTGAAAACACTAAATACATGAGTCCCCCCAAATAACACATTTTTTGGTAATATCAGAAGTTCAGAAATAACAGAAATAAAACCAGTGATCACCAAAGTAGTAACTGCTAAAAGTTCATTGTGCACACATCACAAAGACAGTTTGTGAACTGGGAACACTCAGACCAAAACATGGAATGAGGCTCAAGGTATACTGTTATAAAGCAGCTTATATGGTGAGAAAGCAGTGACTTTTTTTTTTTTTTTTTTAAGATTTTTTGGACATGGACCAGTTTAAAGTCTTTATTGAATTTGTTACAATATTGCTTCTGCTTTATGTTTTGGTTTTTTGGCCGCGAGGCACATGGGATCTTAGCTCCCTGACCAGAGATCAAACCCACACCCGCTGCATTGGAAGATGAAGTCTTAACCACTGGACTGCCAGGGAAGTCCCAGCAGTGACTGTTTTTTCATCACAGTGATTGGTTATATTATAGGAACATTTTCTTAAATGATAGGGAGTTGGTCAGTGGTTACCCCATATCAACCTTGGGAAATAGTTTTAAGTTTTGTTTATGATTTTCAGAGGCATACGCAAGAAATGACCCAAGTCAAGTTAACCTTGCAAAATAAGCTAAATTTAAGCTCTGTTTGCATGACTAAACTGTTTTTGTCTGCTCAGGGACTCAAGGCTGGTCTCTGTGATTCTAACAGTAGCAAGGCTAAGACCTTAGCAGCTTTGCCTTGGATACTTCAGAATACCATCATAATAAGCTCATCGGATACAAATAGGAAATATATACATATAACTGTGACCATCTGTGTGTGCATGTTTATGTATTTAAAACTCTTGTTGGTAACTGTCTTCACTGTGGCATGATGCCACTTTGATCATTGATATGTTTAAGGCTTTTAGTTCTTACTAAACAGTGCAATCGGCTACCTTATAAGATATGACTGATTTGCATAAGTTTATCATCTGTTTAGGACTCAACCTCGTTTTCAAATGTTTGAACAAGCTCATATTATAATAAGTAAACATTAAAAAAATTAATCTGCCGGTAATAGATTTTCCCAAATAAACACATTTCAGCTATAATCACAGGATATTATGGTTATTCTGCCATTTCTGTCATCTGAATTTTAGTCTAATTTTGTGAAGCTCATTACTGAAAAGTGGATGGTTCACTGATTTGCACTCTCAAGAATTTTCTTAAATTAGGGGATATCTCGCATCCTGTGTGTATAATGATATCTAGTTATAAACTGATTTAAGCAGCCTAACATTTTAATTAGTAAAAAAGCCTTTAGTCGTTCTCATAAAACCATACAAACTACTTATTATTATAATTTTTATTAATAACAGCAGATATAGCTAATTTTTTGCACTCCACAAATAATTTGGGAAATATCTGTAGAAAGGAAATGAAAACTGTGAATATATCAACTAAGTGATGAAACTATTTCCAGCATAGGATAAAAGATGAGAAGTATTACTCAGAAGGTATTTAGAAATATAACTTTGTGGAGAACATGATTCATTTTATCAATATCACAGGTGATAAGACAGTGCCAGCATCTTTTTAAAAGTTTTAACTAAGAATTATAAAGAAATTGCCTGCATTAAATATAATTGGAAGTTCACAATCTTTGGAAAGTATTTAAAACATGGCAGACACTTTAGATGAGGAAATGGAGGAAGTTCAAGGTTCAACACAAACCTGTGAAACTATGTGTCAGTTAGTAAATGACATAGTTAAATCTTGAAACTTAATAAACCAGATGAATGTAAACCAGAAGGTAACTTTCTGAGAGAGTACTTTAACTATGCTCACCATAGAAATAATACAGAATTTCCATGGGTTATGGTACATTTTGTCAACTGAATGTATCACAAAATATGGGAAGTTCAATGTAGGGCTGTAATAATCACATGACAATGATTTTTAATAAAGCCAGCATAAAAGATAGAATGTGGTCCTACTTGTTTGCTTTCATAGTTTATAAAAGTTTATAATACAAAGTATTATATAATACAAAGTATAATACAAAGTATTACATTCAGTAAAATTTGTTTATAAAAGTAACAGCACATTGCCTTGTTTACAGTAGTTTTAAAATAAACACCTGTAGGATGAGCAAGTGAATGAGTGTCATAGTTAATCAACCATATTCAGTGTCTCGGTTTTGTCAGACACAATGTCAGATGGTTACGATGTTGTCATTAATGTGCCAGACAAGGTCCCTGTCCTCATGAGGTTTACAATCTGTCCAGATAGACATAGTAATCAAATAATTTCAAATGGTAAAGGTAAAAACAAACAATATCAAGGTACTAGAGGATTTTATATTACTGAGGGGTAAGTAGTTGGGGTAGCAACTACTTAATCTCAGGCTCAGAAGAGTAACTTTTCAGCTGAGAGCTGAAGAAAAGTCAGCACTAATTAGATGCAATGATAGGATGTTATGGGCAGAGAAAACTATGTGTAATCGTATGTCCTCCAGTGAGAGAGTGTGCTGTGTTCAGGGAAATGCAGGAAATCCAGCATAAAGGGCAAGAGAGAGAGATGTGCCCAGAGTAGGAGCGATGGGCAGGAGGTAATCATACATGCCCCAAGCAAAGGAAAGCTTGGAAGGATTCTAGGCAGGAAAATGACGTGACCAGACCCCTGTGTTTAAAAGACCCTCTGACAGAAATGAGGAGGGGAGAATGGAGATGGACAAAAGTTCATGGGGAGATTCAGACAACTTAAGTCATAGTTCTGGTGAGAAACGAGTATAATGTATGAAGGTGGTAGCAGTAGAGATGGAGATAGATGTGCAGTTTTGGGAGAAAGAAGATAAGGAGGCAAAGATTACTTTGAATTTTCTAGGTGGGTAAAATGACAATTTATTGAAATTAGAACTATTGTAGAAGAAATAGACTTGGAAAGAAGATCATAAGTTGAGTTTTGGGTACTTAGGGTTTGAGATGAATGTGAAACGTGCAAGTGCAGATTTCAAGAAGGTAAGGAAACATTTCAATCTGGAGTACTGCACAAACCAGGAAGGAATACAACAGTGGGTGTATCTGGGAGCATAGAAAACATGGGTGTAAAAGAGATTATGAGATTGCCAAGAGAAAGAATGTAGAGTGAGCACAGAAGGGGTCTAGGACATATCCCTGACAATTCCTCACATCCACCCATTTGCTGATAGGCGGGGAAGTAGTAGGCAAAGATACCGTAAAGATCTACCTTAGGCAGCAGTTAAATTGAGAAACCCAAGAGAACTCTGGGGATCCTACATTAATCAGAGTCACTGCATATGACTGTACTGTTTAAGCATTGCACAGTGGCCTCCAGCTCAAGCCCAGGTCCCTGGTTAGGGGGTCTGTCAGCCAAAGAAATGAGTTTTTTGCCATATGTCTATAGGGAGCACTTACTGTCATTTATACAAAGATGCAGTATGTGCTTGTCACCATCATTGGTCTAGTTTTGCTTTCTCAAGGCTAAGAAAAGGCTGTTATATATATATATATATATACAAGTGGGACAGGCAGCTAATTCCTACTATTCGAGTTAACTATTTAAAATACCACAATTATTAAAATGAAAATATACCTGGGAAAGGTATGTGAGTTTTGTCCATGTTTCACAGTTAAATTTAAATTAACATATCAGGTATTCTTCTAAAGCAATATTCAGTAAATATGGGAGAATTGGGGAGATTACAGGACACAGGGGAAAAGGCTAACGGTAAAGCTGAAAAAGAAGACAGGGTGCCTAAAAAAGGAATTTTCAACATTTTTGATGAGCATTCCATCAAGCTCTATTCCATTCTTTGGGCATTGTCCAGCCACTAAAACAGTCACAGGTCTTGTATATCAGAGCTTGAAGTTTATGATCATTTTATCCAATGTTTTCTAACCCAAATTATACTATAGGCAAATGAGCTTTCTTATACCTCAACCTATAACTGCAAAACTAAGGGGAAAAGTTGGGAAATAAGAAGGGAATCCAGCATTTTGTCACCTCAGAAGTTTATAAAATAGTGTACAGGCATGATGTTCTGGAGCTGGTCATTAGGAAACATTGACTTCGTCTTGAATTAAGGACTCAAGTGTGACTAGCATAAAATTATACTTCAAGCTCATGGTAGAACGAAGCACTGTATTCCAATTTAATCATCTGTAAAATGGGATGATTATATCTCATTAATTTTTCCTTCAGAGTTTAAGATTAAAGAAAGAAAGTAAAAAGAACAGAATTTAAACAGTACTTTGGTTCAGAAAGAGGGCAGTAAATGTGAAGGTCTTTGTATTTATGTTAAATGTAATATTTAATGATCATACAGATTTAAAACCTACTGATAACTTTTGCAATTAGCTAAATCATTAGCTGTAATATTTAAATTTACCAATTTAAAAGGAAGCATCACTAAATATTTCCAATTGCTTGTATTCCAACTCATCACAAGGAATATTGAATCTCTTGTTTTAAAAATGGCCAAAAAGGAAATTGGCACTACGGTAGTAACATGTTTGAGAAAATGGAGCAGTAAGGAAATGATATGTGTGTTACTAACATAACTCATTTCCATATGTTCCTCCAGCATCCCATCCCCAAACACACATAAATTTGAGAACATTTCCTTTGAATAGTTTCTAAACATTTTTCTTTTTTCATAAAGTGCTTTCATCAGAAGATGGCAGTAAAATCTCATAACCCATAATGTTTACAAGTCTTTTCCAACAGTGTAATCAAATTTTTTGGAATATTTATAAAATTTTATTCTTACTTAAACTGCTAATCTGTTGAAATGCTGTTTGGTATGAATAATGCAACAGCACACTGATTTTTGAAGGCAGTGGGATGAGAGACACTTTATAATTTGAACAACTCTTCGGCAAAGATAAACAATTTATTTGATCCTTTAAATTAGTGGAAATGGGTGTATACCATTTTAAAGTTGTTTTTTATTTTCTTAGAGAAGTGCTTTAAAAAATTACTGCAATGTAGATTCTTTTAAAGACAAGTTCATTTGAAAGTATGCAAACATATTTGTATGTGAAATGAGGCCCAATAACTGAAGAACAAGTAAAAAAAAATACATATTTTACTTTCTGAATTAAAAAATAGAAAAAAATGGCATTCTGAGGTCATCACAAATAATTTTTTGTTTCTAAATTTGTTATTTTCAATTGATCTATTTTTGAGTCTCTTTTGTAATGGTATTTAATATGCTATCAGTGAACTACACCTGAGCATAAAGAAAATTTGATCTTGACAAGATATTATAATAGTGAAAGTACATTAGGAAGAAATAAGTAAGAACCATATGATGAAAATTCCTATACACCAAGCTATGGGATTTGAACTTGCATGCCTCACAATCTCATATTCTAGAGAGCCAGATTATGTTTTTAAGGTGTATATATCCATTATCTACATATTGTCTGTACACATTAGTGTGTATCAGTTATTTATACATCATCTCTCAGCCCTTTCCTCACCCATCTGGATCTGCTGATATGGTACCTGAGAGTCTGAAAACCACTTCTCCAGACTCCCTTTTTTTTTTTTTTTTAACATCTTTATTGGAGTTTAATTGCTTTACAATGGTGTGTTAGTTTCTGCTGTATAACAAAGTGAATCAGCTATATATATACATATATCCCCATAGCTCCTCCCTCTTGCGTCTCCCTCCCACCCTCCATATCCCACCCCTCTAGGTGGTCACAAAGCACCGAGCTGATCTCCCTGTGCTATGCAGTTACTTCCCACTAGCTATCTATTTTACGTTTGGTAGTGTTTATATGTCCATGCCACTCTCTCTCTCTCTAGCGCGGACCCCAGACTCCCTTCTAAGTGGGCTTCCTCTTGGAATCTGACCATGGAGGCAGTGGGAAGGGGAGGAGGGGGCTGTTTCACCGTTCTCAGGCTCCAGCTTCTTTCTGCTGTCCCAGCACCGGTCCAGCGAGCCAGGCCTTCGGTGGTCATCTCAGTGGTCTGAGAAGCATCCATGCAACACCTGGCTCTCCAGGGGTCCGTGCACCAGCCTCACAGCGGTTCCAGTTGGTGTCCAAATACTAGTCCGCATGCCTCATGCAAACGTGTAAGAACCTCTCACCTTTTCTTACTTCTCCAGCTCTGGTGATTTTAGCTTTTTCTTGTTGTTAAACCTGAGATTCCTCCACTTCCTCTGTTGGTTCTTTCTGCTTCCAACATCTGTGTAATCACCTCTCTCTATTCAATTCCCTTTGAAATACCTATCATGGTTTCTGTTTCCCTGAATGCTTCCCTATTACCTGATAGGAGAATACAATTAAAAGCCAGCAAAATAGTGAGTTGTAAGAAGAAAGAATTGGCCCTAGTGTTTGTTTTTTGTTTGTTTGTTTGTTTTTATTTCACTGCTATTTGGTCCAGGTTCATTACCTTTAAAAACATCAAATTTATTTTTGTACCACAAGCAGAATTTCATTAGAAAGAGTAATACTTCAAAGAATATGCCCATATGAGTGTTTTTTATTTGTATGATAAACTCACAGTATATACTCTAAAACTCATAATCCTGTATAAAAAATGCTCTCTGTGACGTCTGAAAAAACCATTTTAAGAGAAGCAGTTGTTTTTATGTTTCGTGAACGTCTGAATGCATGCATATGCATAGTCAGGGACTGGCATATCAAAGTCTTAAATAGACTTTGTTCAATTACTTTCTGCAGGATAAAACCCAAGCTGGTGTCATTTAGAGTTCAGGCATTATGAATAATCTTTGCTTTCAGGAAAAAAAAAAAAAGCAGCTTCCTGCCTTAGAATCCAGTTAGTCAAACAAGAATTATATCTATGGAAAATGACAAAAACAAACTGTAGTACAAGTAAGTAGGTGACACATGGTCTAAGATGATTTCATAGTGTGTTCCAATAGCTAAACTATCAACAGACCAGGACTCTACAAGGTACGATATTTGGAAATCATGAGGCAAATAATCTGTGTTAAAGAGGCTTGTCAGTGTAAAAAGCATTAAACCCAAGAGGAATACTTAAGAAGAGGGTCCTAATCCACTTAAGAGAAACTGATAAGAGCAAGGCCAAGTCCTAGGAATGGGGAAACTAGACAGTTTAACAGGCCACTTATAAAGCCATTGACCAAAATAATGGTGTCAAGGCTTTATAAAGCATCTGGTCCTCAGAACATGCAAAACCCGTTTCTCAAAAAGGTGTGCAGATTTTGATATGATAGGATGCTGAGTCACAGAATGTGGGTTTCACACTAATTATACGCTTAGATTCATCCTAAAGTCTGGAGGTAGGACTTACAGGAAGGGACCAATTTGCTCCAGCTTTCAGGAGGAGAAGTTAGGAATTAGGTTGAGGGAAAAGGGATTTATATTTTAATAAGTCAAACCAAACTGACAAAAAAATCCTGGGATACTTTGTAGTACGTAGAAGTTCAAGGACGGGCATCACTTTTCTTTTATCCAACACAGAACTTTGAATATTGTGTATTCTTTTATGATTTATTCCCACCAAATTTTGTTTACATATGTCATAACTAAAGTACATTTTTAGAATTAGATATATGAGTATTTTTGTTTAAATTTGTGTTTAAAGCCAAGGCTTCTATCAGTTTCTTTTTTATTTAAATAATATACATATTTAATCACTTTAAAAAGTTGATATTCTCAGAGAACTTCAAAATATTCTTCATAATGATCCATATATGAAATGCATGTAACTTTAGTGAACAATTTTTTTTTTTTCTGGTTATATTTCAAGTATTGTTTTTTGTTTGTTTCTTTGTTTTCTATAAATGGCATCTAAAATAATAATTTGGGACATAAAGATATTGGAGGAATTCAAACAATTATAGAAAATAAGTGATCAGCATGCTGGAGTTTTATAGCCCTAGTTTTATGCTTGATTCTTTTTTTATTTCATACCATGGAAAATTAATTTTGCCGTAATAAATTGAATGTGTTTTATTCAATTTAAGCATATTGAACCTAATTTTCTATTTAAGTAGATTGTTCTTGTCATATTAAAAAGAAAAGTTCATTTAAATTTCCAAGAGAAAAAGATTTTAAAGAGATAAGATTGCATTGCATTTGATTTTAAAAAATACATTTTATTTAAAATGATTTAAGTGTTATTTAAGGCGTACTGATAGTAACATATTTCATTTCCCACATGTTGAGGAAAATGTACATAAATTATTATTAGGTCTTCATGTGACCTAGTAATCTAACCTCACACACAATAGCCTGGTATAGAACAACCAGTTAATAAGATGGCAATGGAGATTATTGCAATTTTGAAAATACATCTGTTTTTACATAGGTTTTAAAAATTTGCTAATGTTCTATTAGCCCATAAGACTTGTTTCTAAAGTGACATCTCCTCCAGGAAAAAAAATAGGCACATGAGTTAAAATAAAGCATGTTCAACTAAACAGCCCTACCCTCCTTGCAGCTTTACTGGTTGCATGACTCCATAAATATTTCTGAAAATATCTTCAGTTCTAGCAACTGGGCCACTTAACATCAATTTCCTGCTCATTGAGACACATCCCTTTGGTTTATAGCTTGTACCTCTTTGCACACCTAGGGAGCTGGTAAGTGGGAATATTGCCTCAATTCTCAGAGTGACAGTAGGCAAAGGGGGCTGAGCGATCAGGTGGGAAAGGCATCAGATGATGAGGTTGCCCAGGTGTAGGTTCAAACCGTCTGACTTTCTGCTCCAGCCTGAGCACAGATATTATTGTAAATGAGGCCTCTGTACCCTGCCCTCTTGCATTACTGTCAAGGTTTCTTAAAATTCAAGATTTTTTCTTTTTTTCGTTGTATCATTTTTGTTTGGCTGAAATAAATCCTCTTTTCAAAAATATTTTATCTGTCAGAAACTGCATATGTTAAGGAAACTTTTGAATGCTAGCTTGTCTGAAAAATTTCTCAATGGAGTTTGGCTATATATAAAATTCCATGTTCAGAATTATTTTTCCGCATAACTTTAAAGGCAGTGTTCAATTTTCTTCTAGCATTCTGTAACATTAGAGATAAATTTGATATGTATCCTTTTGAGGGTGAAGTGCATTTGTCTCTCATACCACATACAGGGATCATAGTCATGTACATCTTTGTTTAATTCTTTCAATAATTGTGCTCAAGGTTTCTGAGCATCTATATACTTCTGTATTGTTTTAAGATTGTTAATAAGAATTTAAAACATTCTACACTTTTTCCCAAATTATCACTTTTTGTTTTAGTTTCAGTAATACTAATTGTTTCTTTTGGTAGTCCATTTTTATGTTGTGTATGTGTTTTAAATATCTATTGGTTTTTGCTTTTTTTATAAGATAGGTAGCTGGTATGAGTACTTAAAATAGGCCTTACTCCTGAATGGAAAGTCTGATGTCCACTTGTAGTTGAGGTGCTTCTACTGGTCTCCCCCGACCTGCCCACCCCACCACACACACGCACACGCACACGCACACACACACACACTTCCCATTCCTTCTTCCGTGCTTTGTGTCCTCCATACCACTTACTCATACACACAATATACTCTATCTGTCTCTTTGTGCGCTTATTGGCTTTCCCTCCCATCCTCCTCTAGCATGTACACGGATTCCTGGGATTTTTGTCTGGTTGATGCACTTCTGTATCCCCATTACCTAGAAGATTTTCTGAACAGATATTTATAGAAAGACTGAATAAATGAATGGCCAGTAATCAGGCATCCTCATCCCCTGTGCAAGAACATGGAGAGGAACTCTATGGAGTATAATTATCCCAAAAAATGCCCCTGATCTCTCCAGGCATCTTCTGCAGTCATCAAGGCCAAACAGAGCAACTGATTTTGCCTGGAAGTAAGTTCCATGCATGGGTAGACAGATGTCAAGCAGCAGAGCTAATCCACAGACATTCCTTAGAGACAAATTGCTACAGGCTCCTGTCCCACATTCTTAACCTACCCTCTGTGCTCACCGATTCTTAGTTTGTAGCCATTTCATTTCTCTGCAGAAAGGACACCTCCCATCTCTGCTTCAAGTCCCTGCTGCGACTGTGGCTTCTATTTGTTGTTGTTACTGGAAACTCACCATCCTCTCTATTTTGCTGCTCACTTTTCTCCTGTTCTCCTTGCTGTGTGTGTACGTGTGTGTGTGTGTTTGTTTTTGTTCTGTTTTGTTTTGTTTTTTGTCATCCTTCTCTTTATGGATCTTTGAGGTGTAGAGGAGACCAATCCATAGACTCTGCCTGCAGTTTGACCTGGAAGCCCAGTACTTGTTTAATGGTTAACTGGTTACATTTTAAGCCTTCAAGGTAGTCTAAGGGAGAAAATTCTATACACAAGTACAAAGTATAAGTTCTTTAAGCTAATACAACCTAAGGGGGGATAAAGGACACTAACTAAATCATTGAATTAAGAAAGTACCTGGCAATGTATTCTTTTTCATGTATTAGCTGGCTATAGGATTTTACTAGTGGCATATATAGCTGTGTATCTGTCCTCTGAAGTAATGGACTTGTAGATCTAAGGAGTTTTATATTAAGGCAGAATAATACATCCAGTCTGGAAATAGTTCGGGAGAGACACTATTTCACAAATGCTGGTCTGTTTTTGAAGATACGTGAGGTATTTTTAAAGTTATAGTCAATTATAAAATATTTTCCATTTTCAAGCTCTCTTGGTAAAAAAGTTTAGGAAAGAAAAGGAGATAAAATTATTCTAACAGAGTCCCACATTTTGTTTCCTCCGTATGTCTAATTTAACAAGAAATGATGCAGTCAACTCCTAATTTCCTTCAGACACAACTCAGAGCAGGTATAAGAAAAATCATTATTCAAGTCATAAAAAATTCACTTAGGTTGACCTGTGTTTTTTTAAAATAGAGGCTTCTAAAAGAATTCTGTTTCTCTTAAGCACATCCTGATTCCTTTTTTTTACCATGCCAAAAAATAGTTGAAAGGTGATAGTATCTCCTATTGACAGGTGTCTTGCTGTTTCATATTTAATATTTTCTTTATTTTGGGGAGTTTGTTTTTTCAATCTATCACTCAGGAGGAGGCAAGGCTGGTTTAGAGAGAGATTTCAAGTGAGTCTCTGAGCTTCCTGATCTATATTAAGATAAAATACTTGACTCACTCTTAAAGATAGAAGATAAAGTATTGTGCTTAAAACATGCTAATGATAATTTTATCATCCTAATGAAATACGTTAGTGTTTATTATACACATTGCATAGAGGAGGAAACTAACATTTAGAGAGGGGTTAAGTAATTTTTCAAATGTCACATACCATTTACGTTGAAGATCTGCAATTTGAACACTGCTGGGTTTGAATCCAAAGTAATTGTTCTACATCACAGAGTCTTCAATTTCCCGATACGACAAATTTTCACTATCTCAATATATGAGAAGTTATGTCATCTCTCAATATATGAGAGAATGACTGAGAGAACAATGTATAAGGGTGAAATTAGTCCTTTCAAGTATATCTCCTGATGGAGACCCTAGAAGTGATATTGGCAGAATTGTTCAACAATTCCATTTTTAAATACTGCATTATAAGTCTCAGTACTGTTATAAGCTATGCTATTTTCCATATCTTAAAAAAAAAAAGCCTTTCTTCCTGTTAAAGTATTGGCTAATCAGCTTTGCTAATTATTCCTTCAAAGCTCTAGCAAAGACTTCTTTAATTAAAATTGAAGCCCAAGTATTTCAAATTCAGGACTTTTCATAATGATTAATGTGTCACATACAATCTTTATATGCTAGTCAGTTAACAATATTTCATTCTTAAGAATAGAGATGGTGAGTTTCCAGGAGCAGCATTTGTGAGGCATTTTGGCTGGAATCCCAAATTTCAGTTCTAGATAGTTTCTTGCTAGTTCTAAAGTTATGCATTTTATTTTTATGAAAAATAAAAATAACATAGCCTATGAGTTTTTCTCTTTTTCTCAATGATCACTGTGACAGGCATCTCACAATGCCGTTACAGGAATCTTTGATCTCCATTTTTCTCCACCTCTACTTCCTTGAATCCTCGGTTCGTTGGTTTTCTTAATGCACAGGGTAAAAGCCATGGCGTATTCCCCCAAAACAGTATGTAGTAGTGGGAAGAACGTTAGGCTAGGAATGAGGATGATGGGCTTCAAAGTTAGACTCTGCCACATATTAATGGGGTATATAAAATGGTAATTTAAAAAAATCCATGTCACAGGATTGCTATGAGGATTAAAAGAGAGGAAAATGTTGAACCTAGCATATAGGAGCCATTAAATAAGTGATCATTTTCTTGCTTAATTAAGTAGGCTTAATTATCAAGGAGTCACTACAAAAGGATTCTATGTTTATCAAACACAACAGACAGAAGAACAACAAAGGGCAAAAGATTTTCCTTTGACTCTAGGGCTTGCTGCAACATGTGGAATGCTTTATTTAACGGAAATAATGTTCACATCAAAGCTTTTAGAATTGCGACGACTCAAAGATTTACTGTAACTTTGAAATAATCTTAGAAACATAGAATTAATTGTATAATTACACTATGAGCTCATTGGGCTTGGAGTAGTTTTCTAAACTCACATTCCATCTCTACTTTCTCCGCCCCCTGTTCACATTTTACTCCCTTCTAATCTGCCTTCTGCCTACAGAGCACCACCAAACCAAAATTCCAAGTTTACTAACTGCAGAGTTCCTAATTCCAGGGAATATTTTCGCTACTGTTATCTGATCTCTGAATGTTGAGAGTGACAGTCTGTCATAGGCCTTGCTATGGACTCATTTGCAGTCCCCTCGAGATTAATATGCTTATGCCCTAATCCCAACATGATGGTATTTGGATATGAAGCCTTTGGGAGGTAATCAGATTCAGAAGAGTCATGAAAGTGGAGCCCACGTGATGAGATTAAAGTCCTTAAAAGAAGAGACACTAGAGAACTTGTTCCCTCTCCCTCCCTCCCTCCCTCCCTTGCCATTTCTTTCCTTCTCTCTCTCCCAACACCGCCACACCCTCCCTGCCTGCCTGCCTAGCCCCATATGAGAACACAACAAGAAGGCAGCTGTCTGCAGTTCAGGAAGAGAGGCCTCACCAAACCCAACCATGCTTATGCCCTGATCTCAGAGTTTCAGCCTCCAGAATCGTGAGAAGACAAATTTCTATTGTTTAAGCCACTCAGTCTATGGCATTTTGTCATGACCTTGAGTGCCCCTGCATGTTCTTGACAACAGTGCACAGCCCTGACCACTCTTCTCTGGACCTTTGTCAGTGTTCTGTTTGCAGCAAGCAAACTTGAGAGATGATTTTTCTTCTGGGACAAAGAACAGGCTTGTTTATCCTTTGCTGTGCAGTAGCAGGTCCCCCAAACTTCATGTCCCTCAGTTGCAGCACAGAACCATTCCATGTGCAACATCCTTCTGGGCCTGCAGGCATCATCACAGTGGGTCTTGGGGGCAAAGGGAACTGATACACTTACTGATGCCAAGAGCATTATATCTTGCCTAGCACCGTACTAAGGCTGTCTCTTGAACTCTTTATCATGGACTTAACTCCCATATAATTGGATAGTATCCCTGTATCGATACATTTTCCACTCCGAGACTTTATGTTCCACTCCCCTTTATTCAACACACCCAGGATCTAATTCCACCTTTACTCTCCTGGTAACTGTGGAAATGTGTTCAGTAGGTCCAGCAGCTACTTCATTGTCTGATACCTTTCTTTCTTCAGGAGAGCCAATATTTCCCCAGGGAATCTGGAAAACAGCTACTAGAATTAATAAGTGAATTTAGCAAGGTCACAGGATACAGTTAATATGCAAAAAATAATTACAATCTAATACACAGAGGGTCAGTAAACTTTTCCTACAAAGGACCATATGGCATATACTTTAGGCTTAGCAGGCCTTATGTCACATACTCAGCTCTGAAGTTGTAGCATGAAAGTGGACATAGTGTATGAATGAATGAGAGTGGCTGTGCTCTATAACATTTATTTACAAAAACAAGCTGTGGTTCCGGATTTGGCCCATGGGCTGTAGCTTGACAGTCCCTGTTATATACCATGAACATTGATTAGAAGATGCAGTATTATGTCTAACCAAGTAATTTATTCAGGTCTCCTTTAATTTCTTTTGTTCATGGTCTGTAGTTTTCAGCATAGAGACATTGCACATATTTTGCTGCATTTATTCATTAAAATTTGATGGTTTCTGATAGTAGAACTATTTTTCTAAATTCATTTTCTAATGTTTTTGGTGGCTAGTATATAGACATATTATTGATCTCTATATAGTAACCTTGTACCTACAAACTTGATAAGTTCTCTTATTCAAGTATTTTTTTTTTTTAATCCCTGGGATTTTCTATGTAAATCATTAGGTAATCTGCAAATAGAAAGTTTTACTTTTTTATCTAATTTTTATGACTTTTCTTCCACTTACTTTACTGTAAAGTCTAGGACCTCTAGTATAATGTTAAATGAAATGTTCACAGTGTGTATTCTTGCCTTTTTATTTTAATACTGGGTAAAGTGATCAATATTTAACCATTAAATATGATGTTAGTTGTAAGATTTTAGTAGGTATATTTCTTCAGATTGAAGAAGTTCATATTTATTTCTAGGTTGCTACAGATATTTACTTGAATTATTGCTTACTTTGTCACATGTTTTTTCTGTGTCTATAGAAATATAAGTTTTTCCTCCTTCGTTCTCTTAATATGATAAAGCGCATTAATGGATTTTTGAATGTTCAATTAGCTTTGAATTCCTTGTATAAACCCCAAATGGTTAAAATCCATTATCTTTTGTATAAGCTTCTGGTTTAACTTAATATTTTGTTGAGGATTTTTGTGTCTGTGTTCATGAGGAATATTGATCTATGAATATATTTTATTTTTGGAGTATCATTGTATCATTTGGGTATCAAGTTAATGGTAGACTCATAAAGTGATTTGGAATTACTCCAACATCTTCTACTTTCTTAAAGTGTTAGTAGAGATATATACCCACAAATGGGATTGTTGGATCATATGGTAATTCTTTTTTTGTTATTTTTTGAGGAGCCACCATACTGTTTTCCATAAGTGGCTGCACCATTTTATATTTCCATCCACAGTGTATAAGGGTTCCAATTTCTTTGCATCCTCGTCAGTACTTTCTATCTTTTGATTTTTTGACGATATCCATGCTAACAGGTGTGAGATGATATCTTATTTTGGTTTTGATTTAATTTTTCTGATGATTAGTGATGTTGAGCATCTTCTCATATTCCTGTTGACCATTTGCCCATGTTCACTGTGGTATTATTCACAATAGCCAAGATATGTGTGAATTGACTTACATGAGGTTCTAAAATAGTCAAACTCATAGAAACAGAATGGTGGTTGACAGGCTGGGTGTGGAGGGGGAAACAGGGAGCACTGTTCTACAGGTATAAAGTTTCAGTTATGCAAGATAAGTTCTAGAGATCTGCTGTACAACATTGTGCCTATAGTTGATATTACTATATTGTGCACTTAAAAATTGTTAAGAAGGTAGGTCTCATATTGTGTTCTTACCACAATTTTTTAAAAAAGTTTTAATTGAGACATAATTGACGTATAACTTTGTATTAGCTTTAGGTGTACAACATAATGATGATATAGTATATATTATGAAATGATCACCACAAGTTAACATCCATCACCACACATAGCTACAAATTTTTCTTCTTGTGATGAGAACTTTCAAGACGTATTCTTAGCAACTTTCAAATTTACAATACAGTTATATGCATTTATTTTATAATTAAAGTATTTTCAAGGGATAAATTTTATACTAAAAAATAGTTTGTGTAGAGTTGATATTACTTTTTCCTTATGTGTTTGGTGGATTTGGAAATGAAGGCATATGGAACTGTGGGAGGGGGTTGTATGCAAAGAAGTGTAATTAAAAATTCAATAAGACTATTCATGGTGTTTATTTCTTCTTGAGTAAACTTTGTTAGCTTTTATCTTTTAGCAAGTTTGTCCATTTCATCTGTCATCAGATGTATCATCATAAAGTTGCTCAAAAATAATCTTATTTGCCTTTCAAGGCTGCAGGATTTGGTATTATAAATTTAACGCCTAATATTGATGATTTGTTTTATATCTCTTTTTCTGGAATATTCTAGGTAGGAATTTATCAATTTCTTAATCTACTCTTACCTTTGTTATTTCCTTTTTCTACTTAGCGTGTCTTAAACTTGCTCTTTTATTTTCCCCTAGCTACTTAAAGAAACCCTTAGGCCACTAATTTTTAGACTCTATTTTTAACATATTTTTAAAGGCAATTCTATGTTTTTGCTTTGTATAGATATATGGATTTTAAAGATATTAAAAGAAAATTTGTCTTTATTTACCCATGTGTGTATACATACCATATACAATATAATTCACTGCATTCATTTTTGAGGATCTGAAATTCTCTATAATAGCTGAGTCTCTTAAATCTTTAAACTTTTATCTTCAACCATACTTAGGAGGAGTCTTTTTACCTCAAAAAGTGTTGTCACGTTTTCCTCTCCTTATAATATTGCAATTCCCATGTGTAAGACCCTTTGAAACTGTCCCACAAGTACCTGAGACTCTGTTCTTCATTCTAACATAGTTGGTACTTTAAATTATTCCATGTTATTTCACTGACACTTTTTTCTTTCCTCTCTATAATTAAATCAAAATTATTCAGTGTATTTTTAATGTTACAAATTGTATTTTCGCTTAAAATTTTTCATCTCATTATTTTCTTGTATTTCCAATAATTTGCTATTATTTCTTTTTCTTATTTATTATAAGCATACATCTTCATTGACCAGAATTTTAATAGCTGCTTTAGTCATTGTCTGATAATTCCAATATCTGTGTTATCTTGTGGTTGACACGTATTGATTGTTTTTTCCCTAGAAAATCAGTCTTTTTTTTTTTTTTTTTGGCTTTTAATATGGCAAATAGTTTGGGATTGTAAGCTGGACATTTTGAGTGATAAATTGTAGAGATTTTGCATTTTGCTACATTATTGCAGAGTTTTAGCAGGCAATTAACTTGGTTAGGCTCAAATGCACACTGTAATGGGTAAATGCTGAGATCTCAACTCATATCTTTGTCTTTTACACAAGTTATAATCAGTTGGCCCCATGCATGCTTGGTTCAGTGTTTTGCCAGAGTTTTGTGTTTTTTATATATACATATTTAAGGGATCTCCTTCTCTGGCTTACTCCTTTCTCCTTTCCTCATTCTCCAGTCACCCAGATTTTTCTGGTCTCCTCTCTCTCTGTTTCCTTTGTCCAGAAAAATAAAGATGTTCTAGCAGTGTTTAAGCTGCCTATGCCACTGCTAAGTACAAAAATGAACTTGTTCCAAATTACATTTCCACTCCAAAATCTGCCTCCTTTTTCATATCTAGAGACCTTGAGTAGTTTTTATTTCTAAAAATATTTCCAGAATTTATTACTTATTTGTGGGAGAAACAGTGTTTAAGAAACTCACTCCTCCATACCAGAAGCAGAAATTCACAGATTTAAAATTAATAGCATAAGGATTTAGATTTTTCATTTTATCCCAAGAAGTATTCTCTTACCTGGTATGGAAAAAGCAGATTGACTACTAAGAGTTCGAAATTTATAGAACTTGAATACAGTGCACAAGTTTATCCTTACTGCAGTTTCATTGTTAGAAGATGAAATGGATTTAATAATTTTTAACTCAAATTTTCATTTTCAAATAATTGAGATTAACATACAATTGTAAGAAATAATACAAAGAGATACCATGTACTCTTTACCCAGTTTCCACAAATGACACCTTTCAAAATTATAATATTGCAACCAGGAAATTGATTTTAACATGAACCACTAATCTTCTTAATTTTCCCAGTTATCTATGTATTTATTTTTGAGTGCATTTAGTCTTATGCAATTTTATCATATGTGTATATATATCCACCCCTACAGTCAAGATATGGAATAGTGCTTTTACCACACAGATCCTTTCTGTTGCCATTTTATGACCCCACCCACCTCTCCCCCAAAACATGGTAACTGCTAGTCTGTTCTCCATTTCTATAATTTTTGTCATTTCAAGAATATTATTATGCAGTAAGTAGTTACATGGCGTCTTAAAGTATGTCAACTTTTGGAATTGGGATTTTTCACTCATCATAATTCCCTTGTGATTCATCTAAGTTACTGTGTATACCAAGAGTTTATTCTTTTTTGTTGTTTTACTAGTATTCCATGGCATGTGTATACCATTAGTTGTTTAGCCATTCATCTCTGGAAGGACATCTGGGCTTTTTCCAATTTTGATTATTATAAATAAAGCTATTATGGGCATTCATGTTCAGGTTTTGAGTGAACATAAATTTTCATTTCTCTAGGATAAATGGTCAAGATTTCAATTTCTGGGTTGTATGGTAATTGTATGTTTTAGAAGAAACTGCCAATCTACTTTTTGCAAGTAGTTGAACCATTTTACATTCCCGCTAGTAATATATTTTTTGTTTTTCTTCATCCTCACCAACATTAGATGATGTCACTGTTTTTACATTAGCAATTTTGTTATATATGTATTGATATGTCATGTAGTTTTAATTTTCATTTCCCTATTATCTAATGATGTTAAATACTTTTTCATGTGTCTATTTGCCATCTTTACATCCTCTTAGATAAAACGCTTGTTCATTTCTTGTGCCAATTTTTTCATTGAATTATTTATTTGATGTAGAGTTTTGAGAGTTCTGTATTCTAGATACCAGTTCTTTGTCAGATATATTGTTTGCAAATATTTTTTCCCAGTTTGTACTTCTTTTCATCTCCTTAAGAGAGTCTTCTGCAGAGCAAAAAGTTTTTAATTTTGACGAGATCTGATTGATTAATTTTTCCTTTTGTTTGTCCAAAAACTCTTTACTTCACCTTGTATCCAAATATTTTCTTATTTTCAAGTGTTTTTTTTTTTTTTTTTTGGTTTTACATTTAATGTCTAAACTCATGATCCACTTTGGATTAATTGTTGTACAAGGTGTGAGAATTAGGTCAAGCTTCTTCCCACCACCCACCCCCTGCTAATGGACATCCAATTGCTTTAGCATTATTTGTCGAAAAGACTATCCTTCCTCCAATAAGTTGCTTTTGCACCTTTGTAAAGAAATCAGTTGGACATATTTTGTGAGTCTGTTTCTGGGGTCTGTATTATTTTCCATTGATTTATGTATCTATCTTTTTGCCCATACCACACTTTATTGATTACTTTAGGTATACTTTAGATATAATAAGAATTCATCTTGGACAGAGTGATTCTTCCCATGTTATTCCTTTATTTCAAGATTATTTTAGCTATTTGGAGCCTATGCCTTTCCATATGAATTTTAGAATAAGCATGTCGTGTCTACAAAAACTTTAAGATTTCGATAGTAATTGCATTAAATGTGTAGCTCAGTTTGAGGAAAATTAACTTTTATGTTGAGTCTTCCAATCCATGAACATATATCTCTTGATATATTTAATTTTCTTTTCATTTCTTTCATAAGCATTTTTAACTGTAGCATATCGATTCCCCACATGTTTTTAAAGTTTTTACATAACTATTTAATTTCCTTTGTAGAGTTTGTAAATGACATGCATTTTTATTTATTTATTTAGCTGCACCAGCTCTTAGTTTGGCAGGCGGGCTCCTTAGTTGCAGCTCACCAGCTCTTTAGTTGTGGCATGCAAACTCTTAGTTGCAGCATGCAAACTCTTAGTTGTGGCATGCATGTGGGATCCATTTCCCTGCCCAGGGGTCGAACCCGGGCCCCCTGCATTGGGAGCACGAGTCTTATCCACTATGCCACCAAGGATGTCTAATTTCAGTCTTCATATGCTCATTGTTGGATGCTTTTTAAAATTAAAACATTAGTTAAATATATAGTAGAAGATAATTTTGAGTACAAATAATTTTTATTATAATAGGAATCACCCCATGGTGCTGGGACTTCATATTTCTCTTCACATTTAGTCAGTGATATATTAGCCAAAACATTAAAATATTTAATGTATTAAATTAAAATATTTAAAGTATTAAATATTTTTATGTTTATGTGATGTGTGTATTCCTCAATGCATAAAAAAATTTAAATTAAACAATATTTTGAATCCTCAGGTTTTTTTTTTTTTTTATAGGAGAGTGTTAAATACTTTGAAGTTTTGAAACTGGGGGTGATTTATAGAAGTAAGTGTCACAGGAAAAAGAGCTGGCAATTAAGTAATGGAAAATAAGTTATATTTTAAACATTTTTGAGTATTTCTAAGAGTTCTGTGCTTGGAAGGAGGTTAAATAAATTGCCTTGATTACTTGGCTAATTCAATTATTTAGGGGATGGATAAGGTATTATTCAATTATTGTACATCAGGGTGGAGTTGGAAACTTGTTTTTCTGCATTTTTAGAGGCAGAAATGTAATCACTGAGCATTAGTATCATACTGAAGTGGTCCCCTAGGGTGTGCGGTTCTAGTTCGCCAAAACATGCTCATTTGCTATAGGAAGTACCCTCTTTTAGCTTCATTCAGAAGAAAAGACTGGATTTGTAAGAACAGTTGTGTTATTTCTTTCCCCATTTTCCTCTTCATCCATTCTCTGAACACACAGCTGCAGGATCAGTTGAAAACATATGTGGATATAACATATCAGATGCTAGGCAAAAGATTCATCATGAAATTATAACCATATCATGTATATGTTTTTGACAATTTTGCCCAAGAAAGTCACTTACTAGAAATAAGATAATTCTTTAGTAATAGCTGCATTAATTATTTTCTATACTTTGTGTCATTTGTTCAATAACGTAACTCCTTAAATGCATAGGCAGAGTCAACTCTGGACTCCATCTGAACAATATCTATTTTTGAAAAGTTATTGGAATGAAAATTAAATTCCCTTAAAAAAAGAGGAATTAGATATTCTTTGCTAATTTAGTTTTTTCCCAACTACACATACACCTACACACATACATGCATACATATGATTTTAAAATGTATTTTTGATCACTCAGTTCTTATTTTACCACTTGAAATGGCTTTGGTTTTCTCTTGGATTTACTATTGAGTCCAAAACTGCTTTCTTCAGCAACAAATACCTGTAAGAAACCAGTGTGCCCCAGAATCATTTCCCTTAACTGGGTCTTCAAATGAAGTGCTGTATATCAGTGCCTTCAGGTTTGAGATACACTGCAGGGTTCTTTCTCCTGGTAAATGAAGCATGTTTTTTGGAGCACTGTTCATATCAGTGAATAGGAGTCTAGGGAAAAATAAAGTGTTGATTGTCTTAATATCTAGTCTAGAAAGAACTGAACCAGATGTAAGCTTCAGCGGATAGAAACATACTCATGACTTTATTTTTAAAAGGATGGGGGAACTTTACGAGTTGGAATGTCAAACGATATAATTATCTGAGATAGCTAGTGTCAGATGACCTCATTTCAGTGAATAGCTCATTGGCCAAAGGGTATTTATTTTCTTTACAAATAGTTCTCTTGGTACTATTAATACCTGCTTTTTTTAAAAGTCATTGGAGAGACAACCAAGGAAGAGGATGATTAAATATTAGAATAGATATTGGTTTTAATCTTTCCTAAAATTCCTTTTGGTATTAATGTATGCAGATGTACTTAAAGGTTTCATTTTGTCTTTAGAACAGGGACTAGAAAAATAAACAGCGCTTCTTATTTAAAACACTCCAGTGCTTCTGCGCTGAGTGTTACTAATAGCTTTGTTGTTCTAATAGAATTCTCTAGGTGCTCCTCTTTCCCTTTGTAATCTGCCTTTCATTAATTGAAGCAGATAGTCTTATGATTTGGATTCAGAAGTATATGAGGTGTGAAAATATATTCATGTGTATCTGTTAATGAGACTGATTTTGTAGCAAACACAACAGACCTTATGCAGCTCAATGTGTGTTTATCTTCAGAATAGTCATTTTAGTTGAACTATGCAATTTTTACCCATTCTATTGTTCTTACTTTATCTTTTTGAGATATTCCTTTGGAATTGGCTCTGGAGCTTATTGAATATTCTTTAAAATAGCTGTTTTTGGCATGTTTTAAAAAATTTTAGTGTAGTTTTATCTTTTACAAGTAGCTAAAGGCTTTCAAAGTGGGAACTCATCCATAGGGTATATGAACAATTAGGTATTTCTATTACACATTCACTGGTCATTAAACCCTATTTGTCAGCACAAAAGTGAGAGGATGGGGAGCAACTAGTGCAGCAACTAACTCCACTCAAGTGATGCCACCCTAGGGATGGCACCAGTAAATGAAGTTCACCAGCTCCTGAGGTTTTGTCCTGTTGTTTGAGTCTATGCAGTGATTTGTATAGATAGGAAAGATGTAGTTTATTGCTGCTTTTCATCACGATAATGGTAGGAAAAAATAACAGAGGCAGTGATTAAGAGGCTCTTGGGATCTCCTACTTACTAAATAAAATGTATTTACTATTTGAAAACATCCTTATATATTCTCAGATATTTTTAATCCTCTGCACAATGGTGCTAGACTCCATTTTGTTTCCTCCCACTTTACTGTGTTTAAAAGTATGTCAGAACTGTGCCTTCCTATTTTCATTCCTAAATTTCTATGTGTTTTGCTGTCAATTAATAAAAAGAGTTTTAAATTCTTTTTACCGAAATTCCAAAACTTATATAACCACACAGTTAACAAAATTATCTTTAAAAATACATTTTAAATATTTATTAGTTAATTAAATACTCTCTCCTATAATATATTCTCTTCCTGGAACAATGCATCCCATTATCTTGTAGGTTGTAAGATTAATTATAATAATAAAATAATAGGAATTGATTATCATAGATATCATGCTTATCATCTCTAGGGCACTAAAGTGAATGACAGTATGCAATTAGTTGCACACAATCTGACAATTAAAAATGTTTTCTTCCCTTATAACCAAAGCTTAAATAAAAGAAAAAGGATATAAATCAAAATGATGTTTTATTACCATTTGTAACCTGGCTTAACTGAAGGCTACACTTACATACATGTCAGACATATGCCAGCAAATGCCTCCAAAGTCTTTTCAGGACACAAATAGTTTCAAACTTGACTTCGCTCAAGAAAACACTAACAGATCAACCAAGATCCTCTGACCTTGCCCTCCTAGTCTCTTTATCCACACTGCAGTAATGCAAGTTCAAGGTCCCAGTGTTTTTGCAACTTCCGTTCCAAACTTGATTTAATATACTTCTCTTTTTCAATATAATTTTTTTCTTCTTATTTACTCTTACATACTATATTGAATTGATCTGAAATCTTGAGGGAAAGAGATGCTGTTCTATACCATATGAGATCAATGATTAGGATCAATTAATCCCTATTTGACAACATCCTGTTAAAATTTGTGGAAGATCATTGACCAGTATATTTTGGAATACCATTGTTTATATTATGGTTTAGCAAAATGAGACATGTGTCTCCAATCCAGTCCAAACCCCACTAGGTTATCCTTTGACTATAATGACAATGGGATAAAGAGAATAGGGACAATGATTCATAGATATTAGATCAAAGTATATAAATAAAAGTATAGTAGTTATTCAAATCCTACTTACTATAAGATGTTTTCATCTAATTTAATGATCTAGATTAGGTATCAGCAAACTTTCTCTATAAAGGGCCAGATAGTAAATATTTGGCTCTGCAGACCATATGGTATCTGTTATGACTACTCAAGTGTGCCTTATAATGCAAAAGCAGTCATAGACAGTATGCCAATGGATGGGCATGGCTGTGCTTCAATATATCTTTACTTATAAAAATAAATGATGGGCCAGATTTGGCCCATGAACCATAGTTTGCCCACTCCTGGTTTAGATGGATAAAATCAAGTATAAATGTTTCTTCTACCTAAAATTAAAGTAATAAGTGCATCTAATTAATTTTAGATACGTTCGTTGGCCCAACCATTATACTTTCCTCTTATCCAGTAAAACAAATGTTATACTATCATAGAGCTCTTATACTATACAACAGTATAAGATTAATTTGATCATTTCTCCTTAAAACTTGTTTATTCTTACTGATCAAGAATGATGGCAATATATTTTAAAGACATGTCATATTATTTAGAATTTATCTCTTAGTGCTCAAGGCTTTTCTTCTGTTATTTTATTGAAACATGATTACCATTTGATGCTTTTGAACTTATAATTACTATTATAAGATCTCCACTCAAACCTCAAAGACAACATTTCGATAAGAGAACAAAAATAAGCAGATATGTGCCTCATTATAATCTTTATTATAACCAAATTCCCATACTTTACAAGTTCAGAGGTTGTAATGATTTTTATGAGCAACAACAATAAAAAGCAAACAAGCAAGTCAAAATGTTATTTTCTATCTTCAGTAATTAGTTTGTTCATTCATTTATTCATTTAGTATGTCTCTTTGCCATCAATAGAAATATAGAGAATTATAACTACCATTTCACTTCAGAAGGTGATCGACTTGAAGAAATTTAGAGTGCTTAGAAGAGCCAAAGAAAAAAAGAGATATCTGGTTTCTTTATATTTTTGACAAGGCAGGGGATGATATATTAAAGAACACCTGTGACCAGGGTTTTGCCTCAAGTATGATTGATTTACTTCTAGTTACCTTTAGAAAAGATTTATCTGAGTCCTATTAGAACTTATATATATATTTCTATTTTTATTTATATATAAATTCTAAATATAATTTCTTAGGTTAGAAAGTAGACTTTTAATATCTATGCATTTCAGGTCTTCCATTATGGAACCAAAGATTCTAAACTAGATTTCTTCTAACATTAATAATAGGACTGTGTTGACATCCTCAGTAAAATACTGATGACAGGAACCGTAAAGATGCTATTAATGTTCATAAAAGAGCTTTGGCTTTTATTTTACAGCTAGCGGTACCGACTAAACTTTCTTCTGGAATGTATTTACTATTTTAAACACCATTTAAAAGAAATCATTGTGCAGTTTCCCCACATCCTCAAAAGAATAGAAATATATTGTAGCAATGATACAGTAATAGATCTTGAAAATCAATACAGCAATCAAACAAGTATTTAGGAAACAATACTTATTTTCTGAGTAACAAAAAATAATTTTGCTCTAGGATCAATAATCTAAGACCAAATATAGGTAATACACGTTCTTAATTCATTGGGGAACAAAAAAGCCACAATTATTTTATGTTCTAAATCCTATGCTTATTATCCTAATTTATTTCCTCCTTACCTCCCTCCCTTACTTTCCTGTTTTAATCATGTCCTCTTCTCCCCACTGGTGAGGGAGGGATTCACACCCTAAAGTTAAGGGGATAGACGAACATAGGACACCTGACACTGGACAGATGAGATAGAGTTTATTAGTCACATAGTGATAGCCAGGGGGAGAAGGACATTGCTCCATGCAAGGCCACACAGGGTTGTGCTTGAGGAACAGAGTGAAAGATCAGGGGCTGTGGGTGGCATGATTTTGCAATATCAAGAGGATGAGATATCCCCTGGTTTCCACGACAGGGTTTGATTGGCTTATTTGAGTAATTCGGTGGTTTAATTCTGAAACCTATTACTCTGGAACAAGCAGGAACTTGTGTCTAGTACTCTTTATAAGGCAGATTGTTGGGCTAAGGGATCTTATCCATGGGAACAGACTAGGGAGGATAAATTTAGGTTTGGCCATTTGAGGCCCTCTATCCCATAAGGTACCACATTTTACTGACCTTTTAGTTTATGCTTTATACCGCAGTTGACCGGTACCTTGACATAAATTCAAACTTTGGTGATGACTGAGACTTTTAGGGAGTCGAAGTGCCTCCTTAGAAAGCAAACTAAGCACTAGACCAGAAGGGTGAGTGGCACATGGTGATATTGTCATCAAAGTGAATTTTAGAGGCCCTTTGTGGCCCATAAAGGCAGTTGAGAGAGCTGTGAGGCATTGGTATAGGCAGTGCATGTCTCTCTGAAGGGACCCAGTACACGTTTAATGCTTACTTTAATTGACGTTAATAAAGCTACACTAAATTTTCTTGATTATTTGCACAGTAAATCTTTTCTTCCTGTCCTTTTAAGTTTATTGCATCCTTATTTTTAAGATAAGGTTCTTATAAGCTGTATATTGTTGAAATTTAATCTGGTCTGACAGTCTTTGCTCTTGTCAATGGAGCATCTGGAAAATCAATATCTACAATAGTTACGGATTATCTGGAGTTTGTAGCTAACTTTCTTGTAACCTTGAGTCTTGATTATTTTTATTGTGTTCTAGAGATTTTTTATGAATCTTTTTACACATTTATGACTAAAATAATGTCTACTTTCTCCAGGGACAATATACTTTTGCTCTTTGCAGGGCAAGAGCAAGATTGGAAGTGTTAGTATTTCCAGATTCTCTGCATCCAGTTTCAGTGTTTGCAATAACTTAAAGATGGACTTGAGTTCCTGAAATGGCAAGAATCTATTTCCAATTCACATTTTCCTTCATCTTGAACTGCCAACCTAAAGACCAATGTTTTTTTACGAGAACAAATCTGCCTCCTTCTCTGCTTCTTGGCATACTTTAACTCCACTTGTTAATCCACTAAAGCAAAGGTCTGTTAAAACTTGGCTAATTTCTTTATACTCTCAGCTGACTCTCAGCTAGAGTCATCATACAGCCCAAGGGAGAAAGCACCCCCAAAACACAAGGTGAAGCTTCTTCTATTCAGTCATCTCCCTGACCTTGCCTATGCAATACGCAAAAATATTTTAAAAATATATATGTGTAGTTTTTTTCTAGGTAATCTCAGTAGCAGATTTTACGTTAATTTTCTAGTCCATCATTACCTGAAGGTGAGATGCTGATTTTCCTCTTTTCTAATGTGTTTAACTTGATGCCTATCTTATCCATTAGTGCTTAATTCAGCTAACTCTGTTGTTTTGTTTCTAAATGTTGTTTTCTTGGCTCTTTTTGAACAGCATCTCCATTGTGGTTTCCATTACATCATTAATCATTTTAAAAATTGGAAGCATGCATATTTTATAATTTTCGGAAACTTCTACTATCTCTACTTCTATGGGGATACTGATTCTCTCATATTTGATATTATTTAACTCTTTTTCATGATGTGTGATTTTCCTATGTTAGTTTTTAACATCTTCTGCTTCTGTTTTCTTTATCCTTCTCAGAGTGCCTTCTGAAATTCATTTTAAGTCAGATAATGTTCACTGAGTACCTATTAAGTATTAGGCATTGATCTAGATGAAAGAGTAACAGAGATGAATAACACGTTATCCACATTCTATTGAAGGAAACAGAAGTGCATGCAAGTAAGTATAAAACAAATGAGAGAGAGATAGGAGAATGCCCAGAGTGCTACTGAAGCAGAGCAGAGGAAGCAATTCATTCTGACCTGGGGAGCTGGGAAATGCTTCATGAAATAGGTGGCAACAGAATTCAGTAACTACTCTACTGAAGAAATTATCATTTCAGTCTGTGTACCTGCTGCTGTAGTTTCTTGGACCCCTTTTGCTGACAATATGAGAGTTTTTTTTTTTTTAATAAATTTATTTATTTATTTTTGGCTGTGTTGGGTCTTTGTTGCTGCACGTGGGCTTTCTCTAGTTGTGGCGAGCGGGTTGGTGCCCAGGCTTCTAATTGCGGTGGCTTCTCTTGTTGCGGAGCATGGGTTCTAGGCACGTGGGCTTCAGTAGTTGTGGCTCACGGGCTTAGTTGCTCAATGGCATGTGGGATCTTCCTGGACCAGGGATCAAACCGTGTCCCCTGTGTTGGCAGGTGGGTTCTCAACCACTGTGCCACCAGAGAAGCCCCAGTATGAGAGTTTTAAGGCTCCTTTCAACCCCTACTAAATCTTTAAACACCTCCAAGTTTTAAAACGTTCCTCTTCTGGCCCATCAATAGTAAATTTACAACCTACAGGTCAGAAGTAAAAGCTTTTCAAAGTGGAATTGACAAATACCAGGAAGCATCTCACTTTATCACAGAAAACTTTAAAACTTCAGAATGAACCTGGCAAATGTGGGGCATGTTGCCTTCAATCAGGATCACTCCAGCTATTTCTCTCAAACTTGGTAGGAAGGTAAGAAAAACTTTCAGAAAGCCGAAATAGCCCTAAAAGCTTCTTACAGTAGCACGCAGCCAGCAATACTGAGTCCCCACAGTCTCTGTGTGAGACAGATTTATATCGTATTTCAAAACCCTAGAACTAATTTTGCAGCATGCTACATCTAGTGCAACTTCAGGTTGCTGTCTAAAGTTCCCTTTATACAACTGTATTCTGCAATAATTTTCATTTTCTTTCCTTCTTATTAAGATATTTTTGCAGTTAGTGAGGAAAACATACATTGGTTGGTAATGCTTGTTGATTAAACTCATAGATAACATTACCATTATTTTTATGTCATTTGTGTACAAATTTATAATTTTTCTTAATTTTAATTCTTAGGCATGGATGCTGATAAAATTATAACTTGCTTTGGTATCAGGCCTATACAGTCATTCTTCGATAAAACAAATTGTACTCAAAGAAATAGTAATTCATAGAAGAAAAATTAACTGAAAATTTTGATTAAGCAATATATTCAGAAATTTAATACTGCTACACTGCTGTAGCTTCACTATATGGGTTTAATTTTTTAAATATAAGCTTTGGGATCTAACAAATGCCTGGCTGTTGTTGTCATTTTAATAACTAGCTAATCTAGTTATTACATTTTTTAGAGTTTTTATACTCTGATAGTCACAAATCCATGAAATGTCTCTGGAGGAATGTGGATCTCTAACAGCTCTCTTTTCTAGTGGGAGTAAAGATAGGTTATCCTTTGATGTTTGAGCTGTGAATGTGAATGGATTTTTGGTATTATAGATAAGAAAATGCTCTGGGTGATAGCATTTTATAAATGATTTTGAACTTTAATAATTCAACTTGGGCTCATCCCTCTCATCCTAGTGTTAAGAACCAATATAATATTTAAGCAGCCCACCAGCTTGTACATGGTTTAGAGAAGACATGAGCCTACCTTGGCATATCGTCCCAGGGATATAAAAGATGATTCTCTGTGGTGTACAGAAAGAATCTGACTCAACACAGAGAAAAAATCTAAATGTTCTGAGACTGCCTTCCTTATAATTCAAATGAAACCTTTTTAAGGCTTTTGTTCTCTTTTTATTAGGAGATTGTATGTTTTAAAAATCATATAAACATCTATTGAATTTTAAAAGTTAAAAACTGAAAACTTTAGTTGGGGAATATGAATTTGAAAAGTGAAATTTTGAATTGCCAACCATCCATAAGTGGATATCTACCTACGGCTATTCTTCCTCATTGCATGTCAAAAAACTTGTGCTTAGGTCATATGTTCCATTGCTGAGGGTGCAGTGAGACAAGGGATACATGCGTTTGTGTATGCTATATGGGTATACTTGTGTTTCCTGTCAAAACTCTAGTTTTGTTAAAACTGACTTTTTAAATCAAGGGCACTTCTCCCTTTATAAATTTATTGGGAGGATACAAAATACAACTGGCTTTCTTTTAAGTTTTGCATCACTGAAAATAGAACCCATACTTATTTAAATTTTATTGATATTAATGTTTCACATGACTAGAAGTGTAGAGAAAATCAAAGTTTTTGGTTCAACATGATTGAAACTCTATAAGTAAGTTATTTTTATATATATGAGAGTAACACAAGAATGACACTTGATAATGAAGATCAATATAAACAGTCATTGAAAATCATCTGTGAATAAAATATTAAGACTGATTGTGCTTGCGTGAAGAAAAGTTAACTTCAGATGTCATAAAAATAATTATGGTTAGAAACTTGGAATATACTATCAGTTTCAATAATTATTAAATATTCTTTTAATAACGTGTTTTGAATAATGCCTCTGGTACCTATATAGCAGTATCTAAGATTAAATATTATGACACTGAATATAAAATTATGGATAGTAAAATCTGTGTCATAATATACTTTCTTAATATTATCATTATGAAGTTTATGTAGCAATCCAGTTGAATATTTTCAATATATAAAAATTGTGCCTATACTATCATTACAGCTGTATAAAATATATTCTCATAGATAATAGTTGGGAAATCCTAGAGAATCAACAGTTTTTACAAGATGGTCTATTGAAATCAAGACAAATGAGTTAGGTAATAATTTTTGAAAAGATCAGTAAATATTGAGTTTTTTTCTACTTAATTTGCCAAATTTGTACAGTATTTTTCTATTACTACTAAAAATCTTCTCAAATATCAAACAGGTTCAGTAATAAGTAAAATTGTGAGCTCTGAAATCTACCTCTTACCACTGTTTTTTTTTTTTTTTTTTGTCTTAAGTGTACGGCCACTTCCATTATTTATTTATTTATTTATTTTTAAATTTTTAAAAATAAATTTATTTATTTATTTAGGCCACGTTGGATCTTCGTTGCTGCGAGCAGGCTCTCTCTAGTTGCAGCGAGCAGGGGCTACTCTTTGTAGCGGTGCACAGGCTTCTCATTGCGGTGGCCTCTCTTATGGAGCATGGGCTCTAGGCACGTGGGCTTCGGTAGTTGTGACACGCAGGATCAGTAGTTGTGGCTCACGGACTCTAGAGCACAGGCTCAGTAGTTGTGGTGCACGGGCTTAGTTGCTCCGTGGCATGTGGGATCCTCCCAGACCAGGGCTTGAACCCATGTCTCCTGCATTGGCAGGCAGCCTCTTAACCACTGCACCACCAGGGAAGTCTGCCACCTCCATTACTGTGATAGTCATTCATGGCAAACTCCATGAAAAACTAGATGATGTAAATGTTGAAATCTAATAACCTGTACAATCTCACTTAACCATAATATAGACCCGAGAATGATTATATTGAGGTTCATATTGAGGACCAAAGATATTTCAGGCAAAGTACTAATTGAATCATAATCCTTAAAGAGTCAAGGAGGCAGTGGCCCCAGAGGACTAACACTCATGAATGTAGAAACTATTGTAAGTAGTCTTACAGGTAAATTTTTCCAGCATCACCCTTTGGGTTTGGTAATTATTCTCATGATTACACCTTGGCTCACAAACCTTCTCAAGGCCCAGATACATATTTAAGCTGGCAAACATTAGCTTATCATGATACAATTCCTTATTCATCACTTATTCGTCATTCATCCATCTATACCTTATCCACTTATTATACAATAATATATCTTTGCTAATAACCAAAGCTAAATAAAAACTATATGGCTCTTTTAAATATATTAGTTATATTTCTGAATCAAAAAAATTAAGCAGAGTGACATCATCAAGATGATATACTAGCAGTTCCCAATGCTTGTACCCCAACAAAAACAATGCATAAGCAACTACCTACCGATGAAAATAGCTCTGGCAGAGCTCTGGAGTACAAAGTAAGAGCTGTAGCACTCGTTGGTGCACAAAAACCAAATAGAAAGGAGTAGGAAAAATTTTATCTGTGTCACTCTATGCCCTAGTTCAGCATAGCTTAGCGGCAAGAGGTATTCCCTCCTCTGTGACATCCTCCTGTGTATGTGGTGGGGGACCAGGAGGACCCCAGCAGCCTATACCACTGGTAAAAAACCCACCACTTTCAACACCAAGATCTCACACAGTCTTTATCAATGCAGACCACACCTGACAGAGCACCTAAAAATATAAAGGAAATATTGACATATCTGAAGGCAGAAATTGACATCCATACCCCACTTACAATTCTAAAGAGAATATCTAGATGGAAAATCAATAAACAACTAATTTGAACAACACAACAGAACAAAAGGACCCAACAGACATGCACAGAACCTTCTACACAACAGCTGAAGGATACACATTCGTCTCAAGCACACATGGAACATTCTCCAGGATAAATGAAAACATGTCTTAACAAATTTATGAATAATCATTCCAAGTATGTTTTCCAGCCACAACTGAATGAAACTAGAAATTAGTAATGGCAAGAAAATTGGGAAAATTCACAGATATGTGGAAACTAAACAGCACACTCTCTAATGAGGAAATCAACAGAGTATGTTAAAATATCTTGAGAGAAATAAAAATGAAAACACAACATACCAAAAGTTAAGGGATGTAGCAAAGGCAGTACTACAAAGAGGAAAATTTACAGTGATAAAAACCTGTATTTAAAAAGAAGATCTGAAATAGACAACCTAATTTAAACCTCAAGGAACTAGTAAAAGAAGAACAAATAAAATTCAAAGTTAGCAGAAGAAAACAGTAGAAATAAATCAAGTAGAAAACCAATAAATAGAAAAAATTGAAAAACCTAAGATATTATTGAAAAGATTAGCAATATCATCAAACACTTAGCTAGACTAACCAAGGTAAAAGAAGAATCAAAGCAATAATATCAGACATGGAAAAAAAAATACAATGGATACCTAAGAACTAGATAGTATCATAAGATTCTATTATGAACAATTACATGCCAACTGTATAACCTGGAATAAATGGATAAATTCTCAGAACCACACAACAAGAAAAAATAGATAACCTGAGTAGACCAATTACAAATAAGGAGATTGTATCAGTAATCAAAACCTTCCCCAAAAAGAAATGCCCAGGATGAGATTGCTTTACAGGTGAATTCTACCAAACATTCGAAGAATGAATAGAATCCTTTTTAAACTCTTAAACTCTTCCATAAAATAGAAGAGGGAACACTTCCAAAATTGTTTTATGAAGCCAGCTTCTTCCTGATACCAAAACCAGACAAAAATACTACAAGTAAAGAAAACTACAGGTCATTATCACTGATGAGCATAGATGTAAAAATTCTCCATAAAAAATCTAGCAAACCAAATTTAATACCACATTAAAAAGATCATGGGGCTTCCCTGGTGGTGCAGTGGTTGAGAATCTGCCTGCCAATGCAGGGGACACGGGTTCGAGCCCTGCTCTGGGAAGATCCCACATGCCGCGGAGCGACTAAGCCCGTGAGCCACAATTGCTGAGCCTGCGCGTCTGGAGCCTGTGCTCCGCAACAAGAGAGGCCACGATAGTGAGAGGCCCGCGCACCGCGATGAAGAGTGGCCCCCACTTGCCGCAACTAGAGAAAGCCCTCACACAGAAACGAAGACCCAACACAGCCATAAATAAATAAATAAATAAATAAATAAAATTTAAAAAAAAAGAATATATAAGCTGATGTTAGAGGGCATTCTTAGTGCCTTTATAAATATCTTAAAAAAAAAAAAAAAAAAAGATCATACACTATGGCCAAGTGGGATTTATGCCTGAGATGCAAGGGTGTTTAGACATATGCAATCAATAAATGTGATAAAACACATTAACAAAATGAAAGAAAAATACTACATGATCATACCAGTTGATGCAGATAAAGTATTTGATAAAGTGAAACATCCATTCATGAATAAAACCCTCACAAAATAAGTATAAAATGAACTGATCTCAACACAAAAGGTCCATATGTGAAAAATCCACAGGTTATATCATAATTAAGGGGAAAAACCTGAAAGCTTTCAGTCTAAGTCTGCCCACTCTAACCACTTCTTTTCAATATAGTACTGGATTCCTTGTCAGAGCAATTTGGCAAGAAAAAAGAAATGAAAGGCATCCAAATCAGAAAGGAAAAAGTGAAAGTGTCTGTTTGCAGATGATATGATCATATACATAGAAAATACTAAAGATTCAACAAAAGTGTGAGAACTAATAAATTCAGTATAGTTGCAGGATACAAAATCAATATAAACTGATAGAAAAATCAGTGTAAAGGATATAAAAACGTTGTGTGTTTGTACATAAATAACAAATGATCTGAGAAGGAAATTAAGAAAAAATCCCACTGAAGATAGCAAGAAATGAAATAAAATACTTAAGAATGAACTTAACCAAAGAGATGAAAGGCATCTAACACTAAAAATTATAAAACATTGATAAGGGTAATTAAAGAAGGCATAGATGAATAGAAATACACCTATAGTCATGGATTAGAAATATTAATATTGATAAAATGTCCATACTACCCACAGTGATCTATAGATACAGTGCAACCCCTATCAAAATCTCAATGTCATTCTTTACAGAAATAAATAGTCTAAAGCTCACATGGAACCACAAAAGACTACAGATAGCCAAAGCAATCTTGAGCATGAATAACAAAACTCTTCCTGATTTCCAACTGTATTACAAGGCTATAATAATTTTTTAAAGTATCATATTGGCATAAAAACTGACACATAGACCAATGGAATAGAATAGAGAGCCCAGAAAAAAATCCATGCATATAATCTACAGTCAACTGACTTTTGACAATGGAGCCAAGAACACACAACGGGGAAGGTCTAGTCTCTTGCATAAATAGTATTGAGAAAACTGGACATCCACATGAAGAATGAAATTGGACTCTTATCTCTCACTGTATACAATAATCAATTCAAAATGTAGTAAAGACTTAAACAACATCTGAAACAATAAAACTACTAGAAGAACTAACGCATAGGCAAAAAGTTCTTGACATTGATCTGGGAAATTATTTTTTGGATATGACACCAAGAGCACAGACAATGAAAACAAATATAGACAAGTGGGGTTGCATTAAACTAAAAAGCTTGTGCAGAGCAAAGAAAGTAATCAACAAAATAAAAAGGGAACCTACAGAATGGGAGAAATCTTTGTAGACTATATATATGATATGTGGTTAATATATAAAATATATAAGAACTCATACAACTCATAAATAACTGGATTAAAAAATAGGTAAAGAATCTGGATAGATATTTCTCAAAAGAAGACCCACAAATGGCCAATAGGTGTATAGGAAAAAGAAATTAAGCAAAAATTTAAATTATTAAATGCACATAAAACATTATTTCATGTGTTTTAATATTTGTGATCTAGAAAGTATGTATGAATTTCACGTAATACATTTAAATTAGCAATTTCAATAAATGCTTACTGCATATCCCATGCAGAGGTAAAAGTCTAAAATACCTTGTGATATCTCTATTATAGAATTATCAGATTGTTATAATTGTTTACCTATTTTTTCATATAATTTGAGAACTTCTTGTTATAGCACTTATTTAAGTGACAGACATGGAAATGATACTCAAAAATTATCTTCCCTGAGCCTAGTGAATTGGTGAAAGCTGGGCCAATTAGTCCTTTCCTTGGGATTCTAGAAATCGGGATAAAAGCAGAGTAAGTCCTCTCTAGTGGCAGAGCCATACATTTTAAAATTTAGGCATTATCAATGTCTGTTTTTCACTATGTAGGAAAAGCTTTCAATGTGGAAGCAAAACAAAAACAAACAAACAAAAATGCAGCTAGGACGAGAGACAATAGTCTTAGCAGTATTTTTTTGGTTTTGGTTGCTGATGCTTAAATTTTCTAGCATTCCTGTACTTCTGCTGCGAAAGCTATTCTATGAGCCAATGTAATGTTCTTATCTTAAAGCTACTTTGAGTTAAATTTCTGTCAATAGAAAACAAATAGATACTGTTTACATGAATGATTAAGAGGAATTAACCAAAACAATTTTTCATCAATGAGTTAAAATACAGATGTATAAAATAATAATAAGCTATTATTCAATGTTAGAAAAAATTAACAACGTTCTAAAATTCTCAACCATATTGCCAAAGTTCTAGAAATAGTTATTCAAAAGGTAAGATATTTGTTGAGTTGACATTTCAAAATATTTAGAGATGATTTGAAAACATAAAAGTAATCTTTAACTGAATTTAAATTAGGATAAATTTTAAAAAAGGACAGACAAGCATGCATACAAAGCCTATGTTACATAGCAAGTTATAATAAACCATAGAAACAGAGACCCATAAAAAATGAAAATCATAAAATAAGAATGAGAACAAGCTAAAAAAAATTACTATAACAGTTTTTAGTTTTTTCTGTATTATTCCAAAGTCTCTGACATAAAAAGTTTAAAGTGTAAGAAATCTCAAAAAATAACTTTTTGTAAGAAAAAGGAATAAAAAGAGCAGATATCTTATAAATTAATGCATTATATAACTAGCAGATTAATAAATTGGAGTTAAGCAAAGATGGCAACATAAATTCAAACAAAAAGATTTGAAGGCAAAGTGCATTAAATCAGAGTGTAGTTACAATGTAATAGCCAATAAAATCTGCAGTGAAATTAAAAGAACTCTGAACCGCTTTTGCAGATTAAAATGGCATGCAAATTTTTGAGAAATCTACTCCAATTGAAACCAAGTATAAGGGTTGTTTTTTTGGTTTGTTTTGATTTTTATATTTACATAAGATTTTCAGGTTGAGGTTTCTCTACAGTATTCTAAAATATCCAGTATTAAACTGACAACTCATAATACTACTTTTTTAATTTTGGAAAAGTACAAATTAATACATATGAAAAATGCACATTAATCAAATGTGAGTGAAAAAAAAATCAAGATTAAAAAAAATAATGGAATTTAAACTATAAATCAATATAGTACTCCATACAGACTGTACATAAACTTTAGTAAGATTAGTACTGCTAATTCATCTTCTTCTACCGTGGGATACTCACAGGACAGTAAACAACAGTGAACATTTCATTACTACCAGCTTTGGGTGACCTATTTTGCACACAGTTTGATACATCTCTGTAGGGAATGAACTATCTGAACTTTTAATTTTCTCTCCCAACCATCAGGCTTACCCTGAAGAAAGATTTAAAGAAAATAAGGACTGTTAGAAGATTTAGGAACACTTTATAAACATCATATCATATGTGCTTGTTTTTTAAAAAGGTACTAATGTTAAATGAATAAAGATACTAATTTAGATTAGATTTTGGCTTCTGTGTATATGAAAAAGGATTTGGCTTTCTATAGTTTATATCTAATAAGTAGAATCTAAGTATTCTCTTGTTCTAAGCAACTAAGTTGTGTTTAATTTGATAGTTTCTACTCAGCTTATAATTATTCCAGCAATTTCAAAACAAAATGATAAATAAAGGCAATAATTATTCAGTGTTATTATACTAGTCAACATTGTTTATTTTAAATCAGTTCCCTGTATATATTCGGTTCCATATCTTTATTTCTATCTTAGTCCGTTTGGGTTGCTATAACAAAACCATAGACTGGATGGCTTTTAAAGACAGGAATTTATTTCTCACAGTTCTAGATGCTAGAAAGTCCAAGATCAGGGCACCAGCAGATCCCATGTCTGGTGATGTCTGCTTTCTGGTCATTAATAGTCATCTTTTTGGTATGTACTTACATGGCAAAAGGGGCAAGAGAACTCTCTAGGGTCTTTTTTATAAGGGCACTAATCCCATTCATGAAGTTTCCAGACTCATGACCTAATCACCTTGCAAAGGCCCTACCTCTTAACAACATCACATTGGAGGTTAGGATTTCACTATATGAATTTTGGGGAGACACAACTGTGGATGCATGGTTGGTTGAATCCACAGATAGGAACCTGCATATCCAGAGGGCTAACTGAACTATGCCATTTTGTATAAGGGACTTAAGCATCCATGGATTTTGGTATCCATGGGGGTCCTGGAACCAATCCCCTGAGAATACCAAGGTAGAACTGTAATTTCCATTGTATAAATATCCTGTCATACCGTGTAACAGGTCTGAAAATTTATCATTGTTTTTTAATTACATTTCTATTTTTTTTAACTTTCTATGAAATATCATGATTTGCTCTAGAAGTCATGACTAATAATTTTTAAAAATCTATTTTCTTATCTCATAAATTTTATATAAAATTCATTATTAATAAAATGATTACAAATGTTTTTAAAAGCCCATTTAAAATAATTTTGTAATACATGACAATTAAATGAATCCTGAAAAATAAACACTGGTAAAAGACATTGGGGTTATTGGGAAAAATGGACTATGCATCAAATGATAATATAGTATTAATGTTCTTGTGTGTGGTTTTTATACTATGGTTATGTAGGAAAAGCATCTTGTTTTTACCAGTGATCAATGCTAAAGTATTCAGGAGTCAAGTGCTAGCATATCTACAAATAATACTCATACAGTTAATTCCCAAATGATATACATACAGAGGAGAGGAAGAGAGAGAAAGAGATGTTAACAGTCGGTGAATGTTTTGGGGAATTAAATAGATTGCTGTTTTGCTATTTTATTATTCTTGCAAATGTCCAAAATAAAGTTGAGGGGAGAAAAAAGGAAAGGAAAAGATGTTTTTCATAAATTCCAATACATGCATTGTTCTACAACATATGGATGATGGTGATGATGATGATGGTGCTAGAAATAAAGATCCATTATGTTTCTATAATTTTTTTTTCTCTTTGCAAAATGCTTCCACAAGTAAAACTCCCTTTATTTACAGTGAAACACCTATTAAAGAACAGAATAAAACAACCATCATTGATTAAGGATCTGTCCTTTTCCAGGTTTTTTACATATATCAATTTATTTATTCCCTTTTAACTTTAGTAACCCTATGAGGTAGGTATACTTAGGTTACTTCTTTTTAAAATATGGGGAAGATAAGACTAAAGTGATTAAATAACTAAAGTCACAATGCTAATAAGCGGTAAAGCCTAAAATCAAAGCCAGTTCAGTCAAATTCCTAAAGCCTAGAGTCTTTGTGCTGCCTCAAAAAGAAACAAATTTGCACTTGCCAGAAGCCAGTGTATTTTGCTGGTTAGTGATCAGGAGAGAGGAGAATGGCAGCCACCTGAATTCTGGTTTTTATACTGTTCTTCCTAGCAGTGATATTTCTGAGGAGAATGGCTCATAACATACTTATTTTCAAATAGTTGGCCTAGCTGTATTTTTACAAAGTTTGTCTTATTTTATACAAACACCTTGGAGAATAATCAAATGGTTTTATAACTTCTTCCATTGTATTCTCAAAAGTGCCTATATAGACTGATAAAACACTATTCAATTTGGAGTGTTGGCATATATATTCACATGACAGCTTTTGCCAAATTTAAAGCTAGAAAGGAAAAACCAAATATATCCCATTTATGATGGCTATCTCCGTAGTTAGTGTGGATTTGCAGGTTGTTGTTTCAGCCAGGAAGAATTTTATTGATAGGAAAGCAGCTGTATAAAGTGTTAGAGGAGATAGTTTCTGTCCAATTCACTAGCTCCCTGTAATCGGACTTTCAGTCACCATATAAGTCAGTTATAAAGCAGAGTCCTTCAAAATGACACTTGAGAACATTGGATTTATTCTCTATAAATCTATTTTGATCAATTCTGTAAAATCCTCAGGTTCTTTAATATCAAACTCATATGAGAATGAAACACAGCATGCAAGATTTGAAATGAATGGGATGTAGTACCCATTTTGTCACTTGATTGATATACTCATTAGTATTTTTTTTACCAGTTTTACTGAGATATAATTGACATACAGCACTGTATAAGTTTAAGGTGTATAGCATAATTATTTGACTTACATATATTGTGAAATGATTACCACAATAAGTTTATTTAACATCCATCATCTCACATAGATACAAAAAAAAGAAAAAAAGGCATTTTTCCTTGTGATAACTCTTAGGTTCTCCTCTCTTAACAACTTTCAAATATACCATCAACCATGTTAACTATAGTCATAACGTCATACATTACACCCCTAGTATGTATGTATCTTATTACTGGATGTTTATACTTTTTGACAAAGTTCATCCAATTCCCCTACCCCCTAACCCTCACCCCTGGTAACCACAAATCTAATCACTTTTTCAATGAGTTTTTTTGTTATTTGGGTATTTGTTGGTTAATTGGTTGTTTTGGGGGCTTTTCGCACATGTAAGTGAGATCATATAGTATTTCTCTTTCTCTAACTTAATTCAGCATAATACCTTCAAGGTCTGTCAATGTTGCCACAAAGGGCAGGGTGTTTTTATTTTTTATGGTTGAATAGTATTCTGGTATGTAGGGACAGAGAGAGAATGAGAGAGAGATGGAGAGAGAGAAACTAAGGCTACTGTGAACAGAGAGGTGCATGTGTCTCTTTGTCATAATGTTTTCATTTCCTTTGGATATTTTCCCAGAAGTGGAATTGCTATATATATGGCAGTTTTATTTTTAATTTTTTTGAGAAACTGCCATACTGTTTTCCATAGTGGCTATACCAATTTACATTCTTAGCAACAGTGCACCAGGGTTCTGTTTTCTCCACATTCTTCTTGGCATTTGAAATCTCTTTTTGATTGTAGCCATTCTAACAGGTATGAGGTGATAACTCATTGCGGTTTTGATTTGCATTTCCCTAATAAATAGTGATGAGGAACACCTTCATGTACCTGCTAGCCATATATCTCCTTTTGAAAAACGTCAATTCCTTGCCCTTTTTTTCATTGAATTATTTTTTGTATTGAGTTTTATGAGTTCTTTGCATATTTTGTGTATTAACCCATTACTAGATATATGATTTGCAAATATTTTCTCCCATTCTGTAGGTTGCCTATTCATTTTGTTGATTGTTTCTTTTGCTGAAAGGAAGCTTTTTAGTTTGATGTAGTCCCACTTGTTTATTTTTTATTTTGTTTCTTGTGCTTTTAGGTGTCATATCTAACAAGTCATTGCCAGGACCCATGTCAAGTACCTTTTTTTCTAAGTATTCTTCTAGGAGAGTTATCGTTTCCAATCTCATATTTAAGTCTTTAATTATTTTTGATTTAACTTTTCTGAGTTGTGTAAGAGGAATCTAGTTTCATTCTTTTACATATGAATGTCCAATTTTCCCAGCACCATTTATTGAAAAGACTGACTTTTCTCCATTGAGTACTCTTGGCTCCCTTGTCAAATATTACTTGGTCATATATACATGGGTTTATTTCTGGGTCTCATCATGTTCCATGTGTCTGTTTTTATGCCAGTGCCTTACTGTTTTAATTACTATAGCTTTATAGTAATATAACTTGAAATCAGAAAGTGTGATGACTACTGTTCTTCTTTCTCATGAATGCCTTGACTATTCTGAGTCTTCTGTGATTCCATACAAATTTTAGGATTTCTTCTACTTCTGTAAAAAATAACATTGGAATTTTGGTTGAGATTATTAAATCTATAGGTAGCTTTGGGTAGTATGGTCATTTTAATAATAGTAATTCTTTCAATCCATGAACATGAATGTCTTTCCATTTATTTGTGTCATCTTTGATTTCTTTCATCAATGTCTTATAGTTTTAAGTGTTTATAGTTTTAAGAGATCATTTACCTCCTTAGTTAAATTTATTCCTAAGAATTTTACTGTTTTTGACACTATTGTGAGTGGAATAGTTTTTCTATTTCTTTTTCAGATAATTTGTTGTTAGTGTATAGAAATGCTACTGATTTTTGTATATTAATATTTTATCCTCCAGTTTTACTAAATTCATTTATTAGATCTAATGCTTTTTTATCAAAGTCTTTAGGATTTTCTTTACATAAAACCATGTCATCTACAAATAATGTCAATTTTTCTTCTTCCTTTCCAATGCTGATGCATTTTCTTTCTTTCCCCCCCCCCCACCCCGATTGCTCTGCCTAGAACTTCCAGTAATACGTTTCATAGTAGTGGTGAAATTGGGCACTCTGTATCTTGTTCATGATATTACTGGAAAATCTTTCAACCTTGTATTGAGTATGATGTTAGCTGTGGGCTTATCATATATGGTTGTTATTATGTTGAGGTATGACTTATCTATACCTAATTTGTTAAGAGGTTTTTATCATGAATGGATGTTGAATTTTGTCATATGTTTTTCTTGTGTCTATTGAGATGGTCATTTGATTTTTTCCTTCATTTTATTAACGCAATGTATTATTCTATAACTTTTTGGTAGCATTCACCAGTAAAGCCATCTGCTCCTGCACTTTTGTTTGTTGGGAGAGTTTTGATTACCAGTTAAATCTCTTTACTAGTAATTGGTCTCTTCAGATTTTCTATTTCTTCCTGATTCAGTCTTGGTAGGTTGTATATTTATAAGAATTTTTCCATTTCTTCTATGTTGTCCAGTGTGTTGGTGTATAGTTGGTCATAGTAGCCTCTTATTATCCTTTGTATTTCTGTAATTCAGTCATAATATCTCCTTTTTTTCATTTATAAATTTGTTGATTTGAGTCCTCTCACTTTTTTCCCTGTTTAATCTAGTTTAAAATGTGTCAATTTTGTTTATCTTTTCAAAGAACCAACTCTGGGTTGGTTGATATTTTCTATTGTTTTCCTCTTTCCTATTTATTTTATTTCTGCTCTTTATTATTCTCTTCCTTCTTCTAACTATGGACTCAGTTCATTATCCTTTTTCAAGTTTCTACAGGCATAGAGTTAGGTTGTTTATTTGAGATTTTCGTTGTTTCTCAATGTGCGCATTTATTACTATGAACTTTCCTCTTAGAACTGCTTTCACTGTATGTCATAAGTTTTGGAGTGTTGTGTTTCTATTTTCATTTGTCTTGGGGCACTTTTTAATTCCCCTTTTAATTTCTTCTTTAGCCCATTGTTTCCAGAACAGAGTTATTTAATATCTATGTATTCATGAGTTTCCCAGTTTTCCTCCTGTTATTGATTTTTAGTTTCATACCATTGTGGTCAGAGAAGATACTTGATATGATTTCAATCTTCTTGAATACACTTAGCCTTGTTTTCTGGTCTAACATATGGTGTATCCCAGAAAATGTTCTGTGTGCACTTGAGAAGAATATTCTGCTGCTGCTGGATAGAATGTTCTGTACATGTCTATTAGTTTCATTTGTTCTATAGTGTTATTCCAATCCATTGTTTTCTTACCAATTCTCTGTCTGGAGGTATTATTCATTGTTGTGAGTACAGTATTAAGGTCCCCAACTACTATATTATTGCTGTTTATTTCTTTTAGCTCTGTTAGTTTTGCTATATATATTTAGGTGTTCTGATGTTGTGTGCATAAATACAATTGTTATATCTTCTTGAAATATTCCCTCCTTTCTCATTATATAATGACCTCCTTTGTCTCTTTTTACCATTTTTAGTTTGTCTATTTTTTTTTCTAAGTGTAGCTACCCCTATGTTTGTTTGTTTGTTTGTTTTGATTAACGTTTACCTGAAATATCTTGTTTCATCTCTTCACTCTCAGTGTTATGTGTATTTTTACATTTAAAGTGAATGTCTTATAGGCAGCATATCATTGGATATTGTTTTATCAGTTCATTCACCCTATATCTTTTGACTGGAGAATTTAATCCATTTACATTTAACATAATTATTGATAGGTAAAAAGTTTTTTTTCTGGCTGTTTTGTAGATCTATTGTTCCTTGCTTCTTATCCTAATGTGTTTTTTTGTGTGTGTTTTCATGTCTTTTTGTATCAGAATGCTTTGGCTGCTTCATCACATTCTTTTGTATAACTACTAGAAGTTTTGCCCTTGTGTTTGCTATGAGGTTTACCTAAAATATCTAAAATTATTAGAGCCTATTTTAAGCTGATAACAACTTAAGTTCAATAGAATTTCTAAACTTTACACTTTTATTTCTCCTCCGCCTCACACTGAGGTTATTGATGTTATAGGATACTTATTTTATATTGTGTGTCCAATAACAGATTATTATAGTTATGGTTATTTTTACTACATTTGGTTTTTAGATTTTATTTATCTATTTATTTAACAATATATTTACCATTACTGGTGAGTTTTACACTACCTTCTTATGTTTTGTGATTTAATTAGCAACCTTTTACTTCTATTCAAAGGACTCCTTTTAGCATTTCTTATCAGGCAATTCTAGTGCTGATAAACTCTTTCAGCTTTTGTTTGTTCAGGCAAACCCTTATCTCCCCTTCATTCCTCAAGGACAGCTTTGCTGGGTATAGAATTCTTGGTTAATTTTTTTTTGTTTTTTCTTTTAATATTTTCAATACATTATTCCCATATCCTGTTCTGTCCTGGCCTTAAAAGATTTCTGTTGAGAAATCTCCCTAAAGCCTTATGTGGGTTCCCTGGTATGCAACTTCTCTCTTTTCTCTTGCTGCTTTCAAAATTCTTTGTCTTTGACATTTGCCAATATAATTATAGTATGTCTCAATGCAGCCCTGTTTGGATTCAACCTATTTGGAGTCTTTTGGTCTCATGGATCTAGGTGTCCATTTATCTCCCCAGGTTTGGGAACTTTTCAGCTATTATTGCTTTAAATATATTTCTTGTTCCTTTCTTGTTCTCCTTTTCTGGATGTTCCATAAAGCAGGTAATGTTTCATTTGATTGGGTCCTATAATTCCCAAGGCTTTCTTCACTCTTTTTCATTCTTTTTTTTTTTCTTTTTGCATCTCTGACTGAATAACTTCAAATGTCCTGTCTTCTAAGCCACTGATTTTTACTTCTACATTTCACGTCTGCTTTTGAAAATCTCCTTTGAATTCTTCAGTTTAGTATTGCATTTTTCAGCTCTAGGATTCCTGGTTTTTTTTTTTTTATGATTTCAATTTCTTTGTTGACCTTTTCATTTTGTTCATGAATTGCTTTCCTAATTTCAGTTAGTTGTCTGTGTGTTCTTGTACTTCACTATACTTTAAGAGGATTAGTCTAAATTTTTTTTTTTAATTTACTTAGTTATTTTTGGCTATGCTGGGTCCCCGTTGCTGTGCGTGGGCCCTCTCCAGTTGCAGCAAGGGGGGGCTACTCTTTCGCTGCAGTGTGCAGCCTTCTCATTGTGGTGGCCTCTCCTATTGCAGAGCACAGGCTCTAGGTATGAGGGCTTCAGTAGTTGTGGCATGAGGGCTCAGTAGTTGTGGCTCACAGGCTCTAGAGAACAGGGTCAGTAGTTGTGGCACATGGGCCCAGTTGCTCCACGGCTTGTGGGGTCCTCCCGGACCAGGGCCTGAACCCATGCCCCCTGCATTGGCAGCCGGACTCCCAACCACTGCACCACCAGGGAAGCCCAATTAGTCTAAATTTTTGACAGATTATAGATCTTCATTTCTTTAGTAACAGTTTTTAGAGCTTTATTAGTTTCCTTTGGCAGTGCCATCTTTACCTGATTTTTTTTGTAATCCTGTCCTTACACCAGTATCTGCTCATTTGAGTAAGTGGTCTCCTTTTACAGACTTTATAGGTTTGCTTTGGCAAAGATAGTTCTTCACCGGTCAACTCAAACTCAGTCTCGGTTTCTGGATGTGTCTGCTGTAATGTCCTTGAGCTGAGGCCACTGGCTGAGCTCTAAGGTTGGATAGGGAAGTACCATGGGCTTAGACCAGTTGGATAGGACTGCTGGCTTGGTTCCCTGCCCATGTGAGGCTGCACAGTTGTCTGTGTTCTCTAGTCAGGCTTCCTAGATGGTCATTACTGAGTATTATACTCAGCACTAGGCAGGGCTATGAATTAGTTCCCTTGCCCTGGTGGGGTAATAGGAAGGGCCCTAGGGCCTGCACAGCTCATTGTTTGGGAACATGAATCAGGCAAGACTGTGCACTAAATTCACTGGCCAGAAGGGGTCACCTGTTTTTCTCTGCAGATGAGTTAAGTCATGGGCTGTGCTCACTTTCAGTTGCCCATATATACACGGCTGTTGGATGAGCTACACAGCTTCTTGTGTGTTCTGATATGGTACCCTAATAAGACAAGGTGAAGGCTGTATTCAGCAATGAGCAGGGCTGCAAATTACTTTCCTGGCCAGGTTGAGTGGGAGACTCCAAGGCTGGCAAGACTCTTTGTTTGTGGTCTTGACTCAAGCCTACCCACTCCTCAGGTTCCCTGACCAAACAGAGCCACTGGGCTTTCTCTGGATAATCACATCTATCTACCAGACTCTCTGATTGAGTATTGCTTGGCTATGCAGCTTCCAGGAGTTCTGGCCAGGCTTTCTGGTCAGGCATGGCCTGGAGCTATGCTTAGCAGTGGGAGGGACTATGAATTAGCTCCCCTGCCTGGCTGGGGGCAAACCAAAGGCAGAACAGGCTCCAAACCAATTAGATTCTTCATTGAGAACCCAAATCAGGCAAACCTGCCTCCTGCCAATTTCCCTGGTCAGACTGCTCCACTGTCTTGGCTCTGCAAATAAGCAAAGCTGCTGGTTGGGACTACTACCACTCACTACTTAGTCTGCCCAAATCCAAGTGCTGATTGTTGCAAGCCTTCCCCACTTCTCCTTCACTATGCAATTCCCAGTGGTCAGCTCCGCAGATTCCTTCATGATCCCTGTAGGGTGAGTTTGGATTTGGGGACTCCCAAGAAGTGACACAAAGTGCTGGGGAGCTGCCTGTCCACCCTGGCTTCTCTTTTCTCACTGGAGTAACCATAGGCTCAGGGGAGACCAGTTAGTGTGGTGTTGCATCAGCCTAGGGAAGGGGCAATTTTGTCACCTTGTTGCCACTCCTCTTATCCTTCTAATGCAGTCTGTCTTGGTCTCTGAGGTGGTAGAGTATGTCTTAGCCTCAACCCTTGTTCCAGAGTTTTCTTAGTGGTGTCTTATTCATGAATGGTTGTTAGTTGTTCTCCTTGTGATGGGGAGCAAAGATCGGAAATGACCTTTGTCACCATCTTAGTGATAGCACTTCTCTAGTATTTTCATTTTTTGGTGCTGCTTTCTATGATTGGATAATAAACATTAAACTATTATATGCATCAATTAGACATGGTGCATTTAGGTCAGAGGAATATTTTCATGTTTTTTCTTTGGGCTTGAAGTTTCTTAAACATTGGTTTTCATAATATAAATGTTTTATTAATCCTTATGTAAGATATACTGCCTGGTTGCTATCTGAAAAGCATATCAAATAATATATCACATAACAAAAAGAGCAAATCTTCCAAGACTATGCCTGAATTCTTCATTCAGTTTTGATTTTCAGTTATTCTATTAGGTTTTCATACACACAGTAAAAGATCTCTTTCAGAAATGCCTATAAATAAGTAGTAGCAAATGTAGCTGCTCGAAAATATTAAGGCACTCCTTTTAAAGATATAAGTATGCATGAGAGCATAGAAGGGACACTTATGCAAGTGTATTATTTAAAGTCAACTTGCTCTATGTTCATCTACATGTTTCCTAAATGAAGTAGATCCAAGTATGGAGAAAAAGGTTCTTTAGTAGCTCTTTAGTTTCTAGTCCTTCCCTCTTAGTTCCTGGAGCAAATAGCAGTTCCTTTCTGTGTTAAAGAAACAAGAAAAGAACAACAACAAAAAACTCAATAAATTCTGAGAGCATGTACAATAACCAAAAAAGAAATCCTCATGAGCTTGCTTTAACTCTTTTGTGCACTCCTCCATTTAAAGTCATGACCCTTCTATGAAGGTCAGACTAGATTTCAAAGGATAGCCAAGTAGCCTTGGAAAATAGGAGAGTAAGACTTAGGCTGTGTAAATTCTTAGAGGGATAGAAAATGGGTCTCCAGAGTAGTGTCAACTGATTGAGATTAGGGTCAATACACTTGTGTGGAAAGATCATTTTACCTGCTTTTGGATACACAAAAGGATAGTGCAGTGTTAGTTGGCATTGCAACACCATGTTTGTGGTATATGTGTATTTCAAAATGCCCCCCATTGGCTGTGGTATTTCCAATTAACTTCATAAAATAAAGTCTTCTTTTTTTTTTTTTAAAGATTGATTGATTGATTGATTGATTGATTGCTATGTTGGGTCTTCGTTTCTGTGCTAGGGCTTTCTCTAGTTGTGGCAAGCGGGGGCCACTCTTCATCACGGTGCGCTGGCCTCTCACTATCGTGGCCTCTCTTGTTGCAGAGCACAGGCTCCAGACGCGCAGGCTCAGTAGTTGTGGCTCACGGGCCTAGTTGCTCCGCGGCATGTGGGATCTTCCCAGACCAGGGCCCGAACCCGTGTCCCCTGCATTAGCAGGCAGATTCTCAACCACTGCGCCACCAGGGAAGCCCCTAAACTCTTCTTTAAAAGTAAATTACACATATTTTAAAGTTGAAAACTGAATTACTAAAAAGAATGAGATAAAAAGACTTCCAAAGTAAAACTCTAAATATACACTAAATAAGCATCAACAAAAACTGGACAGATGACAGAATAACCAAAGAGGCCAGGCAAGGTTCTTCTTTATTTCTAAATTAAAATAACTATAAAATAAACATGTTTATTTAACTATTAAAATAACTATAAAATGGAACATGTTTTAATACAAATCTTAGGTTTACTACTGGAAGCATTCTAAGTATAAAGACTCTATCATTATCTCTTTTTATCATTATCTCATAATCTAAATTTAGAGTCATTTACAATTTTTGCTTCCTCAGTGGGTACTTATAGTGTCATCTTTCACTTTCTCACCATTCTACCCTCCCTCCACCCTCTGGTCATTCAGCCAACTTAGCTTCATTTGAGCAGGGTTACACACAGTGTCCACAGATTGCACAAAATTAACTTGGGTGTTCTGAACAGATGCTGCTAGCCAGGATGGTGCTAAATTCCCATGACTCATCAATGTGAAGCTCTTTTGGAAAACAAGACTTTGCTTCCCAGGAGCAGAGTGGTTTTCATGAACTCTTCGTAAACACATAATTATTTCATGGTAGTTCTTTCAGTCTGTCTTTAATATAAAAGTATATGTGTATTTACTTTTCTATATTCAATATTATGGTGAAACATACACACATATTATTTTTACTCTCCCCTTTTGACAGGCATACCTCATTTTATTGGGCTTAGCTTTATTGTGCTTCACAGCTGTCATACTTTTTACAAATTGAACGTTTGTGGCAACCCTCCATTGAGCAAATCTATCAGTGCCATTTTTCCAGCAGCATTTGCTCACTTTGTGTCTTTGTAATTTTGTTAATTCTCATAATATTTCAAACTTTTTCATTATTATATTTGTTATGGTGATCTGTGATCAGTGATCTTTGATGTTACTGCTATGCCTCACTGAAGGCTCAGATGATAGCATTTTTTAGCAATGAAGTATTTTTTAATTACGGTATGTACATTTTTTAGACATAATGCTATTGCACACTTAACAGACTATAGTGTAGTGTAAATATACCTTAGATATTTACAGGGAAACCAAAAAATTCACGTGACTCACTTTATTGCAATACTCGGTTTGTTGTGGTGGTCTGGAGCCAAACGCACAATATCACCAAGGTATGCCTTCACTCCATGTTATTAAATATTATTTAAAACCTTGATTTTAATAGTTATTAGTCCATCTGAGCTGTCACAAGAAAGTACCACAGTTTGGATGGTTCAAACAACAGTTATCTATCCTCTCACAGTTCAGGAGACTGGAATTCCAAGAGCAAGGTACCAGCAGGGCTGGCTTTTGGTGAGGCTTCTCTGCTTGGTTTTCAGATGGCCACCTTCTTGCTATCCTCAATTAACCTTTCCCTGTGTGCATACATGGAGAGAGAGAGAGATCTGGTGTCTCTTCCTCTTCTTATAAGGACAACAGTTCTATCAGATTAAGGCCCAACCTTATGTCCTCATTTAAGGTATATTACCCTTTTAAAGTCCCTATCTCTGAAATAAAATGACACTGGGAGTTTGGGCTTCACACAAGAATTTTGGGGCAACACAATTTATTCCATAACAAATGGTTACATCAAGGGGATATTCTATAATATTACTAAAAATTACCCTACTAATGGACATGATTTTTAAATTTTAATTATTATATTTAAAATAATCCTGAGTTAAATACATTGCAGATTACTTTTCACAAAGGTCTCAACATTTATAATTGTACATTTCTAAGGTTCTTGCTGCATATTTTCTTTTATTTTAAAAAAATTTTATTGAAGTATAGTTGATTTACCATGTTGTGTTCAATTTCTGCTGTACAGCAAAGTACAAAGTGCCAAGGAGGAGGGGGTGGGGAGGGAAGGATTGGGAGTTTAGGATTACAGATGCAAGCTATTATATATAGGATGGATAAACAACAAGGTCGTACTGTAGAGCACAGGGAACCATATTCAATATCCTGTGATAAGCCATAATGAAAAAGAATATATATATGTATAACTGAATCACTTTGCATATTGTTAAATTCATTTTCAGAAATAATGAACTGATTTATATTCCTGCCATCAGGACTTAAGGGTACGCAGGAAAACTAAAATAATAAGTGCAAGAATAAGATGGTGAAGTGGTACATGTTCCTACCTCTCTCTCCCAAATGTGTGGAGATTCCATAAGAGTAGGTGGAAAGCAATTGGATCCAAAAACACTTCACAGAAATTTACGCCAAGTTCATACAATATCAAGTACTTTAAAAAAGACTAAAAATAAAATGAAATGGTGTTATTTTTATTAGAGTATATGCTAAGCTGTTCTAATCAAGAAATGCAGTATCACTGTTAAAATAAGATAAAAGTTTATTTCTCTCTTACATAAGATTACAGAATTAGGTGGGCAATTTTGGCACTTAGAAGCTCTTTCTCACATGCTGATCCAGAGACTCAGATGGTTGGATTATAAACTGGATTGCCTGCTTTCAAAGCTAGTTTAGTGTATAGTTCTACAATAGTGTCTGTCAAAGAGAGACACTCATGTGAGACTCAGAGAGACAAAGAGGTCACTACTCCCCTGGAGCTATTGCAGGCAGATGTGTGGATGTAATATCCTAAGAAACTTCCAGTTGTGCCTCTAGAAAATCTACATACAAATTCATGCTGTACTTCAGGTGTCAAACAGTGTGAAAATCTGTGAGAATTTCCCAGAAGTTCTTAAGAGTTGTCGTAGCAGGAGTTCTGCAGCAAGAGTTCTCAAAAACCAACTGCAGCTTTCTCTGACTGTTACCGACCCAATGGTCGCAAGCTTCTAATTCTCTATACTAAAATTCTTCATATTTGTTTTCCTAACTAAACTCTAATGAACACAACATTTTGTACCAAAAGTGGCTCTAGGAAACAGAAGCTCAATTTGTAGAGTCTGTAACTGGTTCTCTATTCTGATTAGCTTTGAAGGCAGTAATAAATTCATTATTAATGGCAAATGAGATACTGGTATTGCAAGTCATTCACTGGAAAAATACTTTCTTGAATTAGCACATGAAAATGCCTACAGTGAAGTGCCTATAGAAGAAAAAGCTATGGGAGACCTATTATCTCTTGAATTAGAACATTAGATCAAATAAAGAATATAAGAATACAAGAACTATGACTTTGGGGTTGGTACCAGTTAAACCCCTGAAGAATTTGAGAGAAGAAATAACAAACTTAGGTTTTAAATTTCCAGCTTCAATTTGGGAAAACTCTCCAGTAGAAAACTGGGGAGCTTTTCTAATTATCCTGAGAGAATACTTAATTTCTTGAAACCACATGGCTGAAGTTTCAGATAACCAAAAAAGTTTGATCCTACAGTAGACTGAATTTTCTTTTTTTAAAAAAATAAATTTATTTATTTATTTTTGGCTGTGTTGGGTCTTCGTTGCTGTGTGCGGGCTTCCTCTAGTTGCAGTGAGCGGGGGCTACTCTTTGTTGCGATGCATGGGCTTCTTATTGCAGCGGCTTCTCTGTTGCAGAGCACAGGCTCTAGGTGCACGTGCTTCAGTAGTTGTGGCACATGGGCTCAGTAGTTGTGGCTCCTGGGCTTTAGAGCGCAGGCTCAGTAGTTGTGGCGCATGGGCTTAGCTGCTCCGCGGTATGTGGGATCTTCCCGGACCAGGGCTCAAACCCATGTCCCCTGCATTGGCAGGCAGATTCTTAACCACTGTGCCACAAGGGAAGTCCCATAGACTGAATTTTCATATGTAAGTTTAACTCATAGCCTCAGCATGTCTTTAAAGTTACAGTGTTGATCAGGAGAGACTCATGTCTAGAACTACGCTGTGGACATTTGGTTGGCTTCTGATGAATATGAAGACCTTTAACCTCCCTCTGAGCTTCACTTGTTTGCAGAAGTAGCGGAATTCTCCCCACTCAAGGGATTAGCTGAGTCTTGCCTGACATCCCCATAACTATCTCACCTAAGATGGTGGCTTTTTAGGTGGAATAGTTCATAGTTCCTACATCCATTACTTTCCCCTACATTTGGACTCACAGCTAGATGCAAATCCCAGCAGACCACAAAAAGATGGTTACAAAGTCTAATCTGGAGGGATGTGCCACATACAACAAGGAATTGCAAAATTTTGTCAAGTTATATTGGCACAAACCTGATGAATATGGGTGACAATAATTTCTAATTTATTGTTCAATAAATTCTGGCATTAGCAATATTGAATCTGTTATCTTCAGAATATTAAAGTGACTCTAATACTTTACTCATTTCCTTGATGAAATCTGGGCTGAAAAGTGGCCTAAATTAAACAAAGTTCAGATTTCAGAATGTCCTTACTATAAAGAAAGAAATCTAAAGGTTTAAGAAGATAAAGAGGGTTTAAATACAAATTTATCATATATGATATTTTTCCCATCCCTTAACTATGTCCACTGGGATTATCCGAGGACATATCCTTCACCAATATCTTGAAGTAATACATTTGTGTGGGAAGCATCAACTTTGTTGAAAAGGGTCTATATTTATTGGCTGTTATCAGCAAGCCAAAGATTACACTTGAAGATACTATCATTACACTGAGTTCTCAGACTTGAGTGGGATGTAGGATCCCAGGGCTGCAGATATCACTTAACCATCAGAAACTAGATGAGCATGGTTATCATAATGGGTAGCAGGGCTAGCAGTAATCAAAATATTGTGACACACAGAGGTTGTTGGTAGTGGATAATTGATTATAGGGACCCTGGACTTGAGATATATGATTTTTTTACTAAAGTCAAGTGAGAAAAGTTCATGATTTACCCATTTCCCAGAATTAAGCCAATTCCCAGATGTAAACTATGAACTTTGAATCAAATTGTTTGTTTGTTCTATCTTGAATATATGACTTCTTCCTACCATCAAAGGCACCTGCTCTAATTAACACCTTTTCAGACAACAGGATTGGCTGTGAAAAAAATCTAGGGCAAACAGCCTATCTTTAAGGATATTTCACATATCACATCTTTTCATATCCCATTGGACTAAAATTACTATTATGGTGATACATCACTGCTTAGAAATTTGAGAATGTAATATGTAACTGAGTAGCTATGTGCCTGTTAAAACTCCAAGAATTCTGCTACTAAACACAGAAGAAAAAAATTAGTAATGAATAAGAAATAGTAGTGTCTGCCATGTCCTTAATAGTGCTTTCCCTCCCTCATTTTACTTTTTAATTTGTTTAACTTAATATAGCTTAGCAACTTTCTTTCTACTAGTACTGCTGGTCTCTGCCTACTTGATATAACAAGTAAATTTAGAATCCTGAATTTTGAATAACAGATTTTTACAGTCAGATATAGATTATTTCTAAAAATTAGTCATAGTTTTTGCCATAAAGCAAGTGTCAATATATAGAGTTGAACTTATATAAACCAGTCTCTCTGATCATAATAAGAGATACTATGAATCAATAACAAGAGACAGTTGGACAAAAACCATGTTTTTGAATTAAATAACTTCACACTTTAATTAGAACCATGAGTTATTTAAATAATAATGAAAATTAGAAAAACTTATGATAATGATCCAAAAACATACATAGAATGAAGCTAATGCAGTTCATATAAATATTAACATAAAAAAAGACAAAATTATGAAAATAAAGAGTTAAGTGGCCATGATAAGAACTTAAAGGAAAAAAACCCAGCAAAATAAAAAAGATTAGTACAGACTCTGGTGTTCTACAGTGAAGCATTTCCTTTATCATACTGTTATCTCTCTCAGCTTCTTAAAACAAAATCTACCATTCAGTTTGTTTTTCTAATATAGATTTCAAAATTCACATGCCCAAATCTGGGCTCTAGCTTACTGACCTTATCATCTACATTACAATAAAGACTAATTCTATTCTTCCAGTCACTCATAACAAATATTTGGCAGCCAACTAGGCAGTCAATTTGACTTCCCTCATCCAGCTCCTCTATCGCTGGTCCATAAATAATTTTTTTCTTCTGACCTCAGAATAAGTCTAGAATCTAATCACTTCGCAATACTTCTACAGTATTAAAATGCAATAAATTACTGATAAGACTAATACCATAAATGATTCAAACAAATATTACCCTGATTGTGAGAACATGAAAGCCAAACAGTACATACTATATGGTGTCCTAGAACTAGTCTGTGGGTAAAAAAAAAAAAAAAAAAACCATAACAGTGGTTCTCTCTGGTTGGGATAATGACTGAGAAGCGACATGACAGAACTTTCTAGTGATGGAAATTTTCTATTGATAAGGGTGTGGTTTAGCCAGGTATATGCATTATGAAAAACTAATTGAATTTACTATTAAAATGGGTTCTTTTTAGTGTATACAAATCTCACATAAGAGAATGGAAACAAGCATTTAACTCTACTTGCTAGGTTTGCTTACCCCATTGGTATGGGGTAAAAAATTCTAAAACTACCATTTTTATACTAGGCTTGAACAAATGAGTAAATATAGTGAGGATAATAAAAGTTCTCATTGTGAAAGTAGGTAAAGACATGGAAAGTGGAAAGGCTAGAATGAAACCTGTTACTGCATTGCAGTTGTAGTGTCAGTATAGACTCATGATAGATATACATGTTATTCATGCATGCCGTTTGTATACATTTATATACCTCCTCCTAGCTCTGTTTACACACAAGACCAAAAGCAATGCTATACCAGTGACAACGAACATACCTAGCATCCAGTTCTTGGTTTCTAAATAAAATTCTCCACTAAAATAAACCAAGAGAAATAGCTGATTTCAGGGTTGTGGCTGGTAAAGTAGAAGATAAACCTTGTACTTATTTTTGCACTGGAAAATAAGAAAGTTATTAAAGAATTATAAGGATATGTCAAAAGGACAGCAGAGTTTTACTTTGAATTTGTCTCCACTGGCCAAATTTGGGACAATTTAGGCATCAAAATAAATAAGCAAATAACGATAACCCATTGAATGAAATAAAATTCATGAAATCATATTGATGTAATAAATAAATGGTACAAAAAGAAATCTGTTCCTTACAGTAGAATGGAAACTAATGAATGTCATGTGAATGTTGAAGTTAGAAAATCATCAGTGGATGCTAAACTTTTCAGTGAAACTTTAATAAGAAAGAGAATATTGAAATATTTTCTTGTTTTTCCCAGGAAATAACTTATTAATAAAAAAAGAGAAAAATAACTTTACAGAGAAACTTGGCAGACAAAATTTTAACTGATTAATGTTAACATCACTAATACTGGGAAATCATGTGCCTTCTGAAATAATGCACTAAGGAGGACATAATATTATTCAAGGTCAAAACGTATTACCTAGACATGTAGCTAAAGCACATTTTAAGGGCCCAGGATGGGTTTTTTCTAGGGCTAGCAGAAGAGGACATGATATTCGTGTCTGTCTTCAATTGTCCCTGGCATGTTCCCCTGGCCTCAGTATAAAGGGCTGGGATCTGGGGCCCATTTAGAGTATTTTCCATAAGGATGATGATTTCAGCAGGGATGACATCATCATCACATTCAGGGCTATTTTTTTTCCCCCATAAACCCAAGGGCAGGGCTACCCTTAGCTAAATCCCTCCCAGTGACTGCAGTAGAACACTCTGGAAGCTCAGGAAGGGGTGGGCTGGGTTATAAGCTGCCATATATTGTGTAGACAGGTATGGCTTCTCATGATCTTCCCCCCTTCCCCATGTGAGGAGAGAGAAGGAGGAGGCTTAGGTAAGACACTCCCCCACCCCGCACTCTTCAGACTACTCCACAGGCACAGGTCCCCAGATTAGAAGTATGACACCCCAATTCCTCAGCCTTTTCTAAACTCAAGTAGTGACAGCCAGGGGCAGAAGCATACTCCTTGCACTTTCCCCTCATCTAAGAGACTGCAAGGGGAAAACGGCAATAAAAGCTCGACCCTCCTTCCAGAGATTTTAAAGTCCTTTTGTATTCCACGATAAATCAATAAATCATTTTTAGTGGGAACGGGTGGTCGGACAAGCTGAATTTCAGAAATGCTGTCGTAACGGTTTTTAACACTATTTTACTCTTCTTACTAGTGCTATTTTGTAGAATAAGGAACGATGTTGACAGGTTTTGTGGGAGCTTTTAATACACTTTTTAAAAAAATCTCAGACTTTTATTTTTAACATTTTCATAATTTTATTTTTGAACTGGAGACACATAACAAGTATGGGGGAAAATTGTGCCTTGTTTCAACAGTTTTGCTAATTTTCAGGCTGAAAGGTGACAGCTGCCCAGAGTTTACCTTATGTTGAATTAAAATCAGTATTTCTCTAAAAAAAAAAAAAAAGAAAGTAAAAGTATTACCTAAATTCAGTCAGCAAGAAACTTCCAAAGAACACAAATTAAGGGGTATTCTACTAAGTAAGTATCCTACATTCTTAAAAAATATCAGGACTAAGCTGAGGAACAGACTCAAATTAAAGGAAAGTGAAGAGACATGACAACTAAATGCAATGTATAATCCTGGATTAGCTCCTGGCTAGAGAAACATGTGTACAAAGAACATTGTTAGAAAATTTGTATGATCTTAGTACTATTGCATCATTAAATTTTATTATTTTTATAGTTGTACTGTGCTAAGATTCTTATTCTTAGAAAAATATACTGAATTATTTTGTGTAAAAGAGCATAATATTTACAATTATCAAGTTCCTACAGTAGTGAATTACAGAGACTGGTAAAACAAATATAGCAAAATATTAGAAATTTGTGAATCTGGGTAAAATGGTCTATGGTAATTCCTTGTGATATTCTTAAATAGTTTCTTTAAGTTTGAAGTTATATCAAAATTTTTAAAAATACAGCTTACATTATCCTAACCAATACAGAAATTATTACAAAAAAGTGGGGTGGTATCATAACAACCTGAGATTGTGTGTAGCACTAGATTAGTGGATGGTGGGTGTATAAAAATAGGTGTTACAAATAACAAAATGAATAAATCTCAATGTTTTGAGTAAAAACATATCAAAAGATTTATACAGGTCAGTACTACTTAATATTTTAAATACACAGGGACTAGGTATGTATCAAAGGAGCTATTGTGAAAGTGGATTATCAAAACTGCTTAAACAAACCAGAGCAAGCATCTATGTAGAAAGTGGTATGGAAGTGGAGAAAGGGGAAGGGAAGTAACATTTGAAATAATGAAAGCATAAAACAAGGAAGTAGCATTGCACACTTACCATTATCATCTGTCCTGAATCTATGGGTGTAGTTAATTAAATTCTCTTCACATACCGAAAAAACTTCCAATGAAATGTGGAAATGCATTTAATGAAACTGAGATTAATTAAAAAATAAGACCTTGAACATTTACTACAGTTCTCCAACATAGTTTTGTGTCCCACAGTCCTCGCTAATATCCCCTGCTCTGGACTATGAAAGGAGGGTTCAGTAACTTCAATTTGATAACAGTATGGCATACCCACTGTACCACCAATATTTATATGTAAGTGCCACCTAACGCAACATATTACCCAGTTTGACTGACAAAGAAATGGACACCTATCAAGTTCTTGAAAACATTTTGGATGAATATGACATCTTTGCTGGGTAGTATTTAAGCAACAAAATTATATCCAAAAGAGATTCAATCTTTATTCATTTCCCTTCTTTCTTCAACTTCTATTTAATAATAGTTAAGCAAGCAGATGTGACACCTTCATCTTGGAAATCTTGCAGACATATTCAGGAACAATTTTTCTGTGAGTTTTAAAGTATATTTTATTGTTAATATATTTTGGTAGTTATTTGCAATGCCACAGAGTAGTCTTGAATACATCATGGTGCCACAGTAAAACAACAAAGGAAACATGCTATTCTTCAGGGAAAGTGTTGTGGTTTTACTTTGCCTTGATGACAAGTGACAAAGAACAAACAAATCAGAAACAAATCAGTCACCAGTAACATTTTTTTTCCCTTGACTGAGCTTTTGTCAGTGACACAATAATTGCAGAACATTGGAGACTTGGTTTACACAAAGCTGTAAGCATTCCGTTCCTCTTTTGTGATTTTTTTCCACCTCATTTTGTTGTATTTAAATGGACTTTGTTTCAGTTTCCAGCTGCTGGGTGTCCTACAGGAGTGAAATTCTAATACTATGCTTTCAACAGACTTAAACAATTTCAGTGATTATTTAGGTTTAGTAGTTTGTGGGATAATGAGTTGGAGTTTATCACTGCCAGCATTTCAGATGAGTGAACTTCACTTAGGAGTGAAGAGGTCAGTAACTCAGAATGTTCTATTTCAGTTGGAGAAGAGAAGTAGATAGCAGAGAAAGTCCTTGTAGACTCTGTCATCAAGCACAAAGCAGAGGATGGAAATTAGGAAAGCTGCAAATCTAAGAAGCAGCAGCATTTCTAAGAAGAGAGAAATAAAATAGAAATAAAAGATTGGTAGGATGGATACCATTTAAAGGTACCCAGGAGAAATCATCCTGGAGTTTTGAGTGACAATCCTTTCATGAACAGCAGGAGGTTGCGTAATATACTTTCATTTGCCATTGTAACCATAATTACTAGCCTACCTGCATTTTGCATTCCAATGAGGGAAAAGAACTTTAAGTTATTTTCAGTAGTTTTATTCCAAATGTTCCAAGGAAATCAAAGGCGTCTCTACCAGTGATTCTTTCTGTAATAGACCGGAATAAGTGTATTCAATTTTGAGTGCAGAAATTAAAGTTTGCTAATTTGATTACTTTTTAGCAAGAAATTGAAAGAGGCCTTCCTCAGGAAATGACAATTCATCAATACCAGCTAGTAGTATTTCTTACTAATCTTGTTTCTCACTATGGAGGTTAGTTGAAGTTAAAACAAGGGTTTATCACTTACTTGGGAATTAAAAGCACTGTCTCAAAGATGTTCTTAATCACTATAGTGCCTCCCTGTAAAAAAAGGAGAGAGATATACAGAGAAAAACACATAATTAATGAATTAGAAAAACATCAACCAATGCACTATATTTTATGTTTTAAATTATCTTAAGTAGTTTTTGTTTTTCTGTTCAAAACTTACATATAGTCCTACCAAGTCTTATATCTACAACTCCTATCAGATAAGAATAGATACTTTTTAGCATTAATGTAATGTTTTATCACGTATATACACTCAAGGGGAACTATTAATAAGATGCATCATTAAAATTAAATAATATGTATGTATTATTTCTGTTGTATATTTTTAAAGACTGCTCTTGTCTTAGATTTATAATCATAATTTGTATGAGTAACCTCCACACAGCTCCTGTCTATCCATCTGAAATAATTGGTAATTCCAGAATACAATTTCTGTAAAACAAAGCCACATTTCAGCTAATATTCATTCTGGATTTTAGAAAACAGATTTGGGAAAATTCACTCATGACCACCTTACTCTCTACCTGATTTCTGTGGACAAAATGTTAGCAGTGTATGGTTTTGATTGAAGAATCACTGGGGAGGGGTACAGCAATAATCTTTAGAAGTATCAAGGTAATGGCAAATAGAGTGAGATAACATTATGATTTAAACTATAATATACATTTAATGCCAGTTTGCTACGATCTGGGAGATTTGAAAATCAATGATTTTATTTATTAAAATCACTAGGAAATTTATGATTATTCTGCAAATGGGTCATCATAGCTTTGGTATAAATATGGGTACAGTATAGTAATTGATTTGCATTTTCATGGATTAATCCACTCATAAAAAAAATCATACAGTATTTGTCTTCTCTGTCTGACTTATCTCACTTAGCATAGTGCCCACAGGTTCCAGCCATGTTGTCACAAGTGGCAGGATTTCCTTCTTTCTTATGGCTGAATAATATTCTGTTGTGTGTGTGACACAAGTATATACATCACAACTTCTTTAGTCATCCATTGACAGACACTTAGTTTGTTTACATATCTTGCCTATTGTGAATAAAACTGCAATGAACATGAGTGCAGATATTTCTCTTAACTCCTGTTTCACTTCCTTTGGCTATATATCCAGAAGTGGAATTGCTGGATCATATGGTTCAATTAAAAATAAATAAATAAATAAAATTTGAAAAGCCTTACAGTCCAAAGAATGATTATTTAATTTAAAAAGTAAAAATATGTAAAAATCTAAATACATTTTTATTGTGCTCAGAGGAAAGCTTCTGCTTGTGTTAAGAAAAATGTTTTTCCTTTAAACATTTTTAATGAATATACATGCACACAGATATCATACATAATATGTGTATATTGTGTGTGTGTGTATTGACTTACCTCTTACTCTGAGAATACACATAATCAATACATATTTGTGTATGTATGCATATATGTATATATTATGCATGTATATGCATATATGTTATTTTTTATTTAAATATTTGATTTACTATGTGTTTTACACACTTTTCTTAAATCTAAGAGAGTAGTTTGTTCTTTGCATATATGGTTTTTGAGTATTAGGGATCACAGCTAAACTAATAAATCATTTAATGAAGTGTTCAATTAATCAGTCATAATTACTACCAATTAACATTAATGAAATTAGGGTTATGTAAAGAAATATTATCCAGCAATAAATCTTATTTAATTAACATAAATGGCTAAGTACCTAATGTTTCACATTTTATATAATATTTTCCTAAACTGGGTCTAACAGAAACATAATAAACCAAACCATCTTTTTCTTTACCACCATCCTTGAGAAAAAATAGTAGAAATGGATTTTTAAAATTTTATCTTTTCAAATAATGTATTTGTTTAATGGGCCTTTATACAGGGATAGCTAGGCAAGGATTACTTGTACCCATCATATTTGCATCATCTTGAGCCACTTTTTAAACAGGCCATTGCTCAGAACTAGCAGTTTGCATGAGTCCACTGGTCACTTTTCTCAGTCCATGTAGTATCTCTTGCTTACATTTCCCCAGGATTTATCTGCATCACTACATGGTTCATCTATAAAACTTGCTTAGCTTTTCTAGATCATGCATAAACTTGAAATGTAGGGTAATTAATAGCTCCTGGAGGAAACCTTGAAATAAATGAAAATGGAAGTCTGTGGATGAATACTTTTTCTGTTTCTGTTAAAAATCTGGAGGTGTGTTTGGTACAGCTGCTTGAAATGTTTCCAGGAGGCTCATGTCAGTGAAGGCTCAACTAGAGAAGTAGAACCAGTAGGATATAGATTAGATAGATAGATAAAGATATTTCTCACAAAGAATTAGCTTAGGCAATCAACGGGGCTGGCTAGGCAATCACAGAATCCATAGGGTAGGCCATTAGGAAGGGCAGGCTGGAATTCTCAGTAGGGCGCTTAACTGCTGCCTACACATGGAGTTTCTTCTTCAAGAAAGGCCTTTCAGCTGAGTGAATCAAGCCCACCCAGATTATCTAGAATAATCTCTTAAAGTCAACTGATTGTGGACTTTTATCACATCTACAAACTACATTTACAGCAAAACCTAGATGAGGGTGTATGATTAAATAACTTAGAATGACATCCTGGCCAAATTGACACATCAGGAGCCCATCATGGTATTCGTTTGTTTGTTTTTTAATTTAATTTTTATTTTATATTGGGGTATAGTTAATTTACAGTGTTGTGTTAGTTTCAGGTGTACAGCAAAGTGATTCAGTTGTACATATATATGTATCCATTCTTTTTCAGATTCTTTTCCCATATAGGTTATTACAGAATATTGAGTAGTGTTCCCATGGTGTTTGAATCTCATTTGCTCAGAACAGAAACCAGCTCAGTAACATTTCCTTGGTTTGACACTCCTGTTTTACTCTTCCCAGACACTGTAGCCTTGTCCCTAGGAGAACATTCTCACATAAACTACCTGCATGCCAACCTTTGTCATAGCTCTGCTTTGGGAGATGGGGAGACAATTGGTATCATAAGATAGTTGATGTCATAGTGATCTTAGAAAGCAGGCCTTCAATATGGGATCCTGGAAATAGATAACCCAAAGGTCAGACAGCAATAATGTTGATGGTAGTGGTCATGATAACCCCTGACATGCAGAAGCATTTTCCTTATTAAGAATCTCACTGGTGGAATACTTTGATCAGGTATGCATTAGTTTCCCGTGACTGTCATAACAAATAACAACAAACTGCGTGGCTTACAGCAAGAGAAATTTATTCCTTCACAGTTCAGAGGTCTGGAGTCTGAAATCAAGGAGTTGGCAAGGCTGTGCTTCCTCTAGGTGCTTTAAGGGAGAATCTGTTCCATGCCTCTCTCCTAGCTTCTGGGGCTACCAGCATTCCTTGGTGTTTCTTGATTTCTTGTCATAGTACTCAAATTTCCAACTTGTCTGTATATCTGGCCTAAAAGTAAAACTTCTCCTGCATTCTTACAAGGATACATGTGAATGTATTGAGGGCTCACCCAGATAATCCATGATAAACTCCTCCTCTCAAGAGTCTTAGTTACATCTTATGCCACATAAGACAATATTCACAGGTACAGGGGATTCGGACTTAGACACCTGTGTTTTAGAGACAACTTTCAGCTTGCTACAGGTGGCGTATGGAATTTTGGCTTATAATGTAGGGATTACACTTGACCATTTTGGAGACAATGGACATTTTAAGAACAAAAGTCAGTGGTTTGAGATTGGCTTTAGAAGCCCTGAAAGAAGAAAATGATAGATTCAGGTTAGCAAGCTATCAATGCAAGGCACACTACGAATGTCAGAACAACTCCATGGGAAGATTTTAAGAGATCCTTCTCACCTACAGGTGCAAAGTAGAGTGTGCTGAAAAAAATCAGACCAAAATTTAATTATAATGATGGCAGAGCTTCAAAGGACACCAAATGCACATCTTTGTATATCTGTGCCACAGTCAGGACCCTGATAGGGAAAGAGGAGGGTATTGGTATATAGAATGTGGAAATTTGTATCAACATAGGTGAGAACCTTGAGACAACCAAATACCCCTGGTATTTCCAGTCAAGGGAAACAACTCTCTCCTTGCTATAAGACAACAACATCCTTCCCTCACCTGCAAAGACCAATTTGGCAATAACCACATTACATTCCAAGGAGGGGCTCAAAAGAAACTTTTTTCACGAAGATAATAAGAAATGTACTGGTGAGAACACATGAAGGTATTTGAGAAGCTTAGTAGGCCAGAGTTGACAGCAGAAACAGCAGAAACCTTGGCATTCCAATTACCATGATATTGCCATAGAGCTGATTTTCTTTGTATTGGTAGAATTGTTAGCATTCTCAAAAAACAGAGACCAAGAGATGGCACTCAATGGTAAGTGGCAAGATGGAAGTAATTACCAAAATAGATTTTAGGTTGGAGTGGAAACCAGGGTGTCTTGCTCTACAGTGTTTCTAGAGGTGAGATGGGCAGTCAACTAGGGTCTGACTTAGTCTGTTACAGGAGACATCAGCCTACTATACTGTCATAGAAAACTCTAGCACATATATTCTTTCAACCAGTGATAACTGAGTTAACAAATTAAATGACAGTCTATAAAAATTGACCATAAATTAATATTTAATCTGAAATTGGTTTGACTTGTAATTTTTATTTTTTATGCTGAAGGTAGTAGGGATGAAACCAGGTATGGAAAAGTACTCCTGCAAATATGTAATACAGTTCTTAAGAATTTGTACATTTTGGACTTTGTATGATTCTGAACACTAGAGTGACTTACTCTGTATCTCTTCTCCCAATATCCCAAGAAGTTAGCTGACATCTATAACTATGAACCCATAAATCTTCTGTGAACTTACCTGCTGGCTTTTTTTAAGGAAAAGAATGTTGATAAAGGAATTTATTTGCTCAAAACTTATAAGTAAAGAAATGAAACATCTCAATGTTTTAACTTGATAAACTTAGAGGAGAATTATTGCTGATAAAAGTCTCTTTTCCTAAGTTTACCATGGCTTTTAATCAGATTTTCAGCACTTCTTCAAAAAATATGAGGCACTTTCAAAGAAAGAAAAAAGTCTAACTGTAATTTCCTGCAAACAAAATTTTCCTACAAGTGGATGCAATTATGAATATTTAATTTAATTTAATTTATTTTATTTTTTAACATCTTTATTGGAGTATAATTGCTTTACAGTGGTATGTTAGTTTCTGCTTTATAACAAAGTGAATCAGCTATACATATACATATATCCCCATATCTCCTCCCTCTTGCGTCTCCTTCCCACCCTCCCTATCCCACCCCTCTAGGTGGTCACAAAGCACCGAGCTGATCTCCCTGTGCTATGCGGCTGCTTCCCACTAGCTATCTATTTTACATTTGGTAGTGTATATATGTCCATGCCACTCTCTCACTTCGTCCCAACTTACCCTTCCCCCTCCCCGTGTCCTCAAGTCCATCCTCTATGTCTGCGTCTTTATTCCTGTCCTGCCCCTGGGTTCTTCAGAACCTTTTTTTTTTTTTTTTTAGATTCCGTATATATGTGTTAGCATACGGTATTTGTTTTTCTCTTTCTGACTTACTTCACTCTGTATGACAGACCCTAGGTCCATCCACCTCACTACAAATCACTCAATTTCATTTGTTTTTATGGCTGAGTAATATTACATTATATATGTGCCACATCTTCTTTATCCATTCATCTGTCAATGGACCCTTAGGTTGCTTCCATGTCCTGGCTATTGTACATAGAGCTGCAGTGAACATTGTGGTACATGACTCTTTTTGAATTATGGTTTTCTCAGGGTATATGCCCAGTAGTGGGATTGCTGGGTTGTATGGTAGTTCTATTTTTAGTTTTTTAAGGAACCACCATACTGTTCTCCATAGTGGCTGTATCAATTTACATTCCCACCAACAGTGCAGGAGGGTTCCCTTTTCTCCACACCCTCTCCAGCATTTATTGTATGCATATTTTAAATGAAAATTACCTAAGTTTTCAGTAAACACTGATAATATTCACATTTGAAAGCAATTTATATTCCATGGCATGTTAATTTTCATCATTAATGAGTAGAGTATTATACTCTAATTAATTCTGTAATTAAAAGAGTGGTATTTAAAATGTCAAATTTAAAAACATGAAATGCAGGTTTCAAACAGAATGTATTATCATAATGCAAATTGTTTGTCATTAACATAAGCTAACATGAATTTGTTGGTGTTTATTTAAAGTAGGTACTTTAATTGCTGGAAAGAATATTCTCTATAGAGAGGGAAAGGATTTTGTGAAATGATGTAGGAAAATCCAAAGTAACTGCGTTACTGATTTCTCCTGAGAGATATGCCACTCAAGAGTTTATACTAGTGGCTTATTCTGAAGAGGTATATGTCTTGCTTCTATGATTCTGGGCTCTCCTCCTAGTCTACTGGTCTTAGAAACCAATGAAGGGATGATTCCACCAAGGCACACAATTATGTTTTCCCTAAATCAAAATATTTATTGCCTCATTGTGGTCAGTGCTCCTTACTGGATCATTGGAAAGAGAATAAAATATATAGTATATGGCCATGACTATGGATTAGAAAGAGAGCTGGTTTATTCAATGAAGATCTGAATGAAATTTATATTTATGACAAATTTGGAATACTTCATAGTATTCCTATGCTTAGAGGCAAAGATTATTAGAAGACAACTGCTACCCAATACAGGCAAGGCCACCGAAGTTCTTATAAGTTGTTCTTATACAAGAACACTATTATTTTCCTTCTCACTGTACTATTATGTAGGATTTGTTAGTGGTGAGAACTCAAAGGAAAATTAACTGAGCCATCACCTAGTGGTCTGGACTCGGACAGCAATGGCTTCATGATACTTTCTCTCGAGATTCAGTAGCAAGTTGTGACCTTGTGTTTTCTCTCACTGGGAAGGCAGTGAATCTATTTTTTGTTTGTTTGTTTGAATAAAAATTGCATGCTAAATGGGAAGTTTTTCTGAATCTGCACGTATGAAAAGAAAGTTTGAATGTACAGTGCCACAGGGTGAAATATAGCAGCTGCTGCTTTTTCCTGTTTTTTTATTTAAAAAAAATTATCTTCCATTAGGGAGTTACCTTTCCTCCATTTTGCATGAATCATGAGGAAAGATAATTGCAGGACCCTAAAGTCAAAAATATATGTGTAGACTAGATTAGGCTATTTGTAATCTCTCACCTTGGACTGTAAATGGTGACCAGACACACAGAAAATTTACCAAAGAAGCAGCATCTAATGTTAGAACCATACATAGACGATCCATGATTTCCTGCTGCTGAAATCCCTGGGTCTGCCCTGTTTCCAGTTCTTAACTTCTGGTTAATCTCATATTCCTCCAATCCTGTGATCACACCCTATATCCATCAAGGTTTTTATTTTGTTTGTGGAGCTGAATATTTTCTTTTTTTTTTAATTTATGTATTTATTTTTATTTTTTTATTGGAATATAGTTGCTTTACAATATTGTGTTATTTTATACTGTACAGCAAAATGAATCAGTTATACATACACATATGTCCCCACTTTATCGGATTTCCTTCTCATTTAGGTCACCACAGAGCATTGAGTAGAGTTCCCTGTGCTATACACTGGGTTCTTATTATTTATCTATTTTATACATAGTATCAATAGTGTATATATGTCAATCCTAATCTCCCAATATTTTCTTAACTTTTGTTCTTAGTTTAAATCTTTCAGCTCTAACTTTTGTGCTCAGAAAAAAAGAAAGGAATTAGACTCATAAAAACTGGACAAACCTTTAAAAGATTGAATGTTTATATTTAGCATGGAGTAAAATAGAAAAATTATAATTAGTAGCTTATAAATTCTATCTACTGCAAGGATATTATTGTTTAGAATAAGGCTAAAGTAAAACAAATTGAGTCATTTTCAAGAAAACTTAAAGGAAATTATTAAATAGTATACCAGTATGATAAAAAGTACATACTTATTAAACATCAATAAATGTGGAACACTTAGAAGATGATAAGAAAATGAGCCAAATATGAGAGTAATAGAGAAAGTGATCATCGGTGTGTGTTTATATATGTGTGTGTATATATAGAGTCAAGCTCATGGAGAAAAAAAAATATTGACTGTGGCTACTTTTGGTTTGGGTTTATGAATAATTTGTTTTCTTGTTTGTGTATATGTATAGAGAGAGATGATAGAGAAAGATATAAAAACATGCATAACACACACACACATACACAACACACACTTACATACTAGCAGAAACACCAGGACTCTGGGTCAGAGATCAGAGCTTCACTGACTCTAGCAGCACAGGGGAAGAATAATATTCTAGCATTGGTCCCTCACACCACAGGCAGCAGAGTGTGAACCAGAAGGACAGTCTACACAGGTAGTGGGATTACACTGTAGGAGACTTGTATGAACGTCAGCCCATTGATAGCGACGTTCTCAGCTAGGAGTACATGAGGCACTCACCTGGACTCATATTTACTCATAGGGAGCCCCACAGACATTCCCCACCACCACCACAAGGGCCAGTATTGTTTCTGGACCAAACCTTGTGGTTCTAATTTCACACCTCAGCAAAACTATCCTGAAACTTAGAAGAACAAGATTTATAAACCATAGGTCCTGAAGCGTACACAGCAAGCTCCAGGTCACATAGTGAGGTGGTGGGTAGAGAGAGAAGGGAGCTAGGGTGCTCTGCCTTTATTAGGGTCCAAGGGTGGGGTACCTAGGATTTCCCTGGATCATTCTTTATTGGTGAAATTTAAAGCGGTAGATTTGAAATTAGAGCACAGGAAGGAAGAAGTGAGGTCACTCAAGTGATCAAGTGGTCGGTCAGTTATCTAGATTACCCAAGCTTTCTAAAAGGGAAAATTTGTGGGTGGGGACAGACCCGTTCCTTATCTAGTTGTTTTACTAGTAGCTGCGACACACAGCTGTCAATATGCTTATTCTAGATGGATGTCTTTGAAATGGATGCCTCAGCAATCAAAAGCTTAATGTCAGGCACTTACATTACAATCAGAAAGCTTCATGCCAGGCATTTATACTACAGAGAGGCTTCCCAAAATATGAATCTGCAAGTCTATGTAGGAGCGGGACAGCTGTTTTCCCCTTTCTTCTAAGACTGACAGAGAAACCTTGACTCCCTACTATAAAGAAATTCTCCTTGGAAAGAGAAAGGGGAAGTTCCAGGATTCTTACATATTGGAATACAAATAAATATCCCCAGGTGAAGGATAAGACAAATACTTTAAATCTTTTATTAGTATGGTACATTTGGCATAATTAATGAGCTAATATCAATACATTATTAAATAAAGTCCATAGTTAATTCGGAGTTCCTCAGATTTTTCTTAATATCCTTTTTCTCGTTCAGTGTCCCAACTAAGATATCACACTGCATTTAGTTGTTGTGTCTCCTTAGGCTCCTCTTCGTTTTGAGTTTTTCAGACTTTCCTTGTTTTTGATGATTTTGATAGTTTTGAGGAAGTTTGTGTGGTGCCCCAAGGACAATGGTGCTTCAAGGACAAAGGACGACCCTGCCTGATAAAGTGTCAGCGTCACCCCCTACCGGACTCTTAATCGCCCTCCCCACCATGTTGTGTGGTTTCGAAATTCCTGAGCCCACCTGGGCAACGCCCACCTGGGCAACGGGACCTGTCCCAAATAAGGAAAGGCGTCTGGCCTGTCCCACTCCCACCCTATAGAAGGAAGGTATATGTGCCTCAACCAATCAGTAAACAAAATTTTCACCTCAGACCATTCCTTCGTGTTCTGGCTATAAAAACTGATCAATAGCACATGTTTGGGCTCAACTCTCCCAGACTACTAGGAAGTTGGCCCGCTGTTCTGGCAGCGACCCTTCCCTCTAATAAATTCTATCTTCTTTACATTCTGCCTTGTGTCTGGAAATTCTTTTCCAACCCACATTCGGACCACGACAGTTTGGACAAATATTTTATAAAATGTCCTTCAATTTGTATTTGTCTGATGTCTTTCTCATGATTAGATTGGGGTAATGTGTTTTGGGGAAGAAGGATACATACATGTTGTCAACCTTTCCATTAGATCCTTTAACATTATTAATCCCAGTTGTTTTAAATTTCCTTACTAATAACCCTCATATGTGTCATATCTTGAGCTTGTTCTGGCGACTGCTTTGTTTCCTCAGATTGTATTTCTTTCTTGCCTTTTGTCATGCTTGCAACTTTTTATTGAAAACCAGACATATTATCTGGGAAATTGGGAACAGGAAATGAAGTAAATAGGCCTTTAGTGTGAGGATTTAGGTTAATCTGGCTAGGAGTTGAGCTATGTTTGTTTGTTGCAGCTTTATGTACCAGAGGCTTCAAATTCTTTTGGTGTTTTTATATTGTGTCTTGACTCTGTGTACGTGTGTGTGTGTATAAAATCTTTATAGAGAGTCTGTATTGTATACCCCTTTCAACTAAACCCACTATAATTATATTATACAGGAGCCCTATTTGTGTGGTGATAATGTGGTGGGAAAGAGGAGTATTCTATGATCTAATAATTAAGATTCAGTCTTTTAGAGGGCCTAGGTTTTAGTACTGTGACTTTCATAAGCATTTTCCTACTGGTATAGTGTTTACCCTGTCTCCTACTTTCTTTCCTGGCTGAAAAAAGCTCCAAATCTATTTTCTTGAAGACTTGTTCCCCATTGACTATGCTGTTTTCTGACTCCTTTTTGGAAGCCCATGCTGGAGGGAGCTGGACTAGGGATCAATTCTCTTTTCCCAGCTGGAATAAGGTTTCATCATGTGCTCTGTCAAAGTACTTTCCCCTGGAAAATAGTCCTTCGTTAATGGAGCAGGCTCTGGCTCTGTTTCACAATAGTTACTTCCCCTCTTCTCTTTCCAGAGCTGGGACGGAATAGTTCTCAGATCCTCATAGTGAGAATTCAAAATTTGTGGGGTTTCTAGAAGAAAACCCACTAAAGCACAGGCCCCCTTAAGACTGTGGCCCCTTGAGTTTTTCACTCTTACACTAGTTCTCATTGAGCCTTCAACAACTCATGTAAGCACATACACTCTTTTTCCACATCCTCTCAGAAAGTTCTCTCACTTTCATTTTGCTTATCTGTTAATGTTTATAAACATTATAAAATATCTTATTATATGTGTATAAAAGATAAAAATATAAAGATCCTAATCCAAAACACACCCTTCAGAACAGTCCTCCTACTCTGATCCTGACCGTGGATCGGTTCTTTGAAATGTTCAAAGTGGTTTCCATTTCACACTGCATTTTATGGAAGAATTATCTTATTATCTGAATTCTGCACCACAAAAGGAAAGCCTGGAACAGACTCCACAAGCAAGAATTTTTCCATACAGAATACTGATTCTCAATCTGACAGCACTGCAGAGTGACTAATTTCACTGATTATAAAGTAGAACTAACAAACAGTGTTTATTAAACTTTTCAGGTTATTGAAATGTGCCAAAGGATTTAAAAATCAGTGCTGTCTTTGAAAGGTTGCACTTGATCAAAATTTAAAATTTTGTGCTCCAAAGACACTAATAAGAATATGAAAAGCAAACCACAGAGTGGGATAAGTATTTGCAAATCATATTTCTGATAAGGGACTTACATCCAGAATATAGAAAGAAGAGTTACAGTTCAATAATAAAAGACAAATGATCTAATTAAAAAGTGAGCGAAAGATTTGAATAGACTTTTCACCAAAGAAGATATAGGAATGGCCAATAAGTACATGAAAAGATACTCTACCTCCTTTGTCATTAGAGAAATGTATTTTAAAACCATAATGAGATAACACCTCACACTTACTAGACTGGCTATAATAAAAAGCACAAATGATAATAAAGTATTGGCAAGGATGGAGAGAATGAATCCTCATGCATCGCTGATTGGAAAGTAAAATGTTTTGGAACACAGCTTGGCAATTTCTAAAATTGTTAAACATGCATTTACCCTATGACTCATCAATTCCACTCTTAGGTATCTACTCAAGAGAAATGAAAACATCTGTCCACACAAATGCCTACATGTGAATGTTCATAGCAGCCTTAGTCATAATGGTAAAAAGAAATAACCTAAAAGTGCATCAACTGTGGATAATGGATAAACAAAATGTGATATATCCATACAATAAAAGACTATTGAGCAATAAAAGAGCCAAGTACGGATGCATGCTACAAATGGAGAGAGAACCCCAAAAATATTGTTAAGTGACAGAAGCCAGAGGCAAAAACAATATTGTGTAATTTCATTTATATGAAATGTCTAGAAAAGGCAAATCTATTGAAGCCAAAAATAGATTAGAGTTCCCTAGGCCATTAGTGGGAAAGAGTAACAACTATAAATGGCACAAGGGATCACTGCAGGGTGATGAAAATGTTCCAAAATTAGGTTGTAATGATGATTGCTCAACTCTAAATTTACCAAAAATAATTGTACACTTAACACACACACTGGACAAATTTTATGATACGGAATTTGTATCCCCCAAAAGCTGTTATAAACACTGATACAGAATATGAGGAAGAGAGACAAATACTAAAATTTCACATACAATAATAATCTGCATACCTGGAGAAAGATAGCATAAAGTATAACATAAAGTTACTACATATTCTGGGCATTCACATATTGAAATATCCATGTATATAACAAAAGATACATCACTATTTTCACAATTGAAGATTAAATACATAAGAAATTCCTCCATGTATGGCAAATACTGTACTTAGCAGAGGTAGATTCTGGAGCTATATAAAGCTACATCGAATCGAGCATCATGTCTGCTGTGTCTAGTATGTGTCTTCACTATGATTTGGTTTCTTTATCTAGAAATTGGGGATACTAATGTTCTTCCCACTGTATTGTTTATAGTCAAAATGTAAGACTGAAATAAAAAGGCACTTAACACAGGTCCTAGAATATAGGAGAAAATACTCCTCATAATATGTAGACTCATGAACATGTTCTAGCAGGCTGTATTGGTTTCCTGGGCTGCCATAACAAATTATCACAAATCGTGTAGTTTAAAACAACAGAAATTAAAACAGAAATTCTCTCACAGACATGGAATCTAGAAGCCCTAAATCAAGCGGTGAGCAGGGCCATGCTGTCTCTCAAGATTCTAGGGCAGGATCCCTCCCTCCTTGCCTCCTTCTAGCTTCTGGTTGGTGTCAGCCATCCTCAGTGTTTTCTGGCTTAGAGCCATATCACTCCAATCTCTGCCTCTGTTGTTACACAGCCTTCTCTCTGTGCCTTCACTTTGTCTTCCCTCTGTGCATCTTTGTATCTAAATTTCACTGTTATTAAATAACCTTAGTTATTAGAATAGGGCTGGACCTAATCTCTTATGACCTATTTTAACTTGATTACATCTGCAAAACCCTGATTGTCAAATTAGGTCACATTCACAGGTGCTGGGGGTTAGGACTAGAACATGTTTTGTTGGGAGGGGATTCAATTCGAGCCATAAAACAGGTTAAGAAAACCAATTAGGTGAAACCTGACTTGGAAAACAAAGTAGTAGTACTAGGATCAGCTTAAATAAATAGTTTTACTGTGATCAAAATAATTTCCTATTGGGCTCCTTTGAAGTTAGCCTCTTATTAAATTTTTAAAAATATTTGAGTCATTAAGATTTTATTTATACATATATATATATTTCCTAAGAACTTGAATTTTTGGTGCTGCATATCAGGAGATTCAAAAGTCTATTTGTATAAAACAAGGTTTCCAGTATAACTCTTAAATTACTTACATTTATACAATATCAGTTTCCTGAAAACATTTGAGAACAGGATTTTAAAACAATTTAAATATGTTTAATTAGCAAAATGAAATATAAGAGGATTCAAATAATGTTAATTGGTACATGCCTTTAAGGAATATTTTACTGTTAGCTGGCAAATAGATTGATTACAAATACATGTGTGAGAGGCAGTATAATTAATTTCACAGTCAGGAATTAATCTTGTTCCATGTTTGGTTTTTCAAAGTTCAATGTAAATTCTGTTAGGTCCCTAACATAACTTAGCTTACAATTGACTAATTAGAGTCATGGGAAATTTCATTCCAAATTACAGTGACCCTTGAACAACACAGGTTTGAACTGCTTGGGTCCACTTATATGCAGATATATTTCAATAAATACTTATTACGGTACTATAAAATCTGCAGTTGGTTGAATCCACAGATGTGGAAATTCAGATATGGAGGGCCAGCTCTAAAGTTATACCTGGAATTTCAACTCTGAAGAGGGAGTCAGTACCCCTAACCCTTGCATTGTTCAAGGGTCAACTATAATCAGAGAGAAATAATATATTGTTTATTTCTTTTTGAGACATAAAATATGTAATTAGATTATTTATATGTATATTGCTACAAATTTGGCATTTTTATACATTTTCAAGGTAAATATATTAAGATCCACTTATGGAGATAAGCACATTTGCAAATAAACTGAGTTACTGTAAACTGAACAATGATAATTGCTGAAGTACATTACAAATTAGAAAGTTAAAAAACAATTTAGAACCATAATGATGTTAAAACAATCCCTCATAGAGTTAAAAATTTTTTAAGTTAACATTTTCTTATTTGAAAAATGTTAAATATATTAATTTTACTTTTGAGTCCTCCAATGAAGAATACTTGAAGCATTTGTGAACTTTTTCTTTTTTAACATCTTTATTGGAGTATAATTGCTTTACAATGGTGTGTTAGTTTCTGCTGTATAAGGAATAAAGACACAGATATGAAATTTTTTATTCCATATCTACACTAGGTCTTCAAAATCACAACTGGTGAAATAGCTGACAACTTAGAAAGGGTTTAAACTTGTTTCACATTTTTTATTTTAGTTACTATATATACTTCAGTTTTTCAAGTGGCTGCTTTAAATCTGATAGACAAATATTATTTATCTCCCATAACTGTTGTGATCCTTGATAATGCTCTCCTCAATCTGATGTCATTTGTCACATAATAAACTGATATATTTTTAATGAAATGCGCTAGGGACAGACACTTAAGACAAATCACCAGTGGCCTTAGAACTCCAATTTAACAGATATTCTCACTGCAGAGGTAGACATCTGCATATGCTGTGCACGTGTGCACACACATGCACACACATACACGGGGCTGAATTCATAGTTGTTAAAGGTAATGAGTTCATTCAAAAGGGACAGCTCTATTTTGCCAGAGATACAGATAACTTTTAGTGGTGGTTTCAACAGATTGCCCCCAGATACTCCTGTTTTCATACACCTTTTATATATAACCTAGAATTGTTATTGATTCAGTAATCTTTTGGCAGAATTTGTGGTCTAAAGTCACAATTGATGGCTTCTATTCCAAAAGCATTATATCCTGGTGGATTCCTACATATCAATGTATGTGAGTTAATGCCATACAATTTATTGAGACTTCCTAGAATTCTGTACAAATCTCACTATGCAGGATGATTTTTCCTTTACTTATTGCTAAATGTGTTTTTTAAATAATTGTGATTATATCAATTTTTTCAAAGTCAATAAAATCCATTTAAGTTTTTTAATGTAACATTATTAAAAAAAAACTGGAACAGAAGAGAATATAGAAACAGATGCATACACATATGGACAACTGATTTGTGACAAGTGTGGTACTGGAAATAGCCTTTTCAATAAATATTTATGAGTAATTGGATTTTCACATAGAGAAATAAAAATAAGCCTGATGCCCTATCACACATTATACTGATTCAGTCACTATTTTGGAACTAGTTGCTCCAATTGAGCATATGCATATCTGTGAACCAGCACTTTCATTCCTAGATATACACCCAACGGAAATACATGCACATGTGCACACACATACGAATCTTCATAGCTGCATTATTTGTATTGATAATAATCCCATAATGAAATCCACCCAAATGGCCATCACTGTAAAATAGATAAAAAATGAACTTGGAATTATACACAACAATTAAAATGAACAAAAAGCTACATTAAAGAATATATAGTATCAACATATATTTTTTATTTTAGTATTTTATATTGGAGTATAGTTGATTTACAATGCTGTGTTAGTTTCAGGTGTATAGCTAAGTGATTCAGTTACACATATACATATATCCATTCTTTTTCAGATTCTATTTCCCATGTAGGTTATTACATAATATTGAGTAAATTTCCCTGTACTATATAGTAGGTCCTTGTTGATTATCTATTTTATATACAGTAGTGTGTATATGTTAATCCTAAACTCCTGATTTATCCCTTCCCCCCACATTTCCCCTTTGTTAGCCGTTAGTTTTCGAAGTCTGTGAGTCTGTTTCTATTTTTTAAATAAGTTCATTTGTATCATTTTTTTTAGATTCCACTTATTAGTGATATCATATAATATTTGTCTCTCTCAGACTTACTTCACTTAGTATGATAATTTCTAGGTCCACCCCTGTTGCTGCAAATGGCATTATTTCATTCTTCTTTATGGTTAATATTCCATTGTATATATGTACCACATCTTCTTTACCCATTTATCTGTTTATGGACATTTAGGTTTCTTCCATGTCTTGGCTATTGTAAATAGTGCTGCAAATGAACATTGGGGTGCATGTATCCTTTCGAACCATGTTTTTCTCAGGATATATGCCCAGGAGTGGGATTGCTGGATCATATGGTAGCTCTGTTTTTAGTTTTTTAAGGAACCTCCATACTGTTCTCCATAGTGGAGGTACTAATTTACATTCCCACCAACAGTGTAGGAGAGTTCCCTTTTCTCCACACCCTCTCTAGCATTTATTGTTTGTAGACTATGTGATGATGGCCATTCTGACTGATGAGAGCTGATACTTCATCGTAGTTTTGATTTGCATGTCTCTAATAATTAGTGATGTTGAGCATCCTTTCATGTGCTTTTTGGCCATCTGTATGTCTTATTTGGAGAAATGTCTATTTAGATCTTCTGCCCAGTTTTTGATTAGGTTGTTTGTTTTTTTGATATTGAGCTGTATGTGCTGTTTGTATATTTTGGAAATCAATCCCTTGTCAGTCACTTCATATACAGATATTTTCTCCCATTCTGTGGTTTGTATTTTTCTTTTGTTTATGGTTTCCTTTGCTGTGCAAAAGCTTTTATGTTTAATTCGGTCCCATTTGTTTATTTTTGTTTTTATTTTCATTACTCTAGGAGGTGGATCCAAAAAGATGTAGCTGCAATTTATGTAAAAGAGTGTTCTGTGTTTTCCTTTAAGAGTTTCATAGTATTTGGACTTATATTTAGCTCTTTAATCCATTTTGAGTTTATTTTTGTGTTTGGTGTTAGAGAATGTTCTAATTCCATTCTTTTACATGTAGCTGTCCAGTTTTCCCAGCACCACTTATTGAAGAGACTGTCTTTTTTCCATTGTGTATTCTTGCCTCCTTTGCCATAGATAAATTGACCACAGGTACATGGGTTTATTTCTGGTCTTTCTATCCTGTTCCATTGATCTATATTTCTGCTTTGTGCCAATATCATACTGTTGTGATTACTGTAGCTTTGTAGTATTGTCTGAAGTCAGGAAGCCTGACTGCTCCAGCTCTACTTTTCTTCCCCAAGATTGCTTTGGCTATTCAGGGTCTTTTGTATTTCCATACAAACTTTTAAATTACTTGTTCTAGTTCTATGAAAAATGCCATTGGTAATTTGATAGGGATTGCATTGAATGTGTAGATTGCTTTGGGTAATATAGTCATTTTCACAATATTGATTCTTCCAATCCAAGAGCGTGGTATATCTTTCCATCTGTTTGTGCCATCTTGGATTTCTTTCATCAGTGTCTTATAGTTTTCTGAGTATGGGTCTTTTGCCTCCTTAGGTAGGTTTATCCCTCGGTATTTTATTCTTTTTGATGCAATGGTGATTGGGATTGTCTCCTTAATTTCTATTTATGATCTTTCATTGTTAGTGTATCAGAATGCAAGAAATTTCTGTGTATTCATTTTGTATCCTGAAACTACCAAATTCATTGATGAACTCTAGTAGTTTTCTGTTAGCATCTTTAGGATTTTTTGTGTATAGCATCATGTCATCTGCAAATAGTGACATTTGTCATAATATGGCCTTTACTATGTTGAGGTAGGGTCCCTCTATGCCCACTTTCTGGAGATTTTTTTTTATCATAAATGGGTCCAACACATATTTTTAAATAAATAGACAGAAAACAGTACAACCTATGTTTTCAGTTTACATAAATATTGAAATCAAACTTTTAAAAACAAGACAATACCTTTGAGTGTACCAAGGAGAGGAAAGTAGTGATTCCTTCAGGGTGTGAGAGGGGCTTCATGTATGCTGGAAATTTTCTAGAGGTTGGTCATATTTGATTTATTGTCTTTGATGGTGGTTCGACTTATGATATAATGAGCTGTAAATTTAATGTGTTCTTTGTGTTTTTAGTATAAAAGTTTCTTAAGCACATCAGTATGTTAATAAAATTTTAGCTGCTCTAGATAGAATTAAAATCTTAAAAATAGTTTTTGTTATTAACCCAAATGAATTCTTCATCGTATGCTGTTTTGCCATACTTAAATTCAAATTTAAAATTAAGTATTTATTTTTATGCTACAAAATGTTTTATCATATGTCATTTATCTCATAAAGGAAATTTATTATGATAAAAATATAGACCCTGCCAATTAAAATGCTTCTAAAAATTCAGAATGTGATGCCAATGATAAAGCACCTGTATAGTAGACCATAATAAAAGAAATGCATTCAAAAACCATTCTTCATACATATAGAAATGAAGAAATGGCATACACCACATCAGGAACAGCTGAGCATTTTATTTGACTCTAACAACTGTGTACTTATGATAACTAAAAGAAAATTTCACAAACTACAGATGCATATGGTAAAATCATTCTATAGAAATTTCAATTCAAATTGGCATAAGTTCAATTAAACATTATAAAATACACATATAAATCTTAGAGATAAATGATCTTCATTTCTTGTTAGGTCAATGCATATTTCCACTTAAAAATAATCAAAAAAGGATCTGAATTAATTAATCAAATCATTTGATTTACTCAGGATTTATCAGTAAGATAAAGTATTTGCTTTAGTTTTATAGAATCATCCTGTTTTAAATCTAAAAGATATCTTAAAGCTCAGACAGTCTAAGTCTCACTTTACATATGTGCAAATTTAAAACTTTTGAAGTCAGAGAATAGAGGCATAGTAGCAAGAGATGGAAATTTATATTCTTATGAAGGTAACCAAATAACACTGTTCTTTTTATATACAACCATCTTTCTCAAATGATATTACACACACACACACACACACAGATAAAATCACACAGAAATAAAATTCAGAAATTAATAGTAAATAGATTAAAATTTTAGTCAAATGTATTTGAGAAATCTGCATTCTGTAGCATCCTCCTAAAGATTAACAGTATATATTAACAGTTATTAGTAGTTATTAACTAGATCCATTAACAGTTATTAATGGATTGTACAATAGAAATTCATGTATATAAAAGGATCACAAAATATAAAATAATGTAATATAAAAATAATTTAAAAATGAAAAATGATTAATCTAGATGTTCCCAAGGTTATTTGGCCAGAGATTACATTCTTCCCCGTGCCCTATAACCCTTACCAAAGAAGTGCTGAGAATTAATTCTTATAGTTTTTTATTGACTGGGCAGATGTGCAATGGTAGGAAACTTCTAGCCAGGCCACTGAGGTTTCTCCACCCCACTTTAAGGAGAATGGATAGGGGCAGGGTGGTCCAAAAAGAGATGGAGGCAATAATTTGCCTCTATATCTGCCAAGTAAAATTTGAAATTCTACAAGTAAATTTTCTATCTGGAAATTACAAACCCCGAGAATAGTGCCTACTTCAGGATTACAGTTTAAGATCTCCATTTTTTACTCTCTTTAGAGATAATTTTCTGTAGTTTTCCCTGGCTATTCAAGTAAAGTTGAAATTTTGGACTGCTCTGCTATATTTTTATAAAGTAAAGGCCTTTCATGGGATATTTCTTTCATGGGAGGAATATGTGAATATGCTTTGTAAATTTAAAAGTGCTGAACAAATGTATGCATCCATTACTCCACGATCCATTCAACAATTTATTACTGAGTACCGAATCTCTACATAGGCTCTCAGTTCCAAGGAGGAAATAAAAAAAGATTCCTGTCCCCAAGGAACTAGAATATGGAAGAGGATGTTTGTAAGTAAAAATAAATGATATTCATTTTGAACTCTCATGTAATACAATGAAAGAAATGCTGTAGGAAAACAATTTAAAAAGTCAAAGAATAACTGCATAGAGGGAGAGAAAAGTGGGTGAAGGAACATTCACAGAAAAAGGTTATTTTCTTTTATTCTACTCCTTCCCCCTTTTTCGTGAGTCTTAATATAGGAACAAGTGTCTGAAAGGAGGAAGAAGTGATATATTGTATTCAGGCACCACAGATTTTTATCAATACATGAAGGCACAAAAGAATATACCTTGTTCAGGGAACTATTATTTTTTATGTTTACATAAGAAAAATAATTCTACCACTGCCACCATACTTATTCATTCTCTTGAAAAAAAAGTAGTCTTAGAACAAACTGTGTCAGCATTAGACATGAAAAGAAGAAAACTAAAAGTGAAGTGGAGAAGTAGGAAGGTAATAAAAAAATTTCACCTAGTTGCATCTATTAAAGATGATCATATTGGATGATTATATTGAATCCTGCCTTGATCTCTATTTTAGAAATAATAAAGATGTGCTGAATTAAGATAAATTTATACTTGGATGTGCGAATATTTTCTGAAAAAAATAGCCAATTATCAAAGGTAAGCTAAATTAATAGCACTAAGTAACAAAATTTGCAGAGTATATTGTAAAGATATTCCCACTAGTCTTTTTTCTTTCTTTACTTCTTCTATGGTAAGAACACTTAACATGAGATCTAAACTTTTAACATATTTTTAAGTGTACAATACAGTATTGTTGACTATTGTGGACAATATTGTTCAGCAAATTTCTAGAACATATTCATCTTGCACAATTGGAACTTTATAGCCTTTGATTAGCAATTTATCATTTCCCCCTCCTCCCATCTCGGGAAATCACTATCCTATTTTCTCTTTTTATGAGTTTGACTATTTTAGACACATCATATAAGTGAAATAATTCAGTATTTGTCCTTCCGTGACTGGCATATTTCATTTAGCATAATGTCCTCAAGTTTCATCAATATTGTCACATAGTATAGTATTTCATTTTTTAAGGCTGAATAATATTTTACTGTATGTATATACCACATTTTATTTATCCATTCATTCATCAATGGTCATTTAGTTTGTTTCCACATCCTAGCTATTGTATATAGTGCCTCAATGAACACAGGAGTGTTAATATCTCTTCAGTATCCTGATTTCAATTCTTTTGGATACTCAGAAGTTGGGTTGATGGATCATATAATAGTTCTATTTTTAATTTTTTGAGGAATCAGTGCTGTTTTGTACAGTTTTTGTACCATTTTACATTTCCACCAATAGTGTACAAAGGTTCCTTTTCTCCACATCCTTGCCAACACTCGTCATTTCATCTTTTGTTTTTTTGATAATGGCAATCTGAACAAGGGTGAGATGGTATCTCATTGTAGTTTTGGCTTGTATTTTCCTGAAGATTAGGGGATTGAGCCTTTTATCATATACCTGCTTGCCATTTGTATATCTTCTTCATAAAAATGTCTATTCAAGTCATTAGCCCATTTTATAATCATGTTATTAGTTTTTTATTATTAGGCTATAGGCTTTTCTTATATACTTTGGAAATTAACCCCTTATCAGACGTATATGGCCTGTGAATATTTTCTTTCATTCTATAGTTTGCTTTTTCAGTCTGTTGATTGTTTTCCTTTTCTGTGCAGTAATGTTTTAGTTTACACCCCATTTATTTACTTTGCTTTTGTTGCCTGTGCTTTTGATATCATATCTGTGAAATCATTGCCAAGATCGTTGTTATGAAGAGTTTTTCCCTGTAATTTCTTCTTGGATTATAGTTTCAGGTGTTATATTTTAAGTCTTTAATGCATTTTGAGTTGATTTTTGTGTATGATATAAGATAAAGGTCTAATTTTATTGTTTTGCATGTGAAAACCAGTTTTCTCAACACCAGTTGAAGAGAGAGACTTTTCTCCCTTGCATCTTGGCACCCTTGTCAAAGATCAGGTTGACTACATACACGAGTTTATTTCAGGGTTCTCTGTTTTGTTCCGTTGATTATATATCTATCTTTGTGCAAGTATCATACTATTTTAATTACTGTGCCTTTGTAATATATTTTGAAATCAAGAATGGTTGTATCTCTAGCTTTGTTTTTCTTTCTAAAGACTGTTTTGGCTATTCAGGTACCTTTGCTGTTTTATCTAAATTTTAGGAAGGTTTTTTCCCTAATTCTGCAAAAAATAACACTGAGATTTTGATAAAGATTGCATTAAATCTGTAGATCACTGTGTAGTATGCATATTTTAACAATATTGTCTTCTAATCCATAGACATAAGTTTTTCCATTTCTTTATATCTTCTTTAATTTCTTTCATTTTTTATAGTTTTCAGTGTACAACTCTTTACCTCCTTAGTTAGTTTATTCCTAAGTATTTTATTCTTTTTTGATGCTGTCATAAATGAAGTTGTTTCCATAATTTCCTTTTCAGGTAGTTTGCTGCCAGTATATAAAAATGCAACTAATATTTGTATGTTGATTTTGTATCCTGCAACTTAAATGAATTTGTCTATGAGTTATAAAGTCTTTTGGTAGAGTGTTTAGGGTTTTCTGCATATAAGATCATGTCATCTGCACACAAAGACAATATTACTTTCTCCCTTCTGATTTAAATGCCGTTTATTTCTTTTTCTTGCCTCATTGCTTTAGCTAGTACTTCAGTATACTTTGAATAGAAGTGGCTAAAATGGGCATCCTTGCCTTGTACCTGACCTTAGGAGAAAAGATACTGCACAAAAAGAAAACACTAGGCTACTACCCATGAGGAATATAGTTGCAAAAATCTTCAACCAAAACTAGTAATCTGTATTCAACAGCACATTAAAAGGATTATATACCATTACCAAGTGAGATTTATTCCTGGATGCAAGGATGGTTCAACACAAAAATCAATTAATGTGACATGCCACATTAACACAATGAAGGATTAAAAAATCGCATGATCATTTCAGTGGATGAAAATAATTGATAAAATTCAATACCCTTTCACGATGAAAACTCTCAATAAACTAAGAATAGAGGGAAATTATCTCAACATAATGAAGACCATATATGAAAAGCCCACAGCTAACCTTGTACTCAAGTGTGAAAAACTACTCTTTTCTCTTAAGAATAAAAAATAACTTTGAATTTAAAAAATATATATCCATTAATCCTTTTTCAATATTTAATTGTTATTTTGCCTAAATCTGTTTTTTATGAAATAGGTATTAAAGCACTTTTACTTCAGAGAATACTAGAACATATTTTACATGAGATTATGATTAATTATTTAATCACAACTCTCATCTACAAAGAACTCAAAGGTACTCTTTTATGTGAACTGAAACAAATGAGTAATTATTATAGTATTATAATTTTCTGAGCAGAATATATATTTGAAAATGTTTGAAAATAATTTTATTTGAGAATTCTAAGGATGAGAAGAAAAACTCTTATCCAAGGAATAACAAAATTCATTGAATGAAAAAATATTATGGTCTACTTAAAATAATTTACTAGAACAAGCAAGAACAGCAACAACTAAAAGAATTAATGGGATATCAACTGTTTAAAAATATTTGAAACAAAATAATATACATTTTTTACTTTGACAATCCTTGACAATTCCAACTTCCCACAAAAAATTTTAAAGGGTCTTGATGCTGAAATACTAACGTGACTAGGTTACCCTAGGAACACAAAAAACAAATGATTTAGAATTATTCAAAATGTTTCACGTATAGACTATGATCTTATAATTAACAGTATGCTTTACATGGCGTTATCCAGAATCTACATTTCTTTCCAGATAAATTTTGAATTTGTATTATGTGTACTCACATACTTATATTGAAACAATAATACCTAATATAGGAGGTAACATAACACAATAGAAAATATATAACATTTATTCCTCATAAAAGTCCAAGAAGTAATATTAGTTGAGTGAATTTACAAAAGAGGAAATTTGCAATCAGAGAATTTAAATATCTTATCCAAGATCACACAGCTAGTATGTGGTCAAAGCAAAATAAAATTTCAGGTATTTTAAATCTCAAAATTTTAATTTTTCCTCACTATATCAAGTTTCAAAAATCACTATTTGGAATCAGAGGCAAGTCCAAAAAATGAACAGAATTGTTGCAGATCCTCATCAGTAAGGAAAGAATGAATTTTATACACAAAAATAGGATAGTGTACTTAGCCTACTAGGCATTCTGAAACCTCTTCAACTTATGAATCACAGGTGATAAACAGTTTAACCCAACGAAAGGATGGAGGAGGACCCTTGTAAATGTGTCACATAACTGGCACAGAGTGCTAGTGGAGCACTTCTTCCAAAAACTTTAGTTTGCTTTCTTCTACACCACTGGTCCTGATGACTTTTCCTTCCCATCCAGAGGATTTCTGCTGCAATAATCAACATGTTCCTCTCTGTCCCAGGGAAAAAATCCCCATGTGGTGGTTTGAACAGCCAGGGAGATAGGAAGATAAGACAGTACCCTCAGAGCACACACTTTATGAAATATTTATATTGGAGGAAACTGATAAAAACTTCAATTAAAAAATCATTTAAGGAATTTCAAGTCCAGCACAAACACACAAAAACAAAGAGCCTTTCTGCATCTAATATTAAAACCATATTTGCAAATAAATTGAAGGAAAGAAATAGTGTTAGACATTGAGGTGAATGACATATTTCATAAAACAGAAAAAAGTAGGTTAAAATTATGAGGACATATATAAGAGACTGAAGACTAACGTTAATAAATTAATATTTAAATAGCATAAGTTTAAGAAAAAGAAGAAATAATTGACCAAATGATAGAAGTAAATGTTCTTGAAATCAAAAAAAAAAAAAAAAAAGACCTGAATTTTCCAAATGAAAGGGCTTACTACTTTTCAGGCTGGATTGATAATAGTAACAAAATAATAATAAGAAGAATATCAACAGTTGCAATAATGATTTTTTTATAGAATATACTTTTATAGAACTTACTATGTATCAAGCACAGCTCTAAGTATTTTCCATATACTAACTCACTTAACGTATGTCCAGGATTGGGATTGCAGGATTATGGTAACTATTTTTATCTTTTTAAGGAACCTCCATACTGTTTTCCATAGTGACTGTACCAATTTACATTCCCACAAACAGTGAAGGAGGGTTCATTTTTCTACACAACCTCTCCAACATTTATTATTTTTAGACTTTTTGGTGATGGCCATTCTGACTAAAGTGAGGTGATACCTCAATGTAGCTTTGATTTGCATTTCTCTAATAATTAGCGATGTTGAGCATTTTTTCACGTGCCTGTTGCTCAACTTTATGTCTTCTTTGGAGAAATGTCTATTTAGGTCTTCTGCCAATTTTTTAATTAAGTCGTTTGATTCTTTGATATTGAGCTGTATGATATTTGGTATATTGTGGAAATTAATCCCTTGTCATCTGCATCGTTTTTAAATATTTTCTCCCATTGTAATCCCACTCCTTAGCATATATCTGGAGAAAACTCAAATTCAAAAAGATACATATACCCCAATGTTCATAGCAGCACTATTATAATATTCAAGACATGGAAGGAACCTAAATGTACATCAACAGATAAATGGATAAAAAAGATGTGCTATATATATTTTTTTTCTTGAGATAATTGTTCAAGATAAGGAGAGTTTAATTTCTATGGTTATAGCAGTTTTATCTTGTTCAGAAGACAAAGTTTAGTAATCCTAGGAAACAAAAAGTTTTTTTGTGGCCAGGTCTTGGTGAAAAGTATAAAGTTCTCTCCAGCTTATTTGCTTTTTTCCCCTAAATTTACATGTTTAAATGAGCACTTCTCCCTTCCACTCACCAACTGAATACCGAGAATGTTATTTAAAATTTCATTAATATGTGTACAAAACAGAACATTTTTGTTTAAAAAATTGATTCAAAATTTAAAATGTACACTAAATTCTCATTTTTTAAATAATTTGATAAAGAGTATGTGAAAATGAAGATAAGAAATTGGAATTTTTCTTTTTTAAAATTATGTTCATTTAACATAGGTTATGAATGCTTTCAAAATTTGGGTATATGCTAACTATACTTGGAGCTATGTTATAAAATTTTATTCCTGCTGACCTGGTCATTTTCCATGCCTTCTATACAATTATATAAAAGATAGTTAATCTCAAAGACTGAGATAAAGATTTCTCTCAACACTGCTCTGGGACAAGAATTATATTAGAAACTAAAGATAAAGTGTTAGTTATCTTTAGTTAGTTAGATAAAATTCCAGAATTTTAACTTCCAAAAAGAATACTGAAATTAAAATTTTCTTTAAAAATAAAAATGTAGATTAATTGGCTAGAATACCACCATTTCTTCCCTTATAAGTATGCATGAAATACAGCCATATTTTTATTTAGAGGGGGAGAAATACAAAAGTCAGCATCTTATCTGACTCATCTCCCCTACTCTTTTTGCTTCACTCACCTTGGCCTCAGCATTCTACCGCAGGCAAGGCACAGTGTAGGTTCCCTCGTGACATCACCTAGAGTAAAAATGATTGATGGGCAAGGAGAACACTCTGTTTTGAAAACTAAATTTCCTAAAAGTTTGAATTTAGTGGAGAATAAATGAAAAACAAAGACAAAAGGACAGAAAGACCATCAGGCTAACAGGTGTTATTTAATGTTTCAATTTCTGTCTTTTTCTCATTTACCAATTCAGAGTAGACATTCACTGTTGGTGTCCTCCCGTGGGTTTGCCTGTCCTTTTTATGGTGTTTTACCTGCTTTTTACTTCCTGTTTTCATCAAGAGTTTGTATAAATTGTTTCTGAGTATGTTCTTTTTATTTTCATGTATGGTTTTCTCAATATTCTGCCTATTAATTCTTCTATATTAAGGCCTCTCACAGTGAGAATGTGAAAGAGGTGTCTGATCAGTCTCTATTTTAATTGGAAGAACACTTTAACCACTTTCTGAAACCTCCTACTATCATGGAATATTCTTTTTACTATTGGATAATAGCATCGGTTTTCTTTTCCCATTCTTTATTCAACCATTTCAGTTCAGACAGACATTCTAAATTTTATGTTTTTATGTGTTTAAACATTAAAATGGAAGATAAAATGTATCTGCCCTGCTGCGTGGACTCAATTGTATTCTTTTGACATTAATTACATTTTACATGACCACAAACACATACTGTACTCAGAATGTGCTTCTTTGAGCTTTCTTTCATAGAGGGTAATTATAAAATAATCAAATTTAAATGAAGCATAGTCAATTTAAGTATACAATGTGTGAAAAATAAAAAAACAGAAGAGAGAGTCATTTGTCACTTTACTGACTACCTCCTATAGATATAGATGGATGTTTGTTCTGGTTTTTCAGGTGCTCTTATTTCCAATTTATATTCTCAGTGATAAAGATGGTACAGGCATGCTCATCACTAATTACAAAATAAATTACATTAAGCAAATATTTACTGTGTGCTTTGTATGTGAGGGAAAATAATAGAAAGAAAATAATTTCTTTAGATAGAAGGTATTTGCTTCATTCTTAATTTGACTAAGTCAAATCTCACCATGGGTATATTATAAATGCACCCAGGTGAGGATTTTATAAGTTGGAAGATTCAGCATTATAAAAATGTGAATATCCTCCCAAGCTGATCTATAATTAATTCAATCCTAGTCAAAATTGTATAGCAATGATAAAAACATTTTTTGGTCGAAATTAATAAATTCTAATTTTACATGGACAATAAAGTTTCAAAGAATAGCCAAGAAAATCTTAAAGAAGAATCAAGTGGGAATATTTACACAAACAAGTATCAAGGTTATAATAAAACTATGACAATTAAGACAGTGTAGTATGAATGTAAAGATAGATAAATAGACAAATGGCATATAATTGAAACAAATGCAAAGATATAAAGCTGTAATTTAAGAAAAAGTTCAAGGGAAAAGAAAAGTTTTTCATTAAATTAATTAGGATCAATCTGGATATGAATATGGGAGAAAATAAATGTTGACCCCTAAATAATACCATATCAAAAAATAATAATAATTGAACATTTTAGATCTAGATGTGAAAGACAAAACCATATAGCTTTTAGAAATAACAAGAGACTATCTAATGAGCTTTGTTTGGATTAATATACTTTGAAAAGGAAATACACACACATGCACAAACATACTAACAATAAAGGGAAATACTGATAAATTGAACTTCATTAGAATTCAGAGTTTCTGTTCACCAAAATATCACAATTAAGAAACTTAAAATTCAAACCAAGACTGGAAGAAGATATTTGCATTATATATGTGTGACAAAGAACTCACAACCAGATTACATTAAAAGAAACAAAACTTTTACTAATTAATACAAAAAAGCAGGCAGTCCTTTTTTGTTAATGGGCAGAAGTTTTCAACAGATACTTTAAAAGATATGTAAGTGGTAAACTAACATTTGAAAAATTGTTTAACAACATTAGTCACCAGAGATGTGCAAAATAATGTCCAATACCTTTTTAACATTACTTTCTTTATATATACATATTTTACTATTCTGAAAACAAACATGTTTCTGGTTCAAGGCAGACTATCATCACTTACAACAATAACCACATCATTTCTCCACACTCCTTTCTCCCCATTCAAGATAGTGCAATGACAGTCAGTCAATGATAGTGCAATGACTGTATACCTGTGCATACAGTAAGGGAGTATCATAAACAAAAGGAGAGGAACCCCATAATTATCAGTCTGGGAGTTTCAATAGCCTACATGCTATCTTCCCTCCTCTCCTGAGAAAAGAAGAATAAGCTGTCTTTGTCATGTTTTAGTCAGTTGAAATTGAAGAACGTAGTTCAAGCAAACAGGGGACAAGGAGGATGAAAAGACAATTTGGCCCTATCATTATATAAATTTCTTTGCTCAGCAAGCTGTGCCTATAAAAAAAAAAGAATGAAAACATTCATATAGCACGGTTTCACTGACAGTACCACAGTGATGTTGCTAAACGCCCATGAGAATGAATGAAATTATAAAAACAAAACAAAAAAACCTTGCTGTTAATTAGTGTTATCAAGGATGTGAAGTAATTGAGACTGTTGTTCTGCTGCTAGACCAGAAATTATTACAATCAATTTGGAAAACTCTTTGGCAGTACCCACTAAAGATATTACAACTTTAGAATTCCCAATGAAAATAATGTGTATATATGTTTATCAAAAACATATACTAGAATAATCATAGAAGTATTATTTTTAATAGCCCTAAATTGGAAAGGGCCCAGATACCCATCAATAGTAGCATGGTTACATAAATTGTGGTCTAGTCATACAATAAAATTTTCTAAAATAATGCAAGTGCATGAACTGCTGCTAAAGATAAAAATATGAAGGAATCTCAGAAATATTATTTTGGGGTATAAGTACTCTGTTTTTGTGCCAGTACCATACTGTCTTGATTACTGTAGCTTTGTAGTATAGTCTGAAGGCAGGGAGCTTGGTGATTCCTCCAGCTCTGTTCTTTCTCAAGATTGTTTTGGCTACTCAAGGTCTTTTGTGTTTCCATATAAATTTTAAAATTATTTGTTCTATTTCTGTGAAAAATGCCATTGGTATTTTGATAGGGATTGCACTGAACCTGTAGATCGCCTTGGGTAGTATGGTCATTTTCACAATATTGATTCTTCCAATTCAAGAACACAGTATATCTTTCCATCTGTTTGTGTCATCTTCAATTTCTTTCATCAGTGTCTTATAGTTTTCCAAGTACAGGTCTTTTGCCTCATTAGATAGGTTTATTCCTAGGTACTTTATTATTTTTGATGTGATAGTAAATGGGAGTCTTTCCTTGGTTTCTCTTTCTGATAGTTCATTGTTAGTGTATAGAAATGTGACAGATTTATTAATTTTGAATTCTGAAACTTCACTGAATTCATTGATGAGCTCTAGTAGTTTCTGGTGGCATCTTTAGGATTTTCTATATATAGTATTTTATCCTGTGCAAACAGTGACAGTTTTACTTCTTGTTTTCCAATTTGGATTCCTTTATTTCTTTTTCTTGAATGTTATTGCAGCAACATGTGAACTTGGAGGGCATTATGTTAAGTTAAATAAGTCAGACAGAGAAAGACAAATACTGTATGATATCACTTATATGAGGAGTCTAAAAATAAAACAAACTAGTGAATATAATAGAAAAGAAGCAGACTCACAGATATAGAGAAAAAACTAGTGGTTACCAGTGGGGAGAGGGAAGCAGGGTGGGGTAATACAGGGTTAGGGGAGTAAGAGATACAAACTATTAGGTATAAAGTAAGCTACAAGGATATATTGTACAACACAGGGAATATAGCCAATATTTTATACTAACTATAAGTGGAGTATAACCTTTAAAAATTGTGAATCACTATATTGTACACCTGTAAGTAATATAACATTTTACAGCAACTATACATCAATTAAAAAACACATTAAAAAAAAAGAACCAATATCATGGTAGTTTAATGTGCCATCGATCTTTATACCAAAAACTAAGGATATTTTGCTTATAAAATGAAGTATTATGCAACCATTGAAATAAGGAAAAATGTGTACTGGCATAAAAATATTTTCAAGATATGTGTTGTAAAGTGAGAAAATTTAAATGAATGGTATGTATAGTCTGACATGAGCAAATAAAATATACAGTATGATTTGAGAATTATATGTATACCTCATGCATTATCGTTCTTTATGCAAAGATGGTGTTTAGAAGGATAAGCACAGGAAATTTTTAAAAAGCAGTATGGTGTAGTGTCTGGAATTGTGGCCTTGAGAGTCACAACATCTGGGTTTAAACAATTCAACAACTACTCACTGTGTAAAATAACAATGTTTCAAATATTATTGTACTAGTTACTTTAACTCTCAATTGCTTGGTTTAAACATAGATATTGGGAATAATAATATTTAACATTGGCACAAGTTTTTTTGTTTTTGTTTTGGGATTTTTTTGTTTTTTTGCTGAAGAGGCTAAAATATAGGATAGTGTCTGATACATTATATGTTGTTATAATTTTTATATTATAAATTATTGATTATATATATTTTATGTAATAATTATTATTACTGTTATATTAACAATAACAATCCCTTGGGAAGGAAGTTAATTGAGCCAGGGGAAAAAACCCTCCAATTGTCATATGCAGGATATAATGATCAGAGTAGCAGAACTACAGAGAATGTTGAATTTTCAACTGTGCCATGTCTATTATGCCAAGGTAAAGAGTATGATTGAAAAAGACAATGTCTCTGAGACCTTAGATGGGAACTTGGAAACCAATTCACAGAATCTCCCAAACCTGTTGAATATACTGAAGTAGCCCACTTTTCCCCATTAGAAGCTAGCACTTCTCCTTACCTGAACATGATGCATAAGGCAGTTACTTGTTTCTCTCTCAGAATATATATTCACAACCTGCCTGGAAAATCAGCAACTTGGAATATGTAACAGAGTAATCTATTTTAAAAAGAACTGGGCTTGCCAAGGGAGGAAACGACCTATACATTCAAGGAGTTGCAGAACTTAGCTAAGTGTAAATGGACACTTGACCAATGGCAAATGGTTGACTGGTTGATCAGAGTCTTGGAATGAAAAGCAATAGTAGTTGGGGACAGGAGGTCTTGGGACGAGACATATGGATTGACATATGAGAAGGCATGTAGTATTGATATAAAGGTATTTGTGTTACCCATGAATGCCCAACAGAAAGCACCTACTAAAGAAGGAACACTAAGTAACCAAGTAAGCAGAATAACTCACCCAGCTGATGTCAGCCGTCCCCTTTGCCTTTGTATTTACTGTGCTTACCCACCCCAGTTCTACAAAAATGGACTCATAGATGGAGTAGCCACAGTGCTAGAAATGGGCATTATGCATGGGTCCCAATCCCATGGGAACCCACATAGACAAATTGATACAGATATTGCTGCTGCTCAGTGTTCAACATGCCAGTAAAAGAGACCAAAACTACGCCCCAAATATGGCATCATATCTCAAAGGGACCAATCAGTCTTTGGGTGGCATATTGGACTCAGAATCGTTCCAACATGGAGATGGCAGAAATCCATCTTCACTGGAATAAACACATATTCCACATTATCCTTTGCATTGTTTGATTACAGGACCTTGGGCAGCACCACTCTATGAAGCCTAGAGTGTTTGCTCCATCAAAATAAGATCTGACTGTTCCCAAAAGTACTCCTTTGTAGATCTGCTGCATACAAATATCTGTCATCAAGTTTGTTTCCCTGGGAACCTGCCTCAATACAGTACCCTTAAGCACATAATATTAAAACTGTCAAGAAACAAAGGCAAACAGAAATTTTAAAAGCCACTACAGAAGTAAACAAACCAACGGAAACAAACAAAAAACCCTATTATCTTCAAAGTAGCAATAAGAAGACTGACAGCTAACTTCCAAACAGGAAAGATGGAAGGCAAAAATAAATGAAACATCTTTAAAGTGCTGAAAGGAAATCTGTCAGTGTAGACTATCACAGCCAGAGAAAATAATATTCAAATGTAAAGATGAAATAAAGTCATTTTCAGGAAAACATAAACTGAGGAATTTGTTGCCAGCACTCTTCACTAAAAGAAAAACAAATAAATAAATATAGGAAGTTGCTCCAGAACAAGAACAATGATCCCAGGCAGAAGCTTGAATGTGCAAGAGAAAAAAGAAACTGGAAAAAGAGCTTAGCAGGATAAATATGGTATAATAAAAAGGAGTAATCCAAAAGAAGGCAAAAAGGAGGAAAAAAACATTCAAAATCATAGATATTTTTAACAATAAATGGTAGTTTAACAGTCCTCTGTGTTTTGGATTTTCTTTCTTTGTGTGTGAAGATTGGGAGGGAGTCATTAAGCTCACCATTAGGAGAACATTAAAGTATTTTCAATTACTGAGAATTTTGGAATAAGGGCTACCAAAATTAAGAAAGGAAATAAGAAATTTCACTGTCCCTATGTCAAAATTCTTAAGGAATGAGGAATATGAGTTTTAAGTTTCAAAATAATTCATGGAATAGGACATTTTGACATAATAAAATGGATATAGGAAATGCTAAGTCAGGAGTATGATTTCTATAACTGAAATAATTAAATGACAGAGATAGAAGACCATGAAAAGAAACACTCTATAACTGTGGGAGAATTAAATGAACATTAAACACAAAAGAAGTCCACAATGAGGTAAGAGGCTTGAACCAGAAGGTAAAATCATTTTCTTTTGTCTTGATAGGAAAAGCAATGGCAGCTGGATAAAATTGTAACTAGTGAATTAGTTAAGTTAGATTCTGGCAAAAACTTATTGACCCTGTGCAAACACTGAAAATCAATTTCAAGTTCATGAATAAAATTTGGTGTAGCAATGGTTTCTAGCATATGATACTGAGTGAAAGGATTTTAAAATAGTTTTTCTTTAAAATACAATACTGATTGCAGAGGAACTTCAGTGTTGATTGATCTCAGAAAATCTCTATTCCAGATAACAATATGAATAGCCTCCCTTATTTCACCATGCCCACAAAGAAAAGGAGAATGAAGCAAGGATAATAAAGGTAGTTAATGATATTACCCTCCTTATAGTGGCTTTTCACATATTTATAGACAGCATTATGCAGAAAGCATAGATAGATAGAGGGAAAAATAATTCTCTCTTCGTAAGAAAGCATAGAGAGTAATGATCTCCCAGTAGAAGATGATCTTTATTAGAAAAATAGCTCTCCAAACAAAATTATGCCCTCTGCCCATGGGTAAAAATTCCTTACACTAAGAAGTAAATTCACAAAAATCATGAAAATAGACTCTACATTTTTTCCACAGCAGAATTTAAAATATTCTGAGGAAATTCATAATAACTATGGTAGAGGTTACCAGTGCTCACTTCTTAAGGTAACAACCACACTACATTTCTCATTCTTGAATCAAAATGACTACGTGACTAGTTTTCAACAATGCAGTGTAAGTGGAAGTATCATTTCTAGGCTGAGGTGCTGAAAAGTGGAAATGTCTTCACCAATTTGTTTTGGTTTTTTTGTTTGTTTCAATCCACTATCTAAATGGAGAGGACCCTGAGGACCTTGATGAGCAGAGAACTACAAAAATGGAAGAAGTTTGGTTTCTGAGTTACGGCTTAAATTCAAGTAATTCATGAGAAACATTCACACATAAATATTCCTCTGGGTAGTTACATGAGAAAAAATACATTACACTTTTTACATGCTATGGCACCAAGAGTTTAGACTTTATCTGTTATACCATCTAGTTAGTATTCCTGACTTTCACTAATAAGCAATTAAATCTTTTATTTCCTTAAGTCCATCTCTCTATTTGCATAAATAGCATGTAAAAATTGTTTAATTCCTTCCCAAAACATTTGTGGGTTTTCTTTGTTACTTGACAAACACATCCAATTAAAATAATAATTATCTTGAGTATTTAACGGTGTGCAAGCCAACAAACATTTTTGGTGGATAATGGATATTATACCAAGTTTCAGCTCTCAATAAATTCATAGGCTAGTGGAAGAGGGTATAAAATAGATAGGTGTCCCTAATAAAAGGAAAAATAAAATACTAGCTGTCACAGAGGTTCAGTTAATGTAAATTGGAAACAAACATCTAAATGGTGTCTACTTGGATATGTAGATGTCAGATCAGGATATATAAGGTTCGAAAAATGCTTATTTTAAATAATTAATTGTATTTGTAAATCCACAAAATTTGTCACAATACAAGGTAGACAACTACTATCTCTTTACTGAATTAGAGTTTGGGCATTAGTTTGCATATATGTCATAAATATCTATTATTTATATTAATTTAGATTGGATAATACTCAGTGTCCTTATTTTTTACAAGATTATTTTTATCTTTGAAATTAAATACTTTTATATTTATATTCTCAAAAAAGTTATGGCAGAGAAAATTATAATACATGCAAGTAATGAGGATTTATCAAAAAGGAATAACAAACTTCAGTCATACCATGATAAATTATGTGTATATTTTGGTTTGGTTAATTGAATTTTACCAAAGTAAAAGATAATTTTCTCTTGGTTTAATTCCATTTTAATTTTTTTGTATGGGAAATAAAGGTTATTTAAAGTGACTGATGAACTTGCTGGGAAATTAAACTTAGAGATAATTTGCAAAACTAGTAGTTCAAATTTAGGAAAACAATACAGTTAAGTACAATACAATGCAATATACTCCTACACAAAGTCAGCTAAGCAATTATTTGCTGGCAATAAAGATCTTTAAATTTCAGTTAACTCATTATCTTTTTACTGGTAATGCTAATGTAAATTCTAGTATCTTAAAAATATTTTCTCCTAATTTTTAAGATTTGTTTTTAAAAATATTTTCAATTAAAATCCGGGATAATTTTGTACATGCCAAAAATTGTTGAAAATCTTTAAGTGTTCTTAGTTTCCAGAAAATATATATTTAAAAAGATATTTTTCCATATCATTTAAATTTGAAGGCAAACTGGTTCTTTGTATATATCTATACATATATATATAATCATATGTATATATGATTAAATCAAATATTTCTATTCAACAAATGAAACTGGTTTTAGGAAGATGCCTCATAGAGCACACTGTTTTTTAGGAACTAGTTGAATGACACGTTTTTCAGTTGAGCTTAGGAGTTGGAAATACAATGGCAATACAAGTTTAAGTTCTGTCATCACTTTCAATGACTTTAGAATTCTGATCCTGTAATTGCTTTGCCACCTTAATAAAAGAAGAAAACAATTTCTTCTAAATATAATTTTATTTGTTTGAATTAACTTTATGTTTTGAATTTTATTTGCTAGAATAGCATTATTATACATATTTTAATATAAAATTAAAATTTTTTTAGAAGTTCTGTGTTAAAAATTTTAGATGTCATTTGGTTTGTCCTAAAACAGTCTAGAAATCAAGTTAATTAATTGAAAGTTATTTTTAGATATAGAAATTGATATGCAAGTTAACATATTTCAAATATATAAAATAAAATTTTAAAAGACATGCCATTCTGTTAGCTGTAAGATAGTTTATTAAATGGAAAGTTGCTGATTGTGTTTTTCTTTATTATTTATTTGCTTTTGCTTCTATGGGTTGGGAAACACTCAACAATGGTATACCAGAATACAGAATAACAAGAAACTTGGCATTATTTCTAGAATGGTCCAAATTAAATATGTTTCAGTAAAATAGCACTTGTCCTTTTTGTAAACTGGAAAGCATCTAAAGTGTTGTTTTTAAAATTCTATTTTCCTGAAATATATTCATGTAAAAAAGCATTCATATTTACTATATAACTTTAAATTTATAATCTTTTTTATTCTTTCCAATACATCGTAAATAGATGGAGGCTAAATGTATAAATTTATTTGAAATAAAATTATAAGTTCTATAAATTTAGTGGATTATTTATTTTCTAACAATTTAAAAGTTATATTAAAAATGCATGTTCCAAAATTCCTATCAGTTTACTGATTAAGAATAAAAATCCAGAAAATGCAGTATTTATTTGAGAAAAAAAAAATTTTTGAGGGGAAACCTAGGTAAACAGCAATGGGAGGCATACAGACAGGGGCAGGAAGTACAGAAAGATTCCACATTCATCGGGTCAAAATTGTTCAGCTATTTTTACTTGTCTAATAATTGTTATGTAAATTTTCAGAGCTTCTGTTCTTTTATCTGCAAAATAAGAAGTCAGAATTATATGGTGTACAAGTTTCCTATTATGATTTGATTCATACATAAAAATTATTCATTCAGTATTGTTTTTCTTGCCCGTAGTAGTCACTGTGCTTTTAAATATAGCAGTATATAATTCACTATTATTGTGTAACAAACTTAATGACTTAAAAACAACGTAATTTAGTAGCTCAGTTCTGCAGGTCAGTAGTCTAGGTCCGGCATAACTGGGTTTTCTGTTGAGGCTCACACAAGGCTGTGATCCAGCTAAGTGTTGGCCATATTGTTGTTCTCATCTAGAGTTTGGGATTCTCTTCCAAGTTCATTCAAGTTGTTGGCAGAATTGTTTCTTGTAGCCCTAGGAATGAAGTCCCTGTTTCATTACTGACTGTTAGCCAATGGTCATTTTCCACTCCCAGAGGCAATCTATGTTCCTTGCCATGTGGCCTCCTCCAACTTAAAAGCTAGTAATAGAAAAACTCCCTCACACTGAATCTGTCTCATGTTTAGAATCTGACTTTGAATCTCTCACCAGGAAGAGTTTGACCCTTATAAGGGTTAACCTGATTAAGAGAAGCTCACCAAGGAAAATCTTTATCTTAAGGTCAACTGCTTTAAGACCTTAATTACATCTACAAAATACCATTATAGCAGCACGTAGATTATTATTTACTTGAATATCTGACAAAAGGTGTTCCCCAGTGGGATGGGAATCTTGGGACACATCTTAGAATTCTGCTTATCACAAAAAGTGAACATGTCAGTCTCAATCTCTTCTTTCATAATATATGCAATCAAGTTTGGGGAAAAAATCAACGCCCAAATAATGACCTAAATTTATATTTGATAAATATTAAATAGAAGAAGTATGTTGCTTTGAGTGCAGTTACTCAAGATCATCTTAACTGAACAATGCAATCGAGCTATCCACTTGCACCAAGAGCATAGCCTGTCTTTAAGTTTCAATTGAGGGCATGCATGTTCCTAAATCTTTCTTTGCTCATTTCTCCTACAAACTCAACATGGTATTTGGATGTTGCTCTGGCTACTTTCCATTTATTTCTAAAAATGTGCCTACCCTTCTTTTTGTCTGATGTTTTGCTTAGCCTTCTTACCTTCCCCAGGAAGAGAAAATTTATAGACTCTTTTGCTGGGTTCATTACCCTCTGTCTTCTGATTGGATTTGACCAGTGGTAGATATAAGCATCTGTGCTCAGTTCCTGAGAGGTAATCATTAATGCCTTGGAATGTCCTGCCAGATAAAAGATTTTGTTTACTTGGGGATCTTGGGACATGGCAGGTAGTATAACGGATTTCTGGTAGTGGTTCTGTGTTATGTGGTATCAGCTGGACCACTGAAGGGTCTGGAGAATAAGGTCAGGCATGTGGGCAGTTGACCATGTCTATGTGGTGGAGCCCCAATAAAGACTCTAGACATCATGTCTTGAGTGAACTTCCCTGGTTGCTAAAACTACATGCATATTGTCACACATGGTCGCTGGGAGGAAAAGACAACTGGAAACTCCATGTTTGGAACCTTCTAGATCCTGCCCATGGTTCTCTTCCCTTGGCTGAACTTAATCTGCATTCTTTTACTCTAACAAACCATAATCGTGAGTATCACAGTTTTCAGTGAGTTCTGTGAACACTCCCAGCAAATTACTGAAGCTAAGAGTTTGGGTACCACTGAATTTGCTATTGTTGTCAAAAGTGATAGTGATCTTGGGACCGTTCTATAACTTTGCATATACATATACACATACATTCATGTATATACTTGCCTTTCTCGATTCTAATATGATATGTAAATCATACTACTTTTTATATGCTACATAGTACATATCTATCATACATATGTATCAAGTATTCAATCTTGAATATCTGATAATTCAGCTTTTATAATAGTCTTACAAAAGCTTTTATTTGAGAATGAATATTAAAATATTCATTATTTATTATCTGGAGGTTTTCTAACTTATATTCCTACAATTCAGTCAAAAATATGTAAGATGTTAGTTATATCACTACTCTATTGAGATGTTTCTACATAGTTAAACTCCCATGTATTATTGTTTTCTCTCCCTATTTTTAAAAGTTTAGAGACTTTTCTCTCAATGCTTCTTATGAAAGGACTTGCATGATAAATCATTTCTTTTATTCAAAAGAAAAACCAACTTGCTTTAATTTAAAGGGAAAAACTATGTCTTTAGATGATTTTATCTCTGTAAAATTTTATTTTTTTATTTTTGTTAACTAGGAAAACTTTATATAATATCATAATTCCTTTTCTACTTTAGCTACCAGAAAAATAAGAGTTAAATTGAAGTCCAGTGTAAAATCTAGTTCCAATCAGATAATTAAGGTTGTTTTTTCAATATCTATATTTACTAATATTATCCTAAATGGAACAGATTATTATTTACTCACATCAAATAATGCACAAGTTTCCCTCTGCCATAATTTCCTCCTTCCAGTGTGATGTTATGAGAATCAGATATCACTCTTAATATACCAGATTAGCATTATAGGTAAGGAACCCTTCAAAAATGCATCTGTGCATTTATTAGGATTGAGAAGTAGTTTGTTTCTCCCTTTCCCATTCTGAGATAGTCTACTTAGAAATATAATGAGAAGGATCTTTGGTCCTCATGCTTTGTAATGTAAATAAATTTCTTCAGTGGGCAGATATCTAAGACCATAGTCTCCAGCTTACAACCCAAGAATGTCTCCAGGGACCTAGGGGCCTTGTGTCCCTTTGAAATATAACCACATACCTCTGGAATGGTATATCTTTTTGGAGTCTCATTGGCTAATCAGACATAAACTAATTTCTAAGATTTATCAGTTAGCCCTGGTCCCAAGTTTTAGTAAAATTTGCTCAGAGAGACCATTTTAAAGAAATATAAAAATATTTTCTCTACAACCCCCAAATTGGTAACATCTCACTCCCCTCTAATACTTATTAGCTTTTCTTTTGTTCTGATAATTATATAACTTAAGCTTTTGAATAGCAGTTACAAAAGGCAATGACTAAATAGACCTTCAACAAAACATCATTTATGTGGCAAAATGAATTTTGAATCAACTCCACTCTAAATATTTGTCCCAAACAGTAAAGATCTCAAAGAACCCAAAAAGTTAATAATGAATATTTGTGTTTCGAGCTTACTTTCCTGCAATTCCACATTCTACTGGCTTTTTAAAATATTTTTTAAGTTAAACTTTTAATTTTGAGGTAATTGTAGATACGCATGATGTTTTAAGAAATATTACAGTGAGATCTGGTGTACCCTTTACCCAGTTTATTCCAAAAGTATTATCTTGTGAAACTATAGTACAACATCACAACCAGGATATTAATGTTGATGCAGTCAAGACGCAGAACAGTTTCATCATTACAAGAATCCTCCACAACCACACTCAATTCCCCTCTGCCCACACACCCTCCTTAACTCCGGGCATTTCTGTAATACTGTCTCTGTTTCTACAATATTGTCATTTCAAGGATGTTGTATAAGCAAATCATATAGTTTGTAAAACCCTTGGGGATTTGCTTTTTTTTTTTTTTGGCTCAGCACAGTTCTCTAGAGATTATTCCACATTTTTGTACATATCGATAGTTAATCCACTTATTATTGTTGACTAGTATTCCGTGGTATGGATAAACCATAGTTTGTTTCACTATGGTATTCACCCACTGAAGGACATTTTGTGTGTGTGTGATTATGACTAAGGCAATACACATTCGTTTTCATGTTTGTGTGTGTATGTGTGTATGAACATAAATTTTCATTTATCTGGAATAAATTTCTAGGGGTGCAATTCCTGTGTCTTATAGTAGTTGCATGTTTAATTCTGTAAGAAACTTCCCAATTGTTTTCCAGAGTGGCTGTAATATTTTACATTCTCACCAGCAACATATGAGTGAGTCAGTTTCTCTGTATCCTTGTCAGCACTTGGTGTTGTCAGTACGTTTCATTTTAGCTATTCTGATTAGTGAGTAGTGATATCTCATAATTTCCTTTTTTATGTGTGTTCTTGTTTAATACCTGTATATCCTCTTTGGTGAAATGTCTCTTCATGTCTTTTCCTATTTTCTAATTAGATTGGTGGTTCTTTTTAACTCTTTTGTTTTAGGAGTTTTATATATATATAAAACTATATATATATTATATAAACTATTTATATAATATATATATATTCTTTATAGGATATGTGGTTTGCAAATGGTTTCTCCTACTCTGTAGCTTGTGCTATCATCTTTTAACAAGGTCTTTCACAGAGCAAAAGTTCATAATTTTGATGAAGTCCAACTTATCAATTTTTTATTTCATGAATACTGTCATGTATAAGAACACTTTGAGCAGTCATAAATTCTGGAGTTCTTTTCAAATTTTTTTGGTAAAAGTTTTGTAGCTTTACATTTTATATTTATGTCCATGATTTATTTTGCATTACTATTTTTATAAGAAGTGAGACTTAGGTCAAGATTTCCCACCTTTTTTTTTTTTTTTTCCCTGTGTATGGATGTAACCTTGCCCTAGAATCATTCATTGAAATGGCTATCTTGACTCCACTGAATTGTTTTTTTTTTTTTTGTACTTTGTCAAAGTCACTTGGGCATGTTTGTGTGGGTCTATTTCTGGATTCTTCTGAAAAGCTGCACATATTTGATTGCTGTAGCTATATAATACACCTTAAAATGGGGTGGACTGATTCCTCCCACTCTATTCTTCTTTTTAAATATTATTTTAACTATGCTGGTTCTCTGCCTTTCCATATACATTTGGAATAATCTTGTCTGTATCTCCAAAATTTCTTGCTGAGAATTTCATAGGAATTGCATTAATCATATATATCAGTTTGGGGGAGAATTAACATCTTTACTATAAGGTCTTCTAATTCATGAACAGAGTATGTCTCTCCATTTATTTAGATCTTCATTGATTATTTTAATCAGCATTTTGTAGTTTTTAACATTCAAGTCCTATACATGTTTTGCTAAATTTACACCTAATTTTCTCATTTTTGAGCAATTATAAATGACATTATATTTTTAATTTTAATAGCTATGTGTTTATTGCTAGTGTATAAGAATGCAATTGAGTTTTTTACGTTTATCTTGTATGTTGCAAATGTACTAGACACTCTTGGTTTCAGGAGTTTTTGATACATTCATTTTGATTTTCTATGTAGGTAATCATGCCATCTGCAGGTAGAGACTTTTATTTCTTCTTTCAGTCTGTATGCTACTTCTTTCTTCTTCTTGCCTTACTGCACTGCCTAGAAATCCAGCACTATTTTGAATAAGAGTGATCAGAGGAAAAAGCCTTCAGTTTGTCACTATTAAGCATGTTAATTGTGGTCTTTTTGTTGTTGTTCTTTTTTGTAAATGCTGTTTATCAATAGAGGAAGTTTTCTTACATTCCTATATTTCTGAGACTTTTATCCTGGCTCAGTATTGAATTTTGTCAAATAATTTTTCTTCATCATTTGATATGACCATTTAATTTTACTTCTATACCATGTTAATATAGTGGAACACATGGATTGATATTTTTAATATAGAACAAGTCTTATACTCCTAAAATAAACCTCACTATTTTTATGGTGTAAAATTATGTATATATATGTGTATATATATATTTGATTTCCTAATATTTCATAAGGATTTTTACATTTATATTAAGGATGCTAATCTGTAATTTTCTTTTTTTATACTATCTTTGTCTTATTTGGTATAGGATAATACTAGTTTCATTATTGATTTGTGATATGCCCCTTCCTCTTGTATTTTGCAAATGAGATTGTGTAGTATTAGTCTTAATTCTTTAACGATTTGACAGAATTCCTAATGAAGCCATCTAGGTCTGGAGATTTTTTGGTAGTTTTATTAATTGCAAATTAATTTTCCTTAGTAGGTACAGTGTTGTTTGAGTTATCTCTATCATTTTGGGAGATTTGTGGTAGTGTTTATTGATGGAGGGCTTGGTCCATTTCATCTAAGCTGTGAAATTTATATGTGTAGAATTGTTCATATTATTCCTTCAATATCATTTTGAAGTCTAGAGTATGTTTGGAGATATCACCCAATTTCATTCCTAATAGTGGTAATTTCTGTTTTCTCTGTTTTTTTTTGTCAGTTGCTAAAGGTCTGCCAATTATACTGATCTTTTCCAATAACCAGTTCCTTTTTTTTCCATTTTTTTAATTTACAATTTCATTGATTTCTGTTCTTTATTGTTTCCTTCCTTTCAAGGACAGTATCTTCAAACCTCTCTCAGCTCCATCTTTATATTGCCTTACCCATGTGTGTATCAAATCTCCTTCCCTCTGATCATCTAAATAATTCGAATCAGGTATGGGTGAGACTCTGGATACAATCTATCCTTGGGCAAAATTCCTCTCTACCTGTGGTTCTGAAAAACTAGAAAACAAGTTATCTGTTTTTAAAAAACCATGACACAGTGGCATAGTATAGCAGAGAAATCCCTACTCCAAAATCAGCGTGTTAAACTGCCTAGGTTTTTTTCTACTTACCATTTTAGTTCTGTCAGTTTTTTTTTCTTCTCATATTTTGCAGCTCAGTTGTTTGGTGCATACATATTTAGGATAGTAATGTATTTTTGATGGATTGACCCTTTTATCATTATCTAGAGTCCCTTTTTGTATCTAGTAATTTTCTTTGCTCTAAAGAGATATCAGTATAGGTATTCCTGCTTTCTTTGTATTAACATTTGCATGATACATCTTTTTCCATCCTTTTACTTTCAACCTATTTTTTATATCTGAAGTGAATTTCTTGTAAGCAGTATATATTTGGGACATGTTTTAAATCTGTTCTGCTAATCTCTCTCTAAGTTGATATATTTAGACTATTTACACTTAATGTAAACTATTGTTTATTTGAACTTAAGTATGCTACTTAATTTTTTTATTTTTTGTTTTTCTCTGCTTTTTGTGGATTTCTGGTCCCTCTGTTTCCCCGATACCCTCCACCCCCCGCCTTGCTGTGGGTTCCTTTAACACTTTGTAGAATTCCATTTTTTTTGATTTATTTATATTTGTTTTAGTCTGACTCTTTTTACAGCTTTTCCATTGGTTGCTTTAAGTATTACATTATATCAGATTCAATGTATATATATATACACACACACAACACATTTAAGTATTAAATTATATCAGACACAATGTGTGTGGTGTTACATTATGTTACATTAGAATCTATTGTTGCTATCATTTTGGAGTTTGAATGAAGTGTAGAAACCTTACCTCTCATTATTCCTTTGCTCTTCCCTGTTTATAGTAAAATTATCTCAAATATTTATTCTTTATATATTTAAAACTAAATCACACATTGCTATAATTTTTGCTTCAACCAGTAGGGAAAATTTAGAAAGCTCAAAAGAAGGAATATCTATTCTATTTACCTATACTTACTTTTTTTCTTATTGTACTTTATTCCTTCTTGATGTTCCAAGTTTCTTCCTCAGTAACTTCAAGGGTGAGTTTCCTGGCAACAAATTCTCATGTTTTTTCTTCATCTGAAATATCTTGATTTCATCTTCATTCTTGAAGGATGTTTTAGGTTGATAGAGAACTCTGAGTTGCCATTTCTTTTCTTTAAGGGCTTGAAAAATGATGTGTCACTTCCTTCTAGTCTCCATGGTTTCTAATGAGAAATATGCTTTCATTTGAATTGTTTTTCTGTAATAGGTGAGGTTTTGTTTCTATCTCAGTGCTTTCAACATTGCTCTTTCTCTTTAGTTTACAGCCCTCTCAGATTCCACCTGGGCATGGGTGAGAGGTGAATTGGAGAGCTGCATTATTATAGCCTTGTGAGGGTTGGAAATCTTGCCTCTCAGTCTTTGGTGGTATGTATTGGAGTTGGGTCACTATTTCCTGTGCTGTTTGTCTGCAATTCAGCAGTTGTTTAAAGATTTCTGTCTTTCTAGGCTATCCCTTTCCTGGTCCTTTGGCTAAAGAAAGCAGGAATTTTGAAGGTTTTTTATTGTCTGCTCCCATTAGCATTTCTGGGTTGCTAGCTCTTTCAGTACCAAGTCTGAGAGTCATGTGGCAAAAACAATACCTAAGGAACTCACCAGTGTGGCTTTCGTTGGGTTGCAAGGTCCTTAGCCAGTCTGCCTTCTTTTCTCTCCCTTTCAAAGTCTTCTTAGGTTCGTTTTATATATAATGCCTAGGGTCTTAGCTGTACTTAATGGGAGAAGTATTCAAAAGTATATTTCCTCCATTTTTCTTCTATTTTCCTTCTATTGACTTTGTAAATAGCATTCCGTCTATCTATCTACCTATCTCCAAGATGTGTACTAGTGTTGCAAAAGAATGTTTGGTTCATTATTATATGATGTCTCATGTATTTTCCCCCTACTGTCAATTTTAAACAGAAATACTGCACAAAAATTTTGAGGAAATCTTGACTTTAGATTCCTTTTTTTCTGAATATCTATGCAGAAAAATGTGCTTAGTTTGCTAGTTTTCTTTTGTAGCATAATAATAGCTATATTTATTTATAGTCCATTATTCTGAAAAGTAATTTAAACACCAGGGTGTTAAGTGTTCAGTGACTTCCAAGGTGTATCTATCTAGGTAATGTAGTCTAATCAGGCAACTAAGATATACCCTCCAGCAAATAGAGTATATGAAACTGTTGACCTAAGGGTAGAAATAATTTTACAGGAAATGACTTCCAATTAAATGCAATTCTTGTCTCAGTGTAGGTGGAATCTGCATTGTAGATGCAATTTTCTTCATTGCAGAAATAAAACTTATCATCAACAAGCAATCAAAGATTCTAAAGCCCCTATGACCTGTTTTTTTTTTCTTCTCTTTTCTGGATAAACTAGGTTTCAATCTATTTAGGATCTTTTCAGTAATAATGGAAATATTGCTAACACTGATATCTATAATACTAAACCTGACTGATTTACAGAATCAGCATATTATTAGATATTCAGTAGTGGGAATACTTGTAAGAAAAATGTCCAGAGCTGAGCCAGAAATACTTTGTGAACAATACTGCTCATACTGTGATTCTGTAATAGTGACCAGCTGTACCTACTGAACAATCTCATTTGGCTTTTATTACTTCTTATTTTTAACTTTAGTACTAAAGTGCTGAGACAGCTAAGTAAGCCCAGATGCATTTTTTGAATACTAGTCTCTTAGCAACCTCTGTTATATCAAATACATTTTTAATGGAAAAAAAAGAAAATGTCAACACTAACTTAATTTAGAATTTACCATTTTTTCTTATGAGATGTAAATTTTCCACCACATGATTATTCTCTTTATTACTTTAGTAGGGTAAATATCATTTGCAGAACTCCTGAGCTGCTGTAGAATACTATTCACAGCAAAAACAACTGCTACTTTAATCATATTGACATGCTTTATAGCTATGCTGTAAAGTAGTTTTTATACCTGACACTATGACAGAAAACCAGATCAAACTTAGCCTTGATGATTGCTGTTCTTCTCCAAATGTATGAAACAGAAGAATGTAATAATAACTGAAAATACATTTCCAGGGATTAAAAACATAATCAATTTGCTATTTAAGAACAAGGAAATGCACTGTCTAAATTTGATCTGAAACAATATATGATTAGAAAATGAAAAAAATTAAATCTCTATTAAGTATATGACTGTGTATGTTTCTTAATACTAATTAACTTTTGGAATAGAATCCATTTTCAATATTTGTCTCTAATAGCAAAGAAAATGTAGAATTAACCTTCTAAACATCATCATAAAGTTATTTTCTTGATTCTTCAATCTTTACTGAAGCTAATCACAAGTTAATTAGCACCTAAGCTATTAAAATACCAATTAAAATGCCCAGTTTTATTAATTATGTGTTCACCACAAAGAAATTTAGCAATCTTTTCTCCATTCTTGAGTGTGTGAATTTCCCAAAATATCTTATAATTGAAATATTTCTAGTGATTTGATCATTCTCTGTGTTAAATTGCTTATGTGTGTCTGAGTCTATGGTGGATGTCAGGATATAAATAAATGGGGACTGGCCAACTTCAAAAGGTCTCCTCAACAACTGATGTTATTTTATGATAAGCCAGATGATTAGCTGAAGAAAAGGATACACTCTCTATCAAGTATCAGTGATAGCTTTCTGGCCAGTCATTACTCATCTGATATGAGTAATCATATCAGATGGGAGACACTGAATTTTGTGATCTTTATGTTCTATATTATTATTGAGATACTTTTTAAAATAGGATGCTTTGATTTCTTCAGGGAGAAATTTTAAGATTTTACTTTGATCAGCAGACCAACTATTTTTCTAAATGCTGAAATTAGTGTCATGTTTCAAATATTTCATTATTATCAGATGGTATTATATTGTATTATATTATTTTATTTATTAACATTTTAATGTTAAATCTATATTTCCTATAGGAAATTATATGTATTTAATTTGTAATATGAGCTGTTTATGTGTAGATTTTAATATTTTATGTGTGTATTGATACAAATATTTTATATCTAAGAGATTGTTTTACCTAGCTTTTATGCTATATTAGTTAAATTAGATTTTCTTTGACTCATTTATAGTCTAATTTTCATATAATTAATAACATTGAATTCAATAAATGTGGTAACAGTAGCTTTAAAAAGTAGATAGTATTAGATGATTGAATAAATATGTAAATAAATAGCAAACATTTGATTGTTCATTGTTGTTATCCTTATTTTTATTTTCTTATTTTAATTTTACTTTTTTATACAGAAGGTTCTTATTAGTTGTCTATTTTATATATATTAGTGTATATATGTCAATCCCAGTCTCCCAATTCATCTCACCGCCTCCACCCCCTGCCACTTTCCCCCCTTGGTGTCCATACATTTGTTCTCTACATCTGTGTCTCTATTTCTGTCCTACAAACCAGTATATCTGTACCATTTTTCTAGATTCCACATATATGCGTTAATATATAACATTTGTTTTTCTCTTTCTAACTTACTTCACTCTGTATGACAGTCTCTAGGTCCATCCACGTCTCTACAAATGACCCAATTTCCTTATTTTTTATGGCTGAGTAATATTCCATTGTATATATGTACCATATCTTTATCCATTCATCTGTCGATGGACATTTAGGTTGCTTCCATGACCTGGCTATTGTAAATAGTGCTGCAGTGAACATTGGGGTGCATGTGTCTTTTTAAATTACGGTTTTCTCTGGGTATATGTAATAAATATGTAAATAAATAGCAAATATTTGATTGATTGTTTATTGTTGTTGCTGTCCTTATTTTTAGTTATCTGATTCCTGAGTATTTGTTTGAAAGATAATTCTTACTAGAAGTTTCTGGAAAATGACTGTCTATTTTGGAGTTAAGCATAAATGGAAATAATGTTTGAATGAATGCTTCCATTTTCTTTGTTAAAACTTTAAGCTTTTTGGTACATGACTCTTCTTGAATTATGGTTTTCTCAGGGTATATGCCCAGTAGTGGGATTGCTGGGTCATATGGTAGTTCTATTTTCAGTTTTTTAAGGAACCTCCATACTGTTCTCCAGAGTGGCTGGATCAATTTACATTCCCACCAACAGTGCAAGAATGTTCCCTTTTCTCCACACCCTCTCCAGCATTTATTGTTTCTAGATTTTTTCATTATGGCCATTCTGACTGGTGTGAGATGATATCTCATTGTAGTTTTGATTCATTGCAGCTCTATTTACAATAGCCAGGACATGGAAGCAACCGAAATGTCCATCATCGGATGAATGGATAAAGAAGATGTGGCACATATATACAATGGAATATTACTCAGCCATAAAAAGAAACGAAATGGAGTTATTTGCAGTGAGGTGGATGGAATTAGAGTCTGTCATACAGAGTGAAGTAAGTCAGAAAGAGAAAAACAAATACAGTATGCTAACACATATATATGGAATCTAAGGGGAAAAAAAAAAAAGGTCATGAAGAACCTAGTGGCAAGACGGGAATAAAGACACAGACCTACTAGAGAATGGACTTGAGGATATGGGGAGCAGGAAGGGTAAGATGTGACAAAGTGAGAGACTGGCATAGACATATATACACTACCAAACGTAAAATAGATAACTAGTGGGAAGCAATCGCATAGCACAGGGAGATCACCTCTGTGCTTTGTGACCACCTAGAGGGGTGGGATAGGGAGGGTGGGAGGGAGATGCAAGAGGGAAGAGATATGGGAACATATGTATATGTATAACTGATTCACTTTGTTATAAAGCAGAAACTAACACACCATTGTAAAGCAATTATACTCAAAGAAAGACGTTAAAAAAAACTTTAAGCTTTTTATTTTGAACTAATTGTAAACTTACAGAAATTTTGCAGAAATAACGTAGAGAATCCCAATATACCTCTCATACAGCTTCACTGCATGATGTGAAAGGAAATATGAACACTAGAGAAACTCGTGGAGCATGACTCCTTCTCGGAGGCAGTCTTAGCCTGCATCTTGACACTGCATAAGGTCAAAGCTACAGAACTGAACTATGCTACATGATTTACGACTTTGAAATAAAATTTTGGAGCAGAATATGATTTTGTCTTAACTATATTTCAGTGTATCTTTTTCATGAAGACAGTAATATTTTTATTCCATCTATTGTTTTAAAAATGAATATCAAAGTAAAACAAGGTATGACTACAGATTAAGAAGTAATGTGGGGCTTCCCTGGTGGCGCAGTGGTTGGGAGTCTGCCTGCCAATGCAGGGGACATGGGTTCGAGCCCTGGTCTGGGAGGATCCCACATGCCGCGGAGCAACTGGGCCCGTGAGCCACAACTGCTGAGCCTGCGTGTCTGGAGCCATGCTCCCCAGCAAGAGAGGCCACGATAGTGAGAGGCCCGTGCACCGCGATGAGGAGTGGCCCCCGCTTGCCGCAACTGGAGAAAGCCCTTGCACAGAGATGAAGACCCAACACAGCCAAAAATAAATAAATAAATAAAAATAAATAAAAGTAACTTTCATCTTAAAAAAAAAAAAAAAGAAGTAATGTGGTATTATAATTGGGACACTATAATTTCCAGAAGAACAGTCAATTCTCAACTTGCACTCCTCTTCCTTGCTAAATTCTTAGGGCATCCATAGTTCAGAAACTTCCCAAGACCTAAAGAAGCTATATCATCCATTATATGTGTGTGTGTGTGTGTGTTGCATTTTGCAGTAAAAGTTTAATGCCTTTTAAACCAGGTTTTAATCATATAAAGAACACTAGTTTTTTTTAGATTTTTTTTTGGATGTGGACCATTTTTAAACTCTCTATTGAATTTGTTACAGTATTGTTTCTGTTTTTATGTTTTGATTTTTTTTTTTTTTTTTTTTTTTTTGGCCATGAGGCATGTAGGATCCTAGCTCCCCGACTAGGGATTGAACCCACACCCCCTGAATTGGAAGGTGAAGTCTTAACCACTGGACCACCAGGGAAGTCCCTAAAGAACACTATTTAATGAGTGGTTTTGTTAAAATAACTAGAATATAGGTATCATTTTAATTTACAGCATTATCAACAGCATAATCATTAAGAAACATACATTCAAAGGGTATTAATTTTAACCATATACTCTATTAATTTCTTTGTTTGGCAATCTTTTGTAATCTCCTTTACCTAGAAATAATGGTGAAACTCTTTATCATAGCATCTCAGACACTTTACTATCAGAATCTTTTGCTACTCATATTTCCTACCACTGGATGTCCCTTATATTTTATTTACACGTGGTTTTTCCCTTAGTCTTGAAAGCCCTTGAGTCTGTAATGTCTTGACCACATTGTACTGCTCCCCTCTCCTCTACTGTTGATTTAAATCTTCCCTATTCTGAACTCTGATATTACTTTGGTCATAACACAAGAAGAACACTTATCACGGTATACTATATGTTTAGCCTTATGGTCTTCTCTTTCCTCTGCTAGATAATGTGTGCCATCAAGCCAGAGCCACTTAGGCATGTTTGTAACCACAGACCACAGCATAATTTCTGGAATGTGGTGGATATTTAATACAGATATTTTGATTCAATCAATCAATAAATGAATTGGATTTCATAACTAATTTAAAATGTAAAAGTGATTGCCATCGTACAGCTCTTCCATAAAAATAACACACTTTAAATATTAACTGACTCAGTGTTAGCCAAAGCTAGATAGATGGTTACATGGGTGTTTGACAGGATATTGCACTATGTGGAGGTGTTACCTGGAAGAGTAATCTTTTATTTTTCTAAAGAGTTTAGTATTACATTCCTCTCAAGTGTTGGAAGTATTGTATGAGTAACACTGCATGCAATTAGACAAGGAAAATACAGAAATGGCAGCAGTGGGTATCTTTATTTTTCTCTGATTAATGAATGAAAATAGTGGTCAACAACATGTAAGTGCTTACTATAGGCAGTTCTATATTCTTTGCATGTTTCAACTCTTATAATTCTTGCATGCTTTCTATAATGAAGATACTATTATTCTTCCAGTTTTAAAGATCCAAAGCTGTGACACATAGAGGCTAAAAAACTTGCCAAAGGACACTCAGATAGGAAGTTGTAGAGCTCAGCAGCCAGGAGACTAGCTTCAGATTCTGAGTTGTTACTCCTATATTACACTACTCCCCAGTACTGATAAAAAGCACTATAGAAGGAACAAAGGGTTAAAGTAAAGCCAGCAACAGAGAAACCTGTACAATCATAGACTAATCATCTAGGCAAAACAATATTTTGGATTGTTAGATCTACTATATGATTTTTCCTAAAGTTTTCTCTATTTGCTTTATTTTGAAATTTTCTAAATCTTTTCCACTTGCCCTTTTTTTTTTTTTTTTTTTACTGTGATCCTTGTTTTCTTCCTATATTCTCATTTTTTGAAATGGGACCCCCCAGAAAATAAGGTCAATGGTTGGACACCAGAACAGAACATTATCTCTCAATACTAAAGAGATGGCTGGCATAAATTCTATGGACTTAATGCAAAAAAAAAATATGGGTATTAGGTGGTAGTCCTATATCAAAGTATTTGCCTCTTCATAGCTCACTGCCATGCTGAGATCTATTTTTTCAATGACTGTAAGATATTTCAACTCTGTATGTACCTCCTAGAAAAGTACTAATTTTCTTGGCAAGTCAAAAACAGAACATCTGCTTACATTGACTCTCTAGTTGGAAAACAATAAGAAAAACTTTTCCTTTTCTGTGCTAGTGATATGATTATAATACCCTATTGCATATTAATGACTCGAGATACATCCTTGTTTGAATTTGGTCAGAAATAAAATGATGCAATATTGAGTTATAAAACAGAAATAAACCATATTTGCTAAATACTTTCTTCACCAAATAAAAACATACACATATAATAGTAAAATAAATGAAACATTTTAAAAGGAAGTCCTTATTTATAATCATCCTTCCATAGTTACATGACGGCGAATGTAGTATTCATGGTCAAATATAACTTTTGAGACCATCGGCTCTATGCAAGATGTCATGGAAATAAAGTCTGTTTTGGAATAAAAGGGAACAAAAATCTTATTCAGAGAACACCTCCCAGCTGTGTTACCAGTTACTGTGTAATCATCTTTCATTATATATGCTGTATGGTGTATGGAGAATGATTAGAAATGCAAACCTGATGTTCTGAATTTGTACATCTCTTTTAGGGCCAGATCTCCTCAACAAGAAACTTAGCCTCAGATTCCAGGCGTAGCTCATTAAACGTTTTGTTAAGTCACTAATATTTACTGAGTGATCATTCTAATATTCTATAAAGCACTCTAAAGACAAGTTCTAAATTCTTATATTTCTAGGATACTAGACACCAAGTAGTGTAAGACTAAGCAAAATCAGGACCGTACTATTATCATCTTTGTTTTCTTTCTCTTTTCCTTCCAATTGACTTTTACTGAATGGATAATACAGCATAGCAAAAAGTCTAATGTTATAAGTTATTTATTTACTTATCCCCCCTCAAAGTCAAGCACTGTTACCAGTGTTGGGGGACATCATTTCAGATATGGTATCCCTTTAACATCATAGCTGTGGTATATAGCTACACAACAGACAACATCTTAAGCAGGAAATAATATATATAATATTTTGTAGCTCATTTTTGCATTTAATTTATCTCACAGATCATACCATCCTGAGCAATAAGAGCTGACTCATTCTATGTATAATTGCTTATTTCATTGTAGACACCTTATTTTCAAATGTTCCAGTTATCTATTCCTGCATAACAAACTACCCTAAAACTCAAAACCTCTTGGTTAATGATTTTATTGTATCTTATCATTTTGTGGATAATGAATATGCACAGGACTCAGCTAGGTAATTTTTCTGGTCCATATTGTATAAACTGGGGTCATTAGGTAAGACTTTGCTGATGCCAGTCTGGGCTGGATTATACAAAATGTATGTTCTGACATGTCTGGGCCCTTGGTGAAGATAGTTGGAGAAATGGGCTGTGGGTCTCTCTATGAGTGGTCTTGGGGCTTCTCCATATGGTACCTCCAGTATGGTAACTGGCCTTCTTACAAAACAGCTAAGAGCTCCATGATACCAGAGTGGATGCTTCCAGTCCTTTTTAAGGGTATGCTTCCAAACTGACACAATATCACTTCCTCCTGATTCTATTGGACAGAGCAGTCACAGGTCAGGACAGATTGAAGGAGATGGAATAAATTTCTTACTTCTCAATAAGAGTGTTAAAGAATCTGTGGCCTCACACCAAGGAGTACTTCACAGAACTTCTGCTGCCAGTGTCTTTGCCCCTGCCATGAGCCACAGCTGCCCCTCACCTCTGCAGGAGACCTTCCAACACTAGCAGGTTATTAAGGAAGAATTTTCTGAGAATAATACCTGTGAATCAGCCATATCCAGTCTTCTGTGGTAGTTTTAAGAGATCCCTGTGGAGGATTACAGAGATGGATGGGACTGCCTCACACCTTTACACAACCAGTGTAAGAAAAACAGTGTGGGGAAAACATTTGTGAGCCATGTGGCTGACAGGGTCTTGGTGCTCCGACTGGGTGTCAGGCCTGTGCCTCTGAGGTGGGAGAGTCAAGTTCAGGACATTGGTCCACCAGAGGCCTCCCGGCTCCATGTGATATCAAATGGCGAAAATTCTCAGAGAGATTTCCATCTCAATGCTAAGACCCAACTCCACTCAATGACCAGCAAGCTACAGTGCTGGACACCCCATGGCAAACAACTAGCAAGACAGGAACACAACCCCACCCATTAGCAGAGAGGCTGCCTAAAATCATAATAAGGTCACAGCCACCCCAAAACACACCACCGGAGGCAGTCCTGCCCACGAGAAAGACAAGATCCAACCTTATCCACCAAAACACAGGCACCAGTCCCCTCCACCAGGAAGCCGACACAACCAACTGAACCAACCTTAGCCACTGGGGGTAGACGCCAAAAACCATGGGAACTATGAACCTGCAACCTGCGCAAAGGAGACCCCAAACACAGTAAGTTAAGCAAAATGAGAAAAGAGATATACACACAGCAGATGAAGGAGCAAGGTAAAAACCCATCAAACCAAACAGGTGAAGAGGAAATAGGCAGTCTACCTGAAAAAGAATTCAGAGTAATGATAGTAAAGATGATCCAAAATCTTGGAAATAGAATAGAGAAAATACAAGAAACGTTTAACAAGGACATAGAAGAACTAGAGTGCAAACAAACAATGATGAACAACACAATAAATGAAATTTAAAATTCTCTAGAAGGAATCAATAGCAGAATAACCGAGGCAGAAGAACGGATAAATGACCTGGAAGATAAAATAGTGGAAATAATTACTGCAGAGCAGAATAAACAGAAAAGAATTGAAAGAATTGAGGATGGTCTCAGAGATCTCTGGAACAACATTAAACACACCAACATGCGAATTATAGGGGTCCCAGAAGAAGAAGAGAAAAAGAAAGGGACTGAGAAAATATTTGAAGAGATTATAGTTGAAAACTTCCCTAATATGGGAAAGGAAAAGGTCAATCAAGTCCAGGAAGTGCAGATAGTCCCATACAGGATAAATTAAAGGAGAAACATGCCAAAACACATATTAATCAAACTATCAAAAACTAAATACAAAGAAAAAATATTAAAAGCAGCAAGGGAAAAACAACAAATAATATACAAGGGAATCCCCATAAGGTTAACAGCTGATCTTTTAGCAGAAACTCTGCAAGGCAGAAGGGAGTGGCAGGGTATATTTAAAGTGATGAAAGGGAAAAACCTACAACCAAGATTACTCTACCCAGCAAGGATCTCATTCAGATTTGACAGAGAAATTAAAACCTTTACAGACAAGGAAAAGCTAAGAGAATTCAGCATCACCAAACCAGCTTTACAACAAATGCTAAAGGAACTTCTCTAGGCAGGAAACACAAGAGAAGGAAAAGACCTACAGTAACAAACACAAAACAATTAGGAAAATGGTAATAGGAACACACATATTGATAATTACCTTAAATGTAAATGGATTAAATGCTCGAACCAAAAGAAATAGACTGGCTGAATGGATACAAAAACAGGACCTGTATATATGCTGTCTACAAGAGACCCACTTCAGACCTAGGGACATATACAGACTGAAAGTGAGGGGATGGAAAAAGATATTCCATGCAAATGGACATCAAAAGAAAGCTGGAGTAGCAATTCTTATATGAGACAAAATAGACATTAAAATAAAGACTCTTGCAAGAGACAAAGAAGGACACTACATAATGATTAAGGGATCAATCCAAGAAGAAGATATAACAATTGTAAATATTTATGCACCCAACATAGGAGCACCTCAACACATAAGGCAAATGCTAACAGCCATAAAAGGGGAAGTCGACAGTAACACAATCATAGTAGGGGACTTTAACACCCCACTTTCACCAATGAACAGATCGTCCAAAATGAAAATAAATAAGGAAACACAAGCTCTAAATGATACATTAAACAAGATGGCCTTAATTGATATTTATAGGACACTCGATCCAAAAACAACAGAATACACTTCTTTCTCAAGTGCTCATGGAACATTCTTCAGGATAGATCATATCTTCATTCACAAATCAAGCCTTGGTAAATTTAAGAAAACTGAAATCATATCAAGTATCTTTTCCGACCACAATGCTATGAGGCTAGATGTCAATTACAGGAAAAAATCTGTAAAAAATACAAACACGTGGAGGTTAAACAATACACTACTTAATAACCAAGAGATCACTGAAGAAATCAAAGAGGACATCACAAAATACCTAAAAACAAATGACAGTGAAAACATGACAACCCAAAACCTATGGGATGCAGCAATAGCAGTTCTAAGAGGGAAGTTTATAGCAATACCATCCTACCTCAAAAAAAAAGAAACATCTCAAGTAAACAACCTAACCTTACACCTAAAGCAATTAGAGAAAGAAGAACAAAAAAAAACCCCAAAGTTAGCAGAAGGAAAGAAATCATAAAGATCAGATCAGAAATAAATGAAAAGGAAATGAAGGAAAAAATAGCAAAGATCAATAAAACTAAAAGCTGGTTCTTTGAGAAGATAAACAAAATTGATAAACCATTAGCCAGACTAATCAAGAAAAAAGGGAAAAGACTCAAATCAATAGAATTAGAAATGAAAAAGGAGAAGTAACAACTGACACTACAGAAATACAAAGGATCATGAAAGATTACTACAAGCAACTCTATGCCAATACAGTGGACAACCTGGAAGAAATGGACGAGTTCTTAGAAAAGCACAACCTTCCGAGCCTGAATCAGGAAGAAATAGAAATTTTTCAAAGACCAATCACAAGCACTGAAATTGAGACTGTGATTAAAAATCTTCCAACAAACAAAAGCCCAGGGTCAGATGGCTTCACAGGCGAATTCTATCACACATTTAGAGAAGAGCTAACACCTCTCCTTCTCAAACTCTTCCAAAAATATAGCAGAGGGAGGAACACTCCCAAACTCATTCTACGAGGCCACCATCACCCTGATACCAAAACCAGACAAAGATGTTACAAAGAAAGAAAACTACAGGCGAATATCACTGATGAACATAGATGCAAAAATCCTCAACAATATGCTAGCAATCAGAATCCAACAGCACATTAAAAGGATCATACACCAAGATCAAGTGGGCTTTATCCCAGGAATGCAAGGATTCTTCAATATACGCAAATCACTCAATGTGATACACTATATTAACAAATTGAAGGATAAACACCCTATGATAATATCAATAAATGCAGAAAAAGCTTTTGACAAAATTCAACACAAATTTATGATAAAAATCCTCCAGGAAGTAGGCATAGGGGGAATTTACCTCAACATAATAAGGCCATATATGACAAACCCACAGCCAACATCGTTCTCAGTGGTGAAAAACTGAAACCATTTCCTCTAAGATCAGGAACAAGACAAGGTTGTGCACTCTCACCACTATTATTCAAAACAGTTTTGGAAGTTTTAGCAACAGCAATCAGAGAAGAAAAAGAAATAAAAGGAATCCATATCGGAAAAGAAGTAAAGCTGTCATTGTTTGCAGATGACATGATACTATACATAGGGAATCCTAAAGGTGCTGCCAGAAAACTACTAGAGTGAATCAATGAATATGGTAAAGTAGCAGGATACAAAATTAATGCCCAGAAATCACTTGCATTCCTATAAACTAATGATGAAAAATCTGAAAGAGAAATTAAGGAAACACTCTAATTTACCATTGCAACAAACAGAATAAAATACCTAGGAATAAACCTACCTAAGGAGACAAAAGACCTGTATGCAGAAAACTATAAGACACTGATGAAAGAAATTAAAGATGATACAAACAGATGGAGAGATATACCATTTTCTTGGATTGGAAGAATCAACATTGTGAAAATGACTATACTACCCAAAGCAATCTACAGATTCAATGCAATCCATATCAAACTACCAACGTTATTTTTCACAGAACTAGAACAAAAAAATTCACAATTTGTATGGAAACACAAAAGACCCCGAATAGCCAAAGCAGTCTTGAGAAAGAAAAACGGAGCTGGAGGAATCGGGCTCCCTGATTTCAGACTATACTACAAAGCTACAGTAATCAAGACAGTATGGTACTGGCACAAAAACAGAAATATAGATCAGTGGAACAGGATAGAAAGCCCAGAGATAAACCCATGCACATATGGTCACCTCATTTTTGATAAAGGAGGAAAGAATACACAATGGAGAAAAGACAGCCTCTTCAATAATTTGTGCTAGGTAAACTGGACAGCTACATGTAAAAAAATGAAATTAGAATACTCCCTAACACCATACACAAAAATAAACTCAAAATGGATTAAAGACCTAAATGTAAGGCCCGACACTATAAAACTCTTACAGGAAAACATAGGCAGAACACTCTATGACATAAATCACAGCAAGATCCTTTTTGACCCACCTCCTAGAGAAATGGAAATAAAAACAAATGGAACCTAATGGTTCCTAATGGAACCTAAAAGCTTCTGTACAGCAAAGGAAACCATAAACAAGACAAAAAGACAACCCTCAGAATCGAGAAAATATTTGCAAATGAAGCAACTGACAAAGGATTAATCTCCAAAATTTACAAGCAGCTCATGCAGCTCAATATCAAAAATCAAACAACCCAATCCAAAAATGGGCAGAAGACCTAAGTAGACATTTCTCCAAGGAAGATATACAGACTGCCAACAAACACATGAAAGGATGCTCAACATCACTAATCATTAGAGAAATGCAAATCAAAGCTACCATGAGGTATCACCTCACACCAGTCAGAATGGCCATGATCAAAAAAACCTACAAACAATAAATGCTGGAGAGGGTGTGGAGAAAAGGGAACCCACTTGCACTGTTGGTGGGAATGTAAATTGATATAGCCACTATGGAGAACAGCATGGAGGTTCCTTAAAAAACTAAAAGTAGAAATACCATATGACCCAGCAATCCCACTACTGCGCATGTACTCTGAGAAAACCATAATTCAAAAAGAGTCATGTACCACAATGTTCATTGTAGCAATATTTACAATAGCCAGGACATAGAAGCCACGTAAGTGTCCATCGACAGATGAATGGATAAAGATGTGGCACATATATACAATGGAATATTACTCAGCCATAAAAAGAAATGAAGTTGAGTTATTTGTAGTGATGTGGATGGACCTACAGTCTGTCGTACAGAGTGAAGTAAGTCAGAAAGAGAAAAACAAATACCGTATGCTAACACATATATATGGAATCTAAAAAAAAAAAAAAAATGGTTATGAAGAACCTAAGGGCAGGACAGGAATAAAGACGCAGATGTAGAGAATGGACTTGAGGACACAGGGAGTGGGAAGCATAAGCTGGGACGAAGTGAGAGAGAGGCATGGACTTATATACACTACCAAATGTAAAACAGATAGCTAGTGGGAAGCAGCCTCATAGCACAGGAGATCAGCTCGGTGCTATGTGACCACCTAGATGGGTGGGATAGAGAGTGTGGGAGGCAGAAACAAGAGGGAGGAGATATGGTGATATATGTATATGTATAACTGACTCACTTTGTTATGAAGCAGAATCTAACACACCACTGGAAAGCAATTATACGCCAATAAAGATGTTGATAAATAAATAGATAAATAAATAAATAAACGAATCTGTGGTCTTTTTGTCTGCCACACTAGTCTTTAATCAAACAACAACAAACTTCAGTAATTATTATTGTGTAGATGTTGCAGTGATTATATCAGTAGAATATATTGGTACATTCTTACAAGATGAGTCAGAAAATGCTGATTTGCATTTGTAACTTTGATGAATATTGCCCAGTATTTTGCAGACATATCGTACTGTGTCTTATTCATCTTTGTTTATCCCAACAGTGCTCAACAAAACAGTGTTCCGCAGTATTTGAAGAAATAAAGAACATAGGACTGAAAGGTATGAAGGAGTGTGGAGAAATGAAAATTAAGAAAAGAGAGTTATAGAATTTGAAAAATAATAGGACAAGACAGAAATCTAATTTTCAAAAGTCATTTAATTTTTTGGTATCTACTTATTCTCTCCTAAAACACAGAGGTCAATTAGATAGTCTCTTAGGTCCTTTCAACTGCTAACCTTTTATAATCCCATGATTATATATACATACACACACATGTGTGTGTGTGTATGCATATATAAAAGTGTTCCACGGAAGGGTAACTTTTGAATACTTTGTTTTACATTTAAAAGACTTTCATTTTGAGAAAACATGCAAAAACTGAGGGCTGTGAATAGTGCAGAGGTTTATTTTTTCCCCTCTTAATGCTTACAATTCAATTAAGTCTGACAGGATACCATTAATGTTTTTGTCAAAAGCTTAGCAATTAGAGCTGTTTAGATTTTACATGGTCATCTTTACCAAGGCAAGTATTGAGAATAACTCTAATTTTGGAAATACAGCTGTCAATAGCTTAACATATGCTTCATACAAGCTAGAGCAAATTTTAAAAATTGTTAACTTCAACTAACTACATGTAATGATAAGCCAAAATTAATTTTATTATATCATCATAAATATATATTCAAAATAATAGAAAGTTACTTGAATATATATATTATCTGATAATCTCACAAAAGTTAAAAATCAGGGTTCAGAATTCCTGTGATAACTGAAGTAACAGAAGTAATTATAGATATCACACAAAAATAAAAATGCTTGGTAGATATATCTCAACTGCTAAAGTTTTAAATTTGAGAAGCGATTATGTTAAAGAAAACTTTGGTACATGACACCTTACAAAAGTTATGTAAAAAGGACTCTTTCTTATTTCCAAGACCTATTTGCCAGTTAAAATGTCATTTATGTAAAATGTGAATTGGCAAAATACGTCTAAAATATAAATTAATGAGAAGTTGTAATTGGAGGTTACAAAAAATCCCAAATTACTATGTATCCCCTTTAATTTTTGTTGTTTATTTTAAACAGAACCTACATGATGGCCACAATTTAGCTTATAATTTAGAAATTTCCTAAATTTATGTGATAAAAACCACCTTTGAAAGTCTAAAGTTTGAAAATAACAACATAAATTCTATTAACAATTCCATTTTATAACATTTCTCTTTTTTTTTTTTGCCCCCTATCCTGCTACTCTTTTTTTCTCAGGTAAAATCTTAATGATAGCCTATGCAATAGTGTGGTTTATAATTAGCTGTGGATGCAATTAGAGGCATCACAATCTCTAACTGATACTACTTCAGCCTCTTTCTTTTCTTTGTGTGTCTTCAGTCTTTGATCCCGTTACTTTTCTCTCCAGCATAAACTGTACTTGAATTCTACCAAAAACCCCCATTGACCTTAAGCGGCTGTTGTTTGTGGTGTACTAACTCCCCACTGTTTGTCAACTCCCACTAAAAACATATTCACTTTCACTTTCAGGCTGTTAAACACTGTGGCAAAAAGTCAATTCATTTTGCTGAGACATCGCTTCATTTTTTTTTTTTTTTTTAATAATAGCCACTTTTTTTTTTAATAGTAATCTTTTATTTATTTATTTATGTATTTATTTATTTATTTATTTATTTATATTTATTTTTGGCTGTGTTGGGTGTTCATTTCTGTGCGAGGGCTTTCTCTAGTTGCAGCAAGCGGGGGCCACTCTTCATCATGGTGCGTGGGCCTCTTCACTATTGCGGCCTCTCTTGTTGCGGAGCACAGGCTCCAGATGCGCAGGCTCAGTAGTTGTGGCTCACAGGCCTAGTTGCTCCGCGGCACGTGGGATCTTCCCAGACCAGGGCTCGACCCCGTGTCCTCTGCATTAGCAGGCAGATTCTCAACCACTGCGCCACCAGGGAAGCCCTTTTTTCCTTGTTTTAACTTAGAAATACAGTTGACATACACTATTACGTTAGTTTGAGGAATACTACATAGTGATTTGACATTTCTACACTGTGAAATGATCAGCACAATAAACTTAGTAACCATCTGTACCCATAATATACAAAGTTATTAGATTATTATTGACCATATTATTTATATTATATGTTACATCACCTTGGCTTGTTTATTTTATAACTGGAGATTTGTACTTCTAAATCCCTTTTACTATTTCACCACCCTCACCCTCTTCCCCTTTGGCAACCACCTGTGTGTTCTCTGTATCTGAGTCTGTTTTCATTTTCTTTTGTTTGTTTCCTTTGCTTTTAATTTTCCACATATAAGTGAGATCATAGAGCATTTGTCTTTCTCTGACTTATTTCACTTAGCATAATATATCTAGATCCATCCATATTGTTGCAAATGGCAAAGTTTCATTTTATGGCTGAGTAATATTCCATTGTATATATGTGTGTGTATGTACACACACCATATCTTCTTTATCAGTTCATCTATTGATGGACACTTAGGTTGCTTTCATATCTTGGCTATTGTTAATAATGCTCCAATGAACATAGGGGTGCATATATCTTTTCACATTAGTGTTTTTGTTTCTTTCAAGTAAACACCCAGGTGTGAAATTTCTGTATCATATGGCAGTTCTGCTTTTAGTTTTGTGAAGAACCTCTATACAGTTTTCCATGGCGAATGCACCAATTTACAATCCCACTGACAGTACATGAAGGTTCCTTTTTCTCCACATCCTCACCAACACTTGTTATTTGTTCTTTTTTTTTTTTGGCTGTGTTGGGTCTTCGTTTCTGTGCGAGGGGCTTTCTCCAGTTGTGGTGAGCGGGGGCCACTCTTCATCGCGATGCGTGGGCCTCTCACCATCGTGGCCTCTCCCGTTGCGGAGCACAGGCTCCAGACGCGCAGGCTCAGCAACTGTGGCTCACGGGCCCAGCCGCTCCGCGGCACGTGGGATCCTCCCAGACCAGGGCTCGAACCCGTGTCCCCTGCATTGGCAGGCAGACTCTCAACCACTGCGCCACCAGGGAAGCCCCTGTTCTTTTTAATGATAGACATTCTGAAAGGTATGAGGTGGTATCTCACTGTGGTTTTAATTTGCACTTCCCTGATGATTAGTAATGTTGAGCATCTTTTCATGTGTCTCTTGGCCATTCTTATGTCTATTTGGAAAAATTTTTCTCACATCCTCTTTTTAATTGTGTTTTTTGATGTAGGGCTGTATGGGTTCTTTATATATTTTGGATATTAACCCCTTATCAAATATGTTGTTTGCAAATATCTTCTCCCATTCAGTAAGCTGCCTCTTTGTTTTTTTGATAGTTTTCTTCCCTTTGTAAAAGCTTTTTAGTTTGATCTAGTCCCATTAGTTTATATTTGCTTTTGTTTCCCTTGTCTGAGGAGACAAAGCAAAAAAACATATTACTAAGACCAATGTCAAAAAGCTTATTGCCTGTTTTCTTTTCCTTTTTTTAAAATTTTTTACTTTATATTGGAGTATAGTTGCTTTACAATGTATTAGTTTCAGGTATACAGCAAAGTGATTCAGTTATATATATACATATATCTGTTCTTTTTCAAATTATTTTCCCATTTAGATTATTACAGAATATTGAGCAGAGTTCCCTGTGCTATACAGTAGGTCCTTTTATGGTTTCAGGTCTTAAGTTTAAGCTTTAATCCATTTACTTTTGTTTGTTTGCTTTTATTGAAGTATATTTGACTTACAATATTATATAAGTTTCAGGTATACAATTTAGTGATTTGATATTTTTATACATTACAAAATCATAACCACAATATGTCTAATTACCATCTGTCACCATACAAAGTTATTATATTATTGAATATTTCCCTGTGCTGTACATTACAACCCCCTGACTTATTTATTTTATACTGGAAGTTTGTACCTCTTAATCTCCCTCACCTATTTCCTTCATCCCACCACTCCTTTCCCCTCTGACAACAACCAGTCTGTTCTCTGTATCTTTGAGTCTTTCTGCTTTGTTATGTTTGTTTTTATTTATTTGTTTTTGTTTGTTTTTAAGATTCTATATATAATTGAAATTATATGGTATTTATCTTTCTCTGACTTATTTTACTTTGCAGGATACTCTTTAGGTCCATCCCTGTTGTTGCAAATGGTAAGATTTCATTCTTTTTATGGCTGAGTATTATTCCATTGTATATGCAGACCACATCTTCTTTATCCATTCATCTATCAATAGACACTCAGGTTGTTTTCATATCTTGGCTACTGTAAATAATGCTTCAATGAAAACAGGTCTGCATTATCTTTTTGAATTAGGGTTTTCATGTTATTTGTAAAAATACCCAGGAGTAGATTTGCTGGATCATATGGTAGTTCTGTTTATAATTTTTTGAGGAACCTACATATTGTTTTCCATAGTGGCTGTACCAATTTACATTCCCATCAACAGTGCACAAGAGTTCCCTTTTTGCCACATCCTCACTAACACTTGTTATGCCTTTATGATGATAGTGATTCTGAAAGATGTGAGGTGATATCTCATTGTGGTTTTCATTTGCATTTTCCTGTAGATTATTGATATTGAATATCTTTTCTTGTGTCTTTCAGCCATCTGTATGTCTTCTTTGAAAAATGTCCATTAAGGTCCTTTGCCCAGTTATAAATTGCACTATTTATTGTTTTGATGTTGAGTTGTAGGAGTTTTTGGTATATCTTTGATATTAACCCCTTATAAGATACATCATTTGCAAATATCTTCCCCTTTTCAGTTGGCTGCCTTTTTCATTTGTTAACAGTTTCCTTCACCATGCAAAAGCTGTTTAGTTTGATGTACTCCCATTTGTTTATTTTTGCTTTTGTTTCCCTTGCCTTAGGAGACATATTTTTTAAAATATTGGTAAGACCAATGTTAAAGAGCATGCTGTATATGTTTTCTTCTAAGAGTTTTATGGTTTCAGGTCCTACATTAAAGTCTTTAAACCATTTTATTATTTTTTTTAATTAATTAATTAAATTATTTATTTATTTTTGGCTGAGTTGGGTCTTTGTTGTTGCGTGTGGGCTTTCTCTAGTTGCAGCGAGCAGGGGCTACTCTTCGTTGCAGTGCACGGGCTTCTCATTTTGGTGGCTTCTCTTGTTGTGGAGCATGGGCTCTAGGTGTGTGGGCTTCAGTAGTTGTGGCACACGGGCTGTAGAGCACAGGCTCAGTAGTTGTGGTACGTGGCCTTAGTTGCTCTGCAGCATGTGGAATCTTCCTGGACCAGGGATCGAACCCACGTCTCCTGCCTTGGCAGGCAGATTCTTAACCACTTCACCACAAAGGAAGCCCTTTAAACCATTTTAAATTTATTTTTCTATACACTGTGAGAAGGCAGTCTAGTTTGATAATTTACATACAGCTGTCCAGTATTCCCAACACCACTTATTAGATCTCCTGTCTTTTCCCGATTATATAGTCTTGCCTCATTTGTCATGCATTAATTGGCCATGTAAGCATGGGTTTATTTCTGGGCTTTCTACCCCTGTTTCATTGATCTGTGTGTCTGTTTTTGTGACAGTACCATACTGTTTTGATTATTATAGAATGTAGTATAGTTTGATATCAGGGAGCATGATACCTCAGCTTTGTTCTTTATTAAGATTGTTTTGGCTATTTGAGGTCTTTGTGATTCCTTACAAATTTTAGAATTATTTGTTCTAGTTCTATGAAAAATACAATTGTTGTTTTGAAAGGGATGCATTGAATCTATAGATTGCCTTGGGTAATGTCATCATTAACATTATTAATTCTTTCAATACATGTGTACATAATATTTTTCCATTTATTTGTGTCTTCAATTTCTTTCAACAATGTCTCACAGTTTTCTGAGAACAGGTCTTTTACCTCCTTGTTTAGATTTATTCCTAGATATTTCATTCTACTGATTAAATTATAAACGTGATTTTTTAATTTTCTCTTTGTGATAGTTCATTATTAGTACATAGAAATGCAACAGATTTATGTTTATTAATTTTGTATTTTACTGAATTCATTTATTCTAATAGATTTTTTGGAAGCATCTTTAGTATTTTCCATATATAGTGTAATGTCACCTACAAACAGTGACAGTTTTACTTCTTTTTTTCCAATTTGTATTCCTTTCATTTCTCTTTCTTGTCTCTTGCTTTGGCTAGAACTTCCAATACTATATTGAATAAAAGTGGTGAGAGTGAACATCCTTGGCTTGTTCCTGATCTTAGAGGAAATAGCTTTTCACAGTTGAGTATGATGTTGAACCTACATGTGTCATATATACCCTTTATTATGTTGAGGTAAGTTCCCTTGATACCCACCTTGTTGAGAGTTCTTATCATAAACAGATGTTAAAATGTGTCAAAAGATTTTTCTGCATCTATTGAGAGGATCATATGATTTTTATCCTTCAATTTGTTAATGTGGTGTATTGCATTGATTGATTTGCAGATATTGAAGCATCCTTGCATCCCTGGAATAAATCCCACTTGATCATGATATATAGTCCTTTTAATGTATTATTAAATTTAGTTGGCTAATATTTTGTTGATAATTTTTGCATCTATGTTCATCAGTGATATTGGCCTGTAATTTTCTTTTCTGTGGTGGTTTTGTATGTTTTTCATATCAAGGTGATGATGGCCTCATAGAATGATCTGGAAGCACTCTTTAGTTTGAAAAGGATAGGTGTTAACTTTTCTTTAAAATTTTATGGAATTCACCTCTGAAGCCTTCTGGTCCTGGTCTTTTGTTTATTGGGAGGGTTTTTTATTACTAATTTTGTTACTGTTAGTCTGCTTATTTTTTCTATTTTTTCACAATTCAGTCTTTGAAGACTGTACATTTCTGGGACATATCCATTTCTCCTAGGTTATTCAAAGTATTGGTATGTAATTGTTAATAGTTATGTCTTATTATTGTTTGTATTTCTGTGGTATCAGTTATAATTGCTCCTTTTTCATTTCGTTTCTGATTTTATTTATTTGGCCTCTCTCACTTTTTCCTTGATGAGTCTGACAAAAGGTTTATCAATTTCGTTTATTTTTTTAAAGAACCAGCTCTTAGTTTCATTGATCTTTTGGAATATTTTTGTCTCTATTTCATTTACTTCTGCTCTGATCTTTATTGTTTCTTTCTTCCTACTAACTTTGGGTTTTATTCATATTTTTCTAGTTCCTTTAGATGTTTTCTTGTTTCTTGAGGAATGCTTACTTCACTAAAAACTTCCTTCTTAGAACTGGTTTCGCTGCATCACCTACATTTTGTATTGTTGTGTTTCCATTTTAATTTATCTACAGATTTTTTTTTCCTCTCTGATTTCTTCAGTGACCCATTGGTTGTTCATTAACATATTGTTTACCTTCCAGTGTTTGTATTTTTTGCAGTTTTTTTTTTTCTTGCAGTTGATTTCTACTCTCATACCTTTGTGATCAGAAAAGGTGCTTTTGTGATTTTGATCTCATTACATGTATTGAGACTTCTGTGGCCTAGGATGTGATCTATCCGGGAGAATGTTCCATGTGGACTTGAAAAGAATGTGTATTCTGTTTTGGACTGGAAATTCTGTATATATATTTCTATTAAGTTCATAAGATCTAACATGTCATTTAAGGTCAATATTTCCTTATTGACATTCTATCTGGACCTGTCCTTTGATATAAGGGGGATGTTGAAGTCCCCTACTATTTTTGTTCTATACTATTATTATTACTATTGTACTAATGTCAGTTTCTTCCTTTTTGTTGGTTAATATTTGCTTATACTGTATATCTGTATATGTACATGACTATATATATATATATGTATATATATGAGTATTTTAAGTTGATGATCTCTTAAGTTTGAATCCATTCTAACCAACCTAAATTTTTACTACTCCCTCATTTAATGCTTTTGACTACATATTTTTTTGCATATCCCTTAACTACTTGTGGATAGACAATTTTACTACTTTTGATTTTAAACATCCTACTAGCTTTATAAGTGGTTTACCTATTATCTTTACTGAATGTTTGCCTTTACCAGTGAGATTTCTCCTTTCATAATGTTCATATTTCTAGATGTTGCCTTCTTATCTCATTACAGTAAGTCCCCTACATACGAATGAGTTCTGTTCTGAGAGCACGTTTGTAAGTCCAATTTGTTCATGAGTCCAACAAAGTTAGCCTAGGTACCCAACTAACACAATCGGCTATATAGTACTGTGCTGTAATAGATTTATAATACTTTTCACACAAATAATACATAAAAAACAAAAAAACAGAAAAAATAAAACATTTTTCATCTTGCAGTACAGTACCTTGAAAAGTACAGCATTAAGTACAACAGCTGGCATACAGAGGCTGGCATTGAGTGAACAGGCAAGAAGAGTTACTGACTGGAGGAGGAAGAGGAGGTGGGAGATGGTACAGCTGAAAGATCATCAGCAATAGGAGATGGAGGGCAAGCTGCATGTGACAATGTAAACCAGACACGTGAACTAAGTTGCATGACTGACCATGCAAATGCATGTTTGCATCTTTGAAAGTTCGCAACGTGAGGGTTCGTATGTAGGGGACTTACTGTATTGCCTTCTTTTCTGCTTACAGAAGTCCCTTTAACATTTCTTGTAAAGCCAGCTTAGTGTTGCTGAATTCATTTTGCTTTTGCTTATCTGTAAAATTCTTTCTCCTTCAAATCTTAATGATAACCTTGCTGGGTAGAGTATTCTTGATGGTAGATTTTTTTTTCCTTTCATCACTTTGAATATATCATGCCACTCCCTTCTGACCTGCAAAGTTTCTGCTGAAAATTCAGCTGACGGTCTTACAGGAGTTCCCTTGTATGTAACTAGTTGCCTTTCTCTTCTGGCTTTTAAGATTCGTACTTTATCTTTAATTTCTGCCATTTTAATTATAATGTGTCTTGGTGTAGACCTCTTTGGGTTCATCTTCTTTGAAACTCTGTGCTGCCTGGACCTGATATGCTTCCTTCCCCATGTTAGGGAAGTTTTCAGCTATAGTTTATTCAAATAAATTCTTTGTCCCTTTCAGTCTTCTCCTTCTGGAACCTCTATAATGTGAATGTTAATATGCTTGATGTTGTCCCATAGGTCTCTTAAACTGTTCTCTTTTTTAAAAATTCTTTTCTGTGTTAGGCTTGAGTGTTTTTCACTGCTGTCTTTCAGATGGCTGATCCTTTCTTCTATACCATCTAATCTACTGTTCATTTCTTCTGGTGCATTTTTTATTTCAGTTATTGTATTCTTCAGCTCTCTCCTTTATATTTTCTCATCTCTTTGTATATACAAATTCTCACTTTGTTCATTATTCTTCCCTAAACTCAGTGGGCATCTTTATGATCATTACTTTGAACTCTTTATCAGGTCACTTCCTTATCTCTATTTCTTTTAGTTCTTTTTCTGGGGTTATGTCTTGTTCTTTCACTTGGAACATAATCCGTTATTTCCCCATTTTCCTTCAGTTCTCTCTGTTTATTTCTATTTGTTAGGTAGGTTGGCTATGTTTTTCAATCCTCAAGTGGTCTTATGTAGGATATGTCCTATGGGGGTCACTAGAGCCATATACTCTATGGGTACCCCCTATGTGGGCTTTGTGTACCCTTCTGTTGTAGTGGGGTTGATTACTGTGGGTGTGCTGGTATGTAGAGCTGGCCCCAGCGCAGCTGGCTGTAAGGCTGCACCTCATGTGGTGGCTGTGAAACCACTGGAGCATGGGATAGGCTTACTGCACAGTTGTCAGTGCACTTAGGTGGGTGTGGCTGGTGAGACCCACTGGTGGGCAGGCCCAGTCCCTGTATGACTCTCTGAACAACCTGGGGTGGGGGGATGACTCAGGTCTGATGCTGGATGTTAGGGCTGGGTCCCTGGTGCTAATAGGCTAGAGGGAGGATTCCAAGATGTCACTTGCCAGTGTTGGTGTTAGCACAGTAGGATGTGCTCCTAAAAATGGCTGCCACCAGTGTTTCTGTCCCCAAGGAGTCCCAGATGCCTCCTGCCTCTCCAGGAGGCTCTCCAAGATCAGCAAGTGGGTCTCACCCAGGCTTCTTTCAAACTATTGCATCTGCATTGGGACTCAGAGCATGTGAGATTTTGTGCATTGCTTTTAAGAACTGAATATCTATTTCCTATAGCCCTCTGGCTCTTCTGAACATAAGCCCCATTAGTTTTCAAAGCAGACCTTCTGGCAGCTTGTTTTCTCAGTGTAAGACCCCTGGCTGGCGACCCTAATGTGGGGCTCAGACACCTCACTTCTTGAGGAAGACCTCTATGATTGTGCTATTCCTCTTGTTTTTGAGCCACTAACCCTAGGGGTGTGGGTCCTGACTATACTGTTCTTCACCCCTTCTGTTCACCCTGTAGTGGTTTTTTCTTTATGTCTTTAGTTGTGGAAAATATTTTCTGCTAGTCTTCAGGTCATTGATAGTTGCTCTTTAAGTGCAGTTGACCCTTGAACAACACAGAGATTAGGGGCACTGACCCCCCATGAAATTGAAAAATCCATGTATAATTTTACAAGTGGCCCTATGTATTCACAGTTCTGCATCTGCATCTGTGGATCCAACCAAACGTGAATCATGTAGAAATATAGTATATATTTATTGAAAAAAATCCGTGTATAAGTGGACCTGCACAGTTCAAATCCATGTTGTTCGAGACTCAACTGTAATTGTAATTTTGGTGTGTCCATGGAAGAAGGTGAGTTCAAGGTTTTCCTACTCTGCCAACTTGGCCACCTCCCTCGATTATTTCATAATTTAAGGTGATCTTTTATACACTGACACTACCACCCTTCCACCTTAATGGGTGGCCGTTCTTTCAGAGATCTCTATTGTAGTTTCCATTGTAGTGGTTAGTCATTTTTGTTTTAAAAGAACATATTCCTGAAAACGTTTTAAAGTAATGATAGCATAATCATCAATTGGGTGTTCATTTTATATGCAGAGATTAAGCGCCTTACATATGTTACTTTAATCTTTACCTTAGAGTAATATAACAGATTGCTCCCTTCAGTATTTTTTTTTCAGGTGAGGAAATTCAAGAGAAGCTAAGTTATTCAGTCAAGTTTATATTCCTAGTGAGCCAGAGAAAAAGTAAACCTGTGCCTATGCAGGCTCCATTTTTTCATTCATTTGTCCAACATACCATATATTGATTGTCTCTTATGTGCTTCTGTATTAAGTATCCAAGAAGAATCTAGACAAATGTACTCCTTTGAACAGTGGAGATGACAGTCAGAAAGGATTGACATTGGCTAAGTGATGACAATTCTACCCAGGAGTAACAGGGAAAAGTGCACACTATGCAAATCTGGAGTGGGGTTGGGGACAGAAAACTTTTATTAAGTAACAGTTATAAACATTTAAGCTGAGACCTGAAAAATGAATAGGATTTAGCTATACAAAGCATATTTATGGGAGACAAGAGGCACTGGACAAGGTCTAAAACATGACATTTTCAAAGTGAAACATGTTGAGTTTCATAAACTGAAACAAGCATAGTTGCCTGGGGCACAGAGAAGCTGGAGAAAGGTTATTCTCTCTCTTTTCAAAGTCTGTTTAAATAGTTGTTAGTATATACCTGTGTTTGTGGTATTTTAAAGGATAAATATATTTTCTCATAATATTGCAGGTGAACGAGAAAATAATATCTAGCAAAAATAAAATAAAACACAGATCTTATTCTAACATCCAGAGATAATCACTGTTAGCTCTTTGATGTTTGCCTTTTCAGACATCCACTCTTTATAGGAATGTGTATATTTTTACAGGAAAAAATATGAACATAAAAGGCTCAAAAATTATACTGGTTATAAAGTAATATATGGAATTATTTTACATGTCTATAAATTTTTATGTTCAACATAGTGCATGAACAATGTAGAAGTGATATATAGATGGACAGACAGATCGATTAAACAGAATAAATATTTTGAAAATGATGTTACTATGGATAAACATCACAGTCTAAAGAAGAAGAGTTAAGTTATTTAAAAATTATTTTAAGACATTTACTAAGTATGTGGGAAAAGTCAGTTTTAATCCTTGATTCCACTTTCTCTTATACACCACAGATTTCCAAAATTATAAATGACTATTTTGTATAAACCTATATTCACAAACCTGGAGGAAGATAGAGGTATGCAATGGACAGGGGCTTTCAAATGAGAATATTTGTGAAATAAACACAAGTTGGATGACCTTTAATAAATTACAAATAAGCCCTACTTCGTGAATTTAACAACATCATAAATAAATATTCAAGGGAAAACTAGGAACACACTTGCAACACATATAAGTGGTTGATATATAAACAGCTGTATAAAATAATAGGAAAATTCCTAACAATCAACTAGAATAACTGGTAAAATTCATAAGAAAAATCAAATTAAAACATATACCTTAAGCTCTTTCACTGTACCCTATGGAACACAATCAATCATAGATTTTTTTAAAAAAAGACATCTTCACCTCTTCTATCTACTATCTGACATCAAGCTCACTTCTGATAAAGTTATTTCTCTTACAGCTCCCTTAAGGGATGATTCTTTTCTTTCTTACTTCCCTAATCCATAACTCCTGGAGGTGGAACAGCTGCCCTCCTTGTTCTTCATGGCTATTTCTAGGCCATCCTCCTTTTCCTTTCTTTAAATTTAATCAAATTAACTGTTTTTTTAAATTTTTATTTTATATTAGAGTTAATTAACAATGTTGTGTTAGTTTCAGGTGTACAGCAGAGTGATTCACTTATACATATACATGTATCTATTCTTTTTCAAATTCTTTTCCCATTCAGATTATTACAGAGCATTGAGCAGAGTTCCCTGTGCTATGCAGTAGGTCCTTGTTGGTTATATATTTTAAATATAGCAGTGTGTACATGTCAATCCCAAACTCCCAGTCTGTCCCTCCCACAGCCCTTCCCCCCGGAACCATAAATTCATTCTCTAAGTCTGTGAGTCTGTTTCTGTTTTGTAAATAAGTTTGTATCATTTTTTAAATTTAGATTCTACATATAAATGATATCATATAATATTTGTCTGTCTCTGTCTGACTTACTTCACTTAGTATGATAATCTCCAGGTCCATCCACGTTGCTGCAAATGGCAATATTTCATTCTTTTTAAGGGCTAAGTAATGTTCCATTGTATATATGTACCACATCTTCTTTATGCATTCATCTGTCAATGAACATTTAGGGTGCTTCCATGGCCTGGCTACTGTAAACAGTGCTGCAGTGAACATTGGGATGCATATATCCTTTCGAACCATGTTTTTCTCCAGATTATGCCCAGGAGTGGGATTGCTGGATCACATGATAGCTCTATTTTTAGTTTGTTAAGGAACCTCCATACTGTTCTTCATAGTGGCTGTACAAATTTACATTCCCACCAACAATGTAGGAGGGTCCACTTTTCTCCACACTTTCTCCAGCATTTATTGTTTGTAGACATTTTGATGATGGCCATTCTGACCAATGTGAGGTGATACCTCATTGTAGTTTTTATTTGCTTTTCTCCAATAATTAGTGATGTTGAGCATCTTTTCATGTGCCTATTGGCCATTTGTATTTCTTCTTTGGAGAAATGTCTATTTAGATCTTCCACCCATTTTCTGATCGGGTTGTTTGTTTTTCTGATACTGAGCAGCATGAGCTGTTTGTATATTTTGAAGATTAATTCCTTGTTGGTTGCTTCATTTGCAGATATTTTCTCCCATTCTGAGGGTTGACTGTTTGTTTTGTTTACAGTTTCCTTTGCTGTGAAAAAGCTTTTAAGCTTAATTAGGTCCCATTTGTTTATTTTTGTTTTTATTTTCATTACTCTAGGAGATAGATTGAAAAACTTCTTGCTGCGATTTATGTCAGAGAGTGTTCTGCCTATATTTTCCTTTAAGAGTTTTATAGTATCCAGCCTTACATTTAGGTCTTTAATCCATTTTGAGTTTATTCTTGTGTGTGGTGTTAGGGAGTGTTCTAATTTCATTCTCTTACATATAGCTCTCCAGTTTTCCAAGCACCACTTATTGAAGAGACTGTCTTCTCTATTGTATATTCTTGCCTCCTTGGTCATAGCTTAGGTGACCATAGCTGTATGGGTTTATTTCTGCACTTCCTATCCTGTTCCATTGATCTATATTTCTGTTTTTGTGCCAGTAACATACTGTCTTGATGACTGAAGCTTTGTAGTATAGTCTGAAGTCAGGGAGCCTGATTCTTCCAGCTCTGTTTTTCTTTCTCAGGATTGCTTTGTCTATTCAGGGTCTTTTATGTTTCCGTACAAATTGTAAAATTTTTTATTCTAATTCTGTGAAAAATGCCATTGGTAATTTGATGGGGATTACAAACCTGTAGATTGCTTTGGGCAGTATAGTCATTTTCACAATGTGGATTCTTCCAATCCAAGAACATGGTATATCTCTCCATATGTTTGTGTCATCTTTGATTTCTATCATGAGCATGTTATAGTTTTCTGAATACAGTTCTTTTGCCTCCTTAGGTAGGTTTATTCCTAGGTATTTTATTCTTTTTTATATGATGACAAATGTGGTTGTTTCCTTAATTTCTCTTTCTGATCTTTCGTTGTTATTGTATAGGAATGCAAGATATTTCTGTGTATTAATTTTGTATCCTGCAACTTTACCAGATTCATTGATGAGCTCTAGTAGTTTTCTGGTAGCATCTTTAGGATTTTCTATGTATAGTTTCATGTCATCTGCAAACAGTGATATTTTTACTTCTTCTTTTCCAATTTGAATTCCTTTTATTTTTTTTCTCTGATTGCTGTGGCTAGAACTTCCAAAACTGTGTTGAATAAAAGTGGTGACAATGGACATCCTTGCCTTATTCCTGACCTTGAGGAAATGCTTTCAGCTTTTTCACTGTTAAGTGTGATATTAGCTGTGGGTTTGTCATATATGGCCTTTATTATGTTGAGATATGTTCCCTCTATGCCCACTTTCTGGAGAGTTTTTATCATAAATGGGTGTTGAATTTTGTCAAAAGCTTTTTCTGCATCTATTGAGATAATCATATGGTTTTTATTCTTCAGTTTGCTAAGTGTATCACACTGATTAATTTGTGGATATTGAAAAATCCTTGCATCCCTCAGATGTATCCCACTTGATCATGGTGTGTGATCCTTTTAATATATAGTTGGATTTGGTTTGCTATTATTTTGTTGAGGATTTTTGTGTCTATGCTCATCAGTGATATTGGCCTGAAATTTTCTTTTAGTGTAGTGTCTTTGGTTTTGGTATAAGGGTGATGGTAGCCACAGAGAATGAGTTTGGGAGTATTCCTTCCTCTGCAATATTTTGGAATAGTTTGAGAAGGATAGGTGTTAACTCTTCTCTAAATGTTTGATAGAATTTGCCTGTGAAGCCATCTGGTCCTGGACTTTTGTTTGTTGGAAGTTTTTAAATCACAGTTTCAATTTCAGTACTTGTGATTGGTCTGTTCATATGTTCTGTTTCTTCCTGGTTCAGTATTGGGAGATTGTACCTTTCTAAGAATTTGTGCATTTCTTCCAGGTTGTCCCCATTATTGGCATAGAGTTGCTTGTAGTAGTCTCTTATGATCCTTTGTATTTCTGTCGTGTCCATTATAACTTCTCCTTTTTTGTTTCTTACTTTATTGATTTGAGCCCTCTCCCTCTTTTTCTTGATGTGTCTGGCTAAAATGTATCAATTCTATTTATCTTTCCAAAGAACCAGCTTTTAGTTTCATTGACCTTTGTTATTGTTGTATTTGCCTCTATTTCATGTATTCCTGCTCTAATCTTTAGGATTTCTTTCCTTCTGCTAACTTTGGGTTTTGTTTGTTCTTCTTTCTCTAGTTGCTTTAGGTGTAAGTTTATGTTGTTTATTTGAGATTTTTCTTGTTTCCTGAGTTAACGTTGTATTGCCATCAGCTTCCTTCTTAGAATTGCTTTTGCTGTGTCCCATAGGTTTTAGGTCGTCTTCCTTTTGTTTTCATTTGTCTCTAGGTATTTTTTAATTTCCTTTTTGATTTCTTCAGTGATCTATTGGTTGTTTAGTAACATATTGTTTAGCCTCCACGTGTTTTTTTTTTTTTATAGATTTTTTTTCCTTGTAGTTGATTTCTAATCTCATAGTGTTGTGGTTGGAAAAGCTGCTTGATATGATTTCAATTTTCTTAAATTTACCAAGGCTTTCTTTGTGGCCCAGCATATGATTAATTCTGGAGGATGGTCCATGTTCAGTTGAGAAGAATGTGTATACTACTGCTTTCAGATGGCATGCTCTATAAATATCAATTATGTCCATCAGGTCTAATGTGTCATTTAAGGCCTGTGTTTCCATCTGGATTTTCTTTCTGGATGATCTATTAGGGAAAATGGAGTGTTAAAGTCCCCCATTATTATTGTGTTACTGTTGATTTCTCCTTTGATGGCTGTTATATATTGAGGTGTTCCTATGTTTGGTGTATATATATTTACAATTGTTATATCTTCTTCTTGGATTGATCCCTTGATCTTTATGTGGTGTCCTTCTTTGTCTCTTGTAACAGTCTATTTTGTCTTATACGAGAATTGCGACTCCAGCTTTCTTTTGATTTCCATTTGCATGGACTATCTTTTTCCATCCCCTCACTTTCAGTCTGTATGTTTCCCTAGGTCTGAAGTGGGTCTCTTTTAGACAGCATATATACAGGTCTTGTTTTTGTGTCCATTCCGCTAGTCCAACTCTTTCAGTTGGAGCATTTAATCCATTTACATTTAAAGTAATTATCGATATGTATGTTCTTATTGCCATTTTGTTAATTGTTTTCAATTTGTTTTTGTAGGTGTTTTCCCTTCCTCTTTTGTTCTCTTGTGATTTGATAACTAATTTCAGTGATGTGTTTGGATTTCTTTTTTCTTTTGTGTATGTGCTTGTATTGTAGGTTTTTGGTTTGTGGTTACCATGAGGTTTTGATATAGCAGTCTATACATAAACAAGACTGTTTTATGTTGCTTGTCTCTTAATTTTCAATGCATTTCCAGTATCCTGCATTTGTTCTCTCCTCTTGTCATGATTGCTGGTTTTGTTATCATATTTGTGTGCAGATGATTTCCTACCTTTACTGTATGTTTGCCTTTACTAGTGAGCTTTTCCACTCATAGTTTTCTTGTTTCTAGTTGTGACCTTTTTTTTCTACCTAGAGGTGTTCCCTTAGTATTTGTTGCAAAGGTGGTCTGGTGATGCTGAATTCTCTTAGCTTTTGTTTGTCTGTAAAGCTTTTGATTTCTAGGTCAAATCTAAATGAGAGCCTTGCTGGGTAGAGTATTCTTGGTTGTAGATTCTTCCTTTTCATCACTTTAATTCCATCATGCCACTCCCTTCTGGCCACAGTGTTTTTGCTAGGAAATCAGCTGATAACCATATAGGAGTTCCCTTGTACTTTATTTGTTGCTTTTTCGTTGTTGCTTTTAATAGTTTTTCTTTATCTTTAATTTTGTCAGTTTGATTACTATATGTCTCAGTGTGTTCCTCCTTGGGTTTTTCCTGCTTGGACTCTCTGCACTTCCTGAAGTTGGTTGACTGTTTCCTTCCCATGTTATGAAACTTTTCAGCTATTATCTCCTCAAATATGTTCTCAGGTCCTTTCTCTTTCTCTTCTTTGGGGATCTCTACAATTCAAATGTTGGTGCATTTAGTGTTGTCCCAGAGGTCTCTGAGACTGTCCTTCTTTCTTTTCATTCTTTATTCTGTTCCACAGCAGTGATTTCCACCATTCTTCTTCCAGGTCACTTATCCTTTCTTCTGCCTCAATTATTCTGCTATTGATTACTTTTAGTGTATTTTTCATTTCTGTTATTGTGTTGTTCATCTCTATTCTTTAGTTCTTCTAAGTCTTTGTTAAACATTTCTTGTATCTTCTTGACCTGTGTGTCTATTCTTTTTCCAACATCCTGGATCATCTTTACTATCATTACTGTGATGTTTCTTTCAGGTATATTGCCTGTCTCCACATCCCTTAGTTGTTCTTCTGGGGTTTTATCTTGTTCTTCATCTGGGACATATTCCTCTGCCATCTCATTTTGCCTAAATTGCTGTGATTGTGGTTTCCATTCTGCAGGCTGCAAGGTTGTAGTTCTTCTTGCTTCTGTTGTCTGCCCCCTCATGGATGAGGCTGTCTAAGAGACTTGTGCAGGCTTCCTGGTGGGAGGGACTGGTACCTGCCCACTGGTGGGTGTAGCTGGGTCTTGTCCCTCTGGTGGGCAGGGTCATGGCTGTGGGTGTGTTTATTGGGCACCTGTTTATTTAGGAAGACTTTAAGCAGCCTTTTCTGCTGATGGGTGGGGCTGTTTTCAGGCTGTGTTGGTTGTTTGGCCTGAGGCGTCCCAGCACTGGAGCCTACAGGCTGTTGGGTGGACCAGGTCTTGATAAGAAAATGGCAGCCTCCTAGAGAGCCCACACCAATTAACCATCACCAGAACTGCTGCTGCCAGTGTTCCTGTTCCCACAGTGAGCCACAGCTGGCTTCCACCTCTACAGGAGACCCTCCAACAATAGCAGGTAAGCACAGCCCAGTCTCTTATGAGGTCACCGCTTTTTTCCGTGGGTCCTGGTGTGCACAAGACCCTGTGTGCACCCTCCAAGAGTCAAGTTTCTGTTTTTCCCAGTGCTGGGGAATTTCTGTGGTCAAACCCCATTGGCCTTCATAGCCAGACTCTTTGGGGGCTCCTCCTCCCATAGCTAGACCTGCAGGATGGGGAGCCCAACGTGGGGCTCAGAACTCTCACTCCTGTGGGACACCTTCTGTGGTATAATTGCTCTCCAGTTTGTGAGTCGCCCACCCGGTGTGTATGGGGTTTGATTTTATCACAATTGTGCCCCTCCTACCATCTCGTTGTGGCTTCTTCTTTGTCTTTCTTTGGATGTAGGGTATCTTTTTTGGTACGTTCCAGCATTTTTTTGTCAGTGGTTGTTCAGGAGTTAGTTGTGATTTGGTGTTTCCATAAGAAGCGGTGATCTCATGTCCTTGTACTCTGTCATCTTTCCTCCTCCCCCAAAGTAACTGTGTGTTACCTTTCCTTGTCATCACCTGTTCCTCCATGGTACCCTCCCTCTCTGGATCTCCTGTCATAATATGGCAGATTATAAGATACAGAAAGATGACCCCTGCATTACTCGTTTCCTTGATCTTCTCTGCTGCAATAATATTGTTTGCCATCCTCTGTAGCCATTTTGTTAATGTCATTAGCATTATATGAAGCACTTCTATAATCTCAATTTTAAATATTCCATTTTCCAACCACCAGTTCTTATTTTTCCAAGTCATTTTCTCTCATGTCCCACCTCTTTAACCCTACTTGAATTAACATGCTATTGATGCTACACCACCCCTCAACCTTCTTTCTTCTTTACTTTGCTCATAATTCCCACAGTGAGTCATTATATTCACTCATTTCCTTGCCTTCCTTTTACTTCATTATACTCAAATAAAGAAACTCCAAACTTCTGCCTACTGCAGGTTTATAAATTTACCCCTGGAAGGATGTGGGTTTAAAGTTATGGGTTCACTTATATGGGGATTTTTTTCAATAGTAAATGTTACAATACTACATGATCTGCAGTTGGTCGAATCTGCAGAAACTGAGGTACCGAGGATCCGCCTATAGGGAGGGCCAACTATAAATTATACTCGGATTTTTGTTTCTGTAGAGGGTCAGCACCTATAACCCTCATGTTGTTCAAGGGTCAACTGTATTCTGTTGTTAAATATCACTGGAAAAAATACAGTCACGCTTACTGGTCTCATTTTATATTGTTTTAAAAATCACCAAACTAAACAGCCTTTAATGCTGCTGCCAAACAAACCCATATTCTCCCATTCTCTAAGACAACTCTTCCATACACAGTGCTTTCTCTTTAACCCTACTATATGTCCTATTAATCTTTACTCTCACATGATGATCTCAATTCTTATTAAACAAAGAATTGTAGCAATCTGAAGATCAGTTCTACAAGCTTCCACTGTTATGTCCTTCATCCATGATTATGCATCCTACCTTCTTCTCCTCTATGCACAGACCAGCATTCAGGGCTCATACCTCCAATTGTGGAGTATATTTCACCCACTCTTCCTTTCTCAAGGGATATTGTTCCACCTCTTCTCTTGCACTCTCTCTCTGTGAGCAACATGAGGACAGGTTTTTAAATATATTTTGTATACTTTTAAATCCCCAGAGCCTGTAATGGTACTGGGAACATAGAGGGTACTCAGTAACAAGTAAATGAAAGCTAAAATGAAAGAGATTGTCATTTTTACTAGTCAAATTTAATAGTTTAATATATGATACAATTTAATGTGTCAAGGGTGGAATGAAATGATTACTCACTTTCATGGTAGATAAACGTTTGAAATTAAACATTGCCCAAAAGCAATCTGAGAAGAGAATCATAGATTCATAGAATTAAAACCTTACTATAACAATTTTACTATTTGTAGCCTCCTCTGAAAAAACAAGGCAAGTATTAATATGCAATAAAATCTTTGTTTATACAGTGGCAATTTGAGTTAAAAATCAAAAACAAAGCAAATATTTAGACAAATTATGGTGAATCTACACGTTTAGAAAATTATGTGTTATTGTGATCACATCCACAAAGTACTTCTGTTTACTCTGGAAAATGTTTGTTTGGTATATGAGTACCTGGTGTGCCAGTGAAGGTGTGGCCCTACTCATAGCTTCATTGTAGTGTAGATCCTCATAGGATCACTCCTGGAGTCCTCATATGAGAGAACTGGCCAAGAAGAGAGTTTGAGGATTCTTTATTATTAGTGGTCAGGTTCAATACCACTGACTACATCTCTCTCTACAACATTAATCTCCCCCAAAGTCATGTCTGATTGAATCCGGCAAAGGTATCTGATTGATAACCTATGTGCCAAACACCTACTGATGTGACAGCCTAATGTCTCTTGAGTGTGAATAAGAGTCATTAGTGGTTTCTAGAGAATATACACAGAAACTAACGCCTGATGTTAAAACTGTTTGCTCAATGAAAAAATAAAATGGCTTATATTTTTAGTAATCATGCTACTTATTCATAGTCATATATTTGACTGAAAAATCTCAAATGAAGTTTGTGTGTATATATATATATATATATATATATATATATATATATATATATATATATATATATATATATATAGTAGTAGTGCAACTGCCAGAAAAGAAAATAATAAAAGAGGTAATTTACTTGCTGCAACATCTGCTTGCTTCACCTGCAGAAGAGAATACTCTAGTTTATTCTTTATGCTTAACAAGACTGAACACTTTGAAACATACTTCTGGAGTCACCCAACCTGTAAATTAAATACATCAGCAATGCAGTTATTGCACTGTGTTCTTTTCACAGGTATAAGTCACATATAAAACAGTTGCAGTACTGAGCAACAAAAACTATTATCTATATTTTACTGTTAATGCCTGACACTTCACAATGTAAACCAGTGTTCTGAAGTTGCAAATAGATTCTATGGCTGTTGCTCTGATGAGGTTACCTCAGGTCCAGTAAAGAAAATCAGACTAGAAAGCAATGATATTTTATGGAAACTTTCTTTTGTAATTTGTTTCCTTCTCTTGTGTTTTGCATACCTTTAATAGAATAGCATATAATTTGCTATAGTTTAAAATTTTAGATTACACACATTTTTAATAAAAATTTTTGAAAATAAAAAGCATAATATTAGTCAATTCTAAAAATAATCATCATTATTGATATATGCTCAATGCAGAAAATATTAAAAAGACAAAATATCAAAGATAAAAAGCAAACATATTTTCCAAACAACCACCGAAATTTGAAGACTTTAACATTTTGACAACTTTTTAAATTCAAGGTTTCTTTTCCTCAGGATTTTCCTAAATAATTATTCACATTGAAGGTTCATATTTTCTTTCACTTTCTCTCTCTTACTCTTTCTTTCTCATTAACCTTAACAGATTCTTGCTAGATCTTTTCAAAATAGATAATCCTGCTCTTATTTATTAAATTAGGTAAAAAGAAGTTTGATAATTTCTCTTTTTAAAATTCCTTCAGGATTGAATAATTATTATTTATTTATGTATTATTATATATCTTCGATACTGTGATATGATAAAATATAATTTTAAGAAAATACTATTTTTAAGATATTAGCCTATGTTTCTGTTTTATATGTTTGATTTTTCTTCTTGTATTAAAATTACTAAATCCTCAACACACTAAACACATAGCAGGTTTCTAAATCATTGCCTTAGCGTGAAATTTTACAGAATTAAAATAAATTAGCATTTCTTAGACTTGGAGTTTAGAATATGATATTCAGACATAGCTGCATACAATTACCTGGTTGGGGGGGGTGGAAACACCTAACATGCCAGATACTCAGGGCGCATCCTTAGATTCTGATTTAGTTGCTTTGTATAAAGTTGAAAAACAGATCTTTTTTATGTTCCCTAAGTGGTTCTAATACACAATCAGGATCGAAAACTATTCAATTTAGGTTGGCAGATTTAAATTAGAATATAGACAAAATGATTTGGGCAATTAAGCCTGAAAATATAAACAGGTTGTCACTACAGTTTGTAATTTGCTTTCTGATGCATGGTTTATTTGATGGATTTCTTAGTTTTCCAATTTTATTAGTTTTAGAAATTTAAAATCAGACTAAAAAATAATTCATGTTAATTTTAGAGTTCTATGAAAATACACAAAAGCATCCATTGTCTCTGTGTGTGGATAACAATTTCTATCAAGTTCTTGTAACTCATTTTGCAAACTGCCTTTTACTTTCAAGATTTCACCACGTGGTATGCCAAATGCTCCAAACAATCCTACTTCTCTTTTCCTTACCACAATTTATTATAAGTCTCTTCTCTGGTCTAGATATAAGAAGAAGAAAAATAAGTGACCAACTGAAAAATCGGCACTCATTCAATAGAACAGCTATTCTTTATCATGGCTGGGAATTAAATTCAAACTTTAACAAAATAAAGATCTCAGGACTATAGACTTGGAGGATCTGGATAAGTGGATCTGGGTTAAGATCCAGCTTTCTGTATTTTTTATAAAATCTCTAACAGTGATTATGATGTGTATCCAAAGAGAAGAGCCACAGTATTTAAGAAACAACAGCAATAATTTATTATAACTAATTCAAATTATGAGCCTCTATTACAGTAAGTAGACATCAGCAGCAAGGTCAAAAACCTTCAAAACTGTATTTTGACAAATATTGGATGCTTAATAGATATTTTTAATAAATAGATGTCTAGTATTATGAATATTAAAAAAAAACCTTCATTTCTTATTTATGAGGTGTATAAAATTGGGCTCTCTTTCACTTGACAAAACATGAGAATGCATCAGTTGCATAGTTTGAATCCCACATTAGCTTTCTATATTTCTTATTTACCAAAATTTGTCAAAGGTCATGATGATTGGCAGTTTGTCCTAATTTTCTCTTTATAATGTTTTGCTATTATTTATGTTGTCATTTTTTAAATCGTATTTTTTTTTTTATTTTTTTATTCTTTTTACTTGACAAATTATTTAATTTCTGTCTTCCCCATCTGACCATGAACTCCCTTAAGGCAGGGACCATGTCTATCTTGTTCACTGTTGTAGATTCAGCAGACAAATCAATGCTCGGCACACAGTAAGCATTCAATAAATGCTGTTGCATGAATGAATCAAATGACCATCAAAGGTACTAGGGGAAGACAGTTTTGTTTTTTTTTTCTTTTTAACATCTTTATTGGAGTATAATTGCTTTACATTGTTGTGTTAGTGGCTGCTGTATAACAAAGTGAATCAGCTATACGTATACATATATCCCCATATCCCCTCCCTCATGCATGTCCCCCCTACCCTCCCTATTCCACCCCTCTAGGTGGTCACAAAGCACCGAGCTGATCTCCCTGTGCTATGTGGCTGATTCCCACTAGCTACCTATTTTACATGTGGTAGTGTATATATTATCAGTGCCACTCTCTAACTTCATCTCAGCTTACCCTTCTGCCTCCCCATGTCCTCAAGTCCAGTCTCTATGTCTCTGTCTTTATTCCTGTACTGCCCCTAGGTTCTTCAGAAACATTTTTTTTCTTTTAGATTCCATATATATGTGTTCATACGGTATTTTTTTTTTTCTTTCTGACTTACTTCACACTGTATGACAGACTCTAGGTCCATCCACCTCACTACAAATAACTAATTTCGTTTCTTTTTATGGCTGAGTAATATTCTGTTATATATATGTGCCACATCTTCTTTATCCATTCATCTGTCATTGGACACTTAGGTGTCTTCTATGTCCTGGCCATTGTAAATAGTGCTGTAATGAACAGGGTGATACATGAGCCTTTTTGAATTATGGTTTTATCAGGGTATATGCCCAGTAGTGGGATTGCTGGGTCATATGGTAGTTCTATTTTTAGTTTTTTTAGGAACCTCCATACTGTTCTCCATAGTGGCTGTATCAATTTACATTCCCACCAACAGTGCAGTGGGTTCCCTTTTCTCCACACCCTCTCCAGCATTTATCATTTGTAGATTTTTTGATGATGGCATTCTGACCGGTGTGAGGGGATACTTCATTGTAGTTTGATTTGCATTTCTCTAATGATTAGTGATGTTTAGCATCCTTTCATGTGTTTGTTGGAAATCTGTATATCTGTATATAGATTTGGAAATTTGTATATCTTCTTGGGAGAAATGTCCATTTAGGTCTTCTGCCCATTTTTGGATTGGGTTGTTTGGTTTTTTTTAATATTGAGCTGCATGAGCTGCTTGTATATTTTGGAGATTAATCCTTTGTCAGTTGCTTCATTGGCAAATATTTTCTCCCATTCTGAGGGTTGTCTTTTGGTCTTGTTTATGGTTTCCTTTGCTGTGCAAAAGGTTCTAAGTTTCATTAGGTCCCACTTGTTTATTTTTGTTTTTATTTCCATTTCTCTAGGAGGTGGGTCAAAAAGGATCATGCTATGATTTATGTCAGAGAGTGTTCTGCCTTTGTTTTCCTCTAAGTGCTTTATAGTGTCTTGCCTTACATTCAGGTCTTTAATCCATTTTGAGTTTATTTTTGTGTATGGTGTTAGGGAGTGTTCTAATTTCATTCTTTTACATGTAGCTGTCCAGTTTTCCCAGCACCACTTATTAAAGAGGCTGTCTTTTCTCCATTGTATATTCTTGCCTCCTTTATCAAAGAGAAGGTGACCATATGTGTGTGGGTTTGTCTCTGGGCTTTCTATCCTGTTCCATTGATCTATATTTCTGTTTTTGTGCTGGTACCATACTGTCTGATTACTGTAGGTTTGTAATATAGTCTGAGATCAAGGAGCCTGATTCCTCCAGCTCTGTTTTTCTTTCTCAAGATTGCTTTGGCTATTTGGGGTCTTTTGTGTTTCCATACAAATTGTGACATTTTTTGTTCTAGTGCTGTGAAAAACGCCCTTGGTAGTTTGATAGGGATTGCATTGAATCTGTAGATTGCTTTGGGGAGTATAGGCATTTTCACAATGTTGATTCTTCCAATCCAAGAACATGGTATATCTTTACATCTGTTTGTATCATCTTTAATTTCTTTCATCAGTGTCTTATAATTTTCTGCATACAGGTCTTTTGTCTCCTTAGGTAGTTTTATACCTAGGTATATTATTCTTTTTGTTGCAGGGGTAAATGGGAGTGTTTCCTTAATTTCTCTTTCAGATTTTTCATCATTAGTGTAAAGGAATGCAAGAGATTTCTGTGCATTAATTTTGTATCCTGCAACTTTACCAAATTCATTTATTAGCTCTAGTAGTTTTCTGGTAGCATCTTTAGGATTCTCTATGTATACTATCATGTGGTCTGGAAACAGTGACATCTTTACTTACTCTTTTCCGATTTGGATTCCTTTTATTTCTTTTTCTTCTCTGATGATTGCTGTGGCTAAAACTTCCAAAACTATGTTTAATAATAGTGATGAGAGTGAGCATCCTTGTCTTGATCCTGATCTTAGTGGAAATGGTTTCAGTTTTTCACCATCGAGAATGAAGTTGCTGTGGGTTTGTCATATGTGGCCTTTATTATGTTGAGGTAAGTTTCCTCTATGCCTAATTTCTGGAGAGTTTTTATCATAAATGGGTGTTGAATTTTGTCAAAAGCTTTTTCTGCATCTATTGACATCGTATGGTTTTTATCTTTCAATTTGTTAATATGGTGTATCACATTGATTGAATTGCATATATTGAAGAATGCTTGCATTCCTGGGATAAACCCCACTTGATCATGGTGTATGATCTTTTTAATGTGCTGCTGGATTCTGTTTCCCAGTATTTTGTTGAGGATTTTTGCATCTATGTTCATCAATGATATTGGCCTGTAGTTTTCCTTTTTTGTGACATCTTTGTCTGGTTTTGGTATCAGGGTAATGGTGGCCTCATAGAATGAGTTTGGGAGTATCCCTCCCTCTGCTATATTTTGGAAGAGTTTGAGCAGGATAGGTGTTAGTTCTTCTCTAAATGTTTGATAGAAGTCACCTGTGAAGCTCTCGGGTCCTGGGCTTTTGTTTGTGGAAGATTTTTAATAAGAGTCTCAATTTCAGCTCTTTTGAATGGTCTGTTTATATTTCTTCTTGGCTCAGTCTTAGAGTTTGAGCTTTTCTAAGAATTTGTCCCTTGCTTCCAGGTTGTCCATTTTATTGGCATATAGTTGCTTGTAGTAATCTCTCATGATCCTTTTCATTTTTGCAGTGTCAGTTACTTCTCCTTTTTTATTTCTAATTCTGTTGGTTTGACTCTTGTCTTGTCTCTTTTTTTCTTGATGAGTCTGACTAAGTTTATCAATTTGTTTATCTTCTAAAAGAACCAGCTTTTAGTTTTTTTGACCTTTGCTATCGTTTCCTTCATTTCTTTTTCATTTGTTTCTGATCTGTTCTTTATGATTTCTTTCCTTCTGCTAACTTTGGGTTTTTTTGTTCTTCTTTCTCTAATTGCTTTAGGTGTAAGGTTAGGTTGTTTGAGATGTTTCTTGTTTCTTGAGGTAGGATTGTATTGCTATAAACTTCCCTCTTAGAAGTGCTTTTGCTGCATCCCATAGGTTTTGGGTCATCGTGTTTTCATTGTCATTTGTTTCTAAGTATTTTTTGATTTTCTCTTTGATTTCTTCAGTGACCTCTCTTGGTTATTTAGTAGTGTATTGTTTAGCCTCCATGTGTTTGTATTTTTTACAGTGTTTCTCCTGTAACTGATATCTAGTCTCATGGAGTTGTGGTCGGAAAAGATGCTTGATATGATTTCAATTTTCTTAAATTTACCAAGGCTTGATTTTTGACCCAAGATATCATCTATCCTGGAGAATGTTTCATGAGCACTTGAGAAGAAAGTGTATTCTGTTGTTTTTGGATCAAGTGTCCTATAAATATCAATTAAGTCCATATTGTTTAATGTATCATTTAAAGCTTGTGTTTCCTTTTTTATTTTCATTTTGCATGATCTGTCCATTGGTGAAAGTGCGGTGCTAAAGTCCCCAATTAAGATTGTGTTACCGTTGATTTCCACTTTTATGGCTGTTAGGATTTGCCTTATGTGTTAGGGTGCTTCGATGTTGGGTGCATAAATATTTACAATTGTTATATCTTCTTCTTGGATTGATCCCTTAATCATTATGTAGTGTCCTTCTTTGTCTCTTGCAAGAGTCTTTATTTTAATGTCTACTTTGTCTCATATAAGAATTGCTACTCCAGCTTTCTTTTGATGTCCATTTGCATGGAATATCTTTTTCCAACCCCTCACTTTCAGTCTGTATATGTCCCTAGGTCTGAAGTGGGTCTCTTGTAGACAGCATATACACGGGTCTTGATTTTGTATGCATTCAGCCAGTTTATGTCTTTTGGTGGCAGCATTTAATCCATTTACATTTAAGGTAATTATCAATATGTATGTTCCATTTACCATTTCCTTAATTGTTTTGGTTTTGTTACTGTAGGTCTTTTCCTTCTCTGTGTTTCCTGCATAGAGAAGTCCTTTAGCCTTTGTTGTAGAGCTGGTTTGGTGATGCTGAATTCTCTTAGCTTTTGCTTATCTGTAAAAGTTTTAATTTCTCCATCAAATCTGAATGAGATCCTTGCTGATTGCAGTAACGTTGGTTGTAGGTTTTTCCCTTTCATCACTTTAAATATGTCTTGTCACTCCCTTCTGGCTTGCAGAGTTTCTGCCAAAAGATCAGCTGTTTACCTTATGGGGATTACCTTGTATATTATTTGTTGTTTTTCCCTTGCTGCTTTAATATTTTTTCTTTGTATTTAATTTTTGAGAGTTTGATTAATATATGTCTTAGTGTGTTTCTCCTTGGATATATCCTGTATGGGACTCTCTGCACTTCCTGGACTTTATTGACTATTTCCTTTCCCATATTAGGGAGTTTTCAACCATAATCTCTAATATTATCTTTTCAACCATAATCTTCTAATATTATCTCAGTCCCTTTCTTTTTCTCTTCTTCTTCTGGTACCCCTATAATTTGAATGTTGGTGCCTTTAAAGTTGTCCCAGGGGTCTCTGAGACTGTCCTCAATTCTTTTTATTTTTTGTCTTTATTCTGCTCTGCAGTAGTTATTTCCACTATTTTATCTTCCAGGTCACTTACCTGTACTTCTGCCTCAGTTATTCTGCTATTGATTCCTTCTAGAGAATTTTTAATTTCATTTATTGTGTTGTTTATCATTATTTGTTTGCTCTTTAGTTTTTCTAAGTCCTTATTAAATGTTTCTTGTGTTTTCTCCATTCTGTTTCTGAGATTTTTGGATCATCTTTACTATCATTACTCTGAATTCCTTTTCAGGTAGACTGCCTAGTTCCTCTTCATTAGTTTGGTCTGGTGGGTTTTGACCTTGCTCCTTCATCTGCTGCATATTTCTCTGTCTTCACATTTTGATTAACTCACTGTGTTTGGGGGGTCTCCTTTTTGCTGGCTGCAGGTTCGTAGTTCCTGTTGATTTTGGTGTCTGCCCCCAGTGGGTAATGTTGGTTCAGTGGCTTGTGTAGTTTTCCTGGTGGAGGGGACTGGTGCCTGCGTTCTGGTGGATGAGGCTGGATCTTGTCTTTCTGGTGGGCAGGACCACATCCAGTGGTGTGTTTTGGGGTTTCTGTGAACTTTTAGTATGATTTTAGGCAGCCTCTCTGCTAATGGGTGGGGTTGTGTTCCTGTCTGTCTTGTTAGTTGTTTGTTTGGCATGGGGTGTCCAGCCCTGGAGCTCACTGGCCTTTGAGTGGACCTGGGTCTTAACATTGAGACAGAGCTCTCCCTGATTGATATTACAAGGGGCCAGGAGGTCTCTGGTGGTCCAATGTCCTGAACTTGGATCTCCCACCTCAGAGACTCAGGCCTGACACCTGGCCAGAGCACCAAGACCCTGTTAGCCACACTCCTCAGAAGAAAAGGGAGAAAAGAAAAAAAGAAAAAGAAATAAAATAAAGTTATTAAAATTAAGAAATATATTATTCAAATTAAAAAAGTAATTTAAAAAAATAAAGTGAGCAACTAAATCAATAAAGAAATCTACCAATGATAACAAGCTCTAAAAACCATACTAAAAAAAAAAAAAAACCAGACAAAGAACCATAGGACAGTTGGTAAAAGCACACCTATAGAGACAAAATCACACAAAGAAGCATACACATCCACACTGACAAAAAGAGAAAAAGGAAAAAAAAAAAAAAATATATATATATATATATATATATATATATATATATATATAAAGGAAGCGAGAAACCAAATCAATATACAAATCTACCAATGATAATATGTTCTAAATATTAAACTTAGATAAACATAAAACTAGAAAGAAATTAGACACCTAAAGCAAACCCCAAGTCTACAGTTGCTCCCAAAGTCCACCACCTCAGTTTTGGGATGATTGATTCATTGTCTATTTAGGTATTCCACAGATGCAGGTTACATCAAGTTGATTGTGGAGATTTAATCCGCTGCTTCTGAGGCTGCATGGAGAAATTTTCCTTTCTCTTCTTTTTTCACACAGCTCCTGGGGTTCAGCTTTGGATTTGTCTCTGCATGTAGGTCGCCCTCTGGTGTCTGTTCTTTGCCCAGACAGGATGGGATTAAAGGAGTGGCTGATTAGGGGGCTCTGGCTCACTCAGGCCAGGGGGAGGGAGGGGTGTGGAATGTGGGGCAATCCTGCAGTGGCAGAGGCTGGTGTGACGTTGCAACAGCCTGAGGTGCACCGTGTGTTCTCCCAGGGAAGTTGTCCCTGGATCATGGGACTCTGGTAGTGGTGGAATGCACAGGCTCCCTGGAAGGGAGGCGTGGATAGTGGTGACCTGTGCTCCCACACAGGATTCTTGGTGGCTGTAGTAGCAGCATTAGTGTTTCATGCCCATCTCTGGTGTCTGCGCTGATGATAGCTGCAGCTTGTGCCCGTCTGTCTCTGAAGCTCATTTAGGCAGTACTCTGAATCCCCTCTCCTCACAAACCCCAAAACAATGGTTTCTTAACTCTTAGGCAGTTCCAGACTTTTTCCCGGATTCCCTCCTGGTTAGCTGTGGTGCACTAGCCCCCTTCAGGCTGTGTTCATGCAGCCAACCCCAGTCCTCTCCCTGGGATCTGAACTCTAACAAACAAACACCCGAGCCTCAGCTCCCAGCCCCACCTGCCCCAGCAGGTGAGCAGACAAGCCTCTGAGGCTGGTGAGCACTGGTCGGCACTGATCCTATTCTCTGTGCGGGAATCCCTCCGCTTTGCTCTCTGCACCCCTGTAGCTGCACTCTCCTCTATGGCTCTGAAGCTTCCCCCCTGCTGCTTACACCCCATCTCTGCCAGTGAAGGGGCTTCCCTGTGTGTGGAAATTTTTCCTCCTTCACAGCTCCCTCCCAGAGGTGCAGGTTCTGTCCCTATTCTTTTGTCTCTGTTTTTTCTTTTGCCTTACCCAGGTACATGGGGAGTTTCTTGCCTTTGGGGAAGTCTGAGGTCTTCTGCCAGCATTCAGTAGGTGTTCTGTAGAAGTTGTTCCACATGTAGGTGTATTTCTGATGTATTTGTGGGGAGGAAGGTGATCTCTACATCTTACTCCTCTGCCATCTTGAAGATCCTCCTGTCATTTTGTTTTGAGATTTTTTTTTAGGTATCAAGTATTTTAGTTGAAGGGGTTTTATCATTGATTATTTTTGTTTGCACCCTCATATCTCAGCAATTTCTTTAGCCTTAAAAATGATTTTTATATTAACATCTAATATATGAAGCAAATATTAACAGAACTAAAGGGTGAAATAGAAACACAATAATAGTAGGGGACTTTAATACTTTCATCACAGCTCATTTAGACAGAAAATCCATAAGAAAACGTTGGCTTTAACCAATACACTAGACCAGATGATCTTTGGCATATACAGAACATTCTATCAAAAAGCAACAGAATACACATTCTTCTAAAGCACACTTGAATGTTTTCCAGGATAAATCAATCATATATTAGGCCACCAAACAAGTCTTAATAAACCTAAGGAGATTGAAATCATATCAAGCACCTTTTACAAAAGCAATAATATGAAACTAGAAACTACCTACAAAGAGATAACTGGAATAGTCACAAATATTTGGAGATTTAACAACAGTATGGTACTGAACAACTTCTTCGTTGTTCAAGAAGGAGTCATGGATCCAAGAAGAAATCAAAAAGAAAGAAATCAAAAGAGAGGAAAAAAAAAAAAAACCTTGACACAAATAAAGTGGAAATACAGCATACCAAAACTTATGGGAATTGTGAAAGCAGTTCTAAGAGGGAAGTTAATATCACTAAAGGCCTAAATCAAGAAACAAGAGAGATATTAAACAACCTACATTTACAACTCAAGGCAATAGAAAAGAAGAAAACATGAAGGACAAACTTAGTACAAGGAAGAAAATAACAAAGGTCAGAGTGGAAATAAATAAAATAGAGCTCAAAGAGATGATAGTAAAGAACATTTTTTGAAAAGATAACCAAAATGGGAAAAACCTTTATCTAGACTGACCAAAAAAAAAAAAAAAAAAGACTCAAAATAAATAGAAGACAATGTTACAGCTGATACCACAGAAATACAAAGATTATATGAGACTACTATGAGCAATTACACATCAACAAATTGGAAAACCTAGACGAAAAAGATAAATTCCAAAAAACATACAACCTGCCAAGATTGAATCATTAGTCAAAATTCTCCCATAAACAAACAAAGCCCAGGACCAAATGGCTAACCTGGTGAATGCTTCTAGACATTTAAAGAAGAAATAATACAAATCCTTCTCAAACTCTTCAAGAAAATATAAGATAAGGGAACATGTTCAAAGTCATTTTATGAGGCCAGCATTACCCTGATTTAAAATCAGAAAAGGATGCCACAAGAAAGCAAAACTATAGGCCAATGTCCCAATAAACATATATACAAAAATCCTCAACAAAATGCTGGCAAACAGACGTCAAAACATCATACACCATGATCGAGTGAGATTTATTCCAGGAATGCAAGGATAGTTCAGTATCTGCAAAATCAATGTGATATACCCAATTAACAAAATGAAGGATAAATATCATATGATCATTTTAATAGAAGCAGAAAAAACGTTTATCAAAATTCAATATCCATTCATAATAAAAACTCTCAACAAAGTGGGTACAGAGGGAACATACCTCAACATAATAACAGCCATATATGACAAACCCACAGCTAACATCATACTCAATGCTAAAAGCTTTTCCTCTAAAATCAGGAATAAGACAGGAATGCCCACTCACACCACTTTCATTCACTATAGTATTGAAAGTCCTAGCCACAGCAATTAGGCAAAAACAAATGAAAAAAGGGCTGCAAACTGCAAAAGAAGTAAAACTGTCACTATCTACAGATAACATGATTTGATATATCAAAACCCTGAAGACTCCACCAAAAAGCTATTAGAACCAATAAATAAATTCAGTAAATTTGCAGGATACAAAATCAATATACAAAAATCTGTTGAAATTCTGTACACTAATAACAAACAGAGAAATTAAGAAACAATCCCATTTATAAAAGCATCAGAAAGAATGAAATACCTAGGAATAAATTTCACCAAGGAGGTGAAAGACCTCTATAATGAAAACTATAAGAAACTGATGAAAGAATGTGAAGAAGACACAAATAAATGTGATATGATCATGGATTGGAAGCATTACTATTGTTAAAATGACCATATTACACAATCTTCAGATTCAATGCAATTCCTATAAAATTACAATGGTGTTTTCATAGAAATAGAAAAAGCAATCCTATTATATGTATGGAACCACAAAAATACCCTGAATAGCAAAACAATCTTAAGAAAAACAAAGCTGCAGGAATCATGCTCATTGATTTCAAACTCTATTACAAAGCTATAGTAATTAAAACAGTATGGTATTGGCAAGAAAACAGAACATAGATGAATGAAACAGAATAGAGAGCCCAGAAACAAAGCTATATATATATTCAACTAGTTTACAACAAAGTAGGCAAGAATATACAATGGGGAAAGCATAGTCTCTTTCATAAAGGTTGCTGGGAAAACTGGGCAGCCACATGCAAAAGAATGAAACTGGGCTACTATCTTATACCATATACAAAAATTAACTCAAAATGTATCTAAGACCTGAAACCATAAAACTCATAGAAGAAAAACATAGGCAGTAAGCACATGACATTTGTCCTGGTTATGATTTTTTGGATATGACACCAAAAGCAAAGGAAACAAAGCAAAATAAGTGGGACTACATCAAACTAAAAATCTGTACAGTAAAGAAAACAATCAACAAAATGAAAAGACTACCTACCAAATGGGATAAAATATCTGCAAATCATACACCTAAAAATGTACTAATATCAAAAATGTATAAAGAATTCATACACCTTAATAGCAAAAAATAAATAATCCAATTAAAACATCAGCAGAGGATCTAAACATATATTTTCCCAAAGACACAAAGATGACAAAAGAACGTGAAATGTTGCTCAACATCACTAATCATCAGGGAAATGCAAATCAAAAACACAATGAGGTATCACTTCACACCTGTCAGAACGGCTATTATCAAAAAGAAAAAATAACAAGTGTTGGTGAGGATGTGAAGAAAAGGGAATCCTTGTGCACTGATGTTGGAAATGTAAATTGGTGCAGCTACTATGGAAAAGAGTATGTTGGATCTTCAAAAAATTAAAAATAGAACTCCATGTGACCCAACAATTCTACTTTTGGTTATTTATCCCAACGAAACAAAAACACTAACTTGAAAAGGTAACTGCATCTCCATGTTTATTGCAGCATTTTTTACAATCGTGAAAACATAGAAGCAACCTAAGTGTCCACGGATGGATGAATAAAGAAAATGTGATACACACCCACACACAAACACACACACACGTGGGATATTATTCAGCCATTAAAAAAAAAATGAAATCTTGCCATTTGCAACAACATGGATGGACGTATGCTAAGTGAAAGTCAGACAGAGAAAGGCAAATACCATATAATCTCACTTATATATGAAATTAAAAAACAAACACACAAACAAACAGAGACAGAGAAAGATTGGTTGTTGCCAGAGGTGGGATGTGATACATGGGCAAAATGGGTGAAGGTGGTAAAAAGATATAAACGTCCACATATAAAGTAAATAAGTCCTTGGAATATAATGTATAGCATAGCATGACTATAGTTAAAAATGTTCAGCTGTATATTTGAAAATTGCTAAGAGAATAAATGTTAAAAATTCTCATCACTAGAAAGATTTGTAACTATGTGTGTTGATGTACATTAACTAGACTTACGGTGATCACTTCACAATTTATACAAATATCAAATCATTATGCTGAAAGTAATATAAAATTACATGTCAACAATATCAGAATAAAATTTTTAAATGATTTTTACTGTCAACTTTAAAGATATGTTTATAGAAATACAAAATATGTTTTAAAAATCAAGCTAAATTATATGACAAGATAGCAACATAGAAAGATCATGAACCCATCTACTTTCACGGGCACACCAAGTCTACAGCTACATATGGAAAATTTCTTCTGAAAAATATTCAAAATAATGGCTGAGTAATAACTATACATCAGGGTAAGGACAAAAATTAGCATACTGAATATGGTAGTAGAGGCTGGGACACAATCTTGCCATTAACCTCACTCCTGGTGCAGCAACCCACGATTGGAAGGGAACTCAAAACCTGGAATTTCTTCCTGAGGAGTGAAGCATTTAAACTCTACATTGGGTTCCCCAACTTTTAAGACCTGCACCTGAGAGATTAGCTCACAAAACATCTAGCTTTGAGAACCAATGGGGTTCATGTCCAGGAAACTCACAAGACTGTGGCAATCTGAGAAATAGCTCTTAATTTGGCTCATGCACATGCACTCCCCTGCCTCAGGGCCCAGGTCAGAGGCAGCCAACGAGGCTCAGACTTTAGGAGAAAGTCTCATTTGTTTATAATAAAGCATTAGCCTGAGGGGCAGGCATCTAATACAACACACACATCTAAAAGCCTTCTGGAACACTATCTAGTAACAGATTGGTGGGTACCACTTTTACACTCTCCTTCTGCCTTGCTCTAGCCAGTGGGTGCCATTTTCAGGTACCCCCTCTGTCTCACTCTAGCCAGGGGGTGTCTCATCTTCTGGCTAATCAGTGCCCATCTTTTTTTTTCCCTTTTCCTTTCCCCTCCAATATTTTTCCAGTGGACATCATCTTTACACTCCCCCTGAACTTTTCTACACTCAGTAGGGACCATCTTCACACTCTTCCCCTGCCATGCTCTAAAGAACCAGAATCACCTGAAAGAGAGCTTTTACACATTTCTGGTCGCTGGTTTTTACAGCTACCACCCAGGGGACACCCTTTGATTGCCTGGCTCTTAAGGGTAGGTGAGCTTCGTTCCTGAGTCCCATGGGACTGTAATAATCAGAGAAACAGTTCTTGGCAGGCTACCACCCCCAGGGCACTGCACAGACAGCTGACTGAAACAACCTCAGCCTTTTTGGGAAAGAAGCCTAGTTACTTTTCAGGAGTTTTGGCCTGAGAGGCAGACTTCTGATTTGAAACACATCTACTGGTCTACTGACGTGCTCTCAGGGAACAGAGGCCGGTGGATGAGATCTGTTCTCTCCCTGTGTTTACTCCATCTTGCTGGTATCTCACAAACAGTAGCTTATACTTTTCTCTAGAACCCCAATTTTTACAGCTGCCTCCAGGGAACAACTGTATATCACCTGGCTCTGGTAGCCAGCAGGGCTTATGCTCATGTATCCCACAGGACTGTAATAAATGGAGAGAGAGTTCTTAATCAGCTACTACCCCCGAAGTATAGCAAGAGGCAACACACATAGAGTTCAGCCTCACTATAAAAGAGGCCTATTAGCTAATCATTATAGATGCAACCTGAAGGGGTAGGCTTCTAATTAAACATACATCTAAGGGCTACCTCTAATGCTTTCCAGAGAAATCTGAGCACGGCTGGTATCTTCGTGCTCTGCATCTGCCACACTCCAGAGTGCCAGTATCTCCTATAGGGGAGCATTTCTATGTGTCTGGTACCCAGGCTTTTATCACTGCCACCCAGCGGACACCACTTGACTGTCGGCTCTGGTGGCCAGGGGGGCATGTGTTCCCTGGTCCCATGAGACTGTAATAATCAGAGAAGCAGTTCTTGGCAGACTACCACCCCTAGGGCACTACACAGAAAACAGACTGAGATACTGACAGTCTGTCTGTGATTTTTCAGAGGAAACTTTACAGGCCAGAAAGGAGTAACATGATTTATTCAAAGTGCTGAAAGAAAAAACAAGAAAATGAAAACACTAACTTGAAAATATATCTGTATCTTCATATTCACTGTTATTATTCATAACATCCAAGATATGGAAACAACCTAAGTGTCCATCAGTGGATGAATAGATAAAGCAGATGTGGTATATATATACAATGGAATATTACTCAGCTATAAAAAGGAATAAAATCTAGTCATTTGTGACCACATGGATGGAACTTGAGGGGAATTTGCTAAGTGAAATAAATCAGAAAGTAATGATAGATACTATATGATATAACATATATGGAATCTAAGAAAATAAAATCAGAAGCATAAACATACACAAAAGATCCCAAGCTCATGCAGAGAACAGATTGGTGGTTACCAGAAGTAAGGGATGGTGGGTGGGAAAAATGTATGAAGGTGCTCAAAAGGTACAAACTTATAAAACAAATGAGTCATGGGGATATAATGTACAGCATGGTGACTATAATTATTACCTATTTGAAAGTTACTAAGAGGAGAATAGATCTTAAAATTTCTCATCAGAAGAATAAAAAAATTAATGGATGGTAACAATGTTAACTAGACTTATTGTGGTGATCGTTTTGCAATGTAAACAACTACTGACTCATTATACCTTACGGCTGAAACTAGTATAAAGTTACATGTCAGTTATACCTTAATAATAAATTACAAATCCTGAATAAATATTTCTTCAATATATAGGATATCAGTTGTCCTTTAGAATGAAACTAAATATTCTCTGTCTTCCTTTTCCCATATTGCATAGGTTTAGGAAATTGCACTGTTCATCCTATCTTTGTGGTAATTAAGCACCGTCACTAATTTTACTACGAGTTGAAATTTTACTCAGGAAAATTTCAATGTTTGTTTTCCTACCTAAAATAACCCTTCAAAAGTGATATATCCTATGCCTAGCCCAAAATGCAGTTCTGATTACTATTTGCCCTGGAACTACTCAGATTGTATCAATCAGATTTAATATGCTAGATAATTAAGATTATTTTGAGAATGTATAGTTCAGAGGCAATAATCTAGTATGAGGGTAAGAGTCAACATTAAGAACAAAAAACTCATATTGCCATGTATATGAAGTCTGTTACAATTTCCCTCAACACAAATATAAAGCTTCAGTGTATGTTAGGTAATGCATAGAAAAGTATGTGCATGTATGCATACATTTTTTCAGCACTCTCAAACTGATTATATTTCTAATATTATTATAAATAATTATGTTTTTACTAATTTTAGTCTAAAATTTTCCATTTTTCTGTGTAATATAATCTTTTGCCAATTAACACCATCACATCGGTTTATTTTTGAGTACACTATTTGAAATAGTAAAATGAAAGACTTTCTGGAATTCCTAAGAATGGATTTTTAGTAAACAACATGGATGAATATGTTAACAATGTTAGTTTAAGCCATTAGAAATCTTCCTAAGGTTGTAGTAAAATTGGACTATCTTGCCTGCTTCATAAGCAAAAAGAAAGCAAGTCTACATTTTAATAAATGGATTGTTTTAGGGGAAAATCTTTGAACTATATGCAGTAGAGAAGAATGACATAGTATTAATACTGTTTTTTGACTAATTTAATGATCATACTTTATCACCACCTACATTAATGTGGAAAATATCAAAGATCTACACTAATACATTTTCTGTTACCTTCTAACTCAATCTTCTCTCCAACCTCCTACCTCAATTGCCTTCTATTTTATTTTATTTTTTTCTATTTAAATTTGTTCAGCAAATATACTACTTGTCAAAGGGCATGAATTGACAATTGAGAAGACTGAAGAGTTCATTCCTTTGTCAGGATTATGTGACAGTGAAAAAGAATAACCATTAAGCTCTCTTACGATCCTTTATTCCATTCCATGAGATACAGATTGAGGACAAAAATCAGAGTTCTATTCTGCCCTTACAGAGTCTTTCAATCTTTTAATCAAATATGTCACCTCATTCTTGACTTAAATTTTACAAAACACCCAGATATTCCCAGAATATTTATTATTATACCATGGATTTAAATATATTAATAGCAAAGTTAAGTATACTCTGCTATCTATGAAGCATCATGGCACTACTAATATTTTCTCCAATAGTTATGGTAGGAAAGTTTAACACATGAGTCCATTAGAACTAATTAGTTAACCAATACATGAACAAATGGATGAGTCATGAGTCATGTTCCCATATGTGTATGTATATATATATATATATATATATATATATATATATATATATATATATATATATATATTTCTACACATATATATAAGAAAACAAAACCAAAATAAATATGGCACTAAAATTGATCAACCGTCAGAACATTTACTATGTTATAGCAATATACTATCCTGAGATGTAGGAATCTGGGATTTTTACTTTCAGTTTTCTCTGCCATGGCCCATCAGCATGTGCCAAGTAAGTATTAATGAAGGAAAAGTTATTTTACTTGATATGATGTGGTATATTCCAAACTGATAGTTTTTGACTCAGACTCTTTAAATAAAGATAAATTATTTTATAAAGTACCAGAAGTAGTAAGAAATATATCATAAAAATTGTTTTTTCCCATTCCATTTTGTCAAGAACTAACTGCAAAGGGTCTGAGTGTTAACACTATTTATAAGCTAACAAGTTTAGCCTTTTTTAGAATCCTGGCAGAAGAGACAGACTTCCTGATGGTCAGAAACAAAGGATTTCATTACTTATGGCAATAGAAGTGACTAATGGAGAAGTAAAAGACAAGGCAAATGAAGCTGGAAGGGAAGTAAAGTCTAAAAAGAAGCAGTATTAATTTGGCTAACTTGTGGACAATTGCAGACCAATACTTCTGGGATCTTTACAGAAGAATAAAAAAATGCCTTTTAGAGTTGTCTTTCTGATCAAGGGATGATACCAAAATGGCAATATAGGGCATTACTGACTTCACTCCCCATTACAAGAAAAACTAGCAACCTATGAACAAGACATATCTGAGAAAATCCTAGAACATGAGGCCTCCTGTACCACAGAGATGGAGCCACTCCCATTAGAAGGATAAGAGGAGCGGCTGCATGCTGACTGCATTGCCCCTCTCCCAGTCTAGGGCAGCACCCCACCCTAAAGTTCCTACATGGGGGAAATAAATAGAGCTGAAGGTGGACATTGAGCTCCCCCAGTATTGTCAGTTGTTTCTTGGGAGTCCCGTTCTCTGGTCTTGTCTCACAGGGATCAAGGGAATTGACCACTGCAAATCACATTATGAAGGAGAAGCAGAAGGGACTTGAAGCTTGGCTTATCTACAGAGCCAAGATTGTGGTAAGTCTAACCAGGGAACTCAGCAGGGAGTGAGTCTTCCTGCTTTTAAACCTCAAATCAAGAGCCTTGCTAGAACTAGAGTCAGGTCTTCCCCCCACCCCTAGGCTGGCTAGCTGAGTCATCCACTGCTGAGTGTAGCTCCCTGCCCCACCTGACTAGGAACCATGACCATAATATTGGGTTGGCCAAAAAGTCCTTTTGGCTTTAAGTAAACATAATAAAAGACACACTTTTCATTTTTACCAAGAACTTTATTGAACAATATATTCATTAACCGAATGAACTTTTTGGGCAACCCAATACTTGGGAGTGTAGCTCCTTGCCCTGCTTGATCAGGAAGCCTGGCCAAGCAGGCAGGAAATAGCTTGACCCAGCAGCACTTGAGCAGAGGGTCTGGCCAGCAGCTCTGCCCATCTGCAGACAAGCTGGTGACCCTGTCTGACCAAAGAGTCTGGTATCAGGTCTGTCTGATTAGCTCCGCAAACAGGAGTCTTGTCATCCTGGGAGCCTCCTGTATGCTTCCCACCCCAAACAGGGAAACTAACCTGTAGTCCTGTCCTTTGCTGAATATAACCTCTAGGAAACCTAACCCAAGCTCCTGGAAATCTCGGTAGCCCATCCTATAGCTCCAGTACAGTGGCACTTCAGCAGAGAACCCAACCAGTGGTTCTGTGTCTGCAGAGTCAAAACAGTGGCCCCATCTGTCCAGGAAGCATCACAAGCAGGTCTGTCTAATTTGATGCCCAAACAAAGAGGCTTGCTGGCCCTAGGAACTGTTCTGCAGCCCCAACCAGTCATGGAAGCTAATTTATAGTTCTCCCAAAAGCTGGATGCAGACTCTATGAAACCTAACCAGAGCTCCTGGGAATCTGTGTAGCCCATCTTGCAACCCTGATTACAGCAGCACTTCAGTGGAGAAACTGGTCAGTAGCCCTACCCATCTGCAGAGCTAGGATGATGGCCCATCACAAGGCATAGTCTGCCTAATTTGATCCCCAACAAGAGCCTGTGCCAGCCTTGGAGCCTATATGGGGCCCCACAGACCAGAGAAATTAATTTGAGCTCCCATTTACTACTGAATACAGCCTTCAGCTTCCCTGACCAGGATACCTAAACAGAGCACACAAGAAGCTGCAGAGTCCATCCTACAGCCCTGTTTATAGTGGTACATGAATAGAGAGCACAGTCATCTGTGGCTTTCCCTGTCTCCACAACAAAATCAGTTGCTCTGTCTGGACAGGAAATTTAGTGCAAAGTGTAGCCTGATTTGGGTCCCCAAACAATTGAGTCTTGAATGCCTTGGAGCCTGTTCTGCTTCCCTGCCAGCACAAGAAAGCTAATTCATAATGCTTCCCACTGCTGAATATAGTACCCAGCCTGACCATTTAGGAAGCCTGATCAGAGAACGCAGGCAACCACAAAACCCATCCTACAGCCTCACATGGGCAGGGAATCAAGCCAGCACTCCTATTCAACTGTTCTTAGCCAGTAGTATACCCCTCTCCCCCACAACCTAGAACTGGAGCAGTGGTCTTGCCCCAAAATAGATCCTGATAGCAAGCCCCATTTGCCCAAGGATGCTACCAGCTGACACATCCAGAACACCAAGCTGAGACGAATTGTCAAGAACTGTCTCTGCCAAAGTGAACTTTTAAAAGTCTGAAAAAGGAAACTTCTTCTTACTCAAATATACAGATACCCCTGTAAGAAATCAAAGATCATGAGAATCAAGTTAACATGACAAAACCAAAGGAAAATAATAAATATCCAATAACTGACCCTAAAAAAATGGAGATCTATAAACTATCAAAGAATTCAGAATAATTCTCTTAAAGAAGTTTAGGGAACCACAAGAACACACAAATAAACAAAATTATTAAGAAAACAATGCACACAGAAAACAATAGATTCAGTGAAAAGATAGGAACCATAAAAAAACAAACAAGAAGTTTGAAGAACACAATAACTGAACTGAAGATTTAATAGATATACAATATAAAAATATGTAAACTGTAACATCAATATCCTAAAATGTGAGGGAGAAGTAAAAATGAGAAATTTAGGAGTGTCATTGAACTTAAGTTCTTATCAGTTTTAAAATATGATGTTATAATTTTAAGGTATTTTATGTAAGATTCATGGTAACCACAAGGTAAAACTTGCAGCTATTACACACAAAAAATTGATGAAATGCAAAGCATATTAATGCCAAAAGACATCAAAATACAAAAAAAAAAAAAAAAAACCAGGATAATGAAGCAAGGAAGAATGAATCTACAAAACATTTAGAAACCAACTGATAAAATGGCAATATGGAATCCTTGCCAATTAATAATGACTTTAATGTAAATGGATTAAATTATCAAAATATACTGAATGGCTGAATGGATAAAAAAGGAAGATGCAACAATATGCTGCCTACAAGAGACTCAGTCTATTCTTAAAGACACACAAAGACTGAGAATGAAGGGATGGGAAAAAATATTTCAAACAAATGATAACCAAAAAAAAGAAGGAGTAGTTATTTCAGACAAAATAGACTTTAAAAATGGTAAAAACATACAAAGGGGATCATTATATAATGATAAAGGGGACTATCAATCAAGAATATGTAACAACTGTAAATGTTTACATACCCAACATCGAAGCATCTAAACATATAAAGCAAAAATTAACAAAATTAAAGGAGAAGAAATGGTGATAGAATAGTTGTTGGGGACTTTAATACCCCACTCTCAATAATGAATAGATCATCCAGACAGAGAATCAATAAACAGCTGATTTGAGCAACACTATAGAATGAACCTAGTAGACATATATGGAACATCCTATATCACAAAAGCAGAATACACATTCCTCTCAAGTACATGTGAAACATTTTCTAGGTTAGACCATATGTTATGCTGCAAAACAAGTCTTAGTTAATTCAAGAAGATTGAGATCAGGACATGGAAGCAACTTAAGTGTCCATCAGCAGATGAATGGATAAGGAAGATGTGGCACATATATACAATGGAATATTACTCAGCCATAAAAGGAAATGAAATTGAGTTATTTGTAGTGAGGTGGATGGAGTTAGAGTCTGTCATACAGAGTGAAGTAAGTCAGAAAGAGAAAAACAAATACCGTATGCTAACACATATATATGGAATCTAAGGGAAAAAAAAAGGTCATGAAGAACCTAGGGGCAAGACGGGAATAAAGACACAGACCTACTAGAGAATGGACTTGAGGATATGGGAAGGGGGAAGGGGAAGCTGTGACAAAGTGAGAGAGTGGTATGGACATATATACACTACCAAACGTAAAATAGATAGCTAGTGGGAAGCAGCCACATAGCACAGGGAGATCAGCTTGGTGCTTTGTGACCACCTAGAGGGGTGGGATAGGGAGGGTGGGAGGGAGGGAGATGCAAGAGGGAAGAGATATGGGAACATATGTATATATATATATATATATATATATATATATATATATATATATATATATATATATGGCTGATTCACTTTGTTATAAAGCAGAAACTAACACACCATTGTAAAGCAATTATACTCCAATAAAGATGTTAAAAAAAAAAAAGATTGAAATCATACCAAGTATCTTTTCTGACCATAATGGTATGAAAATAGAAATCAATTACAGAAGAAAAACTGGAAAACTCATGAATACATAGAAATGAAATAACTCTTCTGGAAACCAATGGGTCAAAGAAGAAATTAAAGGCCAAATAAAAAAGTATCTTAAGACAAATGAAAATGAAACATAACACTCCAAAACTTATGGGATACAGTGAAAGCAGTTCTAAGAGGGAATTTGATAGTAATAAATGCATACATGGATGAATAAGGAAAGTCGTAAATAATAAACCTAACTCTATGCCTCCAGGAATTAGAAAAGGAATAACAAACTGAGCCCAAAGTTATAAGAAGAATGAAAATAATATAATAAAGATTAGAGCAGAAATAAAAGAAATAGAGAACAGGAAAACAATAGAAAAGATTAACCAAACTAAGAGTTGGCTCTTTGAAAAGAAAAATTGACAAATTTTTAACTAGGCTAAACAAGGAAAAAATTTGATTTGAGGACCCAAATTAATAAAATTATAAATGAAAAGGGACACATTACAACTGCTAATATACAAAGGATCATAAGAGGCTACTATGACCAACTATACACCAAAGAACTGGACAACCTAGAAGAAATGAAAAAATTATTAGAAACATACAATGTTACCTACTAAATCAGAAAGAAATAACCAATCTGAATAGACCCATAACCTGTGAGGAGATTGAATCAGTAAGAAAAAGTCTCCCAACAAAAAACCCAGGACCAGACATCTTCACTGGTGAATTTTATGAAACATTTGAACAACAATAAAGGCCAATGCTTCTCAAACTCTTCAAAAAACTGAAGATAAGGGAACACTCGCAAACTCATTTTATGAGGCCAGTATTACCCTGATACTGAAGCCAGAAGAGGGCACTATGAGAAAAGAAAATTATAGGCCAATATCCCTAATGAATATAGATGTAAAAAATCTCAATAAAATACTAACAAACCAAATTCAGCAGCACCTTAAAGGATCATTCATTGTGATGAAGTGGGATTTATCCCTGGGATGGAATGATGGGTCATCATATGAAAATTAATAAATGTGATACACATAGTAAAAGAATAACATAAAAAATCATATGGATCATCTCCATAGACACAGAAAGGCATTTGACAAAATTCAGCATCAGTTTATAAAACAACCTAGGTAAAAATGAAATTTGCCTCAACATAATAAAGACCATATATGACAAGCACATAGGTAACATCATAGTCAATGCTGGAAGACTGAGAGCTTTTCCTCTAAGATTAGAAACAAGAAAAAGCTGCCCACTCTCACCACTCCTCTTCAACATAGTACCAGAAATCCTTTCCAGGGCACTGAGATAAGAAAGAGAAATAAAAGGTATCAAAATTGGAAAGGAAAATATAAAATTGTCTCTCTTTGCAGATGACATAATTTTATATATAATAAATTCTAATGGCTTCACCAAAAAGTGTTACATCTAATAAACAAATTCAGAAAAGTTGCAGGATACAAATTGACATACAAAAATCAGTGGTGTTTCTATACACTAACAAATATCTGAGAAAGAAATTTTAAAAATCCCATTCACAAGAGCATCAAAATCAAAATACTTAGCTATAAATTTAACCAAGGAGATGAAAATTTCTAGGCTGAAAACTATAAGACATTGATGAAAAAAACTGAAGAAGACACAAATAAATATAAAGATATCCCATATTCATGGATTAGAAGAATTAACATTGTTAAAATATCCATACTACCAAAGCCATCTACGGAGTCAATGCAATCCCTATCAAGATTTAAATGGCATTTTTTATAGAAATATAAAAAACAATTCTAAAATTTATATGGAACCACAAAAGACCCAGATAGCCAAAGCATTCCTGAGAAAGAAGAACATAGTGGGAAGCATCACATTTCTTGATTTCAAGCTATATTATAAAGCTATAGTCATTAAAACAGTATGGTACTGGCATAAAACAGACACATAGGCCAATGGAAAAGAATTGAGAGCCCAGAAATAAACCCTGTTTATTTGATCAACTAATATTTGACAAGGGATCAATTATACTCAGTGAAGAAAATATGGTGTCTTCAGCAAATGGTACCAGGGAAATTGGATATTCACCTATGAAAGAACAAAATTAAATCCCTCTTTTACACTACTCACAAAAATTAACTTGAAATGGATTAAAGATTTAAACATAAGACCAGAAACCATAAAACTCCTAGAAGAAAGCAAAGGAAAAAATCTCCCTGACATGTGTCTTGGCAATAATTTTTTGGCTTTAATTCATAAAACACAAATAACAAAATCTAAAATAAACAAGTGAGACTCCATCAAGCTAAAAAGCTTCTGCACAGCAAAAGGAACAATCAACAGAATGAAAAGACACTCTGTCAATAAAAAAAATTTGCAAATCATATATCTGATAAGGTGTTAATATCCAAAATACATAAAGGACAAACATACAACTCAATAGCAAAAAAAAAAAAAAAAAAATTTAAAAATGTGTAAAGGACCTGAATAGAGACCTTTTCCCAAGAAGATATACACATGGCCAACAGTTACATAGGTGCTCAATATCATTAATCATAGGGAAATGAAAATCAAAGCCACAGTGAGATATAATTTTATATTTGTTATAATGGCCATCATCAAAAAGACAAGAGATAACAAATGCTGGAGAGGATGTAGAAAAAAGGGAACCCTTGTGCACTTTTTGTGGGATTGTAAATTGGTACAGTCACTCACTATGGAAAGTAGTATGGATGTTCCTCAAAAATTAAAACTACAACTACCATATGATCTGGCGATTCAACATCTGAGTATATATCCAAATATAACATCAACACTATGTGGAGAAGATATCTGAACACTCATGTTCATTGTAACATTATTAATAATAGCCAAGACACGTAAACACAGAAATGTCCATCAATAGACAAATGGATGAAGATATTATGGTGTATATATACAACAGAATATTATTCAGCCACAAAAAAAGAAGAAAATCCTGCCATTTGTGACACTGATGGACCTTGAGGGCATTATGCTAGATGAAATAAGTCAGACAGAGAAAGACAAATACTCTATGATCTCATTTATATGTGAAATCTAAGAAAATACCAAAAACAAAAATATCATAGTAGAAGATCAGATTTGTTGTTACCAGTACCAACGGTGTAGGAGCTGGGGAAATTGATTGAAGATGGTCAAAAGATACAGACTTATAAGATAAATAAGTACTGGGGTTGCAATGTATAACATGATTACCATAATTAAAACTGCTTTGTTAATTTGAATGTTACTAACAGAGTAGATCCTAAAAGTTCTTGTCACAAAGAATAAAGATTTTTGTAACTACCTGAGATGATGGATGCTAGTTAAACTCAATTTGATAATCATTTCACAATACATATATAAAACAAATCATTATGCTGTATACCTTAAACTTATACAGTGCTATATGTCAATGATATCTCCCTAAAAGTGAAAAAAACTCAGAAAAAAAGAGTTTCTGAGAATTAAAAGAAGCATTTATTTACTAGTTTCCATCCTCCATTATTTGTTTCCTGGGTGGACAGGAATGCTCCAGAAATTGTAGGCAAGCTTCCTGGAAGACAAGCAGGCTCCTGCTGGCATCTCTTATAGGAGCATTAGAGAATCCCTAGTGACTGTTTCAGCATGAAGTGGGTCAAAGCCCACCCAGAAGTATTAGTTGCAGCCCTGGTTCTGGCGGTAGGTGTTACAGTGATTGCAAGAGATATGAGGCAGTGTACAAGTGGCAACTAATACATGTCTATCTAAGTATATATTTTGTGAATACCTATATGATATCCAAATCGGAAGATTTATGGGGAAAATTCATTAAATTTTTAACAGAAATTATTTTATAGAGTGACATTTGGTAAGTGGTTGTATTAATTTCCTACAGCTGCAGCAACAAAGTACTACACACTGGGTAGCTTAAAACAAGAGAAATTTATTCTCTCACATTTCTGGAGACCAGAAGACTGAAATCAAGGTATTAGCAGGGCCATCCTCCCTTTGAGGCCTCCAGAAGAATACCTTCCTTGCCTCTTACAGCTTCTGGTAGCCCCAGACATTCTTCGGTTTGTGGTAACATAACTCTAATCTTTGCCTCCATCTTCCTATGTGTTTCTGTATCTCTGTGTATTCACATGGCTGTCTTGTCTCTGCACCTCTCTCTTCTCCTTATAAAGGCACCTGTCTTATTGGATTAGAGCCAATACCATTCCAGTATGACCTCATCTTAACTAATTACATCTGCAATGACCCTATTTCCAAATAAGGTCACATCCTGAGGTACTGGGAGTTAGGACTTTTAATATATCTTTTGGGGGTTACCCAATTCAACTCATAAGAACAGACAACAGAGGATTTCCATTTGAATTGGTTGTAAATGTTTGCAAAGGATATTCTGGAAATCACTGTAGTTTGTCTCATTCTTATACACAATACCAATTTCCTTTTTTACATGCCTATGTATGCTGTGAAAGTCAAATACTCACCTAGTTCTCATTGCTGCTAGTCCTGTGACACAGCCCTAATAAATAGAGATGCACTGACCCTTTTTTCCCCTACCCTTTCTTTCTACTTTGAAAGAAAACAGTATGTCTAGGATTACACAGCAATTTTATGATCATAAGAGAACAGGCAAGTTTATTTAAACAAAAAACAATAACAAAAATACATTGACCCTAACATCACAAGATTATTCTAGGAGTCATTTACTCAGGACTTGCTATATGTGAAACAAATAAAACACTATTTGTGTGAGTCATTTTGTTTGTGTTTTCTGTTACTTGTAGACAGAATCATGCCTAAATGATACATGTGTGCACGTGTTTCTGGTGAATCTTATAATTTTCAAAGACTTTTTTAAAGAGAAATTTGGTATCTGAAGTAAAGGATATCAACAGGTAAAAATATATTTTACTGAAGATTTTTGAAAGAGATTTCAAATAAAGAGTTGCACTTCCTTATGGAGAGTATAGTTTCTAGAAAACAAATCAAATGTCAATATCCAAAAAAACTCACCATAGAAAATAAAGCTCTACTCCTAGTACTAAGGTTTTAGTTTTAATTACTTTTTGTTAGCCTTGAAACAGCCACTAGAATGGTGATTGTATAAAATTTACTGAGAAATATGTAATAGATGTTGAATGCTGGTGAGTAGGAATTTTTTTTTTTAATGAAAAGGTAACCTTTGTTAAGATGTAAAGTACAGTTGAATAGTCTTTGATGCACATTATATTTTTGTGACAGAGAAAAGATTAGAAAGTGTCATATGAAGTTAGTGTTTCAAAAAAAGGATTCTGTACATATATAATTTTAAATACTTTGTTATTTCTTAGTGTTTTACTTTAATATCTTAAGTATAATGTAATGATCAATTTTTGAAGTTTCATTTGATGCATATGAAACTTTATTACAGATAACATGTGATTAGTATTAAGTATTTTGTAAACCCTTAATTTTAGGTCACAATTATTTATTACAATAGTTGTCATATTGTGTAAATTCTGTCTGCAAAATATACTCATGTATCCCTGGAGATTCTTTAACTTTACAGAAAGTTAGCAGTAGTACTATAGGATTATCAATCTTCATGATAACTGCTATCTCTTAATGGTGCTGTCCAGTGAACTTAGAAACCTTGACCAGATCCCTGAAAGGTATCATGAATCCATCCATAATTTTTTAAATGTTGATAGAGATATGCACAAACCAAGTGATGATTCCTTTCTATCTTGCTATCTGACTGATAGAAATAATTTCCTTTTCTTCATGTAATTACATATGTAATTTCACAACAAAGGTACTTTAAAAAGAAAAAATTTTTTTTTTACTGTTTTAAGAGAAGATCACCAATTCTCTTTATATTCTTGAGCTGTTAGTCATGTTCAAATGATTAATTGCTTCTCTGGATGATGTAATCAATTGTTTCCTTTTATATTTTGTTTTTAGTATATGTATTGATTTGTCTGGATATGTCTCACTGGGATGAAGTATAAAGGGAATGAGTTCTCCTTGTTGAATATTGAAGGACCTTACAAGGTGTATATGATGTGGCATATGCCACCTGGCTGTGCTGTCTTGGAGCATTTTGAGAAGATTTATGTAGCCAAATCTTAAAGCACACCTATCGAGTACAGAATCACATGATAGAATGTGACATTGAAATTCTGTCCCTAAACCACACACACACACACACACACACACACACACACACACACACACACACAGTTTCTTCTCATCATTATTATAGGTAACCAAACCAAATTCATTATATAACATTTTTGAAATAAAAGAACTTTAATTACACACATATGCCCCCCCAGATTAAATAAATAGGGTGCTATCTTACCCATATTAAGAGTTATCTACTTTTGTCTAAAGAAATTACCAGTAGAAACAATATGCCATACTTGATAACAAAGTGAGACCTGAATAATGCATATACAAAGTTTATTTTATCTCCTTCCAAATTTGAAAATATCTGTTTCTAGTCTCAATATTATCCAAATTGTCTTATTTCTCCCTATGATAAATTGGAAACAAAAATATTCAGGTAACAATGATGTGGAGATTTTTTTCTGAAATGAGTATTTTTTTTTAATTGAAATCCAAAAATAGGGTTTAAACCATAGGAAAACATAGCTATCAATGATCATTTTTTGACCTTTTCTTATTTTTGCTATCTCCTTTTTTGAACCAAAATGAACAATTAAACAAAACACACAGTTTCTTTGAACAAGGTAATAGCAGCAGGACAGATTCCAGTTGAAACTGTTTTTCTCGGGACCCATGTGTATATGACTGTCTTGATGAGGATTTGTCTAGGGCCAGCATGGCTGAGCTGCCTGGACAGCATAGGGATAAACAAGCTGAACTAGGGGTTGAGCTGGGCCTTTATGTGAACACAAAGTAAAATAAAGCAAAGCTATTCTTTGTTTGCAAATAATTGTAGGCAAATTTTTTAAGTTCCACAATTTTAAAAGCATAGTAAACTTTCTAAATTTTTCTGTCCATATTCCCTCCTTGGGCTACTGATGGATGTTCTATGAATATTCACATAACTAGTGCTGCAAGAAACAAAGTGTACAAGTACAAGCTCTGGCTTGTGAAATGCAAACATTTATCTGTCCATATAAAAATTTATTACAAAAGATTCTAACTAAATAAGTTTAATATTTAAATTACATGCTTTATTCATGTAAACATTGAATATTTTTAAATAGAATAAAAGCAAACATCATTTAAATTAAATATGTTGATTATGTTGTCTCAAGTAAGCATGCTCTGTTTGGCTTACAATAAGGACAGTCTTCCTTAATATACTATATTTACTGCTATAACCCAACATTTTTCTGCCTGTGTTTGAAGAGTAAAATCCCTTTACCCTTGATTTCAATTTAATTGATTTTATTGATCAATATTGAATTAATTTGATATAAAGGAGGACTGAATAACAAAACCATACACACAGATCTTTTGTTTAAATTTATGTTTATTATTTTGAATATCATTAAAGTACACATAAAATTAGCTTTTTCTGGAAAGTTCTATTCCATAATTTATATAATTGAGAAATTTTAAAATTTTTTTTAAATGAGAAAATACGTTTATGGAGGGATGACAAATTATTTAGAACCCAGTATTTACTTTATATTTTTTTCAATGCCAACTGCCACAGACTCATATTTAGAAATATTTCATGGTTAATAGAATATTCAATAATTATATGAAATCACATCTAATTCATATATCTTCAGATATATTTATTTAAATATAAAACTTTCTTAAATTCTCTGTACTCCAGTGTCATCCATAAAATGAAAAAAATAATAGTAATAATAATAATAATAGTAATCACTACTAATTTGAGTTATGTTTACTAAAGGATACAGTGCTTCTAAAGTACTAAGTGACTACCTGGCACAGAGTGTCTAATAAATCTTATTTTTTCATTATTAGTTGTTTATTTTATATATTATCTTTTACCTTAGAAATAAAATGAGACATTGAAAATTTCACATCATGACTCACCAAAATATTCCATCAGAATAAACTACTTTGGTATGTTTTCCTCTAAATATTATTTTCAGTGGGTAAAAGAATTTAAATTGAACTGGTCACAATTGATTTGCTTGCACTTCACAAGAAAGAGCTTATATCTGTACATTTTCTTTCTTAAAGCATTTATTACATGCACATCCATAGAACATCCATCGATGGCCCAAGGAGGAAATTAATTACAAAATGACAGCAAAAGAATAATCCTAGAAGTGTTATGGATTCAGCTATAAAGACTATAAAGAAGTTTATGTAGACATTACAGTCACATTGCATTTTTCAGAGTGACATTTAAAGCTTATTAAGGGTGATTTGGGAAGATTTAATATGCATTTAAAATACCTTTCTAAAAATATTGGAAGCTTGATGTATGCACGTGTATTTACAGTCCTATTTTCTAATTTAAAAATGTCATATGCACATCATTCAAATAAATTTTTTCCTAGAAATTTGTATAGTTGAGCTAGTCAATTGTTAGCTGGATTACCTACTTAAGTCAATAAGGGCTTAAACTGATACACCAGGAAGGAACACAGAGTGGAGTTTGGATGAACCAAGAGAACCTGAAAGAAAATGTTCAAAGGATCCTTGAACATAATCTGAAGGTCTGGTTAAAGAGACCAAATTAGATATAAAGCATTGGGAGAGGATCCTTGCTCCTAGGGACTTGGGGTCAGAGTGAGGAGGATTAGAACACTTGGAAGAGATCATTAGGAGGAGTAGAGGATTCTTAAAACATGACTGTGGGAACTCAGCTTCCTTTCCATTATTGAGAATTCCAATCTATTTCCTTTTCCTAAGCCAAAGGACCACTGGGATTTTAAAGGCATATAGGTGCAAAAAACAAAACAAAACAAAAAAACCTATTTGTTCTGCAGTAATTAAGGTAAAGAGAACTGTTACATGGCCTTCTCCTCCATGGTCTGGGTGAATCTGGGGACACCAGAGTGAAGAAGGACAGATGTGAGGTCCTCAAAACAGAGGATCCTGAGAACCACATGACTTGCAGCTCTCTGAGCATTCTGGCCAGCTGAGATTGCAAATCACCCTAATCTCTCCCAGGGCAAGAAGACCAATGAGGAAATGAAGGAGCAGGTTAGGATGTGAGACCACTCATGGGGCTAGGAAAGCTTGAAGGAATACAGAGTAAGGAGAATATTTCATATTCAATGGCTTTACAAGTGTAGGGGAGGAATAAGTTTTCTTTGACCCTCTTCAGGTCCCTGGCTAGTTCTGAAAATTTCAACTGACAAAAACAGATTAACAGGAGAAAGACATACAAATTTTATTGCATTTTTACATTTGCATAGGAACCTTCACAAGGGAATGAAGCCCCAAAGAAGTAACCAGAACAGGAAACTTTTATACCTTTTAAACAAAGAAACAATACATTTGTAAAAATTGACAAGACCAAGGGCTTGAGGCTATAGGTAGCAAATGATAAAAACTAACAAGGCTTGTTTATATAGCCTTCACAGCCCTAAATTCCTTATCTCTAGTGATAATGATGTCTTCTATTCTCCTGGTACAAGGAGGATACCTTTCACATGGAAGATTTATTTTCCACTTTCAGGAGAAAAGAGTCAGAGTATCCTACTTGCACTGGATGCTTCTTAAGTATTGTTAATTCAAAATAATAAATATGCCAAAGTGGCATATTTTGGAGTGACATGTTCTGCTACTCCTCACAAGTCTCAGTTCTAACTGTTGGCACATGCAAGAAATACTGTACCTACTGAAGGACTGTCACTGCACAGGGTGAAGAAGGGATCAAACCTGAGCCTCAGTGAGCCAAGTCACTCAGCAAAGAATAATAACAGTATGTCTAAGCAGTCCCCATAGCTACATAGATGATCTGTCAAAAGTTTTGGCATATTAGAGCAGGTGGGGAAGGATGACTAAAAACAAAACCAAACAAAAAATAGCAATAACAGGCATTCTGAAGGTTGAACAGACAAAAACCCATATTAGTTTTAAACTATGACATTCATGAAATGAAAAAGATAATGGTACCTATAGTCATCCCAAATTAGTGGCTTGGAAATATAAAAAATATTGCCAAGAACAGAAGGAAAATATGAAAGGATATATATATGAAAGGGAAATCCAGGACACTCAATGTGAAAATAATATTTCAAGGAGGAGAAAAAAGAAAAAGAAAAGATGCAGGTTAGGAAACAAACAAATAATGGAATTAAGTCTGTCTGAACTTTAGGAAGACCTGTGTCTGGATATGAATGCGCCTATCAGGTTCTAAGATGCATTAATGAAAAAAAGAGATATACTTTCTTATAATGTGACAAATATTTAAATTGTATTACAATAAAGTTAAAATCTTCAAGTCCCTAGAGCATAATAATAATTTATGCTATTGTTAATAATATTGCTAATAATGACAATAAAATGTTAGGTACACAGGAAAAAGGACTGGCATCAAATTTCTCATTGTAACACCTGAAATTTGAGGAAAGAATTTAATATTTGCTGACTATTGAGAAAAATTTATGTATCCTCCAAATCCTATACCTGCTGACAGTATCATCTCAGAGGCAGATGACTGATAATGTACAATAATGTAATAAACTCCATCTGTGAGAGATGATTGAGGATATACATAAACCAAATAAAAAATGATTCAAAAACAGAATCCAAACTTTAAGGACACTTGAAACAGAAAGAATATTCTAAATGATAAGAAAACTTTAATCACAGCCAATGATTAAAATTAACTAATTTAGCCAGGAATTGGGGCATTCTAAGGCCCCATAGTGGGGGCAGAGCAGAGGGCAGATAGGATAAGTAAAAGTGTTTCTTCATGTCTCATCTTAGTGGGATGGGTGACATAGACAATCTTGGTGGGGAATCAGTATCTGTCATGGGGAAATATTTTCTTTTAAAACAACAGTAGTGAAATATGTATCTAATTATAAATGCAGGGTCAGGTAAGGTAATAGAACAAAAATTATAGTTACAATATCCAAATATGTGGGGGAAAACATGAATGAATAACAACTTGATAAAAACATGCAAAAGTACAAGGAAATGTAGGAAAAGGTAGTTTAAAATAAGCAATAAACGTAAAATAAGCTGGGAGAAGCATGACAAACATATACAAGCATTGCCCTATGTGTGGATAGAATTATAACTCCTATTAAAATACAGAGTTCAAAAGCATCTGTTAAATACAGGTCATAGGAAACAGACTGAAAAACAATAATGAAGAAAGGTTGAAAATGAAGGGGTTGCCAAATAGGTACCTGAAAAAAAGCCCAGAAGCATCATACATGCACATGCTATAGTTCAAGGCTAAACACATGAAACCTAGTGAAGAAGAATATTGTGTCATGATAGAAGGCACACTTTACAACAAAGGTAAAAACAGCAATAAACTTGTACAGATCAAATAGCTTAGCAGCTAAATTCACAAAGCAGAAATCATTCAAAATGCAAGGAGAGCTTCATGAAAAGAAGAAAAATTTTAAAGGAAACTTCAATAGAACAGAGGGAAGTAGGCAGAGAATACGGAGATTCCCTGAGGAGCTGGCAGCTGATGTTTAGAGTCCCAGAGGCTCCATTATGAATGGAAAGGAAGCAGTCAAGATTATCTGCCAGTTCAGAGAATCGGTATGAAATCCCTGCATAAAATCACTTTAGTGATGATGGAAACAGAAAGCCAAGACACTGAATATCCAGTTGCACTGTGTGCCAGCAGCATATAGAGAGTGCTCTTGTAGGCACTTTAGAAGCTATGCTGTCTCCAAACAGAGAGGCTATATCCTTTCCACATATTAAAGAAGCCTATATCCTTCTAAAAGGAAAGTACAGAGAGTGAAGGATTATGACATATATCTATCACAGTAAAACTTAAAATGGAATCACTCTAAAATGATATTATTTTTATTAGTACAAAGCAGAATTTTAAATTGTACATTAGAGTTCTTATTTACCTCCATCTGTACTTAGGGTGTACTGGGCCCCTTACTAAACAAACTGGAAGATAAGAACCACACATATGACATTATGTTTTGAGTGATTTCTGAGTTCTAAAGGAATGAAGAGGGAAAAAAGATTTATACCAATAGTCATTAAATCACACTGAGCAATAGACACTTAAATTCCTGAGGGGCAGGCAGCTAATTTAACAAATATCTAGGGCCCTACTGATACACTCTCCAGGATGGAGGCCAGCAGGAGCCATTTTGGCACTCTCCCTCTGCCACATTCAGGTCACCGATATCTCCTAGAAAGGAGCTTGTATCCTCATCTGGTGCCCCAATTTTTGTGGATGCCACCCAGAGGACACCTATACATCACCAGGCTCTGGTGGACAGCAGGGCTTATGCTCATAGGTCCCACAGGACTATACCCAATGGAGAAAGAGTTAACTGGCTACCATCCCCAGGGCACAGCAGAGAAACAACCAAATGAGTTACCCAGTCTTTCTATGAGAGAAGCCTAATAGCTAATCCTCCTAGTTGTGGCCTGAGGGGCAGGCTTCCAATTAAACAGGCATCTATTGGCTGACTGTAATCCTCTTAAGAGACATTGGAGGGCAGGCGCTATCTTCATGCTCTCTGTCTGTTGCATTTCAAAGGCACAGTATCTCCTGAAGGGGAGTTTTATACACATCCTGTGCCCTGTTTTTTATATCCTATGCCCCAGTTTTTGTGGCTGCTGCCCAGGAAATTGCCCCCCGATCATCTGGCCGTGGTCTCAGCAGGTCGTATGTTATTGGTCCCACAGAACTGTATATATTTGCATACTTTAAAAGCTGGTGCCTGAGGGTCTGGTTTCCAATCATCCTGAATCTAGGTGCCAACTGAGATCCTTTGGGACACTGACAAGTATCAGCACACCCTGGACTACTGAGATCCACTAAAAATAAAGCAGGCTGCTTGGACAATCACAAAGGTTTAAGAGACAACCAAGAGAAGGGAAGGGTCAAAAAATAAGGTCATCTTCTACGTGAGGACACTCTTTCAAGGATGGGAAAGGTAGCTGTTTATCTAATGCATAAAAACCAACACAGAGAGTCAAGGAAAATGAAGAAACAGAGAAAGATGTTCCACATGAAATAACAAGATAAAATGTCATAAAAAGAGCTTAATAAAATGGAGATAAGTGATTTACCTAACAAGAGTTCAAAATAACAGTCATAAAGATGTTTGGTGAGCTCAGGTGAATGAATGAACAAAGTAAGAATTTCAACAAAGATATAGAAAATATAATAAAGTACCAACAGAAGTCACAGACTGAAGAATATAAACAATGAACTGGGGAAAAAAACAAACAAAAGAGGCGGTTCAACAGCAGGCTTAATGAAGTAGATGAAGGACCAGTGAGCTCAAAGACAGAGCAGTGGAACTCACCTAATCAGAGCAGCAACAAAAAAAATAAAAAAGAGTGTAGATAGCTTAAGGAGAAAGATAGTGGGACAATATCAAGTGGATCAACATTTGCATTTCAGTGGTCCCCAAAGGGGAAGCATGAGAGAAAGGGGCAGAAAACTTATTTTCAGAAATAATGGTTGAAACTTCCTCAACCTGGAGAAGGGCACCCAATCCAGGAAGTCCAGAGAGTTCCAAGTAAGATGAACCCAAAGAGGCTCACTCCAAGCCACATAATTAAAGAGCCAAAAGTTAAACACAAGGAGAGAGTTTTAAAAATAGCAAGAGAAAAACAACTTGTTATGTACAAGGGAACCCCCATAAGGCTATCAGAAGATTTTTCAGCAAAAATTTTGCAGGACAGAAAAGATATATTCAGAGTGCTGAAAGAAAATAAAACTGTCAACCAAGAATACTCTACCCAGCAAAGTTGTCTTTCACAACTGAAGGAGAGAGAAGGAATTTTGCAGACAAGCAAAATCTAAAGGACTTCATATCACTAAGCCAGCCTTAGAAGAATTATTAAAGGGACTTCTTTGAGCTGAAATAAAATGGCACAAACTAGTAACAGGAAACACTGAAAGTAGAAATTACAATGTGAAGGTAAATATCAATATATAGTAGAATTCAGAATTATCCAATATTGAAATCATGGTGGGTTAATTACTTGCAAAGTTAGTACAAAGGTTAAGAGAGAAAAGCAGAGAAAAAACCTAATTACAATAATTTAAGGGATACAGAAGATAAAAAGATGTAAACCGTAACATCAAAAACAAAATGTAGGAGGAGAGTAAAAATGTAGAGCTTTAGAATACATTCGAACTTAAGCTGTTATCAACTTAAAATAGACCATTATAAATATAAGTTGTTTTAAGTCAGCCTCATGGTAACCACCAAGCAAAAGCCTATAGTATATACTCAAATGATTAAAGAGAGGAATCTAAGCGTACCACTACAGAAAATATTCATCATGAAAAAAAGAGCAAGAGAAGAAAAAGGAACAGAGAAATTACAAAACAGCTAAAAAAAAATTTAACAAAATAGCAATAAATGCATACCTATCCATAATTACTTGAAATGTAAATGGACTAAATTCTCCAATCAAAGACATATAGTGGATGAATGGATAAAAAACAAGACTGATCTATATTATACCTACAAGAGACTCACTTCAGATGTAAGGACTCACACAGAATGAAAGTAAAGAGATAGAAAAAGATATTCCATGCAAATGAAAACACAAAGAAAGCTATGGTAACTCTACTTACTTCAGAAGAAAATAGACATTAAGACACACTGTAATAAGAGACAAAAAAGATCACTAATAATGATAAAATAGCCACTCCAACAATAGAATATAACAACTCTAAATATGTGCACTTAATGTAGGAACACCTAAATATATAAAGCAAATATTAATGTGCCTAAAGGGAGAAATAGACAGCAACACAATGACAGCAGGGGATTTTAATACTCCACTTTCATTAACTGATGAATCCTCCAGACAGAAAATCTCATGACAAAACATTAATGGACGAAGAGTTGCAAAGAAAGTGGTTTCTTGAGATGGACTCTACTCCTGGTGATGAAGATACTATACAGCTTATTGAAATGACAAAGAAGGATTTAGAATATTACACAAACTTAGTTGATAAAAGAATGCTAGGATTTAAGAGGATTGACTGCAGTTTTGAAAGAAGTTTTACTGTGGGTAAAATGCTATCAAACAGCATTACATGGTACAGAGAAATCATTTGTGAAAGGAAGACTTGATGTGGCAAACTTTATTGCTGTCTTATTTTAAGAAACTGCCACAGCCACCCCAACCTTCTGCAACCACCACCCTGATCAGCCAGCAGCCATCAACACCAAGGCAAGAGTCTCCACCAGAAAAAGATTACAACTTGCTAAATGCTCATATGATGGTTAGCATTTTTTAGCAATAAAGTATTTTGACTAAGGTATGTACATTATTTTTTATACATAATGCTATTGCACACTTAATAGACTATAGTATAGTATAAACATAACTTTTATATGCACTTAGAAACCAAGAAATTCATGTAACTTACATTATTGTGATATTTGCTTTACTGTGGTAGCCTGGAACTAAACCTTCAATATCTCCAAGGTATACCTACACCAAGTTTGCATTTTTTTAATCAAATAGTTGTCCTTAGTAGTTGTCCATATTTTTAAGCACTGTGCTAAGAACTGAGTATCTATTGCTTAACAAGACAGTATCCAATGCCATCCCTATCAAATTTCCAATGACATTTTTTACAGAACTGAAATGAGAATTTTAAGTTTGTATCGAAAGACAAAAGACCCTGAATAGCCAAAATAATCTTGAGAGAGAAGAAAAGAGCTGGAAGAATCATGCCCTCTGGCTTCAGACTATACTACAAAGCTACAGTCATCAAAACAGTATGGTACTGGCACAAAAATAGACACATAGATCAATGGAACAGAATAGAGAGTCCAGAAATAAACCCACACACGTATGGTCAATTAATCTATGACAAACAAGGCAAGAATATACAATGAAGAAAAGAGAGTCTCTTCAATAAGTAGTGCTAGGAGAACAGGACAGCTATATGTAAAAGACTGAAATCAGAACATTCTCTAACACCATATACAAAAATAAACTCAAAATGGATTAAAGACCTAAATGTAAGACCAGATACCATAAAACTCCTAAAGGAAAACATAGGCAGAATACTCTTTGACATAAATCGCAGCAATATCATTTTGGATCCATTTCTTAGAGTAATGGAAATAAAAACAAAAATAAACAAATGGGACCTAATTAAAATTAAAAGTTTTGCAAGCAAAGGAAACCATAAACAAAATGAAAAGACTACCTACAGAATGGGAGAAAATACTTGCAAATAATGTGACCAATAAGAAATTAATTTCCAAAATATACAAAAAGATATATAGCTCAATATCAAAAAAACAAACAGCCCAATCAAAAAATGGGCAGAAGACCTAAATAGACATTTTTCCAAAGAAGACATACAGATGGCCAACAGACACATAAAAATATGTTCAACATAACTAATTATTAGAGAAATGCAAATCAAAACCATAATGAGGTATAACCTCACACCAGTCAGAATGGCCATCGTCAAAAAGTCTACAAACAATAAATGCTGGAGAGGATGTGGAGAAAAGGGAGTCCTCCTACACTGCTGGTGGGAATGTAAATTGGTGCAGTCACTATGGAGAACAGTATGAAGGTTTCTTAAAAAATTAAAAATAGAGATAACATCTGATCCAGCAATCCCACTCTAGGACATATATCTGGAGAAAATAACTAGAAAAAAGACATGCACTCCAATATTCATAGGAACACTATTTACAATAGCTAAGACATGGAAGCAGCTTAAATATCCATCAACATATGAATTGATAAAGAAGATGTGGTATCACAAATATAATATCAAAAACCAGCAATCATGAGAAGAGGAGAGTACAAATGCAGATATTGGATATGCATTTGAAATTAAGAGACCAGCAACTTAAAACAATCTTGTTTATATATAGACTGCTATATCAAAACCTTACGGTGACAGCAAACCAAAAATCTACAATAGATACACACACACACACACACACACAAAAGAAAAATGAATCCAAATACAACACTAAAGACAGTCACCAAATCACAAGAGAAGAGAACAAAAGAAGAAGGGGGGAAAAAAAGACCTATGAAAATAATCCCAAAACAATTAACATAATGTCAATAAGAACCTACATATTGGTAATTACCTTAAATGTAAATGGATTAAATGTTCCAACCAAAAGACACAGACTGGCTGAGTGGATACAAAAACAAGACCCATATATATGCTGTCTAAAAGAGACCCACCGGGCTTCCCTGGTGGCGCAGTGGTTGAGAATCTGCCTGCCAATGCAGGGGACATGGGTTCGAGCCCTTGTCTGGGAAGATCCCACATGCCGCGGAGCGACTAGGCCCGTGAGCCACAATTGCTGAGCCTGCGCTCCACAAGAGAGGCCGTGATAGTGAGAGGCCCGCGCACTGCGATGAAGAGTGGCCCCCACTTGCCGCAACTAGAGAAAGCCCTCGCACAGAAATGAAGACCCAACACAGCCATAAATAAATTAAGTAATTAATTAAATTTATAAATAAATAAATAAATAAATAAATAAATAAATAAATAAATAAATAAAAGAGTCCCAGATCTAGGGACACATATAGCCTAAAGTGAGGGGATGGAAAATGTTATTCCATGCAAATGCAAATCAAAAGAAAGCTAGAGTAGCAATACTCATGTCAGACAAAATAGACTTTAAAGACTGTTACAAGAGACAAAGAAGGACACTACATAAAGGATAAAGGGATCAATCCAAGAAGAAGCTATAATAATTATAAATATATATGTACCCAACATAGGAGCACCTCAATATATAAGGCAAATGCTAACAGCCATAAAAGAAGTTGACAGTAACACAATAATAATGAGAGACTTTAACACTCCACTTATGTCAATGGACAGATAATCTACACAGAAGATCAATAAGGAAATGAAGGCATTAAATGACACATTAGACCAAATGGAGTTAATTGATATTTATAGACCATTTATCTGAAAGCAGCAGAATACACATTCTTTGCAAGTGCACCTGAAACATTCTCTAGGATACATCACATGCTGGGCCATAAAGCAAGACTCAATAAACTTAAGAAAACTGAAATCACATCAAGCATCTTTTCCGATCACAATACTATGATATTAGAAATCAACTACAGGGAAAAAAACTAAAAAACACAAATATGTGGAGGTTAAACAAGATGCTACTAAACAACCAATGCATTACTGAAAAAATCAAAGAGTAAATCAAACAATATCTAGAGACAAATGAAAAAGAAAACATGACCAGAGGGGCAGAGTCAAGATGGCAGAGTAGGAGGATACAGAGTTCGCATCCTCACAACTAGGGCACCTACCAGGCGTTGGTGGGGGACCTCAAACACCTAAGGGGATGGGAGGAACCCCTGCATGACCAGGTAGGACATGGGTGGAGGAGAATTGGGGGTGGGATGGGACTGGCGCCCTTAAGAGGCAACTGGGGTAGGGGAGGGGTTCCCATGCCTGGAGAGGCCCACTCAGGTGAGGGATAAGCAGGGATGGGAAGAGACTTTCAGGGGATCAGGGGATCAGGGGATCGGAGGGGAATGCAGCCAACATTTCCCCTGCTCCCTTCAGTCCAGGCAAGCCTGCTAGGGTCCTGGGCATGAACCTCCACCATCCAGGGCCTCCTTTAGCTGTGCTGAGCCCAAGCCCTGCCCCCCCACACCTCATAGCCTTTTCTGGTCATGTGCCTGAGCCTATGCCCTGCCCCTGCTTAAGCCCCACCCCTGCCTAAGCCTTGGCCCCCACTGCCAAGGCCTTTTCTGGCTTTTTTTTTTTTTTTGCCGCATAACTTTTGGGATCTTGGTTCCCAGGCTAGGGGTCGGGCCTGAGCTCCTGTGGTGGGAGTGCCAAGTCCAAACTGCTGGACTAACAGACAGCTTCAGACCCCAAGAAATATTAATCGGTGTGAGGTCTCCCAGAGGTCCTCATTTTGGCACCAAGATCCAGCTCTACCCAACTGCCTGAAAACTCCAGTGCCAGACACGTCAGGCCAAAGAACCAGTAAGACAGGAACACAGCCCCACACATTAAAAAAAATGAGACAAAAAACAAATATGTTACAGATGAGGGAGCACTCCCAAACTCATTATACAAGGCCACAATCACCTTGATACCAAAACCAGACAAAGATATCACAAAAAAGAAAATTACAGACCAATATCACTGATGAGCATAGATGCAAAAATCCTCAACAAAATACTAGCAAACAGAATCCAACAATACATTAAAAGGATCATACACCATGATCAAGTGGGATTTATCCCAGGGATGCAAGTATTCTTCAATATATACAAATCAATCAATGTGATACACCAAATTAACAAATTAAAGGAAAAAAATATGATCATCTCTACAGATGATGAAAAAGCTTTTGACAAAATTCAACACCCATTTATGATAAAAATGCTCCAGAAAGTGCATAAAGGAACCTACCTCAACATACTTAAGGCCATAAACAACAAACCCACAGCAAACGTCATTCTCAATGGTGAAAAACTGAAAGCATTTCCTCTAAGATCAAGAACAAGACAAGGATGTCCACCCTTTGCCACTATTATTCAACATAGTTTTGGAAGTCCTAGCCATGGCAATCAGAGAAGAAAAAGAAATAAAAGGAACCTAAATTGGAAAAGAAATAAGACTGTCACTGTTTGCAGATGACATGATACTATACATAGAAAATACTAGAGATACTACCAGAAAATTACTAGTGTTCACCAATGAATTTGGTAAAGTTGCAGGATACAAAATTAATACACAGAAATCTCTTGCATTTCTATACACTAATAACAAAAGATCAGAAAGAGATATTAAGGTAAGAAGCCCATTTACCATCACATCAAAAAGAATAAAATGCCTAGGAATAAACCTACCTAAGGAGGCAGAGACCTGTACTCTGAAAACTATAAGATGCTGATCAAAGAAATTGAAGGTGACACTAACAGATGGAAAGATATACCATGTTCTTGGATTGGAAGAATCAATATTGTCAAAATGACTATAGTGCCCAAAGCGATCTACAGATTCAATGAAATCCCTATTAAATTACCAATGGCATTTTTTGCAGAACTGGAACAGGAATTTTTAAATTTGTATGGAAACACAGAAGACCCCAAATAGCCAAAGCAATCTTGAGAAAGAAAAACGGAACTGGAGGAATCAGCCTAGCTGCCTTCAGACTATACTACAAAGCTACAGTAATCAAAACAGCATGGTACTGGAACAAAAATAGAAATATAGATCAATGGAACAGGATAGAAAGCTGAGAAATAAACTCACGCACCTATGGTCAATTAATCCACAACAAAGGAGGCAAGACTGTACAGTGAAGAAAAGACAGTCTCTTCAATAAGTGGTGCTGGGAAAACTGGACAGCTACATGTAAAAGAATGAAATCAGAACATTCTCTAACACCATATACAAAAATAAACTCAAAATGGATTAAAGACCTAAATGTAAGACTGGATACTATAAAACTCTTAGAGGAAAACCTAGGCAGAACATTCTTTGACATAAATTGCAGCAATATCTTTTTGGATCCACCTCCTAGAGTAATCCACCTCCTAAAATAAACAAATGGGACTTTACTCAACTGAAAAGGCTTTGCACAGCAAAGAAAACCATAAACAAAATGAAAAGACAACCCACAGAATGGGAGAAAATATTTGCAAATGTTGTGACTGTCAAAGGATTAATCTCCAAAATATACAAACAGCTCATTGAGCTGAATAGCAAAAAAACAAACAACCCAATCAAAAAATGGGCAGAAGATCTAAATAGACATTTCTCCAAAGAAAACATACAGATGACCACAAAGCATATAAAAAGATTCTCAACATTGCTTATTATTAGAGAAATGCAAATCAAAGCTACAATGAAGTATCACCTCACACCAGTCAGAATGGCCATCATCACAGTCTAGAAAACAATAAATGCTGGAGAAGGTGTGGAGAAAATAGAACCCTCCTACACTGTTGGTGGGAATGTAAATTGGTACAGCCACTATGGAGAACAGTATGGATGTTCCTTAAAAAACTAAAAATAGAGCTACCATATGATCCAGCATTCCCACTCCTGGGCATATATCCTAAGAAAAACATGGTTTGAAAGGATACATACACCTCAATGTTCACTGCAGCACTATTTATAATAGCCAAGACATGGAAACAACCTAAACGTCCACCTAGAGATAAATGAATAAAGAAGATGTGGTATATATATATAATGGAATATTATTCAGCCATAAAAAAGAATGAAATAATGCCATTTCCAGCAACATGGATGGAAAAATTGTCATATTAAGTGAAGTTAATCAGACAGAGAAAGACAAATATATGATATCACTTATATGTCAAATCTAAAAAATTTATACAAATAAACTTATTTACAAAACAGAAACAGACTCACAGATTTCAAAACAAACTTATGGTTACCAAAGGGGGAATGGTGGTGGGGAGGAATAAATTAGGAGGTTGGGAATTAACATATACACATTATTATATATAAAATAATCAACAAGGACCTACTGTATAGCATAGAGAACTCTACTCAATACTCCATAATAACCTATATGAGAAAAGAATCTGAAAAAGAATACATACATGTGTATGTATAATAAACAAATAAATAAATAGATAGATAAAAGATGAATGGGGAAAAAAAAGATGTGGTATGTACATACAACGGGATATTACTCAGCCATAGAAAAGAATGAAATAATGCCATTTGCAGCACCATGGATGGACATAGAAATTATCATATTAAGTGTAGTAAGCCAGACAAAGATAAATATCATAGGATATCACTTACATGTGGAAACTAGAAAAATGATACAAATGAACTTATTTACAAAACAGAAGCAGAAAACCAGAGGAAATCAGAGGAACATCTTTGAAGTGGAATGATACTGACTTATCTTATTGGGTTGCAATAACAAATATAATAGACTAGGTGGCTTAATCAACAAAAATTTATTTCTGGTAGTTCTGGATGCTGGAAAGTCCAAGATCAATGGGCTGGCCAATTCAGTTCCTGGTGAGAACCCTCTTCCTGGTATGCAAATGGCCACCTTCTTACTATATCCTTATATGGTGGAGAGTACTCTGGTCTTTTCATTCCTTTATAAGGCACAGTATTAAGCATGTTTTATATAATAAAAATATTTATTATAAGAAATTTGCTCACACAATTATAGAGGCTTAGAAGTCTCACTATCAGCCATCTGCAAACTGGAGCCCCACAAGAGCTAGTTAGTGTAATTCGGCTAGAGTCTTAAGGCCTGAGAAGTAGGAGTGCCAATGGTGGGGGAAGATCAATGTCCCAGCTCAAGCAGTAACTCAAGTCTTCCTTTCCCTGTGTTTTTGTTCTATTCAAGGACTGAAGTGTGTTCACCCACACTGCAGAAGGCAAACTGCTTTTCTAAATCCACTGATTCAAATGCTAATTTCATGCTGAAACATTCCCACAGACACATCCAAAAATAATGTTTAGCCAAATATCTGGGCACCTGAGAGCCAGTCAAGGTGACACATAAAATTAACCATCACATGTCCACTCCTTAACAACTTGAAACCCATATATCCTTAAACTATACTCAATTTCCAAATAAAGATAATAACAAGGTCTAATGTGGTACAATTATCCTGTGTACAACCAAAACTGCACTAAGCCCTTGCCCCGGAGAGGAAGTAAACTCCTTGAGTGATGTTTATTCTTCTTTTTGATAGTGTACCTTAGGTAATATGATATATAAAGTCAATACATCTTATCTTATGTGATAAGGGAATAAGAGAGGAAAGAAAAAATACATGCACACAAGGATAGTCATAACAAAAGTATCAGTTAGTTTCATTAGTTTTTTAAAAAGGTTCAAAGGTATCATATACAGAGTCACCTGGCTTCTTGTTTCTTTTAAGTGGTTGATTAGGAGTATCTAATGCAGATCATTTGTATATCTCTATAAATAGTCCGCACCCTGGACTGTCAGTACTCTATTTACTACTAGAAATAGAATCATTAGATATTAAAATGAACTATCATAGACACGAATCCCAGCATGGGGGCACCACACCCACAAAACTCATCCAAACCCACTTACATGCCAAAGGTCCCACCTCCAAATACCATCACACTGGGGATTAAGTGTCCAACATAATGACTGCGGTGGGTGGGGGGGACCCAAACATTTAGCCAACAGCAAACGTCATCAGAGGGACACATTAGGAAGTTCATTTGTGCTGCATATCTGAGCAGAATAACCTGGAGGCTAGTATCTGCCTAGAGTAGTGATAATGAGGATGAACATAAATAGATATACTCAGCAAATATAGGAGGTAGAATTGACAATTCTTGGCAATAACGGGATTTGGGAGAAGATGGAATTAAATAAGACCCAGGTATACAGTGCTGATGGCATATTGCAAGGAATGATGAATAATATATTACAGATTATTAAACCCCAATCACCTTTTTCCTATGCTTCTTCCCTGAAAGTTGAGAGAACCTCTGAGTAGATGGAGTCTTTATGCTGAATGATCCAGCTCTACCCTCAAAGATTTTGATTCTGTTTATTTTCTGAATTTTAATGGCATTTTGTCTTTAAATATGTTAACATACTAAAAAATATTTTAAGATAACAAGCAACTGAAAAGTATCTCAGTTTTCACGCAGAAGAGACAATTTAGCAAGAAAGAGCAGATCAAAGGGATACACACAGTGAGACCGAAAAGTGTAATGAAAGTATTCATAGCTTTCCAAATCTAATTATTTTTCAATAGCTGCCCCACAGAGAAAAATGTAGACTTAGTTACCAGGGATCATCTATATTTGCAAAATAAGTATTTTCAGGAAAAAAAGGACACTAAAATTAAGCACCTACTTCGTGGTAGGAGCTGTGTTAAATCAACATTGTCTCCTTTTATTTCCTTAAGACCCTGTGAGGTGTTTCTATTTTAAAGAAGAAAAAAAAAAAAAGGAAAATAACAAGGTTGGTAGAGCTTATGTAAATCATCCAAATCCAGGGAAATGTACTATTAGAATTTAAATATGTTTACCTCTTTACATTAAACTTTCATCAGAGAGTAAGACTTTCAGAAGTATTATGAAAAATGTGATTTTAAGTTTTAAGTCCCTCAGGTATCAAAATTTAATCTCTAATTAAAAGAAATTAAGTTTCTACATCTGAAAGTTTGGAGTCTAGACAATAATATCAAGACAAAAAATGATGACAAAGCCTCAGGAAAACTTTTCCTGAGTTGCAGGTGAATGCTAGTTAAACTAATTATAATAATCTTAAAAAAGTTGTTCAAAATTATTTTAAATAGGAACTTTAGTTTGAATATTATTTTTAAAATGGCTTATTTAGTAATATTTGTTAAATTTTAATTATATTGTCATTTACTATAAAATGTCAGTCATTATAATAGTTGATCAATTTAAATGAATCGATATTAGAGAAAAAAGTAATAATTAAAATAAATTTTTATCTTAAATTAATGTATTAAAATACATGTTTCCTTTTAGAGTGATTTTTTTAAAAAAATAACAACATATATGCCCTTTTAAAATATTTTACAATTTCTATATTTATTAGAGTCCACAGCCTGCTAAATAAAAACAGTAACGAGATATTTCACAAACTATTGTATAATTTAAAATTATGAACTTAATTTCATAAAAAAGTTAGGTGTAAGTACCTACTGGCTAATCTAAAAATGTTATATTCCATCTCTGGTCTAAAATATTTTATGAGAGGGATTCAGATCAAGATGGTGGAATAGGAGGACACAACTCACTTTCCTCAATAAACACATCAAGAAGGTCTATACGTGGAGCAATTCTTACTGCAAATTATCTGGAGACTGACAGAAAGACTCTTGCACAACCAAGGCTGTAAGAACAGCCACAAGGAATTGGGTAGGAAGGGAAGTGCAGCAATAGGGTCACGACCTGTGCCCTGGAAGGGGACTCAGAAGAGGAGGGTTAACTTCCCTGGGGAGTGAGCGGTTTGAGCCACATACTGAATGCCCCAGCCCTGGAGTCCAACACCAGAAAGACAAGTACCCTTGGCTGGTTGGAGGGCTGGTGGGACTAACAGGAGGACTATGGGAAGCCTGGACTCCACTTTTAAGGAAGGCATACATGCTTGCTTACTCCCAAAGCAGAGCAGGGGTGGGGGATTGAAACTGCAAAGGATGCTGGCCAGTTTCCTGTGACCATTCGGGTGCATGCCCCAGCCTAAGCTGAGTGCCGGCTCCAGACCCACTTGCTTCATGATGCAGCTGCACACTGGGGCAAGGGCTGCTCCAGCTGAGGGGAGAGCTCAGCTGTGAGGGACAAATGTGGTTCAGACCCAGAGCTGTATCTGAACAGGGCAGGGACAGCTATTATAGGTACTTACAGAGGTAGCATATCAGAAGCAGTCTGGGTCTCTGACTGTGGCTAGGGCCACCATAGCACACACCGTGGCTGACACTGAGTACCCACACAAGCCCCACCTGCTCTGCAGTGCAGCTTCACTCTAGGGTGAAGGTTGAAGCAGCCAAGGGGACAGCTCAGTTGTGACAGACGAAGGTGTCTTGGACAGCAGCTGCATCTCAATGGGATGAGGGCAGCCATTACTGGTGCATATAGGGGCAGCACATCAGAAGCATTCTGAGTCTCTAACCGTGGCTGGGACTGCCAATGGCCACAGCCAGACCCACACTGAGCCCTGGTGCCAGCCCCTCTTGCTCTAGCACTGGTTCCCTTTGGGGCAAGGGTGTTGGTGTTAGGAAGAGGGAGAGCACACACTTAAAGGGAATGGAGCCAACTCAGACATGACTCTCAGGGCTTCTACACCAACATCTTGGAACCCAACCCCAACCATCAATAGGGTGGTACAGGCCCCTGAGTAAAGGAGAAGCCTGAGCTCACACACGGCTCTGGACCTAGCTTTTCCATCTCCAGCTCCACCTCCTACCAAGGCTGCCAGCACACCCTGAAGAAAGATATGATTTGTGCTCACATCAGATCAACCTTTCCCACCAAAGCCACTGGGCACACACAGACTGTATAAGGATGCTCCCAAACAAGGACACCCCTTCAAGATTGCAATAGGTAACTGTTTCACTTGATTTTATAGAGATATAGAAAGTTAAGAAAAATGAGAAGACAGAGGAATTTGATTCCATTGAAAGAACAATAACCAAAAAAATCTGAAAAACTAATGAAACAGAAATAAACCATTTATCAGATGAAGAATTCAAAGCATTAATAATAAGAATGCTAACTGAATTAGGGAAAAGAATAGGTGAACACAGTGAGAATTTTAATAAGTAATTAAAAAATAAAACAGAGAACCAGTCAGAACTGAAAAATACAATAACTAAAATGAAAAATGTATTAGAAGGAATTAACAGCAGACTAGGTGATACAGAAGAACATATACATGATCTAGATGATGGAATAATGGAAATCACCCATTCAGAACAGCAAAAAGAAAAACAAATTTAAAAAATGAGAACAGTTTAAGGGACCTCTAAGACATCAAGTATACCAATATTTGCATTGCAGAGGTCCAAGAAAGAGAAGAGCGAGAGAAAGGAGTCTAAGATGTATTTGATAAAATTATGGCTGAAAACTTCCCAGACCTGAAGAAGAAAACAGATATCCAGGGACAAGAAGCACAGAGGGTCCAACAGAAGATAAGTCAAAGAGAGTCACATCAAAACATATCATAATTAAACTGGCAAAAGTTAAAGAGAGAATTCTAAAGGCAGCAAGAGAATAACAGAGTGTAATATACAAATGACCCCTATAAGGCTATCAGGTTATTTTTCTACAGAAGCTTTGCAGGCCAGAAGTGAGTGGCATGATGTAGTCAAAGGACTGAAAGGGAAAAACCTGCGAACTAGGATACTCAACCCAACAAGATTATCATTTAGAATTGAAGGAGAGATAAAGAACTCAGTAGAGCAAAAGCTAAACGAGTTCATCAATACTAAACCTATCCTAAACGAAATGTTAAGTGGTCTTCTCTAAGTGGAAAGAAAAGGCTATAGCAGAATATAAGTATATATAGAAAAGGAAAAATCCCACTAGTAAAGACAAATGTACAGTAAAGGCTGACTATCAATCCCTTTAATAAGCTATTACAAAAATAAAAAGACAAAAGAATTGTAAAATCAACTACAAGTACAATAATCAGTAAGGGAACGGACTTGAAGATGTAAAATATGACATCAAGAACACAATATGTAGGGGAGGGTAGTAAAAAATATATATAAATCTTTTAGAATGTGTTTGAATAAATGACTACCAGTTTAAAACAAGTGGGTATAGTTATAGGTCAACATATATGAACCCCATGGTAACCATAAATCAAAAACCTACAATAGATACACAGAGAGTAGAGAGAAAGGAACACAAGCACACTATTAAGAAAATCATCAAACCACAAGGGAAGAAACTAAAAGAAGAAAAAACAGAGAACTGAAAAAACAACCAGAAAACAAGTAACAAAAATGCAATAAGTACATACCAATCAATAATTACTTTAAATGTCAATGGACTAAATGTTCCAACAAAAAGACATAGAGTGTCTGATTGGGTTAAAAAAAAAACAACAAACAAACAAGATCCATCTACATGCTGCTTACAAGAGACTCTCTTCAGAGCTAAGGACACCCACAGACTGATAGTTGACAGAATGGAAGATATTTCATGCAAATGGTAATGAGAATAAAGTGGGGCTAGCAATACTCATACCAGATGAAATAAACTTTAAAACAATATCTATAACAAAAGACAAAGAAAGATATTACATAACAATAAAGGGATCGATACAAGAAGAGGCTATAACAATTTTTAACATATATGCCCTTAATACAGGAGCACCTAAATATATAAAGCAAATATTAACAGATATAAAGGGAGAAGCTGACAATAATACAATAATAGTAGGGAACTTTAACAGCCCACTTACATCAACAGACAGATCATCTAGACAGAAAATCAATAAGGCAACAGTGGACTTAAATGGAAGATTAGACCTGATGGACCTAACAGATATCTACAGAACCCTACATCCAAAAACAGCAGAATACACATTCTTTTTAACTGCACATGAAACATTCTCCAGGATATATTACATGCTAGGTCATAAAAAAATCCTCTACAAATTTAAGAGGATAGAGATTATATTAAACATTTTTTTTTTCCAACCACAATGGTATGAAACTAGAAATCAGTTATAGAAAGTAAAATGGGGGAAAAAACACATGGAGACTAAACAACATGCTACTAAAATACCAATGGATCAATGAAAAATCAAAAGAGGAAATCAGAAAATACTTCCTGATAAATAAAAATAGAAACACAACTTTCAAAAATCTATAGGATGCAGCAAAAGCAGTTCTAAGAGTGATACAAGTTTGCAGTGATGCAGTTTACAGTGATACAAGTGATGCAGTGATGCAGTTTACAGTGATACAATCCTATCTCAAGAAATAGGAAAAGTCTCACATAACCAACCCAACTTACCATCTAAAGGAATTAGAAAAAGAAGAACAAACAAAACCCAAAGTAAGCAGAAGGAAGGGCATAATAAAGATTAGAGAGGAAATAAATAAAATAGAGACCAAAAAAAAAAAAAAAAACAACAGAAAAGATCAATAAAACAAGAGCTGATTTTCTGAAAAGATAAACAAAATTGAAAAACCTTTAGCCAGGCTCATCAAGAATGAGAGAGGGCACAAATTAACAAAATAAGAAATCAAAGAGGAGAAATAACAAGTGATAAGAGATACAAAACAATGGTAAGAGAATACTATAAATAGTAATATGCCAACAAATTGGACTATCTAAAAGAAATGTACAAATTTCTGGAAACATACAATTTGCCAAGACTGAATGAGGAAGAAATAGACACACAAGAAATAGACCAGTCATTAGTAGTGAAATTCGATTCATAATTAAAAACAAAAAACAAAAACAAAAACACTCAGCAAACAAAAGTGCATTACTGGACAGCTTCACAAGGGAATTCTACCAAACACATAAAGAAGAGCTCGTACCTATTCTTCTCAAACTACTGAAAAAAATTAAAGAGGAGGGAACATTTTCAAATTCATTCTATGAGGCCACCATTACCTTGATACCAAAACCAGACAAAAACACTACAAAATAGAAAATTACAGGCCAAAATATCTGATGAATATAGGTGCAAAAGTCCTCAAACCAAATTAGCAAACTGAATTCAACAATATATAAAAAGGATCATACACCATGTTCAAGTGGATTTATTCCAGGGATTCAAGGATAGTTCAGTATCTGAAAATTAGTCAGTGTGATACACCACATTGACAAAAAGGAAGGCTAAAAATCACATGATCATTTCAATAGACACAGGAAAAGCATTTGACAAAATTCAACATTCCCTCATGATAAAAACTCTCATTAAAGTTGGTATAGGGGGAACATATCTCAACATAATAAAGGTCATTTATGATAAACCCACAGCTAACATCATAAACAAAATCTAAAAGCCTTTTCTCTAAAATCAGGAATGAGACAAATATGCCCACTCTTGCCACTTCTATTTAACACATTTAACATTGGCAATTCTAGCCACAGCAATCAAGAAATAAAACATCCAAATTGGAAGGGAAGAAAGAAAACTGTCACTTTTTGCAGATAACATGATACTATTTATTAAACCTTAAAGCTTCCACCAAGAAAGCTATTAGAATAAATGAATTCAATAAAGCTGTAGGATGTAAGATTAATATTCAGAAATTTGTTGCTTTTTTTATACATTGATAATGAATTATCAGAAAGAGAAAGCAAGAAAACAATCCCATTTAAAATGGCATCAAAAAGAATAAAATACTTAGGAATAAATTTAACAGAAAAAGTGAAAGACTTATACCCTGAAAACTATAAAACACTCATAAAAGAAATTGAAAATGATACAAAGAAATGGAATGATATCCCATGTTCATGGGTTGGAATACTTAATATTGTTAAAATGTCCATGGAACCAAAAGTAATCTGCAGGTTGATTGTAATCCCTATCACATTGCCCATGACATTTTTCACAGAACTGGAACAAATAATCCTAATATTTGTATGGAACTACATAAAACTCCAAATTGCCAAAGCAGTCTTGAGAATATTCAAAGCTGGAGGTATTATGTTCCCTGACTTCAGCTATACTACAAAGCTACAGTAATCAAAACAGCATAGAACTGGCGCAAAAACAGACACATAGAACAATGAACAGAATAGAGAACCCATCAACAGATGAATGAATTTTAAAAATGTGGTATATATACAATGGAATATTATTCAGTCATAAAAGATTGAAATTTTGCCCTTTGCAACAACATGGATGGACTTGGACGGAATTATGCTTAGAGAAATAATTCAGAGAAAGACAAGTCGATTAACATCTTTACATAACCTTAAAGTTGAACTACAGAGTCAGAGTGATACCCTACTTATAACAAAAGAAAAATTTTATTTAAAGGGCTTTATAATATTTGTAGAGACAACTGTATTTTGAAAAATAAAAACATAAACATTATGAAAACAATATTTTCAAAGAAGTAGGAACCTAGATTGATGCCAATTTTTCTTCATATTTAAAAAATTTTATTCAATCTATTTAAGCAAAATAAACAAATAAATACACAAGCTCACCCGTTTCTCCCACGCACCTCTTGCAACAACCAATATGTTCTCTGTATCTATGAACTTGGTGTGTTTTTTTTTTTTTTTTCTCAGATTCTAAATATAAGAAAGATTGTATGGTGTTTGTCTTTCTCTGACTTAATTTCACTTAGCATCATGTTCTTGAGGTCCATTCACAGTGTCACAAGTGGCAAGATTTCATTCTTTTTTATGGCCGAATACTATGCCACTGTGTATATACCACAATTTCTTTATCCATTCATCCATCAATGGACAATTAGGTTACTTCCATAAACAACTATTTTAAATAATGCTGCAATGAACATAGGGGTACACATATCTTTTTGAATTAGTGTTTTTGTTTTCTCCAGATAAATACTCAGAAGTGGAATTGCTAGATCAGATGATAGTTTTTATTCTTAGTATTTTTAAATTTTTGAGGAACCTCCAATACTGTTTTCTACAATGTGTGACTGTACAAATTTACAGTCCCACCAACAGTTTCCTATGTCCTCACCAACACATGTTATTTCCTGTCTTTTTGAAAATAGCCATTTTTATGGGTGTGAAGTGATATCTCATTGTGGTTTTGATTTGCATGTCCCTAATGATTAATAATGTTGAGCATCTTTTCATGTACCTGTTGGCCATCTACATGTCTTCTTTGGAGAAATGTCTATTTGGATCCTCTACTCATTTTTTAATAGGATTTATTTTTTTGTCATGATTTTTGTTTTTTTTTTTTTTAGAAATGTGTTTGGCTTTTTTTTTTTTAAATTAATTAATTAATTAATTTTTATTTTTGGCTGTGTTGGCTCTTCGTTTCTGTGCGAGGGCTTTCTCTAGTTGTGGCAAGCGGGGGCCACTCTTCATCGCGGTGCGCGGGCCTCTCACTACTGCAGCCTCTCTTGTTGCGGAGCACAGGCTCCAGACGCGCAGGCTCAGTAGTTGTGGCTCACGGGCCTAGTTGCTCCGTGGCATGTGGGATCTTCCCAGACCAGGGCTTGAACCCGTGTCCCCTGCATTAGCAGGCAGATTCTCAACCACTGCGCCACCAGGGAAGCCCTTTTTGTCATGATTGACTTGCATGAGTTCTTTATATATTTTGGATATTAACCCTTATCAAATATGTAATTTGCAAATATTTTTCCCATGTAGTAGGTTTTTTATTTTGTTTATGGTTATCTTTGCTTTTTAGTTTGATGCAGTGCTACTTTTTATTTTTGCTTTTCTTGCTTTTGTTTTTGGTATCAAATTCAAAAAACATCACCAACACATACGTCAAAGAGCTTACTACCTATGTTTTCTAAGAGTTTTATGTTTTCAGGGTTTAAGATCAAGTCTTTAACCCATTTTGAGTTAATTATTGTGTATGGTATAAGATAGTCATCCAATTTTCCCAACACTGTTTATTGAAGAGACTGACCTTTCCCATGGGATATTCTTGACCCCTTTGTCATAAATTGACTATATATGCATAGGTTTATTTCTGGATTCTTGATTCTGTTCCATTGATCTATGTGTCTGTTTTTATGCCAATACCAAACTATCTTTGATGAGTAGATTTGTAATATAGTTTGAAGTAGGGAATCATGATGCCTCTGGCTTTGTTCTTCTTTCTCAAGATTGCTTTGCCTATTTGGGGTCTTTTGTGGTTCTGTAAACAGTTTAGGATTGTGTATTCTATTTCTGTGAAAAATGTCATTGGAATTTTGATAGATATTGTGTTGAATCTGTAGACTGTTTTGGGCAGTGTGGACATTTTAACAATATTAATTCTTCCAATCCATAAACATGGAATACCATTCCATTTATTTGTGTCTTCTTCAATTTCTTTCACTAATGTCTTATAGTTTTCAATATAGAAGTCTTCCACCTCGTTGGTTAAATTTGTTCCTAATTATTTTATTCTTTCTGATGAAATTGTAAATGAATCATTTTCTTAATTTTTCTTTCTGATAGTTCCATATTAGTGCAAAGAAATGCAACAGATTTTTGAGTATTGATTTTATATCCTGCAAATTTGCTGAATTCATTTATGAGTTCTAATAGTTTTTTAATGAAGTCTCCAGGGTTTTCTAAATATTATAGCATGTCATCTTCAGATAGCGAAAGTTTTACCTCTTCCTTTCCAATTTGGATGATTTTATTTATTTTTCTTGCCCAATTGCTCTGGCTAAGACTTCCAATCCTGTGTTGCATAAAAGTGGCAAGATTGGACATCCTAGTCTTTTTTCTGACCTCAGAGGAAAAGTTTTTAGTTTTTACCATTGAGTATGATGTTAGCTATGAGCTTGTCAACTACAAACTTTACTATGTTGAGGTATGTTCCTTCTACACCTGCTTTCTTGAGAGTTTTTCAATGTCCAAAAATGGACATTGAATTTTTTCAAATGCTTTTTCTGCATCTACTGTGATGACGATAAAATTGTTATTCTTTTTTTGTTTTTTTTTTTTTGGCTGTTGGGTCTTCATTGCTGCGCACAGGCTTTCTGTAGTTGCAGTGAGCAGAGGCTACTCTTCATTGCAGTTCATGGACCTCTCATTGCAGTGGCTTCTCTTGTTGAGGAACATGGGCTCTAGGCATGTGGGCTTCAGTAGTTGGAGCACACAGGTTCAATAGTTGTGGCACATGGGTTCTAGGGTGCAGGCTTAGTAGTTGTGGTGCACGGGCTTAGTTGCTCCACAGCATGTGAGATCTTCCCAGTCCAGGGCTCGAACCTGTGTCCCCTGCATTGGCTGGCAGATTCTTAACCACTGTGCCACCAGGGAAGTCCCAAAATTGTTATTCTTCATTTTGATAGTGTGATGTATCACATTGACTGATGTGCAGATGTTGAACCATCTTTGTATCCCTGGAATTAATCCCACATGATCATGGTGTATAGTGTATTCTTTTATTTTTGAACTTGGTTTGCTAATATTTGTTGAGGATTTTTGCATCTATGTTCTTCAGGGATATTGCACTGTAAATTCTTTTGGTAGTGTCTTTACCTGGTTTTGGCATCAGCATAATGCTGATCTTGTAGAATGAGTTTGGAAGCATTTCTTCTTCTTCTATTTTTTTGGAAGTTTGAGAGGATTGCTATTAATTCTTCTTTGAATGTCTGGTAGAATAAACCAGTGAAGATGTCTGGTCAAGCACTTTTTCAATCTCCTTGCTAATCATTCATTTGTCCAGAGTTTCTATTTCATCATGGTTCAGTCTTGGAAGGTTGTATATTTCTGGGAATTTATCCATTTCTTCTAGGTTGCCAAATTTGTGGGCATATAATTGTTTATAGTAGTCTATTATTATCCTTTGTCTATCAATTATATTGTCTCCTCTTTTGTTTTTTATTTTATTTGAGTCCTCTTTTTTTTTTCTTGGTGAGTTTAGCCAAAGGTTTGTCAATTTTGTTTATCTTTTAAAAGAACTAGCTCTTAGTTTCATTGATCTTTTTTATTGACTTTTCAGTCTCTGTTTCACTTATTTCTGCTCTAATATTTGTTATTTCCTTCCTTCTACTAATTTGAGCTAAATTTGTTCTTTTATTTTTTAGTTTCTTGAAGTGTAAAGATAGGGTGCTTATTTGAGACTTTCTTCTTTCTGGAAGTAGGCATTTATCACTATGAAATTCTCTCATAGATCTGCTTTTGCTGCATCCCAAAATTTGGTATGTTCCATTTCCATTTCTATTTGTCTCAAGGTATTATTTCTCTTTTGATTTCTCCTTTAACCCATCAGTTGTTCAGTAGTATGTTATTTAATTTCTACATATTTGTGAATTTCCAGTTTTTTTTTTCCCATGTGATTGATTTCTTGTCATACCATTGTGGATGGAAAAGAGACTTAATAGGATTTAAATCCTCTTAAATTTATTACCTTATTTTGTGGTTTAACATATGATCTATACTGGAAAAATGTATGTGCTCTTGAGAAGAATGTGCATTCTGTTGCTTTTGGATGGAATCTTCTCTAAATATCTGTTAAGGCCATCTAGTCTAACATGTTTAAGGCTTTTGTTTTCTTTGATTTTCTGTCTGGACGCTCTATCCATTGATGTATGTGGGATACTAATATCTCCTACAATTATTGTATTGCTGTCTATTTCTTCCTTTAGGTCTGTTAATATTTGCTTTATATATTTAGGTGCTTCTATGTTGGGTGCATAAATATTTACAACTGTTATATCCTGTTGGATTGACCTCTTGGTACACTTATATTCCTTGCCTGTCACATCTTGTATAGCTACTCCAGAATTTTTGGTTTCTAATTGCATGAAGTACCTTTTTCCATCCTTTCATCTCAGTCTGTGTGTGTCCTTACACCTAAAGTGTCTCCTGTTGGCCGCATACAGATGGGTCTGTTTTTTTTTTCTTTCTTTCTTTTTGTTTAATCCATTCAGCCACTCTGTCTTTTGATTGGAGAATTTAGTCCATTTACATTCAAAGTAATTATTGATAGGCATGTTCTTATTGCCATTTTGTTAATTGTTTTCTAGCTGTTTTGGTAGCTCCTCTTTGTTCCTTTCTTACTCTCTTGTCCTCTTTCTTTATGGTTTGATGACTTTCTTTAGTGGTACACTTATATTCCTTGCTTGTCACATCTTGTATATTTACTATAGTTTTTTTGTTCTGTAGTTACTATGAGGCTTACATATCACAACATATCTGTAACAGTCTATTTTAAGTTGATAACTTAAATTTGATCCCATTATGAAGCTCAACATTTTTACTCTTCCTACTTCTCAGAGAAGTAGGAACCTAAATTGATGTTCATTTTTCTCTTCATATTTTTAACACTAAAGAAAATAAATACTGTTCCCACATATACTCAAAAGAGGCAATCAAATGCGCTTAAAGAATTCTGGTATCTTTATTGCTTTGTTCTTAGTGATACTGTCAACAGCTGCTATGCCAACCGGACAAATTCCTTGGACTTCAGACAGGAGGCTGGAAGAACATATCCCCGGGGTTGCTTTATTTGTTGCCTACCTTACTGATTACCTGCTCTACTTAAGACACTTCTTTAATAATTGATATCTCTGTGAGGGGTTTGTTCTTGAACAGCATCATAAATGCAAAGAGAACTGAAATTCAAAGACTTGCATATCCACTTATGAGGATCTTAAAACCCAATACAATATAAGATAGTTAATGAAACTGTATTTTTTTTTTTTGATCCTCGAGTAGTGTCATCTTTAAATTTTGTGAAGATATACCCAGAGACAACAGTACCTAACTTTGGGAATGGCGGCAATAGGCTCAAATTACTACATATATAATATGTATAATATACATAATTTTCACAATGTCCTTATACACCAAAACCTTAAAAAGTTCACTTTAATTTTATAAGATGGGAAAATTTGTGTTAGGTATATACTATTTTCTGAAATTATAAAAATACTAGCATAAACTATTTAATATAGAATTATTAATATTAATCACTATATGCAGTAATATAACTATTATATTAAACATATTGGTCTCCATATGCAAGTCATAGAGCAACTTTGTCTTTTCCTAGTCTCTTCATATTTACTCATTAGCTTGGTTCTGTGTGCTTCTGGGATAAATTCATGGGTAGGTCCTTAGGTATTTCCAAGCCTCAAAATAGTTCCATTTCATGAAGTGAAATGATGAGTTAATAAAATTTTCAGAACTCTGAACCTCAATTATATTAAAGCTTCTCTCCTCCTCCAACTGAATGCTGCTATAGGTCTGCAAGTCTGCACTTAGTGAGAAGAAAATCCCAACTTTTTCCCTCCTTTGCCAAGTCTTCCCTCACCACTTAACTTCATTTTCTGGTCCCACAGCCCCCTTCAAGGGTTCAATCAGATGAGAGGTGATTCGGGGTTGAGGAGGGTAGCTTAATTCTATTTCAATCTACTACTGTCCCTCTTTGAACCTGGCAGTTATTCTATGCTTACTTCATTCTTGAAATGATTTCCTCTGTGTGTTTTCAGAGAATCCTCCCTCCTACACTGGCAAGTTCCAATTCCTGCTTTCTTGTTATTGAGGTCCCCTCCAGCTGACCTTTTATGCCACCCCTCACCCTCACTCAGGTTTGGACCTAACAGGACACAAGTGTAGTCATCTCAACACTACTTCAGTTGGGAAAGTTCCTTTCAGTACCTGACAAATACTCTGTGGCCCACATCTGACTCAAGGGAAATGTGTACCTTTGTCCTGCTGTCTATCCTGCCACTTCAAGCAAATAATAAAGTTCTTTTATCATTATACTTCTCAGATGTGTTTCAGACTCACTTCTGTGGCTGGCAAGACATGGGGATACACAGGAAGTTTGGTTAGTGGTTCTCATGAAAATCTTCTTATTTGGTTTAAGGTGAGGAAAAGAAATACCACAGCACTCCAACAACTCTTGCCAGTGTAATTCTACTTATCTCTTTAACTGCACCCTCAATTTTCTACCTTTTACATAGACGATGAGCTAACAGTTCAAAACCGTTTGTCAGCTCCCCTTTTGCCAGTTCCTTATATGTCTTCTAGCACATTCTGTTGGAATTTGAGTGTTCTTGGCCATAAACCTCAAGCAGTGGGAGCCATTTTGTGTTGATCAGCTGTTGACTCCCTCACTGGAGGGTCACAAACTGCAGTAGCAGTACCAGAGCTGCAGCACCAAGTTTACTGCGTTCTGACTCCCACAAATTTAAGCAAGGTCTATTTTATGCCATTTCCAGAAAAGGATACTGTTACAGACAATGTTTGTTGCTGAAGCACTAACCCATGAGGTATTACGAGAGGGGGGCCTTTGGGAGGTAATTAGGGTTAGATTAGGTAGGGTGGGCTCCTCATGATGGCATTGGTGCCCTTATAAGAAGAAGAAGAGAGGTCTCTTTCTCTCTCTCTCCCTCTGCATGCACACACTGAGGGAGGGTTATGTGAGGACATGACTAGAAAGAAGCCATCTGCAAGCCAGAGAGCGAGCCCTCATGAACCCCAAATGAGCCAGCACCTTGATCTTAGATTTCTCAGCCTCCAGAACTACGTGAAATTAATTTTTTTGTTAATGCCACCCAGTCTATGGTATTTTGTTATAGCAGCATGAGCTAAGATAGATACCAAGGTTCAAAACTTTTGGAAACTTGTCCAAAATATGACAGCTAAGTGGCTAAGTTGGGAGTCAAAACTAGGACTGTTTGAATGAAACCCCTGCTCTTTTGATTGCTATCTCCTGTGGTTTTGGACTTCTTGTACACACTTTTGTGGCAATGTTTCACAGTTTTTCTGTTTCTTTCATAATTGTATTCATTCCTTCACTAAATATTTCCCAGCACCTCAAAATTGAGTTGAGATTTATTCCCATTGCTAGTCACTAGAGGTACCCCTGTCCCTTTGGTTGCATTTATGTACTTTGTTAGTTAGCCAATGTACATACACACAGTGCACATATTATATGTATACGTGTACATATGTATTTTTTATTTGTGTGTTCAATTAATGCCAATTGCTATATTTTGTTAACTGCTAGAGCCTTGAAATTGGTGTATATACATTCCTTGGAAAGTAAAGCATATATTTGGAACTTTTCTGTTAGCAACACACATAGACCTGAAAATATGATTTAATTGTTACCTACTTTGGCTTTTCAGAGGTCTTCAAGGGATCAAAATGTTTTAGAGTAATTCATGTTGAAAGATATTTGATAAAGCTACGTGAAGATTCACATTTTTGAAAAATAAAGCATAGAGACAAAAGTCAGAAATATAATGTACTATAATTCTATATAAATCCTGGCAGGCCCTCTCCACTATTTTTCTTTTGGGAAGTCCTCTCTCTGAAGGAGCAAAAGGACTGGAGTAGCACCAGCCCATTGCTAATATTACAGCTTAACAACCCTGCAGAGAAAATCCATTCAAACTTACTGAATCCAATTAAGTTGCTGATATACTTTCTTATTTGATTACAAACAGTGTGAACTGCAGTTAAATGATTTCAATATTCCACATATGATCTGAAATTCATCAAGTATTTCCATATTTCTGTTAAAGATGCTATTTACTTGGCATTTATCCAAGTGTATGAGAAAGAGAAATAAACATTGAAAGGGTTGAGATGTAATGATCACAACATTTACTGTAATTAAAATATTCCAGTGAAGATCTTAGCGGGGTGTCAAACTTCAGAATGTGTAATATATCTCCGTTTTCTTTGATCATGCATGTGTTTGACTAAAAAGAAAATACATTTTCTAGTCACCTAAAGTTGATATTTCAGAACAATTCCATTTTGAAATAACCAATATAGGTTCCTACTCTATAAAAAAGGAATTGAGCTAAATCACTTAAATTTATTTCCAGCTCAAACATTCTGCTTTTAAATATGATGTTTTGATTCTTTGTAAAAATAAAAGCCCTCCTATAAATCTGATCAGTGTTTTCTGGAACCGAAACTAAAAAGGCAACTGATTGCACAAATATAATGTATATTTGACACAGTAAGGTGAATAAAATCTCCTTAATTTCCTAAACAAGTATTATTCAAGAGAAACTAGAACTCAAATACATAAGCCACAGTTGTATTCAACGTGGCTAAGAATTGTATATTTTATGTCCTATCGTCTAGACCATACACGTTGCAGTTGCTAAAATTTAGGCAATTTATATTATGGGGTAATGCTGACTGGATAAAATGCAGTTTGAACAGCAAGTTGTCCTTAGCAATTATAGAAACAGCATAGCAGAAACCTGACCCAATGCATATATGATATTCATCTGTTTGTTAAAACCTTAAAACAGTGTTTAATGCCCTATCAAGAGGGATAGAGGGACCTGCTGTTGTTGTTCTGTAGTACTTTTATTCCATTAGCAAGTGTCATTATTCAAGCCTCATTATTGCTCCTAATGAAGCAACATGCCAAAGCTAAATTCAAGTCAGTATAAAATATTTGAATGAGTTCCTGCAGTGCATTGAACTTGGTGAGAAAGCTTTTGAGAAAAGGGCAAAGCCAGAGAATAATCTTTCAAGTATCTTAATTTCCCTGATAAATGGTGACACTCTTAGTTCAATATATGCCCCAAACTGATACTCATATAAATAACACAAAAGCTATTTGTAGGGCTATCTACTTCTCTTGGTGCTTCAGCAAATAGCAATTTTATTATCTGGTTTGTAGGCAAGGCAACACAAAACAAGGGTACTTTCTTGAAATCTGCAAATCACTAGGCAGGTATGCTTGTCAAGGGAAACAATGATGAAGACTTTGCTTTTAAGTATACAAGTTTACAGTATTACGTTTCTCTGGTTGGAATTCTTTACTGTATAAATATTCCATTAGAGACCCAAAGATTTAGAGCCACATTTTTATATGTTCCCATGACCAAATGTAAATATATCAAAAATAATGTCATAAAATGTCACTTTAAAAAAACTGTCTTCTGTTATCAACTTTCAGAGTACAACCAACCTAAATGGTACTACCTCCAAAGATAAATAAGTAATGTAAGGTTAAGGTATTTACATTTTAAATAGTGAGTAATAAGATTAAAAGTGAAAAACTATTAAATGATTGAACATTTACATAAATAAGTGATAAAGTATGAAGTTGAAGAAATTTAGTCAAAGAAAACAGGGAACTGAAAAATAGAGCAATGGGACTGACGGTGAAAAGGTGGAGTTGGGTGGGTTGCTTTTTGTTTAGGGAGGTCAGTTAGGCCTTTTTAAGGAGGATGTGGAACAGACCAGAATTCATCAAGGAAAGGTCTAGGAGAACCTCTGGGAAGAGTATACTAGGGTGAAAGCAGAGCATAGCAGGCCATCTTGGATGGAGTTGAGATAGTATGCCCACACTGTCCTCTACATGCAACTGGCTCACCTAGGTCACTGAAATTTCTAAAAACAAACCCAGAATTCATAAATTCAGAAATTCTCTCTAATGATACACATTTCTGGCACCCTACATGGATGATAGATTAGATACATTATGGCAGGGCAGGATCTCATGCTACCCATCAAAAATACCATCAGGTGCTCCTTTTGTAAAGTAGCATTTATGACAGATACTTCTAACTAATAATATCTTCATAAACTTGGCTGTAACTTGGTTTTCTTTTTTTTTTTTTAATGGGAATAATATTACCTAACTCCCAGAGGTTTAATTTTATTATTCATCTATTTTCTTATTTTGAACCACATATTCATTGAAGTGGATTAATTGTAATGTTTGCTTTATGACACTCATAATTTGTCCACAGGAAGTCTTCTTTTATTTATGTATTTACTTTTCTATAGTAATACAATAAGCATCCATGAGACAACTGAAAACAAACCTGGACAGTTGGCAACATTTTATATCTACCAATATATACCCCCTGATAAACCCATTCCAAATTAACCATTATCCTGAATCTTCTGTGCAACAGTCCCCTGCTTTTTTATATGCAATTTTATCTCTTTTCTTAGATTAACTTTTTAAACTTTTTTTTAAATTAATTTTTATTGGAGTATAGTCGATTTACAATGCTGTGTTAATTTCTGCTGTACAGCAAAGTGAATCAGTTATACATATACATATATCCACTCTTTTTTAGATTCTATTCCCATAAAGGACATTACAGAGTATTGAACAGAGTTCCCTGTGCTATACAGTAGGTTCTTATTAGTTATCTATTTTACATATAGTAGTGTGTATATGTCGATCCCAATCTCCCAATTTATCCCTCCCCTATTTAACTTTCAATAAAACTTCTAAATTTATTAAAAGTATATCATATTCTATGTAATATAGGGAGGCTTTTTATTCAAATGTATATTGCTATTTCATTAGGTTTGTTGCATGTAGCTATATTCATCCTTTCTCCTATAAAATATTTCATTTTAAATATGCTACAATTTATTAATCCATTCTACAAGTGCGCATTCAGGTTCATTCAAATATTTTGCTATTATAAACCTTTTTATATTATGTCCTCTTTAATACCTGAGCAGTTGTTTCCTTTGAGCATATATTGGGGGATGAAATTTCTGGGATTCAGGACATGTTATCACATAAATGCTTGATTTTATATAATTATGCCAAATATTTTTCTTAAGAGACTCAACCGATTTACATTCCCACCAGCAATGTATAAGAATCCACTTTCTCTCCAACACTTGGCAGAGAAACTCTCCATTTGAGGAGTCATTTGGGGATTGGTGATTGAGAAGTTTTGTCCCTGAGAAATATTTAAATGCAATGAAAAAAGTTAATGTGATTTCATTAGTATTCAGAGATTGGTATAGCTTGTTATAAATCAGTTACTAATACAAAATAACTATCAAAGTTACTGGCAGATAATATTAGTTTGAACCATATAAAATTACTGTGCTATTAGATTTTAAAAATCAAATATTAGTAATTTCATATGATTCAACCCAAGAGTTGCTTAAGACATTCTGTGGTTGTCCCTTTTTTCAACAATCCAGAATGACTATTTCAGTAATGACCATATTTTCAGTCATCATCTCTTTAACCATGAACCTGAAATTATTCTTGTTTATGCTTAAATGAATCACCAGTATAGAGTTCTTTTTTCCAGACCTTTAACTTTTAGTAAAAGGTGACTGATTCTATTTCAATTAACAGTGTCTGTTTATTGCCTCTTCTTTCTACTCTTGAATTCTTAGGTTTGTGATTATAAATATTTTTTAATAAAAAGCTTTTAGTAAATAAAAAGTTTATTATAAAAAAATTTCTGCCCAGTAATAGTATCTCAAAGAGAGCACAGACATGCAATTAAGGGGTAAATATTCTAGTCATTAATGCCAGGTGGCAGAACAAATGAAAATTTAGGGATTAAGGTGTGACTAAATCCTGAATCTCCAAATTTCCATTTATGCTGGATAGTTATTTTAGATATAAAAGAAAATATGAAATGAGACTATTAATTTAGAAATTTAATCCAAACATTTATTCTGGATATATGAGAAAATATTAGATTAAAAGTAGAAATGACAAATTTTTTATAAAGTATTGACACAGCTTGCTTTAAAGAAACTAAAGCCATATTGTTTCTATACTGAATTTGACTTTTGCTTATTTTTAAATGTACAGAAACCATAGATGAACGTGATACCCTGATGTCCTTCCTTGTGCCCTGAACAAAATCAGGAGGCTTTCTTTTTCTTTTTTTGAACCCAGATCTTTATTTTTAGTAGAACCTTAATATTTGGACACTTTGGGTATTTGGTTATACAGCCATGATCTCCTCCACAACAGCTTTGTGAACAGTGTGCTGCTGCACAGAGGCTGAGTGTAGACACAAATTTCAGCTTAACTACTGACTTCTGAACCCATCCTTCTAATTTCAACAGCAAGTTGTCACTTGTAGATATCAATCAATTTAACCTTTATATTCACACTGAAAATTTTAAAGTGATTTTTCTCTATGACCTACTGTTTTGTAATATATGTCAGTGCCTTAGGCTCTTGAGGGAATGATGGCATTAATAGAAAGAAAAGTTATTGTCTCTAAATGCAAGCAGTGTCCTTATCAAATAGAAAATAATGTTCCTTGACACACACACTATAAAGTTCCATTTTTACCATGAAATGAGGTCCTGACATAATATAGCAAAGCTGACAAGTACTAAATTGCTGGTATATAAGTACAATAAAATGTAGAATTTCTTGAATATTTTGCTCAGTGGATCAAAAATGTCCCATAATTTTTAATCCGTTCGTTCCTTAAACATGCATTTATGGAACAGCCACTATCTCTCAAGCATTGTCTGGTTTCAAACTTCAAAGAAATCAGAATCATGAGTAAATAGACATGTATAAAACTGTAATAAAATGTGATAGATGGTACAAACTAAGTACTCTGTTAAGGGTGAGTGTCTAGTAAAGACTCCACAGATAAAGATTTCCAAAGAAATAGAAAATATTTTGACTACTTCTTGAAAAATAAATATTTCTCAAGTAGCAAAATTATTTTTCAAGTAAAACAAGTTATTCAGTTATTCATTCACTCACTCACTCACTCAGTCATTCATTCACTAAATATACAAATCAGACACAGAGGTAGAAAAAACTTATCCATATAGAGCCTATGACAAGAGCAGTATTGGGGTGGACAGGAAATACCATTCAAAAAAAGTCATAATGTAATTTTTAAATGTACTCAATTACTGCTCACATTAGTAATCCTGATTACATAGTTTATTTCCTTGTTTATTATCTGTGCTCTCATTTCTTGCATTTATACAATGTGTAAGCTCCAAGAGGACAAAAGCATTTTCTGTTTCTGTGTCTGCCTTGTATATTAAATGAATGACTGATTTATTGCATGAATAAATATATTACTTTTGCTTGGAAAATACTTTTGTGACTTCAGAACTCATACTTTTAACAATACACTCAGTGTTGAAAATATCTCCCTAAACCTGGCAGCACCAAATCTAGAATGTCAGCCTTTACTACCCACATCTATTCAATGTTGGGTTGAAGGCCCTAATTTGTGCAAGATGGTAAACAAAAGAAAAACAGACATGAATATTAGAAACAAAGAAGGACAACTCTCTTTATTCAGAGATGACTTGATTGTTAACATAGACTATCTTATGGAATCTCAGAAAAAGAAAACTACACAAATTATTAAGTGAAGTTAGCAAGTTTGCAGGATTCAAGATCAACTTCACCAATCATGTGCATTTCAATAGCTAGCTGAGAACAACTGGAAAATAAAACTACTGTTTAAAATAGCATCAAACATATCAAAACTCTATAAGAAATAAAACACTATATGATTTAGATCTCTATAAAACATGGGTAAATAACTAAATAAAACAAATAGAGATATACACCATTATCATGAATTTGAGGAGTCAGTATAAATATTAAAAAACCCACAAATTTTAATGTTTAATTTGAGAAACATTATAGTGCTGTATGTGAAACTCTAAATTAAATCTAAAAATTCTTGATGAAATTTTAAAATACCTTTGAAACTTTTGGAAAGACAAACATTTTTATTTCTGTAAAACATTTTTAGACAGAACATTTTTTAGACAGAACCTAAAAACATTTTCCACAAAAACAAATTAGACTTAATTGTAAACTTCTGTCAAAATTGTAAACTTTTGTCAAGACACTTTTACAGAAATAAAAAGGCAAGTCACAAACCAGGAGAAAAAAAATGCAATGCTTATGTCTAAGAAAGAACTTATATTTAGGATATATAAAGAATTTTTATAATTTTATATTAAGAAAATAACCCAATTGACAAAATAGGCAAACTATTTGAATAAGTCCTTCACTAAAGTAGATATATAAATGACCAATAAGGACATGAAAAAGTGCTCACCATCATTATTGATCAGAGAAGTAATGATAACATCATGATGATGTATCACACTTCACACCCACTTGAATGACGAGAAATGACTGAAAATACCAAATGTTGGTGAGGATGTGGAGAAACTAGAATTCTCATATGTCATTGGAGGGAAGGTAAAATATTATAACCACTTGGTAAAAGTGGTTTCTTACAACATTAATCATGCACTTACCCTCTAGCTTAGCAATTTCACAATGCATACTTTACTCAAGAGAAATGAAGACCTATATATACAATATGACCAGGAGAATGGATAAGTAAGTTGTGGTATATTCATACAAAGGAATACTATTTAGTGATAAAAAGAATAAACTAATGATGCAAGAGCAAGGATGAATCACAAAAGCTATTTTGAACAAAAAAAATAAGGCACAAGAATGTTTAGTATATGCTTCATTTTATATAATATTCAAAAACAAGGAAAACTAATGTATGAGAATATAAATCAAAACTGAATGACTATGGGAGTGGGGGTCAACTCGAAGGGACCATGTGAACATTTTCTAGGATGGAAACATTTTATGTGTGAATTTTTTAAAGATGTATAAATTTGACAAATCTCAACAATCTTCACACTAAAGATGTGTATATTTTACTGTATGCAAATCCAACATAGACACACACTCACTGGATACATTTTATAGCAGATATGACATGCTGAAAGGAATTAGTGAACATAAAGTAGGTGAGAGGAAAATTCACGGAAATACAGTGGCAAATTACTAAAAAATAGAGAAGAAAGGTAAGACATGTAGAGAATACACTGAAAAAATCTTAAATACATTTAATTTTCAGGGAAGATGAAGAGTGAGAGAATGGGACAGAAGTCATATTTAAAGAGATTTTGGAATTCTCCAAAATTGATGAAAGAAATTAATTGATGGATTCTAAGAACTCAACAATCATCAACTGGGATGAATAAAAAGAAATCCATGAAGAAAAATCAGAACAAAACTATTGAAAACCAAAGGTAAAGAGAAAATCTTCAAAGATGCCAGAAAAAAGAATGCAAGGTGGGTAAAACAAATGAAAATCTATCAATGAAACCAGTTACACCAACAAAATAAAGGGGAAAAAATGACTACCTCAATAGAAGCAGAATATGTATGCAATAAAATTCATTCTTTGTTCATGTAGTAAGAAGAAGGATGAAATACTGGTAAAAGCACTGGTGGGTATCAGAGATATGGGGGCAGTCCTAGGTCTGACATTACTCTTTTTAGTTATCCTAGACAACTTGGTTACCTACCATCTCTACATAGCTAGATACAGAAAAAAATCAATAATTCTTAAATCCTGTTCTTGAAATCTTTTAACGCCTGATATGCAAAATAGAAAATAAGGCAGTTTCTCCATTTTTCAAAAATATCACTATGTAGTAAGAGAACTGTGAGATGGCCCCCAAGACTCTTTCCTCCTGTTACATTCACTCCATGTAATACTCTCTCCTTTTGTGTGGGCAGGATGGGGAAAAGAATAGATTCCACTTCCATGATTAAGTTATGTTACCTGACAAAAGTGAAAGGATTTGCAGATGTAGTGAAGGTCCCAAATTAATTTGAGTTTGTTGAAAGGAAAATTACTGTGGGTAGATAAGACCCAATTAGGTGAGCCCTTAAAAGGACCTGGGTCTTTTTGAAGAATGAGATTAGAGTGTGAGAAATATTCTCCTGCTGGCTTTGAAGACGTAAACTGCCATATTTTGAGAGGGCCAGGACCTGAGGGCAGCCTGTGGGAAATGAGAGTGACTTCTGCCGCACAACAAGCAAGAAAACAGGGACTTCAATTAAGAGCAACTGAATTCTGCCAACAACCTGAGCATGGTTGGAAGACAGCCTCAAGTTCCAGATGAGAACACAGACCAGTGACACCTTGATTTCACCCGTCTGAGCTCCTGAGCTACGGATGCCTGGACTTTTGACCTGCTGAAACTGTGAGATAATAAATGAGTGTTGTGGGGGTTTTTTGTTGTTGTTGCTGTTTTGGCCACACCTTGCAGCTTGTGGGATCTTAGTTCCCAGACCAGGGCTGGAACCCCGGCCTTTGGCCATGAGAGCATACAGCCGTAACTGCTGGACCACCAGGGCATTCCCATGAGTGTTGTTTTTAATACACTAAATTTGTAGTTACTGTATTTGTTACATGGCAATAGAAAACTAATAGAGTTGCCATCGAAGAGCAATTTTTTTTTATAATTCAGAGAATGAAACCCTTATATTCCATCAATTAATTAACCGTAAACAAATAAGACAGGTTCATTTACAACTGCAGATTTACAACTTTTAAAATGTTAAAAAATATATTAAGATTGTAATAATATTGAATTATAAAATAGGCGACAACCCTTTGTTTTTCAAATATTCTTGATTTGTTTGACATTCTCTTTCTATATTAGGTTTATTTTTATGTGCTACATATAGTGGTTGCTCATTCGGAGTTTTCTATACTCTTCATGGATTTGTTTGCTAGTAGTATGTGCTGTGAAAATGACTTGAAAATACATGCTGTATGTAACTCAAAATGTGTTTGTTGTAGATCTGATGTCTACAGAAGGGGAATCATGTTAATAATAGCTCTACAAATTAAGCAGTTATAATTATGCACTGAAAAACTACACTTCTCCTCAAGGCACTTTCCCCAAAGCTCTAAATTCCCTTGTCTGGATCTCAATTAGTTATATGTATTTTTTCAAATTGTTATATTAATTCCAATTTTTTCACTTAAAAATGTGTCAGCATGCTTTTTTCATGTGATTCTTAAGCATTCCATATATTTTCAGATTTAAATAGTCATGAAACAGCATAATTTTGTAAGAAATAAATGCAATTGAGACCACACTATCTTTATTTGCTGATGTCCATTAAAAAAGCACATTCTGCAATTCTACTTCTAACAGAGTTGTTCTCAGACTAAAAATACTGGGTATGTTCATGCATATTCTTAAACAACAAGTGTCATTTTTTGTGAAATTGAACAAAGCTTTCAGTTAAAGTCAGATATATAGAAAACAAGACAAGTATTCTACTGATGTGTAAATAAGGACCTAAAACTTTATTGTTCAGGGAATAAATCTTATCACTTCTCTGCTAATACAATACTATGATACTGCATGACCTACAACTCAAACTGCTAAAAATTTCTCTCCCAAAGGACTATAAAATGGTAAAAAGGTGGGGGGTAATTTACATTATTGCCTTATTGTGACTCTATCAAAAATTCTATTCTCTTTAATTTGAGATTTAATCCATTTCAATTTGAGAGTTTCAGGGGAAGTCAAATAGAATTGAAATTAATTGATAAAACTCATTTTGTCTTCTATTAAAGTTCTTGGCATAATTGCCCACACTTTAGTCTGATCTCATTTAAGCCAGTATTTATTATTAACTTTAAATTGTATGGTAATTAGGTTAATAGCATGAGGGTAGGACAAATTAAGATACTTTCACTGCAGGTTTCCAACCTGTGTCTTACTGTGTGCGACTCAATTCATTATTCTTTTTTATTAAAGAGAATATATCAAGCTACCAACCCATAGACATTTAACTAAAGACTTAGCTGAAACCATGCCTCCTGATGTTTGAAATAAATATTTTATTAGATATGATATTACCCAGCATAATTTATTAACCAATGACAAATATTTGGGAAGGCTTAGCATATTTATAAATTTTGCAGAATGCCGTCCTGCTGGGAGGATAGAAACTCTGAGGACTTGTAATGAGTTACATATTCTTATATCTGTTCTCAGAGGGAAAAGCTATTATCACATTGTGATTAAGTAATTTTTATATATTTGGGGTCTTGAAGAAATTAGCCACTGGATTAAAAAAAGACAGCTCTAAAACAATCTGTAACTTGCATGGTAGTTTTGAAATGAAACTAGATTTCGAGTTTAAACCTAACCTTACCTAGGACTATAAAACAAAAATTCAGAGCCAGAACAGAATTGCTTTGTTGTAACTCAAGTACATATTTGCACCAAAGGCCCCATTCCAAGGCTGCTACCATGTAAGGTTTTTAAGAATTAGACAGTCACTTATTAAAACCTGGTGCAATTGAGAGAGGCAAGGAAACCAGTGCTGGACAATATTTCTGGTCAAGGTAGTAGTGACTTCCCATTTTTATTTGATAGATTTTTTAAGTGGGAAATTAAATCAGCTTATTATTTTCATTAATACAAAAACGTAAGTAAGTCATTTGGTACATCAGAGTAGTGATGGATTTAGTGTCAGGGCACTTGGGATAAAATCCTAGCCCTGCATTTACTATGACAAAAAATGAATCAACTAAACCACTGCACTAAACCATTACAGAGAGTTCAGAGATGCCCTCCCAGAGATGCTGAGAGTGAAGAGTGAAGGAAGACAAAACTGTCCTGGGAACAAAGCTAAAGGGTTTTCCACTTAAAATGAAAAAACTCTGTAATATTAATAAAATTGATTTGTTTCAGTTGGAATTATTATGAGGCATTGAAAGCTGAGTGAGGATCTGAATAGTGTTAAGATTGACATATTTATTTCATATGCTAAGTGGCACCTGGAAGTTAACACCAGTACTATGTGGTATTTATAGGCAACTATTTATTTACTTTAATACGTAATTATTTTTAAAGAACGCCTTTGGGGGAAATGTATAAGCTCTATTTTTACAGAATGAGTTTATTTATTTACAGTTACATTTACAATTAACTACTGTTGGTTCTTATAATCTAGAGTAAAGGAAATCCACCAATGATTAAATATTATTCATGCGATCCTGCACACACAATCAGTAATACGTCTGCAAATTCACTGAAACTATATTGTGGTGGCCACTTGCCACACAATTTAGTTGATTGCTTATCATATCCACCTGTTTTAACATATTGACCATTTTAGCAAATAGACTTTTGTAGAAGTAATTGTGGAGCCTTTGTTTAGTCACTGAAATCTTAAATAACTGATTTTACATTGGACAGTTAATATTTTACCATTTAAATTATGAAAATAAGCAACTGAGATATTTTAAGTTGTAATAAACCAAAGGCATGATATCATATTTTAACTCTGTATTTGTAATTTAAGTTTCATCCTCAATATTTTTATTATCCATTGGATTTGGGTGGGGATTTCCTAAATCAAATACTTTCACACACAAAAAAATACATAAAACATAATCCTGGTAGAATTTACTGTGAATGACTTTTTAAAATACAGAATTTGTTTTACTGCTTTATTTCTACTGTTATTAATTTGGAATCTACAGAGAAAGATTAATTACTTAGCATGTCAGAAGTCACACAGCCCATAAATGGCAGAAGTTAGTACACGTTTTTGAATTACGTACCTTGTTCTAGAACCCATGCGCATAACGGTTATATACCATACTGCTCTCCTTTGGCTGATAATGACTTTGAGACAATATTCATCTCACTGATTTGGATCTTAAATTTCAATGAATGAGAAAGGGAATTAAAAGAGGCAGAAACATAATTTATTATGCCACATCGTTAATAAAAATCGAACTTCTGTCCAAGATACAGCCTAGGGGAAAGTTTAGTCCTTCTTGCACACTAACACTAGGATATCCAATTCAGTTGAGTTGCATATTTGAGTTTAAAATATATAGTTTAAGAACATCAGGAACAGTGCCAAGAAGTAAAGTGAACTAAAAAATTCTACCAATAAGACAGTAGATATATAAAGTATCTGCATTGACAACAGACAGATGATAGAGATACAAAAATTTAATCCCAATATTTTGATCACCCAAGGTCTTTTCAGTCTATCCACACCATTTTTTCTGATGTTTTTTTCAACATCTTTATTGAGTATAATTGCTCTACAATGGTGTGTTAGCTTCTGCTGTATAACAAAGTGAATCAGCCATACGTATACACATATCCCCATATCCCCTCCCTCTTGTGTCTCCCTCCCACCCTCCCTATCCCACTCCTGGGCTGGGACGAGGTGAGAGAGTATCCATAGCATTTTAATCTCCTCTTCTACCTTATTCAGCCTTCACTAAAATTCTGATACTCATTTCCAATCCCTGACTTCAATCAATTGAGTTCATGTTTGTCTTTGAGACATGGGTATTTTCAATTCTCAATTTCATTCTCAGGATCTTCAGAAATTTCTCTTACCTTTTGTAAGCCGCTTTTAGACTCTTTAATTTTTCTTCAGACATCCTCTGCATTTCTATTAAATTGCATTCCTGCTCTAATAAAGTTTAGACACTTTCAATCCTGGAAAGCCTTGAATACATTTTAAGGTGCTATTTGGGACATCTAGTGGGCTTTGGAATTACAGAAACTGAAAAATTCTGTCACATTTCCTTACCTCAATTCTCTGATTAACATAAGTCTCTAGGCAAATGTTTCTCAATTCTGCTTGCACATCTGAGTCATATGGGGGCTTTTAAAAATTCACATACACAGGAGTCACCCCAGAATCTCTAGGAGAGGGACACAAACATTGGTAAATTTTCAAACTCTCCAGGTGATTACAGTGTACACTCAAGGTTGAGAACCCTTAGACTAGAATTTTTTCTTGTTAATTAATTGATCAGATTGTTTTATATGCCTTCTCTCACTACAATGCATAAGCCATAGGACCAGGCAATTAAGACTTTTTCTTTTCTTCACTCTTTAATTCAGTGCCTAAAAGAACGCCTGACAGAGTACTGAGCAAAGAAATGTTTGTTAAAGGAACAAATAAAGAAATGAGTACTATTTCAGTTTTTCCAGGTGTCTATGATTTTGTGACAAATAAGACTATCTTCCTTAGATCTGCAGTTTTAGGAAATTAATTTTATCAAGTATCCCATAGATATATATGCTCACATGTTAAATAGGTTTACAATGATCATTAAAACCAAATGACATTTATTTAAATTAGCAGAATGATAAACCATTTCAGTACTCTGAACATGAAGCAGAGAATCATTTTTCTGGTTCTGAACGACTTGGGAAATCACAATAATTCAGAAAACTCTGCAATAAGTATGGAATCACTTTGACAAATACTTTGACAGTTATCTGATGATGATGCTATATGTATGCATTTTCTCTTTTTGATTTTCTAAAAATTTTTATGGGATTAGGTTGTACTACAGCATTTTTTAAGTGGTAAAAATTTGTAAATTTATTATGCCCTTTATACCATTTAACTTACAAATACCAAAGTATAAATAAAGCTGATAATTATATAACTTTAAAAAAAAAAACTAGTCCTTGATGGAAACTCTCTTCAGAGACTGCAATGCCCTGGCTGTTCTCCAAATCTGGTGTGGGCAGGGCAGCTTTCCCATGTGAGGGCTGCCACAGCCTACAGCTCTCTATTAAGAATGCTGAATTAATGTGATAGTGTTAGCAGAAGTTATTCTGCTGTGGACTGAAGAGTTAATTTGTGTGAGGGGAAGGAGAGAGAGAAGAAAGAGACTAAAAGGAGGACACCTTAGGGTGCTGCCCAGAGGGGTGGAGATTTGCTCCTGATGGACCCTGTTAGCACAAGGGAAGCACAGAGGAGGGACAGTTTTTTTGGAGGAAAAGAATATTTGTGGTCCATTCGTAAGTAAAGAAAAGGAAGCAATGACATAATGCCTAGAGTTGGAGCCAGTTAAACTGGCCAAACTTTGCTTTCTTCAGAAAATAATTTAAGAAATGAGAGGCAAGGAAGAAAGGACATTCATCTTGGAAGAACCCAAAGTACTTTGAAATTTTAAAGAAATGTAATGATAGCTGCTAAAACCACTTTTGTCACCATAATGGATGCAGTACTTCAAATTTAAATGGTAAACAGAATTCTCCTAGCATGCTACATTTCCACCAAGAACTCTAGATGACCTAAAAGGATTTGTTTTTAAGTTTAAATATTTACCTGTCAGAGTTTAACTCTTGTTTTATTGAAACCTGTTTATATATATATACTTCATTATTATCTAGCCTATCATTGTATGGGTGTGTGAGTGAAAAGTAATAAATCTTATTAAAATAGACTAGAAATCTATAGGCAGCTTAAATCTATTCTTAATTACTAATGGTAAACAGTTTAATACATTACCAGAGTCACAATGGAAACTGAGCAAAACTTTTATTCGAATGTCAATTTTGAATATTTTGAAGAATTTGTTATCAGGTATCATACTTGGAATTCATACGCCAGAGGGCTTTTATTCAATTTGAGCCAAAATTTTTAAAAAATAGCATGCCTTGAACAGAAGGAAGAAGTGTTCCTATCTACACTAATAAAATCTTTTATCATTTCTGCTTCCCTCAGGAGCAAGATATATAATGATGAACTTTTGAGAATATTTATGGCACAATTTTAGCTGTTACCATGAGTTACTGCTTAAAGCAGGGTTTGAAAACTCAAATGCCTATAGCATTTATAGTAATATGAATGTTTGAAATATGCCAAGTTGAAAAATATTCTTCACTTATGGGGGGGAAAAAAGCACCCCTTATCTTTTCTTGAAAGATGAAGCCTTCTGCGTCAATTTTTACTTTTCCCACCTGTGAAATAGATAAGGGTACAAGCAGTGGTTTGCTTTCGTCTTAACTCTACTATGAGAAGAATAAAAGTGGAAAGATGATGCTGAAAGCCCCTGCTACTAGACTTAAGTGCTGCTATGACAACAGAGAGTGATGGGGAATAAAGCAAAGTGGCCTGCTGGTTCCTTATCCAAAAACACAATAGCTATCTGGCTCCAGGAAAATTGCTGGCGTGCTGAAAGGGCCAGATCTCTAAAGTGTCAAGCAAGAGAAGCTGGAAATCTGTATCTTTACACAGAAGAGTTCAATTCTTATGCACATAGCTAAGTCTTTTGTTTTTGAATACCCTCCAGTATAAATAAATGGGGAAAAAAGTGAAAGATACTATCTGTTTAACAGATCTAAATCTCTATCCACCCTTTTATAATGTCCTTTTCAGAGACTTAAGCTTGATAAATCAAATCAACTACTTTTACAGAAAATACTATGTCCACATGCAAAAGAATGAAGTTTGACCCTTACCTTAAACAACATCCAAAAATTAACTCAAAATGGTTTAAAGACCTAAACGTAAGACGTAAAACTGTTATACTTCTAAAAGAAAACATAGGGGAAAACTTCCGTGACGCTGGATCTGGCAATGAGTTTTTGGATATGACACCAAAAACACAGGCCACAAAATTAAAAATAGGCCAATGGGACTACACAAAACTTGAAAACTTCTGTGAGACAAATAAAACACTTAACAGAGTGAAAAGGTAACCTATGAAATGGGGAAAATAATTGCAAATCATATATTTGATAATGGTATAATGATACCCAGGATATATAAGGAACTTTTATAGCTCAACAGTAAAAAAAGAGTTAAAAATAGGCAAAGGACTTAAGTAGATCTCTCTCCAGATAAGATTACAAATGGCTAATAAGTACATGAAAGATGTTCAACATCACTAATCATTAGGGAAATGCAAATCAGAGCCACAAGGAAATATCCCCTCACACTCATCAGGATGGCTACTAACAAAAGTGCAGAAAATAACAAGTTTGGTAAGAATGTGGAGAATTTGGAACACTTATACACTGTTGTGGATATAAAATGGTACAGCTATTATGAAAAACAGTTTAGGAGTTCCTCAGAAAATTAAAAATAGAATTGCCGTTTGATCCAGCAATCCAACCTCTGGGTATATGTCCAAAAAAACACAAAGCAAGATCTCAAAGAGGTATTTGCACACCCATATTCATCCAAGCATTTTTCACAATAACCAAGAGGTGGAAGCAACCCAAATTTCTATTGACAGATGAATGGATTAAAAAAAATGCTATATACATACAATGGAATATTACACAGCCTTAAGAAAGAAAAAAATCCTGGCACATGCTACAACATGGATGAATCTTGAGAACATTATGCTAAAAAAGATGAGTCAGACACAAAAGGACAAAAACTGTATGATGACACTTACAATATGTATCTAGTGTAGTCAAAAGCAGATAACTAGAAAGTTGAAATGTGGTCACCAAGGGCTAGGGAGAGGGGGAAAGAGTATTTAGTGGGTTTCAGTGTAGCAAGATGAAAAGTTCTGGAGATCCATTGCACAACAATGTGAAGATACTTAACACTACTAAACTGTACAATTAAAAGTAGTTAAGATGTTCACTGCAGCACTATTTACAATAACCAGGACATGGAAGCAACCTAAATGTCCATTGAGGGATGAATGGATAAAGAAGATGTGGTACATATATACAATGGAATATTACTCAGCCATAAAAAAGAACAAAATAATGCCACTTGCAGTGTATGGATGGACCTAGAGATTATCAAACAGGGTGAAGTAAGTCAGACAGAGAAAGACAAATATATGTATCACTTACATGTGGAATCTAAAAAAAAGGGTACAAATGAACTTATTTACAAAACAGAAAGAATCAAAGATGTAGAAAAAAAACTTACATTACCAAGGTGGATGGGGGGGAGGAATAAATTGGGAGATTGGGATTGACATATACATGCTACTATATATAAAATAGGTAACTAATAAGAACCTACTATATAGCACAGGGAACTCTACTCAATACTCTGTTAATGACCTATATGGGAAAAGAATCGAAAAAGAGTGGATATATGTGTATGTTTAGCTGATTCACTTTGCTGTACAGCAGAAACACAACATTGTAAATCAATTATACTCCAATAAAAATTAATTTTAAAAAGTAGTTAAGATAGTAAGTTTAATATTATATGTTCTCACTACAAGAAAAAGTATTACCATATTTTAGAGCTGTCTCATATGCATAATCATTACAATTTGGAGAACATTTTAAGATTTAGTTTAATAATCTCCTTGTCTTTGACTTTATTAAATGCACATTATATAGGTAAATAATTTATTTTAAACTACAAAGAGAGATAGACATATGGATCACGCACTAGGAGCTTACCACAGGGGTTTTTCCCACTGCTTCATTACTGAACCAATTTTAATGGTATAAAAATTTAATTAAATACTTTAGCAAGTGAAGCCATATAAATTTAAGTTTCATAAATGTAAGTAGCCACTTCTCAAGGGATACTGTCCATAATATTCCTACAGAAACTTGTCAATAGCATTAACAGAATATAAGTATGCTTTCTGTAGTAGGTGAAGATCAGTACTAACTTAATACATTCTGCCCTGAGTTTTGACAGTCAAAGTGTGCCCACTGATTCAGATGTTGAGGAGTGCAGATTTTTCAGAAGTGTCACTGTGAGAAATTTTAACTCTTGCAAGTGTAGAGAAGGGAAATATAAGGTTAAATGGTCTGGGGTACTTTCATAAAAGCTGTTAGAATAAAGTGGGTTTTACACACATACCACACACATACACACACAATCCAGCAATGGCTTTTCCATAACTGATATCTGATTGTAGTATCAGTTATTGCCTTGAGAAATCCCAAGACCTTTCCCGTTAAGGGAATGCTACTTCTCTAACTCAGCCTTAATTCTCTTATTATCTGAAAAGATATCCTTAGAAATGGCAAATCACTTTTTCATGAAATCTATATAATCCAACACGTTGAAGAATACTGAAATTCAAAGGGGAAGTCTAAAAAGCATATTATTGTTCATGGTGTTGAGACATGTAAAATCTGGGGAAATTTTACTCTTTCCTGATTACAGGAAAAGGCAATCACCATTTGGAATAAGGAATTTTTAATGAACTATTTCAAATTTTCCATCTTGACACTGATTATGACCCTCCTCAAAATATGGGGAAAAGGTTTATTTGCTGTAAAGATCAATGAGTTAAACTATTCTATTTGTAAGTATATTTTCAGATATTGATTTTGGAAGTGGAAAAGTGAAGAGTCTTTAAGAAAAGTAAGGATGAAAGATAGTTTTCATGTTGAATGTAACCAAGCTAATAGCAATTTAGTTATTTAAGTTCCATCATATCCATATATAATACTAGAATGATGTAATCTTATATTTAGCATCTTCATTTAAAATTTTTTATTATATCAGTAACACCTAGAACCAGGAACCAAAATACTTAACAAGCCATGCTTCATTACAACTTTTGAATAACTATGTTTAATTTTTCTTATACTGACAAAAGATCAGCTTTCTTTTATTATAAAATATATGTTCAATTTTTTAGGTTATTGGCTTAATTTCTTTCTGCACTGATGGATGATAGTTCTTTAAAATAATATATTCTTCATAAATTCTGTATATGAATGGAAGAATCAACTTGGTTAGTTTTTCAAGCAATACATATAAATGTTCAGCAAAGAAAAATAGATATTTGATGAAAAACCTAATAGAAAAGGCAGTAGAAAAGCCCAGTCTATTGTAATTGCATAAAAATAATGAGGTTATTTTTCATTCCACACTTTTTTTTCTGGCATGGAAGCTATAAATTGAAAGAGAGCTCAGGAATAGTCATAGGTCATTACCCAAACCTGGAAAAATATGTTTGCATCTCTAAAATAAATAACTGTGGGTTACAAAATATTTGGAAAGATTATAATTACAGGGATGTACATGACATATACTGTACCAAATTAAATTGTGGTCAAAGTCATATGTTGTTTTAGCTTCCTGATCAATTATTTTTCTCATTTACCCAAAGCTAAGTTATGTTACATTAACAACACACCTCTAGGGAATTCTCTGGTGGTCCAGTTGTTAGGACACCGCACTCTCACTGCCGAGGGCAGGGATTCAATCCCTGGTCGGAGAACTAATATCCCACAAGCCATGTGGCTCGGCCACCCACAAAAAAACATTTCTATAAAGACAAATTTATAAACTGCTTTAAAAAACAATTAGTAAGGAACATTAAAAAGATAAGACTCAAAGATTTTAAAAGTAAATTACTTTCTAATTTGATCCTAAATATTTATTCTACATATATATTACTTTGAAGAAATGTTATATCCTAAAGGTGTTCACAAAGGACTATTAAATACATCCTTTTTAGCCTTGGTTCCAGAACAAGGTTATCATGTTATCTTTACCAGACTGGACTTTTCCACTTTCAATAATAATAATTGAAAACACATACTGAGCTCATACAGTGTGTCAGTGTGGTGCTAAATTATATGCATTATTACACTTTATCCTCACCATAAACACAGCCAGGTGAGGAGCTTAAAGCTTAAAGTTCAGTTACCTTTTGTTCATACAGCTGGTAAGAAGCCAACTGAAAGACACCAAATCAAATACATGATTACTTTCCTGGACTAAATGTTTATGTCTGCCACAAATTTATATGATAAAGCTTTACCCCACAATGTGATGGTATTAGAAGTGGGGCCTTTGGGAGATAATTAGGATTAGATGAGATCATGAGGGTGGAGCCCTCATGAATGCAATTAGCGCCCTTATAAGAGTTAAGAGAAAGCTTGTTCCTTTCTCTCTGTCCTCTGCCATGGGAGGACACAAGGAGAAGATAGCCATCTACAAGACAAGAAACAGGCTCTTAACAGACATTGGATCTGCTAGCCTCTTCATCTCGGACATCTCAGCCTCTAGAACTTTGCAAAATAAATGTTTGTTGTCTAAACTACTCAGTGTATAGTATTTTGTTACAGCAGCCTGGACTAAGATAATTACTAATGAATATTTCTTCAAACATTGAACATAAAATTAATATATTCTGAGTTCTAACTTTAAATTTTAAGTTTCAAAAGAAAAAGAAGTTTTTAAGAAATTTTGTCCCCATTCTTAAGTGTGAAAATAGGTTGGTTCTAACTTAGTTACTTTTGCATCTACCTTTGGAGCTAGAAGAACAGAAAAAAATTAAAATAGAAACAGAAATCTCCACCTAAGAATTCCTAATGACAATCACCTCATCATATAGATTTGAGATCTAAATCCATATTACCTGGGCCGTAATTAAAAACAAAATAAGCAATAAGGTGTATTAGTGATGTACTGATATGGTATATCATTGCCCATAATATGAAATGGTGAGAAGGGCAATTGACCACTGTGTTCATCTTTCCCATAACCTATAACCCCAGTCTAACCATGAGGAAAACATCATCCAAACCTAAATTGAGAGACATTCTAGAGAATATCTGACCAGTAATGCTCAAAATTGTCAAGTTCACAAAAATCAAGGAAAGACAGAAAAGCTGCCATAGATCAGAGGAGACTAAGGAGGCAGGAAAACCAAATGAAGTATAAGATTTTGAGTGGGATACTGGAAAAGAAAAAGAACATTAGTGATAACAGTAACAAAATACAAATAAAGCCTGGAATTTAATGTACCAATGTAGGTTTCTTGGATGAAAAAAATCTACCATAGAAATAAGACGTTAATAAATGGGGATACTCAGTGAAGTATATGAGAATTCTCTGCTATGTTTGCAACTTTTCTGTGAATCTAAAACTATCCTAAAAAAAAAGCTTTATTTAAAAACAAACAAAACAAAAATCCCAGGCTTACAATAAAGTTGAAAATAATCCTGAGTTTGTAGTGTCATAAGTATATGATGGAAGCAAAGTCAAATCCTCTCTTGAGGAACTTAATCCCAAACAAAGCTTCAAAAATGCCACAGAAAAAGTTCAAAGGAAAACACATTCATTAAAAAAAATCCCAAACAATGAAAAAAGCAAGAAAGTACAGAGGCTTAAATCAAAGTCTTCAAAAATCAGGAGCAGTTATTGGATTTATCAGACACACAATATATTCAGCCATAATGTTACAAGTTTCTTATCCTTCAACATAATTTAGTGAGTATTTTTGTATTAAATCATTAAAAAAGATATTGAAAGTAGGATGAAGAAAAACTGTCCATAAAAAAATGAACAGAGAGATCTGAATGAAAAGCAAATTGAATTTCTAGAAAGGAAAATATAATGATTAAATATGGAAACTAAATTAATGATTTAAAACATCATGATTAAATATGGAAACTAAATTAATGATTTAAAACATCAGACTAGACCCAGTCAAAGGTAAAATTATTGAACATGAATTAAGAGTTAGGTTATTATATGAATGCAGCAAAGTAAAACAAAGAAATAGAACATATGAAATGGAAATTAAGGGTAATGGGGAGAGAAAAAGGGGGGAAAAAATCTACCAAAGTCAAAACATATCTCCATCAGGAAGGAAAACAAGGATATAAAGAGGAGGATATTTGGTGAGATCACGCTTAACAAATCTTCCCAGTTGATGAATGTCAACAGTTTTACACTCTGAAATCCTAATGTATCTTGAGGAAAATAAATATAATGAAAACCACTTTGCGGATTTACTGAAACTTTAGAACACAAAAGGAGTGAAGTAAGAGTTTAAAAGTTGTGGAGAGGACAATGGCAATTTGAAAACTCTCATCTTGACAGAGATAATGGAAACCATAGACAATGAAAACACATCTTTAAAATGCTTAAATTCACTCAAGAATTCTATATTCCATGGAACTATTTCTCAATAGCATGTTTCAGACAAACAAAAACTGAGTACCCACCATTGAGAGTACTACCAGGAGACTCTTGATAAAGTAACTTTTGAAAGATGGTTTTCAGGAAGATAGGGAATGATCTACAGAAGAAGGTTTGACTCCCAGGAAAGAATGTTGGGTAAAAGAATCGATGATACACATAAGAAAAGCTAAATATGCATTGCATTTATAAAACAGCAATAATAATGTATACATTGTGGGTTTAAAAAAACAGAATTAAAGTAATGGGCAAGAAGGGTTTGCTAATTGAGAGGAGAGATGCCAGACATAATAGCAATTTACTTTACCTGTATTCTTTGGGATGTGATTTAAGGTATTCATTAACTTTGGATTTTATTATTATAAATATGCATATTTAAATTTATAGCATAACCACTGAAAAAGTGGAAATACAGTGTGTAATTTTCCAAGTGGTAAAGAGGAAAATGGAATAAAAATTCAATTTAGAAATTGACTAGAAATAAAAAAATATAAAAAGGGAAAAACACAAAGCACAAATAATGCTAAAAAATGAATCTAAAAATATCAGTAAATGTAAATTATTAAAATCTCCACTTATTAAAAATTATCAGTTATATGCTGGTTATAAGACACGGGCATAAAACATAAGGTCCAGTAAATATTTGAAGTCAAATGATGGAAAAAAACTATGCCATCTTTAAGCAAATATCAGTTATTCCAAAATATTAATATCAGGAAAAAGTACTTTAAGGGACAGCATTATGAAGAAAAAAAAAAGAAACCATTCCATAATGGTAGAAGTTTCATTAATCAAGGTGATATAACAATTCAAAATATATTTCCCCTAATAATGTAGCTTCAACTATAAAACTAAAAGAGTAACAGAACTGGAAGGAAGAATTCATAAGTCTACTATCATACTGTGAGGATTTAAAGACAGTTCTCTCAGTAAATGATAGAACAGAAGAAAATTCAATAAAATATAGATTTAAACAAATTAATTATCATGATTGACCTAACATACATGTATAAAAAATTAATCCTAGACTTGGAGCATGCATGTTTTCTAAAGCACACAGGACAAATTTTAAAAATTACTTTTAACTAACCAAAGAACATCTGCAAAAAATATTAAGATTATCCTTAATTAAGTTATCCAGACTAATTTTTATATCTATAAAAGTATATACTGATAATTATTTAAGTGTTATAACTACAAACATTTTAAGATAATACTTTGTATGGTTTATGATTACAACTGTTTAAAATTATAATATACTCTATATTAAAGTGGATTCATAATATAAATTATTAATTTCATTCAAATATTTTATCTGATTTGATAATGATAATCTGAAACATAACTGTCCATTTTCAATTTGTATGGATATATTAAAGCTTGAAAAATATATGTACATATTTATATATGCAGAAAGTAAACAAAAAATGAGTTTTTTCCTATCTTGTCTGATGTATTTAGGAGGCACTTTTTAATTAAAGCACAAATTAAGGGCTTTACCAAAAAAAATTTCCCAAATAATATTGTTTTAACCATGTTAATATATGTAAATATCTTTTCTCCTTAACCTACTTACTGAGATCTAAACCATAGAATCCAGTATAATTGAGATTTTTTTCTAGGTTCTCTTTATTAAACTTTTGAAGTCACTTTTATCCACTGAAAATAATATATTAATATTATGGACACTCATTTAAAAACTTCCCAGGTTTTAGTAAATCTTAACATTATGCTATATTCACCTCAGACATTTGAAAAAGAAATTAAATATTAAATACAGCAGATACAAATGAGACCCCATTTCTCTTCCCTTTCCCATTTTCCTCTGCTGGGTGAGAATCAATCCATCATTTGAACGTTTTGCTACTATGAACAATGAATAATATGAACTTCTTATAAATATATCCTGATGCACATTTTTGAGAGTGTCTCTAGGTTATACACACACACACACACACACACACACACACACACACATAGAAGTGGAATTACTGAGCCTAGAGGGTTTGAATAATTTCAACTTTACTAGGTGGTATAAATACTGTCCTCCAAAGACTTGTACCCATGTCCACCCACCCAGGAGCGCATGAGATATTTTTGTTTACTCCTCACCAAAAACTTGCCATTTTCAGAGTTTAAACCTCTGGTCAATACAATGTTGGATAAATATCATTTCATCATAGTTTTAATTTACTTACTTGAGTACTTATAGATTGAGTTTATTTTCAAAGTTTGTAACAGATCAAAGATGGCCACAAACTTTTTGAAGCTCTGCTCACTGAGTTGAGGTATATGTCCTCATCCCTTGAAACCAGGTGAGCTCATGATTGCTGTGTCCAATAGAATATGGCAGAGTAGAAACTGTGCCAATTTGGGGGTTCAGGCTGACATTTTAATCTTCATATCTTTTGGAATGCTCACTCTGGGTGAAGTCAACCATCATGTAAGAAGTCCAGTATGATGTTAGAAAACCTAAGGTAGCCTCTTGGCATTTTAGAGAGATGCCTGACCAGACCTCAGCTTTTCTAGCCATCCAACCTGAGTGCTAGACAGTACAAATGATGACTCCAGTCCCAGCCATATTCTGACTGAATATGTTTTAAAGACTCTTAGGGAGAAGGGGGTGAAGTCAAGATGCTGGTGTGGGAATATGTAGAGTTCACATCACCCCACAACTAGGGTGTCTGCCAGACTCTGGTGAGGGACCCCGATTCCCAAGGAGATGGAAGGAACCCCCAAACAAACTGCCAGGGATCAGGCCAAAGCTCCTGTGGTGGGAGCTCTGAGTCCGAACCACTGGACTAACAGAGAACCTCAGAACCCAGGGAATATTTATCAGAGTGAGGTCTCTCGGAGGTCCTCATCTCAGCACCAAGACCAAGCTCTACCCAACAGCCTATAAACTCCAGTATTGGAAGCCTCAGGCCAAACAACCAGTAAGACAGGAACACAATCCCACTCATTAAAAAAAAAAAAAAAAAGAGACAGCAAATATATATATGTCACAGATGAAGGAACAAGGTAAAAACCTACAAGACCAAATAAATGAAGAGGAAATAGGCAGTCTACCTGAAAAAGTAAAGTTGACAGTAATGATAGTAAAGATGAGCCAGAATCTCAGAAACAGAAGGGAGGCACAGATTGAGAGAATACAAGAAATGTTTAACAAAGATCTAGAAAATCTAAAGAGCAAACAAACAATGATGAACAACACAATAAATGAAATTTAAAATTCTCTGGAAGGAATCAATAGCAGAATAACTGAGGCAGAAGAACGGATAAGTGACCTGGAAGAAAAAATAGTGGAAATAACTACTGCAGAGCAGAATAAAGAAAAAACAATGAAAAGAATTGAAGACAATCTCAGAGACCTCTGGGACAACACTAAACGCACCAACATTTGAATTATAGGGGTTCCCAGAGGAAGAAGAGAAAAAAAAAGGGTCTGAGAAAATATCTGAAGAGATTATAGTGGAAAATTTCCCTAACATGGGAAAGGAAATATTCAGTCAAGTCCAGGAAGCACAGAGAGTCCCATACAGGATAAACCCTAGGAGAAACACACCAAGACACATATTAATCAAACTAACAAAAATTAAATTCAAAGAAAAAATATTAAAAGCAGCAAGGAAAAAACAAAAAATAACATATAAAGGAATCCCAATAAGGTTATCAGCTGATTTTTCAGCAGAAACTCTGCAGGCCAGAAGAGAGTCATAGGATATACTTAAAGTGATGAAAGAGAAAAACCTAAACCAAGAATCCTCTACCCAGTTAGGATCTCATTCAGATTCAATGGAGAAATCAAAAGCTTTTCAGAGAAGCAAAAGCTAAGAGAATTCAGCACCACCAAACCAGCTTTACAACAAATGCTAAAGAAACTTCTTTAGGCGGGAAACACATAAGAAGAAAAAGACCCACAAAAACAAACCCAAAACAATTAAGAAAATGGTAATAGGAACATACATATCGATAATAACCCTGAATGTAAATGAATTAAATGCCCCAACAAAAAAACACAGACTGGATGAATAGATACAAAAAGAAGACACATATATATGTTGTCTACAAGAGACACACTTCAGACCTAAGGACATACAGACTGAAGGGGAAGGGATGGAAAAAGATATTCCAAGCAAATGGAAAGCAAAAGAAAGCTGGAGTAGCAATACTTATATCAGATAGAATAGACTTTAAAATAAAGACGGTTACAAGAGATAAGGAAGGACACTGCATAATGATCAAGGGATCAACCCAAGAAGAAGATATAACAATTATAAATGTTTATGCACCCAACATAGGGGCAACTCAATACATAAGGAAAATGCTAACAACCATGAAAGGGGAAATCGACAGTAACACAATAATATTAGGGGACTTTAACACCCCACTTACACCAGTGGACAGATCATCCAAACAGAAAATAAATAAGGAAACACAAGCTTTAAATGACACAATAGACCAGACAGATTTAATTGATATTTATAGAACATTCCACCCAAAAGTGGCAGAATACACTTTATTCTCAAGTGCACACGGAACATTGTCCAGAATAGATCACATCTTGGGTCACAAATCAAGCCTCAGAAAATTTAAGAAAATTGAAATTGTATCAAGCATCTTTTCTGACCACAACACTATGAGATTGGAAATCAATTACAGGAAAAAAAACTGTAAAAAACACAAATACATGGAGGCTAAACAGTGCTACTTAATAACCAAGAGATGACTGAAGAAATCAAAGAAGAAACAAAAAAATACATAGAAACAAATGACAGTGAAAACATGATGACCCAAAACCTATGGGATGCAGCAAAAGTAGTTCTAAGAGGGAAGTTTATAGCAATTCAATCTCACCTCAAGAAACAAGAAAGATCTCAAATAAAAGATCTAACCCTACACCTCAAGCAACTAGAGAAAGAAGAACAAAGAAAACCCAAAGTCAGTAGAAGGAAAGAAATCATAAGTATCAGAGCAGAAATAAATGAAATAGAAACAAAGAAAATAATAGCAAAGATCAATGAAACTAAAAGCTGGTTCTTTGAGAAGATAAACAAAATTGATAAACCCTTAGCCAGACTCATCAAGAAAAAAAGGGAGAGGAGGAAAATCAATAAAATTAGAAATGAAAAAGGAGAAATTACAACTGACACCGCAGAAATACAAAGGATTATAAGAGACTACTACAAACAACTATATGCCAATAAAATGGATAACCATGAAGAAATGTACAAATTCTTGGAAAGGTACAATTTTCCAAGACTGAACCAGGAAGAATTAGAAAATATAAACAGACCTATCACAACTAATGAAATTGAAACTGTAATTAAAAATCTTCCAACAATCAAAAGTCCGGGACCAGATAGCTTCACAGGTGAATTCTGTAAAACATTTAGAGAAGAGCTGACACTGATCCTTCTCAAACTCTTCCAAAAAATTGCAGAGGGAGGAACATTCCTAAATTTATTTTACGAAGCCACCCTCATCCTTATACCAAAACCAGAAAAAGATATCACAAAAAAAGAAAATTATAGACCAATATCACAGAACATAGATGCAAAAATCCTGAAAACAATACTAGCAAACAGAAACCAACAACATATTGAAACAATCATACACCATGATCAAGTGGGATTTATCCCAGGAATGCAAGGATTCTTCAATATACGCAAATCAATGTGATACACCATATTAACAAACTGAAGAAGAAAAACCATATGATAATCTCAATAGAGGCAGAAAAAGCTTTTGACAAAATTCAACACCCATTTATGATAAAAAACTCTCCAGAAAATGGCCATAGAGGGAACCTACCTCAACATAATAAAGGCCGTATATGACAAAGCCACAGCAAGCATCATACTCAATGGTGAAAAACTGAAAGCATTTCCACTAAGATCAGGAACAAGACAAGATGTCCACTCCTGTCACTCTTATTCAACATGGTTTTGGAAGTCCTAGTGATGGCAATCAGAGAAGAAAAAGAAGTAAAAGGAATACAAATTGCAAAAGGAGAAGTAAAACTGTCACTGTTTGTAGATGACATGATACTACACGTGGGAAATACCAAAGATGCCACCAGTAAACTACTGGAACTAATCAATGAATTTGGTAAGGCTGCAGGATATAAAATCAATGCACAGAAATGTCTGGCATTCCTATACACTAACAACGAAAAATCAGAAAGAGAAATTAAGGAAACAATCCCATTTACCATCACAACAAAAAGAATAAAATACCTAGGAATAAACCTACCTAAGGAGGCGAAAGACTTGTACTCAGAAAACTATAAAACACTGATGAAAGAAATCAAAGATGACATAAACAGATGGAGAAATATACAATGTTTGTGGATTGGAAGAATCAGTATTGTGAAAATGACTATATTACCCAAAGCAGTCTACAGATTCAAAGCAATCCCTATCAAACTACCAATGGCATTCTTCACAGAATTAGAACAAAAAATTTTACAATTCGTATGGAAACACAAAAGACCCCGAATAGCCAAAGCAATCTTGAGAAAGAAAAATGGAGCTTGAGGAATCAGGCTCCCTGACTTCAAACTGTACTACAAAGCTACAATAATCAAGACAGTATAGTACTGGCATAAAAACAGAAATATAGATCAAAAGTACAGGATAGAAAGCCCAGAGATAAACCCACACACATATGGTCACCTAATTTATGACAAAGGAAGCAAGAACATACAATGGAGAAAAGAGAGCCTTTTCAATAAGTGGTGCTGGGAAAACTGGACAGCTACCTGTAAAAGAATGAAATTAGAATACTACCTAGCACCATACACAAAAATAACTTCCAAATGGATTAAAGACCTAAATATAAGACCAGACACTATAAAACTCTTAGAGGAAAACATAGGAAAAACACTCTTTGACATAAACCACAGCAAGATCTTTTTTGACCCACCTCCTAGAGTAATGAAAATAACAAAAATAAACAAATGGGACCTAATTAAGCTTAAAATCGTTTGCACAGCAAAGGAAACTATAATTAATACAAAAAGACAACCCTCAGAATGGGAGAAAATATTTGCAAATGAAGCAACAGACAAAGGATTAATCTCCAAAATATACAAACAGCACATGGAGCTCAATATCAAAAAAACAAACAATCCAATTAAAAAATGGGTGGAAGACTTAAATAGGCATTTCACCAACGAAGACATACAGATGGATAAAAAGCACATGAAAAGATGCTCAACATCACTAATTACTAGAGAAATGCAAATCAAAACTACAATGAGGTATCACCTCACACCAATCAGAATGGCCATTATCAAAAAATATAGAAACAGTAAATGCTGGAAAGGGTGTGGTGAAAAGGGAACCCTCCTGCACTGTTGGTGGGATGTAAATTGATAAAACCACTGTGGAGAACAGTATGGAGGTTCCTTAAAAAACTAAAAAAAGAACTACCATTTGACCCAGCAATCCCACTACAGGGCATATACCTTGAGAAAACCATAATTCAAAAAGAGACATGTACCACAATGTTCATTGCAGCACTATTTACAATAGCCAGAACATGGAAGCCACCTAAATGTCCATCAACAGATGAATGAATAAAGAAGATGTGGCACATATATATAATGGAATATTACTCTGCCATAAAAATAAACGAAATTGAGTTATTTGTAGTGAGATGGATGGACCTTGAGTCTGTCATACAGAGTGAAGTAAGTCAGAAAGAGAAAAACAAATACCATATGCTAACACATGTATATGGAATCTAAAAAGAAAAAAAAAATGGTATTGAGGAACCTAGTCACAGGGCAGGAATAAACACATAGACATAGAGAATGGACTTCAGGACATGGGGGGAGGGGGAAGCTGGGGTGAAGTGAGAGTAGCATCAACATATATATACCACCGAATGTAATATACTTAGCTAGTGGGAAGAAGTAGCATAGCACAGGGAGATCAGCTTGGTGCTTTGCAATGTCCTGGAGGGGTGGGATGGAGGCTCACGAGCGAAGGGATATGGGGATATATGTATGCATATGGCTGATTCACTTTGTTGTACAACAGAAACTAACACAGTATTGTGAAGCAACTATACGCCAATAAAGATCTATTAAAAAAAAAAAAAAAGACTAAGTGAAAACCTTCCGAATGAGCCTATTCGATCTTGATTCATCACATAGCAACAAGTGACTAGACTAGTGGTTTACTGATGATTCAAACATCCTCTACAGTGAAGCATCTATTTATATTATTCACTCATTTTGAAAATAAATTTCCTATTAGGATTTTGTAAACAAACATTCTAGGTCAAAGATTTATGTACATATCTTTCCCACTCTCTGCTTGTCTTCTGACTTTATGTTCTTCCTTCTGTTTTGTAAATTCAAATTTTAATGAACACAATTTTCTCCTTTTACAGTCAAATTCATTTTAAAATTTTTCCTTAAAAATAGTAGTGTTTTATCCAACATTAATCAAATATTCATTATTTTTCTAAGAATTGTGTAGTTTGCTGGTAACACAAATTTCTAACCTACCTGGAATTGATTATTATATGTAGTGAGACATGGATATAGATTTTATTTTCCACTAATCTAGATTATTAGCTCTGCCATTTACCAAGTTTCTATATTTGCACTGAAACGTTTCTGGGCTTTTTACCTTTCATTGGTCTCTTTGCCTATCAGTATACCAATCACATACTCTTAATATAGCTTTGTAGTCAGATGTGTTATATGTAAGATTTATCCTCATCCTGTTCTTCAAACATTCCCCATATGTTCTTCAAACATTAGCTCATATTTTCTGACATAAATTTTAAAAATAGCTTATTTACTTTCATTAAAACTCTTTGGGTTTTGAATGAAAATTCACTGCATTTACAGACTAACATGTCTTATTATTAGAGAGTTCCAGTAGTAGATTATCTATGCTTTTTGTTTGATAATTATATTTTTTAAATTTAGGACTTTTACATATTTGATTAGGTTCATTCTCAGGTGCCATATAGTTTTGATTACTATTGTCAACTGAGTCTTTTTATTATGCTCTATGTCCTAGTTTGATATCAACAGTGTATCCAAAACTAGTGACTTTTATTTATTCATAATTTTGTTTTTCCATTGTGTTTCTGGTATCGCTTACTATAGTTGGTGGGTTCTACCTACCAATGCAATGTTGAAAAACAGTGGTGCTAGTGGATCTCCTGATCTTGTTCCTAACATAATGGATGATTCTAGACAACTTCCAGTAAGTATGATTTTTAATAGATGCTTTTCATTAGATTATGGAAGACTGCTTATATGCCAAGTATGAATAATGAAAGAATGATGAATTTTGCCTATGCCTTTTCTACATTTATTAATATGCTCTTAGGCTGTTCTCTTTAGCCCGTTAAAACAGTGTATTGCATTAATGTTCTACACACTGAGGCATCCTTGCATTCCTGGGATAAGCATCCTTAGTTATGATTTATCATATTTCATCTAATCTAACCTGCCATTGATTGTGAGATGCATTATCATTTAATGAACATCTAAGGAATAACAAAAATAAAGTTTCATGTAAATTATGACCCCATAATTTCATATCACTCAGAATTATTATTTCATACTTATTGAAAGACCTGTTAGGTTTATACAAATACAGTTTTTATTACTTGACACATAATAATATAATTTATATTATATATAGAGAAATAAATTCCTTAATTTTTTTTTATTTTTTACATTCAGAGTTTGAATGTATTGCAATAAGAAACTATAATGCAGATTTATCTATGGGGATTTTTATTTCACAGGCCCCATAAAGCACTTAGTTGTTACTTCAAAAGGAATATGAAACTGTTGTCATTCCTTCAATAACAAATATTTACTTCATACATATTTATTCTTCATTAGTTTTTTTCTAGTCTTCTAACACACAAAATAACTTCAGTTCAAATGCTAATTCATTCTGTGTTTTTTGTTGAACCAATTTCAAATGGAAAATAACCTTAACAGACAAAATACCTAAAGTGACAGTAATAAGAAGAGCTGTGAACAAGGTCATGTATGTGCAGTTCATGGAAACTACTTATAAATTTGCCAAGACTTAACAGAGCTCTCCCTCAAATGTTTTCAAGGACTGAGCAGGATTACAAATGGAGGGCCGTTTAACATGTCTCCATAATTTTTTTCTGTATTTAAAAATTAGAAATTAGTCTAATAAGCTGTTAAATATAATGCTTCTTACATCTGATTTGAAAATTATTCTTTCAAAAAGAAATAAATAAAACACACACATAAAGCTGTTTATATGATTAAAATTTGGCAAAATACCAAAGAATTTTTAATTTACTCTTGTGCATGACTTAGTATATACTTAATGGGTCAGCAATATTTAGATGACTGACAATAAAAGAAATACATAATTAATAGCTTATTTTATTCCATAAGGCTAATTTTTATAGCCTTAATATCAAGAAAATTTATAATTTTGTTATAACAACTATAAACATAATTTGTGTTCTATTGAGATTAATGATCTAATAAATTTTTTAAATTGCATCTAATTATATTAAAATTAATAGATTTTAATACATGTTCTTCAAAAATATAAATTAGATAAGAACATAATTTTAATCATTAAAATATAATCAATTACTATTCTTAAATGTAAAATATAAATCATAATTTAATATTATAAAATTTTAATCAAAATTCTTTGAATAAATGTAAAAATGTTTACTGCAAATTGTATTACATATTAATAATATAGTCACAGTTCTGTGTTCAATATGCATCTAGTAGCCAATGTGAAATATTGATATTATACTTAGATACTACATCAATACATATAAAAGATATTTAAAGTTAATATAGCTTCTTTAATATCACAAAATATTCCTTAGCTAACATGTGCAATTCTTTTATATACTACGACTCACAAATGGGAACTATAAGAGAAGCAATAAAATATGCACACCACAAATAGGAAATGATACTTGCTGTATAAGAATCAGTTGTATCCATGCTACTCTAGAGGAAGGATGTGATAAGTTAATTCACCTGTCTTTTCTCGTACTCTATTTGTTTTCTATTGCTGTCCTAACAATTAGCACAAACTTAATGGCTTAAAAAGAAATTTATAACATTTACTATCTTATAGTTCTGTAAGTCAGAAGTCCAACATGGGTCTAACCAGACTATTATCAAGGGTGTTATAAGGGTATCTGGAGGCTCTGAGGGAGAATCCATTTCCTTGTCTTTTCCAGATTCTAGAGGCCATCTACATTCTTTGTGTTAACCAAAATTTCAGAGACAGAGACCTGATTGAAATAAAAGGGTGTTTTGACAGTGGGGGCTGGGGGTGGTTAGCCTGGGAGATGCAGATGCAAAAGGCAGTTGAATTGTGTTCCTCCCGACTACAAAATGGAGGAGGCTTATAAAGGCAAAAACCACAAGGTTACAGTAAGTTACATGAGTTGTTTATCAAGAATTGTAATTGAAGCTGGCAAGAGGTAGGGGTGCTTATTAAGTAAGGATTGGTTGGGGTCTGAAATAGTTGTATAGTTACAAAGGGGAACAACCTTGAGACATAAGGTTGCAGCTTGCAGATGTTGTTCTTAAAAAGGCTGGTGTACTTGGGTTGGGTATAGTTCACATAAAGTTCAAGTTCTCAGTGGTGCAGGGACATGTCTGAGACCAGGTCTTCAATGGCTGCCCGAATCCATTTTTGTATGCCTGAACTATGATTACTCCATTATAATTTCAATTTGTCCTCACTTGGTTCCTGTCTCCCACCTCTATCTTCAAAGCCAGCAAAGAGTTGCATCTCTCTGACCCTCTTGCATAGGTACTTAATCTCCTTTGGTCACGGCTGGAAGAGATCCTCTGCTTTAAGGTTCTATGTGATTAGCTTGGGCTCACCTGGATAATCCAGGGTCCTTAACCTTAATTACTTCTGCAAAATTCCTTTTGCCATGTAAAGTAACATATTCACAAAATCTGGATATTAGACCCTGGAATCTTGGATGGGCCATTATTCTGACTACATTTAAGCATAAATCTTTCTCTGTATAAATCTTTCCCATACCGTAAGGCAGTCTTTGTTTCCAACATATATAGCAGCAGAGCCCAGGCATATTCATGCCACTCAGATATAAGCAACTTTTGCTTCAAGGGAAAGAAAGATGTAGAAAAGTGTTTACTTGGGACTGGAAAAATGTTAGTCCAAGAATGAATATATTTATCACTTTGATTTATGCTAATGCTGAAAATCAGAACACAAGTGAGAGAAGTCTCTGGAATTTCTTTAAGTATTTATATTTTTGTAATATTTGTGATATATAGGATTCATCAAGGAATGGCACTCAGAGCCCCTAAGGACCCTTCTTATCTGGGTCTAACTGCAGTATTAAATATAAGTACAGGGTTACTACAACTAGGATGCCTTCCATAAAAGATGAGAAACCAATGAACCAAAAGAATTATCCCCAGTTTCTTTTCCACACTTCAGAGTCATTCTAGTGGTTTACTGTTATTCCCAGATATATTCTTTCTAGGCATATGTTAAGACTGTACTTCTCTGACTCCATATTGTTAGTGTTAATTCAGAAACTGTGAAGTTTTTGAGATTTTACTCTATTTTCAAGATGACAGGCTAGCTGTCAGAGTTTTATATTTATACCTTGACAGAAAATCTGAGGCCTTTGGGTCAGAGACAAAGAATTTATTACTCATGAAAAAAGCAGCAACAGCCAAAGTAACATCATAATATCTATTCCCAAATCCCAGTCCACACAGGGTGACAAGGTGAGGGCTAGATGGTATTTGCACACGCAATGGAATGTAATAAAGGAAAGGAATTCTGAGTTTATGAGACTTTGATCTTATATCAGGATACCTGCAACAGACCCATCTTTCCTTCTGGAAAGAAAAAGGATTTTATCTTCACTCTGGAGGGTAGACTAATCTTTCCCCAGAAATGGAAAGAAAATGCCTTTTTCTTTACTATTCTGGAACATCTCCAGGGAGGAAGACATCCCTAAACTTTACTATCCTGGAATATGTTCTTACACTAACATCCTTACCTAAGTATAAATGTCTTAGCTCATATCACTCAGAAACATGAGATATGCATGGGTAATCATTTCTCAACAGTTGGACATGGTCAGATGACCTGCTTTGGTTAATAAATTATGAATGGAAATGATATTTCTTCCAGATGGAGTCTTCCAGTAAGTGATTCATTATGTTGCTTCCTCCGTCCTCAGAGACAAGCAAAAATATAAATGAGAGATACTACCTACAGTAGGCAGCTTTTCAGAATTACCATGACATGAAACAAAGCCTATGGTAACCCAAGATATGCATATAAGCAAAAAATAAACCATTATTCTTTAAGCTACTAAGATTTAGGGATTGGGTTTTTGTTACTGCACCATAATTTAACCTAGTCTAACTGATACACCATGAAAATTAAGTGTTATGTTCTCTGAATTCTGGCTCCATTTACTTTTTTACCTTCTAATACATATCTTTGTTTTACTTAAAAGATGGAAAACAATATTTACTATTCTTTAAAGTATTTGGTAGTTCTATGCATTCTTTTCCTTTGCTCAGTCTTTATCTTACCTACCCATGTCTCCAATAGATAAAATCCTGCTCATCTTTCAAGACAAAGACTTAGTGTCACCTTTTAAACAAAGTCTTCCCTAATTCCTCTGAAGAAAAATTATAATTTTCAAGCACACCACTATTTGATAATTATGTGTTGTATTTTTTTTTCAAATTCTCCGTTATTTCATAGTCCTATATACATATCTGTCATACAAGGAACAGGAATAGGTTACTGGACATCGGGGGCTATATCAAAGGACTTAGCATCAGGCTTTGCACAAATAGGAATTAATAATACTTACAGAGTTGCATGACTTTCAGTTTTAACATATTTATAAGCTTCTAAGAGGTATGCAAAAGCATTTTCTTACGAGTTAAAATTCTTTGTTTTATATAAAGAGTCTGGAATTGTTAAACACATTTACATTATCACATATTTTAGAAATGTAAATCACAACAAAGATATATCTATTTTTATCACAAACCCAAAATTATTTATGGACCTGCACATATACAAGACAATAATCAAACTCAAGTGCCTCAGGAGGCTAAGCACGTAAGCAGTTGGAGAGGCTGTGACTCTATGGCAAACTGGAGAACGTTGCTTCCTTTAAAAGAGGCAGCCACTGAAGAGTCCTAACAATCACACAATGAAGAAATGTAGGGCTAGTAATACCAGATCTTTCAAATTATCAACCAATGCTGAACATAAAGAAATTTATGCAAAGTATATTTATTTTAAAAAACAGGGCAAACAATGAACATTGCCTAGTTTTAACTTCAGGTATCTAGCCTTCAGGTATGTACATTTAAAAAAATCATCTAATATCTACTTCATTAAAATAAATTAATTAGCATAGCTACATTAATAATTATCAAGAAACGATTCATTGATTTTACAATTAGAATTATCACTATGGAATTTATCTTTTGCAAATTATGTTGCTCTAATGCCTTTGTCTTTAATCAATGCATTCAAAATCACATAGAATCTTTTGTTTTTAAATTATGTGATTTTCAATAACAAATATATGGGGAGATACTATCACTTTTATCCATATTGTATAATTGTCTTTTGTTTTATTCTCTGACAACTCTAGTTGCTTTGAAGATCATAAATTCCCTAATTACAATTCCTAACAGTTGTATCCTATTTGCATTTTTCTCTCTTAAGAACTTTGCAAATAGAAATATTGTTTCCATGAACTCCCAGTTTCCCCTATCCCATCCGGTTTCTATCAATATTTCTCAAAAGAAAAGAATAGTTTCAATCCCTTTGACTTTTTTTCCAAAGTCTTAATTTGTTCTGAATTGAAAAAGATGGATAGACAGCTATCTTGAAGAACATGATGTTGGTTGGTTCCCAGTATGAAAAATGAAATGCTATAAATTTAACATTAGTCTACCTGGCAGGAGAGAAAGGATTTCTACCTGTCTTTTTCTCTATAGTTAAATTTTCTGAACTCACTCTCAATTCAAGTACTAAAGTTTCTGAGAAAAATCACATTTAAGCTCAGGGTACCAGCCTACCATATCCAGATTTTGTTTGCAATACAAATTGTACCCTCAGGAAAATATTTTTAAAATTGACCTAATGATGACTCCAAGGTCTAAAATATGCAGAAATTTTGACCCAACAGTCCTAATACTTTTTAGCTGAGAACTTATATTTCAACACAGCTTCTCACTGTTTTTCTACAGGTGCATCCACATAATATCCACAATGCACTGGTCAATGGCCTTTCCTTCTAGAACAGGAAACAAGTTTCAGGAATCCCTTTTCCCCTATAGGTCCAAGATTGCTCCAGCACAGGGCCTAGTACGCTGTGACCTATTGTTCAATGAATACATTTGTTTGAGTACATTTATTGAGTTTTAAGGTATCAAAACAAATATAATCTAATCTTAACGAGTAAATTTCAATGTTAGAATCAGCTTTAAACTGTTCACACAGGTTTCTTGATATTGGCCACGATATATTTGTTTTCTCAACATTTCTGTACGTCAGTAATGCAAAGAAATTGACCTAACTGCAGTTAAGTACAGCATAACAATTAGGATCACAGGATCTGTAGTGAAATAACTGGCCTTCTGATCCTTATTATTCATTTATAGATTTAACTAATTAAATGAGCTCATGCACAAAAGTGTTTATCCCAGTGCTTGACACATGGGAAGCTTATGTTTTATTTCATGTGTATGGACCCCTCCCAACACTGAAGGAGGGACCCTAGAAACATCTTTTCATTTTCTCACACGTGGAATTTTTACAAGCTTAAAATAATTTAACTCTGGTGATTCCTATCTCTTTCCATTAGTATTTCCTCTTCATCATTTTTTTTTTTTTTTTGGTTTTGTGCCAAGTACAATGGAATAGTTATGGACATTTTCAAGATCAGGCTAAGGGGAAGTTGAGTTGGAAATACAAATTTTAGTTTAGGGTTAGGAGATATATGTATGGGTTCTGTATACTTTCTGTGTATTATTACTATATTAGTTTTATGTCACTATATAACAAATAACTGTAGATTTAGTTGCTTAAAACAATATTGATTTTTTTATCTAAAATTCATAAAAGTCAGAAGTCTGAACACGGCTGTGCAGGGTTCTATAACTGGGGTTTTACAAAGCATAAATCAAGGTGTTGGCTTGACTTCTTTCCTTTCTGTAACTCAGGGTCCTCTTTTAAGCATATGGGTTTTTTGGTAGAATTAAGCTCCTTGCTTTTGTAGGACTGAGACCTCCATTATCTTTCTGCCTATCAGACAGTGGTTCTCTGTTTCTAGAGGCCACCTGCAGTTCCTTGCCATGTGTCTCCCTCTATAAGCCTTCTTTTTGATAGATCTCCATGCTCTGAATCTCTTACTTCAGGAAGAGCCTTTTAAGGCTTACCTAATTAGGTCAGGCCAACCCAGGATGATCACTCTTTTGATCAACTCAAAGTCGACTGATTTAGGACCTTAGTTACACCCATAGAATCCTTTCACCTTTGTCATATAACTAAACTTAATTAGGGGAGTGCTGGACATCATATCGACAGTTCTGCCCACACTCAAGCAGAAAGGATTATACAGGGTGTATACAGCAAGGGGCTGAAATCTCAGAATTCATCTCAGAATTCTGCCTATCATAGTGAATTACTGCTAGCCATACCAGAGTAGAGATGGCTTTCAGTAGGATGCTTACCAAGTGCTTTGATGACTCACTAGGCAATATGACCCTAAAGAGCAGAGCCAGATATCACATAATGATATGAATGGGTCTTTAGCTCCTGGTAATAAAGTTATGACAGTACATAAATCTAAAACAACTTGAAATTTCCTGAAGTCTGACAGCATGCATGAAAATGAGTAGAATTTCCCTCAAATTTGACAGTAATCTTAAAAATTTAAATTGTACTAATAAGGAGTGAGGCTAAAAGAAACTTTTCAAAACACCAAATTATAAAAATCAGATTCCAGTCAACCATGCTAGAGGAAAGACTAAATTGCCTTTCTCTTTGGAAAATCTTGTCATTTAAAAGGACAAAAACTGTAGAACATGTAAGAATATATTATAGAAGTGCTGTTGTGGTTACCATTGTTGCTTTTTAAATTGTGGATATATATGTGACTTTTGACAGCTTTTAAAATTATGTGATGCTTGGGGAAGCGACAACTGGATGAAGTTAGTCAAAAGGTACAAACTTGAAGTTATATGATAACTAAGTACTAGAGAGGTAATATACAAAAGGATATATATGGGATAAATATAATTAACACCGTTGTATGTTATATATGAAAATCATTAAGAGAGTAAATCCTGAGTCCTCATTACAAGGAAAAATAATTTTTCTATCCTTTTAATTTTGTACTTATAATGTATGAGATGATGGTTGCTCAGTAAATTTACTGTGGTAATCATTTCATGATGTATGTAAGTCAAGTCATTATGCTGTACACCTTAAACTTATACAGTGCTATGTCAATTTTATTTCAATAAAACAGGAAAAACATTTTTAAAATTTGTGATGTGTTTTAATTATTTTATTCATTCTAGAAATATTTAATTTCTAATTATTCTTTTTCTTGAGGAGGTTCCATATTTGTTTCCACAAAATTTTTCACTCCGTTAACATTATAATGGTTATTGTTAAACTTTAAATATATAGAGTTTGGGGTCACATATGCCAGGATGTCTGCAGTTGGGAGAAAACTGACTCATGGTCATTAATATTAAAAACAGAAAATATAAAATATAAATAAATAAAAAACCCCAAACTCCATCATATAAAGATGAACACTGCTAACATTTCATGGTAGAATCAATCTGTCATCCTCTAAATGATCTGGACATGTATTTTATTGGTTATCTTTATTATGAATATAGATCTACTCATTAGGGGTTTCTTACAGGTTTTCTTTTAAAAATCATATCTATAATGCATCATACAAGAGTTCATGTTTTGGTTTCTTAAAAGTAGAGTAAGAACTTAAAAGCAATTGTAAAGCAATCTGAGGGCAGACTTCTAGATTTCATATTATTTTTTCCCTATGAAAGTACTTGTTTTGTTTAGCAACCCAGATGGTTGAATCTTCTAAAATATTAACTTATGAATCATAGTGTCAATAGAAATAATTAAGAAACAGTCTATAATAGGAAAAGAAAAGAGTTTTATCTGAGCCAAACTGAGGACTATAGCCCAGGAGAAAGAGGTTCAAGAAGCACGGGAATTGTGTTCCATCAGACCACAAAATGGGGGAGGCTTATATAGGCAAAAACTGCAGAATTATATAAGCTGTTTGTCAAGAATTATAATTGGAGCTGGCAAGAAGCAAAGATGTTGGTTAAAGGAGGATTGATTAGGGTCTAAAATGGTTGCATAGTTACAAGGGGAGAGCTTGAGACCACAAGTTTGCACCTTGCAGCTGCTAGCAGATATTCTTTTGAGAACAGCTGGTGGTGTCTTTGAGTCTGATACAGTTCAGAAAATTCAGGTTCTCAAGGATGCAGGAACGTGTCTGAAACCACATCCACAATGGCCACCCAGCTCCATTTTCAATGTCTGAACCACAGTTACTCCAATTTGATTTTTAAATGCATTCTTTTCTTTAACGGTTAAAACAAATATAAAATGTATGTTTAAGAGGTCACAAAATTTGCAAGCGAAGCAACCGACAAGGACTTAATCTCCAAAATATACAAACAGCTCATGCATCTCAGTATCAAAACAACAAACAACCCAATCAAAAAATGGGCAGAAGATCTAAATAGACATTTCTCCAAAGAAGACATACAAATGGATAAAAAGCACATGAAAAGATGCTCAACATCACTAATTATTAGAGAAATGCAAATCAAAAACTACATATAGGTATCACCTCACACCAGTCAGAATGGTCATCAAAAAATCTACAAACAATATATGTTGGAGAGGGTGTGGAGAAAAGGGAACCCTCCTACACTGCTGGTGGGAATGCAAACTGGTACAGCCACTATGGAGAACAGTATGGAGGTTCCTTAAAAAACTAAAAATAGAGCTACCATATGATCCAGCAATACCACTCCTGGGTATATATCCTGAGAAAAACATAACTCGAAAAGATACATGCACCCCAATGTTCCTTGCAGCACTATTTACAGTAGCCAAGACATGGAAGCAACCTAAATGCCCATCAACAGAGGAAGTGGTACATATATATGATGGAATATTAGCCATAAAAAGAACAAAATAATGCCATTTGCAGAAACATTAATGGACCTAGAGATTGTCATACTGAGTGAAGTAAGTCACACAGAGAAATACAATTATCATATGATGTTGCTTATATGTGGAATCTATAAAAAGGGGGGGTACAAATGAACTTATTTACAAAACAGAAATAAAGTTACAGATGTAGAAAACAAACTTATGGTTACCAGGGGTTAAGGGGGGGTAGGGATAAATTGGAAGATTGGGATTGACATATACACACTACTATATATAAAATAGATAACAAATAACGACCTACTGTATAGCACAGGGAACTCTACTCAATACTCTGTAATGACCTATATGGGAAAAGAATCTAAAAAAGAGAGGATATATGTATATGTATAACTGATTCACTTTGCTGTACACCTGAAACTAACACAACATTGTAAATCAAATATATGCCAATACAAATTTAAAATAAAAAAAATAGGTCACAAAACAGGCTATTCTACTGATAGTATAAAGTTTAAGTTAAATCATGTATAAGCCAGATTGACCTCCCTATACCTCAATATGTGAAAATTTCTTCCATTAATAAAAACATTTTTTCACAGTAACATTTTTGCAGTGCAAATTCAAGCACATAAGATTCTTGGTTAACTGGAGCATAGCTTACTATCCTAGATTTTTTAAGAATGGGTTGGTTTTCTATATATTCTACAGGTATATTAAGAACATTGATTAATTAGTTGATCAAACAGAGGTGAGTTAAGAGGAGATGTAGTGAGCAACATTCATATATTTTTACTTTGCATATATTCAAGTATATACTTACTGGCATGATTAGGATTCTTTTGTTTATACTATTGTACAATGCTTTTATCTCTTGGTAATACAGCATAGATATTTTTCTCTGTCATTCACTATGTTTCTACAATGACAATTTAGCTTTGATTTTGACTTCACCATAGCTAATTTAATCTGACCTTGGGGTTTTTTTCCAATAAACTATTTGAAGTACACTGTAATATTTTGCAAATATTGCATAGTAATATTTGTACTATTTCCTGGAGTTATTTCTCCTTTCTTTTACAATTTTATACTTGTCTTTTCTACTAAATGAAATTGATGTTTTCAAGCTTTTATCATGCTAATTACCCATAGATTGAATTTTTAGTTATAGAATTTCTAATTTCTAGAATATTTATTCACACGTTTACTTTTGTATCCTTATTTTTTTCTTTAATGTCCACTGATGTCTTTAAGGTTGGCATATATATCAAATAAAAATATAGAACACCGAGTTAAATTTTAGTTTCAGACAATGACAATCAATATTTAGGACATACTTATAAAAAACCTGATATTCAAATTGGACTGGGTATCCAGTATTTTATCTGGCCATTCTATCATTTTTTATTGAATTTTTAATTAGTATGTTTCCAGTAGTTATTGTCTAACAATGAAATTATATGACTCCGCACTTGCCTCCCACAAAGTTTTGGCCATAGTTTTGAGTGTTTGTACTGTTTTTTATTTAAATATAATATTCCATTTACCTTTTTGACTGCATTTTTTACTCAGTTATTATGAAGAGTTTTAAATGTGGGTGTTCTGAAATACTTAGAATTCTATCAAATTTTATTTTATTAATGGTTCTGTTGTTGTTTTATCTGACATTAGACATAATTTAGTGGAATTGGGGAAATTTAGTGAATGTTTATTTGTACTTAATAATATGATTGACAATACAGAGATGATCATACGTCACTGTTTTCAATAACCTAGGAAGAATATCTTACATTAGCCTTATAACAACACTGTGCAGAAAGTGTTATTTCCAATAGACAAGTAATCTATGATTCAGAAAGTTTAAATAACCTTCTCCACGTGTCACAATTCACATGTAAGATTGTTAGATTGAAACCTAGGACTTTCTGAACACAAATGCTGAGCTCACCTGGAGACCAACAGAAACCTGGGAATTGAGCACCATTCATTACCAACAGCCCAAGGTCAGAAACCTGCAGTGGTCTTCAGAGTTTAAGAGAGGATGGTTCTTCCTTCCCTCAATGTTTTGCTCAGCCTGTGGTGCTCCATGCCAAAAGTGGTAGCATGCAGTTCTTAGATTCACCCACTCTGCTACCCCACTGGTATGTAAGCTGCCAACATGTTTGGGGCACAGCAATTCTCAGTTTCTTGCATCCAATAGATTTCAGTTCCAGAAAATTTTTTCTTCAAAGACAAATGTATATGGTGCAAAAACCTGCCTATTTGTTTTGTCTTTACATTGATACTAACATCTTAGGTATGTTGTATTATTGATATTTGCACTGGGCTTTTGACACAGTTTTTCTTTGAATCAAAGTTTATCTTTGATTCATGGATGGAAAGGTCTTATCACTCTAACCCTGGCTTCTTATGCAAAAATCTTCCTATTCTTTCCTCAACATTATTAATTGCTGGCAAATATATTAAAGTTTCACCTCATAAGATAAATATTGTCCTCAATTATAGGATTAATTTTCTGTACAGTTTTTGTTTATAAAAAACAAAGATTTTTAAAAAAATCTTTCCTAATATATACTTCTGTTTCCAACAATACTTTAATGCTAGGCTATTTTGTATAAAAAGCATCAATTGCTATGTTAATTTTCCTTCAAATTGTTATGGTTATGAAAATAAAATAGTTATGTTACATTGAATTACTTTTGCCTTGAATTTCAATCTTCTTAATTTTGATATGAAAGGTTTTTTGTTTGTTTTTAGTATTTCTGCTTGTTTCATATCTTATTTTTAAAATGTCTATGATATACTTATGTATATCTCTTCTCAATAGCTTATATATTTTCTTTTATACAATAGGAGACTGTTGACTTTGAAAAAAATTATATTTATTTTCAAAGTTGATTTGTTAGATATAGTTTTTTGTTTTATATATTTATACAGCAAATTTTTCCAACTCTTATATTTTACTTACATATAGTAAAAAGAATTTTTATAGATATTCTAGGGTGAGTTTGATTCTGCATGTTATTCTTTTTTTTTTGCATGAATTTGTCACCTACAAATTGGCACTTGCCATCTACCTCTACAAATTAAGAGCCACTGCAGCTACTGACCTTCAACACCCCCTGAAAGGAGCTCAGGGTGCAGATCAGGGATGAGGCACTCTGTGCTCTGAGAAAAACTGGCAGAACCGGTCTTCAGATAGATATTTTCAGGAGACGATTTCATGAGCCCAATTTTTGCATCTCCTCATATCTAGAAAAGCACTAAAATCCTTCACGATGACGTCTGCTCCTTGTGACTAACAGTAACCTTCAAGAGACTAGCAGAAACCTTCTGCAAACAAATATGTGCTTGATTGCATATACTCCCCCTTCACCAAAATCACATATATACTGATCTTTCCCCCTACCTCTTTGGAGCAGTTTCTGAGAGGTATCTGAAATGCTGTCTCCCAGGCTATAGTCCTCATTTTGCCCCAAATAAAACTGAACTCACAGCTCTCACGTTGTGCATTTTTTCCCTCAGTTGACACTTTTGATTCCTAAATGTACATTGCATTCATAAAAGTATAGATACTCGTGGAATCCTATCACAAGAAAGGATATTGACTATTTTATATATATCTGAATGGATTCTAATCTAAGTAAAATCTCTCTTCGATAGCACTGATCTCACTTATTCATCTCAGGTTATTCTTTTAAAAAAATGTTTTGTAAGTTGCTTTCATTTCTGCTTTTTTTCTTTCCGGTTAGTTTTGTTGTTGTTTCTTTCCACGTTTATAGGTAAGTTTACATTTTACCTTACTTTTACTAGTGACAGCTTGAAAATATTCAAAACACAATATTCCTTAATTATTGAGACAACTTTAAACTGTGATGACTGGCACTACCCTCAGTAAAATGAGGAAATTAACAAATGTTTCCTTCATCCTTAACCAATTATTTTGATTGTTACTGTATTAATCTATAATTGACAGATTTTACTTCCAAATACCTTTTTGAAAGATTTTATATTTGCATTTTTTGCAAACATTACCATTGTTTCTACTCAGTGCTTTCAATTATCACTGCAAGTCTATCTACTTCAATACCCCTGAGATACTCTGATCCATATATTTGTAAGCTCGACGTTTTTGTATTTTTGCTTTTCATCATTGTTTTTATTTTTCCTTTCAGAAAAGATATGTGAGTAGAAAAATAGTTGAGTCTGTGCATACTTGTTACTTTCCCAAATGCAGAATATCTTCAACTTGGGTCACAGCTTGGGTAAAACATTCTTGAAATATTTTGATTATGAGAAATAGACAATGAAATATTCAAAAGAAAGGATTTTTTCCAATTTTTAAAAAATGAAAATATCTGCCTTTCTAATATTGAGACATTTAAGCAAAGAATTAATTTTTTTTACAATTTTTAAACACTCTGAGTCAATAGTCTCCTAATTTTTTTTAATAATTGTTCCAATTTCTAGTAAAACCTAATAAAATGAATTAGAAGATTCTTATCCCCAAAAGCATGAAATTGACAATCATGTTCATTTCAACTTCGGAAAAAGGGATGCAATATTATTAAATTAATCCTGACCAGTGAAGATATTTATAAGCAATTGCAGTGCAAACATTACAGGAACAAGCCTATAATTTGAAATCAGGTTTAATTGACTTAAGGTAGCAACAGAGCCTCTTCAGAAGAACTGTGGGAAGTGGTAAGTGGTGTCATTTCTAAGGTTTAGGTTCCCACTAAAGGTTTTGAGAAGGATGTAAGGGAAGTAGGGATAAGTGGTGGATGGTTTTGTTTCTGAGTCAGATTAGTAAGGGGGATTCACTAAGGACAGCACATCCACAGCACGTGTGTGTGTGTGTGTGTGTGTGTGTGTGTGTGTGTGTGTGTGTGTGTGTGTGTGTGTGTGTGTGTGTGTGTGTTTTTAAAAAGCAACATCACTGAGAAGGATTGGCTGTGGTATTTTATAGCTACCACATGACCCTGCAAGAAACTATGTTTCTGATCTTTGTAGCTGGCTTTATCTCTATCCTCACAACCTAAGTGAACTGCACGACTGCTCTTTCCTTTTGAAGTTTGATGTGCTTTTAACTTTTTCAAAACCCAGGCTTTTTTTTTTTTTTTTTTTTTATTCTTTGAAACGTGAACATCTGACTTAGAACTTTTTCATTCATCAAGAAAAGAAGTATCAACTTCAACTACAACATCCAATAAGGGATAACTATTACTTAATGGCCTGTAGCTACTGTTTTATGTAAAATAATGATCTCAGACAGTTTAAACAAAGAAATTAATAAGGCCAAAGAAAGGAAAGAGAAAGGTTGACTTAGTCTGATTATTTGTCAAAGAGAAAGAACAAGGTCAAAGACAAGCACAAGGTCTTTGCTTGTCTCTTGTGTCTTATAATTCTATAGCTGTATTTCTCCAATGGCTTGTAATAACTGTGTAGTATTCACTGCCCAGATTACACTGTTTATTAATCTCCTGGTATCTGAAGTATATCAATAAAAAGAAAAATAAAGCCCTAAAAAATCTTTAAAAATGAAACAGCTAGCTACATTTTAGATGACTACCTTAAATTTGCCCAAATAAAAGACATATTCAGTTTGTAATTTATTGATAATTGCCCACTATTTAAAAAAAAAATGAGAACTAAAATTCAAAGTCTAAGGGAAGATAGGAATAACTATAAGAATTCCATCAAATATTCTGAAACAGGAAAAGGGACCATATTGCAGTATTGAGATGATAAGAAATATGGCTCAAAAGCAATATCCACTTTAGTAAGCAATAGCAGTTGGGGCTCTGGGAGTATAGTTTCACTGCAAATGTACATCATACATGAAGTGTGATAGTCCCTGAATCAGAGATCTGTAAAAAAATTTTTAAAGGCTACAGTGGATGCTTAAATGTCAGAAACATGAATGTAGTTGGTTTATTTCCCTCAATTTTATTGATATAATTTACATTCAGCTCTGTATAAGTTTAAGTTATACAGCATAATGACTTGACTTACATATATTGTGACTTACATATATCCCTTATTTTTAATTTGGCAATTTAGCATTGCTCTTTTTATCCCTTTCTGCTATTTGATAGTCTGAGAATTATAGACAGCCTAGAATTTATTTCAATTATTTTATTGTTTATTATTTATCTGATTAGCATGCAAAGTATTCAGTGTTCAATTCTATGCCACTTATATGTTCTAACAGTCCAATTCAGTGCTCTTAATACCTTGCAAATTCCTTCCTGTCTTTTAATCCCCATATCCACTGCTTTGGCCCAGGTTACTATCATTAAAGTGAATAAGATAACCTTTTATATGGTCCCCTCCCTTGCTTTTGCTCTTGCCTATTCCATTCACATTGGGCAGCAAAAAGTAGTTTCTGTTAACACTAGTATGAAGACTCCAATCTCTTTCTTCATGCTAAAATTTGGTAAGAAATAACTTGCTGTTATATTAAAAAAGTTTTAACACTTTGGACATACAATAGTAGAGTTTTTAAAATCGGTTTCTTAACAGATAACTTGCTCATTTATAACTGCAGGAAATTTGAGAGTTTTAAAAAGATCCAGTGACCTAAATATTTTGTTTTTCTGTGAACAATCTGCAAAGACAGAAGGCACTCAAAGTTAACATGCTGTCAAAATCCATATTATATTCTCAAGTGTTTAATTTGTAATCAAGTATGGATAAGCTTAAGTTAAATGTAGTTGTAACAGTACTTTGCATTTTCACTCTGATTTCCAAACATTTTAAACATAAGTTTTTAAGATTCAATCTGGTTTCTAAGTTATCTGGTTACTTATAACACTTTGCAAATGACAAATAAAATATGAGTAGCTGCAATGAGCAGGCTAATTTCAATGGCTTATTGGAATACTTTTCAGATGTGTCTAAGTATTAAAATGCTGCAGGGGCACAAATACCATCAAATACCTATTCCTCTGAAAATAATGGGATACTAAATATGTTCAAATTCCAGATGGTTATAACAATTAATGGAACAATAAGCCAAAAGAAGAACAATTTATTGGCTTTAAAAAAAAATCTGTCTTCTACTTTTAAGATTATAGCATAATAAATGTACTAAAATGAAATTATCACTCTTCTTGGATTTTTGAAATCTTTGCTTGTCTCTTATGTCTTATAATTCTATAGCTGTATTTCTCCAATGGCTTGTAATAACTGTGTAGTATTCACTGCCCAGATTACACTGTTTATTAATCTCCTAGTATCTGAAGTATAGCAATAAAAAGAAAAATAAAACCCTAAAAAATCTTTAAAAATGAAACAGCTAGCTACCTTTTAGATGACTACCTTAAATTTGCCCAAATAAAAGACATATTCAGTTTGTAATTTATTGATAATTTTCCACCATTTAAAAAAAAATAAAGAGAACTAAAATTCAAAGTAACAGTGGGAAGTATAATTCATCCCTATGACAAATTAACTTGATTAACTTGTGTAATTAGTGACCACTATCTCTTGTGATTGAAGAAAGTATCTTTATGTAACACATTTAATAAAGAAGAAATTTATTTTATTAGAGCAGTTCAATGTGACCAATGAGTTTTTAGAGGTACGTGGATGAGAAAAAAAATTTTAGTACAGCATTTATTATAATTCAAGAAATTTTCTTAACCTAATAATCTAAATGGGATATTAAATTCAATTTTAAAATGTAATAGGGGAAAAAAAATCATTAAAAGAACAACTTTTGGAAGCCATTTATCTAATCCTCTCCTCGTACTTTTTTAGGATGATGGTGATGATATGTACACCTTAGTTAATTAGATGATAGGCTACAGTTAGAAACATCCAATTAACAATAATCCATACTTTCAAATTCTAAAACTCTTTTATGTCATTGTAAACCACCAAGATCTTGTGTGTAAGACAAGAGAATATGTCCAGACACTGGGAGGATGAGCTGAGGCAGATCCGGAGAGTGAGAACATGTTTTCTCCCAAATCAAGAGGTAAATGCTTATAGAAAACCTTGGCTATAAGTATAAACCCTGAAAATTTTTTACTTTGGAGGGTGGAGGCAGATGTCTTTTATGACAGAAATTGGGGGAGAGAGGCTAGAGAAATTTTCAAAAGATAAAGACATTTCACTTTTTCTTCATCAGCATGTACCTAGAAGGTTCTTATTGGAACAAACATTTGGGGACCAGGTATTCATAATTTTGAACTAGTTAGTTTACACCCTGATAACTAATATCCTTTAGAAAAGAATATACAATATATTTCCAAAACCCATAGAAAATTCCAGGGACCTCTTCATGTTCCTTTATTAACTCATTTAATGAAGGACTTAATTTTCAAGCTGCAGTGGTGGCTGTTGTTCCATTTATTTCTTCTTACATAACAAATGGCCCAAATTTAGTGGTTTAAAAACAAACAAAAAAATCTCTACTGGTTCAGTGACTTGACTAAGCTCAGGTGAATGATTCCCACTTGAGGCCTCCTATTTCGGTCCACTCAAAGGAGGTGACCCACTAACTTGGGTGGCAAAAGTGTCTGGTTGTTGGCTGGGAACTAACCTGGAGTCATAGACCAGAATCCCTATATGTGAACTTGCCACATGGCTTGGGTTTCTCTTCTCACAGCATGGTAGTTGGTTCCTGAGTGAGAGCATTCCAAGAGTGATTGTCCCATAAGATAAGAAGTGACAGATGCTTGCTACTAGACCAGCATCATTCCTGACATATTCTAACGGTAGAACACTCACCCTACACTTGTCTTGATCAAAAAAAAAAAAAATATATATATATATATATATATATATATATATATAGACACACTCCAATTTTTGATGGGGAAAAGGCAAGACCACATTGCAGAAAGAGTATATGGAATAGGAGCTATTGTTGCAATTCTTGGAAAATACACTGTCATATTTGTAATAGAAATAATAAATTAGGGAGAGTTCTATGTGCCTTGTTAAATATTTAGCCATATAAACTTTTGTCAACTATTCTTATCATTATCCCAAATATATAGACCTGTATAATTTTTCACATCTTGATTTCTATTTCATGTAGCTGGTATGAAGGAATACTTCATTAATCTGGCTTGGATCAACAGCTTGGTTACAAGGTAGGAGAGCGTTGCCCTTACCACAAAACTAGCACCCTTATAAATGTACTCCAAAAGTCAGAAAGAGAAAAACAAATACTGTATATTAACGCATATATGTGGAATCTAGAAAAATGGTATACATGATCTTATTTGCAAAGCAGAAATAGAAACACAGATGTAGAGAACAAAGGTATGGATACCAAGGGGGAAAGGGGGGTGGGATGAATTGGGAGATTGGGATTGACATATATACACTACTATGTATAAAACAGATAACTAATGAGAACCTACTGTATAGCACAGGGAACTCTACTTGGTGCTCTGTGGTGACCTAAATGGGAAGGAAATCCAAATAAAGAGGAGATATATGTATACATATGTCTGACTCACTTTGCCTTACAGCAGAAGCTGACACAGTAGTGTAAAGCAACTATACTCCAATAAAAATAATAAAAATTTAAAAATAAAGTGAATAAATAAACAAAAAAATGTACTCCAACTCACAAGATGGATTCAGAGTCTAGGAGTGAGAAAGGTAAAGTATATAAATTCCCATTAAGAAAAGACTGATAAAACTCGGGTGAGTAGATAAATCCAAGTTTAGGTTCTTTTGGCCCGTTAGGTCACTGTTTTTCCTTCTATGTAAGGTAGGCAGCCTCACAAATATGGTATAATTCCCTAATATTAGAACATCAGACAGCAATGTCTATTAGTGCTCAATAGTAAGAAATTACCTCATTTCTTCAACATCAAATTGTCGTATTCTTAAATTGAGCTATTTTAATTTCTCTATTCCTTCCTTGCTCTTTGTTCTCTCTTTTGTGGATATTATTTTGATCTAATCTCTTTATGTTTCCCCATACAAAAGAAGTAATTCACGCAGAGCAGTGAATGTAGAAGCATATGGGTATGTATGTGTGTTCATGTGAGTGTGTATGTGTCAGATACAATATTGGACAAGTATAATAATATGAAATTACTTTCCAATGTTCCTGTCTAAGCTACATGAAATAAAACACATCAATAAGACATCTAATGTTTTCTATTTAGGACTTTTTTTTTCAATTTCCAAGATATCCTTTCATAGCTTTGAAAAGCTATGTACTCAATGAATGACTGATGGATAAGAAATATGAAAACATATGATTATTTCAAGCAACCCAGTGTATACTTGTGGTTCTTTCAGCCTATTGATAGGCACCTTTACCACCAAAAGAGCTGCATTTTTTCCCCTAATGTTATATTAATGAACCTGTAACTAATAAACTTGAATATGGGCAAATAAAATATGTCTTATGTTATACCTGGCCATCTTTCTTTTACCTCTCATCTTTAACCAATTCTTGATTATAACATGTATCAAACCTACTCATGACATTGATATTTGCCAATATTTCTTTGGGAATTACCAACATTTTGTGGTTTCTGTTCTTCGATGCTTCCAACATCTGCTTGTGGGCTACTTTGTGCTCCCAATCTCCTGATATGACTGCACTTACTTTGTCTTTAAGTGTCAAGTTATCTCTAAGATGTCTCCTAAATCTATTTGATAAAGTGTCAAGAATTTAGCTCATTTCAATAAAAACTCCCTTCATATTTTCATGGGAGGTATTAATTCCTATCTACTTCAAGTGATTCTTATAAAATTAGTTAAGTAAATGTATATGAAATTGTTTTCAAAATTCAGGGTACTATAAAAAGTAAATTATTTTTGTTATTAATACCATTTTGTATAGGGACACATGAAACTGATATCACTATAACTTTGAAATCAACATGTTTCCTTTATTTTGTTCTTTAGTTTACTAGTCTCCTGTATGTTCAGCTTTCCCTCAAACATTTAAAATAATTCTGATGATGTTATTTCCTCATTTAAAGCCAACCAAGACATTTTTATATTTTATTTTTTTAACTAACATGGCCTACAAGGCCCTGAAGGATCCTGCTCTTCCTGAATCTCTCTCGCCAGCATTTGCGCTCTTCTCTAACTACCTTGCTTTCACTATGCACATTACAGCCTCATTGCCAGTCTTTTTTAGCTTAAAAGAAAAAAAAAAAGGAAATCAATCCCTTCCCGCTTACCACTTAAAGATTTCAGGAAGCCTATTCATACCAGAAATTGCCGTTGCTTCCTAGGTCTTAACTTAATTACCTCCGAATCAACCTTCAGACACTTAGAAATTATAAATCGATCATTGTTATTAAATAGCTCAATATTTTTCAACAGTGGTTTTCAAAATCTGATCCCTGGACCAGAAATATCAGCATCACTTGGGAACATGTTAGAAAGGCAAATTCTCAGGCCCAACTCCCAAAATCACTGAATAAGAAAACTCTGGAGATGAGGCCTAGCAACATGTTTTAACCAGCCCAACAGGGAACTCTGATGCTTGCTAAAGTTTGAGAGCTACTCCCCTACAATGTCTTTCCATTATATTAAAAATTAAATTCATCATATGATATGTCATAATCCCTTTGGAAACTTGTTTGAAATATAGACCATGGGGCTCTTCTACCTCAGAAAAATTCAACAATGGGGTGTACATTTTTACCTAGCATTCTAGGTACTCTTTACTGGAAATCTCTATCATACAGCCCTAAACTATGACGTCTCTGCCTGCATCTCAAGCTGTGTCTCTTTTTATAACTCCTTTTCCATTGAACTCCAGATTCAGGACCTTTGTCTTTGCCCAGAATGGTTTCAACACATATGTTAATAGGCTTTCTCCTTTATTTCATTAGGATCTCAACTCAAAAGTCACCATCACAGAGATGTCTTCCATGACCACCCTATAAAGAAATATAGCAGCCCCGTCATTCTCTATGCCCTTATTTCTTCATAACACTTATTATAGACAATTTCTGTTTATCTGTATACTTCCCTTGGCACCCCTCAGCATGAAGAAAGAGGGAGTACTACAAACAATTTTGTACTATCAAGCTTAAAATATGTTAAATGGTGGGAAACAGCCAGGTCATCTAGGGCACAGCAGGTGGACACAAACAGATGGAGAGATATATCGTGTTCTTGGATGAGAAGAATAAATATTGTGAAAATCACTCTACTATCCAAAGGAATCTACAGATTCAGTGCAATCCCTATCAAATTATAAATGGCATTTTTCACAGAACTAGAACAAAATGTTTATGATTTGTATGGAAACACAAAAGACCCCAAATTGCCAAAGAAAACTTGAGAAAGAAAAATGGAGCTGGTGCAATCAGACTCCCTGACTTCAAACTATATTGCAAAGCTACAGTCATGAAAACAGTATGGTACTAGCACAAAAACAGAAATATAGATGAATAGAACAGGATAGAAAGTCCAGAGATAAACCCATACACCTATGGTCACCTAATTTATGACAAAGGAGGCAAGAAAATACAATGGAGAAAAGACAGTCTCTTCAATAAGTGGTGCTGGAAAAACTGGACAACTACATGTAAAAGAATAAAATTAGAACATTCCCTAATACCATACACAAAAATAAAATCAAAATGGATTAAAAACCTAAATGTAAGGCTGGATACTTAAAACTCTTAGAGGAAAACATAGTCAGAACACTCTCTGACATAAATTGCAGTAATATCTTTGGATCCAATTCCTAGAGTAATGAATATCAAAACAAAAATAAACAAATGGGACCTAATTAAACTTAAAAGTTTTTGCACAGCAAAGGAAAACATAAACAAAACAAAAAGACAACCCAAAGAATGAGAGAAACTATTTGCAAATGAATTCATTGGCAAGGGATTAATCTCCAAAATATACAAACAGCTCATTCAGCTCAATATCAAAATGAAACAAAAGAACAACAACAACAACAAAATCACAACAACCCAATTAAAAAATGGTGGAAGATCTAAATAGACATTTCTCCAAAGTAGACATACAGATGGCCAAAAATCACATGAAAATATGCTCAACATCACTAATTATTAGAGAAATGCAAATCAAAACTACAATAAGGTATCACCTCATACCAGTCAGAATGGCCATCATCACAAAGTCTACAAACAATAAATGCTGAAGATGGTGTGGAGAAAAGGGAACCCTCCTGCACTGTTGGTGGGAATATAAATTGGTACAACTGTTATGGATAACAGTATGGAGGTTCCTTAAAAAACGAAAACACTACCGTATGATCCAGCAATACCACTCCTGGGCATATATCTGGAGAAAACCATAATACAAAAAGATATATGCACCCCAGTGTTCACTGCAGCACTATTTACAGTAGCCAAGACATGAAAGCAACCTAAATGTCCACCAACAGAGGAATGGATAAAGAAGATGTTGTACATATATACAATGGAATATTACTCAGCCATAAAAAAAGAAATAATGCCATTTGCAGCAACATGGATGGGCCTAGAGATCACCATACTAAGTGAAGTAAGCCAGACAGAGAAAGACAAATATCATATGGTATCACTTATGTGGAATCTAATTAAAAGTGATACAAATAAACTTATTTACAAAACAGAAACAGACTCACAGATCTCAAAATCAAATTTATGGTTACCAAACGGGAAACATGAGGGGAAGTGATAAATTAGGAGATTGAGATTAACATATACATACTGCTATATATAAAATAGATAACTAATAAGGACCTACTATATAGCACAGGGAACTCTACTCAATATTCTGTAATAACCTATATGGGAAAAGAATCTGAAAAAGAATGGCGCTATATATATATCTGATTCACTTTGTTGTACACCTGAAACTAACACAACATTGTAAATCAACTATACTCCAATAAAAATTTAAAAAATAAAATAAAACAAATGTAGATTCCTGACCCCATGTAGTTCCTGCTGGATGAGGCTTTCTGAGGGTTAGGCTCTAGAATTTAGCAAGTGAAGTGAATCTAACAGGTTCACCAAGTGATTCATATGCACAATAATGTTTTAGAACCACTCATCTAAGTGATTGAATGTATATCACACGCAAAGTAATGAGAAACTATCTAAAGATGTAAAATGTTTTGTTTTAGATGAGTCTCCCTGGAGGACATGTAAAGGTTGTAATTGAATAAAGCTAGAACAGAGACTGGAAGAGAAGTTAAAACTGCTTAGTATAGTACAGATATGGTCCTATCACTCCTCATTTAATTACAGTATTAATGATAGATACGGAAAGAAAATACCTTTAAAAAATATTAAAGGTATAAAACCAACAAAATTTGGTAACAAAGATATGGAGTTATCAGGTGAAAGACAGGATTGAGATAATTCAGATGACTGCCAGGTGCCTGGGATGGGGGACTGAATAAATGATAAAAACTGCAAGAAGTTGGTCCAACACTTAGCATACAAAAATTATTTTTATGAGTTTTCAATACCTTCTCGATATCAAAAAACAACAACAACATAAAAACAAAAACACACCTATGTGAAGTATGGCATTTTACTTTGCTTAAGATATTTCAATATTATTCTAAGTAATAAATTCAAATTTTCTTTTCTCTTTTTTGGAAAATACAAAGTTCAAGTTGGCTATTTGATATTTACTGGTGACAGTCCCCCTAGAGCTTGTGATACTGGCTCATATTCCTAAGTGGTATTGTGACCTGTAATGCTTTACTACTGATAATGGCAGCATAAGTCCTTATAAGGAATAGATTATGATTATTACCTAAGCTCAATCATCATTATATTGGAGACTGGCATAGTTATATGTAATTCAGAATTTGTTCACTGACCATTTAATACAGCATATACCCAAATACCACTTTTTTCTCCCTTTTCCTTCCATTATATATTTATAGAAAGAGCTTTCTTTTTTTAATTACTGTACTAATACCATAGGGTGTAATGATATACTAAATAATGACTTATGTACAACTCATTTAATTACTTTTTACATTTATAACCAAATTTGGACCAAACACATTCACTGGTGAAAGTATTTCCAAATTATGCAATTCTTCATTAGAAATTATATGAAAATAACATGAACTGTTTTTATGCAAATACTTTTGTATATCACTTGCCATTTTGTAAGAATTGTGGCGCTTTATATTACCTTACTTTATATTAGTTGAGATTTTAACATGTAACTCCTAATATAAATGAAGCAGTGTATTTTATAGCCTTGTGGTAGCACATTTCCCTTGTTGTCTAGATTTAATAGCATTACCATTTCAGTGATGATTTATTGCTTAATTATTGCTGTAACAGCCTATTGCTGATCATATTTAAGATGTAGAAATTGACAGGATGCCATTTTAGTTTGCTGGGTGTTTCAGACCTAATAATTTGTCATAACAGGTGACTCCATGGTCATTGATGGTACCATTACTACCTTCTGTGATGGGCACATGATGCTTATCAACACTGTGGGGAAATGGCACATAGATTTTGACTATTAACTTGAATTTAACGTGCAAAGATTAATTCAGTGAGCTGTGAGGAAACTTTTTGTTATGGATAGGATTTTATAAGAGACTGTAATTATGAAATATTGATATCATTAATCTCAATATTGAGGTTTTAAAGAAATATAACTTCTACATACATGTTTCATATATATACCTACACATGTATTTGTACATATATGAATATATATACACATACCTGTACATATATGTACATTTACTTTTAATGATTTAAAATTAACTAAATATGTTATATTCAATTTAACAAGTATGTTAAATCAACCAAATATGTTAAATTAAAACTGCATGCAAATATCCTTTTCTCATACATCCCTATGTCTAATATTCTTTTTATATTTGAAAATTTATTATGTAATACTTCTTTATTGTTTAAAAGTGTCTATACTTCCATAATATTTATACTGAAGCAAATTTAACACCAGATTATCCTTAATAGTTAAAAAAAAATTCAATTACTATTTTATATTCTTTTCTTTTGAACAAGGGATCCCAGTAATTTAATTTTAATATTTCATTTGAGAAGCTTCTGGAAAAAATAAGTTTAACTCTACACAACTTAAGTACATTTAAACTTATATACAGTCCGCTTCAATACTAGCAGAGGCAAACATTCTTAGTCTTCACAATTGTCTTGTTATCTGGATTAGTGTAGAACACGACTAGTCACAAGTTACTCTCATTCTTCATATTATTTTCCGAATGTTTATTAACTATGCAAGCAATGTAATATTGTATTATATAGAGATGAAGGGAAAATATACATCTAATAGCAGCTTAAATTCCATCTCATTCTCCATTTCTTCAGGGTTCCGTTTTAAATGTATTTGTTTTAACTACATCAATAATGTACCAGTTCTAGTTCTTAGAAATATTATTAAATATATTGAATTTCTAAATATTTAAATATGTCAAAACTGATATTATATAATGACATTAGTAACCTTAATTGCTCTTGGGACTTTATTATATTCCTAAAATTTTTTGTATTCTATCAATTGTTTTTAATTATGTAGTCTGCCCTTTTAATAATTTGAAAGTTCATTTAAGATTTGTAACATTCAATCATTTACTCCCCCTAGGAGAATATATTTTCCTGGTATGATAATTACATTCTAAATAATTAAACTCTTTGTAACTAAGTACCAACAACAAATTGGCAAAAATGGGAAAAGGCTGCTGAGAGTCAAAATTAGATTTAGGCCTCTATGTCTCAAAATATCTTATAGCTTTTAACGTAAGGCAGTCTATTCTCATAAGCCAGCCTCTATATACTGCCTCAAATGTAGATCATAAATAGATTACCTACAGAGTTAAAGAAGATATTTGGTAATATGGCAACTTCTCCTGAAGCCAGAAAATGCACATTTTATAACCAGATCCTCATTCCAAATTATTTCCCTACTACAAATTAAGGAATATCTTTAATTTTCACAGACTATCCACAGTCTTGAATATGCCCAGGTTACTCACAGAGATGAAGTACCTAGTTCTCAGGAAAACTAGGATCATGAGTTGTAATTTGGTGTAATGATTCATTAGGAGGAAAAAGTACACACAAAAAAAACATGAAGTCAATTAAAATTGAATTCTAATTATTTTCTGTGTCGTGAGTCTGTGCAAGTTCCATTTTAACAACTGGCATTCTTTTACATTTGTTTATATATTTAAATTTTTTTAGGTTTGTTTTATTTTCAGATTAAATGTGAAACACATGTGTATGTATACTGTTATTTATATTTTGGTTTTAATGTTATGCTGGATCCTTAAAAAGAATTGTGGAGATAATTATGCTTTTATATGACCTTAAATATTTAAAATATAAATTATAGCTTTAAAATATCAATTTTGGACCTTTTAAAGATATCTAAGCCTATAAATCTGAGTACAGATTTCACTGTTCCATAAGTAGACAGTGTACTTTTCATTATATTCTAGAATTTTTATTTCCTTTTTTTTAACATCTTGATTGGAGTATAATTGCTTTACAAGGTTTTGTTAGTTTCTGCTGTATAACAAAGTGAATCAGTTATATGTATACATATATCCCCATATCCCCTCCATCTTACATCTCCCTCCCACCCTCCCTATCCCACTCCACTAGGTGGTCACAAAGCACCGAGCTGATCTCCCTGTGCTATGCAGCTGCTTCCCACTAGCTATCTATTTTATATTTGGTAGTGTATATATATCAATGCTACTCTTCCACCTTGTCCCAGCTTACCGTTCACCCTCCCTTTGTCCTCAAGTCCATTCTCTACCTCTGCGTCTTTGTTCATGTCCTGCCCCTGGGTTCATCAGAACCAATTTTTTTTTTTTTTTGATTCCATATATATGTTAGCATACGGTATTTGTTTTTCTCTTTCTGACTTACTTCACTCTGTAGGACGGACTCTAGGTCCATCCACCTCACTGCAAATAACTCAACTTCGTTTCTTTCTATGGCTGAATAATATTCCACTGTATATACGTGCCACATCTTCTTTATCCATTCATCTGTCGATGGACACTTAGGTTGCTTCCATGTCCTAGCTATTGTAAATAGGGCTGCAATGAACATTGTGATACAGGTCTCTTTTTGAATTATGGCTTTCTTAGGGTATATGCCCAGTAGTGGCATTGCTGGGTCATATGATAGTTCTATTTTAAGTTTTTTAAGGCACCTCCATACTGTTCTCCATAGTGGCTGTATCAATTACATTCCCACCAACAGTGCATGAGGGTTCCATTTTCTCCACACCTTCTCCAGCATCTATTGTTTGTAGATTTTTTGATGATGGCCATTCTGACTGGTGTGAGATGATACCTCATTGTGGTTTTGATTTGCATTTCTCTAATTATTAGTGATGTTGAGAATCCTTTCATGTGTTTGTTGGCAATCTGTATATCTTCATTGCAGAAATGTCTATTTAGGTATTCTGCCCATTTTTGGATTGGGTTGTTTGTTTTTTTTCCTATTGAGCTGCATGAGCTCCTTGTATAATTGGAGATTAATCCTTTGGCAGTTGCTTCATTCGCAAATATTTTCTCCCATTCTGAGGGTTGTCTTTTCATCTTGTTTATGGTTTCCTTTGCTGTGCAAAAGCTTTTAAGTTTCATTAGGTCCCATTTGTTTATTTTTGTTTTTATTTCCATTTCTCTAGGAGGTGAGTCACAAAAGATCTTGCTGTGATTTATGTCATACAGTGTTCTGCCTGCTTTTCTCTAAGAGTTTTATAGTGTCTGGCCTTACATTTAGGTCTTTAATCCATTTTGAGTTTATTTTTCTGTATGCTGTCAGGGAGTGTTCTAATTTCATTGTTTTAAATGTAGCTGTCCAGTTTTCCCAGCACCACTTACTAAAGAAGCTGTCGTTTCTTCATTGTATATTCTTGCTTCCTTTGTCAAAGATAAGGTGACCATATGTGCATGGGTATATCTCTGGGCTTTCTATCATGTTCCATGGATCTATATTTCCTTTTTTGTGCCAGTACCATACTGTCTTGATTACTGTAGCTTTGTAGTAGAGTCTGAAGTCAGAGAGCCTTATTCCTCCAGCTCCATTTTTCTTTCTCAGGATTGCTTTGGCTATTTGGGGTCCTTTGTGTTTCCATACAAATTGTGAAATTTTTTGTTCTAGTTCTGTGAAAAATGCCATTGGTAGTTTGATAGGGATTGCACTGAATCTGTACATTGCTTTGGGTAGTATAGTCATTTTCACAATGTTGATTCTTCCAATCCAAGAACATGATATATCTCTCCTTCTGTTTGTATCATCTTTAAAGTCTTTCATCAGTATCTTATAGATTTCTGCATACAGGTCTTTTGTCTCCTTAGCAAGGTTTATTCCTAGGTATTTTATTCTTTTTGTTGAAATGGTAAATGGATTCGTTCTTTCTCTTTCAGATTTTTCATCATTTGTGTACAGGAATGCAAGAGATTTCTGTGCATTAATTTTGTATCCTGTTACTTTACCAAATACATTGATTAGATCTAGTAGTTTTCTGGTACCATCTTTAGGATTCTCTATGTACAGTATCATATCATCTGCAAACAATGACAGCTTTACTTCTTCTTTACCGATTTGGATTCCTTTTATTTCTTTTATTTCTCTAATTGCTGTGGCTAAGAATTCCAAAACTATGTTGAATAATAGTTGTGAGAGTGGGCAACCTTGTCTTGTTTCTGACCTTAAAGGAATAGATTTCAGTTTTTCACAATTGAGAATGATGTTGCCTATGGGTTTGTCATACATAGCCTTTATTATGTTGAGGTAGGTTCCCTCTATGCCCACTTTCTGGAGATTTTTTTCATAAATTGTTGTTGATTTTTGTCAAAAGTTTTTCTGAATCTATTGAGATTATCATATGGTTTTTAATCCTTCATTTTGTTAATATGGTGTATCACATTGATTGATTTGTGTATATTGAAGAATCCTTGAATTCCTGGGATAAACCCCACTTGATCATGGTGTATGATTCTTTTAATGTGATTCTGGATTCTGTTTGCTACTATTTTGTTGAGGATTTTTGCATCTATGTTCATCAGTGATATTGGTCTGTAGTTTTCTTTTTTGTGTGACATCTTTGTCTGGTTTTGGTATCTGGGTGATGGTGGCCTCATAGAATGAGTCTGGGAATGTTCCTCTCTCTGCTATATTTTAGAAGAGTTTGAGAAGATGAGGTGTTATCTCTTCCCTAAATGTTTGATAGAATTCACCTGTGAAGCCATCTTGTCCTGGGCTTTTGTTTGTTGGAAGATTTTTAATCAGTTTAAATTTCAGTGCTTGTGATTGGTCAGTTCATATTTTCTATTTCTTCCTGTATCAGTCTTGGAAGTTTGTACTTTTCTAAGCATTTGTCCATTTCTTCCACGTTGTCCATTTTATTGGCATATAATTGCTTGTGGTATTCTCATGATCCTTTGTATTTCTGCAGTGTCAGTTGCTACTTCTGCTTTTTCTTTTCTAATTCTGTTGATTTGAGTCTTCTCCCTTTTATTCTTGATGAGTCTGGGTAATGGTTTATCAATTTTGTTTATCTTCTCAAAGAACCAGCTTTTAGTTTTATTGATTTTTGCTATTGCTTCCTTCATTTCTTTTTCATTTATTTCTGATCTAATCTTTATGATTTCTTCTGCTAACTTTGGGGTTTTTTTGTTCTTCTTTCTCTAATTGCTTTATGTGTAACGTTAGGTTGCTTATTTGAGATTTTTCTTGTTTCTTGAGATAGGGTTGTATTGCTATAAACTTCTGTCTTAGAACTGCTTTTGCTGCATCCCATAGGTTTTGGGTCATTGTGTTTTCATTGTCCTTTGTTTCTAGGTATTTTTTGATTTCCTTTTTGATTTCATCAGTGATCTCTTGGTTATTTAGTAGTGTATTTTTTAGCCTCCTTGTGTTTGTATTTATTTACAGTTTTTTTCCCTGTAATTGATATTTTGTCTCATAGTGTTGTGGTCAGAAAAGATACTTGATATGATTCCAATTTTCTTAAACTTACCAAGGCTTGACCTGTGACCCAAGATATGATCTATCACAGATAATGTTCCATGGGCATTTGAGAAGAAAGTGTATTCTGTTGTTTTTGGTTGGAATGTCCTATAAATATCAATTAAGTCTATCTGGCCTAATGTGTCTTTTATAGCTTGTGTTTCCTTATTTATTTTCATTTTGGATGATCTGTCCATTGGTGAAAGTGGGGTGTTTAAGTCCCCTAGTATAATTGTGTTACTGTCGATTTCCCCTTTTATGGCTGTTAGCATTTTCCTTATGTACTGAGGTGCTCCTATGCTGGGTGCATAAATATTTACAATTGTTATATCTTCTTCTTGGATTGATCCCTTGATCATTAAGTAGTGTCCTGCTTTTTCTCTTGTAATAGTCCTTATTTTAAAGTCTATTTTATCTGGTATGTGTATTGCTACTCCAGCTTTCTTTTGATTTCCATTTGCATGGAATATCTTTTTCCATCCTCTCACTTTCAGTCTGTATGCATCCCTAGGTCTGAAGTGGGTCTCTTGTAGGCATCATATATACAGGTCTTGTTTTTGTATCCATTCAGCCAGTCTGTGTCTTTTGGTTGGATCATTTAATCCATTTACATTTAAGGTAATTATCAATATGTATGTTTCTATTACCACTTTCTTAATTGTTTTGGGTTTGTTATTGTAGGTCGTTACCTTCTCTTGTGTTTCCTGCCTAGAGAAGTTCCTTTAGCTTTTGTTGTAAAGCTGGTTTGGTGGTGCTGAATTCTCTTAGCTTTTGCTTGTCTGTAAAGGTTTTAATTTCTCCATCAAATCTGACTGTGATCCTTGCTGGGTAGAGTAATCTTGGCTTTAGGTCTTTCCCTTTCATCACTTTAAATATGTTCTGCCACTCACTTCTGGCTTGCAGAGTTTCTGCTGAAAAATCAGCTGTTAACCTTATGGGGATTCCCTTGTATGTTATTTGTTGCTTTTCCCTTGCTGCTTTTAATATTTTTTCTTTGTATTTATTTTTAGATAGTTTGATTAATATGTGTCTTGGTGTGTTTCTCCTTGGGTTTATCTCGTGTGGGACTCTCTGTGTTTCCTGGACTTGACTGACTATTTTTCCCATGTTAGGGAAGTTTTCAACTATAATCCCTTAAAATATTTTCTCAGACACTTTCCTTTTCTCTTTTTCTTCTGGGCAAATATTTTCTCAGACACATTCCTTTTTTCTTCTCCTTCTGGGACCCCTATAATTCGAATATTGGTGCGTTCAATGTTTTCCCAGAGGTCTCTGAGAATGTCCTCAATTCTTTTCATTCTTTTTTCTTTATTCTGCTCTGCAGCAGCTGTTTCCACTATTTTATCTTCCAGGTCACTTATCTCTTCTTCTGCCTCGGTTATTCTGCTATTGATTCCATCTAGAGTATATTTAATTTATTGTGTTGTTCATCATTGTTTCTTTGCTCTTTAGTTCTTCTAGGTCCTTGTTAAATGTTTCTTGTATTTTCTCCATACTATTTCCAAGATTTTGGATCATCTTTACTATCATTACTCTGAATTCTTTTTCAGGTAGGTTGCCTATTTCCTCTTCACTTGTTTGGTCTGGTGGGTTTTTACTTTGCTCCTTCTTCTGCTGCATATTTCTATTTTTTCTCATTTTGTTAAACTTACTGTGTTTGGGGTCTCCTTTTCACAGGCTGCAGATTCATAGTTTCCGTTATTTTTGGTGTCAGCCCCCAGTGGATGAGGTTGGTTCAGTGGCATGTGTAGGCTTCCTGGTGGAGGAGGCTGGTGCCTGTGCTCTGGTGGGTGGGGCTGTATCTTGTCCTTCTGGTGGGCAGGGCTGTGTCTGGTGGTGTGTTTTGGACTGTCTGTGAACTTAGTATGACTTTAGGCAGCCTCTCTTTTAATAGGCGGTGTTGTGTTCCTGTCTTGCTAGTTGTTTGGCATGGGGTGTTCAACACTGGAGCTTGCTGGCCATTGGGTGGAGCTGGGTCTTAGTGTTGAGATGAAGATCTCTGGGAGAGCTCTTGCTGATTGGTATTACATGGGGCTGGGATGTTTCTGGTTGTCCAATGTCCTGGACTCAGCTCTCCCACTTCGGAGGCTCAGGTCCGACACCCGGCTGGAGCACCAAGACCCTGCCAGCCACATGGCTCAGAAGAAAAGAAAGAGAGAAAAGAAAAGACAAAGCAAAAACCAAAAAACAAACAGACAGAACCCAGGACAAATGGTAAAAGCAAACCTATACAGACAAAATCACACAAAGCATACACATACACACAGGATCAGCCTTCTAGAACAAAGCCAGAGCCTATCCTATACAAGGTTTTGGTTAGCTTGGGGATTCAAGCATTGGCGAACATTTAGAAGTGGGAGTGTTTAGGGACTGACAGACTTTCAGGGGCAATTCTGTGGTCACTAGATTAAGGCCTGTATTTCTTTTTTAGTGTCATTTTTTCTAGGGCAGTGGCTCTCAAATTTTAGGTTGTATCATAGTCACCGGGAGAGTGTGTTAAAATACGGATTGCTGGGCCCAGACCCAGAGATTCTCATTCAGTAGATCTGCAGTGAGGCCCAATAATTTAAATTTCCAACATGTCCTCAGGTGACTTAGTGCTGCTGAATAAGGGACCACATTTTGAGAACCATCATGTAGGATTGCCTAACAGCGTCTTCCTTAATTTCCAAGTAAAGATTTTTGTTTGTTTTTGTTTTCTTTTTTCAATTTTTTATTATTGCTTCATTGAAGAGTGAATTTTTATCAGAAAATTGAGCTCATTTTAGGCTTTGTGGGTTCAAGGGAGATAAGGAAAATATAGGAGGGCTGGTTCCTCTCCATTCCATCTAACTCTGCCCTGTGAAGGATACACCCAATCTCTCTTCTTTTCCAGGCAAAATAGTGTAACATATTTATAAAAGACATTAATTAATTAAAGAATCAATGGCTTCCTGTTATCAGGTATGGGTCTGGTATGTATTCAGTTAACTTATAAATACAGAGTTGAGACTCCTATGTGAAGTACTGAGAAACAATTGCATATATTATTTCAGGACTTCCTGATAGCCACATGACATTTACATGGTGAAATATTCAGTATACACTTGTTTTACCATCAAAAAGACCTACCATTACATTACTTTTTGTTAAAAATCATGAAATTTAGAATTCATGTTTTAAGCACTGATTTCTTCAAAAAAGAGATATATTACTATTTTCTTGCTTTTACATAGCAAGGAAATACATGCAGCTTGGCAAACACGCAATTTATTTTATTTATATTGAACCATCTGTTTTGCTGGGCAGTTTGAGTCTTTTTTCCCCACTCTAACACATCTAAAGAATTTTTTTTTTTTTTAAGAAGCTGCTCTTGAAAACATTGCCAATTAGTTTTAACTTCACAAAATGAATGACAACCTGATGAATGCCATCACAGAATACATCATTACTTGAAAATTTGGCAGTTATAAAGAAATTCAAAAAGGCAGTAATTAAAATTAGCTGAAAAAGGCAAATTGCTTCAACTTGGTGTCTTCAACAAAACATATCCTTATATGTTAATGATGGCCTTCAGTGATATTTTCAACAACTTTTCTACATATAGTATAAATCTTATTCTTTCATTTCTCAACTCTGATTTTTGGCAATGAATGAAAATGGAATGCAGTGTTAGCATTTCAAGAAGAAAAATAAATAACAAAGTTATCTTGATATTGTAGTTATTCACATCTCTTTTATTCTAAAATTCTAGATTCACTATAGCAGTGGCATGACATCATTGTTAACTAATATGTTTCAGAAATTTTGAAGAACATAGAAACACAAATGTTTGGTATGAACCAAATAAAACTGATGAAAAGCCAAGCCATACATCAAACAGTATATGAACATTAATGTTTTTCTCAGTATAATACATATATGAAGAGGGAAGTGAGGAATACTCTTCAGCAGCGACAGGTATCAAAGTACTATCAATTTCACAACTGAATTGTTTAGAATCTATTTGAAAATAACAGTTTTTCAACATTTAAATTGTGCTACCGCACCAAAATAGTAAGTGCATAATTACAATTGGATTGAATAAAATATATTCTAACATAACTATAAAATATCCTTTAAAATAGAGTGTTAAATTTCAAGAACTGGTGAATTATATGGTATTTCTATGTGAATATTAGCTAATTTTGACTGGTATGTAATACAAAAAGTAATCATTTCTTGTGGGGAAAAGTCTGTTAAATAAATTTTAAAATCACATCAAAGTTTTAAGCATAATATAACAAACAGTTCAGAACAAGAATGAAGTTAAATACTTTCCATATCAACAAATGGAATATAGCAAGAGCAAAAACTTAAGGGAAAATACATTTATTAAGGAAAAGGAAAGAACAATGCAATTAATGTTGTATTAACTTTGAACAGGAAGTACAGAAAGCTAGTGGAAATAAGAGGCATTTATGTATTTTATTGCAAATGGCTATCTAGCTTTCCAAAAAAGAATACCTTTGAAATCTTTACCACATAATGGATTTCTGTGTGTAGTTCAGTCTATTTCTGGACTTTCTATGCATGTGCCAGTACTACACTAATTATAGGACCTTTTCAGTATGTTGTAGTATCTAGTAAAACTACTTACTTCCTTATGTATTGTATTTTCACTTTTAGTCTATATACCTACTAGTCTTCAATGTTTATTTCTCCTAATGAACTTTAGTGTCTATTTGACTGGCTTCATTTTAAAAATACCACTGTTATATTTACTGGGATTGCATTAACTCTAACAAGTCTTAGTTCAAGTTATCTGACCCCAAGTTCCATTTGCTTTCTTATACATCATAATGTTTAAGAAACATAATCTCCAAATTTTATACAGATTTTAGAAATGACATTGCTTTTCATAAACAGTGACACTCCATGCACTGTACAATCAAATGAAGAACGTATATTCAAGGATAATCGGGAATAGAATGACAAAAATCCATTAAAAATCCATTTAATGTCTTTATCCATTAAAGACATTCTTCTAAAAACACTAAGATATTTCAACTTATTTTATTAGGATTCTATGAAGTCAACAAGCCAACAACAGACTAGAATACATGTTTTTGCAAAAGATTATTATATGCTCTTTAAAATCTGGAGGTCATTTCCTAAATAGTATTTTTTTATTGAAGTATAGTGGATTTACAATGTTGTGCCCGTCTCTGCTGTACAGCAAAGTGACTCAGTTATACATTCTTTTTTAATATTCTTTTCCATTATGGTTTATCCCAGGAGGTTGGATATAGTCCCCTGTGTTATACAGTAGGACCTTGCTGTTTATACATTCTAAATGTAATAATTTGCATCTACCAATCCCAAACTCCCATGTTCCTAAATAGTATTTAATATTGTAAATAAGTATTTTCTTAAGGTATACTCCTATTTGCCACATTATAATATTCTTTCAAATCATCACTTCCAAATGCTAATTTTTTAGCTATAGATATTTTGACTAAAATAATATGACTGGAATATTATGATATATATTTCCTATCCTTAGGAATTGTTTATATCTGAAGACATTTATCCATTTGATAGTGACTGTTCTAAATCAGGAAACAAATGTGAATTGACGCTGAAGAATTTTTTCTAATATTACTTAAAATTGGCAAACAAAATTGCTTTAAATATTAATGAAGAAGTCATTACCTTTAAGGAAGTACTCTATTTGTGAGAGTTTAGAATAGGACTCATTTAAAGTAAAATAGCAATTGTAAGTAACACCACCAAAATTAGTTCAACCAAGCAACACGATACATGATGAATTAGTCTTTCGGCCTTAACTTTCAATAATATGTTCATATTTGATTCCATCACCCAAACATACAGTGCCAATATAAATTTCCTTCTTCACTTGAAATGGAGTCTAAGATACTCCAATTATTATTTTGAGACTCAGAAGACTGTTCTTACAATTTAATTTGCAAATCCCATATTTTATAATTCAAGTTGAGGACTCACTTTCTATATGAAAAATATAACTGAAAATACAGTTAAATTCTTCATTTTCTACAGTGAGTCACTTTAAAAAGGTCATTTTTCATCTAATTTGAATGAATGGTTAATAGCACCTGTTAATGAAATAAAGCAAAAAAATCTGATGAAATTATGTATAGTTTCAGATTTTTTGCTTTATTTCAGTAATATACACACATGCCATTCACACACATATATAAAATATAATTATGCTTGATAGATTTTTATAAAATGTCACTTACCAAACTAATTTTTGTCAGTTAAATTAGCTTGAACCTTTAGTTATCATTTATTGAAAGAATTGAGGAAACTATTGCAATTTATTTTAGTAAAAAGTATCCATTCTTGAAAAATTAGATCTATGAAATTTAATTTTCTTAGCAAGGGACACAATCTAAGATTAAGGAAACAAAAGCTATCATTTTCTAATGGCAGAGGAAATGACTATTGCAAAACCGAGTTTGTAACTTACATTCAAAATAACCGCAAATGCTTGTTTTTATGTCTGACTTTCAGACACATTTTCTACTGGCTCAGTATACTGAATTAGAATTGCACTGATCAGTTATCTAGCTTCTTCAATATAAATTGAATAAAAGGGTTTTTTGTCTTGGCTCAAATATCATCATCCCCAATATGTATACCCTAACTACTTTTCTTTTGTAATTGAAACAAACATCACATATATACACACTCATAAACCTTAAGTTGGGATATTTTTCTTTTTTCATAGCATTTCATTCTAAGAGAGTATATAACTTAGTTATTTATGGTGTTTACAGTGTTTTATCTGCCTCATTCCCTGAGAATATAACTGCCATGAGAAGAGGTTATTTATTTTGGTTTATTCACAAGTGTATCCCACAAACTTTGTAAATGCCCTGGAATTAAATAATTGTATATGACTGAATAAACTATTACACTGGAACCTAAAGGGATCAAATAGTCTATACAGTTTACAAAAAGGTTTAAATACCTTTCTCCAACTTTATGGACTGTATGATTTTTCCATGGGAAAAAGAGGCAGTTATACAAACTTTAAAGTTTAAAGAGGTTTAATGGGGCAATAATTTGGTATTTTCCAAACTAAACAACGACTCATCGGTATAGCAAGCAGGTCAGAACTGTTACTAAAATCCAATCAAAATGGTGGTGACCAAGACAAGATACATGATAGGCTTTGAGAGGGGACTAAAAAAAGAGGAAGCAAATTTAGATAAGTGAGATAAAAACTACCAGAGATATCAGACTAGTTGAATGGCAAAGCAAAAGTCTAGGGTAAACACTTTGTTTTTGTTTGTTTGAGCAAATCTTTCAAATACTTGAAATATGTAAGTTCAGAAAGAAATGGTATGATTTGGTAGAATCTGTCTTTGAAATTCAGAGCTTAGATTTAAATTTGTATCTGAGCTATCTATCTAAATGGAAATGCTTAATAAATTAAAAAGTGTTAATACCATGTTTAATGGAGATATAAGTTTTTAAGATAATCATTTTTTAAGAAATAAGAAAATTTATCTCCCATCTCTTTCCTTTAAGCTTCAGCCACACTAGTGGGCTATCGCTGTAATATGCCACATTCTTTGAATTTTGATGTTGCTACTCCCCTGATTGAAATATTTTTCTTTCACAGTTCTGCCTACTTTCCATCACTTACCTCTTGGTTCAAATGTCACCTCTCCTGAAAGACCTTTATGAGCTCTCTAGCTAGCTAATGTAATACCACTCAAACACTATCAGGCACTCCCTGAATCAGTTACATATATTATTGCTTCATAAATTATGTAGCTATATAGTTATATAAATATGTTTAATATATATATTTACATTATTTTCTGTCCCCTCAATAGCCCCCCCCATAAAAAGGAAAGTTCCAAGAGAGTTAAAAGGTTATTTTTTCCTTGCCTTATTCACCATAATATTCCTGGTACTCATAATAATGCCTGGAACATAGTTGCTATCCAATACATTATTCTTGAATCAATGAATTATTCTGAGCAGTCCATTAATTCTAGTCCCAGGAATAGCAACTCGCCAAAATACCTTAGGCATGTTTTGTTGATGTGGTCCATGTTAATATCTTCACTTGAGAACAAACTTTTATTTTGCCTTTTTAGAGAATATTAAATTCAAGGACTTAAATATAGAAATTGTCCCAAATATTTATGCATGGTGAGGTTGTGTTTATTAGTTATGAAAATAAAAATACGAAATTACAAATTACCAATTAAAATATACACATTAATATAAAATTTGATTGGGTTTACTATTTTTAAAATGTAATAAACTATAATTTTTATATACTATTCACTAGTATAGAGGGTAAGTAAGGCAGGGTCATTCAAGTCAAATAAATTTATGAACTACCCAAGAAGGCATATCATTAGTCTGAATACCAATAATTATTCCCTGCCCCTATTATATGTAACATATATTAAGCAAATTTATTTGTGTATGTATGTGTGTGTGTATATATATATAAAGTAGGTATATATATGCATGTATATATATATGTAATGTATGTATATGCAAATTTATATATACGTATACACATTTTTCTGTTAAAAATTCTGGAACTACTCACATAGAGCAGTTGTTCTCAACCATTGTGGTTTCGACCCACAGGGGACATTTGGCAACATCTGGAGACATTTTTGGTTTTTGCATCTGAGCAGTGCTTCTGACATCTTGTGGACAGATTGTGCTTCTGACATTTAGCAGCAGGGATGCTGCTATACCTGCTGCAATACACAGGATGGCCTCCCATAACAAAGAATTATCTGACCCATATAGTCAGTAGAACTGTTATGGACTAGATGTTTGGGTCCCTTCAAAATTCATATTTAACATTTGTACTATAAAAGTTATATGCCAAAAATTTGATTACCTAGAAGGAATGGATAAATTTCTAGAAATATACAACCTAACAAGACTGTATCATGAAAAACAAAATCTGAACTGAATTAATTATTAGTTTAATCAGTAATCAAATTGAATCTATAAGGAAATTGAATTGGTAATCAAAAACCTCCCAGCAAACAAAATCCAGGCCAGACGGCTTCACTGGTGAATTCTCCCAAATATTTAAACAAGAACTAATACCAATTTTCTCAAACTCTTCTAAAATGTAGGAGAGGGGAGGACTCTTCCAAATACATCTTACAGGCTGTGATTACTCTGATGCTAAAACTAGACAAGGATGCCACAAGAAAATTACAGGCTAATATCCCTGATGAACATAGATAGAAAAATCCTCAGCAAAATATTAACAAACTGAATTCAACAAAATATAAAAAGGATTATACACCATGATCAAGTGGGATTTATTCCACAGATGCAAGGATAGTTCAACATCCACAAATCAATGTGATATACTACATTAAGAAAATGAAGGATAAAAATCATATATCATCTCCATAGATGAAGAAAAAGCATTTGACAAAAGTCATCTGAATTTATGTTTAAAAACTCTCAACACAGATATAGAGGGAATGTTCCTCAACATAATAAAGTCTATACATGACAAACCCACAGATAACATCATACTCAGTGGTGAAAAGCTGAGAGTTTTTCCCCTAAAATCAGGAACAAGACAAGAATGCTCACTCTCATCACTTTTATTCAACATAGTATTAGAAGTCCTAACCAGAGCAATTAGGCAAGAAGAAGAAAAGGCATCCAAATCAGAAAAGTAAACCTTAAAGACTCCACCAAAAATTGTTAGAACTAAAAACAAATTCAGTAAAGTTGCAGTATACAAATATCAATATACAAAACTCTGTTGCTTTTGTATGCACTAATAACTATCAGACAAAGAAATTAATAAAACAATTTCATTTACAATTGCATCAAAAGAATACTCAGGTATAAATTTAACCAAGGAAGTGAAAGACCTGTACACTGAAAACTATAAGACACTGATGAAAGAAACTGAAGAAGACACATATAATTGGAAAGATATTCTATGTTCATAGATTGGAAGAATTTATATTTTATAAAGGTCTATACTACCCAAAGCTATCCACAGATTCAATGCAATCTCTGCCATATGTCCAATAAAGTTTTCACAGAAACAGAGCAAATAATCCTATAAATTGTATGTAACCACAGAAGATGCAAAATAGCCAAGGCAATCTTAAGAAAGAAAAACAAAGCTAGATGCATCATGCCTCCTTATTTCAAACTACATCACTATAAAGCTATAGTCATCAAAACTGTTTGATGTCAGCATAAAAACAGACACATATGATCAATGGAACAGAATTGAGAGCCCAGACATAAACCTACACATGTATGGTTGATTAATAAAACTGGACAGCCACAGCAAAAGAATGAAACTGGACCACTATATTATACCATACATAAAAATTAACCCCAAATGGATACAGATTTGAACATAAGACATGAAACCACAAAACTCCTAGAAGAAAACATGGGCATTAAGCTTATTGATATCAGTCTTGGCAATGATTTTTTGGACACTACTCCAAAAGCAAAGGCAAGAAAACCAAAAACAAACAAGTGAGACTACATGTAAATAAAAAGCTTCTGCACAGCAAAGGAAACCATTACAAAAATGAAAAGGCAACCTCCCAAATGGGAAAAAATATTTGCAAATCATATATCCGAAAAGGGGTTAACATCCAAGCTATAAAAAACTCATACAACTCAATAACGAAAATAAACATTCCTATTTAAAAAATGGGCAGAGGATCTGAATAGACATTTTCCCAAAGACGATGTACAAATGGCCAACAGGTACATGAAATGGTGCTCGGCATCACAGTGAGAAATGCAAATCAAAACTACAATGAGATACAACCTCACCCCTGTTAGAATAGCTATTGTCAAAAAGACAAAAAACAACACATGTTGGTGAAAAAAGAGAACCTTAGTTCACTGTTGATGGGAATGTAAATGGGTGCAGCCACTATAGAAAACAGCATGGAGGTTCCTCAAAAAATTAAAAATAGAAATACCATATTATCCAGCAATTCCATTTCTAGGTATTTATCCAAAGGATATGAAACACTAGCTCAAAAAAATATCTGCACCTCCACGTTCACTGCAGCATTATTTATAATAGGCAAAACATGGAAACAATGAAAGTGTCCATCGATGGATGAGTGAATAAAGGAAATGTGATTTTATGTTATATATATAGTTGACTCTTGAACAACACTGGGGTTAGGGTTGCTGACACTTCATGTAGCCAAAAATCTGAGTATATCTCTACAGTTGGCCCTCCCTATCTGTAGTTCTGTATCCACAGATTTCACCAACAGTGGATTGTTTTGTAATATAGTACATATTTCTTGAAAAATATCCACATGTAAGTTGACCCTTGCAGTTCAAGCCTGTGTTGTTCAAAGGTCAATTGTATATATATACAGTAAGTCCTCTACATAGGAACCTTCAAGCTGTGAACTTTCAGAGATGCAAACATATATTTGCATGTCCAATCACAAAAGTTAGTTCACGTGTCTGGCATATATTGTCACATGCGTGCATCTTCTATAAGTGGTTGTGCTTGTGTGTACTTTACTGTACAGTACTGTATAGAGTACAGTATCTTTGTTTCAAGTCCAGGATGTCTGGAAGCAAGCATAAAAGCAGCTGTGATGTAGCTGGTACTGCTAAGAAGCACCAAGCCATAACGATGGAAACAAAAATGAAAATAATTGAGAAAGTGGAGAGAGGCAAAAAGATGGTAGAAGTCACTCATTGTTACAACATTGAATTCTTTGCTGTGCAACACAAGGAGCTTACTAATGAAGACCAGATGTAATTTTAGGCCCAGAGAAAGGATGAAGAGAGACAAGAGGAAGAAGAAGTAACTGAAGAACTGAAGAGATTTGTGATGCAGGAAATGGCAAGGGGATTTTCTTTATTTGAGGAGGCACTGTTAGCTTTTCAGTCATAGGACCCGAATGTAGAATGGTAAACGAAGGCTGCAGCAACCGTTCAGTATGCAAACCAGTGCTACCGTGTCAACTATGATGAAAAAAAGAGCTACTATTCAGACATCACTGGTTCGTTTTTTCAAGAGGGTAGGTAGAATTGAATCCAGCAAGGAATCAGAACTTGTGTTATCAATGTCAGGCATGAGTGAAATTGCAGCTTGCCCTCCATCTCCTATTGCTGAGGATCCTTCAGCTGTACCATCTCCCACCTCCTCTCCCTCCTCCAGTCAGTAACTCTTCTTGCCTGTTCACTAGATGCCAGCCCCTGTATGCCAGCTGTTGTACTGTACTACTGTACTTTTCAAGGTACTGCACTGTAAGATTAAAAATGTTCTTTATTTTTTGTGTTTGCTTCTTTATTTATTATGTGTGACAAGTACTATAAACCTATTACAGTACAGTACTGTATAGCTGATTGTGTTATTTGGGTACCTAGGCTAACTTTGTTGGACTTACAAATGCACTCTCAGAACAGAACTTGTTTGTATGTAGGGAACTTACTACACACACACACAGGGATGTTATCCAGCAATAAAAAAGGAAATCTTGCCATTTGTGACAACGTGGATGGACCTTGAGGGTATTATACTAAGTGAAATAAATCAGACAAAGACAAATACTATATGACCTCACTTATATGTGGAATCTAAAAACAAAACATAAACAAACCCCCAAAAACAAATTCATAGATATAGTGAATAGATCAGTGGTTGCCAGAGGTGGGAGGTGGGGGAATGTGTGAAATGGGTGAAGATGATCAAAAGGTACAAACTTAAAAGTGAAGACATAGCCCTTTCTTGTCAGTAAGTGCAGATAATTAAGCATAATTCCGAAACACACCAGGTCAGTAGGTGTATTTGAATAATAGGAGGGTTTGATAAAATAAAATTTTTTATTAAGTATGAAATCCTTAACATTTGTATAGCTAACTAAGTAAAATTCTAAATAAAAATTCTTATAATCACTGTAATAAATGTGTGGGGAATACAAAACTGAAAGCATCTATATCCACCTTTGAGCTTTTTCCTTTCAGATAAAGTCAAGATGTATTTTTATTAGCGTCTACTAACATCTTGCTTTCAAAGAAATTGAAGCTGTATAAATAATTCACCTTGATATCAATATTTTTAAAGCACATTTTTATTGTTTCTGAAAGTAGTCACGGTGTTCAAATATCATAATTCACTTTTAAACTTTGAAAGTGTTTAATACTTGGTATTAATTTCAAGTTGACCTAAAGTAGGCATGTGTACATGTGTGGATGCCTGCATATATGTTGCATGTTTAAGAAGTATATTGATATCATAATAAATTTAATATTATAAGATGGGAATTAAACCTGCGACATCAAAGTACACTTATACTAACAAATTATTACTCTCAGCATCAAGTTCAATAGAAGTAATCACATTTCTAGCTAAGGAATTCTTATCAGCTCCTACTATCCTTGAAAATAGGTGACACATTGAGTTGCATTATATATTGTACTCAGGAACTCTTACTTGATGTGCAATTTTTTGAATAGACTTTTCCATTAACATTTACTGAAAAGACTAATATTTTTCATAAAGCAAATAGTAAAATAATCACAGTATATTTTTAATTTACCAAATACATAAACTTAAATTGCTACCCTTTAGTGCTATTGTGCCATTGTTTCATTCATTTGTTCATTACCTTTGTTTATTTGTATCACTAACCTCCTCATTATTAACTGCGTTCTCTCCTTGATTTCACACATCCCATTAGATGCAAATGCTTGTCATTTATACTTCCTTAACATCTTGGAAATTTACCTTTATCTTCCCTTTTCCATTATGCTGAATTTGTTTAATGCATCATCAATGACATCACGACGTAACTAATAAGAAGCAACCGATTGTGAAGCCTATGATGTCCTTATTTGTGAGGGAGTGGGTTTATCTAAAAGATGAGGTTCTTCTTAGGAAGGTAAAATAAGTTTATTCTATTTGTTTTATTATCCCCCCATGACAAAATGTTAGCAAGTTCTTCAAAACACAAAACAAACCAACCTGCAAAGGATATTATGACTCCATGGATTCCATGATGATGAAGAGTTGGTAACACTTAATGAAATCAGGAAATTTTAGTAAAATCTAGGCCAGCTGTAGAAGTGGCTCTGCCCAGGCCAAAAATGCAGCTCCACAGCTGCACTGGGTTGGCGCTTACTCAAGATTCATCTTTAAGGGTCTCCACAATCTGCAGTAGCCTAGACACTCCCTTTTGTACTGTGTATGTCATATCCAGTTAAAAGTGCTACTCCCTTTCCCTGAAAGCACCCTGCATTTTCCTCCTCCAGCTTTACTGTCATTTCAGTTTCATTCTTCAATGGCACCTCTATCCTATCTTTTTCTAGTTCTCAAGTGGATTTAACTTCTAACTTCACTAATTTCTAAACATGCTTGTTTCCTAAGAAATTTCTCATGAGCATTATACATTATCTCTAATCAAACCTACTTGTACATAACACACATTCCATCCTAAGGATAAATTCAGAGTAGAGATTATACACCATACAACAATTTTCACATGGTGATTCTTAATGAAAAACTGTCACATGTTGAATAAACATTTTCATGGTATTTTATCATATAAATTGATAATGTTATAGGAAGCACATAATATACAGCTTATAAACTGTTGCAGTCATGGATGTTAAGTTGCTCATATTTCCTTTCACGAGAGAAACTCCTACAAGGAGTATTCCCACCTGACTGCTTCCTATTGTAAGTGCCTTCAGGAACTGCCTCAGCTTCCAGGTTGAAGCCATGAGCATCTTGGAAAACAATATCAGAGGATATAGTGTTACAAACATGAAGGGGAATGCCCAGACCAGTGTAATGAACGAGGACTTTGAAAAGTTCAGGAAGTAGAATGCATACAAGGATCATGGAATTGGCTGGTATCTACAAAGTTACACTGACACCCTGCAGAAGGATGATGATAATCTGTGTATAGCTAAGGGAGGGAGTCAGAGAGCCTCTGCTGTAGTTTAAAATGAGGGCTTTAGCTCTTACAGTGTGGGACAGGACCAAATGAGGAACAGCCTCAGGATATTATTGTTAAGATCACTGAGCTACAGAGACTATTGAATGCTCAGCCTAGGCAGGTCTGTTATGCTGTGTTTAGGGTCCTGGCTGAGAAAACCTGGGTTACTGAAGCTTAGAACGGGAATATCTGTGTGGATTCCTCTGAAGATTTTAACTGTGAGCCCTCAGAGTCTTCAGAGGGAGCTCACCCTTTCCCATTAAAGTATCAGCAGTTCCTTGATATGAGAATAAGCTGCAAAGGTCTCTTCCCTGCAAGGCAACAAGTGCTCCCTCAAGAGCTGTCCCCACCTTCTTTTTCTGGCTACCAGATTGATAACTGGGGTTAAATTCCAGAATAGCTCCAATGCATATATGCCCATTTTGATAACCCATAAAGTCATCATCAAATTGGGTAGATGCAGCAATAATTCATTGTAGGATAGAAATGGTACATCGTGGATCAAGCCTGAGCAGGACGAGAAGGCCTAAGTAAATTGCATGAGTACACAGCCTCATGTCACCCATGTTTTCATCCTTCCCTCATCCTATCTATGGGTATATGGAGGGAATATGAAAAATCCAAGCTTGGTTTATAGATAGATTGGCTCAGTATACAAAACGAACCCAAAATAAATGGAGGCTACATTGTAGCCACTCAGTTGTAACTCTGAATGACAGTGAGTGTGTGAAAATCTTCCCAATGGACAGAGCTATCATTACAACCATTCACTGACTTTATGGGAAAGGAGATGTGGCCAGAGATGAGAATGTATGGAATTATGGGCAGTGGTGAATGGCCTCAAAATTAAAAGACTGGAATATCAGATAAAAGAGAGTCTATGGGAGAGGCATGCAGGTGGACGTATGCAAAGGGACTTCAAGTGACATTTTTCATGTCAGATATAAATGCCTACCAACGAGCACTCACCATGGAAAGAATACTGAACAACCACGTAGACAAAATTACTCAGCCAGTTGATACTAAATAGTCTTTGTTATTGGCTATGCCAGACCTGGTATGACAGGTATAGGAATGGAGTAATCACTGGGTAAAAGATGGAGATCACACAGGAACCCAGCAGCATGAATTCTAACAATCTAGCTTCTGCCTTCTCAGAAAGTTTAATCTCTCAGAAAAAACAAACAAACAAACAAACAATTTTGAATCACCCATATGGCATATTTCCTTGGGAAGACAAATTATCCTTTGTTACCAGGGGTAACAAGTCATTCTCACAGAAATTGACATCTATTCTGGTTATGGAGAATTTTTTTCTTACCCTAGAGCCCCAGTCAGCACCACCATATAGGGAGTTACAAAATGCTTGACATACAGACATGAACTTTCACACAATATAGCATCTAGCCGAGGAACACATTCACACTGAAGGCAGTACAGGACAATGCAACTGATACGTACACTTCATAGAAAATAATTAGTATGGTTATTTCTTGATGAAGGAAGCCCAATAAAACTCACGTTACCATTACACACATCTTAAGCTTTCCCAATGGACCCATGAAAACTCAGAATTACAGTGAAAGTGGCCTCTGTGTAATAATTGCAGCAGATAATTTACGTTCTAGATATAAGGTTAAAAATAGAATATAATGGTATAATCACATATTTTCTAAACACAGATCACAATTTATGTATTAAATATTATATATTTCAGACAGATGAACAGAATTAAGCATATTTAAATCTATATTACAGAAATAAATATGATTCGCCACTTGAGTCTTTGACTATATTTTCAATTGGGAAAAAAAAGGAAGCCAGAATAAAATAGACCATCAGATTAACAAACTCATTTCCACTCTCAATTCTCAGAGCTAATAACGGTGTGCCACAGGAAATAGTAAAATAGACAAATGCGGACATACAATGAACTGACTAGAAATTGCATAATTTCAGGTATAGTACGGTTTGAGGAACTTTACAGAAATTATGTTTACCCCAACTATCTCACACAAAGTGCTGAAATGCTACTTTAAATTACGTCATTTGTTTTTTCTTTTAGTGTACTGCTCCCGATACACACCCTATATTTAAGTACAAAATTCTTAGAGATGGATTAGAAGTGAAGGCTCTGCTTCCAGAAATAGTAGTCTAAATGGTTAGAGCCAGTCCCACTTACATATTGTCGGGAAAAATAAGTAATCTTGTCAACAAAAGTCCTCTCCCTACCAACAGAGAATGGGCAGAGAACAATCACATAACTGGATAAGTACTAATAGATTATATGAATGTAAGGTAAAACAAGAGTGATTATGGGGTCTGCACAGAATTTCATGCACTTTATAGAGAAAAGTATAAGAGAAAAATACTTCTCTCATTTCCTTGAGACAAGAAAATACACTTTATGATTGCTTATCTTATGGGGGCCTCCTAAATTAATGTTGGAGGTTTGTGTTTACAGTTCAAGAATCAGAAGGCCCAGGACCTTGTGTTGTAAAATTAAAAGGTCTTGTGTTCTCAAGAATACACCCTAAGGAGGAGAGAAGCTTCTCCCTCCCTCTTCTTTTTTAAACAGAGAAGACTTAATCATCACATAATTTAGACACACACTCCTACTAAGGCGGTGAGGGATATAGATATAAAAACATTAAAAAATTTAAACTTGCTTTACTCCCATAAATGCCTTTTAATTTTGAGTCAAGTCAATGGCTCTCAAAATTCCCCTTGGGTATGCTCTGAATTTATAAATAAAATTTTATTAATATGGATTGATGGCATGGATTTCTTCACCAGTTATATACTTCCGTTTCTTTAAGAGATAGCTTCCCTGAATGGAAGAGATGACTGAGAATTCTGTTTAATAAAGGTGGCTAATTTAATAGATTGGTGATTTTGAAAATGAAACCATTCAATGCCAAGAAAAGGTGCCTTTTCTCTGAGGAACCAATACCACAGAGCCCAAGCCTTTCCCAGACAGATCATGCCCTTTAGGGTTTTAACATGGGGACCAACACTGGTGCTGCCAGCAGATTTATCTTCCTAAAAATGTGGGAAGGGTGAAAGATCTAGCTCTGCTATTCACTATACAGTCCTTTGTTTAAGCACCTGCATTTCTGTCACACAACGCATTCTTGCTTTCCATACCAAACATACTCACATTCATTTTCTACTTTCATTGGTCAGTGGCATTTCTGCTTTCTAAATTAAAAAAAAAAAAGTCTCCCACTGTTTCTCCTTTTTCTATTCTCAATAAAATTATTCATTTTTTACCTCATTTTTTTCTGTCATTTCAGCAGGATTTTTAGTAGAAGGACAAATAAAGGGTGGCAGTTGCCATCTTAAACTAGAATCCTAAACTATAATTCTGACATGTGTCCTTTATTCCCACAGCCTGGAATATTCTTTATCCCCTGCCTTATCCCTAACACATACCTGAGAAAATTCTTAGGTAAATTTGAAGACACAATGAATCCTCCCTCTAGATTGGCATCTGAAACCCCTTCCCATGTTTGAAGAATTTATCAACATGTAGTTCTTATGGAGAAGTGATATTCTGCTTTCTACTACCAAAGTCACATAGTTCAGATGCTAGACTTCTTTGTTCCTTTGACAACTGACATGTAGAGTATGTGTATTGTACCAAAGACATTCCCATTTGATATACAATCTGGGGCTTTGAATTCAGATAATAATGGCAGAGAGAACCTTCATGTTAGATAAACAATATATTTCCTGTAAGTTCATGTTCTGTGTAGTTAACTGTGGTTGATCTGTGATATACTCAACCACGATCTTGAAACAGAGCAGAACCCTATGATCCTTCCCTGCCCATGTCCTTAGCCTGCCTCTTGCCTGTGGAAAAACTTTAGCCAAAGAATAAGTTAAATCAGAGAAGTGAGAGAATGCAGAAACAAAGGAAAACAAAGGAGACAAAATAACAATAGTTTAGTCATTAAGCAAAGTCAAGGACTTTTAGTTCCTCCTCAAAGACTGTAGATAATATTCTGAACCATATCCTTTGAGCCATCTTACAGAGACTAAAACCCTCACCAGGTGGAAGAAGTTAACTACATGATGACCAGACATAAGTTGCCACAATTCCGAGAACTGGCCTCAAAGAAATGGGAACAAACCGACCCTGGTACTACAGACTAACTGTATTTAAAACAATGAAGATGACACTGATCAGACCACTGCATGACTAACTTCAAGATGACTGTCAGCGCCCACTGTGCTGTTTCTGCCTTAGCCCCCTCCCTCCATCTATAAATGCTCTTGCCCACTGATTGTCAGTGCGGGGAATAGGCCTTTAGGCAGGAGTCGGCCCTCTTCCGTCCACCCCTCCCCCACTTGATAGCCTCTGAAAGCAAATTTTCCTTTCCACCAACCTTGCCTCTTTATTGGCTTCAGAGGGCGAGCAGCCAGAACCCCACTTTCGGTAACAATCTTGACTGATACAGATACTGCAAACAGGGTACAGGTTTCTAGCAAGAGATCCTCAGGAAGTAGAAACAATTCGAAGCTTGGGTATTTTGCTTAATTCAGACTTAATGCGGTAAAAATTTAGTTTTAGTATTAGAATCTGGGATTCCAAGACATGCATTAATGAAAGAGGTAACTAAATCGATATAGAGGATCTACTAGAATGAGGTGCTCATTGGAGCATTTAGGGTTTTAATTGGCTACTCCCTAAAATAGGAAAAGGGACACAAGAAATTTAATAACTGCAGTGTGGATTGGCTGTCACCAATAACACAGAAAGCATAGAGGAAGAAAATACCATGCTAAAATTCTTATTTTATTCATCAACCCAGGAATTCTGTGACCTTGCTAAAGAATATCTTATTGGCTGTAGCCTCAGGGTAAAGAAAGCAGAAGTTTGATCCTATGTTTTGCTGAATCACTGCTCTATTTCATCAAACTGAAGACGCTAGTAACTGTTAAAGTAATATACCATTATTTTAGATACCACCACTATGAAAAAAGAAACAAAAATTACTTACCTCGGGCTTCCCTGGTGGCGCAGTGGTTGAGAATCTGCCTGCCAATGCAGGGCACACGGGTTCGAGCCCTGGTCTGGGAAGATCCCACATGCCGCGGAGCAACTGGGCCCGTGAGCCACAATTACTGAGCCTGCGCGTCTGGAGCCTGTGCTCCGCAACAAGAGAGGCCGCGAGAGTGAGAGGCCCGCGCACCGTGATGAAGAGTGGCCCCCACTTGCCACAACTAGAAGAAAGCCCTCGCACAGAAACGAAGACCCAACACAGCCATAAATAAATAAATAAATTAAAAAAAAAAAAAAAGATCTTCTTTAAAAAAATAAAATAAAATTACTTACCTCAACTCCTTTGGAAGCACAGAAATGAGACCGCTGGTCACAGTTGTCCTTTTGGAGGGCCAACATTCAGCCTACCATATTCCTCTTCTATCGCTGTCTTTAAAAGCATAACTGAGCAGGACCCTATTGGGCCTTCCCAGAACAGACCCCTCCCTGCCCATGTCCTCTGCCTGCCTCTTGTCTGTAGAAAAACTTTAGCTCCCTAGGCTTTCCCTGAGTTCCAAAGAGTGAATTTAATCAAAGTGAGAAAATGCAGAAAGAAAGGAAAACAGTCGAGCAAGACAAAATAATAATGGTTTAGCCATTAAACAAAGTCAAGGATTTTTAGTCCTTCCTCAAGGGCTAGAGATAATATTCTGACCCACATCCTTTGAGCGTTTTGCAGAGACTGAAACCACCCCCAGGTGGAAGAAGTTAACTGTATGCTGCCCACAAGCATGTAGACCCCACACAGGTTGGAACCAGAAGGTTAATGATGCTGACTCCCAATTACCTCACCACCAACCAATCAGAAGAATGTTCACGAGCTGATCATGCACCCCATCACCCACCTCCCTCACCCGATCTTTAAAACCCTTTCCCTGAAAGCCTTCAAGGAGTTGAGGCCTTTTAAGCACTAGCTACTCAGATTCCTTGCTTGGCACCCTGCAATAAACGCTGCACTTTCCATCACCACAACCTGGTGTCAGTAGATTGGCTTTACTGCATGTGGGCAAAGGGACTCAAGTTTGGCTCAGTAAAGAAAGGAGTATTTCTCAACCTTGTCTATGCATTGGAATTGCCCGGGAGCTTTAAAAAATCCTGATGCCAGAGTTCCTCCCCAGGAATACCAATGCAATTAGTTTGGGGAATGACTTGGATATTAGGAATCTTTAAATCTCCCCAGCTGATTTTGAAACAGCCAATGTTGAGAAACACTGAATTAGGTAGCAGCTGAAAATCCTCTGGGGATTGTCAATTAAAGACAACTTTGAAAAGAGGCATTATACCAAAAGATTTTCAGTGTTTCATTTTCACAATTTACATTAGTATTTATATTATAGAAAATCTGCCGACTGTAGATAGGAGGTATTCTGAGTACATAATTACAGAGTGGCTGAATTAATATCAATCTATCTGCTAGAGTTTCTAGATTCACTATGGTAGCGTAACAGCTGTGAGTGGTCCACACAATTGACCAGGTGGCACTGATAGACAATGATAAATTGAATGAAAATGCCAGCAAATCCAAGTACTATGTTGAGAAGGAACTTGAAACAATTTTGACAGAAAGAAAAATGCTGGAGTGAGTTTAACATGGACCATCCACTCCCTAAAAATCCCCTGGAAGGGCCCAAAGGACACTTTCTCCACCAAGGGCAAGGGATATACTTTGAGGAGGAGTGTCGTCATCTTTGACAAGTGATTTTTGTGGCAATTTTGTATAGAATATAGATGCTGGTAGAATTTTCTGTGGTTGAAATGGATTCAATTCAACTGCAATTAAGGGAGTGAGATGACCCCAAGGAAGCAGAGATCAAATAGTGGCACAGAGCTCCAGAGACAAAATGGGTATGGTTGTCAGGATAGATTTCAGATCTAGCATAGTCATCAAGATGGTATGCCTTAAGGAATTTTTGTAGGTTTATGCTAATTGTTCATGACCCTGAGGACTGAAATACAGGGCAGTTTCTCAAAGGTCATCTTTATTTTAACTACATTTTACTTTTGATTGTATAACTGAAAAATATATTTGCATGTATATTTACACACACATATGTATATGTACATATATACACACACATATACATATATATATGGTGTGTTTATGTATGTAAAATAAAATCTTATAAACAGATTTTGAGTCATAGTGCCTAACACATTTCCTAGAAATGTGTGAATTTAGAGACTCAGAACTCATTGAATGAAAGGAAGATTATATACCCCTGTGAGACTCTAATAATTTCTGATGTATGGACTTGGGTTTTTCCTCTTAGCCTCTTCTCAGTGGGGCCAGGAAACATTCTTCATGGTAACTATGCCTAAGGAGAGAAATATGCAAAGATACTTCAAGGAATTTTAAAGACAGACTGTCAGGTAACACTTCAGATACTCACATTGTTATGTCAAACAGCTGTATCATTTTAAACATCACCAGAAGTATAAACTAGGTCCCATTGTTCCATATACTTTAATTATTATAATTACTATGAATGTTATTTTCAATGTGTGAATTACATGAAAATTCATTTTAGAAAACATGATTTTGATTCACATTCTCCTTTTGAGATATAGAATATTTTTGTATCCATTCATATTTCCTTGGAATTTTTTTGATGTCCTAATTTTTTGATTTGGTGGTTTATCTTTTTAAATTTACATTTAGAAATTCTTGATATATTCTGGATACTAATCTATTTTCAGTTATATTTGTGTTAATTATTTTCTTTTTAGAGGGTTTTTCTAATAGACTCTATTTTCAAAGCAGCTTCAGGTTCACAGGAAAATTAAACAGGAAATACAGAGAACTACCATATACACATTGCCCCCACACACAATCTGCCACTAGCAACCCCACACCAGGGTAGAACATTCGTTACACTTGATGGACCTACACTGACACATCAGTTTTACCCAAAGTCCATAGTTTACATTAGGGTTCGTTCTTGGTGCTACACTTTCTGTTGGTTTTGACAAATATATACTTACATGTATTCACCATTATTTTATCATACAGAACAGTTTCACTGCCCTAAAAATCATCGGTGATCTGCTTATTCATTCCTCCCTTTTCCTCAACCCGTACCCTAGTATAGGTTATTTTTCTGGTGTAAAGTAAGGAGGGGAGACAAATAGTAGAAAAATACATATAAAAGAGTAAATTGCAAGTTGATGTTTTCCTTGGGATAAAATAGAGTTGGGTTGAGTGGATTGGGAATGCCAGGGGGAGAGGGCAGATTGCATTTGGAAATGGGGTAGTCAGTAGAGACTTGAGGAAGAAGAGGGAGTTAGTCATGTGGGTATCTGAGGAAGAGCCTTTCTGCAGAGGGACTAGCAAGTGAATGCTCCACTAAAGTGGAGCGTATCTGCCTTTATGAAGGAATAGCGGAGGCCAGTAGGACTGAAGCAGGGTGAGGAATTAACAGGAAGTCAGATTACGCAGGTGCTTGTACCTAGCCATTCAATGAGTTTTGCTGATTTGTGGTTTCCTCTGAGTGAAATAGCAAGACATTGGAAAGGTTTGAGCAGAAGAGTGAAACGGTTTGATTTATGATTTAAAAGGATCACCCTAGTCGCACCCTTGAGGACAGAGAGTAGAGTGAAAGCAGGAAGAAATTTACTGTAATCTAGACAAGAGACCACGGCATGCTTGGATTGGGGTACAGTGGGCATAGTGAAATGTGGCCATATAATGCATTTATTTTAAAATTAAAGAGAACAGATTTTCCAGAAGATTAGATGTGAAGTGAGTGAAGGAGACAAAGTATTGAGTCACACATAACGCTATCTTCCTGAATTCAGTTTGTAAAGGCTGATGCAAGACTCTTTAACGTTCATTTCCTCATCAGGAGCACCCAGTGCCCAGTAGCAGCTGTGCCAGCAGGACCAGAAATAGTGATGACAGCATCCAGGTTCTCTGGGAGTAATGTCAACAGTGGTCCTCTGTCATCAGCAGCAGTAATGATGGCATTCCAACCCGACACTTATTTTAGTATGATCTGTTGTGGATCTGTTGTGGATCAGACTATCTGTTCCTGCTAATTTCCCAAGCATTATTTGAACTATACAAATATTTGAGCTATGTTTTAAATTCATTGCTACTAGGTTAACTGTAATTGATTTCTATAAATAAGAAACTTGAGTTATACAAAGATTCTCCTGAGTCTCTAAGTACAAGCACAAGGATTATATTTTATTCAGTTCGTGTGCAGGGGCCAGTTACACAGTCATGCCTCAAATATACCTTTTTGTTAAATAAAGGAATAAACTATTAGTAAAGGAGTAAATTGAGGAATGAATTAAATTAATGGATTAAAAATATTTGGGGTTGTATTATCTTCTGAAATGTCTAAGAATTTTCTACCATAGAACTTGTATTTATTTACAACTATATATTAGTTCAAAGTGGGGTATATTCAGAAGGCAAAAAGGCAGCATACATAATTCAAAGCAAAAGAGTAATCTTTTGGCTGGCAGCTTCCACCAGAGCCGCGGCGAGAGCCAAGGCCCGAGGGGGAGTGCGTGGCGGCCGCCGAAACGCAAAACTCTCTGTTCCCTCTCCTCGCGGAGCGGCGCCGCGTCGCTGGCCTCCATTGGCTGCCGTGAGCGAGCGCCTCCGCCCCAGGAAAAGGAGAAGGAACGGCAGTGAAGAAGACCACCATCTCCCCCCACAGACCACAAGGAGAGTAGAAACCCTGTCTTTCACGATTCCTGGGACACGGTCCTCAAGCAGTGACAGTGGCGGGAACAGCAGCAGCAGCATCAAGAGCCCGGGCCAGGCCAGCGGGCTGGAGAGCAGCTTAAACCACCCCACCGCCCGGTCCAGCCCCCACGCGCTCCCCCAGCCCGCGCCGGGGCGATCCACACTGTGCCAAGGCCCTTACTTCCACATCAACCAGACCCTGAAGGAGGCCCACTTTCACAGCCTACAGCACCAAGGACGGCCTCCCACATGATGTGCCGGCACTTTCTTGCCTTCTGTGAAGGGACAGTGCTGTGCAGATTTGATATATCAACTTAACGATGTTTTTAAAAAATTGCACAAAAAAATGCCTGTTGGCTTTTCAGTCTGTATTTGAAATAACAGGTTAACAGGCCGCTGTTTACTTGTGGTTTTGCTGCACTACTGCAATTTCAAAGGGGCTTTGAAGCAGTTTTTTATAAGATTCTTTTGAGGGTGGGTATCAAATCCAGGGCAAGTTAACAGTAGGAGGAAATCTCATCTGCATGTTGAATCCATAGTTTGTCCAAGTCAGGCTAATTTCCAGATCTGTCAGTTAGAAATGCTACTTTCTGTAAAAAGGTCTTAAAAATGAGGGATCTTCTTCTTTGGAGAAATGTCTATTTAGGTCTTCTGCCCATTTTTGGATTGGGTTGTTTGTTATTTGATATTGAGCTGAATGAGCTGCTTGTAAATTTTGGAGAGTAATCCTTTGTCAGTTGCTTCATTTGCAAATATTTTCTCCCATTCTGAGGGTTGTCTTTCGTATTGTTTATAGTTTCCTTTGCTGTGCAAAAGCTTTTAAGTTTCATTAGGTCCCATTTGTATATTTTTGTTTTTATTTCCATTTCTCTAGGAGGTGGGTCAAAAAGGATCTTTCTGTGACTTATGTCATAGAGTGCTCTGCCTATGTTAACCTCTAAGAGTTTTATAGTATCTGGCCTTACATTTAGGTCTTTAATCCATTTTGAGTTTATTTTTGTGTATGGTGTTAGGGAGTGTTATAATTTCATTCTTTTACATGCAGCTGTCCAGTTTTCCCAGCACCACTTATTGAAGAGGCTGTCTTTGCTCCATTGTATATTCTTGCCTCCTTTATCAAAAATAAGGTGACCATATATGTGTGGATTTTTCTCTGGCCTTTCTATCCTGTTCCTTTGAACTATATTTCTGTTTTTGTGCGAGTACCATACTGTCTTGATTACTGTAACTTTGTAGTAGAGTCTGAAGTCCGGGAGCCTGATTCCTCCAGCTCCATTTTTCTTTCTCAAGATTGCTTTGGCTATTCGGGGTCTTCTGTGTTTCCATACAAATTGTGAAATTTTTTGTTCTAGTTCTGTGAAAAATGCCATTGGTAGTTTGATAGGGATTGCACTGAATCTGTAGATTGCTTTGGGTAGTATAGTCATTTTCATATATTGATTCTTCCAATCCAAGAACACGGTATATGTCTCCATCTGTTTGTATCATCTTTAATTTCTTTTATCAGTGCCTTATAGTTTTCTGCATACAGGTCTTTTGTCTCCTTAGGTAAGTTTATTCCTAGGTATTTTATTCTTTTTGTTGCAATGGTAAATAGGCGTGTTTCCTTAATTTCTCTCTCAGATTTTTCATCATTAGTGTATAGGAATGTAAGAGATTTCTGTGCATTAATTTTGTATCCTGCTACTTTACGAAATTCATTGATTAGCTCTAGTAGTTTTCTGGTAGCATCTTTAGGATTCTCTATGTATAGTATCATGTCATCTGCAAACAGTGACAGTTTTACTTCTTCTTTTCCGATTTGGATTCCTTTTATTTCTTTTTCTTCTCTGATTGCTGTATCTAAAACTTCCAAAACTATGTTGAATAATAGTGATGAGAGTGGAAAACCTTGTCTTGTTCCTGATCTTAGAGGAAATGGTATCAGATTTTCACCATTGAGAATGATGTTGGCTGTGGGTTTGTCATATATGGCCTTTATTATGTTGAGGTAAGTTCCCTCTATGCCTACTTTCTGGAGGGTTTTTATCATAAATGGGTGTTGAATTTTGTTGAAAGCTTTTTCTGCATCTATTGAGATGATATATGGTTTTTCTCCTTCAATTTGTTAATATGGTGTATCACATGATTGATTTGCATATATTGAAGAATCCTTGCATTCCTGGGATAAAGCCCACTTGATCATGGTGTATGATCCTTTTAATGTGCTGTTGGATTCTGTTTGCTAGTATTTTGTTAAGGATTTTTGCATCTATGTTCATCAGTGATATTGGCCTGTAGCTTTCTTTCTTTGTGACATCTTTGTCTGGTTTTGGTGTCAGGGTGGTGGTAGCCTTGTAGAATGAGTTTGGGAGTGTTCCTCCCTCTGCTATATTTTGGAAGAGTTTGAGAATGTTAGGTGTTAGCGTTTCTCTAGATGTTTGATAGAATTCACCTGTGAAGCCATCTGGTCCTGGGCTTTTGTTTGTTGGAAGATTTTTAATCACAGAAAACTTTGTTTGCCAACAAACACATGAAAGAATGCTCTACATCACTAATCATTAGAGAAACGCAAATCAAAACTACAATCAGGTATCACCTCACAGCAGTCAGAATGGCCATCATCAAAAAATCTACAAACAATAAATGCCAGAGAGGGTGTGGAGAAAAGGGAAGGGAAACCTCTTGCACTGTTGGTGGGAATGTAAATTGACACAGCCACTATGGAGAACAGTATGGAGGTTCCTTAAAAAACTAAAAATAGAACTACCATACGACCCAGCAATCCCACTACTGGGCATATACCCTGAGAAAACCATAATTCAAAAAGAGTCATGTACCACAATGTTCATTGCAGCTCTATTTACAATAGCCAGGACATGGAAGCAACCTAAGTGTCCATCGACAGATGAATAGATTAAGAAGATGTGGCACATATATACATTGGAATATTACTCAGCCATAAAAAGAAACAAAATTGAGTTATGTGTAGTGAGGTGGATGGACCTAGAGTCTGTCCTACAGAGTGAAGTAAGTCAGAAAGAGAAAAACAAATACTGTATGTTAAGACATATATATGGAATCTAAAAAAAAGAAAAAAAAATGGTTCTGAAGAACCTAGGGGCAGGACAGGAATAAAGATGCGGATGTAAAGAATGGACTTGAGGACACGGGGAAGGGGAAGGGTAAGCTGGGATGAAGTGAGAGAGTGGCATGGACATATATACCCTACCAAATGTAAAATAAATAGCTAGTGGGAAGCAGCCACGTAGCACAGGGAGATCAGCTCAGTGATTTATGACCACTTAGAGGGGTGGGATAAGGAGGTTGGGAGGGAGACACAAGAGGGAGGAGATATGGGGATATATGTATATGTATAGATGATTCACTTTGTTATAAAGCAGAAATTAACACACACACACACACAAATGAGGAATCTTCAATTTTTTAAATTCAATAAACTAGTAAAGAGTATCTACTCTCAAAAAAAGTAATCTTTTTATTATTAAAAATAAAATTATTTTATATAACTTTATGCAGAGTATGAGATCTGCATAAATCTGAAACACATATTCCACATGTATTCTTGATTTTCATACATTATTTATTAGAAGAGCAGTTTTTAAATTGTAGTTTGTAGTTTCTGAAAGCTTTATGTCTTATTTTTTCCCTCATTTGTATGTCCCAAAGCCTAAAAACCTAATATTATCATTGTTGCATGCTCTACTTTATACATAGACACACACACAGGATACATATTTAATATACTTTTGTAACTATGGGAGAGTGTGTAGTTTGTCAAGCAAAGCTGTTACATCCTAGGTGGCTAAAATTGCAGGCATGAGTACCAATATGTTAACATGATGGTAGAACCTCCTGACTTTGATATAAAAGCTTTAACTAATGTCTTAAAGAATATAAAAGCATTTTTATACCAAAAAAATCTCACTTAATAAGTTAATTGGAGTACATGAGCTAGGCTTACATATCTCTTATTAATTAAACTCATATAACTCACATTGTTATATTGTTTTTGATTTTTTATCATTCATTTTGATTCTTAGAGTCTCCATTTCTCTTTTTATATTATACATGTGTACTTGCAAATTGATTACCTTTGACATTAGAGTTTTTAATATAGTAACATAATTATCTTAAACTCTCTGTCTGATAATCCCAAACTTTGTGTCATATCTGAATCCAGTTCTGACACTTGCTCTGTGTCTTCATTCTGTGCCATTTCCTGACTTTTATCATGACTTGTAATTTTTTGTTGAAAGCTGGACATGACACATCAAGTAATAGGAACTGAAGCAAATAGACCTTTAGTGTGAGATTTATATGAAGCTGGCTAGGAGTTGAGCTGTGTTTAATGTTTATTATAACAGTAGGTGTCAAGTTTTTTATCTTCTTTGTTGACTTTGTGTTTCCCTAAAAATGTTTTTCTAAAGATTCTGTATGCCTTGCATCATTTCCAGCTATAATTTCCTGTTATTATACTGAAGCCCTGTTCAAGTGGTACTAAGGAATTGAGAAGGTAATTTTTCTATCATTTTTTGATTAAATCTCAGTCTTTTAGTGGGCCTGTGTAGGTTGACAGTGACCTTCACAAGTGGTTCTTATCTTTTTTTTTTCACTCCCACTTATGTGAGGTTGAAAGGCTAGTGAGTGTTTGTGTTAAGTAATTATACCCCTGCCTATGTGGGCTAAGGCGCTGGTCAAGTTTTTTCACTGGAGAGCAGGCCTTATATGGAGTGTACACTTGGCCTATTTCACGATGGTTATTTTACCTCTTGCCGAAGACAGGAGGTAAGTTTTCTTAGCTGCTCAGTGTGAGGAACTTGTGGGTTCCTAGAGCTAAAACCCCAAAAAAGTGTGAGAGCCCCCTCTAAGACTGTACTCCTCCAGGAGTTTCTCACTCTCAAAAGAGTCCAAATTTGTCCTCCAGCAATTCATCAAAATTATCATGTAAGTGTCCTACCAGTTTATGGCTCTGGCAGCTTCTGTTCCAGGTTAGCTGTGTTTCTCTGTAGTAACCTGTCTCTCCAGATTTTGAGATGGCGATTTGCCGTGCAATCTCAATTTTCTGATGTCTAAGGAAAACTTTGATTTTCAGTATGTTCAGCTTTTACCTTGTGCCCACAGGACTTCTAAGCTGTTTACATGTCATAGCTGAACTACAAGTCCCATCTTTACATTTTGACCTCATGAAAATAAAACAATATTCAGCATATAAAAGATAGCAAGTATGTAGAATACACAGATAGTTGCCCTAATTGAAGGAGAAGTTGGAGTTAGTAGAAAATGAAATTTGGAAGTGATGTTAACATCAGAAAGAGATAATAATAATAGGGTAAGTAGAGAATAGCGTATGAGAGATTAAAAGCAACAAGTAGAACAGGTATCAGCACTGTAACTTCTAAAAATAAGCAAACCAAAGGTAAAAAAGAAGTGTGTATAATATTGTAGTGTGTATGTATACATGAATAGAGCAGCCTTAGAGAGCCTATGATATAGGAGATCTTGAAATTAGGACAACAACCAGCTCAGTTTTAAGATATTTCATTCACACTGGGGCTATTGCCCCAACGATCCCACATAATTAGTGTTTAAAAATAGTTTTTGTTGCTTAGGTAAATTTATTAGATTAATGTCTATTATTTCCATTTTAATCTGTTACCTAGAAGACACACTTTCATTTATTTAACAAATAATGATTAAGCATACCCTATACACTGGAGATAAGCAGGTAATTGAGAAAAGGTCAAAGGATTATTTAAAATAAATCTAAATAATCTTGAATAATTTATTCTTTTATTGTTTTCTTTTATTGCAAGAAAATATCATGTAATTACAAATGATATTTGAAAGCTCACAAGTCAAGTCTTTTATATTAATACACCTTCATACCTACCAAGATTGATATTAATTATATAAACTTGTGGCAAATACTTCTTTATTTTAAGAGACAGAAATATATGTACCTAGTAAGAATTATGTTAAGGTAATACTGAAACATAACAGAATATGCATTTAAGACCTTCAAACAAAAGTGAAGATATTATGTTACTCTGATCTGTGAATTGCAAATTATTTACTTTGAACATATTTTATGTAGGGTACATATGAATAGTCTTATCTTTCCACATCATAAACTTATTGCATATTTCCTATGATAAATTAACAATATATCCTTTTTAATTCTGGTAATTAACATTTACTTTTTTAGTGTTCATTTGATTTGCATTGGGATGATAGAGAATTTTCAATCCCATTTAAATGCCAGTGGACTGAAAACAGTTGAGAATCACATTTTAGAGGAAGAAAATCATACACTAAAATGTAATAAACTAAGCGTGACAGTAACTATAAACCGCAAAAGAAAGATTAATAGATTTGGCTACATGAAAATTAATATTTATATAAAGCAGCAATTAACACATTTATACATGAAAGAGAATCTTTTCAAGTCCTGAAATACAGTGTTAATATAACTAATATATACTGAGCACTTACAGATCAACAAGAAAAAAGATGAACACCCCAAAGAGCAAACGGGTAAAAGGCATAAAGAAGCATTTTATAAAAGAAGTAATGTTCGTAAAGAAATGTAAAACATCACATTCGCTTCTACAGGCAATGAAAGAAATTAAAAACTAAAAAAAGAGAGAGAGAGATGTAATATTTTACTCTTAGATTGGAATGCTTAACAAAATTTTTAATCCCAAGTCTGAATGAGCATGTGGAGAAATAAATATTTTTACAAACACACGAATATGAGTCATTATAAAATTATGGAGGGCAGTATTGCTATAGATTTGAACATTTAAAATATGTATATTGGTTGACCTACATGTCATACTTTTAGCAATCATTCTACAGTTAATATAATAATAATGATTATGCACAAAGGGGCATGCCAAGATTTTGCCACTACAGCATTTACTATAGTAACAGAACAAAACAAAACACTAAATATTTTAGACAGTCAGTAATAAGCACATGCTGAAATAAAATAACATACATCTATACTATGCATTACTAAAAATTCATAAAAGCTGAAACTATGAATTTTAAAATCAATCTACTAATATATCTATTAAGAGGTGGGAAGAGTAACTTAAAAGGTTTAAATATTATAAATATATGTATTGTATGATTTTCTGTTTATTTAACTTTGCTCTATTTGCCAAAGCTCTTTGAGCTGCAAACAGTAGAGAATCTAACTAAAAGTAAATTATGCCACAAGGTAATGGATTTGATAATATTCAAAGGAGTCCCAAAGTTTCAGCTTTTGTTTGATCTAGCAGTTTAATAATATTTTCATGGGCTCAGATTTTTTCAGTGATTTTCTTTTCCCTTCTTCTTTGTCAACGTCATTCTAGAACTTTTTCTATTTTGGTTGTAGAATGGCTGCCAATTGCAATCAGTGCTATATTCATCTTTCTCGTGTCTATCTATAATGTTTTACAATGGCTCACTATCTTAAAACCAAAGAGAAACTTCCCTAGAATTTTAAGCAGACTTTAAAAAAAATTATACTGTATATGTCCTTCCTGGACTATTCCCTGGAAATGTAGATTGGGTCACTTTTATATCATTCATACCCCAAATTGAAGCTGAGTGTTGCATCAGTCCCTCTTATAGCACATGACTGCATGGAGAAGGGATAGATTCATTTTTCAGAAAGGACTCTGTTTTACTAGAAACTGATGCTAGGTTAGTAATAAAGGTTACATATTACATGAGCATATAGAGAAATATCCGAAAACATGTTCATCAAAATGTTAGCAGTAGTTTTCTCTAGGTGCAGGTGTTTGAATATTTAATAGTGAAAATGTATTATTTTATAGCCAGATTAAAAAATACTGCTCTAAGGGTTTTTCCCAGCTTTACTGAGATAAAATTGACATATATTAATGTGTAATTTTAAAGTGTACAATGCGACGATTTGATCTATGAAATACATTGTGATATGATTATCATAAGATTATTGTGGTAATCATGATAAAATATTATTGTAATAGGGAAGAACAAATCTGACCCCATATTAGATCTGTTCCTTTTACTTTAGCCTTTGTGCTCTGTTGTCTGTGCTTAGTCATGCTGGCTCTGTACCTTTTGTAAAAGAATGTTGCCTGCCTATAGCCTGAAATATAGAGGGTAGCTTATTCTCAAGGCTCTGACCTTTGAGAGTCTATTCATATAGAGATAAAAAGTTGCAGAACAGAGAACAACATTTGTCTTGTTGGAGGTTTACAGGAATATCCTGACCTGATCTACCTGGACAGCCACAAGAACAAGGGATTCTGACACCAAGAAGTTTGCAACAACTAACCACGCCCCTCCCTCACCTTGCCTTTAAAAATGCCTTGCTGAAACCCTTCAGAGAGTTCAGGGATTTGGGGGCACAAGCCACCCATCTCTGCATAGCCCTGCGATAAACCTTTCTCTGCTCCAAACTCCAACATTTCAGTTTGTTTGGCCTCACTGCGCATCAGGTACATGAACTTACATTCGGTAACATTACTAATAAGTTAATACATCCATTACCTCACATAATTACCATTTTTGTGTTTGTGTGTGGTGAGAACATTTAAGATCCACTCTTTTAACTTTCAAGAATACAATACAGTTTTGTTAACTATGGTCACCATGCTGTACATTAAATCCTCAGAATTTATTCATCTTATAAATGGAAGTTAGTAACATGTGACCGACATCTGCCCATTTCCCCCACCCCTCCACACCATGGCAATCACCAATCTACTCTCTGTTTTTATGAGATTGACTCCTGGATTCCACTTGTGAGATCATACAATATTTGTCTTTCTCTACCTGACTTATTTCACTTAGCATAATGTCCTCAAAGTTCATTCATGTTGTCAAAAATGTTTCTTCCTTTTTACACTGAATACGATTCCATTGTATATATGTGTCACATTTTCTTCATCTATTTATTAGTTAATGAACACAGGTTGTTTCCATACCTTGGCTACTGTGAATAACTCTGCAATGAATGTGAGGGTGCAGATGATCTTTTGCTCTAAGTTATTAAACTTTGATTTTATTGGCAAAATATCAAGTAGAAATTGAATCAAACATTATTATTTTTGGTAATCTATTCTGAACTCCTTCATATATTTGGGAAATTAATCACTTCATGAAATCTGGTGCTAGTAGAGTTCCCCTTCAACTATGGAAGCAAGAAAGACCAGATATTTATTTTCTCAGCCTTTCTTGCTTAGCAAATCAAACCCAGATTCCTAGGCTTTGAACTGAAATATTTTGATAAAAAACAGCATAGAGGGTGGGGAATTAACTCTGAATCAGCAGCAAAGGTGATATCTAATTTCCAGAAGTAGCAATTGCCATAGAACCTGTGGGGCTCCCATTATTCCGTGCTGGCCCTGTCTACAGTGAAGTCAGAAATACAAGTGTTCGGTAGCAGTGGAAATGATGTCCTTATCCAAATGGTTCTGAAGTTTTGTTTTGACTTTAGCTGTGATTTAAACCCTTCTTTGTTCTTTTCTGTTTTCCAAGACTGGTTCTCCAGTTTTTCCTGCATTACTCTGAGTGATTCAGTACTAAAACTGCTTTTGCTCTTAAATCTGCTTGAACCAGTGTCTGTTTGCAATCAAGAACTGTGACAGATAGAGAACACACGCAATAAAGTGGAGAAGAGATTTGCTTCATGAGGAAAATATTGAGACTTTAGGTATCACAATCTAGATAAAAAATCTGAAAGCACGTGAGCTGGCTCCAGCATACCATTATTTTAAACTGCAAAGCTGTTCTTATGATACTCACAGAACTGAGAATAAAAATAATACCAAATATTAGTTCTAATTGTAGGAAGATTTTCAGACATTTTGGTTCCTTATAGAGAACATACTTAGTTCATTAATAAGGGAGTTGTCAACTTTGCAGTTACTGATACCATTGCACTTTGGATAAGGCAGTCCATACAACTATCATCTTACGCTTAAGAGAGGATTGCAGAAATCCCCAAACCATTGCAGAGGTGTGGCTTTATACTAACAAATGTAATCTTATAATATTGGATGTGATGTAATTAAACAATGCCTTTAGCCACAACTTTCTAGGATGCCTGGGGATATTCCACAGGAATGGCAAGGTGTGCGCATTTCTTAGCATTGAGAGACTTGTGTCCATTGTAAAATTCAAAAAGGGGAGGGCTCCACCTAAAATTTTCTGCCTGAAAATTTTACTGAAAGTTCCTGAAAAAATAATTATTTGATGAAAAATATATGGACAACAAAGAAAAACCACCCTTGATAAACACAGAGTGCATACGTTTGAGACACAGTGAGAGCAAGAGTGAGAGTGAGAGATAGAGACAGTGACCGATAGCATGACAAAAGCATAAGTGACATTTCTTTAAATGATCAAGCAGAAATTGAATTCTACCATTAAAAATCTGAAGACTCAGTTTTTACATGTTTTCTTTGATCAAGTGGTCTCAGGGAAAAAAAAGAAATATTATGAGAAGAAGTTAGAAAGAAGCAAGAATTTGATACTCTAGCAGAAATGTGAGAGACACATAATGTTAGCACTTACTATGTGCCAGACACTGTTATAATTGTTCTTATTTAATCCTCACAAAAATCCCATGAGACGTACAATTATTATCTTTAATTTCCAGATATAGAAACTGAGGCGTAGAGATACTGAATAGCTTGTCCAAGGGTACACAGTTAGTAAAGAGAGAGCTGGGATTTCAGCTAGCACTTTAATTCTGGAGTGTACACTTGACTACTATGTGACATGAAAAATCTGTAGAAAAATGGGTACAGAATGAGGACAAAGATAGAAAAGGCTTATAGTTTACTAGTTTAATAAGGGACAATAAAGAATCAACAATACATATAAGTACAGTATGTCACAAGATGATTTTCAAATGGATGGAAAAAAGGTAGATAATGGTAAGGGAAACTGGGTATGCAAGGTGATTGTAGTGAAATTATGCCCAGTAAAGAGGTATAAGAAAGAGTGGCAAATAATGTGTGAAGAAAATAAAGTAAGTGTGGCACCTTGGAAACCAAGTGAAGAAATGAATTACAGAATAGGAGATGATCACCTACACCAAATGTTGCTGGTAGCTCAAATAAAATTAGGTCCGGAAACTGACCTTTGGATTCAACAGTGTGGAGAACATTGGCTTTCATAATAAAAGTAATTTGGTTGGAGTACTGGGACTGAAAGCCAGAGGAGAATGGATTTAAGGCAGTATGGGTAAAAAGGAATTGGAGACAGCAAATATAGAGAACTCTTTTGAGGAGTATTATTGCAAAATAAAGTGATATCTCATTAAGGTATGTGTGATCAAGAGAAGGGTTTCTTTCTCTTTTTTTTAATGGAAGAAATTAAGCAATGTTTGAATGATAATGAGAATTATCCAGTAAAAAAGGAAATTTTGATGTAGAAGAGAGAAAGAGGAGAACATTGCAGGAGGCAATATCCATGGGTGGGATATTTAAATGTGGTGGGATTTAGTATCACAGAGTGACTGGAATGATAAAGATTCATGTAAAGTTCATCCTTGATAATAGGCATGAAGGGAGCTCTGATGTAGCTCTGATGCTGAAAGGTGAGGCGATATGGTGTTAGAAGCCTGTGGAAGTTCTCTACTGACTGCTTCAAATTTACAAAGAGGTAAGGAGTGCCATTAACTGAAAGTATAGGCATACTTCTGCATATGTGGGTAGTAGGGTGTCTGCTCATGTGTATATTTGTGTTTGGGGTGTAAAGGAAGAAACATGTCATTTTGGTGTTGTATTTTATTAATTTCTGTTAAAATGTAGTCTAATAGTGTCAAAATTCCTGAACACTAATATGTAGTAGCATTATTTCCTATCAATATAAGAACATATGGAAGCCTATTCCATGAAATTTGAATCAAAGAATAAGAAAATTGTTGAGGAACTTGAAAGATTACCATTAAATCTTTGACCTTCAGTAATGTTTATTCAAACCATCCCAAGGAAGATGATTGCTATTTTGTTTATAATGACTCAGATGTAGTTATATTTCAAACTGAATCCAAAATGTTTACTCTTAAGTTTCACTTACATATCAATAATTTCTATCAGTTTCATCACAGGTTTTTACGTTGTAAATAAAAGTTTGACATGATATTCCTATTCACATTTGGATTTTAGGTAGTACATACATATGTAAATAAAGAACTTGGAAATCAACAGGTTCTAAGCACTTTGTGATACAGAGTATTTATTACTTAGGGCAAACAAACATTACAAAATTAAAAATGATAAACCTGAGATTTCAAATTTTCCAAGATAAAACCAGATATTCTTAGAAATGATACAGCTATCAGAAATTGTTGAAAAAAATTGAAAATATGTGACCTACCATGATTAACTTTATGCTATTTCAACACAAAATATATAAGTAAAGGACATTCAGAATCTTCTTTATCCATCTCTAACCTCAAAGAAAATGCATTCTAGCAGCCCCAGGATAAGCCAATTTTCCAAATGTTTTCTTTGACTAACAGAGTGTCAAAGTTAGTGAGTGGGAATGTTCTTATGCAGGTCATGCACTCACCAATACTTTATTGGCACCGCCACGCTCTCTGTTTTATATTTAACCTGACCCAGACATTCATGCAACCTGCCTAACCCTTGTCTGTATGATTTCAAACCATGGTATACATGAGTACATGATTTTGTCCATAAATTTTATTTGTGTCATTTTATAGTTTACAGGTGCTATTTGCTTTTAAATATTGGGGTTTTTGCATACACGAAATAACAATATTTACCTTCTAAATTCTAAGCCAATTGAAAAATGGACACAAGAGTTATGAGTAAAAAAATCAACATAAAACCAGATCAGAAAATATGGCTTAGTTTTCAAAGTGGGCTTAGAGTTTTCTTCTCCTGAATTAGTTACCTTCTAGGTCAAATAAAGCACCTAGAGGCACCTGCAGGCCTCTTCCAAAGGAGAATTTACATGGCTTGTAATTGTTAGGTCCTGAGAGAGAGCCACAGGGTTAATTGTTCTCCTTAAACTTTTTGTTTAATAAATGATTCCAAATCCTTTTGCCACGTTGGGGAATAAAGTGTGGAGAGGAGTGCTGAAGTTCTCCCCAGCACGGAGAACAGTACCTTCTTAGACCTGGCCAAGTGTGGCCCTGACTCAGGCCCTGGGCCTCAAGGGGCCTGGCACTGTGGAGGGCCTTCTTGGACATGTCTACATCCCCCTCTGGTGTATTGGACTGACCAGACCACAGTGGCCATGGCCCTGTAAAATGTAGGGACAGCTCTCCTGATTCTTGACGGTTTTGAGGAACTGGTCATGTATTTTGTAGAATGTTCCTCAAGTGGGATTTGTCTATTGATTTTCTTGTGATTAGATTGGGATTATGTGTTTTATGAGAAAGACCACAGAGATAAATTGTAATTTTCACCATATCATATCAAGAGTACATACTATTAATATAACTTATCACTGTTGATATTAACATTAATCAGGTTTCTCCACTGTTAAGTTGCTCTTTATTTTTCTCCCCTTTTCATACTGTATTCTTTGGAAGCAAGTCACTATGCATACCCACACTTGAGTGGAAATTTTGTTCTATCTCCTTGAAAGTGGAGCACCTACGTAAATTATTTAGAATACTTCTACCCAGAGATTTGTCTACTCTTCCACATTTATTTAATTATCAGCTCATTTATTATATGGACTCATGAATATTTATTTTACCCTTTGGTTTATAAATCAATGCTACAGTATTTTATTTCTAAAATTGTCCCAGTTTTGGCCATTGGGAGCTCTTTCAGTTGGCTCTTGTGTCCCTTGACATATGCCCTATCAATGTGATTTTTTTTCTTAGCACTTCCTTACTCTGTCATCATAAGATTCTTCAAGTTTATCTTGTACATTTCTTGCCCTAGTCCTAGAATTAGACATTTCCCAATCAGTGTGGTTCCTTTCATCGGCATATGGTATTAGAAGCAAATATCTGAGTAGTAGGGGTTTTCATTGCTACTGGGGTATGATTGCTTCTAAGACCTCTCAGCCTATAGATCTAAGAAATATATATGTGCATAGTGCCTAGGTATAGACACATATCTGTAAGTTTTTCTATAGGTAAACACTGATATCTATATTAGCCTAAACAAGAGTTCATAATAATGTCTCCAACTCCAGTCCATTACTCTATGTATCATCTTAGCCTATTCCCAATGTTTATATGTAACCTTACACTCCAGTAGTAACAAACCTGACTCCTATGATCTGCCATCCATACATTAAGAGTTCAATTCCATTATATATGTATAATGTTATCAGAATCTTAACCATGCCACCACAGGAAACAACCTCATAAAGTATAGTACTTATGTATAATATTTATGTACAGTTTCTTTTGCCTGTAGTCTTACAGACTCTGCTCATGTACAAAATTATATAGGTCAGCACATTCTTTTCCCATCACCTTCTGTGTGGTTGTTTTATACATCTGTAATAGAGTTAGATATTTTGTCATACTCAGTATTCCAACGTGGGATTCTCTGACCTCCTAAATGATATTTTTAAAATTGCATTCATTAAGGTTCACTGTTTATGCTGTAAAGTTTCATGGGTTTTGACAAATGCTTGTGTCATGTATCTACCATTATAATATAGTTTCACTGCCTTGCAAATCCCCTGTGTTCCACCTTTCTAACCCCCACTTCCAATACTCTGGCAACCAGTGATGTTTTCACTGTGAAGTTTCACCTTTTTCAGAAAGTCACATAATCGAATCATACAGTATGTAACCTTTTCATACTGGTTTCAGTTACTTAGCAATATGCATTTACTCACCCATTTCTTTTCATGTCTTGATAGCTCATTTGTTAAAGTTGATGAATACTTTTTCATTGTATGGTTGTAACAGAGTTTATGTTTCCATTTATCTATTAGGGACATTGCGTTTGTTTCCAGTTTTTGCAATTAAGGAAAAAGCTGTTATAAACATTTACATACAGATTTTTGTATGTACATAAGTTTTCAAAGTCATTGGGTAAATACTTACAAGTAGAAAATGCTAAACATAGACTGCAATAGCCAATTCTTATGATAAGACAATGTTTAGCTCTATAAGAAGCTTACAACCTGTCTTCCAAAGTTGTACTCTTGCATTCCCACGCAAATGAATAAGCATTTCTGTTCTCCACATTTCTTGCCAGAAATTGGTATTGTTGGAGTTTTGGGATTTTAGCCTTGCTAGCAGGTGCTAATGGCATCTCACTGATGTTTAATTTCAAATTCTCTAACGACAAATTATGTTGAGCATCTTTTCACAGGCTATTTGCCATTTGTATATATTAATTGGCAAAGTATCTGTTCACGTCTTTTGCCCATTTTTAATCAGGTTATATGTCTTCTTATTGTTGAGTTTTAAAAATCCTTTATAGAGTTTAGATACAAGTCCTTTATCAGATATGTGCTTTGCAAATAATTTCTCCCAGTCTATGACCTGTCTTTTTATTCAATTTACAGTGTCACTTGCAGAGCAGAAGTTTTAAATTTTATATTTATTAAAATTGTAACATCAATTTTTTTCTTTTATGTATTATGCTTTTATTCTTACATTTTAAAATTTATCACCAATCTCAAGATCCCATATCTTTTCTCCTGTTTTATCCTAGATTTATAGTTTTGCATTTTACATTTAGGTCTATTATTTAGTTTGTGTGTACCTGTGTGTGTGTGTGTGTGTTAATATTTTAAGTTCTGTGTCTAGTTTCAGTTACTTGCATATGGATGTCCAATTTTCCCAGCGCCATTTGTTGAAAATAATATATTTTCTCCACTGACTTGCCTTTGCTCCTTTGACTTGCCTTTGACTGCATTTGTGTGAATGTTTCTGGGGTCTCTATTCTGTTCCATTAAATTGTGTGTTAATTTCATCATCACACTGTCTTGATTGTTGTAGCTTTATATTAAGTCTTGAAATCAGGTAGTGTAAGTCTTCAACCTTGTTCTTCTTTAACATTGTTTTGGCTCTTCTATATATTTGCCTCTCCATATAAACTTTAGAATCAGTTTATTGATATCTTCAAAATCCCTTGCTAAAATTTTGATGAAGTTTGCATTGAATCTATGGATCAAGCTGGGAAGAATTGACATCTTAAAAATATTGAGTCTTCCAATCAACAAACACAGAAGATCTTCTTTGTTTCCTTTCAGAAGTATTGTGTAGTTTTTCATATATCAATTCTATACATGTTTTGCTGGATTTATGCTGACTTTTTGATGATTCAGTAAATGGTATTTTCTTTTAATTTTAGATTGCCATTGTTCCCTGCTGGTATATAGAAAAATAATTGGCTTCTGTATATTAACCTTGTATCCTGCAACCCTGCTATACTTGCTTATTAGTTCCAGGAATATTTGTGTGTATTTTTTGGGGTAAGAGAGATATTTTACACAGATAATCATGTCTTCTGCAAATAAAAAGTGTTATTTTTTCTTTTCTAATATGTGTATGTATATATATATATTTTTTCTTTTCCTTTTCTTATTGCAGTAGCTGAGACTTTCCATACAAGTTTGAATAACAGTGGTGAGAGAATAAATCCTTGCCTGTTCCTGTGCTTGCAATATTTTGTTATTAAAATTAAAGGTTCAATGAGAAACGTTTTGCATTTGTATGTATGAATATTTGGCATTATGTATATAAAATGCATGCATGTATTTTGATATTTTTAAAAGTAAACAATAAGTTTCTAAAAGAAGATTACTAGGTCAAAGGGTAAATGCATATGTAGCATTATTAAACATTGCCAATTCATGAACAGATAATTCACAAAGAAAAATATATAAATGGCCTAAAAACTTAAGATGCCAAACTTACAAATAATACAAACTAAAACTAAACTGACATACCTTTATTGTCTATCAGATTGGAAAAAAACAAGCAAAAAACAAACAAAACTGAAAACATGTGAGAAAAAACCCATTTGGCAAAGTTTTGAGGAAACAGATATTCTCAGACACTACATTTGGAATCTAAAATAGTCCAACACCTATAGAGGTGAATTTGACAGTATTTAATAAATATTTTAGGTTTTAAATCCTCTCAATTTTCTTTGTCATTTCATGATAGTTCCTGCTTAATCTTATCTTTGACTAGTTTTTTTAGCAACTAGTCATTAAACCATGGAATAAAGTAAAATGCCATGGAATAAAGAGATACAATATGAGAAATGTGAACCCTTTTCTCTGGAAATGTGTTTTAATATATAACTTTTTAATGTAACTTTTTATATATAGCATTTCTATGTAACTTTAGAATTGTATGGAACATCCCTAACCTAATCTGTAGACTCACTTAGATTGAGCTCTTTTGTAATGAAAATGTTATTATTTGTGAACAATTTCCTAACCTGTCCTGAAACAGATAGAAACCTGATGGAGCTAGGATGGACATTTTCATGTAAAAACTGAAAACTCAGAATTCACAGTGGTAAATAAACTGACTGTAGGCAGTTTTAATTTATTTGGTGAATATAATTAGTCATTTACAGCCTCTGAAAGGGAATAAAGTTTGTCTTGTGAAATCAGTACTTACAGTTCTGCAGTAAAGATAGGTGAGCATCATGCTTAATGTTTGGACAAGGTGGTTTGATCATGTGATATGTCCAAGGTCTATAAGACTTAGATAAGTAGAGCACAGAGACACAACGGACTAGTGGGCTAGCGTTGTTCAGGTGAGCCAGTTGATCCATGGTTATTCGTATAGGACTAGAGAACTCTGTACTCCCTCTTGGAAATCCCTATCCAGTGTTAACTTTGGTTACTTAGTTATCAGTCCAGCTAGGTAGACTCTGGCTTTCACGTAGGTCATGTTTATCATTATCAGGATTTAAGTTGAGCTCTCTTTCCAAACTAAGAGGAACAATGGTACCAGTTTATCTCAGTTTAAGAATGATTTAACTTCTACTATACTAAAATTCAGCATGATACAATGGTAAAAAGGTAAGTTTTGCAATTATGATTGAGCACTTTTTTGTCACCGTCTAACTGCATAATTTTAGAAAATGTATTAATCATTTCTGAATCATTCCCACTGGAAAAGAGAGAATCATAATTCATTCCTTTAACTCATCAAACTTCTATTTATTTACTGAACTAATGAGAATAAAAATACCTGCCAGGATATTTTGGAAAATTAAACAATGTGAAAATACATAGCACATTTTCTGGAATATAGTAGACACTCAATAAATGGTCATCCCCTCCTGATCATTTTTTTTTAAACTCTTTCTCATTTAAAATTTTTCTTTGGTCATTTACCTTTGCTTCTTTGCACTTCATGGCTATGATAAGTTTTTGCACTAAACTATTACTTATATCAATGTTATATGACATGATAATTCTAAAACATTGATAATATGTATTTGAGAGTCACAGATAAATAAATCATATATTCATGCAAAATCAGACTCATTGTCCTTTAGTATGGATGTTTTAAATGAAGTACAATACTGCATTTCAAATTTCAATTTTCTCACTATTGAGAATTTTTCCATTTTTTGATTTTTATACTGTATGTAGAGCAACTTCCAATTTCAATTTTATGATTTCTACAGTGTATGATTGTATTATATGTTTATCATGCAAATATACCCAAAGGAAATGGATTTTTTTTAAAAAAAGGTAAATCAACAGTCATAATACATAGAAATTTAAATGTATGCAATGAATTACTCTTTGCATCATTAATTAACTTAAAACTTTATAAATACTAAAATTGAAACTGCATTCATATGAATGTATTAACCTTCAGGAGTATATACAGGTGCTTAATTTGTACTTGGCAAGATATAAATATCAAATTAGGTGTCAATTGATTAAAATATCTTATATTTGAGTAGCTATTTTAAATCTGACATTCAATAAACATCTATTAGAAGCAGAGAAAGTTTTGATTTGCATTTCCCCACCTATTTTTAGTCTTAAATTTTATTTACCATTTATTAAATTCCTAATATGTGTCAAGTGCCATGGGTTGTTCTCATTCTCTCCTAAGAAATATTTCTCTAATTTTAACTCCTACCAATTATGATCAATTCTGCTGCTAAATATTTATTTATTCATCAAGCCAGCTTGAAAGAGTGGTCCCAGGAATGTTTCATGTAAATAAAGTGACAAAATTTTCTAGTATCTTTGACCTTTAATTCTTCTTAGATCCTGATTGATATCTACTTGATTCCAACTTATCTTAACTTCATTTCATCATCTCTCTATAACTCAGTATTTAATTAAGTCACCCCACTGGGAAATCATTTATGATTACATTGGTTTTAATCATTAATAATTAGTCACTCATAGACATCTTTCATGGCAATGATTTATCAATGATTCATTTTTGGTTTTCTTAATGACAATTTATCCACTAATATTCTATAGATAGGTATATAAACTATATAAAATTCAGGAAGCTTCTCAGTTTGGTTTAATTTTTACCATTCTTTCATTAGTGTATTTTATATGTTTTAAATAAGACCCATTGATTAAATTAAAACTAATATAATTCAAAGTTAAACAAAGTGGTAGCATTTGCCAAGTGTTGTTGTATCTCAAAGTAAGATTAAGCAAAGATTATTGCTCAGATTAATACAAAGGCAATTTGGATTACTTATATAAACAACAATAAACCTTTATTACATGAATGAGAATAGAATGGTCATACTCATCACTTAACCTTCCTCTTCCCAAGAATCCCACACTCATGTGTAGTTATACACCATCTTAATTGCTTTTCATTCAGCTCTCTTGTTCACTATCAAAAATGCAATCCATAAGAGGCAAAAGTTAAGCTGTATAAAGTGATTTAAGTTGTATTTCATAATATACCATGGAACTATCTCATAGATTATTCAAGAAAATTCATTTCAATGATGCATTCTTTTTTTTTTTTGGATGATATTTGAATAAAATATACAGGTGGCAACAATTTAAAAGCTCCAGCTTATGCTATGGTCATACTTAATATTACATGGTATCAATTAATTTTTTTCTTTTTTCCAACTGTCAAAGTTCCCTACTGCAAATTCACAATCACAAGAGTGAAGCTCTGCAATATAATCACATTCTTTTACAGACAATTGTATTCTTTTTCCTCTGGGACCAGTTAAAAGTGTTTTTGAGTGCTAAAATTATTCTCTACTCTCCTACTTGAAAGTAAAGACAATTTTAAATTCTTTCTAAACATTGATGGAATTATTTTACTATGATACAATTTAATATGGAATTATACAACAGGAATATTAATTAGGACTAGAATCTGATATATTTCTGTTACAAGCATTTACAGAATAGACCATACATTCAATCATCTTTAGAGCAGGTGTGAGAGGGATTGTTTTAAAGAAATCTTCATATCTTTTCTATTTTTGGCAGTTTCTCCTCACGCCTGTGGTCAAACTCTGAATCATATTATTTTGACTAACTTTCCTTAGTTTGCTACAATTTTATTAAGCCAATCATTTCACCTACTTTCTCTAAAGATTGTCTGTTCTCAAGCTGACACAAGAAATAGAATCTCTTATAAAGTGAGAGTAAATTCATAAGAAAATGATTATATATCCAAAGTAAATATAAATAAATCTGTTTTAGCTTTTTCTTGTTTTTGCTATTACCATATTTTGCAAAATGACATAGACATGTAAATATTAGACATTTATAGTCTCCTGTACATTCCTTTAATTTAGTAAAAATATTAAAGAATGAAAAAATAGGAAAAAATTGCAATAAGTATGATAGAGAAAGGATTATTGTTTTTAATACATGAGTCCTTGAAAATATACTGCTAATCACTTTTTTTCCCATTAGATAAATGAGCAAGTATAATACAAAAAATTATTGGTGGGAAAAGAAATACAAATAGTCAGCAAACACAGCAAAATATGCTCATACTCATTAGGAAACAATCAAGAGTAGAGATTTCATGTGATTTTCATCAATCAAATTGACAAAATTTTGTTTATTATTCATACAGCTAGCAGGACTATGCGAGATGGAAATTTTCATAAAGTGGTAGAAAGCCTTCTGGCAGTAAATGTATTTGTGTTTGTTGATTCAGAATTTCCCTAGCAAACTATCTTAATGAGGCCAAGAAATATTGATGAATTAAGATGACTTTCATTGCATTTTTCATAATAGTAAAATATTGAGAGCATCATACATATCTAATACTATTAGTTTTGCTTAATAAACTATGGAGTAATTATATGATGTATATCTCATTGCCATTAGAAAGTAAATACTCAAAGACTGTTTAATGGTATAAAAATGTTTATATTATAAAAGTTACAAGGCAGATCATAGAACTGTAAAGCCAATGTTACTTTAATTTTTCTATTGGTTATATGTATTCAAATAAAATATCAGGAAGATAATTCACCAAAAGTTTAACACTGCCTATCTCTTTGGCTTATCAGCATGTTTTTAATTTATATATTTACTTGTCAATGTTTTCAACAATGACAAAATATTATTTAAAATTTTAAACACATGAATATTATTGAAACAGTAAGAAAAACTATTTTTAGTACGTGACTGAATAACTGATATCATTTTTCTACATTTTCAGTGGAATTTTTTCAATATATAATTATGAGTTAACATTAAAATTGTACTTGTTTCAAAGCATAAACCTACATAGAGAATTTAATTTTGAAAATTATAAAACATTTTGTATATACATAGATTTCAGAACATGAATGGAATCAATTTGCATTTCTCCAGACATTGATAAAAATGTTTTCATGTGATTTTAATCTTTTCTCTGAAATACTATATATGTATATATTTCAGTCATATGCCTAAAATAACTTTATTCACATTGTTAATGGTTGCCTAATTTGGTGTTGTTAAATAGAAGCCTTTATTTGGGTAGGACCATCCTGCAGAAGTGAGGAGATAAATACATATACATATATATACACACGTTTAGAATTAATTGTCTGATTTTTATATATAGGCTGTCTGTTTTAAATGTAAAATCTTCATTTCCAGATTACTTTTAGAAAATCAAAAGATATGGCACAACTTAGTGTCATGATTTTTCAGGATACCATTGGCTGATGACAATTTCTTTATTTTTAACCACAGATCCCAGCTGTCCAACTTTATCAGTTAGGTTAACCTGAACCACGTTGGTATTTGAACTTAAAATCTGTATTGACCAAAATATCATGCAATAGATGTTTGTCATTAACAAGACTGAGTTTTACATCATCAAGTTTACGATGTCCTAAGACTTATTTTTTGTTTTTAATTTTTATTGGAGTATAGTTGATCTACAATGTTGCTTTAGTTTCTGCTGTACAGCAAAGTGAATCTCTTATACATATGTATATATCCACTTTTTTTAGATTCTTTTCTCATATAGGCCATTACAGAGTACTGAGTAGAGTTCCCTGTGCTATACAGTAGGTTCTTATTAGTTATCTATTTTATATATAGTAGTGTATGTATGTCAATCCCAATCTTCCAATTTATCCCTCCCCCCCTTACCCCTTGGAAACCATAAGTTTATTTTCTACATTTGTAACTCTATTTGTTTTGTAAATAAGTTCATTTGTATCATTTTCTTTTAGATTCCACATATAAGTGATATCATATGATATTTGCCTTTCTCTGTTTGATTTACTTCACTCAGTATGACAATCTGTAGGTCCATCCATGTTGCTGCAAATGGCATTATTTTGTTCTTTTTTATGGCTGAGTAATATTCCATTGTATATATGTACCACATCTTCTTTATCCATTCCTCTGTTGATGAACATTTACGTTGCTTCCACATATTGGCTATTGTAAACAGAGCTACTATGAACATTGGGGTGCATGTATCTTTTCAAATTTGAGTTTTCATCTTTTCTGAATATATGTCCAGGAGTGGGATTGTTGGATCATATGATAGCTCTACTTATAGTTTTTTAAGGAACCTCCATACTGTTCTCCATAGTGGCTATACCAATTTACATTCCCACCAACAGTGCAAGAGGGTTCCATTTTCTCCACACCCTCTCCAGAATTTATTGATTGTAGATTTTTTTGATGATAACCATTCTGAGTGATGTGAGGTGATACCTCACTGTAGTTTTTATTTGCGTTTCCCTAATAATTATTAATGTTGAGCATCTTCTCATGTGCATTTTAAACCATCTGTATATCTTTGGAGAATTCACCACTGCATCAAAAAGAATAAAATACCTAGGAATAAACCTGCCAAAGGAGGCAAAAGACTGTACTCAGAAACAATAAGATACTGATGAAAGAAATAAAAGATGACACAAACAAATGGAGAGATATACCATGCTTTGGATTGGAAGAATCAATATTGTGAAAATGACTACACTACTCAAAGCATTCTAAAGATTCAATGCAATCCCTATCAAATTACCAATGACATTTTTCACAGAATTAGAACAAAAAATTTTACAATTTGTACAGAAACACAGAAGACCATAAATAGCCAAAGCAATCTTCAGAAAGAAAAACGGAGCTGGAGCAATCAGGCTCCCTGACTTCAGACTATACTACAAAGCTACAGTAATGAAAACAGTACAGTATTGGCACAAAAACAGAAATATAGATCAATGGAACAGGATAGAAAGTCCAGAGATAGACCCATGCATCTATGGTCACCTAATCTATGACAAAGGATGCAAGAATATACAATGGAGAAAAGACAGTCTTTTCAAAAGGTGGTGCTGGTAAAGCTGGTCAGCTACATGTAAAAGAATGAAATTAGAACACTCCCTAACACCATACACAAAAATAAACTCAAAATGGATTAAAAACCTAAATGTATGGCCAAATACTATAAAACTCTTAGAGGAAAACATAGGCAGGACACTCTCTGACATAAATCACAGCAAGATCTTTTTTGATCCACCTCCTAATGAAAATAATAACAAAAATAAACAAATGGGACCTAATTATATTTAGAATCTTTTGCACAGCAAAGGAAATTATAAACAAAACGAAAAGACAACCCTCAGAATGGGAGAAAATATTTGCAGATGAAGCAACTGACAAGGGATTAATCTCCAAAATATACAAAGAGCTCATGCAACTCAATATTAAAAAAACAAATAAATAAACCAATCAAAAAATGGGCAGAAGATCTAAATAGACATTCTCCCAAGACTTCTAATTCTTAAAATACTATAACTGTGTGTGTGTGTTTCTTGAGGCAGAAGTGATTTAGTATTTATTCTTATTTGTGTAATTTGTGTTCAAGCTACTCAGCTGGACAATAAAATAAAGGATAATGAAGTGAACGTTTAATTTAAGAATAAAAGATATGTTAAAGTGAAATTCTGTGTTTTCTACTGGTTAGGTAAAGTTGGAGGTTACAATTAAATGTTGAAAGGTTTCTTCACAGAACATTGTAAGTGCATCATAGCAGATTTTGTTTGCTCTGCCACATTTGCCTGCCACAGTTCATATTCTCATGTTCCCAGTAAGAGAATACATAATATCAACTCAAATCTATACCTGATGTACATATATTTTACATGTGAAATTGAGTGATTTATAACTTACAGTACCTCTTTTATTTGATATAAACAAAGAGAGCGCCTTTCCAAGAGGTGTATAGGGTAACACAAGTCACAATACATTCAGGGACTTATAAGAGTATTTCAACCGGAAGCATGCTGATCTGCTTTGCCCTAGTCTTTACTTTTCTCTTTCCATGTCTCGCTGCATGAATTCCTCCCTAATGGATAGCATGCATATGCAACCCAGGGTGTAGAAGCTTAAGACAAGCTAAAGCCATTCATCTTCTCTGAATGCCTGCATGTCTATATGCACAGACCTTTTATGTTCAACAGGGAATTATACTGGAAAGATTGGTTGAGTACACATTTGTTTGATTGTCAGACTGTATATGGAGTCCTTCATATAGAATACTTTGTGCTGTGTTCTGCCACTGGGTTCAATAAGATCAATAATTAGTAACTGGATTGCATTTTATTGCTCTACCCACCACTCCTGCAAAATTGCTTTTTTGAAATCCCTTATGAGTCTCTACAGGAGAAAATGCTAAAACAGGAGATCAGAAAGCAAAGCCCCACTGCAACCATGAAAAGACAATGCCATCAAGGACTTTCTTTATTATAGTAAACATTATCCTTAAATAATAACTGTTGGTCCTTCAAAAACATATTTAATCTTGTGATCACTGTGAAATGTGTAAATGAGTAGAATATGTTTTTCTACAAGAGTTTCTAAAAAATTTCAAGCCCAAAAATTGTGGCCTGTGGAAGTGTGAAGGTAAATCTTATAGATATGTTCAGTTTATTACTAATTTCTATATTCATCCTAGCTTTTCTTTCAGTTTTCCCCTATTTTCCTCTATCTTATGAGATATGAATACAGACATAGATATAGATTCTTGTATCCTTATAAGCCACCAAATATTCTTTCTGGGACTATGTGTGTCATAAACAAATATATACAAAATATGAAACTTACCAAGATCACATGAGGTTGTGTGTGTGTGTTTAAATTAATAAAGTTTATTTTTTTAGAGCGGTTTTAGGTTCACAACAAAAGAGCAAAATAGGAGAAAGTACAGGAAGTTCCCATATACTCCTTGTCCACATCTCCGCCTTCACACATACAACTTCCGCTACCTGGACACCCAGCACCACTGTGGCACATTTGTTACATTCGATGAATCTGTATTGACATATCATCACCCAAAGTCCATAGTTTACATTGGAGTTCACTCTTGGTGTTGTACATTCTATGAGTTTTGACAAATGTGTAATGATATGTACCCTTCATTGTAGTGATCATACCGAAGAGTTTCACTGCCCTAAAATCCTCTGTGCTCTGCCTATTCATCCCTCTCGTCTAACTCCTGGAAATCACTGATTTTATTTTTTACTGTCTTTAAAGTTTTTGCCTTTTCCAGAATGTCATGTAGTTGGAATCATGTGTATGTATTCTTTTTAGATTACTTCTTTTACTTGGTAATATGCATATACGTTTCTTCATGTCTTTTCATGGCTTGATAGCTCATTTCTTTTTAGCTCTGAAAATTATTCCAATTTTTGGTTGTCACAGTTTATTTATCCATTCACCTACTGAAGGACATTTGATTGCCTCCAAGTATGAGCAATTATGAGAAAAGCTGCTATAAATATCCCTGTGCTGGCTCTTGTGTGAACATAAATTTTCAACTCTCTTGAGTAAATACCAAGGAGCATGATTACTGCATCATATAGTAAGAGTATGTTTATAGATTTGTTATAAACCTCCCAAAACTCCAAAGTGGCTGTAACATTTTGCATTCCCACCGGCAGTGAATGAGAGTTCCTGCTGCTCCAATCTGTTCTAAAGGAACCAGCACACATCACCACCTCCCACTACCATAAAGCTTTTCCTGCTAATTACTTGTTACATTTCAGAATGATACTATGTTTCCACTTGCTCAAGCCAGAGAGCCATGAGTCTCCCCTAATTCCATCTTTTCCTTCAACAGCTTCATTTTCAATTAATCGTTGAATACTGACAAGTCTAACTCTGAAATATTTATTGAATCTATAATCTTCTCTCTAACATGATTATTTCTCCTCCGAATCAAGCAGCGTTCTCCAATTTATCCCTCTGCCTCCAGCCTCATCTCCCCTCCATATATTATCCACACTGCAAAGCAGAATTTTTAAAATGCAGATTACACTTTCATTGTTTTCTGGATAAAATCCAATATCCTTGCATAATCAATAAGTTCTCTGTATCCTCACACATTGCCTCACTTTCAAAATATTGAAATTATCTTCTAAGTGGTATCCCCTTTTCCATGAAGTCATCTGGCATTTGCCAGAAAAAATCCTAATAAAACCTTACATCATTGAGTTATATTGCAATTGCTTGCACTGAAGTTCATACTCCTGGTTTTCAAAACTTCAACAGCCTGTCACAAAGGTACATTTGTTAATCTCTTCTTTTCTCCTGCTACTACATTATAAATGATGTTCTGTGTTAATTCTGCTTGTGTATTCAGTCCCCTGCAAATTCTTGCATGTATAGGTCCTCTTGCCTTCAGTTCTCTAAGACTTGTACCTTGCCTAGAATTTGTTCCATACTGTACTTCTATTGCCATTCATAGATTCATGAAGCTCAAATTCTAATCCCTCACACTACTATCCCAACAGCTTCCTGCCATCAGATCATGTAGGTTTTATTTTTCCTCTAAGGTTTTGTAAAAGTAAATGAAAAATAACTATCTAAATTCTTGTCTCTTGAGTGAATGCACAGACCTATGTGTTCAGAATGTCAGATGGCAGGCAAGCTTTTGGTGAATGTGTATATTTCTGCCAGCTATGGCTCTAAGACATTGTAACAGACCTTTTGAACACCACACATCTTTTTTCTTTATAATGTATTCTAAGTCTTCTCCAGTCACAGCCTCTCCCCATTCCTTCTTTAAACCGATGATATATACACCCACTACTCATTGCCATTATACTACCTTTTCATATCAATTATACTGGATTTTAAAATAACTTGTACTTTTCACTTGATTCTTTTTCTCTCGAAATTAACAACTTGAAATAAACATATCCCTCCAGAGTCTGGCAGATAAACCACATTATTTATTTTTTTAAATTAATTAATTTATTTTTATAATTTTTATTTTTGGCTGTGTTGGGTCTTCGTTTCTGTGCGAGGGCTTTCTCTAGTTGCGGCAAGCGGGGGCCACTCTTCATCGCGGTGCGTGGGCCTCCCACTATCGCGGCCTCTCTTGTTGCGGAGCACAGGCTCCAGATGCGCAGGCTCAGTAGTTGTGGCTCACGGGCCTAGTTGCTCCGCGGCATGTGGGATCTTCCCAGACCAGGGCTCGAACCCGTGTCCCCTGCATTGGCAGGCAGATTCTCAACCACTGCGCTACCAGGGAAGCCCCACATTATGTTTTTAAAGAAGGAATTTCTCTGAAATATCATGGTTTATTTAAAATTTTATACAATTTTGCATGCTATTCTGTGTCAAGATGGTATTGTTATTATACCAAATAATGATGTAAATCACTTACTCTTAGCTAAAGCAAGCAACCAAAAATATTCTTAACTTTCCTACCTGTGTTTTTGATCAATAGTTTATGTGGTTTCATTGATCTATCTTTTAATGTTATGATAATTATATATTATTATCATTATCTATCTTTTATTTCTTCTAGATATTCCCTCTCTTCTGCTTTATTGCCAAATAATAACACCATACCTTTATTAAATATGATTATACTTTAAATTGAAGTAATTTAAATATTGCTGCAAATAATAGTCCATGTTTATTTCTTGGTCATTCTCATATAAAAATAGCAAATTTATGGTCAATGTAATTCACTGTGATAAAAGTCATTTAAAAACAAACACCTAAGTACATTCTGTTGGGGAAGGTTATTGAGAGGACGTGAGTGACCTCTGGTTAACCTGAGACCTACAACTGGGCAATCAGAGGCTCCTCACTCCCTTCCATATCCTTAGAATGTACGTTCTGCTTCCTTTCCTCCTGCCAGAAGCTGCCTCAAGAACATAGCCTTGTCATAGTAATGTGGTATTGAGACCATCTGGACAGTATACATGACTGAAACCAGTTAAGGCCTCTCTATAAGATTTTAAGATTTGGCAGGCTGGTGTGAAGATCTATTCATCTTGCAGCTTCCCAAGACAAGCCTCATAAGTAAGTTCCCTTGTTATTAAATCTGCTACCTACCAATCTGGAATGATCTGCCTCTTTCTTCAGTCTCTCCTTGCCCTGTATGTATGGGAGCTAGTTTGTGAACCAACAGTTGCTGAGCCAGCCAGGCAACCAAAGGAATAGGCCATGGGAAAGAAGCATCCTTGGGGAAAATCCTGAGTTGTCCATCGACCTCTATATGAGGAGGGGTGGCCTGTATGTCAGATGCTTGTGGACTGTTCTGTGAGTATGTGGATGCCCCCCAAATGCTGGCTGCTTATGTACTTACTTGAAGAATTGCCCGTAGCTCACTGTGGCCAAGAAGAGAAACGAATGGTTGCCATAGTAGACTGGCCTCTACTGCGGGCAGCTCAGCTGGACATCAGTGCCCAACTACAGGCTGAAACTCAAGTTTGAAAGTTGGAAAAACAGCTGAGAGTATAGCAGGACATGCTGTTGTATTCTACTCTGCTAGCTTTGGGACTGGCAGAAAAGATGGGAGAGCAGAATAATAAATTGGAGATCTTAGACTGCTGTTTTGCAAAGCAAGGAGGGCACAAACTACCTCAAATTAGCGTTCGAGTAACAAAGCCTGATTAAGCCTGATTAACAAAGCCTGATTAAGACGATAAGAGGTGGTATCCTTGGGGAAGTGATAAAAATGAAGAGGAGGATGTTGTGGTGATTGACTACTAAATGGACAGAGTGCCCATACCTTCCAACCCCTAATACAAAGAAAAAATTTAAATAGCAATGACCCTAGACCTCTGATCATAGAGAAATACACCCCAAAAACTCCTAGGAGAAAACTTGCATTATTCCTCCGTCTCTTGAAGTTGTAAATATTAACATGTCTTTGAAGTGTAAACATCCCAGGAGGTAACCAAAACACTGCACATGGAGACTGAAAAAAAACCCAACCAAACAAAAAAACAGAAGGAAGAGACTTTTATAAATACAGACTGACATAAAAGCTCTCTTGCCCAAAATCACAGCCTCCATAAGATTACTCATCAAGGGCAAATACAAATTTTAAAAGTCTTCTCCATAAATATTAGTAAAAAGCTTTAGCTGTGTGAGTGGGTAACCTTAACCTTTTCCATATGCCAGAAACAATTTGGATTCAACTGTTATTTATAAATGACTGAGTTTTTTATTGCTACACATGATTCATGGCTAAACTTTTAGAATAAAAGGTATGGGGTCCCTGTTTGTGTCTGTATGTTTATGTATGTCTATGTACATATGTTATGTATATGTGATGTTTTTCTACCTCTAGAGGGTATTATCAAAGTTAATTTGTAAAACAGCTCTATTTAATTGGACTGAAGAAAGATAAAATCAAAGTGTACTTATGTAAAACCAAAATTTAATTTTCTTTTATCTGCTAAAAAGATAAAGTTTTATTGGACTAACGGTCTCTTCTTGACGGGATTATGAAAGGTTTTTCTTTACCTTTTAAGTAATCTGCCTAGAATACAAAGATTTTGTGTTTTATCAAAATAATTTTCTGTGCTTAGTATTGTCTTTATCAAATTTTTGATTACTTAAGAAAACTGAGCCATCTCTATTAAAAGAGCTAAGATTTTTATGACTAGGTAGCTTTCTGTACGTCCCTTTGAAGCCTTTGATTGTCACTTTGGTTAGATGCATTACTAAGTGTTCTTGCACAGTGACTTATGATCCTATTTAATTGTTTTAAACCTTTTTGACATTTTTGAGAAATGTCCCGAAAATCAAATCCTAAATATAATCTTGTTGACCTTGAAAGTTATTTGAGATTTTCCAGAGGGCCCCTGGAACATCTCAAAAGATGTGTTCTCTCTCCTTATGAAAGAAAGTTGTTTGAACTAATTAGACTTATTTTGGCATGTTAAATTTCATGGGTAGCATTGTCAAAAGTGATGCTAAATTTTCATTAGGATATAGTTATATGAAATTCCTATATTTTTGAAATGTCCTGGTCTGCTGTTATCAATCATAATTTCAGTTATAAATTATGGAGCATATATTGACATTTGTTTTTTATCAATATACATTATAGTAATTTAGTGATTATATAGTGTCCAAAGCTATAAGCATTTCAAAGTCATATTCTTATAATTATCTAATAAATATTGGATTGTCAACATCTGGTAAGAGAGTTTGTCAAAAACTCTTTGTTAAAAACTTCACTCTCAGGATTGTGGGGCAGAAATATGTGAAATCACAGAATTGAAACACTAAAGTAATTAACTGTAGAGCAATCTAAAAGAAGTTGCATTGTCAAAATGTTTTAGTTAAGATGAGTGTGATGGCTTATTTACGAAGAGGAACTGAACACTTTAGAAACAACTAAAATTTACCGTGGGAAGATCAATTTTGTTCCATGTAAACTTTCAATATGCCTTTCTAACTTGGACTTGTCCAAAAGAAACAAAGTGCTATAATATGAAATTAATAAAGCAAAGATAAATTTATAGGTAACTCAAATCATGTGATCAAATAATTTAAAGGAGTAAGCTACTTCATAAAAACATAACTTTTAATACTGTTAATTGCCATATTTCTTTGAAAAAGCATCTAAATAAAATAAGAGTTCAGAAGGCTAGAAGTCTAAGTTGTTGCCAGTTTTGGTGATGCCTCTTCCCTTGGCTTGCAGATGGCTGCATTCTTGCTGTGTTCTCACGTGGTCTTTCTTCTTTGGGCGTGCATGTCTGTGTCCTAATCTCTGCTTCTTATATGGAATTGAGGCCCACCATGAAAAACCTCATTTTCATTTTATTACTTCTTTAAAGTTCTTATCTTCAAATACAGTTATCTTCTGAGGTGCCAGGAGTTACTACTTCAACATATGAATTTAGGTTGGCAACACAATTCAGCCCATAACATGAACTTTAAATGCAGATATTAGAAAAAAAAAGGACTGACAATCAATTGATAAGAATTTTTAGCAGAGGATGTAGGTCACCCAATACTTTCTCACCCTTTCTTCTTTGGTAATATAATTATTGACTTTTAGCTTGGTATATGACCTTCAGAATAAAGACTAGATTTTCTATCCAAAAAACTTTGATTTTTTAGCACTGATGTTCGAATTTTTGTGTAAAACTTGAAAATGCCCTTAATTTTTTCTGCTGTTTTCCTTCCTATTGGCTATAGCACTGATGAAATAGCTAGAGTGTTAGCATCTATTTTGGATGATGGAGTGATTTGGAGGATAGAATCCATGCGTACTGAAGATATAACACAATACTTTGGATTCACCTTGCCCTAAAAAGACCACCTCCAGTCTTTTTTTAAAAAGCTATTTTTTCCAGCTTTATTGAGATATAATTGACACATATCATTGTGTAACTTTAAGACATAAAATGTGATGATTTGATATTTGTATATACTGTGAAATGTTTACCTCAATAAAGTTAGTTATCACACCAATCAGCTTATATAGTTACAATTTTTTGTGTATGTTAAGAACTTTTAAGATCCATATGTATAATATTCTATTGTTAACTATAGTGATTGTATGGTAGATCATAACCCCAGAACTTACTCATCTTATAACTGGAAGTTTGAATCCTTTCACCACCTTCACTGATTTTTTCCCCATCCTACCCTCCACTCCTGGCAATTACCAATCTACTCTCTGTTTCTATAAATTCAGCTTTTTAATATTCCATATATAAGTGAAATCATATAGTATTTGTCTTTCTCTGATTTATTTTAAATACTTAGCATAATGCCCTCAAGTTCCATCCATGTTGTCACAAATGGCAGGATTTCCTTCTTTTTTATGGCTGAATATAATTCCATTTCTCATACCTGTGGGGTTTCTTTTCAGGTTATCATTTAATTAAATAAAAACAGAAAGGAAGGTGCCTACCCACTCTTTCCTGTGGCTTGCAAGGGTAACTACCCCCTCCCTAAGAAAGAGCAGAGAGTCCATACACTGAGATAATGGGAGAGGTTAGGGCAGAAAGCCCCAGGCCACCTTCTTCTAAGCCCTGTTACAAAAAGAAATCTCAGCCACAAATTTGGGGAAGGGAAACCCTACCTGGCTCTTCTCTTAAGTGGGAGACCTCCTCTACCCAGCATAATATTGGAAAATAGGTGTTCTCCTCCACTGGCCCAGGTATGGGAAAGGAGAATAAATTTCAGTCTGTGGATGTAAAAATATAAATAATCATAATAATAAATATAATAATAAGAGTTGGTGAGGTTGTGAGAAATCAGAACCCTTTTAAACTGTTGGTGGGAACGTAAATGGTACAGCAGCTTTGGAAAACAGTATGGAGATTGCACAAAAAATTAAAAATAGAACTATCATATGATCCAGCAATCCCACATCTGGGAGCCACTGGCTGGGATCTCTGGTTGAGTGCTGCTGCAAACAGGAATGTGGTTCTCCAAGGTCTGAGCACTGGTTGGTGTAAGCCTCTCCGCTTTTCCATCTCTATCTGATCTCCAGTGGTTTAGCCCCACAGCTTCCACCAGTGATTTCTGTGAGGAGGCAAGAGCCCAGTGGGCCTCCTAGAAAGCATTCTACAATGTTGAGGGACCTGGATGTCCACCTTGGGCTTTCTTTTCCCTCTAGAGAGACTATAGCCCTATGGGAGGCCTCTTGGTGTAGCGCTGTGCTGGGCTGGGGGAGGGGTATAATGTTTCAAATGTAGCAGTTCACCCCCTCTTACCTTTATAATGCTGTGCTTCTCAGTCTTTGTGGTGGTGGGGGTGGGTGCTTCAGCCTCACCCTGGGGTTCTCAAAACTGTGTCCTCTTTACAGATAGTTGCTACTTTGTCTGCTTGTGAGAGGGGCTGAAGTGGGAAACTATCTATGTTGTCATCTTGATTACATCAATTCATCCACCTCATTTTTCTGAGAATAAGAGAAAAAAATGAAGTCCTATTTAGTTTAATACACGATTACAATGAATTTTACTGTTATCTCTAAATATACTTCTAACTAATACTTAATCAACTCAATATATCAGAGTAAAATGATTATGAACCTAAAAAGTATTAAGTAATATGAGTGAATATGGAAAACAAAGTAATTATATAGAGAAGATCAAAATAATTAAAGCTGATTCTAGAAAATGACTCAATATAAAACAAATCGCTGGCAAAATGTTTTGAGAAAAAAAAGAAAAAGTATAAGTAAACAGTATTGGGAATGAAACAGGAGACACTGGGAAAATATCAGGTAAGCATTGTAAAATACAAATAACTGGTCAATTATCCAAAACAAACAAAAAAAGCAATCATCACTGGGCATTACTAAAAGTTCAGGTTCTCTTAGCCTCCACTGACATCATCCCAGTGGGGAAGAGGGAGGTGCCTCATTACTGCCAGTGAAGGTGAACTTCAGACTCTCCACTCAGGCTTTGCTGATTTTTCTCCCTCAATGGGAGAGAACTACTGTGTACTGTATTCTCAGGTGTCTATATCAAGATGTTCCCTCCTCAGATGCTTAATGACTAGGGTCTGTTTTTGTTCTAAGTCTCTTTTTGAATGTTCAATGAGGCATTAGGAACCTGCCAGTAGGGTCATTTACCAACCCAGTTTTGGCTCACAAATTAAATCCATTTAATTATGGCTTAAGGATGGTCATAAAAAATTAAAAAGAAAGCCAATGTCACACCTGTTTCAGGATCCACTTATGAATGCTGTCAAGTTATGTTAACTTATTCTGGGAGTTTTCAATGGAGTCATCCTTTCTTATCTATAGGATTGAATTAGAGTCCAATCTATTTTTATAGGAAAGACTCTGGGTAAATCCTCCAAAAGATATTGTCCAACATCTGGGTTTTTCCAAATCTGCTTTGTGTTCTATGCAATTTGTAATCTTATAAATCAGAAACTTCCCACTCTTTTTTTTTTTTTTTATTCAAGACCCATTTATTCTCTAGTTCTGCCCACATGGAGACACCCTCCTTGAAAAGGGGTTGAATCCTTCCGTTCACTTTAACACCCTGTGCTGAAAACATGTCTTCCGAGGTTTCAACTATGAGATCCACATTCTTAAAGCACTAATTCTTAAATCTCATCTAGATTTCTCCCCTTGGATGGGGGGAGATGACCCAAACACAGCGAAGAACAGCTCAGGACTGTGGGCTCTGCTCACCCAGAAGACCTTACAACTCCCCTGACCAGCTGGCTGGAGCCAGGATTAGGGCCCTGAGACGAAGGGTGCCTGCTGGGCTGCCGCCAGCGCCACCGCCGCCAGCTTCTGTCCTCTTCACTAGGCTGGCTGTCACCTCTAGTTTCCCTGGAGTTTGGGGATTCCAGACGGTCTCTGCTCACACTTCTGTGTCACGCCTGCCGCCTCAGCACTGCTGATCCCCACCAGGGGGGAAAAGCACACAGAACTGCTTTTCAACACACCAACGTTCCACACATAAGTTACTTTATAAGCCTGCAGGTTCTTTTTCATCAGAGGAGATTCCCAAGGCCGTGACCTCCCCCGGCTCCCCACTGCCCTCGCCGGCAGACTGGACGCGGCAGACTGGACGCGCGTGGCCGCAGTGCTGAGTCGGGCACACCCCCCTGGCTCCACTCTGGCGCACTCTCCTGGAGAACTGAGAGCAGTGCCCTGGGCTCATCTGTCCTGAAGCCAGTCCTAGAGTGACAAAGAGTCACACCTGCAGGTCTACTCCACTGACCAGACGCACAGGACCGAGTTGGGCCCACAGACCTTGGTCTGGACTGTGTCGGCTGGTCATTCTTGCCTAGGTTCACAGGCCAACAGCCGCTGTCCTTCCTGTACTTTCCTGCTCATCACTGCACCAGCGGGTCACTCCTACCTGCTGCCGTCACACACCTTGCAACCTCGTGTTCCGGGGCCAGCCAAGAACTGAGACCCCAGCAGGCCCCTAGTTCCCAGCAGGCAAACTCCCCATTAAACTACTGCTGCCTAGCCGTGTTCTCGAGGCTTCAGAGCCGGGAAAGTGCGGAGAGGACAGCAATCTGTGGCACCCCCAGCCCCAGACCCACGATGCTCCGTGGAGGCGCCGGAACCTCGCCGAACCCACCCCCGCCAACACAAGGGACCTCTGCAGCCGCCTGTCCCACGGACCCGAGCGCACATCCGACCACCGCGACCCACGATGGAGACGCGGGGGGCGGGGCTTGGCCTGCGGCGGGCGCTGGGGCGGGCGGGGACCAGGGCTCCGGCCCGGAGGCCCCGCGGACCCAGCAGGCCGCCCTCCCTCCCCGCCGCCCGGAAAGCCCACTCTATCTTTATACACTATTTTTTTTCATCTGAGATTGCTTTAAGGATATAAACCAATTGTTACAGATCCTGAAGTGTTGAATTATATAGTCTCAGAATTTTGAAAATTCTTAGATAATAGTTCTCAGCAGAGAATGATACCAGGACCTAAAATCAACCATAAGGATCATGCCTGTTTCAAAGGGAGATTAATTTTAAGAAGCAATTAAGCTGTGGGTGTTTCTGGCTTGAGAAAATGAAGGAAAGTGGGTCATAAAGAAGGTTATAGAGACATGTTAATGAAAGTGCCTAGTACAGGGGAAGATGGCCACTAAAATAAAGACCACTGTGTTTAAGTTGTGAATTGGGTGATGTAGGGAAATAGAACACTTCGTAGGTTTACAATTTTTCTTGGTCAAGGAATATTTTTTATCAAAACAATTCTGGAATTCAAATTTCTTTAGGAACTTTTACATACTAATGCAAAATATAGATGATTGGATGTTTGTAATTTTACACCTTTCCATTTTTACCTATAGGTACTTCTCAAATGAATATTTTGTCCATATTGAAAGTGTCCCAAAGGGCTATTGAAAAGTCAATTACCCTTGGTGAAACTGTGCCATTTTTAAAAATAAGCACACGAATTAGAGCCATAGATTGAATACATATAAGCTGTAATCTGATGTGGAGTGAACAGAACTTACAATGAGACAGACATATGAGGATCTGAAAATTGTTCATTGACTAATGCTTGTGTACCTTATTTCTCAGGCCTCTAACTTAATGGCTGGCTCTCTCTGTTTCAGACCTGACAAATTTTCAATTCCTGGCAGACAAAATTTTTAGAGAGGAGATCGCTTCCAGACCAGATTCTTAGGGACAAAGCAAGATGAGATTGGGGAGATTTCTCACAAGGTTTTGATAGTTGAACCAAGGAAAATTTGTCTGTAAAGAACAATACTCCGTTAAACCTAAATTCATCAGTCTTTACATCCAGCTCAAGAGATGACCATATCGGTCCTACATCCATCCTCATTTTTATGATCTTCCTCTCAACAACTCACAGCAAAATGTGGCAAAAACAGATAGCCATGTTGTTATTAAAGAGGCTGATTTCTACCCAGGATAAGAGTTTATATATCTGATCAGATAATTAAGGATTCCTAAAAGTGCTGCTAATTCCTAAGGAAATATTTGGGAGCTTGAAAGGCCGAAAAAAAAAAATCGGAGTCAGACACAATGCAATACCTATCTCACTATGACTCCAGGAAGGGGGGAGGTTCTGAAAGGAGACTAAAGGGTCCTCCCAGGAGTGCAATGTTTCCAAGTTGGAGATTGTGAAGTATAGCAGTGAAGATGTCTTGACTGGATCTCAATGTGACTTCCAGAGTTGTCAACTGTGTGGTTCTTCCAGAAAACCACAAAGCAAAACTGATTACTCAAGCAAATTAAGTTCATCAAACTTATTTTAGTAAGAGAGAACACCATTTTCACAGTCTTAATAATTCTGAAAAGAAATTGATTGGTCACAGAAGATATTTACACATCTTTGACTCTGCTCTCAATTAGTTTAAGAGATTTCAAGGTGAGAAACTGATTACAACCAGGTCAAGTCAGCAACATAATAGTGTAGGATTGATGGGCACTGGGAAGTGAAGGTCATGAAGCTAATCTTGATAGGTAAATTATTATTTCATAAGTGAGCTATTTGCTTAGCTTAGCTTTCTATTCTTTTTATAGAAGAGAGGTTGTCCAGTTATACAAATTGGTTTGCTGACAATAAAGTTATTTATTGTTTTTTAACCTTAATTTTCTGGGCAAGAAGTTCCTGAAAGAAATAATTGTCATGTTGACATAGATGATCTAGGCTCTTAATCCTGATAATCAAGGTGTGGATGCTAGTGATTTTAATTCTCAGTACTGAATACAATCCATGAAAATAAATATTGGCATTTGCTTACATTAAATCATCTTTTATAAAATGAAACAATAATAATTTGAAAGATGAACCTGGCCTGTGAAAAGGTATTTATAACAAATCAAACAAAAAAATAATTACTAGGAGGTATATATAAGTAACTTCTACAAATCAGCAAAAGAAATATTAACAAAATATATTTTGTAGATGAAACCTTCTAGTTGGTCACCAGTCTATGAAGATTTGTTCAACTTCTCTAGTAATCTGAGAAAGACAAACTAAAACTATTAAGTTTCAATAAATAACTATAAAATTGTCATAAATTAAAATTTTATAAAACTTTCATAAAATGAAGTGTTAAAAACTGTTGATAAAAATATAGAGAGCATTAACTCTCATATCCAATATTAGAATTGTAAATTGGCTTTATCACTTTGGACAGCATAAGAGTACATTTTAATAAAATTGAATCTGAACTCTTCTATTATAAAGTAATACTACTTTCAAGAAGATATACTGAAATCACTTGAGTATATGCATGAGGACACCTATTCAAGATAAATTAGTGAAGAATTCTTTTCAAGGGTGAAAACTTAAATAAACTAAATGACCATCAATAGGGTAATGAAAAAATAAAATGTGCAATATTCTGAAATTTGTCTGTAATACAGCAGTTATAAATTATGAATGAACTTGGTCCCCACGTCTACTTGCATGATTGCTGTGTGGAAAAAAAAAAAACACAACTTAGAGAATTTTGCAGTTCATGTAAATGTTAAAGATGACAAATCATAACATTTTTGGGTATATACCACATATTGTAGCGAAACATAAAACATTGACAAAGCATGTAAACCCAAACTTCAGGATCAAGTTTTCCTTGGTGAAAAGAAGGGAATTCATTTCAAGTGAAAATCTAACACATTTTAATAGATCTAAAAATATGGTTAAATGCTAACAGTTGTTAAATCTGGATGTTAAGGAGATGTCTGCTGTTACATTTTTCTCTACACTTTTTGGTTTACTTTCAATATTTTGTGATTTAAAAATAATGCTCATGGATTTGGGATTCAAAAAATAAAGTATTTTACATTTGTATATGTGCAAAAATGTATGTCCAAAGATGTTATTGCTATTTTGTAAGAAAGAGCTATTTGAAACAACTAAAACACTCATCATTGAGGAAAGCAAGCAGCAATATATATATATATATATATATATATATATAATATTTTATATATTCAAATAATCCACAGGTATTAAAAAACAATGTGGTAGCTCTATAGGTAAATTAAGGAAAACTGAACAAATTGCCCAGATTGTGCAATGTGTTGTCTTATTTAGGTAAATTTAATAGATACTTTCAGTCAAATACTTACTGAAACATTGTAATAGGAGGCTCTAATATGAGAATGTGTGTATATGTTTTTAAGCATTTGGAAGGAGTACAAAAAACTGTTAACAGTACTTACTTCTGGATAGTGCTAGAAGTGATAATAAGTAAAGGTGTTTGTCTTTTTCCTAATTCTCATTTACAAGGACATTTTCAAAGATGAGAAGGCTTTCATTTACTGTACCCATTAATTAATAATCCATTAAGAAGAGAATCTATTCTGAATTTGCATAGAAAAAATTACACAGAAGTATTTTTATAGGACATGTTGTCATGTCAAAATGCTATGCAAGGGTTTGCAAATGCACTGAGTCCAGAGTAAAGGAACCAAATAATTGCCAGAACACAATGTGGTCATTTTTATATAAAAGTAATTATATTAAATTATTGTATCTTAAAGTAAAGAAACCATTTGGTTGTTAATATTTTTAACTTGTACTTGCAGCTGTAAAATTTTTATCATGGAATATATTTTATTTTTTAAACCAGGACCTTCAGAGAAGTGTACGGTAATTAGCTCATGGTGGTTTCAGATGCTGGATTGATCCCCAGGTCTTAGTCTTCTCTCCTGTGGGAAATTTTGATCATAAAATTCAAAGGCTGACATTGGTTCTGATTTTATAAGGAATATTATATTCAGTTCAACCTTCACAATCTAGATTGAAAAAAGATGAAAGGATTAGCTGAAATTGAACACTATGCCTACAATCCAAGGAAGAAAAAAAGTTAAACTTTCAGAGTCATAAATTAAACATGAGAAGATACATGCTAATAGTATAATCTTAAATCACCAGAATTCCTGCATTATATGAAGGTATAGGTGTATGGTTAGTTGAATGATAATAATGGCTTTAAAAGACAGTGAATAGCCCGGGTAGAAAAAAATGTTTTCTTAATTTTATAAGTCATCGTTGTATAAATGCAAGCAAATAAATTGTCTGTTTAAATGGTAGTTATAATTTCCAAGGTTTTAATTCCTATTTAACTTATTTTCATACACGTGTGCAAGTACTACAAACACTATATTGTCGTTATAACACATTTTATAATTGTTGTAAAGTATCTGTATACATGTATTAAACAATTGTTCTAGGAAAATTTTATCAATTACTTCTATGTTTTTCAAGAAAGTATCCTTAGTATCACTTGACTGTCCTTTGACTCATTAAAAATGTTACTTTATTTTATTAAAAGACTGCCAAACTCACTGTCATTCACAGTTATGAAAAATTTAAAATGCAGTTTTCTAAAATATGTGATAATTGGTGTTTTGTAAGAAGTGTAAGTCAGAACAATAAAAGCATGGTACGGTATACCATGCAGTATTTGCAAAGCATCTTTTCAATTTACCAAGACAAAGGATAGTTTGTCACATTCTGAAGGAAAAGACTTTTTGTCATCTTTGGGCTTCAAGCACAAGACTGCTGCTGTTCTTTCTGCCCCTTTTACCATTGATCAATGGTTTCAAGTCTTACTGTATTTATTGTCAAAATTGTTTCCTTTCAGAAGAGGTGGAAGGGTCTTATCTGGATACCATATCCTACCCCTCTTGTAGATTTAGCTCTGTCCGGGTTCATTGCTACATGATGCCAACAGTTGATTCTGAAACATGAAAATCTGCTTTACTTCATTATTACCAAATCCACTAGTTTTCCATTTAAACTATATTCCTCACGATCAAAATGTTTTGGGATTTGGAGTAGATATAGCTTGATCATGGGAAGAGCACTGTGATCATAGGATGACAGAGTTGTAAGAATTACACAACTCATTTTCTAATATCTGGATGTAGATGAAGCCAGAATACTAAAAGTCAAGTGTCTGGAATCCAGGTAAACAATGTCAGAGTCAATTTTGCCATGATTGACAAATGACTTTGATTTATTTGATGCCATGCTTTTCGGTTTTTAAAAATGTTCATAACCGTGACAGGATTATTTAGCAAAATAAGTTGTGTTCTGTTGATCAGCGCTAGGTATATTTCCTTACCCATTCAAAAAGGGTGGAGATGCATATGTGTGCTCTTGCCTCAGGGCCTACTGTAGTTCACACCTGAAAAAGAAAAGAAGAAAATTCCCCCCAACCCTCAACCCCCATCTAGGGTTCTCTTGTTGAAAGCCTATGACTATTCATTAAACCAACAAATATTACATGAGTGTTTACTAAGTTCTCAACCTGATTTTAGGGACTGGGGATATAGCAGTGAAAAGAACACCAGACAAATAAGTTACCAGATAAATGAAAAATAAAAATTCAGGTTTAAATTACTATGAAAAAGGAAGAGAAAGTTTTCACATATAATGCACACCTCTTTTATTTAGTATCAAAATGTTAGTGATAATGATTACAGTAATTCTTAACAATGTTGTTTTTACAGTGTGTCATACCCTGGGCTATATAGTTTATACATATTATCTGTGCAATGTTCATAATCATGCTATGATAATTCTAATTTTACAGCTGAGATAAAAGTGAAACTTTGAGAAGTTAACTAATTTGAAAGTCAATGTTGGATCAAAATTTCAATTCAAGATCTGCCTGATCGCAGAAAGAGTCAAAACTAATCACTGAGCTATTATATATGTACATAAACAAAATCAAATTGAGCAAAGAAAAAAAATCATGTTAGTGCAACAATACAGAACTTCCTCTAATTTTAATGAGCTTTTAATATGCATAAATAAAAAATAAGATATTCTCTGAAAAAGGAAATAAGAGGAATGAGAACTTTAAGTCAAAGGTGCAAAAGTGGCTTTAGGTGAGGTTGGTTTTTAGAGATTTTTCTCAAGACTGGAAAGCTATGTGAGAAAGGTCTATAATCCACCTCTTTGCAGTGCCCCAAGGACCCGTAGAGAGTCAAGTTTTGTATACTGAAGGCTCCAAAACATAGATACCTGGCAAAATCCTTGTTTGACCCAAATACCCAAGTGTGATCCAAACACAGAGCAGAGGAGTGGCCTGATATTAAGGAGGCCTGAGCACCTGGAAAATGGGTCTACCAGAGGCACCTTGTGTTAACCAATGATACAGGACTCTCCTTATGTGTACTCAATAGCATGAGACTCCTGAAAATATCACCTTCCCCTGATAGTGGGGGAGAAGGTCCCCTAAGGACTGATACTGCATTTCTCACCAGCTTGGTAGACTAATTTAAATTTTATTCAAAAAGTGAAAGAAATTGGTATTTTCACTTCTGAATGATGAAGTAAAATTTATCCATTCTAATTACGGAGGCTTCATCATCAAATGAATTACAATTCTTGTATAGTAAGTATTTTCACAAGAAACTAAACTATATCTCTAGTAATTGGAGACATTAATTTTGAAACAATGGCCATGACCCTGCTGGAGAATTTATATGTAGAAATGAATGTCATCTTTCATAATTTTTAGTGACTGGAGGAATTTGTGATTCTAAGTATATTGTCAAGAAAAGGAGCACAAGGAAGATGCAGTTTTAAGTTTTCCCTAACAGGGGCGGAGGAGAAGATGGCGGAAGAGTAAAACACGGAGATCACCTTCCTCCCCACAGATACATCAGAAATACATCTACACGTGGAACTGCTCCTATAGAACACCCACTGAACACTGGCAAAAGACGTCAGACCTCCCAAAAGGCAAGAAACTCCCCCACGTACCTGGGTAGGGTAAAAGAAAAAAGAAACAACAGAGACAAAAGTATAGGGAGGGGACCTGCACCAGTGGAAGGGAGCTGTGAAGGAGGAAAGGTTTCCACAAACTAGGAAGCCCCTTCACAGGCGGAGAGAGTGGGTGGCAGAGGGGGGATGCTTCGGGTCACGGAGGAGAGCACAGCCACAGGGGTGCAGAGGGCAAAGCGGAGAGATTCCTGCACGGAGGCTCGGCGCCGAGCAGCACTCACCAGCCTGAGAGGCTTGTCTGCTCACCCGTCGGGGCGGGCGGGGGCTGGGAGCTGAGGCTCGGGCTTCGGTCGGATCGCAGGGAGAAGACTGGGGTTGGCGGCGTGAACACAGCCTGAAGGGATTAGTGCGCCATGGCTAGCCGGGAGGGTGTCCGGGAAAAAGTCTGCAGCTGCCGAAGAGGCAAGAGACTTTTTCTTGCCTCTTTGTTCCCTGGTATGTGAGGAGAGGGGATTCAGAGCGCTGCCTAAATGAGTTCCAGAGACGGGCACGAGCCGCGGTTATCAGCGCGGACCCCAGAGACGGGCATGAAACGCTAAGGCTGCTGCTGCCACCACCAAGAAGCCTGTGTGCAAGCACAGGTCACTCTCCACACCACTGCTCCCGGAAGCCTGTGCAGCCTGGCACTCCCAGGGTCCCGTGATCCAGGGACAACTTCCCCAGGAGAACACACGGCGCGCCTCAGGCTGCTGCAACATCACGCTGGCCTCTGCCGCCGCAGGCTCACCCCGCCTCCTCCGTACTCCTCCCTCCCCGCCGCCTGAGTGAGCCAGAGCCCCTGAAGCAGCTGCTCCTTTAACCCCGTCCTGTGTGAGTGAAGAACAGATGCCCTCAGACGACCTACACGCAGAGGCGGGTCCAAATCCAAAGCTGAAACCCAGGAGCTGCGCGAACAAAGAAGAGAAAGGAAAATTTCTCCCAGCAGCCTCAGAAGCAGCAGATTAAAGCTCCACAATCAACTTGATGTACTCTGCATCTGTGGAATACCTGAATAGACAACAAATCATCCCAAATTGAGGAGGTGGACTTTGGGAGCAAGATATATTATTTCTTCCCGTTTTCCTCTTTTTGTGAGTGTGTATGTGTATGCTTCTGTGTGCGATTTTGTCTGTATAGCTTTGCTTTCACCATTTATCCTAGGGTTCGGTCTGTCCGTTTTTTTTTTTTTAACTTAAAAAAATTTTTTGTCTTTTTTTCTTAATAATTATTTTTTATTTTTTTATTTTAATAACTTTTATTTTATTTTACGTTATTTTATTTTATTCTCTTTCTTTTTTTTCTTTCTATTTTTTTTCCCTTTTATTCTGAGCCGTGTGGATGAAAGGCTCTTGGTGCTCCAGCCAGGCATCAGGGCTGTGTCTTTGAGGTGGGAGAGCCAAGTTCAGGACACTGGTCCACAAGAGACCTCCCAGCTCCACGTAATACCAAACGACAAAAATCTCCCAGAGATCTCCATCTCAACACCAAGACCCAGCTTCACTCAACGACCAGCAAGCTATAGTGCGGGACACCATATGCCAAACACCTAGCAAGACAGGAACACAGCCCCATCCATTAGAAAAGAGGCTGCCTAAAATCATAGTCAGGCCACAGACACCCCAAAACACACCACCAGACGTAGACCTGCCCACCAGAAAGACAAGATTCAGCCTCATCCAGCAGAACACAGGCACTAGTCCCCTCCACCAGGAAGCCTACACAACCCACTGAACCAACCTTAGCCACTGGGGACAGATACCAAAAACAACGGGAACTACGAACCTGCAGCCTGCTAAAAGGAGACCCCAAACACAGTAAGATAAGCAAAATGAGAAGACAGAAAAACACACAGCAGATGAAGGAGCAAGGTAAAAACACACCAGACCTAACAAATGAAGAGGAAATAGGCAGTCTACCTGAAAAAGAATTCAGAATAATGATAGTAAAGATGATCCAAAATCTTGGAAATAGAATAGACAAAATGCAAGAAACATTTAACAAGGACCTAGAAGAACTAAAGAGGAACAAAGCAATGATGAAAAACACAATATATGAAATTTAAAATTCTCTAGAAGGGATCAATAGCAGAATAACTGAGGCAGAAGAACGGATAAGTGACCTGGAAGATAAAATGGTGGAAATAACTACTGCAGAGCAGGATAAAGAAAAAAGAATGAAAAGAACTGAGGACAGTCTCAGAGACCTCTGGGACAACATTAAACGCACCAACATTTGAATTATAGGGGTCCCAGAAGAAGAAGAGAAAAAGAAAGGGACTGAGAAAATATTTGAAGAGATTATAGTTGAAAACTTCCCTAACATGGGAAAGGAAATAGTTAATCAAGTCCTGGAAGCACAGAGAGTCCCATACAGGATAAACCCAAGGAGAAACACGCCAAGACACATATTAATCAAACTATCAAAAACTAAATATAAAGAAAACATATTAAAAGCAGCAAGGGAAAAACAACAAATAACACACAAGGGAATCCCCATAAGGTTAACATCTGATCTTTCAGCAGAAACTCTGCAAGCCAGAAGGGAGTGGCAGAACACATTTAAAGTGATGAAGGAGAAAAACCTACAACCAAGATTACTCTACCCAGCAAGGATCTCATTCAGATGTGATGGAGAAATTAAAACATTTACAGACAAGCAAAAGCTGAGAGAGTTCAGCACCACCAAACCAGCTTTACAACAAATGCTAAAGGAACTTCTCTAGGCAAGAAACACAAGAGAAGGAAAACACCTACAATAACAAACCCAAAACATTTAAGAAAATGGGAATAGGAACATACATATCGATAATTACCTTAAATGTAAAGGGGTTAAATGCTCCAACCAAAAGACACAGACTGGCTGAATGGATACAAAAACAAGACCCATATATATGCTGTCTACAAGAGACCCACGTCAGACCTAGAGACACATACAGACTGAAAGATAGGGGATGGAAAAAGATATTCCATGCAAATGGAAATCAAAAGAAAGCTGGAGTAGCAATTCTCATATCAGACAAAATAGACTTTAAAATAAAGACAATTACAAGAGACAAAGAAGGACACTATATAATGATCAAGGGATCGATCCAAGAGGAAGGTATAACAATTGTAAATATTTATGCACCCAACATAGGAGCACCTCAATACATAAGGCAAATACTAACAGCCATAAAAGGGGAAATCAACAGTAACACAATCATAGGAGGGGACTTTAACACCCCACTTTCACCAATGGACAGATCATCCAAAATGAAAATAAATAAGGAAACACAAGCTTTAATTGATATATTAAACAAGATGGACTTAATTGATATTTATAGGACATTCCACCCAAAAACAACAGAATACACATTTTTCTCAAGTGCTCATGGAACATTCACCAGGATAGATCATATCTTGGGTCACAAATCAAGCCTTGGAAAATTTAAGAAAATTGAAATTGTATCAAGTATCTTTTCTGACCACAAAGCTATGAGACTAGATATCAAATACAGGAAAAGAACTGTAAAAAATACAAACACATGGAGGCTACACAATACACTACTTAATAACGAAGTGATCACTGAAGAAATCAAAGGGGAAATCAAAAAATACCTAGAAACAGATGACAATGGAGACACGACGACCCAAAACCTATGGGATACAGCAAAAGCAGTTCTAAGAGGGAAGTTTATAGCAATACAAGACTACCTCAAGAAACAGGAAACATCTCGAATAAACAACCTAACCTTGCACCTAAAGCAATTAGAGAAAGAAGAACAAAAACACCCCAAGGTTAGCAGAAAGAAAGAAATCATAAAGATCAGATCAGAAATAAATGAAAAAGAAATGAAGGAGACAATAGCAAAGATTAATAAAACAAAAAGCTGGTTCTTGGAGAAGATAAACAAAATTGATAAACCGTTAGCCAGACTCATTAAGAAAAAAAGGGAGAAGACTCAAATCAGTAGAATTTGAAATGAAAAAGGAGAAGTAACAACTGACACTGCAGAAATATAAACGATCATGAGAGATTACTACAAGCAACTCTATGCCAATAAAATGGACAACCTGGAAGAAATGGACAAATTCTTAGAAATGCACAACCTGCTGAGACTGAACCAGGAAGAAATAGAAAATATGAACAGACCAATCACAAGCACTGAAATTGAAACTGTGATTAAAAATCTTCCAACAACCAAAAGCCCAGGACCAGATGGCTTCACAGGCGAATTCTATCAAACATTTAGAGAAGAGGTAACGCCTATCCTTCTCAAACTCTTCCAAAATATTGCAGAGGGAGGAACACTCCCCAACTCATTCTACGAGGCCACCATCACCCTGATACCAAAACCAGACAAAGATGTCACAAAGAAAGAAAACTACAGGCCAATATCACTGATGAACATAGATGCAAAAATCCTCAACAAAATACTAGCAAATAGAATCCAACAGCACATTAAAAGGATCATACACCATGATCAAGTGGGGTTTATTCCAGGAATGCAAGGATTCTTCAACATATGCAAATCAATCAATGCAATACACCATATTAACAAATTGAAGGAGAAAAACCATATGATCATCTCAATAGATGGCAGGCAGATTCTCAACCACTGTGCCACCAGGGAAGCCCCCCTGCCAGTATTGTTTTAAGAGCTTGGATACAGTGTTCAATAGAACAGAGTCTCCGCCCACATAAATATTAAGTTTGAAGAGACATTTACCTAATCTACCAATGAATATATGCCATGAGATAGTACCATAGTATTATGGGATAGAGAGAGGTCAGGAGCAAATTCAGATAGCATTGCCAGATATATCCTCTCTGGGAAGATGACATGAATATTTTGAACAAACAACAATGAATAGGAAAACAAAGAAAGGTTGATATGGTGTTAAAATAAGTAGAAAAATTAAAATATTTTGTTGGGAGAAACTGGATTTCATAAAGAAATTTTCTAACTTGAAAGACAAAGAGACAATAAGATTTGAGAAGATCAAAAGTTACAGTTGAAATGTTATTTTAAAATACTTTCAAAACAATTCAGTGGAAATATTTAAGGCAGTAAAATAAAGAATATTAGAGCTCAGACGAGTATGACAAAGTAGAAATTTAATCTTGTGAAGCATCAGCATAAGTAACGTTAATTAGGATGAGAGACACACTGCTAGTATCCAAAACAGAAACCTGGGGAGCCTTAGAATTAGGGGAAAAAAAAAAAAAAAAAAAGATGAAACATAAAAGAGGAACTGAGAAAGAATGCTTGGGATGGAACTAGGAGAATGGAAGAATGAGGTGTCCAGAAGACAGAAGCCTATAGAGGGAAGGACTTCCCATCAGAACATAGAATACTTCGAATGAAATTGCAAGGAGATTGTTTGCAGTGAAAAAAGGAGTGGGTCCAGTGAAATCCTTCAGGAACTTCAAGACAAGGAAGAGGAATGCTAAAAGACATTGAGAAGGAATAGTTGGAAAAAATAAGCTAAAATGGGAGTGTGTAGAATCTTGTGGAGAAAAGGGAAGAATTTTAAAGTAAGGAATGAAAAAAAACCACCAAATATTGTTAAGAAAGCTGATAAAATAAGAATTAATTGTATCCTTTGGAATTAAAAAGAGTGATTGGAGACTTGGTATTCAAAGCTATGGTTGGAGAAGAAGCTGACCATGAAGGGTTGAAAATGACTGGTTAGTAAAGAAGCCGATACAGAAAATATAATCAATTCTTTTAATGAGGTTTGATGTACATGGGGGCAGAATCCTCAGTGTCCTAAAACAGATCAACTTTGATCTCTTACGAATAGGGATGGATTTTTTGCTACCGTGGGCCATCTTCTGGGACTGCAGATTTCTCCATGTCACTTCCCTTGCAGGATTTTTTCAATGCTTGTGTCTGTTCTGTTGTTTCCTTTATATATTATTTATCCCATGAAAGGTAGGCTTTCAAGGATAATGTGCACAGAAATTCCAGGTACTAAAATGTGTACTAAAGGTTCCATCATAAATTTTATATATAATTGATTGCATTTGCAAGGAATTTGAACTTAATGGAAATGTTTAAGTGATCAGAATTCATAATCTCTTCTTTTATATTGATCACCATAGTGATTAATTAGGAAATGATGCTCCCCAAATCACCACCTACTCAGGGTCTGACACAATGCTGGTACAAATTGGAGAGCCCAACGAAAGCCTGATCAACTTTCCCCTAGAAGCCATACAAAATTATGTCCCTGCCAACGCATTTAGGATCAACTACACAACCATTTCAAGGAAGAGTGTGCCTTGAGTACTTAATCAAAATCACTTAGAATTATACCCAGAATGCATTCCTGCATACCAAAACCGGGGACATTTTCCTGTCTGCTTCTTCTATACTTGTGATTCCTAAAAATTCAGTTACAAGATTAGTGTGAGTCCTTGTATTTCCAAACTAGCCCTTCAGGGATATGTTATTACATAACACTTCATCTGTGTTAGCTAGCACCTAGATTGAGGGAATTGTAGGATATAAAACTAGTCCCAAGCCTCTTTTGAAAATCCCTTTGTGGAATCCAGGACTCCACTACAAATTGCATGCTGGGCATAACATTAGTAGAACTGGTAAACGTGATAATTAAAATGTAACAATGACCTTATATCCTATGTTTTAGAAGAACTGATTGTAGATAGAAAAACCGATATTTTTGTGTTAATAAATAAATAGTAAAATGTAGCATAACTTGCATAGTTTTATAATAAATTTAAAATCTTAAGATGATTTCTCAAGTCTCTTGCTTTTTAAAAAAATTCTCCTTACTTGGGGACTTTATCATTCTCCAGACTTCCTCTTGCATGAAGGATATTTTGCAGCCTCTTTAGCTGCTGCAAAAAGCCTATCTTAGAGAACAGGGACTCTTATTTCAGCAGGATTCTCAATAAAAGAATGACATGCACATGGATCCAGAGCTCAGCCTATTCCATCAGACTGATAATACTCTCCCAGCTTCTCAGTCTGAAATATGTCCTCCTGCTGGTCCCCATTATTATCACCCTCAGTGATGCCTTTTCAAGCCAGTTGTCATACAGCGTGCAGTATCTCAGTGCTGTCAGGAGCATCATTATCGTCTGTGTCAATGAGTACACAAGCATCTGACCCCAGAACCTCTCAAAGCTCACTCCCTGCGAGGGATTTTGAGAGCGAAAAAAAGTGTGTGTGTCTGTATCTATACAAATATTTTTTTCTCTCAAACTATATTTCTCTCTCTCACTATTTAGGGATATATATACATATATATATATAAATGTATATTATATTATACAGAATGATGCAATTTAAATGAAAGAAAAACGTTATGTTATTCTTTAAAGAAAGTAAAAATAATTGAGAACAACATTCTGAAAACAAGCATAATTCCCTTTTATCACTTTTTTTTATGGATGCTATACAATTTACTAAAAAAAATAATAAAACCTATCTTTAGAGAGAGACATAAACAAACTTAATTTTGTTTACTTTAAGATTTTAAGTATGATATAAAACGACAGGTATCTCAATGATTTTTCTGAAATAGTAAACTATTGTATCTTTAAAAGATATAAAATTCTAATGTCTTTGTAGCGGCATCTGCATAAAGAGAGGACAAATTGTGATTGTGTGTAATTAAATCTATAGATGTAGGAGTAATTGAAAATTGAAAAAGTAGACAAGTTGGTGACATTTCCAATCATGATAAAATCATATTCTTTACAAGTCTGTTCAACACCCAACTCAAAGAAACACTGTTTTGGTTTGAATAATAGAATGCAAACTGAGAAAGATAATATAATTATTTTGAGAGGAAAAAAAAAGCGTGTGAAGTTTAAGGTCTAGAGATTATAATTCATTATGTCAGAGTCTTATTTTCATATTAAAACAGAGTATGTGTGTGTGCATATATATACACACATATATGTATACACACACATATACTTCTAACAAAGTAATATTTAAATAAGTATGTTATGCTTTGAAAAAATATTGAATAGATGTAATCACTACCTAGGAAAATATCTTTGAAAAAATGAGAGGCACTTAAAAAGAAATCAGGGAAATCAAAATCTCTAATGAAATGAGCTATTTGTTAAAAATATCTTACTTTTGTATGTTGTATATAGATCTAGACATAAATATATGCTTTAAATGTGTTGCAAACCTGCGTTCTGGAGTCATGACCATGTGGTAGAATATTTCTTATCTATAAAAAGACACATTTCTTGCTTTCTATTTAGGAAGTAGTGGTTGTTCATATTCTTCATAATCAAGGTATAATCAAATAGTTTTAATAAATAATGTAGTGCATTGCTCTATAAAATAATTATTATAATATGTAAATCCATTATTAGTAAAATATGTTGATTGTGTTCATTACATGAATGCAATTTCATAACATATATTTAAAATATTCATAAGTATATTATTATGTTAGCAGGGATACCAATGTCGGGAATGGAAGTGACTCACTAGTAAGGGGAAATTTTGCAACTGATTAAGAACCCTCTGCTCTTTTATTACACTTAAAGCATTTGTTTAATTTTGCTGAGAAAACAGGAAGCATGTGCACATGTTAAATTTTCTATTATATATAAAGATTTTATAGCAAAACTTTAGAGTAAATCATTTATGGTTTTCTCTAAAAAATATATTCATTAAATAAATTTGGTCTAGACTAATTGAGCAAATGTCACAATTGTGCTAGCTGACAAATTTCCAGCATATAAAAGGAAATCACATGCAACACACAAATTAAGGCTAAAAAACATATCCATGCTTTTAGCTTAATTCTCAATCAAACTTAGTTGTTTATCAAAGACTATTATAAAAGTTAAAAACGAAGTGATGTTATAAGAAGAAAAAATACAGATAAATCAAATTTACCAATAATGAGTATTCCCACACATAAACATACATACACACATATAATATGTATGTGATTTAACGTAATTACTATTTGTCAAACCAGATACCAAACTTCCCTGAGTGCTGGTACTTGGAACCTTTCTTTGTCAGGGCAGTATGCCCTGGGGCTGTCCCTTCCCCCTAAGGTGATGATCCCTGCTGGCTTGTTTTATGTAGTTCATGTTTAGGGGTGAGGGGGCGATATAGGAGAAGAGCCAAACAACAAAAAATGGCCTGTTCATAATATTTTAACAACTTATCTTGAAGCTTTTTTATCCGTGATTCATTCCCAAACTTCCTAAGAATGTGAAATAAAAGCAGAAAAAAGTTTAAAAGATACACATGTTTTGTTAAGTTATGTTTATGTATAAACTATATAAAGTAAATTAAACACTGTAAAACTATGAGCAGGAAGGCTAAGTGGTCTAACTTTTCACTGGAGATAAATGTGTCTAATGAAATAGATCTGCAGTAACAAGAAATTAAAGATGTGTTTAGCTGGAGAATGGAAAATGTTAGCTATAGAAAAATGCAATATTAAGGGAAATAAAGTTTAGAATACCCCTGTGTTGGGCTGCACCCTGCAGGCCTACAAGGCCTGCACTTGCCCAGTTTTAAGACCAAAGAAAGAGCCCACAGTCAGCAACAGAGACATCAATGGTTTAATGTATAGGGGGATCTTACACATCTGAAGCAAAGTCTTAGAGTGACACCCCACCGACACCCCACCGTGTGCTGTGGGCAGGATGTGGCAGCAGTCTTGGCTCCTAGGGGAAGGGGAAATTACCAGCTATAAGGGGAATTGACATCAGGTTGGCTCATTGGTTACCAGGGAAACTAGCGGAGGGGCACGCCCCATCACCGCCCCTTCAATAAGAACAATCACCAGCTGGGGCCTGGGGGAAGAATTACATAGGAAGGTCAATCATGTGAGTAAGATGTAGGTGAAGCAGACACTGGTTGAGCAGGGGATATACAGAGAGCAATAGCAACCTTGAGTGGTCTGACCCTAAACCCTGAAAATAGACATAGGTAAGTTTCCTCAAGTGTGCTAGCAGAATTTATAAATACAGATAGTCCATGAGAAAACATAAAACAAAATTTGTGATATATGTAAGCAGTGATGGCATTTTCCTATTTTATTCTCCTTAATGGCAATTGTATTGTTGTCCATGATCAATATGAGAATAAATTGTCTAGTTCATGTGATAATTCTAACATATTTATCAGCATCTCATTTTAAACAAACTACTTAAAAATGGAAAAGTCAAACAATTACAATTCAAAGTCGATTTTGCAGTAGACTGTTACCATTTTTGAAGTCGGAGATAAATGGGCCCCCAGGCCAGACAGTTGGTGTTTGTCAAATGGAATAAAACTAAAACTTTGTCCTCAGCCAGACAAGAATGATGGCCATTACCCTTTCTCCACTGAAATGGAGGGAATGAACTAGCAGTGGGGAATTCGTTGCAGCAAAAATAGAAATGAGACTTTTCTGATAAACAAAGAAAACAAGGGAACAGGGAACAGGCTAAAGAAGAAACATAAACTGGCCTGAAAGAGTTAATCACTCCTAGTTCTAACTGTTACTAATCTGTAGTGTCTGTAACTAGATTTGTACTTCACAAAGCTAACCTATCACTCCTTAACACTATGTGAATTATATCCTGCACTCTCATAGCAAATCACCCCTTGTAGCACCTGCATTTCAGAAAGAAAATCGCAGGCCAATAACCCAGAGACAAACGGACACAATTACCAGGCTGTCTGACGCCAGCTGTGACTGTTTTGAAATAATGCAGGAAGAAGAAGAATACAAGACCTTCATTACTTTGAGCCTTATCACCTACCATAGACCATGAGCCCCGGCTATATAACCTCTCTCAATTCCCTACGTAGGGGGGTACAGTTCTTGAGGCTCTAGCCTGCTGTGTCTTCACTTTTGCTTGGCAAAGGAATAAAGCCATCTCTCTTTTCCTCCAAAATCTGTCTCCGTATTTTTGTTCAGCATTGGTGCACACAGAGCCAAGATTTTTGGCAACATTTTATCTACCCATCATTCATTTCTGCTTCTTCTAGAAGGAATACCTTATTTTTCTTTGTGAAGTTACTTTCCCCCATTATGTTATATTACATTAAAAAAAATACATTTGTGTATTTTATGGGTTATCTTGGAAGTAAAGCCTACTTTAGACCCAACTAAAAAGCAAACACATAGGACTATTCTTGAGAGTTGCTGGGTTATCAAATAAGTTCCTGACCTCCTAAGGACTACCATGTGAAAGTCAATTTATGACCTGATGGTATGTAGCTGAAAAATAGGAATAACATACTTCTAAAATAACACCCCACCCCCTTCCTGGAATCCCTTCCAGAAGGAAGCAATTCATTCTTTGCTTGGAGTTCCTGTGAATACATCGATTCAAAGAAAGGAGATCAAAACTTAATTCTGATAACCTGTTTTTGCCCCTTCTCCCCTTACTTTTTTTTTTTTTTAAATCCAGTTTAAGAGTTTTCATATAAAAATATTATGTGCAATTTTTTTCATTTTTATGTATGTACATATATTTTCTTGTACAGTTTCTGGTTATTTTGATTTTGATTAAAAAGGTCTTTTCTATTTTAGTATACTCAGGTGTCCCTTTTGATTAGGATTCAAGTTACAAGCTTCAAGTAATAGAAACTCTAAAATGGCAATGATTCAAAAGAGAAAGCTACCTCTCTCTCATGTAAATGTATTCTGGAAGTTACCAATTCAAGGCTGGCAAGGAAGCTCCAAAATTCTCAAGGATTAAGAGTCTATCTTGTTGTTATACATCTTCAACAATTGGATATCACTTTCTTACCCATGGTGTTTATACTGCAGTAATCATGTACACATTACAGATATGAGGAAATAGCATGGAAAGAAGGGTCTATCCACTCATTAATGGATGCTTCCTAGAAGAGACATGTAATATTTCCACTTAAATCCTGTTGGAGTGAATTTAATCATTTGACAGACTTAGCTGCAAGAGGGCCTGGGGAAAGTTGTCTTTATTTAGGTGACCATAAAAGCACCTAGGTAAAACTTAGAGGTTCTATCAATAAGTAAAGAGGAGAGAATTGATAACAGTGAAAATCTCCAAAATATTCTTCTAAGTTATTATTTTTAATTTTGTGAGCATTCTTTACATTTATGTTTAATTCAATAAAAATATTTTTATATGCAGTGTGAATTTCTTTGACATGGCTAACTACTTGTGTTATTACTATTTACTAAATGTATCATATATTTATTCACTGAATTGAAATGTCATCTGTACCATACATAACATTCCTACATATATTTATCTGTTGGAATCCACTTATGGGCACAGTATTTCTATAATTTTGAAATGATTTTCACCTATTCTCTATAACAATACAAAAGGTTCATTAAAATTTACTCATTTTGTCTTAAAATTTTATTTTATAAACTAATATAGAGTGAATTTAATTTTTTCAGTGTACAGTTTTATGAGTTTTAAAATATGTATAGATTTATGTACCTACAAGCAAGATACAGAACAGTTCATCACTCAAAAAGCTCCCTCATACTTTCTATTAACAGTCACACTGACCCTCACCCAAATACTTGGCAACCACTGATTTGTTGTCTAACACTTCAGTTTTGTTTTTGAGAATACTATGTAAATGGAATCACATAATAGGTAACCTCTGAAACTGGTTCATTTCGCTGAACGTAATGGATTTGATTCATCCTCTGTTAATGCTTTTATCAGTATTTTTTATATTATTACTGAGATACTGAGTAGTTATATTAGGGTTCTCCAGAGAAATAGAATCAATAGGATATATACATATATATACACACACACACTCCACACATATATATAATCATATCAAATCATATAATTCCTCAAGGGTAAGGCAATATGTTTTACTGAGTCCACCAATTCAAATGTTAATCTCTCATATTAAACACTCTCACAGATGCTCCAAAAAATAATGTTTGGCTAAATATCTGGGTACCCCATGACACAGTCAGGTTGACACATAAAATTAATCACCACAGTAGTATTCCTTTGAATGATATACGACAATTTGTTCATCCATTCATCCAGTGAACAGTATTTTGATTGTTTCAAGGTTTTCGTGATTATAAATAGAGCTCCTATAAACATTTTCCTATAAAATTTAATAAATGAGTATAAGTTTTTCTAGGGTGAAAATTTAGGAATTGGACATCAGCGTCATACAGTAAAATGTTTAATTTATTTGATACTATCAAATGTTTTCCAGAGTGATTGCAACATTTTGCATTCCCATGTGAAATATTTGAGAATTACAGATTCTTTGCACTTTTAGTAACATCCAGATATTATCAGTATTTTCATTTTAGCCATTTTACTAGTTAATGGTTTTAGACTGAATTGTATCCCCTTAAAATGTATATATTGAAGCCCTAACTCCCAATATGACTGTTTTGGAGTCAGGACCTTTAAGGGAATACTGAGGTTAAATGAGGTCATAAATGCAGGGCTCTTATCCAGATAGAACTGGTGCCCTTATAAGAAAAGGAAGATTTACCAGAAATTTCTTTCTTTCTCCATGAGTGCCAGAGGAAAAGCCATTGAGAATGCAATGAGAATATGGCCATCTATAAGCCAGGAAGAGAGCTCTCACCAGAAACCAAATTGTCCAACACCTTGATCTAGTACTACTAACCTTCAAAATTGTGAGAAAATAAAGTTATGTTGTTTAAGCCACCTAGTCTATGGTATTTTGTTATGGCAGCCCACCTGACTAATACAGTTGTATATAGTGAGATCTCATCATAATTTTAATTTGATTTCCCTAATGGCTAATGATGTGAACATCTACTCATGTGCTTATTTGCCTTCCATACAATCTCTTTAATGAAGTGACTTTGAATCATCCCCAGTGATGAGAGGGAGTGAATGATTTATTATGCTCCCTTTACCTGCTATGGGATACCTAAACCATTTTGTTGATATGGAGCTATGGCAAGACTGATAATTTTTGATATGCTGAACCTCAATCATTCTGGAAAAATGAAAAATCAAAGCACACTTTGCATGAGCATGAAATAAATGTTAGCTGGGTTTAGTCACAGAGACAGTAAAACGATTTTTTAACCATAGCATATTTAGACAATCCTGGTTGATATTCTGTTATTTACCCTGTGAAAAAAATTCTAATAAATTATTTTTACCCCATTTCATGTTATATGCTCCCACATTTCTTTGTTCTCCTTTGCAGTAAAATGTCTCCAAATACATCTCTGTACTTGCTATTTCAAGTTTACTATCCTCTCATTCTGTGGGAGGAAAAAAAAGCAAGCAGGATCCAACTATATGTTGTATATATGAAAACAACTTTAAATATAAAGAGTTAGATAGATTAAAAGGAAAGTGACAGAGAAAGACATACTTTGCTCACACTAATCAAAAGAAAGCTTTACTAGCTATATTAATTTCAAAGAAAGAACACTCTGGAATAGGGAAACTAAAAAGGAAGTATTGTCTAATGAAAAAGGGTCAATTCTACAAGACATAAAAATTTTAAATATGTATGGACCTAACAACAATATAAAAATATTTGAGGAAAAACTGATAAACTTGTAAAAGCACAGACAAATCTATTATAGTAGGAGAGTTGAACACTTTTCCTTCAGGAAGAAAATCAAAACGAATATAGTTGACCTGAACAGAACTTTCAATCAACTTGATCTTACTGACATTTATAGACTACTCCATCCTACAGCAGTAGAATACATATACTTTTCAAGCTTACATGGGAATGGGACATTTACCAGGATACACCACATTCTTGGTCATAATATATACCTTGACAATCTAAAGCTATAGAATTCAGACAAAAATGGAATTAAGGTAGAAATCAATAACAGAAAGGTCACTGGAAAATCCCCACATATTTTTAGATTAAACAACACACTTCTAAGTAATATATGGGTCAGTGAATAAATCTCAAAAGTAATATATGGGTCAGTGAATAAATCTCAAATTTTAAAATATTTTGATATAAAAATGAAAATATAACTGATTAAACCTTAGGTGATACAGCAAAAGTAGGGCTTAGATGGAAATTTAGAACATAAAATGCCCATATTAGAAAGTAAGCAAGATATAAAATGAATAATATAAGCTTACATCTTTACAAACTAAAGAAACAAGATCAATTTAAGTCTAAGGCAAGCAGAAGAAAAGTAATAAAGTTAGAAATCAAATAAATTGAAAATGGAAAACGATAGAGAAAATCAATGAAACCAAAAGGTGGTTATTTGAGATAAAATTAATAAGCTCCACCCAAGCAAACCAAGAAAAAATATTAACTAAGTATTAATAGCAAAAGTGAAAGAGAGTTTATCATTACCGAGCCTATGGACATTGAAAGGATAAGGGAGAAATACCTCAAATTAAATAACTTAGATGAAATGAACCAATTTTTTTAGAAAACATGAACTACAAAAACTCGCACAAGGAAAACAGATTCATTGAATAGGCATATAATCTATATTAAAATTGAATCAATAATTAACAACCTTCCAACAAAGAAAGCACCAGGCCCAGACATTTTCACTGGTGAATTCTACCAAATTTACATTCACACAAAAACCTGTGCAAGAATGTTTATAGCAACTTTATTCATAATTGTCCAAAACTGGAAGCAACAAAATATCCTTAAATAGGTGAACAGATGAACAAATTGTGGTGCATCCATACAATGGAATATTATGTAGTGATTTTTTTTTAAATGAGCTATTAAACCATAGAAAGATATAGAGGAAACTTAAATGCATATTGCTAATGAAAATAGCCAGGCTGAAAGTCTACATACTATGTAATTTCAATTATATGACATCTGGAAAAGGCAAATTTATAGAAGCAGGAAAAAGATCAGTGGTTGCTAGGAGTTCAGAGGAGAGGGAGCAGGAAAAATAGTTAAGCACAGGGGATTTTCAAGTTGGTGAAATTATTTTCTATGATACTATAATGGTGGATACATAGACTTATGCATTTGTCCAAAACTATAGAACTTTACAACACACAGTGAACCTTAAAGTAGGCAAATTAAAAAAAAATTTTAGGTGGTCAGGGGGCCCAAGATAAAATGCAGTATTTGAAAAAAAAAAAAAATCTAATTGTTTTACAAATGAATAAAACTACCTAATTTAAGGAGTGGGAGACAAGAGTTGGCTTAAGTAACTCTGGAAATGAGTAGAGTCTGTTAGACTAAAAGCAAAAAAACAAATAAACCTAAACAAACAAACAAAAAACAAGCAAAAAAACACCAAAAACTGCATATAAGAGAACCAACGCAGCTAAATAGAGGCTATAGAGACATGACAACCAAATGTAACACTGTATCTTGAATGAGATCCTGGTGCAGTAAAAGGACATTAGGTCTATTCGGACAGAGTGCTGTCATTGATAAATATACCTTCTACGGGTGCAGGAGTGGGCAATAAAACTGGTGCAGACCATGTGGTTGCCATTCCTGAACTATAGCCATTGGAATCTGGCCAGTCCTTTTTAGGTAAAGGAATAGAAGTGGTTCTCCTTTGCAAGAGGAAGAGAGGGCATTGAATATCCACTTCAATTATTTAAAATGGACTGTCTAGCCTCTACATAATTATCCAAATGTCACACATTTAGGAAACTTCAAATTGATGAATCCCAGTTTTCAACCAGCAGAGGGTAGAAATATATTAATCTGAAGTACCATGGTTTTTATACAATTTCTGAAGATGGCTGAGTGGCAAGCACACACATGATTCCGAGTACATTGGCCATGACATTTACTAGTAAAAATTAGTGAAAACCAGTTATTCTATTTGATTGCATTGCCAAGTAAAATGGCCAAAACACCAGGTGGAATAGTTTTCATTTTATATTTTTGTCATAGAGGAATATTCATTTATATCATCAATGTGTCTGTTGGTGTCATTGCAATGTATTTCTCCCTTAGAACTAGTGTATGGCTAATGTTGAAATAAGAGAGATTTTAGATTCATTGACTATTTTATTTTATTGAAATTTTCCTTCTTATTTCTGTTTAAGTTTAGAGACAATCTATTCTATAACATATGTTAATTTGCACTTACTACTTCAATATTTCAGTTGAAAATCTCAACTGCAACAGTATGAAAGCACCCATTTTTAAAATATTAATTTGTCAACAGGTTTATATATGCCATTGTCTCCATCCTAATATATTAATTTCATTTTATATAATGAAATTCAGTTACTTTCAGTGCAGTATGCTTTACTTTTTCATCATCAAAAAATTAAAGCCCAACTGGGAAGTAGCTTTTGAAAACATGGTTGCTTTTTTTTTTTTTAAGTCCCAAGAGGACTTGGAAGTAATTGGAGAGAAGCCTGACATATTAATTTTGTAAGCTGTTTGAAGTAACTACATGATGTAATGTTTCCCTGGTGGCGCAGTGGTTAAGAGTCTGCCTGCCAATGTATGGGACACAGGTTCAAGTCCTGGTCCGGGAAGATCCCACATGCCGCGGAGCAACTAAGCTCGTGCACCACAACTACTGAGTCTGAGCTCTAGAGCCCGCGTGCCACAACTACTGAAGCCTGCGTGCCACAACTACTGAAGCCCGTGCACCTAGAGCCCGTGCTCGCAACTAGAAGCCACCGTAATGAGAAGCCCGCGGCACCGCAACAAAGAGTAGCCCCCGTTCACCACAACTAGAGAAAGCCTGCGCACAGCAATGAAGACCCAACACAGCCAAAAATAAATGAATTAAAAAAAAAAAAAAAGTAACTACATGATGCGAAGGTGCAAAAACAATTTCATTCTAAAGATGACACAGGATGTGTGGAATTTCAATGTGTTTCATTTTGGAAGATATATTAATAAAACTTTCTTCCTTGGAAAGTGTTTCATTTTATTGGTGAGATTAAAATGAATTCATTTAACACAAAATAAATATTTAGCACACATTTTAGAGAAGCTGAAACTGATTTCAAACTATTTTTGAGTATTTTTTATAACAGGAATTTATTGTGCAATTTTTTTAAAAGCATAAAACTTGAGCATGAACTTATTAGTTCTTTTAGCCTCACTTGTTTTTCACTGAGGATTCTATTTTATATTTAATCAGATGAAATTCATGAATTATCACTATATGGTAAATAAATGTAAAAAAATCAGACTACAACAATGATTTCAAAATGAGTACCATATTCTTCAAGGCAGTTATCTTGGGAGGATATAAACTTATTTCACCAATTACAGCATTGTAATTATATGCAAAATAATTTACCTTTTGAACCACAAGATAAATTACACACTTAGAACCAATAGTTAGTAGTTTTAAGAACAAACAATAATTAGATGCTTTTGAAAAAACAAAATACTTTTAAAGATTGTTTTTACATCATAAAGATATTTAAATTCTCTTTAAAACTGATATCAAAGGAAGAATTGCTAAAACTTCTGGACCAATTTTACAGGCATCCTTTAATGAGCTGTTACTCTCTTTAAGCACTTAATTAGCACATGTTTGTTTTAAAATTTAGTCACTTTCATTTTTATCCATGCTTTGAGTTTTTATTGTTCTGACAATGAATTTTGTTTCTTTCCAAAAGAAATGATCATTGGTAATAACAGATTGTCAGTAAAAGGAGTGGAATGTTGAAATGCTCTCAATGTAATCTATTAGACAACTATGCCATTTCAACAAAAACTGAAAATAGATACTGTGCTGAATGTCACTGTACATAGGAAAACTGCTCAAAAGATTCAATCTCACTCTGGACAGTAGAAGCAATGATTTCTTGGTTATGAAGGAGTAGCCAGCAGAAATATTGTTTGGTACTAATAAAACTTCCCTCACATCTCCTTGAGACGTGCAAGTGAAAATGATTGAATATTCAGCATATTTCCATAAGTTAAAAAAGACATTTTTATTATCAGTGAATTATTTATCTTTCCTGTGAACAGGTATTAAAGCTAAATATATTTTGTACCAGTGTAGGTGCTCCTTCTTAAGGAGTTTTTAAATTATTAGATGCCCCATACCTTGTAACCTGTTCTTTCTTTTAAGAACATTGAGTCAGAGAAAAAGATATTGAATATCACTAGATGAAGGGAAATATTTAAGTTACACATCATCAATGAGACATGTGGTGTATTTATGTCAAATAAAGATGTTTGTACAAATACCAACGCCTATCCTTGGTAGTACTTTCCCACCAGGTCTGACACAACGTTTACTACATTTATTGTTCACACTATTTCACCAACCCCTTAACTGCTGGCTGCTGACAGTTCTGGGTTTGGATCCTGGTTTCCTTTTACTATCAGTGTACTTCATCATCTATAAAAATAATTTAAAATGTGCAAGGGAGACTGAAAGTTAAAACTTTTGTGTCATTAGCACAATACTTGGCACACTGTAGCCTCTCAATGATTATTTGTTGCTATTTTTTTTTTTTTTCTTTTCAGGACTTGGGGGTGAGCAGGAGGTGCTTGTTTGTTAATATACTCCTTTTTCAATTGAAGTAATGCACCAACAGGGAGATATGCAGAGAGACAAAAGCTTGAAGAGGACCAAAACAAGGACACAAATTGAAAGTACAACTTTTTTGTTAACCATTGATTGCACTATAAAAAAAATTCATGAACTATGGTAAATGTATTAAAACCAGTATTACTATCATTATTAAAACCATGACTCTGATTTCAAATAAAATTATTGAACTAGGCAAGAATAAATCTGTGACCCCAGTGTAGTAAAAGTACAATGATCTGTGGTTCTCATTTTACAAAAAAATATGTGCTTTCATTTTATCAACTTTATTTCCTTTAAAGATAAACTATATATTTTGCTAACAGAATTAAGCTAAATTAGTATAATAAAATATCAAAAAATAAAATTGCTAAGTTATTGCTGTAAGCAGGTGTTGAATTGTATTAAGAATCTTTTCTGTATCATTCTTGAGGATTCATGTCTGATTTTTAATCAATAATAAGTGCATTATAATCTGTTAATACAATAATTACTTTAATTGACTTCTTGAGATTGAATCAGTTTTTCATTCCTGAGATAATACTTACATATTCATGAGGTATTTTTTTAATGAATGGATTTAGTTTGATAATATCTTATTTAGGATTATTACATCTATGTTTATAAGTGAGATTTATTTAAAATATTCTTTCTTTTACTGTCTGTATCTTGATTTTAGTATCAAAAATATGCCAGCCTAATAAAATGATTGAGAATGAAATATTCCCATCTTTTTCTGTTCTTGAGAAGAGTTTGTAAATGTTATAGATTATATCATCTTCTTTGAATATGCTATAAAAATTTTTTAAAAGATATCTGAATTGGTGTTTGCATATTGTTTATTTTTTAGTAGATTTTAACTGTTTTTAAAATTTCAAACTTGTTTCAGATCTATCCCCCTTCTTTAGATAACATATAAAATATTTGAAGTATATGTTTATGTATATATTATATACGTGTGTGTGTGGGAATCCTCATGGTAGTCTAAGTAATTTATATTTTTGTAGAAAAATTCATCTTCATTACCTTAAAATTAACTATATATTTTCTTATAAATTTTGTTATGAAAATATCTAATCCATATATATTCATAACCCATTTTATTTACCAACACTGTTTATGCATGCCTTATATATTTCTTCTTAACATTTTATAATTGATTTTTTTCAATTTTACCTCTAATCTAGAGTATCAATGCTGAAGAGACTATACATATTAAAATTTAATCTCCAAATTCTTAATACATTTGTCTGGGGTCAAATCTATCTCCACCACTTACTTGAGGTATGACCTTGGATAATTTGCTGAGCCTGTTCCTGTCTCACTCTCTCATTTCTCATCTACATAATAAGGGTAATTATATGCCATCTTCATAATGATGATTAGTGGGGATTCACTGAAGTAATTTTAACAAAGCACTTACTAAAATTCCTGTTATATAGAAAACACTCAATAATTATTTATTAGGATTACTATTTCAACCAAAAATATTTATAATTATTCTCACAAAACATTGATGTTACCTGTTATAGGATTTATTTATGATGAGTGATGAGGTCCGTTATATATCTAGGATTCTGAAGGTTTGGATTTTATTTATAGCTGTGCAGATTCCAGCTATTTGGCATTTATTTGACGTCATCACACTTGGGCTTCTTTTCCTAAGCAAAAAATAACAGGGTTAGACTAGATCAGGGATCAGAAAACTACTACCTATGGCCAAATACGGCTTGCCACCTGTTTTTATAATTAACTTTTATTGGAATACAGTCACACACATTTGTTTACGTGCTGCGTTTGCTTTTGCCATAGATGTCAAAGTTAAGTAGTCGTCCTTAAACCTGAAAATGTTTGTTTTCATTCCTTTCTCTGAGTTCTTCACTAGATTATTTTAAGAATCTTTTCTGTTCTGATAGTCTATGATCTATTTATAATAATTATTTCTACATGAGCGATCCTGTTTGCAAAGAAGAATAATGGAAATATAGTGTAATTAGATCTTCCTGTTCCTATATCCATGGAACCAAACTCCACAGATTCTCACTGAGAAGTCACTATCCCCAGACCTCTATGTTTAATTATAATCAGTTACTTACAAAACTATGATGGTAGGTAACTGGTAGTAGATAACGTATTTGTTCTGATTCTCCTCTACCCTATGCTTGCAGCACTACTTGGATCAAGCTTACCAACTATTGTCACTGTAACCTCTCTCAGTTCTACGTCTTACTTGACCTACACTGATGCTAGATCCTCAACCAGATGAAAAAATTTTCATACCTATGATCTGCTGCATTGTGCACCTGGGTACTAGGTCAGGCCTGCAGTGGCAACTATCCTATTTGGGGGCAGGATTATATCACACCTTAGATTTATAACTTCATTTTGAAATCACTTTTCTCCTAAAACTATTTTTCCATTGACTGAGAAACTCAAGAAATCCTACATCCCTCAGTCAAAATGAAATAGACCCTCTTGAATCATCTTTAATCTTCCAACAAAGTTGCTCTGTCATCAGTCAATTCTATCCTGTCTCCACTCTCATTCTATAACATCTTGCATTAATAAAAGTTCCCATGCTATTTCAGTTATGTAACTTGAAATTTGTAGTAGCACGTGTTAAGTACTCAGTAAATAGTGGTTATCCTTATAATGTTATTATTATTCACTTGTTCAGGGACTGGCAGGCTGAGGTACAATATCAGCACCATTCTAGAATTCCCAGTGCTTTTGCATTAAATAATTGGCTTTCTATGAGAATTAGCTTACATATCTAAGTATCACGGAACAGGAAAAAAATCTCTGGTATCTAATGGAGAAAAATAAAGTAGTGAATCAGAAATGTAGAGTCACTTTATAAACATATAACACAATATACTCTGGTTTCTCTTTAGATTACATAAATCTTTCACTTTTTACTAAAAAAAACAAAAAACATAACAGATAAGAGGTGTAAGTTCTCCTTACCCTATAGTCAGAGGCAGCCACATTGTGACTACAATGCTCTGTTTGAGACTGGGTATAATTTGAAGAGATTATAGCAGAGTAAGATTCAAAATCAAATATATATATATATAAAGAAATGAGGCTGAGTCATATAATAAGATTTCTAGTCTATATAGGAATATCATTCAATAGATAGTGACAAACTATTTTTATTTCATTATCTAAAATGGAAGAAAAGAAAGGGGATTAAACTGCAGCATGGAGGGTATAAACTAAATATAATTAAGGGTTTCTTCACAGTTAAGAATGTTAAACATAAAAATGGGCTACCCAAGGAAGGATGTCTTTTACAAGGAAAGAGATTTTCATCATCAACAAAAGTTTAAATGTGGTCTTGCCTGAAGGTTAGAAAATGGACTTGACAGCATCTCAGGGTTCCAGTATAGCCCTGTGACTCTAAGAATAAATTTTTGAGTAAATATTATTATATTTTTTATAGTAGAAAGATTGTGTACTTTCAGGAAGGATTACCAGATGATATTTTAAAATCATCTTCACAAATTCACATTTATGGTACTCCCCTGGAGAGATATTTACATCCTTTTAAAAGAGAGTTTCCTATAGAGTCTCTAAACGCAAACTCTGTTCCATATTGCCTTTATCTGGATTTGATGCTGAGCTCAGTGGGCATTAGAGTTTTTAAATGAATACATTTCAGAAGTATTGAGAAATGAACTTTAAATGGCTTATATTGCTCATAAAGCCTCTAGCCTTTAGAGTAAAAATACCAATGCATTCCCAGGAAATACTATTTGCTGTACCTTAAACTCTATAAAATAAAATGTTAGGAAATAGGTTTTTTTATTGAGAGGAGGGAAAAACAAACATGAAATGTAGGAGGAAAGGGAGAGCTCTGTGGCAATGGATTGGAATTGTAGATATCAACATGAAATTATGAATATATATGTCAATATATATTTATAAATATTTACACATATATATTTATATGTGTGTGTGTGTATAACTACCCACTGAAACGGCCTAAAAGCAACAAGACACCGGTACCTATAAGAAAACAGAAGTCCTTGTAAATATTAACTCTTGTACTGGGACAGGCAAAATACAAAATGAACCTGAAACATCTTGTTTTATCAAAAAGTCAGGAAGTGTTCAAAAACTGATAGGATATAAGAGCTGTTAAGGTAACCAGATCAAAGTGATAAAAAGAATCTCAAAGAAAGGAAAACCACAGAGAGAAGTGAAATAATATTTTATATACACTTTTTCAAGCAGGGCCTTTTTTTGCTCCAGGACACAGAGACTATGGATATGGACCACGAACTGAAGCAGGGACTCTTACTAACTAAAAAGAAATGAAATCAGCAGAGCTTTGGCAGTCTCATGGGTCTGGAGAGACAAAAATTAGAAACTTGCCAGTTTCCAGTGAAAAGGATGGGGAGAGAACTAAACCTGAACTTGTGCTACTGTTCCTCTCAAGACATTTGTCAAATGCTGAAACTGTACCCTGCAGTAGAGGAAGGAGCAAAGCAGAATGTCTTTGAAAAGCAGACTGCAACTTCTGGCAGTCTCATGGACTTAGGAGGAGAAGAATTGATTTTAGCGTCTGCCTGTAGAGGGAGCCCAGGAGAACATCCCACTTCTATCTGTTCACTTCTGATTAACATGATCAGCCCCTGCCAAAGAAAAGAGAATTAACCTGGAGAAAATAGGGAAGTTATAAACAGTTAACTGTGAAGTTAATTCTGGGATTAATATGAGTATATTCTTACCATCTTGCTGTATATACTCTCTCTGGATGACCTCTTCCATGAATATATGTCTATGCACCTCAAACATAATTTAAATGTGTACCTCCAGTCTAAACCCATATTCAACTGGTTACTTGTCACTTTTTCTTGGATTTCTAAAAAGTAACTCTAGCTCAATGTGTCCAACACCAAATTCATAATCCCTGCCTTCACATTCCTAATTAATCTTCTGCTAGTGTTGATTTTATAGATAATGTTACCACTAGCCATCCAAATATATTAGCCATAAATTGAGACTCACTCTCTCTCTTACTGATCAATCATCAGACTGTCAATTTTGTCTTCTAAATCTCTCTTGTCTTCTACACCAATGTCATCCATCCCAGTCAAGGTTACCACTTGGTTCCACGTGGACTGCACGAACTGTGGTCATAGGCCACTCCTTGTTTTCTCTGCATCTATCCTATATCTCCGGCAACCCACCATATATACCATGACCTGAGTAATCTTTGAAAAACACATATTTGATCATTTTACGTCTCTGTGATAGTTTTACTTAGATATATATTTAGAAGAGTTATTGAGTTATTAGTTTAAGGTATAGATGCAACTTTTATCTTTGAATTAGGTTTTTAAAATTTTATTATAATTACTCTTAATTATAAGTTTTATGTTTAGTGTTGAAAGTCTTTACTAAAAATTTATTTTACAAAAACTGGCTTAAAAGGGTGAGGTATCCCCAATAAGCAAAATAATTGGAGCAAAGAAGCATACAAGCTCTTTAAAACAGATGGTCAATCATAGCTCTAGGATAATTCAATAGGAAGTTTAGAAATATTCCTCAAGAATTACCCTTGCAATAAAATTGTACTTATATTAGGGATTAATTACAGTTTTTTAAAAATGATGTAATAAAATGTTTTATAAGGATAGAACAGTTAGTATTTGAAAATAACAATTTCCAAGGTATTTCCATTGAACTATTCCATATTCAAATTGGGTATTCTCTTTATATTGAGCAGTCACTCTTCCTGTCCTACAGTGAAAACAAATAGATCATGATCTTTATTTAGAATGATCTCTAGGAGTAGCCAAAACATTCTAATTTTTCTTAAGACTTTAATGTCCTCACATATTGAACAATAAAAATGAATGTAGTGTAGAAGCCTGGTATTGAATTGCCATCATTGAAGACCAGTTCTAAATGCTACTTACTCCAGAAGCCCTTCTGAAAGGAACCTGGTTTTGATTACTCTATCCTCTGAACCCCTATAGAGTGACACTCTAAATAAATTAACATTGACTAATTTGTCATTGTATTATGTTGATAAATACATATATGTTGCCTTTCTAGTTCAAACAATTCATAGCAGAGGACTAATCTTATTTATCTTTATCACATTCTCAATGTTTACAGTCACTAGATTCTAGAGGGGATACTATTCATTGAAATGATTTTATTTCAGATATTTAGCAAGCAAGAGAATTGCCTGAAGCCATTAGCATTTCACATAAATGAGGTTATAGGGCATTGAGAAAAGCCTAAAAGCTATTGGTTACACTTTGAATGTTCTAAAATAATGCAACCAAAAGTTGGTACCTGTGTTTGTATTTCTCCTTTAAAAAATGTAATACCTAGAAGGGATTTATGTTAGAATTTTGAGAGTGTATACATAGACTGTGGATATATTTAGACCTGAAACCAATGAAAATTAAATATTTGAGTATATAATTTTATCAATTAAATATCTTTCCTAAGTTGGCTTTAGGAACAGTTACTTTTCAAATGCATTTTATTAGTTTGCAAGGGCCACTATAACAAAGTACCTCAGGCTGAGTGGCTTAAATGAACAGAATTTTTTTTTTTTCATAGTCCTGGAGGCTAGAAGTCCAGGATCAAGGTGTCATTGAGGCTGGTTTCTTCTTAGGCCTCTCTCCTTGGCTTGAAGATGTCCATCTTCTTCTGGGGTCCTCATATGATTCTTCCCTCTGTGGGTATCTGTGTTCTAATTTCTTCTTATAAGAATACCAGTCATATTGGATTAGAAACCCACCCTGAAGCCTCATATTAATTTAATTTCCCTTTTTAAGATCCTATCTATAAATACAGTCACATTCTGAGGTACTAGAGATTAGGACACCAAAATATAAATTTGTGTTGGGAGGGGAACACAACTTAGTTCCTCATATACATTCCTAAATTTGTCATCTCAATCATGGAAATGTATAATAGGTTGTGATTTTGGAGTCAGAAAACCACAGGGAAGTGAGAAATCACTTCCACAGCTTTCAAAAAGATTCTTACTTGTCATCTATGTATTTTGCTATTTCCCCTCCTATTAGACAGGGTGTTAAAGACATGGTTGGAGGGCTGACTGAATGATTTGTGGTCTTAAAGAAATATCTAAAGGCTGAAAAGTTGACTAGACTTAAATGTTTCCACATTTAATTCAATCAAACCTTGGTGGTATGTAACCTGAATGTGCTTTGTTTTCTATCCATCTGATGAAGGCTTTTCATGGGTTTAAAGCAATGTGGGCCTCTTCAACTCCTCAGTATAATACAGAAAAATCAATAAATTCCAAACACAGTCACAAAATTATTGACATAAAAATGCATAATGTAATTTAATTATGCTATCACAGTGGTCTTTAAAGTGCCTTCTATGAACTTCTGGGTGTCCCTAAGACCATTTTAGGAGGTCAACAAAATTAAAAATATTTTTTGTAACAATACCAGAGTGTTTGTTGGTGAGCTGAAATTTGCACTGATGTTGCAAAAGCAATTTCTGGATAAAAGTTATGGCACTTTGACAAGAATTAAAGCAGTGGCACTAAATTATACTGGTATTCAATGTATTTTTGCCATTCTGAACTTACAGTAAAGACATACAGGTTTCACTAAACAATGTCCTTGATGAAGCAGTACAAATTATTGATTTGATTAAATTTTGACCCCAGAGTACATATTTCTCAATATTCTGTGTGAGGAAATGGAAATTATTCATAAAGCACTTCTTTTTTTAAAAAGTATTTATTTATTTAGGCTGTGCCAGGTCTTAGTTGCAGCACAGGGGATCTTTTAGTTGCTGCATGCACGCGGGATCTAGTTCCCCAACTAGGGAACGAACCCATGCCCCATGCATTGAGAGAACAGAGTCTTACCCACTGGACCATCAGGGAAGTCCCTACTCTTGCAGCACTTCTGCTACCTATATGAGTATGATAGCTGTTGTTAGGAAAATCACCTATATGAAGGGGGCAGGTGATTGTTTCAGATGCAAGCTAAATTAGTTTTTTTTCCCTCCACAGGTTTAATGGGTTTAATAAGTTAATCCCTTCAGCTTCTATTTGCAGCACCCAATAATCCTTTGAAATACCAGACAAACCTGGCAGTGGCCAACAGTAAATTTCTGACCTCCAGAGTTTAAAAGTTCAGGTTCTCTGAGCATTCTGTGTTGCAGTGGCACTTGTCCAAAACTGGTACCTCCCTATAGCTGGGAAACTTTAAATGTACCAGTGAAAAAGAGCTTTTTCCCCTTCAAGGGGAAGAAAAGAAAATCACTCTTCAAAACCCAGCAGATCTGACTGTGAGGTCTTTCCTCCTGTCCTATCTCTTCAGGCTTGTTTTTTGCAGTAGAGCAAGAGAGAACAAAATTGCAAGAAACAAGACGTTGATGGCTATAAGCGGAATGACCAAGAGGAATTCAGATTCTCCTTTACCTCCAACATCCAATATACGTGCTTCACAGAAAAACAACAAAAATAACACGTCCACAAAATACAACAGCTAGAATTACAAAAATCCATTCATCCAAGGATGGTGGAAGGCAGGAAGAGGCAGTGGGAGGGTAAATGGCACAGGGAGAAAAAGTATTCAAATCATTTCAGGCAGAGGGGCTGGCAAATGCTAGAAAAGAGCTGCAGAAAAACCTGTGATCCTTTCAGATTCACCAGTGTTAAAAATCAACCTACTGGTGTCAGAAAGATTCTGCCTTAGATGCACCAGACAAAAATCCCAATTCCTCAGAAAGAAGGGAATATGCAAAGGACCCTTGGCACGGTGGGTCCTGTCTTCCGTAGTGGGGGAGTTGAAAAAGGAAAACAGCTGCCAAAGGGTCCTCCCAACCCCATCCATGCCCTCTGGATGGCCGACACCGTGACCTGCAGCAGCCTTCAGTTTGGCAATAGACTAATACCTTGGGGGAACTTCTCTGCAGAGGTTGAGCTACGCAGGGCAGACTGCAGGTACACCATTTTGTGGAAGATTCTGTTGCCTAAGAAAACCACCAAGGAAAAGGAAGTGCAACTGGAAAAGGTAGGCTTTGCCAGGGGTCTTGGCTTCATTAGTGCTGATAATAAACGAGGGGACGAGGACAGAGAAAAGGTAGCCACTGATAATGTAGGAGGCGTGGCATCCGCTGGGAAGTCCAGTATAGTGAGTAGAAAAGAGACATATGCAGGAGACTAACCAGTTGACCAACAAGATGCATGGGAAAGAGACTCACAAGCAACCCCTGGATAAAAAAAGCCTGCAGCAAAAGGTTGAAGAGCATGTCAGCAATTATTTCGCTGACACCAGGGAATGCGTGAGGTTTCATCCCTGATACCTCGAATTCCATATCAGCTATATCCTGAAACCAAATCGCATTCACAACTTTGCTGAACACCAACAGGGGGAGCACTGAAAATTGATGGGAGGAAAATTCCAGCCAGAACCAAACACCTCTATGTAGAGATGGATCACTGATAATTTGGGCCGTCACTGACTGAAGCAAAGGAATAAACACTTGATAAAAGCAGGAGGAGACTGAACCAGAGTACTCTGCCATTTCATGCGCAGCACTGGAAAATTTCACTGACAATAGGTGGCTCAATCTTGCTTCCTCTCTATGCTCTGAGCCAGGACACTACTAGCCCTCTTAGACGCTGTTCCTCTCTCTTTTGCTGAATTTGAGCATCTAGCTTTGAGATGGTACAACTTCCAGAGATGGAGTTTTTAATTCCCCTGGCAAGGTCCTGCAGAAAGGTTTTGACACTGTCAGCCATCTCTTCCCCACTCAAACTACCAACAACACAGAGGAGAGAGAAGCGTCCCCCAATCCTTCACCACGAAGGACCAGCAGCTTTGCTGCTGCGCCTGTGGCTCCAGCCTGGTCTCTTGTTTACCGCCAGCCGGCCAGGCTCCGCCAAGCCCTTCCGCCCTCCGCCCACGCCTGCGGCTCCCACAGGAGGTGCTCCCAGGGCCGCCCCGGAGCCAAAGGGGCATGGGGGGTGGGGCGTCAGCTGGGAAGTCCAGTTGTTTTTAAAGGAAACCATTTTCACTAGAGAGAACTTCTGGCTGATAAGCGGTACTTATTACGACTTGAATATTTTACAGATATTGTCTTAAAAAGTAAAGAAATTGACTTATTTCTTCAAGGAAAAGAAATGATACTTTTCTTGTGAATGGTAACATCTGAGTTTTCAACCAAATATTAGAACTTTGGAACACTTAATCTAGCACCGAAACCTTCACAGCTTGACAGTAAAGTTTTTGTTGATAAACCTGGTGGTAATATTAGCACAGGTATTAGTTGATGTTATTTAAAAACATATGTCAGTATTTGGCATATCTGCATAACTCAGTGAACAAACATTTCCTTAATGACTGTAATGTAACATCACAAATGGATAGGGATGCAGTGAAAGGGCAAGGTAGATCAATGGATTGTAATATAAGGAAATACAAAAAGTTAATTGATTTGGTTTCACATTCCATACGCATCTAATTTTAAAGAAACCGTTACCTACCCTTTCCTGTCGGGCCCCAACAAGAGTCCTCCTGCCCAGCGCTGTTTGAGCCAATTCCTAGTTCCGTTCAGAAGCAAAGGAAAGCTTTATTCTTTGATCAAGAAATGGAGAGATGCGAGCTAACATTCTACAGCCCACGCTGTCCCCGGCAGGCTGTGGGGGCGGGGCAGCTTTATAGGGTTCTCCTCAGCGGGAAGGGGGCGGAGTTCTGCGCGTTGGGTGCAGCTGTGCTGCACACAGCTCCGGATTGCAGGGCGGGGCGCAGCCTCTCTGCGCCCGGCCCCGCCATCTTGAATTGCGGCGTCTCCACAGCACTTTTGTGAGCTGAGGTGTCCGGCGTATCTTTGTGCTCGAGGATCTTTGTTGTGAAGCCAAGGACAAGACCTCTGTACGTGGCACCCTATGAGCAAGTGAAACTGGACTAAGCACAAAAGAGAAGAAAAAAAAAAGGTACACTTTATTTTGTTACCCAAAGTCTGTTTTTATTTCCTGGGAATGGTTACTCGGCTTTGCCGGTGACAAAATTTAATGTGGTTTCAAACATGTATAGCCACATATTTCTTTGTGAGGCTGGATGTTCTTCACGTGCTTCAACCAAACAACATATCAAAACTGACTGAATGTAGAAATAAATATGAAAATCCAGTTATCTTGTAGTAGGCAAGTCTATATTTGCAAAAATGTAAAACAGTGTCTCTTCCCTAATTAGTTTGGTTTTAGAATATTTAATGTTCTTTTAAATGTTTTTGTGATAACATGAATTTGTTTTTATTTTATATAAAGTAATATTTTTAAATTCCCCATTTTAATTTCTAAGAGGGCAAATATAAATAGATATAACACATAAAAAAGAAAAATCTCTGGGGTTGTAATTATTTTTAAGAATACTATTAAAAAGGCCTTGAGAACTGAAAGTTTGAGTATGTCTGTATATCGAAAGATTACAAGATGTACAATGACATTTTTTAATGTATTTTATACACTACAAGTTGTAGAGTTCATTCATGGGACAAAATTTTAATAGAGTAGGATCATGATTCTCTTTCAGTCCGATTTCTGTGAGTATAATCTGATTTAGAAAAAAATTCTAAGAATCTAAGCCAGAAATAAAACACTTGCTATTAAAAATGTAATTGCTGGTGTTTCGCGTTCTGCAGGTTTCCATCCCCTGCATTCAGTTAACCTTAATCACTACCTACATTTCTCAAACTTAACTGTCATCATCCACCAAAGACACCATGGTCTCACCCTTGACTTCTACCAATAGCTTCATGATTATCAATCTGCTTTCACTTTGGCTCTCCTACTCCCCAGGAGCCATAGTGAACTTTTTGTAAGACAATTTTTGTTTCACCATTTCCCTACTTAAAGCTCTAGGGAAAAAAAGTTTTTTTTTTTTGTTTATGTTTAATTTTTTGTTTGTTTCAGTGGAAGCAAACTTACCCCCCCTTGCCACATGGTTTACCTAGCACTATATCATCTAGCCCTTCTCAACCCCTCTACCCTCTCTTCCCTGTCCCCATCCTTGCTCACTTTGTTCCAGGCACTTTGACTTCTGTTTTTTTTTACTCATAAATGCCAAGATACTTCCTCATTCAGACATGTTCCCAAAACTCTAATCTAGCAGATACTCACAGGGCTCAATTCCTATCTTAGCACATATGTGGACCACTATAATTGTACTCAGTATATTAGTACCTGTTACCATATGTATACTATATGTTGTATGTATTTATATGTATGTGTGCATGTGTGTATAGACATATATACGTATGTGTATATACATGTGCATATACACATACACATAAACACACACGTGCTCACACACACACACACACACACACATATATACATATACAGTGGGGCTCCTTCTATCCTTTAGCCTTGCCATCTCAGGACCTATCACTTCTGCCCATATGGAAGGAGGAGAGAGAGAAACAACATCACTTTCATTCAGATTCCACTGGTATCAGGCATACAACCTGATACTTTTTGTTTGCATTAATAATTAGCTACAATGTAAAGTATCAAAAATATCATTACATTCCAAAATGCAAATATAAACTATTGCATTATAACATCATTTACCTCAAGTCCTTTATTTTGTAGTCAAAGAAACAAACAGAAAATTAATGTAACAATTCCAAGTCACATAATGGGAACAAAACTGAGTTTCACCAATTCCCCATTTAAATGACTTTAAGAATAATAAGATATTAAATATAAAAAAAATATTGTTTGCCCTAAGTTGCTGTTTCTCTTTCATGCATTCTACTATTTTCTATCCAATATTTTGACTGTAAAAATGAAACTAAAAAGAATACTGTGGTTTTAAATGAAAATAGTAATAAGAAGAGTAAATTTAATGGTGGTTAGTTTTCTGAAATAAAGTATTTTAAACTTTTACCACTTCGATTGTTAAAGAAAAAATGAGGAGTGATTGCAGTCACACATTTGGTTTGAAAGAAAATGAAAAAAATTAATGAAAAACAATATGAAACTGTTCTAATCATCAAGAAATTTTGTCAAGGAAGCAAAATATTTAACAGAAAAATCTCAGTTTATTCAAAGCAAACTATAGTTTGTAGTTCAAAGAATACCCATAATCTTCTCTATTTTATACACCCTAGGCAAATCCTGGGTTTAATAATCCTGGTCCATCAATCTTTTCCTCACCTATGAAGTTACTTAAGCATCTGTTATTCTTTAGGCTGCTCTTAAATATTTAGAAATCTAATTTGCAATTTATAATGATAATAATGAGAAAGAAAAGCTATAATTATGAACACAAAATTATCCACTTAGAGCATTGCCTTGATTCAATTACATTTTTTATAGATCCATTTACTTACTTAAAATTTGCAGGAGAGTATTATCTGTACTTTTTCTGTTTATGAAGAACATATAAAATTGCAGTAGTCATAATTGTATTAAAAAAGCCAGCTGCCTCCTTAAAAATGTATTACTATGTTTTAATGATTACTATAGACATAATATTATTTTATATTTAGTTTGATAATATGGGTCAGGTAAGACAAAAAGTGTTTTAATGTCAAATGAAAACTAAAATAAATGTTTAATATAGTAAATATACCATTGAACTGAAAATGAAATGGGACCCAATTTTATTTTTAGAAAACAAAATGACTACCATTTAGTTAAAAGATGATGAGCTGGTTATTGTTCTTGCCTGGGAAGTCTACAAATATGCTTGGGGTTATTACTGTAATAACCTTAATTATCACTTTTGGAGTCTGAACAAATTATCTGTGCCTTAGCTCAGCTGATGACCAAATGGAAACATTTTCATAGTGCTAAGTTGCAAATTCAGTGCCAAAAAGAGCTACAAATAAGACATTTTATAGCAACTTCATATTTTGAGATTGCTAATCATCACCCATATAATCTTTCTACTTCTATAGCTTTAAAGTTTTATTAGAGATCTACAGGGCAGGCAGATATAAAATTTCTGGGCCACAGCAGCTAGCAACTGCTATTGATCCTCTGTGCAACTTCATTAGGAGGAAGAAGGAGTATATAAATGTGGTGCTCTGTGGGGGAATGTTTCAGCATTCGAAGACCAGCTCTAAGCTGGGGTTACGTGTAGTTTTCATTGATTTAAAGTAAATGAAAATCATTTTGTAAAAGGTGCGAAAGAGAGTTTTAATTGAGTTTTCTGTGTAACAAGAACACTTAAAAGTCAAATTGTCAGCTTGTCACTTTTGCTAAGCCCTCTATTATTGTTCTACTTTATTTTTTTAATGGACTCCCCAGGATTTGTGAAGATTCTTTCCATGTTTATTTCCAGAGTGAACACACACAACTTTGTTTTTTTTAATTGAAGTATAGTTGATTTACAATGTGTTAATTTCTGCTGTACAGCAAAGTGATTCATTTATATATATGTTTGTGTGTGTGTATGTATATAATATATACCTTCCTTTTTAAAATATTCTTTTCTGTTATGGTTTATCATAGGATACTGAATATAGTTCTCTATGCTATACAGTAGGAACTTGCTAGTTATTCATTCTGTATATAATAGCTTACATCCGCTAGCCTCAATCTTCCACTCCATCCTTCTCCCAGCCCCATCCTCCTTGGCCACCAGAAGTCTGTTCTCTGTGTCTGTGAGTCTGTTTCTTTTTCATAGATAGGTTCATTTGTGTCATGTTTTAGCTTCCACATATAAGTGATATTATATGGTATTTGTCTTTCTCATTTCAGTTGGCACTGAAATGTTGCCCAGCTGATTCTGTAATACTGGCATATTCTTTGTGAGAGTTTGATACACTGTATTTCAAGCAGTTTGCCCTTGAATAAAACATTCATTTAAAGGAACTATAGGGAATTCCCTGGAGGTCCAGGGGTTAGGACTCATCAATTTCACTGCTAAGAGCCCGGGTTCAATCCCTCATCGGGGAACTAAGATCCCACAAGCCACACAGGGCAGCCAAATAAATAAATAAATAAACAAATAATGAACTATAGTTGTTTGGGTTGGTAGATATAGGAGGATAGAGATATAGGGCTGAGTAAACTCAGACACAGAAACCAGTGATTGCACCTAAGCAGGTCATGGATAAAAGAAGAGACAACAATTACATAACTGTCTCAAGAAAGACATACCATTTTGGTGAAGAAAAAATTCTTCATTTTTCATAGTATATTGAAACCGAGCAGGTCCATGTGGGGGCTTCCCAGGGACAGACCCTCCCCTGCCACCTCTCGTTTGTAAAAAAGCTTTAGCCTCCTAGACCTTCCCTGATTTCCAAAGAACAAATTTAATCAGAAAAATGAAAAGAAAAAAAAAATAAAACGGAAACAAAGGAAAACAGTCAAGCAAGACAAAATAATAATAATTTAGTCATAAAACACAATCAAGGACAATTAGTTCCTCCTCGAGGGCTATAGATAATATCCTGAACCATATCCTTGAGTTGTTTTGCAGGTATTAAATCCCTCACCAGGTGGAATAAGTTAACTGCATACTGACCACCAGCAGGTAGGTCCCAGTCCAGTTGGAACCAGAAGGTTGATGATTGAGATTCCTAAAACATCACTCTGTTACCTCACCATCAACCAATCAGAGAATTGTATACACTGTGACTCTCTCTCTCACACTGTCTTTAAAAATCCTTCTCTGAAAGCCGTCAGGGAGTTCTGGTCTTCTGAGCATGAGGTTGAGATTTGCCTTGCTTGACCCTGCAGTAAACGCTGTACTTTCAATCACTGCAACCCAGTGTCAGTAGCTCGCCTTTGCTGTGTGTCAGGCAAATGGACCCAAGTTTGGTTCGGTAACAATATAACTTCAGTCATAAATGACAGTGATATAATACTTAGAATTACAGGATCTCTTCTCCTGAAGATCTGAAAGGATCTTAGATTTCTTATCAGCAAAATTAGAAAACCATAGATTGAGATAAGTTTTAGAATTATAGAAACTAGTGGTTGAGAAAATGTCAGAAGGAATGGTCTGAAAGAAAGCATAGTGATAGAAAAGCATTCCTGGAGAAGACATTTTTAGAAAATGAATGATTTTTATGCATCAGGAAGGTCAATGAGAACTGTTGCATTATAATCTTCTCAGGATAATAGCTGTAACATTTTTTTGTTTTTTGTTTTTTAAGTTTAAATCAACTTATATTTACTTTTGATGGTTTATTTTTATAGAGAGGTAGGATAGCAAAATAGCACATTTTCTGAAGCCAGATTTCCTGAGTTTTTAATTCCATATCTGGGTAAGTTTCTTAATCTCTGTGGTTTATGGGAATAATAAAAAAATGCCTACCTGATATAATTGTTTGGGGGATTCAATGAATTGATATATGAACTGTTAGGGCAGAACTGTTCACATTATAAGTATCACATAAATGTTTACTCTAAGCATCATTATCAGTATTTAGTAGTCAGAATGTGCAGTGTAAGCTAATACATAAGTATCAGTGCTAAATTGACAAATTCCCAACTGGAAGAAGTTGAAGATCTGCAGATAAATGAATTAAAAAATCATCCTTGCAACTGCTTTAGGAAGAATACCTCCAAATACGAACATGATAATGTTACCTGCAAAAAATTGGTTTGCAAAGTGTTTTATAGTTTAAACTTTCAGATTTTTTATAAAACATTTCAATTTTTAAATATCCTAGTTTTCCAAGACATAATCATTTTATAATATTTTGTTAGCATTTTTGAATAGTATTTGATGTAAAATTAGAAAGGAAACAAAATGAAATAAATCAATAAATATACAATTGGCATATTGTTTATGAAACAAACTCATAAGATTTAATTGAATTTCAGCCACTGCACTTAAATTTAATTGACTAGCACATGTTTTTAAAATGTACTAGTTCATTCCTGCAAATAATTATTTAAAAAATAGATATAAATTCATAACTTGGTAAATAATGTTTCATAATTTTTTCCAAACAGAAAAATAATATAATTTTTATGAAAAACTCTGACTTTTACAACTTTTAGAAATACCTTATATTATAGGTGATACTAGTTTAAATGATTTGAAAAGGTTATAAATTGTGCAGTCTTTGAAGTGTAAAGATTATATCAGCATCTGAAAGTTAGGAATCTCTGACTCCCCTTATAGTCAGTTTCACTGTTACTTGTGGTTCCATGCTTGACTCAAGTGATATTATAACTAGGTAGATACTCAAGGGGTTGTTAAGATATGTATGTTTGGAAAATATTTTGAAGGTTAAGAGTAGCCACATTGTGTAAAACATTGTAAAGATAAACTGATTGTAAAACAAAGAACCTGACAGGTAGAGAACTACTCACATTCAGCAAAATATTATTTAGCAACTTGAATTGGATTCCAATAATAATAAACAAATACATATTATTTCAGTGCATATTTTTTCCTTTTTTGAAGCATGGGAATGAGAAATGACAATTCTCAAGCCTAACAATGGTTACATAAAATACTTAAATATTCCTGAAGAAAAGTTCATTGCATTAATGTTTCTCATTTGCATTAAAAATTGCAGTGTAAATTCAACAAAGATTAAATGTTTTTGCCCCCAAAGTTCCATAACTCTTACAGATATAGTGTATAGAAAAGGTAAAAAGTTAAAACATTTATTTAAAAAAATACAAAAACATCTCACAAATGTGTTCATAATATAACTGCTACTTCAGCTCATATGAAGCAGGACAAAAAAGTGTTAAAACTAGGTATAAGTAAACAAACAAAAGAACCAGGATTTTAAACATGAAGATAATATTTGATAAAGCTAAATCAAATGAATTAACACACATTTGTGTATATATTTATGTAATTTAAAATATTTTCAATTAATGCACAGTCTAAAGGAAATTGAATATCTACCAAAGTGTGGATATTATATAAAATCCAAGCAAAAGAGATCCAGCTAATCCAATGAGCCTCTAAACAGTTGGAGTATAAATCGGAGAACAGGTCAAGTAATCAATGTTTTAGGGTCTGCCAAACATGCAGACATCATTCCCTCTTAGCCTTGATGTTACTATCTTTATCTATCATTATTATTTTTTTAATTTTAATTTTATTTATTTACCTTTTAGTTCCACGGAGGAAATTCTCAGGACACTGCAGGTTATTAGGTTTTCCCTAATCTATTTATTTACACCCAAAAGTGTAAAGAGAAAAATCACTAAGCAAAATAACTTTAAGCAGGAAATTATCTACTTGTTTCTTTTTGGTGGCCACATGAAGCCTTTTTTTTTCCTTCCAGGAGAGGGTTCAGTGAAATTGGCCTATCTATAGTGAGTACAATAGTGATAATGTGTTGATCTCTTCTTTTCTATGAGAAAGAAAATAATTATATGGCAGTTCTAGAGGTTTCAAGCCATATTTGGTAATTTTCCCTAAGATCCTCCATACAACTAATAAATCAATCTAGCTAAAGTTTAAAAGAAAAGTTGATGGTGCTTTACTTAAAAAGAATTGACAGTAATAATTGTGCAATGAAATAAATATTTCTGTTTTTGTTATATTGTCCCTGAAACATTTTAGTCTTGCTCTACATGCTTGAGAAGAAACGCAGGGCAATGAGAAAATGGTCTAAAAGAGAAGAGGAAAACCTCTGTATGATAAGACCAAACTCAACAATTTATTCATACCCAGTTAGTGTTTCCTACAACTCTAATATTAAAGGCTTACAAATACCACCACCACAAGGCTATTATGTGTTTGTATGTCTAAGTGTTTCTGTGTATATGCACATATGTAAGACTGGTGTTAAGTACTAAATAAACAATTTTTATTTGGATACTGTTCACTTAGTTACTTTTTAATGAAAATGTGACCAAAATAAAGCCAAAAGATGTACATGGAATATTCCATGGAGTACTTTTTGCTTTTCATCTCAAGGGAGGATAAAAAAAAGTTATAGTAGATTGACCTATTAATATCTGCTTAAATAGATGCATATTTAGTGTGCATAACTTTTACTATTCTTCAGGGAAAAATAGCATAAGATAAACCTACTGTGTGGTAATTATTCATCTATTTAAAAATAACATTTTGGTGGCAGGAATGAAATGTTTCTCATTATCATATGAAAATAGAGTAGATTTTAGAAAGTTTTCAATCAAGAAAGTGACCCCAAAAATCAATAAAAATAGGTTTATTTTATTGATAACCTAAGCATGTTAGTCCTGAGATTTTTTTGTGTAAGATTTTTCTGTATTAAACATAATAGTAAAATTTTTGTGTGCTTATGATGTACCAAACTTTCTTTTCAGTGTTTTACATTAATGTTCACAATTGAATGTCACAACATCCTTACAGAGTATATGTTCTTAACATCCCTAATTTAAAGGTGAGAAAAAAGCACATTTAAAAAAAATAAACTTTCCTACTTTCATACAATCACACAGCTAGAAATTACAGAGCTGGTTCCAGTAATGGCAGAGTAGCTTATATCAAATTAAGCCCCCTACAGAAAACATTACCAACTGTTGGGCAAATATAAAAAAATCATATTTAAAGGCACTGAAGTGTGACCAAAGGCTCACAGATATAGGAAGGAATTTAACCCCTGAACGAGAAAGGACTTAATTTGGGTGAGATCTTCATTTATACAGCTTTTCCCCTGAGGACACTTCTTAGTACTTATTGAGCAGAACACAGCAGAAAGTTACACGCTTAACTGGCCTGAGAAATATGTGACATTAAGAGAGACTGGAAAGTGAAAGGGACGTTGGGATATGAGAGAGCCATAAATGGATAAGCCGAAAATATGTATATAAATTTCCTTAGGATTTTTTATTGACCTCAGAACTGCCGACAAGATTCCAAAGAGCAGAGGTAGAAAATCACAGCAGGAAAGCTTAAAGACCTGAGCAGAGATTTCAGCTGCTTCTCAGTGCAGTTTGGAGTTGAGTCTTGACAACATAGAGAAATGTGCCAAATACCTTGAAGTTTCCATTAATACTCCAGGAGGGCTGCACGTTATGACTAACATATTATCCTTAGGATTAGGCACAATTTTTAAAAATTTTATTTTATATTGGAGTATAGTTGATTTACAATGTTGTATTAGTTTCAGGTGTACAACAAAGTGATTCAGTTATACATATATATATATCTATTCTTTTTCAGATTATTTTCTCATTTAGGTTATTACAGAATATTGAGTAGCATTCTCTGTGCTATACAGTAGGTCCTTGTTGATTATCTCTTTTATATCTAGTAGTGTGTATATGTTAATCCCAAACGCTTAATTTATCTCTCTCCCCCACCACATTTCCCCTTTGGTAACCATAAGTTTGTTTTTGAAGTTTGTGTGTCTGTTTCTGTTTTGTAAATAAGTTCATTTTTATCATTTTTGTTTTTTAGATTCCACATATAAGTGATATCGTATGATATTTGTCTTTCTCTGTTTGACTTACTTCACTTAGTATGATAATCTCTAGGTCCATCCATGTTGCTGCAGATGGCATTATTTCATTCTTTTTTATGGCTGAGTAATATTCCATTGTATATATATACCACATTTCTTTATCCATTCCTCTGTCGATGCACATTTACATGGCTCCCATGGCTTTACATGGCTATTGTAAATAGTGCTGCTATGAACATTAGGGTGCATGTATCTTTTCAAATTAGGGTTTTCTCTGAATATATGCCCAGGAGGGGGATTGTTAAAAAAAAAATAAAAAATAGAGTTACCAAAGCACAGAATTTAAATAGACTCACACTACAAAGTATCAAATCAAATATCTACAGATTTAAGGTAATCTCCTGGGTATTTCACTGTCCATTACCACAAAACTCAATTTTCAGAGGAAAGTTACAAAATCAAAATATCATGTCATGACATATCATTCAGTATGTAATTAAAATGTACTAGAGATGAGAATAAAGAGAAAATGTAATCCAGAATCAGAAGAAAAGGTCAGTATATGAAAACAGAAATACAATTAGAACAGGTGTTGAAATAACTATAAAATAAGCTTAAGTAATATAGGAAATAATGGATGAAGAAATGGGAAATTTCATGTAAAATTAGGAAAGTGTAAAAGGGGATCAAATGGAAATTTTATAACTGAAAAATAAACTATCTGAAATAAAAAAAAAATTACTAGATGGGATTAACAGCACATTGGACATCCCACAAGAAAGAATTAGTAAATATGAAGTCAAATTAACTGAAATCATCTAAGCTTAAGCTCAGAGAGGAAAAAAAAAAAAAAAAAAGTCAAAGGGATTTAATAATCAGTGGGATAGTCCAACACACATCTAATTCCAGTCTCAAAAAGAGAAGAAAGTGAAAATAGGAAAGAATGTATTTAAGGAAAAAATGTATTTAAAGAAATAGTGGCTGAAAATTTTCAAAATTTAATTAAAAAATCAACCTACAGAACTAATAATACCAAGATATTATAAGGTAGTTGTTGGGTCTTCTGCAGTCCTGTGTGTATTATGAGTAGAGGTGCTGACTGACTTTGTTCCAGACTATTTTGTCAAAGATGCTTGTATAGTGAACAGCCTTGGAAAACAGGCAGATGTATCTTTCTCCAGAGCAAAGGGCAGGGTTTTTTTTTTGTTTGTTTTTAATTTTTTTTCCTACTACAATAAAAACAATGTCCTCTTGTAATATAAAGGACAGGCAGGTTTATTGTCCATTATAGATGATTCAGATTCCCTAACCTGAGGGTTTATCTTCTGTAAAGGAACCTGGATGTACAAGCATCTTCTCATCCTCTTTGAAACATCCTGTGGGAATTGGGACTCTGGAAACTCATGCAAATCCTGGTACTCTGGCTACTGTGTTTGCTTTGAGTCATACAGTCTTTTGTTCCTGATTGTGGTAGGCTAATATGTTAGCTGTAAGTAGGGTAAAATCTTATACCCTTCACATTTCTTTACAGTAGTCAGAATTCCAGAACCTGCAGTCAGAGAGTGGGGATAAAAGGGGGCAGGGGAAGGTAGAAGAGAGAGAGAGAAGGGAAAAGAAGAGAAGGAGGAAAGAAAAGAAAAAGATGAAAATCACAGCAGATTACATTAATGTTGAAACTAGGAAAGACAAAGCATCATGTATTCAAGAAGCATTAGGTAGATACCAAATGCCTTGACTCAGATTAAGACCAATGTTTATTAATTGCATGTCAGAGTTGTATTCAGTTTCCGGCACTTTGATTTGGGGAAGATATGAAAATATGTTGGGACCAAAATGATGATAAGATTGTTTTATGAAAAGCAGTTGGAAGCCTGCATGCATGTACTTTGTAGAAGAGAAGAATGAGAAGAGACATGAGACAGGTCTATGTATGCTTGAAGGATCATTTTGCAAATGTGGTAATAGAAAATATTCTGTTCCCTCTGGATAAAACTAGGACAAATAAGTTGAAACTAAAGACATACTTGAGTTTACCATAGATCTTTTTGATGAATAGGGCTGCTCATTGGTGGAATAAGCTGTCCTGGAGTATAACAAGTTCCCTTTTCTAGAAGGATGGCCATTTATCAGCCAAAATTCTAGCTTAAACTCTAATACTGTGTTCATGCATGAATGATTAATGATAATGCCACCATTCCTGCATCTGTAACACAAATAATTTTATGAAAGTGATCAGATTTGAAGGTCACTTGCATCTCTAACCATTCTATGAATTTCCAGACTCATAGAGAAACAAAGGTGATAATCAAGGATAGACTTTAGATATCAATTTGCTGGGTCACTATAATTAGAATTTAGACACCAGACTTCTAAATCAAAAATAGGAATGGTGTCAGAAAGATGACATCTTTTTTTCTCTCTCTATTTTTAATATGTTTGTTAAACCTATCCCAGTGTTTTAAAATATGTTAATTATTAATCTCAACAGGCTGCTATTATTTATTATACTTTGAATGAGTTTCGTGGTACAACAATTATTTGAACTAAACTATTTATTGGACACTAGCAGGCAGGATGGAGTTAGGACATAGCTATAGATGAAGTGGGATGAGATCCATAAACTTAGAATGCTAAGTTTGCTTTCTGCTGAGGGAATGATGGCATCTGAATATCAACTGTGACATGTGGTATTCCAGGGAATGGATTTCTGAGTGAAGAGTTGGAAAGAAAATTTACCACTCATATTTCATTTCTCTAATCTCATGAAAGAAAAACAGAATTGATGTGAAACTGATTTGTTGGCTTGATTTTTGTCATAGCTCTGCTAATGCAATATTCCACAAGGAAAATTCTTTCACTGCAACTAAGGAAGTGTCTGTGTTTTATTAGACAGAGGAGTAAAACATGATTATACTAATCCTCCTTTGTTTAATACTCTTAAAATATGAACAGCTAAAATAAAATTGCTTGTATTGCAAGAGACTTGACCATTGAAAAATGCTAATTCAGACAGTACTGGAGAGTTTTCTGATTACTTGGTTTTACAACTTCTGTTTTATTATTATTTTTTTTAAATCTAACTCATCATGTTAATTATGTTCAGAGGAAGACATTTGAATATTCTCAGCATGAGCTTATATTTAAATTACCAAAAATAAAAATCACTTTAAATTACAACAATGTTTGACAGTTCATACACATTCAACAAGAACAGAAAAATGTCTCATAAAGCCTTGGTTTTGTTGCAAAGTTACATGTACCCTGAATTTATTTTAACAGCTTTAGAGAAATAGATGTGGTTTCTCTAATAGATAAATTGAGCTATATTATATTCTTGTAAACAATTTCCTACAAAATGAAATGCTACATTCCTCATGCCATCTCAGACACTGGGGCATGGCCATCTGTGGCTTCAGTTAAACACATACATTGATGTAAATGATATTTTTTCATTAGATAAATACATTTCTAAAATCCATAAAATAAAATATAAATTAAATAATTTTAAAAATAAGAAGGAAAGCAAATATAAAGGAAGCCAAGAAGTGGGCAAAAATTTAACTGAACGTTTAATAAACTTGAGAAATGCCGACATATATTCTCAAAGCTTCTTGCTTCAAACAGAACTGGAGAGTGTTCTGTGAGATAGCACTGTGATAACTCTCAAGCAGAGGATCAGAGCAGACAGAATGAAACCGTAATGAATGGTTTATTTCAACCATGGAAGAATCAGAAAATAGATGTCAATCTGACATATAGTCTTTCAACAAATAAAATGGTTATTAAGTGTCTACCATATGCCAAGAACTATTCTTAATGCTGGGCATAAAACAAGGAAAACCCAGACACATTCTCTGGTTTCGTGGATACTACATTCTAGTGGGTAGGGAAAATGCAAAAGAAAAATGAATAAATGGAAAAGCATTCTTCCAAAGAAGACATACAGATGGCCAAGAGGCACATGAAAAGCTGCTCAACATCACTAATTATTAGAGAAATGCAAATCAAAACTACAATGAGGTATCACCTCACACCAGTTAGAATGGGCATCATCAGAAAATCTACAAAAAACAAATGCTGGAGGGGGTGTGGAGAAAAGGGAACCCTCTTGTACTGTTGGTGGGAATGTAAATTGATACGGCCACTATGGAGAATAGTATGGAGGTTCCTTAAAAATCTAAAAATAGAATTACCATATGACCCAGCAATTCCACTACTGGGCATATACCCAGAGAAAACCATAATTCCAAAAGACACATGCACCCCAATGTTCACTGCAGCACTATTTACAATAGCCAGGACATGGAAGCAACCTAAATGCCCATCAACAGACAAATGGATAAAGAAGTTGTGGTACATATATACAATGGAATATTACTCAGCCATAAAAAGAAACAAAAATTGGTCATTTGTAGAGACTTGGATGGACCTAGAGACTGTCATACAGAGTGAAGTAAGTCAGAAAGAGAAAAACATATCATATATTAATGCATATATGTGGAATCTAGAAAAATGGTACAGATGAACTGGTTTGCAAGGCAGAAATGGAGACACAGATGTAGAGAACAAATGTATGGACACCAAGGGGGGAAAGCCAGGGAGGGGGGTGGTGGGATGAATTGGGAGATTGGAATTGACCTATATAAACTAATATATATAAAACAGATAACTAATAAGAACCTGCTGTATAAAAAATAAAATAAAATAAAATTAAAATAAAGGCATTCTTACATAACAAAATTCCATCTAGATAGGTGCTATAAAGATACTTTAAGCAGGATAAGAAGATAGAGCATGATATGGGAATCAAGGAATGCCTCTCTAAGAAAGTGACTTCTGAGCAAAGACACAAAGTGAATGTGCAGTCATGTAGACATATGTGAGAAGTGTTCTAGGCAATAACAATAGTAGATGCCAAGGTGGGATAAATATCTGAGAAAGATTATGGGATGGCAGAGGGCAGAGTACCTAGAGTTCCATGATTGTGTAGAAGAAGAAATCCAAGAGAAAGTTGCGCATAGCGGATAACATAGGACTTTCTATGCTATGGAAAGCATTGGAAATGTTATTTTAAATTATTGAGAAGCCATTAGAGGCTTAAGTGTCTCTGTGTAAGGGGAGAATTTACATTCATAGAGATGACCACTGGATACAACCTAAAAATGGACAAGAAACGATTTATTAGGAGACTATAGTGTTAGTTCAAATTAAGTGTGATGGTGTATTGGTCTAAGGTGGAGGTAATTTAAAGTAGTCTAATTCTGGAATTAATTTGGAAATAGCTCTGACAGGGTTTGATGACGTTTTGTATATGGAGCTTGGGAGAAAGGATTCCACGGTGGCTCCAAGTTTTTTGATCTGAGAAAATTGGTCATGATAATCACTGATTTAATAAACACTAGAAGAAGCAAGTTTGGAGGAGGTGATCGGGAATTTGGTTTTGGACAGTATTAGATGTGAGATGCCTATGAGACATTCAGGAAGAGAGAAAGTGTGACATTGAAATGTGAGTCAGGATATAGGGTAAAATGTCATGGCTGAGGATATATATTTGAGAGTCATCATAATAGACATTGCATTTAAGGTCATGTAGCTGGATGAAATCCTGTGCAGAGTGTGTTAAAATAAGGAAGAGAAGCAGTCAGAGAGCATTGAGCCCTGGTGCATCCAGTGTTTGGGTGGTCAGGAACAGTCCAACAAAGGTGAATCAGGAAATAGCCAGTGAAATAGGAGAAAAACTAAGAGAAGCACAAGGGCCTTTGTCTCAGATATTTACTATGAGAACCTAGTTGAGCTCCTGGAAGTAAAACTCAACAAAATGATCATCCGACATGCTATATGGAGACGGATTCAGTGGATCCAGTGAAAACAGAAATGAGACAGGAGGCCATTTCATTTGATCAGGTGGCCTATCTTAGCAAGATAACCTGAAGCAAAATCAGAATGAAGGAAATAATGTAAATAAAATCACAGTTAATAAAGTATTTCAAAAATATTTTTTTAAAAAAACAACAAACAACATGAGCTCAAGTGTGGTTTTGCTAGAACAAAAGTGGAAAAATTCTTACAAAAGGAAAGGATGCTTGATTGTGCCAAGTGATTCTAAGATCGAGAAAATGAGGAAAAGCTTTTAATTTGACAACAAAGAAATCTTCCGTAATATTATTCATATGCATTGGTTTAGGAAGACTATAGGTATGGAAGCCTGAAAGGAGAAGAAATGATGAGAAGGGGCTTAAACTCTCCCTAAAAGGACCCATCCTTATATCAACTCAAAATAGGCACTGAATCATCGAAGTATCCTGTTGCTGAAATGATGATAGTCACTCTTTCTGAACTCTATCCTGAGCTAAATATTCTGGTATTCTCAGATTCACAGGTTTATTCAATGGATATTCAGCCTCAAAAGTTATATCAAATGCTAAACACTTTTCTGGATGTTTCATGAGGCCATTTGAGAAAGTAATGACTGGATAGAAATAGAATTGCATGAAAAGCTTTAAAATTGCAGATCCTTAGACTCTACCAAGACAGATTTTCAACTGGCCTGCAAATAGGGACAGACGTTGGTAACTTAAAAATCTCTAGAGAACACATTTAGAGAGTCTGTCTTGTGAATCAATAGAACAAAAAGAGAGGAGGGATGAGAATGACATGTATTAAATGCTGTGTGTTAGCATTGTGCTAGATGTTTTATATGTTTATATTCTACTTTACATATGAGAAAACCCAGGACATATTTGAGAGCTGAAGCAACACTTCTCAACATCTGAGGGCCTTTGAAGCCCATAAAAATTAAAATTATCTGATACTATAATCTCTATCTTGCATTTTAACCTTGGTTCACATCTGACTTTCATTATTTTGGTTTGTACTAAACTTCACAGCAGTCTTCTTCCTCTTTTTCTTTTGGCCTGAAGCACAGATAAATCCTCTAGTCCATATGCTAGATACACATGTGGTGAAGGCTTTATGAGGAATATTATACTAAATTAAAATAAACAAACAAAAAATACGACATTGTATTTGTACCAAGCTGCTCTTGCTCTGCTGCTGGCAGATGTTTTAAATGCCCAAGTTGTAATATAAAAACAGCCATTTGAAGCCAACTATTCAATTAAACTCTTTTTCTTGAGAAAATTTAACATTCACTGTCTTTTAAAACTTAGATGATTATGAACAAAAGATTATGGAAATTAGACTAAAATTTGCATTTCTTTTTTCTCTGATTTTCAAATCTTTAGCTATAAGGCTGCTCACATAATACAGTGGAATTCACAGTACAATGTTTAAGACTATTTGCAAAAATTGTATTTTTACAATGAATAAATATTTTTAGGCAAAGTCAAGAAAAAAAAAAAAGAAAAAAAAGAAAGCAAGGTGAAACTAGGAGGGAGATTGGAACATTAAGTATATGCTATTAAATCGAATACACTTTCTTGAACAGTGTAACAAATTTAGAACTAAGCTTTTCAGCAGCCAATGCAAACAGAACATTATCACTCTGTTTATTAATAGTGCCATTAAGATAAAAGCAAACAAGATGTTCCATAGAAAAATAATATGCCTGGTCCTAAGACGAGAGGGAAATTTCTCCTGCGAACTCTTGTAGTGAACACTGTGTAATATAGTAAACAATTTGAACTGAATTGTGACAGTAAGTTCAACAATGCATTTCATAGGTCTCTTTCTGGTAAAGTAGACTCATGGCATCAAGCCAAAGAAATTCAGTAAAAGTGATTCTTAGGGAGACTAACGCAATACAGAAAATAGCTTCTATACTTTCTTTCTTAATTGAGTTCTAAATTTAATCCTCAGATTACAGCAGTGCTGAATGTCAGAAGAACCATGATTAAATGCCATCTGTGCCGCAGGTATTATAGAGGCAAGACTTATAAATATCCACTCTGCTAAGTATGAGAAAAATTTTAAGATCACTATTAAAATTAACAAAGTATTAGTAATTGTACTTGGTTTTCAGAATCATTTTATTATTTCAACTCACAAGAGAAAAAATATCCCTTAACTATTTTGGGTAGTTTTTGGCTGGGACAGATTAACAAGAGAAAGGCATGCAAATTTATTTCATACTTTTTGGTGACACAGGAGGCTTCCTGAGGAAATTAAGACCTGAAGAAGCAATTGCACCAGAAAATTTTTATGCTAGGTTTAATGAAGAATGGAAAGTCATGGAAAAGAAAAAAGCGTGTAGAGCTAAGAGAGTGTGAACTAAGTGTAGCAGTCTGGGGAAACAGCATGGCCTATTGATTCAGATTACTCTCCCTGTCTTTCTTTGGAGTTTGCTCCTTTCCTCTAGGAATAGGGAGGGTATCTCTCATCTGAAGGTGAGAATATTTGAATATTCTGAGAATCTGAAATTTCTACAACTTCATATAGGTGTTATTTGATAAAGTATTTTCCTTTTGTTACTTTTATTGATTCCATGATACAATTTTGAGTTTTGATATGAGGGTATCAGAGATATCATATCACAAGTTGAAATAAAATACTGTGTTTTATTATGTACTCAATGTTAATTGGCTATAAAATATGCATTATAAGAAGGAAGTAATTGCAAATTATTTTAGTACTAGATTTGCAACCTGAAAATAAATGTTATGAAATTTTGACCCAGGAAAATTGTACACGTGTTTGTATTATTCTGTCTTTTTTTTTATAACTTTGAGTGTGACAGAATACCAGTTCAAGTTACCAATTATAGAATGCAGCTACTTTGGAAGGTAGGAAACCAAAATCATTGACTTGCTAATATATTTCTCTACTGTCTTATTTTCCTTAATTTTTAAATATGTAATTGTGGTAGGTTGAATACATTAGCCATACATTTAAGCTGTTTACCACTTTTATTTTTCCTGAGATAACTTTTTAAATTAGGAATGTTTTTCATGTACATACTTGTGATTTAATATAAGCAGCTTCAAACAATATACTTTTTTGTGTGTGTGTCTATTTTTATTTATTTATTTATTTTTTAACATCTTTATTGGAGTATAATTGCTTTACAATGGTGTGTTAGTTTCTGCTTTATAACAAAGTGAATCAGTTATACATATACATATGTTCCCATATCTCTTCCCTCTTGCGTCTCCCTCTCTCCCACCCTCCCTATCCCAACCCTCTAGGTGGTCACAAAGCACCCAGCTGATCTCCCTGTGCTCTGGGGCTGCTTCCCACTAGCTATATGTTTTACGTTTGGTAGTGTATATATGTCCATGCCACTCTCTCACTTTGTCACAGCTTAACTTTCCCCCTCCCAATATCCTCGAGTCCATTCTCTAGTAGGTCTGTGTCTTTATTCCTGTCTTGCCCCTAGGTTTTTCATGACCATTTTTTTTTTCTTTCTAGATTCCATATATATGTGTTAGCATATGGTATTTGTTTTTCTCTTTCTGACTTACTTCACTCTGTATGACAGACTCTAGGTCCATCCACCTCACTACAGATAACTCAATTTCGTTTCTTTTTCTGGCTGAGTAATAGTCCATTGTATATATGTGCCACATCTTCTTTATCCATTCATCTGTTGATGGACATTTAGGTTGCTTCCATGTCCTGGCTATTATAAATAGAGCTGCAATGAACATTTTGGTACATGACTCTTTTTTAATTATGGTTTTCTCAGTGTATATGCCCAGTAGTGGGAGTGCTGGGTCGTATGGTAGTTCTACTTTTAGTTTTTAAAGGAACCTCCATACTATTCTCCATAGTGGCTGTATCAATTTACATTCCCACGAACAGTGCAAGAGGGTTCCCTTTTCTCCACACCCTCTCCAGCATTTATTGTTGTAGATTTTGTGATGATGGCAATTCTGACCAGTGTGAAATGATATCTCACTGTAGTTTTGATTTGCATTCCTCTAATGATTAATGATGTTGAGCATCATTTCATGTGTTTGTTGGCAATCTGTATATCTTCTTTGGAGAAATGTCTGTTTAGGTCTTCTGCCCATTTTCGGATTGGGTTGTTTGTTTTTTTGATATTGAACTGCATGAGCTGCTTGTAAATTTTGGAGATTAATCCTTTGTCAGTGACTTCATTTGCAAATATTTTCTCCCATTCTGAGGGTTGTCTTTTGGTCTTTTTTATGGTTTCCTTTGCTGTGCAAAAGCTATTAAGTTTCATTAGGTCCCAATTGTTTATTTTTGTTTTTATTTCCATTTCTCTAGGAGGTGGGTCAAAAGGATCTTGCTGTGATTTATGTCATAGAGTGTTCTTCCAATGTTTTCCTCTAAGAGTTTAATAGTGTCTGGCCTTACATTTAGGTCTTTAATCCATTTTGAGTTTATTTTTGTGTATGGTGTTAGGGAGTGTTCTAATTGCATTCTTTTACATGTACCTGTCCAGTTATCCCAGCACCACTTATTGAAGAGGCTGTCTTTTCTCCACTGTATATTTTTGCCTCCTTTATCAAATATAAGGTGACCATATGTGTGTGAGTTTATCTCTGGGCTTTCTATCCTGTTCCATTGATCTATATTTCTGGTTTTGTGCCAGGACCATACTGTCTTCATTACTGTACCTTTGTAGTATAGTCTGAAGTCAGGGAGCCTGATTCCTCCAGCTCTGCTTTTCTTTCTCAAGATTGCTTTGGCTATTCGGGGTCTTTTGTGTTTCTATACAAATTGTGAAATTTTTTGTTCTAGTTCTGTGAAAAATGCCAGTGTTACTTTGATAAGGATTGCATTGAATCTGTAGATTGCTTTGGGTAGTAGAGTCATTTTCATGATGTTGAGTCTTCTTATCCAAGAACATGGTATATCTCTCCATCTATTTGTATCATCTTTAATTTCTTTCATCAGTATCTTATAATTTTCTGCATACAGGTCTTTTGTCTCCTTAGGTAGGTTTATTCCTAGATATTTTATTCTTTTTGTTGCAGTGGTAAATGGGAGTGATTTCTTAATTTCACTTTCTGATTTTTCATCATTAGTGTATAGGAATGGTAGAGATTTCTGTGCATTAATTTTGTATCTTGCTACTTTACCAAATTCATTGATTAGCTCTAGTAGTTTTCTGGTAGCATCTTTAGGATTCTCTATGTATAGTATCATGTCATCTGCAAACAGTGACAGCTTTACTTCTTTTCCGATTGGGATTCCTTTTATTTCTTTGTCTTCTCTGATTGCTGTGGCTAACACTTCCAAAACTATGTTGAATAATAGTGGTGAGAGTGGGCAACCTTGTCTTGTTCCTGATCTTAGTGGAAATGGTTTCAGTTTTTCACCATTGAGGACAATGTTGGCTGTGGGTTTGTCATATATGGCCTTTATTATGTTGAGGAAATTTCCCTCTATGCCTCCTTTCTGGAGGGTTTTTATCATAAATGGGTGTTGAATTTTGTCAAAAGCTTTCTGTGCATCTACTGAGATGATCATATGGTTTTTCTCCTTGTATTTGTTAATATGGTGTATCACATTGATTGATTTGCGTATATTGCAGAATCTTTGCATTCCTGGGATAAACCCCACTTGATCATGGTATATGATCCTTTTAATGTGCTGTTGGATTCTGTTTGCTAGTATTTTGTTGAGGATTTTTGCATCTGTGTTCATCGTTGATATTGGCTGGTAGTTTTCTTTCTTTGTGACATCTTTGTCTGGTTTTGGTATCAGGGTGATGGTGGCCTCCTAGAATGAGATTGAGAGTGTTCCTCCCTCTGCTATATTTTGGAAGAGTTTAAGAAGGATAGGTGTTAGCTCTTCTCTAAATGTTTGATAGAATTCGCCTGTGAAGCCATCTGGTCCTGGGGTTTGTTTGTTGGAAGATTTTTAATCACAGTTTCAACTTCAGTGCTTGTTATTGGTGTGTTCATATTTTCTATTTCTTCCTGTTTCAGTCTCAGAAGGTTGTACATTTCTAAGGATTTGTCCATTTCTTCCAGGTTGTCCATTTTATTGGCATATAGTTGCTTGTAGTAGTCTCTCATGAACCTTTGTATTTCTGCAGTGTCAGCTGTTACTTCTCCTTTTTCATTTCTAATTCTATTGATTTGAGTCTTCTCCCTTTTTTTCTTATGAGTCTGGCTAATGGTTTATCAATTTTGTTTATCTTCTCAAAGAACCACCTTTTAATTTCATTGATCTTTGCTATTGTGTCTTTCATTTCTTTTTCATTTATTTCTGATCTGATCTTTATGATTTCTTTCCTTCTGCTAACTTTGGGGTTTTTTTGTTCTTCTCAAATTGTTTTATGTGTAAGGTTAGGTTGTTTATTTGAGATGTTTCTTATTTCTTAAGGTAGGATTGGATTGCTATAAACTTCCCTCTTAGAACTGCTTTTGCTACATCCCATAGTTTTGGGTTGTCGTGTTTTCATTGTCATTTGTTTCTAGGTATTTTTTGATTTCCTCTTTGATTTCTTCAGTGATCTCTTGGTTATTATGTAGTGTGTTGTTTCGCCTCCCTGTGTTTGTATTTTTTACAGATTTTTTCCTGTAATTGATATCTAGCCTCATAGTGTTGTGGTCGGAAAAGATACTTGATATGATTTCAGTTTTCTTAAATTTACCAAGGCTTGATTTGTGACCAAAGATGTGATCTATCCTGGGGAATGTTCCCTGAGCACTTGAGAAGAATGTGTATTCTGTTGTTTTTGTATGGAATGTCCTATAAATATCAATTAAGTCCATCTTGTTTAATGTATCATTTAAAGCTTGTGTTTCCTTATTTATTTTCATTTTGGATGATCTGTCCATTGGTGAAAGTGGGGTGTTAAAGTCCCCTACTATGATTGTGTTACTGTTGATTTCCCCTTTTATGGCTGTTATTATTTGCCTTATGTATTGAGGTGCTCCTATGTTGGGTGCATAAATAGTTAAAATTGTTATATCTTCTTCTTGGATCAATCCCTTGATCATTATGTAGTGTCCTTCTTTGTCTCTTGTAATAGTCTTTATTTTAAAGTCTATTTTGTCTCACATAAGAATTGCTACTCCAGCTTTCTTTTGATTTCCATTTGCATGGAATATCGTTTTCCATCCCCTCACTTTCAGTCTGTATGTGTCCCGAGGTCTGAAGTGGGTCTCTTGTAGACAGTATACATACAGTTCTTGTTTTTGTGTGATTCAGCCAGTCTATGTTTTTTGGTTGGAACATTTAATCCATTTACATTTAAGGTAATTATCGATATGTATGTTCCTTTTCCCATTTTCTTAATTGTTTTACATTTGTTATTGTAGGTCTTTTCCTTGTCTTGTGTTTTCTGCCTAGCGAAGTTCCTTTAACATTTGTTGTAGAGCTGGTTTGGTGGTGCTGAATTCTCTTAGCTTTTGCTTGTCTGTAAAGGTTTTAATTTCTCCATCAAATCTGACTGTGATCCTTGCTGGGTAGAGTAATCTTGGTTATAGGTTTTTCTCCTTCTCACTTTAAATATGTCCTGCCACTCCCTTCTGGCTTGCAGATTTTCTGCTGAAAGATCAGCTGTTAACCTTATGGGGATTCCCTTGTGTGTTATTTGTTGTCTTTCCCTTGCTGCTTTTAATATTTTTTCTTTGTATTTAATTTTTGATAGTTTGATTAATATGTGTCTTGGCGTGTTTCTCCTTGGATTTATCCTATATGGGACTCTCTGTGCTTCCAGGACTTGATTAACTATTTCCTTTCCCATATTAGGGAAGTCTTCAACTATAATCTCTTCAAATATTTTCTCAGTCCCTTTCTTTTTCTCTTCTTCTTCTGGACCCCTATAATTCGAATGTTGGTGTGTTTAATGTTGTCCCATCGGCCTCTGAGACTCTCCTCAATTCTTTTCATTCTTTTTTCTTTATTCTGCTCTGCAGTAGTTATTTCCACTGTTTTATCTTCCAGGTCACTTATCTGTTCTTCTGCCTCAGTTATTCTGCTATGGATCCCTTCTAGAGAATTTTTAATGTCATTTATTTTGTTGTTCATCACTGTTTGTTTGCTATTTTGTTCTTCTAGGTCCTTGTTATACATTTCTTGCATTTTGTCTATTCTAGTTCCAAGATTTTGGATCATCTTTACTATCATTATTCTGATTTCTTTTTCAGGTAGAGTGCCTATTTCTTCTTCATTTGTGAGGTCTGGTGGGTTTTTGCCTTGCTCCTTCATCTGTTGTGTGTTTTTCTGTCTTCTCATTTTGCTTAACTTACTGTGTTTGGGGTCTCTTTTTCCTGCAGGCTGCAGGTTTGTAATTCCCATTGTTTTTGGTGTCTGTCCCCCAGTGGCTAAGGTTGGTTCAGTGGGTTGTGTAGGCTTCCTGGTGGAGGGGACTAGTGCCTGTGTTCTGCTGGATGAGGCTGAATCTTGTCTTTTTGGTGGGCAGGACTGTATCCGATGGTGTGTTTTGGGGTGTCTGTGGCCTTATTATGATTTTAGGCAGCCTCTCTGCTAATGGAAGGGGCTGTGTTCCTGTGTTGCTAGTTGTTTGGCGTAGGGTGGCCAACACTGTAACTTACTGGTCGTTGAGTGAAGCTGGGTCTTGGCCTTGAGATGGAGATCTGTGGGAGATTTTTGCCATTTGATATTACGTGGAGCTGGGTGGTCTCTTGTGGACCATTGTCTTGAACTTGGCTTTCCCACCTCAGAGGCACAGCCCTGATGCCTGCCTGGAGCATAAAGAGCCTTTCATCCACACGGCTCAGAGTAAAAGGGAGAAAAAATAGAAAGAAAGAAGGAAAGAGGATAAAGTAAAATAAAATAAAGTAAGATAAAATAAAATAAAGTTATTAAAATAAAAATAATTATTAAGAAAAAATTTTTAAAAAGTAATTAAAAAAAAAACAAAAAACAAACATAAAAAACGGACAGACAGAACCCTAGGACAAATGGTAAAAACAAAGCTATACAGACAAAATCACACACAGAAGCATAGACATACACACTCACACAAAGAGAAGAAGGGAAAAAAATATATATATTTTTGCTCCCAAAGTCCACCTCCTCAATTTGGTATGATTCGTTGTCTATTCAGGTATTCCACAGATGCAGGTACATTAAGTTGATTGTGGAGATTTAATCCGGTGCTTCTGAGGCTGCTGGGAGAGATTTCCCTTTCTCTGTGTTTGCACAGCTCCGGGGTTCAGCTTTGTATTTGGACCCGCCTCTGCGTGTAGGTCGCCTGAGGGCGTCTGTTCTTCGCTCAGACAGGACAGGCTTAAAGGAGCAGCTGATTAGGGGGCTCTGGCTCACTCATGCCGGGGGGAGGGAGGAGTATGGATGCAGGGCGAGCCTGCGGCGGCAGAGGCCAGCATGATGTTGCACCAGCCTGAGGCGTGCTGTGTGTTCTTCTGGGGAAGTTGTCCCTGGATCACAGGACCCTGGCAGTGGCGGGCCGCACCGGCTCCTGGGAGGGGAGGTGTGGATAGTGACCTGTGCTTGCACACAGGCTTCTTGGTGGTGGCAGCAGCAGCCTTAGCATCCCATGCCCGTCTCTGGTGTCCGCGCTGAAAGCTGCAGCTCGCGCCCGTCTCTGGAGCTCGTTTAGGCGGTGTTCTGAATCCCCTCTCCTCATGCACCCCGAAACAATGGTCTCTTGCCTGTTAGGCAGCTCCAAAGTTTTTCCCGGACTCCCTCCCAGCTAGCTGTGGTGCACTAGCCCCCTTCAGGCTCTGTTCACGCAGCCAACCCCAGTCCTCTCCCTGGGATCCGACCTCTGAAGCCTGAGCCTCAGCTCCCAGCCCCTGCCCGCCCTGGCGGGTGAGTAGACAAGCCTCTCGGGCTGGTGAGTGCTGGTCGGCATCGATCCTCTGTGCGGGAATTGCTCTGCTTTAACCTCCGCACCCCTGTTGCTGCTCTCTGCTCCGTGGCTCCAAAGCTTCCCCCCCTCTGCCACCTGCAGTTTCTGCCCGCGAAGGGGCTTCCTAGTGTGTGGAAACCTTTCCTCCTTCACAGCTCCATCCCACTGGTGCAGGTCCAGTCCCTATTCTTTTGTCTCTGTTTTTTCTATTTTTTTGCCCTACCCAGGTATGTGGGGAGTTTCTTGCCTTTTGGGAGGTCTGAGGTTTTCTGCCAGCGTTCAGTAGGTGTTCTGTAGGAGCTGTTCCACATGTAGATGTATTTCTGATGTATTTGTGAAAATGAAGCTGATCTCCACGTCTTACTCTTCCGCCATCTTGAAGCTCCTCCCCTCTATTTCTTAATATACTTTTAAATAGAGATTGTTTAAATACTCAGTGATATTTAGATTTAGAATTTAGAATTTAGATTTAGAATTTCTCCATATGCAAAGATAATTTTTAAATAATTAGTAATACCTGACAATAAAATTACCAATTTCCTTTTGGTTTTTTTTTTTTTTTTTGGTCTAATATGTACTCAAAGTTAACTTAAAACTTTGTTTTTGTTTTTTTTTTTTATGAAAAATATATATGTGAATAGAAAAACAAGGATGTGTCTATTGATCCATAACAGTGTATGTCCAATTATGGCTGTGCTCTCTAATTTAAATGTACCATTAATTAAAACCAGAACTCTATGAGATTTCCTATGTGTTAATCAGAGTAACTCAAAGTTGTGCCTGAGTCAGGCAACAGATTAAATTACTATTATTTTTTTAAAATACTGGACTTCCAAACGTAAAAATTAAATGAGCTAAAAAAAGACAGGACAAAAACTAATTACTCTTCTTGTCTAAAATAAAAAGTATAAGAAAAAAGGAGACACATAGTCATCAGACAACTATGAGCATAGATTTAAAAATTATTTAGAGCGCCTCCCTGGTGGCGCAGTGGTTGAGAATCTGCCTGCCAATGCAGGGGACACGGGTTCGAGCCCTGGTCTGGGAAGATCCCACATGCCGCAGAGCAACTAGGCCCGTGAGCCACAACTACTGAGCCTGCGCATCTGGAGCCTGTGCTCCACAACAAGAGAGGCCGCGATAGTGAGAGGCCCGCGCATCGCGATGAAGAGTGGCCCCCACTTGCTGCAACAAGAGAAAGCCCTCGCACAGAAACGAAGACCCAATGCAGCCATAAATAAATAAATAAATAAAAATTTAAAAAAAAAAGAAAGGAAAAATATCCCCCAGGAATCTGAAAACAAAGACTAGATTCTAAAATAATTACTGTGAATGTACAGGGAGTATATCTCCTTAAGAAAAAAAAAAAAATTATTTAGAAAAGTGAGGGCTTAAGACAGAATTAAATTTACTTACTATCTCATATATTATTAAAGGTAAAAACAATTCAAGTAACAAATAGTACAGAAAATCAGTTTTAAAAGTGGTTATTTTATGCCCAGAGATAAGGATTTCAAACACTGAAATATTTACAGATCAAATTAGCTAAAAAATTATATATATGTAAATATAAATATTTATTTTCCTCTTTTATCGAATGCAAAACTGAAAAAAAAATTCAAGTTTGTTAAAAATGTAGAGATTTTTAATCCCCTGTTCTTGGTTTGTTGCAGTAGCTAGATATCAACTGGTGTGACACAGAGACTAGCAGGAAGAAAACAGAAAGTTATAGACATTATTTGCGGGAAGCTGGAGAAGGTTAATGAGGCGATGATAACTAAAGGAGCTAAGGCAAATAAGAAAGTAAGAGTTTTGAGAGAGGAGCAGTTTCTCTGTAGCTGCTTTTCCTATGATGGCAATTTAAAAGAAAAGCTACAGGCAGGGTGCAGAGTTTATGAGCATTACAACTCCTATTCAAAGTTAGTTGAATACTGGGACTGAACTGGGCAGGCAGGAAGCAATAAACCTAATCAGCAAACTCTGATAAGCAGAGCAGATCTCTCTTTGCTTTAGGAGAACAAAGATTAGAGTTTGAGTCATGCCAGAGTAAAGAATCAAAGATTATACCAAGTTCTCAGGTGAAAACCCTTAAGAGAGGAAAGGTACATTTATTCTTACTAGGATGCTACACTGCCCCTATTCAGATTGAAATCAGGTAATTAGCCATCACTATCTGCTTGTAGAAGAAAGGGTGAAATGTCTTTAGAGGGAATTAGTAACTCTACAGCTTTTCCTAAACATTGTCAAAATTAACAAACAATAATTGGTGTTTTTGAAAATGTCAATAAAATTAATCTTTTAGATAGGATGATTAAGAAAAATGAGAACACAAATTATTGACATCAGGAACAAAAGAGACTTTTTCACTACAAATCCTACAGAATTAAAAATGATAACTATAGAAATATATGAGTAACTTATTTCACAAATGAATCGACAGTTTAGATTAAAATTACAAATTCTTTTAAAAATACAATTGACCAAAATTGACAAAAAAATAAACAGAATATCTTAATAGTTCTACTAAGGAAATGGACTTCATAACAAAAAAACAAACAAACAAAATTCACATAAAGAAAACTCTAGGTCCAGATAGATTTACTGGTGAATTTTATCAGATTTTCAAGAAAGAAAAATTAACGATTTTCCATACAACTTTTCAGAAAGCAGAGAAGAGACTACTGCACAACTTATTTATGGAGCCAACTAAACCTTAATATTTAAATCTTACAATTATATGAGAAAAAATATTATGAGAAAGTATCCCTCTTGAACATAAATAAAAATGCTTAATAAGATATAAGTAGATTGAACACAACTGTATATGTGAAAAAGAAAATATATCATGAAGAAGTAGGCTTCATATCAGGAATATGAAATTGTTTTATCATTTATAAATTAATCAGTGGAATTCATCTTAACAGAAAAAAAATGATCATCTCAACTTGAAGAAAAAAGTGTATGACAGAAAGCAACTTCTGTTCATGATAAAAATTCTTATCAAACTAGAGGACTAGTAGGAAACTTCAGTCTGGTAAATGGCATTCTACCAAAAAATAAAAACAATAATGTTGATAAAACTAACATATATATTGCTATGGTTTGAATGTTTGTGGCCCCCCCAAATTCATACGTTGAAACCTAATGCCCAATATGATATATCAGGATGTGGGGAATTTTGGTGGGTGATTAGGTCATGAGGGTGGAGCTCTCATAAATTTGATTAGTGCTCTTATGAAAGAGACCCCACAGAGCTCCCTAGACTCTAGCCCCTTCCTTCTGCCATGTAAGGTTACAGTTAGAAGGCTCAATCTATGAATTAGAAATCCAGTTTTCACCAGACACAAATCTTCTGGTGCCTTGATCTTGGACTTCCCAGCCTACAGAAATGTGAGAAATACATTTCAATTATTTATAAGCCATCCAGTCTCTGATATTTTGTTATAACAGCCAGAATGAACTAAGACATATTAATAGTGAAAGACTGTGCTTTGTCCCCAAAATCTGGAATGTATCAAGGAAGATTGCTTTTATTATTTTTATACAATATTGTCCTGAGGGCCCTCTCTGTTTCAATAGGACAGAAAAAAATGAAAATGTATAAAGAAAGGAAAGTATAAAATACTTTTCCCATTTGCAGATTATATGATTACTCACGTAGAAAATCCCCCCAATAACTAGAAACTACTAAAACCTACTAAAACTAATACTATAATATCTCAAAGTTTATCTCAAAAAGATTGCAATAAAGAAATTGAGTACAACTTTATAATAGCTTAAAATTGGAAACTAGCCAAATTTCCATCACAAATGCATGGATGAATAAAATAGAGTATAGTTCATTTTGGCTGTTATAACAAAATATCAGAGACTGGATGGCTTATAAATAATAGAAACGTATTTCTCACATAATTATTCATTTTATTAAACTGTAACCTAATATATATTGCCTTTATTTGTTCTTATGCATATTATGTTGATTTTTATCTTTTCAGTTTTAATCTTTAAGTGAACATAGGCTATTTGTGTCTTATTCATTACCTATAAGGCAGTCACAAAACAATGTGACCTGAAACCAAGTCATTGGTTTCATCATTAAACATCTTCTATACAATGTTTTCTTGATATCCTAGACAGTATTATAAAATTTTAAGTGACTGAATGCATGAATGCATGTGTATGTATATATGTGCATAAATTCCTTCAAATATATACTAGAAGTTGTTTTGGAAATGAATACCTCTTGTTGGAAAAAAAAATTTACTTGAAAATCAGCATATCTGAATTTCTTCAGGTTCACTTTAGTTTATTCAGTTTATTTTACTCCACTTAAAAAGGCAAGTAAAATGAAGATATTTTTATCAAAAATAAATATGATTAATAAAAATTTTTATGAAATAGGACCTATCATCACATAATAGTATGGTCATCAAGTTTGAGATACCATGTTCTATAAAAGAAATTCTATATATCTATATCTATAGAAGATATAAGATAATATATTTACTCTGAGATAAATTGAAATTAAATAAATGTTTCTGGTTTTGTTTCCTCTATATTTTATCATCAGTTTGATATGCTGTTTAAAAAAAATTTATATTGCTGATGTTGGTGAAAGTCAGAATTTACTTGAACACTAATTGATATATTGTTTCTATGTGGAAATTAGGAAATGGATATCAGAGATCTAAAAATATATATGTAACGTTTAGGCACCATTTGTGTTTTAAAAAAATCTTTCTCAGTAATCACACAGATATGGTTATAGAATAATTATTCACAATAAAAAGGAAAGGAAACAACCATAATATCAAAATGTACTTTAGATACATTTAAATTATGTTACATCAAAATAACAAAATATAACACAGTCACTAACAATAGTGACATAATCTACTCTAAAATATTGATAGTATTACCTTTACCAGGTGATAACAGGAGTTAGACAGACTTTTAAGTTTTACTCCTTGCATTTTAGAAATACTTGAGCTCTTGGCAATATATGTATAATTTTAGACTCTTTTTTTAGAGAAGTTTTAAGTCCACAGCAATATTAAGCAGAAGGTACAGAGATTTCCCTCAGCCCCCTGCCTCCAAACTTGCATAGCCTCCCCCATTATCAACATCCCCCTCTAGAGTGGTACATTTATTAAAATTGATGAACCTACATTGACACATCATTATAAGCCAAAATCCATAGTTTACATTACATCTCATTCTTGATGTTGTACATTCTATAGGTTTGGGCAAATGTATAATCACATGTATGTACTCATCATTATGGTATCATAAATTTCACTGCCCTGAAACTCCTACATGCTCCACCTAATCATCTCTCCTTACCACCCCAAATCCTAAAAACTATGGATCTATTTACTGTCTCCATTGAATTTCCAGAATGTCATATTGTTAGAATCATACAGTACATAGCCTTTTCAGATTGGCTTCTTTTACTTAGTAATGTGTATTTAAGTTTTCAATGTGTCTTTTCACGGTTTGATAGTTCATTTCGTTTTAGTGCTGAATAATATTCCTCAGTCTGGATGCACCACAGTTTATCAGTTTACCTATTGAAGGACATCTTGGTTGCGTTCAAGTTTTGGCAATTGTGAATAAAGATGCTATAAACATCCATGTGCAGGTTTTCATATGGACATAAGTTTTCAATTCCTTTGGGTAGGTAACAAGGAACACAGTAGTTGGATTATACAACAAGTGTATATTTAGTTTTGTAAGAAATTGCCAAACTGTCTTCCAATGTGGTTGTACTATTTTGTATTCCCACCAGTAATGAATGAGAGTTCTTGTTGCTTCACATCCTCACCAGCATTTGGTGTGTTGTCCTTACTGTGGATTTTGTCCACTCTAGTAGGCATGTAGTGTTATCTTGTTTTAATTTGCATTTTCCTAATGACATATGATGTGGAGCATGTTTTCGTAAGCTTATTTGCCATCTCTGTGTTCTTTGGTGAGGTGTCTGTTCAGATTTTGGCTCAATTTTTAATTGTTATTTATTTTCTTATTACTGAGTTTTAAGTGTTTTTTGTATATTTTGAATAATACTCCTTTTATCAGATATATCTTTTGAAAATATTTTCTACCAGTTTGTGGCTTGTCTTTTCATATTCTTGACATTCTCTTTTGCAGGGCATAAGTTTTTTAATTTTAATGAAGTCTAAATTATTCATTCTTTCTTTTATGGATTGTGCCTTTGGTGTTGTATCTAAAAAGTCATTGCCTGCCTTTTCAATTTTAAACGTTTTCTTTGGAAAAATGGGATTTGTTAAAATATATTCAAAGCAACATATTATATTTTCTTGTGCTCCATATTTAATATATTTTGTTATTGAGAGAAAAACAAATACGTGAACTCAATATTGTTCTACAAAATTTGCTATCTACTGTCAGTCATTTGATTTCAAATTAAAAAAAAAACTTCTTTTTTAAAAAAATTGCAGACTTTAACCTGTCATTAAGTTTATGTGTTCAAAATTAACAAGGAATTGAAAAGTAATGCAACAATGTAGGCAAAACATAATAGATGTTTCCAGGATAAAGTTAATGAAATTAAAGTTTTTTTCCTATTAATCTATGCTAACATGGCTGTCTCATTGCCTTTAAAATTAAACTACAATGGTAAACAGAGAGACAGTTCCCTTATAAATGAATCCAATATGTAAAAAAAATAAAGTATAAATTGTCTGGGCTATTTTCCCAGGATTTTCTAAACTTCTAAAATTTGAATCCTATATGATTTTATATGATTTAATTAATAGTTTGTAATATTTGATATACAATCGCACTTGAATTCTGTTAGTTGATTAATGCATAATGACATTTGGTTTTTAAATATAAAGCCATGAAGACTGTTGTTATTCTGGCTGCCTTGCTGTATGCACAGCTCCTCTCTCTCTCTCTCTCTCCATATATTTATATGAGACAAGTGAGACAAGTGATTAGGTGCTTAAGAAAGAAAAAGTACTCTGGCTGAAAAAGGACATTAATAAACTTTTTATGCTAACCATACTCCTTAAAAATATAACTATACGTTAACAATACAGGATTGTAGATATTGTCATTTGATAGAATAAGTAAACAAAGAGTAGTAACATGAAATATCCATGGTCATTAATATTGAAAGAGATTAATACATCACTGGAAATGCCATTAGGGCCCAAACACATAAAGATTCAGATAGATGTAGAGAAATTTCTTGGGCCAGTAATTTTAAGACTCTTCCTAGATGAACATATGATCTCCAAAAGCAGAGTCCCCAAAGGTCTTAGTTTCTCACTATTCAAAACACTGTAGCTGAGAAACTGTCTTGTTAATTGTCTGCCAAGCTGTCAATCACTCTATAGCACCTATCTTGTAGTAGAAATGACTTGACCTCCATTCTCAGAAAAATTGTCTCTGAGATTAAATAAGCTTCTCCATAGCATGTGACGTCATCTATTAGCAGATAATCTTCCTTTTTTTTTCCTATTTTCATTTTCCTCAATAATAATTGTCAATTAAATAGTCATTGGGATGAATATAGTTTGTCGTCTAAAATAATCTGGGTCTAGCATTAAAGACCCTTCACATTCAACTGCCTTTCTAAAAATAAAAGTTAATTAAATTTTCACATTTAACATAATTATGTACACTGTCCAACGGTATAAAATGTTCTAACTCAGCAGCAGAAAACATAACATTACATTTGTACATTTCTTTTACCATATCTTTGCTGGTTTATTTAACTAAAAAATTAGTGCTGTGACTTGCATACCCTGAGAAATTATGTCCTAGACAATATCTTTCTGCAAAGAAAATGTCAATCCAAAGATTTCATATTTGGAAGTTGTATTTAATAAGGTATTATCCCTGAGAGATCAAATTAAGGGTTTCATAATTTTACTAAGATGCACAAATCCCTCATCTAAATGGCAAGAAGTGATAGGCATCAAGGGCAAAAGTGATAAAAAGAGAGCTTAAAGTGTTCTTTCTTAATATTTATCTTTGAACTATGTTATTTACATAATAGCATCAGAGAGTTATTTAAATAAAAAATAAATACATCTTAGAACTGTAAATTATTGTAAGTATAGCGCTTTACAATGAGGAAACTAATGTGCTTTGCAATATATTTTATATTTCTAATAGAGCTAGAAATTTTTTCAAAAAATAACGCGCTATATTCTGAAAACTCAATTAGACACCATTAGAAAGCAAAGCAAATCAGTGTGAATATATTCTATACAGAAAAATGTATATTTCTATACAGAGAAAATATATATTTCTATACAGAGAAATGTATATTCTATACAGAGAAAATGTTCTTATTTTGTTTTTTCCCCAAGGAAACTGTTTCTTATTCATGTTCTACTTCCTGAAGTACCCTACTTTTGTGACTCTGGATTTCTTCAACTGCCACAGACTAATCCACTTAATTTGTAATTGAAAACTTACTTAATTTACTTAACTAATCCACTTAATTTGTAATTGAAAACTTAAGCAAATTTGCTTAAGCAAAGCACAGACTATGAGACCACTGATTACAAAAGTGTTGGTAATAAGTGTAAATTAGTATTTAATTTAAAATTTCTTTTTTTAATTTTTAACTTTTTTGATTTGGGGGAATCATGTATCAATGAAGTTTCTACCAAGCATCAGAAATAACAAGAGTTATCAACAAGACTTATCATTTTTTAAAGTATGGAGTCACTTTTTGATTTGACTTTGAGCCCCAGTTTCATAACTGGAATCATGGACTATCTGTGTAAGTAAGTGCCAGACCTAGGTAGTGGTTCCATTACTCCAAGATGGCAGCAGCAGGAAGTTGTTCTTGTTAGAAATTATTTTATTGAATTCCACCCTAGAGGGGAAGATTTTGCTGTTCACTGCCAGTCATCTTTGATTCTGATTGCCTACCAAATATTAGTATAATGTGTGGTCCTAGAGTCTCTCTTTGTTGGGCAATATCTGATATGTCATTTATTGGCTGCACTCTTTTGGACCTCTTTGTCTGTATTTTATCTTAATCCTGAGATATCTTTTCCTAGATTTTCTCTAAACATACAGTGTCTGTTCCTCTATCATAAACCTGCTTGAATCTAGAGAGAGTTTCTTATTTCCAGGTCCCTTTGCTATCACTGAAATAATGAACCTAATGTCAAAATCAGCTATTTTCAAATCTAATAAAGTTTTATCTATAAATGTTTATACATTAAAATTATTCTATTGCTGTTAATAATCATTTCTTAAAGTGTATTTCTTGAAACTCTGAATGTATTATGTCTGTTTCTATCAGTACATTCTAAGGAATGTATAATAGAGAAGACTGTAAGCTATTTGTTTTAGAAACAAGCTTATGAGACAAAAAGTGAGGATAATACAAGCCTCAGATTAGCAGTGAATAGTTTCATAGTGCTGGGCTTTCCTATAGGTTCAAGATATTGCTTGAAGTTAATATCTCTTAGCATATTTCTATTATTGGAAGGAGTGTGATAGAGAAGCATAAAATGAGAAAATAATCGAATACACACACACAAGTATATTTGTATCAAAATCAGGAAAATATACCCATAACTTTTACACTATTTCTGCAATTTATCACATCACTGTAGCTAATATTTGCAACTTCCTTCTTCCATTACCCATTTCATATTCCCTTTGTCTTTAGACAGCACCTTGGCTGGTCTTGGTTCCTTGCTTGGTAGGGTGACCCAAAGGTATTCTCCTAAAGCATCTGGTCTATTGCAGTCCTTCTTGTATTGAGGGGTTCCAGTTGCATATTAATTTTTATCACACAACCTGGTTGCATTAAACAATGCTTCATGGGATTCCCTTCATCTTTACATGCTTCTACCATAGTCCTATCAAGTAGCAACAATCAGGATCAGTCAGTCTAATGAGTACAGGCACTTTCTTATTTGCCTGATGATCTGTTGGCTTGAAAAAGCCCAAAGTAGATAGGTGACAGACCCAACTTCTAGTTTAATGGAAAGATATCAGTGTCCCCTGTTGGAAGCAATCCTTTCTGGAGAATTAAGCCTTCTAGGCCAGGAAAGCCTACAACTGTGCTTATGGAAAACAAAATACTCACTATTATTAGCTCTATAGAGGCAATAGTGAGCAGAGCCATTTCCATTCCTACCCTGAGATTTCCAGACCCGTGAATTGTGGCTGTAAAAGAAGCAGCGCTCTCTATTGGACTTCTTTTAGCAACCACATCCTGGAAGATATTACAATAGTCCAGGAAGGTGTTGCCATCCTGCTGGTACTAAAATTCAATCTTTCAGAGTCCATTCCACCATTATATCTGGTCTTCTTCAGTATGATGGTATGATGATTTTATGTGTCAACTTGACTGGAACAAAGGATATCCAGATATTTGGTTAAATATTATTCTGGATGTGTCTGTGAGGATATTTCTGGATGAGATTAACATTTGAGTCAGTACAAGTAAAGCAAATTGTCTTCCCCAATATGGTTGGGCCTCATATAACGCATTGAAGGCTTGAGTAGGATAAACAGTATGATAAAATAAGGGAGAATCCATTTTCTCTGCCTGTCTTTGAACTGAGACATCAGTCTTCTCCTGCCTTCAGACAAGGATGAAGGTGCAGACTCAGACTAGATCTTACAACACCTTGAATTCCCAAAGAATAAACACTATACCATGCTTCATTTTCTCCAATATGAGTTCCTTCTTCAGAAGCAAACATAATGTTAAATAAGACATTCTGTACATCTACAATGGTTAGTCCTGTAGAAACAATGTAGTCAGGAAGGGAAAACCAGTATATAGCCTAAGAATCTACTCCAGTGAAAGGCACTTTGAACTACACAAAGTACTCTACTCCCATGGTGAAAGTGATCCAGTCTGACTGATCTTTCTGCAGGATAGTGCTGTATCTGGAACTGAGTGTTGATCTCTGCTGACCCGGCAAGAATTGTAGCCAGAGAGCTTTCATGAATGGGCTTAGTTAGCCCAAGGAAAACCTCCATCCTAGCCACTGTAGCCATTTTACTTACAAACCCACTGGAAAAGGATGCAGTGGCTGGGAAAAGAAGCAGAAGAATAGATATCTTTTCCTATCTTTTTTATCTGGTTATTAAGATTCAAGCCAAAAGGTCTTGGATGTTGACAAAAATCTGTACTTGCTCTTTGCCTAGCCCTGTGGAGTTTCACAATATGTATGCACAGCTTAATATTCTGCCAAAGATTCAAGGTGACCCCTGTACAGATTTCTGGAGCGCTTATCTCCAGAACGTCCTCCTCTCATGTACTCTTGTTGACAAATTCTAGTACTTTAGTTTGCTTGAACTCTTTGTCCTTATAGTGTGTACTTTATTCCTGAAAATGTTCACAGGCACAAAAGTTGGGAAAATGATAAGGCTCACTTTGTTTCCTTTCTGTAAGGGATTAAAGGAAACAGTAGGTAGGTATATCTCCATATATGTAAGTCATATATATATGTGTGTGTTTGTATATATACATATATATATGTATGTGTCATACATTCTGCTTGGAAGAGAAAATCCCAAACGCTGCACGTTTTACAAACATTTTTGTTCCCAATGGCACATACATCAGGCATATTTTTACAGAGGCCAAGGTGACTAATTTTATGTAGTATACAGTATACAACTGCACTTATTATATCTTTATAAAGGGATACAGATAGTGCCAAGACCTGTAAATAATTTTTGATGTTTTCTTTTACCTCCAATACAAGTCATTAAAACGTTAAATTTTAAGAAGATTCATAACATATATTTACAATTATCCCTAAATCACCAAGACACCGTATTGAGAAATAGCTTTATCTTTTTGCAAGAGCATTTTCTATACAATCATTCCAATGTAGGTATAAAATATATAAATACTCACCTGGAGTACAGATCAAAAAATAAAGCCATATTGAACAGACATCTCATGTCACAAAATAAACAATACCTTATATTAAAACTGAAGGAAAGGTTATGTTTGATTTTGAGTGAGCACTTACTTGAGACACAAGTATAATTCCTCATCACTAATTTTTTAATCATCTACCTTCCAAGTCTTATCATCTAGCAAAATCCTATCCACTAACTATGAAACAATGTGGATCTGTACCTTTCGCCATCTCTCTGTCCTGGAAAAATTAATTATCAGGTAAACTATTTAAAGGTCTTCCCACTGGGAGAACTTCCTTTCACCACTGTCCTTTAATGCCACCCAGGAGAAGAGCTGTAATAGAACTATGTGTGAACAAGACCCAAATGACTTTCTTTCTCACTTAACTGGTTATAGGAAAATCCACATAAGGCCAGAAGTCAGCGCTGAGCAAAAAGAAGCAATCTAATATCAGTAGGGGTCCTAGCATTGGGAACCACTTTCTTGTGCAGCTTACTGGTTGCTTAGGTCCTACTTGAGGCCAATTTTGTATACATCATTTCCATTTGATGATAGTTTTATACTGTGCATACCTATCTTAATGACTTGGTGGAGCAGGCAGTGCTAGTACATTTTTGGTAGTTCCAATCACATAACTGCTTGCCAGTCCATGGTCAAGAATTCAGTCTTTACTAGGACTTAGTGGTAAGCCAGAAGCTGTTTCACCAAAGGATAATATTTCTCTAGAGAGAAAGCTATGATTCCAGAATTCTAAAAGGACTGAATTATGATTTACCTCTAGGGACTCACAGAGAAAAAGTTTAATGCGATGTGATTTAGTGATATGGCATCATCTAAATTATATATGACTGTAGTACTAAATTACGCACAGTGTAGTTAGTGTCTTATTGTGCAAGCTATAGCATACTTAGAAAGCAAAGTAATAGATACAAATCAGTGTTTTTATCAATTCACTAAGGAGGTCAAGAGAGTTGTGCTGTTAACAGCAACTTGAGTATATTTTAGCATAATTAAATTATAAAAATGTATGTATTTGTAAAAGCCAGAAGCTCCTTTGGGATAAATGAAAATGTTGATGTTATTTGAGCAACCTTAGTGATGCTTTTTTTGTAAGATTAAGTTAGGCAAACCTTAATGATAGTCCATCTAGCAAATTATCACTAAAGTAGAAAGCAATATTTGCAGGTTAAAATAGGAGATAATACATCCTCAATACATAAATTTCATTTTGGTACATTAGGTAAGGGCAAAGGTGCTTGAAGGGTCTGTCATTCTCAAGTCTTAATAAATATTTCCACTCTCCATAATGTGGTATATATGACAAGATACCCATACATTTCTATAATAATAGGGTATTCTTGGTTTTGATGTTACATTCTGATTCGTTAAAAAAACTTCATTATTGCAGCTGCCCAAATCTATATGATAAAACGTGTTTAGTTTCAGTTAAGCATGATTCTCCGTGGAAGAATTAAAGAGAGACTGTACAATTTAACCAAAGATTCATTAAGGCCCATTATAATTCAGATTAACCTGAAATGTATTTCATGTCATATATACATATATATATATATATATATATATATATATATATATATATATATATATATTTACACACATAATTAGGCCCCAGTAAAAAAAATAACATTCTTATTTCAGATTATTTTTCAGTTTCTTTGCCTATAGTTGTTATGTTCCAAAGGAAAATAAGCAGACTTCTAAGAACACTGGAGGACTACATTATTTAAAAAAAATGTGTCCATATCACATTTTTAAAAAGTCATAAATTGCTATATTTAAAAATTAAGATAAATGATTCTCTCTTATCATCTATATTTTTTACTAAATTGTGCGTGTGTGCATGTGTGTGTGTATCAAGTCAGTGTGGGATTTACCCCAGGGATGCAAGGATTCTTCAACATATGCAAATCAATCAACGTGATACACCATATTAACAAATTAAGGAATAAAAACCATATGAGCATACCCAGAGAAAACTGTAATTCAAAAAGACACATGCACCCCAATGTTCATTGCAGCACCATTTACAATAGCCAGGTCATGGAAGCAACCTAAATGCCCATTGACAGATGAATGGATAAAGAAGATGTGGTACATATATACAATGGAATATTGCTCAGCCATAAAAAGGAATGAAATTGAGTCATTTGTTAAGATGTGGATGGATCTAGAGACTGTCATACAGAGTGAAGTAAGTCAGAAAGAGAAAAACAAATATCGTATATTAACGCATGTATGTGGAACCTAGAAAAATGGTACAGATGAACCGGTTTGCAGGGCAGAAGTTGAGACACAGATGTAGAGAACAAACGTATGGACACCAAGGGGGGGAAACTGCGGTGGGGTGGGGATGGTGGTGTGCTGAATTGGGTGATTGGGATTGACATGTATACACTGATGTGTATAAAATTGATGACTGATTAAAAAAAAACAACATATGAGCATCTCAATAGATGAAGAAAAAGCTTTTGACAAAATTCAACACCAATTTATGATAAAAACTCTCCATTAAATGGGTATAGAGGGAACCTACCTCAACATAATAAAGGCTATATATGACAAACCCGCAGCAAACATCATACTCAATGGTGAAAAACTGAAAACATTTCCATTAAGATCAGGAACAAGACAAGGATGCCCACTCTCACCAGTCTTATTCAGGATAGTTTTGGAAGTCCTAGCCACAGCAATCAGAGAAGAAAAATAAAAGGAATACAAATTGGAAAAGAAGTAAAACTGTCACTGCCAATGACATGATACTATACATAGAAAATCCTAAAGCTGCCACCAGAAAACTACTAGAAATAATCAATGAATTTGGTAAGGTTGCAGGATACAAAATTAATGCACATAAATCCCTGGCATTCCTATACACCAACAAAGAAAAATCAGAAAGAGGAATTAAGGAAACACTCCCATTTACCATTGCAACAAAAATTAACATACGTAGGAATAAACCTGCCTAAGGAGGCAAAAGAATTGTACTCAAAAAACTATAAAACACTCATGAAAGAAATCAAAGATGACATAAACAGATGGAGAAATATACCATGTTCTTGGATTGGAAGAATCAATATTGTGAAAGTGACTCTACTACCCAAAGCAATTTATATATTCAGTGCAATCCCTATCAAACTAACAATGGCATGCTTCACAGAATTAGAACAAAAAAATTTACAATTCATATGGAAACACAAAAGACCCCGAATAGCCAAAACAATCTTGAGAAAGAAAAACGGAGTTGGAGGAATCAGGCTCCCTGACTTCAAACTATACCACAAAGCTACAGTAATCAAGACAGTATGGTACTGGCACAAAAATAGAAATATAGATCAATGGTACAGGATAGAATGCCCAGAGATAAACCCACGCACATATGGGCACCTAATTTTCGACAAAGGAGGCAAGAACATACAATGGAGGAAAGACAGCCTCTTCAGTAAGTTGTGCTGGGAAAACTGGACAGGTACGTGTAAAAGAATGAAATTAGAGCACTACCTAACACCATACACAAAAATAAACTCCAAATGGATTAAAGACTTAAATGTAAGACCAGACACTATGAAACTCTTAGAGGAAAGCATAGGAAAACACTCTGGGATAAACCACAGCAAGATCTTTTTTGACCCATCTCCTAGAGAAATGGAAATAAAAACAAAAACAAATGGGACTTAATTAAACTTAAAAGTTTTTGCACAGCAAAGGAAACCATAAACAAGACAAAAAAGACAGCCCTCAGAATGGGAGGAGATATTTGCAAATGAAACAACAGACAAAGGATTAATCTCCAAAATATACAAACAGCTCATGGAACTCAATATCAAAAAAACAAACAATCCAGTTAAAAAATGGACAGAAGACCTAAATAGGCATTTCACCAAGGAAGACATACAGATGGCCAAGAGGCAAATGAAAAGATGCTCAACATCACTAATTATTAGAGAAATGCAAATCAAAACTACAATGAGGTATCACCTCACGCCAGTCAGAAAGGCCATCATCAAAAAATGTAGAAACAACAAATGCTGGAAAGGGTGTGGTGAAAAGGGAACCCTCCTGCACTGTTGGTGGGGATGTAAATTAATACAACCACTATGGAGAACAGTATGGAGGTTCCTTAAAAAACTAAAAATAGAACTACCATATGACCCAGCAATGCCACTACTGGGCATATACCCTGAGAAAACCATAATTCAGAAAGAGACATGTACCACAATGTTCATTGCAGCTCTGTTTACAATAGCCAGGACATGGAACCAACCTAAGTGTCCATCGACAGATGCATGGATAAAGATGTGGCATATATATACAGTGGAATATTACTCAGCCATAAAAAAAGCAAAATTGAGTTATATGTAGTGAGGTAGATGGACCTAGGGTCTGTCATACAGAGTGAAGTAAGTCAAAAAGAGAAAAACAAATACCATATACTAATGCATATATATATGGAATCTAAAAAACAAACAAAAAAATGGTACTGATGAACCTAGTTGCAAGGCAGAAATAAAGAGGTAGACATAGAAAATGGAATTGAGGATATGGGATGGCACGGTGAAGCTGGGGTGAAGTGAGAGTAGCATCGACATATGTACACTACCAAGTGTACAATAGTCAGCTGGTGGGAAGCAGCAGCATAGCACAGGGAGATCGGCTCGGTGCTTTGGGATGACCTAGAGAGGTGGGATAAGGAGAATGTGAGGGAGGCTCCAGAGGGAGGGGATATGGGGACATGTATATGCATATGGCTGATTCGCTTTGTTGTGCAACAGAAACTAACACAGTATTGTGAAGTAATTATACTCCAATAAAGATCTATTAAAAAAAATTTAATACATTTATTTATTTATTTATTTATTTTTGGCTGCGTTGGGTCTTCGTTGCTGTGCATGGGCTTTCTCTAGTGTGGTGAGCGGGGGCTACTCTTCATTGTGGTGCATGGGCTTCTCATTGCTGTGGCTTCTCTTGTTGCAGAGCACGGCCTCTAGGCACACAGGCTTCAGTAGTTGTGTTTCTTGTGCTCTAGAGCACAGGCTCAGTAGTTTTGGCACACGGGCTTAGTTGCTCTGCGGCATGTGGGATCTTCCTGGACCAGGGCTCGAACCCATGTCCTCTGCATTGGCAGGCAGATTCTTAACCACTGTGTCACCGGGGAAGCCCCTATTTATTAAGAATTTTTAAAGTAGAGATACCCAGCTTTCATAGTCAATTATGTTTCACTGACAGGTATGTTTTCCCTGTATTTGATGTTCCACTTTCTGTACTTACTTGACTAATTCCTATACTCTCCAGTAACCATACCATACTCCCATATAATTAATATCTGAGAATTAAAACTTTCCTTATGCCAAGCATGTTTCCAGTCAGTATAAAGTTTTGGACATCAGTATTCCCAAGGCTTTGGTTAAAATGGTGTGTGGCTTCTTCTGTTCTGGTTTTGTGTTTTGGTTTAGTGCTCGAGATCATGCATGGTTCTTGTCAATAAACCTGAGATCCAAGGATGAGATCTGAGAATTATTCTTTCTTTCAGTTTTGAAAATTACACCCTTATCTTTCTCCTATGAGATATATATATATATATATATATATATATATTTTTTTTTTTAAAGTAGAGGGAAGGATTATTTATTTATTTATTTATCTATTTTTGGCTGTGTTGGGTCTTTGTTTCGTGCGAGGGCTTTCTCTAGTTGCGGCAAGCGGGGGCCACTCTTCATTGCGGTGCGTGGGCCTTTCACTAACGCGGCCTCCCCTGTTGCGGGGCACAGGCTCCAGACACGCAGGCTCAGTAGTTGTGGCTCACGGGCCTAGTTGCTCCGCGGCATGTGGGATCCCCCCAGACCAGGGCTCGAACCCGTGTCCCCTGCATCGGCAGGGAGATTCTCAACCACTGTGCCACCATTGAAGCCCGAGATATTTTAACATTTCAGAATCATTAAAACTCAACTCACCTTAAACATTTGATGTGTAGAATGAGCTGTATTTCTGATGTCAGAAAAAGAATGAAAGTGCAAAATAAAAGTTGATGCATTCTTTCTTTTTTTCTGGTATCAAAATGAATCTGCGGCATACTAACTTAGCTTACAACTAGTATAATATCTCTGACCCTTAAAAGTCTTGATAAGACATAGCTGTATAACATAAAATGCCTAGAAGAAAATGTAGGAGAAAATCTTTGTAACCTTTGGTTGAGCAAATAATTTTTAGATACTATATGAAATAGTACAGTAAATTTTGTGGTGATCACTTCATAGTGTATACATATATAAAAACACTACACTGTATGCCTTAAATATATACAGATTTATTTGTGAAATGTCAATAAATCAGTTTTTTAAAAGTATAATCAATTTAAAGTCATATAATTTGAAATTTATCAAAATTAAAGACTTTTACTCTTGAGAAGGCATCACTGAGAGAATGAAAAAACAGACACATACTAGGAGAAATTATTTGCAAAGCATATACTGTGGAAGGACTTATATCCACAATTTATTTTTAAAAAAACTCTCAAGACTAATAAAAATAATAAAAAGAGAAAGAAAAATAAGAATTAGATTTGGATAGACAAAGTAACATATATATTTCAAATAAGCATTTGAAAAAGGCTTAATATATTTCATGAAAATGACATATATATTAATTTTTTGCATACCCATTAAGGTAAGCACATTAAACATGTATGGACAAAAACTAAAAGAATAAAAGAAGAAGGTCTAACAAAAACTAGAATGGAAAAGAGGAAGTAGGAAATAAAAGAACTTGAAAATGGATCAAATAAATGCAGGTAATGTGAAAAAAAATGGTAAAGAGTAGCAAAATAAAATAGTAAAGAATTTCAAATGAAACCGTCATCATAATTAATGCAAATAATTCTACATCTTAAAAGAGACAGCTAGATCTTAAGTTGGTCTAAAACATTAACAAAATCCACTTTTATTCTGTTTACAATAGACATGTCAAAACTTTAAGGATTGAAATTAATTGAAAGTAAAAAGAATTAAAACTGTCCTAAGAAAGTATTAAACAGAGAAAGCTAGAAAATTGTATGACAAAATATATTTTTAGTAAAACATTAAAAATATAGTAATTATATAATATTAAGAAAAGAAAAACATAAAATAAACAATTCTAAACTTGAGCATACCTAATTCCACAATCCCAAGCTGAAATAAGTAAACACGTATTATAATTGTGAGAGATTTCAAAATAATTGTCTCTGAAATTACTACATAAAGCAGAGAAAGCAATTGTACAAATACAGATGATTTGAACAACGCGTATGAGATGCTTGAGCTAAGAGATTTAAAGAATTACCCACCTTTAAAGAAAGATATGTTGTTATGGCATATGTTGAACATTTAAAAAATGATCTCATGGTATGCCTTAAGGCGAATAATAACAATATCTACAAATTGGTATCATCCAGACCAAATACTCTTATCAGAATATAATATAGAAATAAATGGTAAACTTTTAAACAATATATTTGGAAATTAAAAAACAAACACACACATTTCTAAATACATAATCTATGAGGCAAAGAGAAATGTTAATGGACATCATAAAATATTGCTAGTAAAAATAAAACTGTATAAAGGAAAACCTGCAGAGTACTACTTAATAAACATAGATAAAAATTTATTATCTTAAGTTTATGGATTTCAAAAATGTTTACTTTAAAAAACCTACCTAAACTTTCTTTGTGAAGTGAAGGAAAACATCATAGGCTATGTTCAAGGAAAGCAGAAGGGAAAAGAAATATTAAATACCTCATATAATAAAATTTTAAAAAATCATACAGAGAATCAATACAACAAGGAATTAGTGCTTTGAGGAAAAATAAATTTGCAAAATTTCCAAAATGCTGATGATTATATCAAGAACAAAGGTGTTTGTGCACACAAACCTACACATAGCCATACCCCTACACACACAGTCACACACATATGAATATTAATAATGAAAAGTGGTTCAAAGATACAGGTAATATAGTGAATGAAAAGCTTTGTTCCAAAATATTTGAAAATACACTTGAAATGGTAAATTTTGTGCAAAACACAAAATCACTCAATAAGAAGTGAATCTAAAAAGTGGTAAGCATTAATGATACAGAATTATTTGACCAGAATCTTCTCATGTGAACAGCCATTTTTCTCAAGTTCAGAAAAAGGCATAGATCATATTTATATGAACTATTAAATTTGAAAAAGAGAAAGCCATTTCTCCAGTTTTACAAAATGAGCAAGACATTTATGTAAAAATCATAAATCATTATAAGTAAAACCCATCATTGTATAAAAAATACCTTATTACTCATACTCAATTAGAACTTACCTAAGAGATGGACTACGTTCTAACATTGTAAAATATTTTAAATATTTAAAGTAGAAAACAACTTAAAACTTTTAATACATGTATAAAATTTCACTGAAATTTAACAATCATTTACCAAGTTTCTCTTAGAGGACTAATGCTAAAGCATTTCTCCCTAATGCTAGGGAGAAATATTGTTAACCTGACAAAATACACAAAACCAAAAGCAAACAGCATTCTTAATGCTGGTGATTTAAAAATATTTCTATTGAAGTCAGAAATAACAAAGTACATTTCTAGCAACATTTCTCTTTCTGTAGGATTGTAAAAGAAGGGAAATTAAGAGGTACAAGCCTCCAGTTACAAAATAATGAACCATGGAGATAAAATGTACGGTATGTAGAATTTAAAAAATTGTAATAAAATAAAGTTGCTGTTTTTTGTATCTCATATATTTTTTGCATATGATACCCAAATTGCAGACAAATTTGGAATTCATGAGAGAGTTTAGTAAGCTTGCTTAAATAAAATCAGTATAAGAAGTCAGAGTGTTCCGGAGGTATGTGCCAGCTAGCAGCAACCATATGGAATAAAGGATTATTATGAAAAATATTATTCCTTCCGAAATGACAGTGAAATACATTAAGTTCCTAAGAATAAATCCAACAAAGCTCAGAAAAAGCTTTTTTAGGGGAAAAAAAACAAACTACTGAAAGATATAAAATGACTGAGTAAATATAAAAATGTACATAAATGTTAATAAAAATAGGTACATTCCTTTAATTAAATTTTAAATGCCATACCATTTTGGTTATAATTCCAATATAGTTTTTGTGGTGGTAGTCAAAGTGTCCCTAATATTTACTTGAAATAACTAAGGCAATTTTAAAGAATAGAAAGAGGAAAATTGCACCTACCAGTCTTATTAAAAAGTAATAATTAAAATACTGTGGTATTGGTGTGACTGTGAGAGAATAGATGACTAGTCTGCAATATGGAGCTCAGAAGCAGATTTTTTTAATGTGTGGACAAGTCATAGCTATCATAGGGGATTAAAATGAGATAATGTTTGGCATTTATTGAGGCTTGCCTTATTGCTGAAAATATGTTTACTGTTACATTCAGTAAGTGCATTGGAAGGTCTTTTTTTTTTTAATATTTATTTATTTTCTTATTAGTCATCCATTTTACACACATCAGTGTATACATGTCAATCCCAATCTCCCAATTCACCACACCCCTACCCCCCACCGCTTTCCCCCCTTGGTGTCCATATGTTTGTTCTTAACATCTGTGTCTCAATTTCTGCTCTGCAAACCGGTTCGTCTGTACCATTTTGTAGGTTCCACAGATATGCGTTAATATACAACATTTGTTTTTCTCTTTCTGACTTACTTCACTCTGTATGATAGTCTCTGGATGCATCCACATCTCTACAAATGACCCAATTTCGTTCCTATTTATGGCTGAGTAATATTACGTTTTTTATATGTACCACATCTTCTTTATCCATTCGTCTGTCAGTGGGCATTTAGGTTGCTTCCATGACCTGGCTATTGTAAATAGTGCTGCAATGAACATTGGGGTGCATGTGTCTTTTTGAATTATAGTTTTCTCTGGGTATATGCCCAGTAGTGGGATTGCTGGGTCATATGGGAATTCTGTTTTTAGACCTTTAAGGTTCCATACTGTTCCAACAGTTCCATACTGTTCTCCATAGTGGATGTATCAATTTACATTCCCACCAACAGTGCAAAAGGGTTCCCCTTTCTCCACACCGTCTCCAGCATTTGTTGTTTGTAGATTTTCTGATGATGCCCATTCTAACTGGTGTGAGGTGATACCAAATTGTAGTTTTGATTTGCATTTCTCTAATAATTAGTGATGTTGAGCAGCTTTTCATGTGCTTCTTGGCCATCTGTATGTCTTCTTTGGAGAAATGTCTATTTAGGTCTTCTGCCCATTTTTGGATTGGGTTTTTTTTTTAATATTGAGCTGCATGAGCTGTTTATATATTTTGGAGATTAATCCTTTGTCCGATGATTATTTGCAAATATATTCTCCCATTCTGAGGGTTGTCTTTTTGTCTTGTTTATGGTTTCCTTTGCTGTGCAAAAGCTTTGAAGTTTCATTAGGTCCCATTTGTTTATTTGTGTTTTTATTTCCATTACTCTAGGAGGTGGATCAAAAAAGATCTTGCTGTGATTTATGTCAAAGAGTGTTCTTCCTATGTTTTCCTCTAAGAGTTTTATAGTGCCTGGTCTTACATTTAGGTCTCTAATCCATTTTGAGTTTATTTTTTGTGTATGGTGTTAGGGGGTGTTCTAATTTCATTCTTTTACATGTAGCTGTCCAGTTTTCCCAGCACCACTTATTGAAGAGACTGTCTTTTCTCCATTGTATATCCTTGCCTTCTTTGTCATAGATTAGTTGACCATAGGTGCGTGGGTTTATCTCTGGGCTTTCTATCTTGTTCCATTGATCCATATTTCTGTTTTTGTGCCAGTACCATATTGTCTTGATTACTGTAGCATTGTAGTATAGTCTGAAGTCAGGAAGTCTGATTCTTCCAGCTCCGTTTTTTTCACTCGAGACTGGTTTGGCTATTCGGGATCTTTTGTGTCTCCATACACATTTTAAGATTTTTTGTTCTAGTTCCATAAAAAATGCCATCGGCAATTTGATAGGAATTGCATTGAATCTGTAGATTGCTTTGGGTAGTATACTCATATTCACAATATTGATTCCTCCAATACAAGAACATGCTATATCTCTCCATCTGTTGGTATCATCTTTAATTTCTTTCATCAGTGTCTTATAGTTTTCTGCATACAGGTCTTTTGTCTCCCTTGGTAGGTTTATTCCTAGGTATTCTATTCTTTTTGTTGCAGTGGTAAGTGGGAGTGTTTCCTTAATTTCTCTTTCAGATTTTTCATCATTAGTGTATAAGAATGTGAGAGATTTCTGTGCATTAATTTTGTATCCTGCTACTTTACACAATTCATTGATTAGCTCTAGTAGTTTTCTGGTGGCATCTTTAGAATTCTCTATGTATAGTATCATGTCATCTGCAAACAATGGCCTTTTATTTCTTCTCTTCCAATTTGTATTCCTTTAATTTCTTTTTCTTGTCTGATTGCTGTGGCTAGGACTTCCAAAATTATGTTGAATAATAGCAGTGAGAGCGGGCAGACTTGTCTTGTTTCTGATCTTAGCAGAATAGATTTCAGTTTTTCGCCATTGAGAATGGTGTTGGCTGTGGGTTTGTCATATATGGCCTTTATTATGTTGAAGTAGGTTCCCTCTATGCCCACTTTCTGAAGAGTTTTTATCATAAATGGGTGTTGAATTTTGTTAAAAGATTTTTCTGCATCTATTCAGATGATCATATGGTTTTTATTCTTTAATTTGTTAATATGGTGTATCACATTGATTGATTTGCATATATTGAAGAATCCTTGCATACCTGGGATAAATCCCACTTGATCGTGGTGTATGATCCTTTTAATGTGTTGTTGGATTCTGTTTGCGAGTATTTTGTTGAGGATTTTCGCATGTATATTCATCAGTGATATTGGTCTGTAATTTTCTTTTTTTGTAGTATCTTTGTCTGGGTTTGGTATCAGGGTGGTGGTGGCCTCATAGAATGAGTTTGGGAGTTTTCCTTCCTCTGCAATTTTTTGGAAGAGTTTGAGAAGGATGGGTGTTAGCTCTTCTCTAAATGTTTGATAGAATTCACCTGTGAAGCCATCTGGTCCTGGACTTTTGTTTGTTGGAAGATTTTTAATCACAGTTTCAATTTCATTACTTGTGATTGGTCTGTTTTTATTTTCTGTTTCTTCCTGGTTCAGTCCTGGAGGGTTATACCTGTCTAAGAATTTGCCATTTCTTCCAGGTTGTCCATTTTTTTGGCATAGAGTTGCTTGTAGTAGTCTTTTAGGATGCTTTGTATTTCTGCAGTGTCTGTTGTAACTTCTCCTTTTTCATTTCTAATTTTATTGATTTGAGTCCTCTCCCTCTTTTTTCTTGATGAGTCTGGCTAATGGTTTATCAATTTTCTTTATCTTCTCAAAGAACCAGCTTGTTATTTTATTGATCTTTGCTATTGTTTTCTTTGTCTCTATTTCATTTATTTGTGCTCTAATCTGTATGATTTCTTTCCTTCTGCTAACTTTGGGTTTTGTTTGTTCTTCTTTCTCTAGTTCCTTTAGGTGTAACATTAGATTGTTTATTTGAGATTTTTCTTATTTCTTGAGGTAGGCTTTTATAGCTATAAAGTTCCCTCTTAGAACTGCTTTTGCTGCATCCCATAGTTTTTGGATCATCGTGTTTTCATTGTCATTTGTCTCTAGGTATTTTTTGATTTCCCCTTTGATTTCTTCAGTGATCTCTTGGTTGTTTGTTAGCATATTGTTTAGCCTCCATATGTGTTTTTTTTTTTTTTATGTTTTTTTCCCTGTAATTGATTTCTAATCTCATTGTGTTGTGGTCAGAAAAGATGCTTAATATGATTTCAGTTTTCTTAAATTTACTGAGGCTTGATTTGTGACCCAAGATACGATCTGTCCTGGAGAATGTTCTGTGCACACTTGAGAAGAAACTGTAACCTGCTGTTTTTGGATGGAATGTCCTATAAATATCAGTTAAATCTATCTGGTCTGTTGTGGCATTTAAAGCTTGTGTTTCTTTATCAATTTTCTGTTTGGATGATCTGTCCATTGGTGTAAGTGAGGTGTTAAAGTCCCTCACTATTATTGTGTTGCTGTCGACTTTCTCTGTTAGAGCTGTTAACAGTTGCCTTATGTATTGAGGTGCTCCTATGTTGGGTGCATATATATTTATAATTGTTATATCTTCTTCTTGGATTGATCCCTTGACCGTTACGTAGCGTCCTTCCTTGTCTCTTGTAACATTCTTTATTTTAAAGTCTATCTTATCTGATATGAGTATAGCTACTCCAGCTTTCTTTTGGTTTCCATTTGCATGGAATATCTTTTTCCATCCCCTCACTTTCAGTCTGTATGTGTCCCTAGGTCTGAAGTGGGTCTCTTGTAGACAGCATATATATGGGTCTTGTTTTTTTATCCATTCAGCAAGCCTGTGTCTTTTGGTTGGAGCATTTAATCCATTGATGTTTAAGGTAATTATTGATATGTATGTTCCTATTACCATTTTTTAAATTGTTTTGGGTTTGTTTTTGTATGTCCTTTTCTTCTCTTGTGTTTCCTACTTAGAGAAGTTCCTTTAGCATTTGTTGTAGAGATGGTTTGGTGGTGCTGAATTCTCTTAGCTTTTGTTTTTCTGTAAAGCTTTTGACTTCTCCATCGTATCTGAATGAGATCTTTGCTGGGTAGAGTCATCTTGGTTGTAGGTTCTTTTCTTTCATCACTTTAAGTATATCATGCCACTCCCTTCTGGCTTGTAGAGTTTCTGCTGAGAAATCAGCTGTTAACCTTATGGGAGTTCCCTTGTATGTTATTTGTCATTTTTCCCTTGCTGCTTTCAATAATTTTTCTTTGTCTTTAATTTTTGCCAATTTGATTACTATGTGTCTCGGCATGTTTCTCCTTCGCTTTATCCTGTATGGGAGTCTCTGCGCTTCCTGGACTTAGGTGGCTATTTCCTTTCCCATGTTAGGGAAGTTTTCAACTATAATCTCTTCAAATATTTTCTCAGGTCCTTTCTCTCTCTCTTCTCCTTCTGGGACCCCTATAATGTGAGTGTTGTTGCATTTAATGTTGTCCCAGAGGTCTCAGGCTGTTTTCATTTCTTTTCACTGTTTTCTTTATTCTGTTCTGCAGCAGTGAATTCCACCATTCTGTCTTCCAGGTCACTTATCTGTTCTTCTGCCTCAGTTATTCTGCTATTGATCCCTTCTAGTGTAGTTTTCAATTCAGTTATTATATTGTTCATCTCTGTTTGTTTGTTCTTTGATTCTTCTAGATCTTTGTTAAACATTTCTTGCATCCTCTCGATCTTTGCCTCCATTCTTTTTCCAAGGTCCTGGATCATCTTCACTATCATTATTCTGAATTCTTTTTCTGGATGATTGCCTATCTCCATTTCATTTAGTTGTTTTTCTGGGGTTTTATCTTCTTCCTTCATCTGGTACATAGCCCTCTGCCTTTTCATCTTGTCTATCTTTCTGTGAATGTGGTTTTTGTTCCACAGGCTGCAGGATTGTAGTTCTTCTTGCTTCTGCTGTCTGCCCTCTGGTGGATGAGGCTATCTAAGAGGCTTGTGCAAGTTTCCTAATGGGAAGGACTGGTGGTAGGTAGATCTGGATGTTGCTCTGGTGGACAGAGCTCAGTAAAACTTTAATCCGCTTGTCTGCTGATGGGTGGGGTTGGGTTCCCTCCCTATTGGTTGTTTGGCCTGAGGCGACCCAACACTGGAGCCTACCCAAGCTCTTTGTTGGGGCTAATGGTGGACTCTGGGAGGGCTCATGCCAAGGAATACTTCCCAGAACTTCTGCTGCCAGTGTCCTTGTTTCTTAATGAGCCACAGCTGCCACCCGCCTCTGAAGGAGACCCTTCAACACTAGCAGGTAGGTCTGGTTCTGTCTCCTATGGAGTCACTGCTCCTTCCCCTGGGTCCCGATGTGCATACTACTTTGTGTGTGCCCGCCAAGAGTGGAGTGTCTGTTTTCCCCAGTCCTGTCGAAGTCCTGCAATCAAATCCCCTAGCCTTCAAAGTCTGTTTCTCTAGGAATTCCTCCTCCCTTTGCCGGACTCCCAGGTTGGGAAGCCTGATGTGTGGCTCAGAACCTTCACTCCAGTGTGTGGACTTCTGTGGTATAAGTGTTCTCCAGTTTGTGGGTCACCCACCCAGCAGTTATGGGATTTGATTTTATTGTGATAGCGCCCCTCCTACCGTCTCACTGTGGCTTCTCCTTTGTCTTTGCATGTGGGGTATCTTTTTTGGCGAGTTCCAGTGTCTTCCTGTTGATGATTGTTCAGCAGTTAGTTGTGATTCCGGTGTTCTCGAAAGAAGGAGTGAGAGCATTTCCTTCTACTCAGCCATCTTGAACCAGTCTCCTGGAAGGTCTTTAAACCAGTTAATGAATGAAAAATATATGCCAAATAGATCAAGCTTATTAACTGTGTGCCAGTTAATAACTGGGTGAATATGTTGAAATCTCAGTGTTGGTGGAATTGTCAGTTTTTCCCTACAGTTAAATTAAAATTTTCTGTATTCCCTTTAAGTCTTTTTTGGTTAAATTTATATTTGAAAGCCGTGATGAATTAACTTCTTATCATTGCATAGTGTCTGTTTCTCCATACTGGTTTTCTTCAAGTACATGATTTATTTGATGAATTTAGATAAATATAGATTGTGGTTAGTATCTGCCTGATACAACTTTTAATATTTCTTTACTTTCAACATCTGTTGATGTTGTTATGCTCTAGGTTCTTTTCCTATAAACTGTATGTAGTTTTGGAAAATATGAATAGATAAATAGGAATAGAGATAATGATATAATATGAAAATCTGTTACTTTTAAAAGTGACTTAATTCATTTATATTTATTGTGATTACTTATCTATTTTCACTGACTACCATTTTACATGCAATTTATACGTTTTCTGCATTTTTATCTTTTGTGTTTCTTGTTATTGAAAACTGATGTGATTTTGTTGCTATTGTTTATTCCCTCCCTTCTTTTGAAGACTTTTTGAGAGCTTCTGTCTTGATGGTAAACCACCTCAGGTTTGACCTTAAATGTTTATTTTCCTTTATATTTTAGGACAATGGTTTTGTATTACTGAAATCTTTTATTAATTTGGAAAATGCTCACTCAGTGCTTCTTCGAATGTTGCTTCTGGCCATTTCCATTTCTCTAGTTTTCTTATGGAATGTAAATCAAAGTAATATATTTTGTAATTTTTGCAAGAGAGCTGCATATTTTTATCCTCTGAGTTTTTCTTCTTGTTTCCCTCTGTCTTTGGGTTCTCTAACCCTGTGTTCTGCTTTAAACAGTGTGTTTGCTGTTACACTCAAGTATTGACAGTTTAACTTCAGGAATATGTTTTGTTTGTTTGTTTTGTTTTAATCTGTTCTAAAATATTTACTTGATTTTTTGTTTAGATTCAGATTTTCTGTTGGAATTTTCTTTTTGTTTCTTTTGTCCATTTTTCTCTACTCTCACAAACTATCAATAATAATTGTTTTAAAGTCTTATGTGAAAAATTCCAATATCTAAATCTTCTGTTGATCCATTTCTACTTCTTGGTTCTGTCTTTTGGTTTTGGTCATTGTGTCCAGTTTCTTCTTATGCCACTTAATTTTTTTTTCTAGGATACTGGAGATTGTGGATGAAAAACTGTAGGAACTATGGATAAGGTTTTCTTCCTCTAAGAAAGCTAATATTTTTTTCCGGCAGACAAATAGAGCACCTTGGTTGACTGTAATTGTTTTGGGACTTAATTGTGGTCTACTGGGAATAGGTCTATTCAAGTTTGTTTTTATCCCTAGACTGTAGCATTTTCTTACAGGGCATGCTCTATGTCCTATGCCCTATTTTTTTTTTTTTTTAACATCTTTATTGAAGTATAATTGCCTTACAATGGTGTGTTAGCTTCTGCTTTATAACAAAGTGAATCAGTTATACACATACAATATGTTCCCATATCTCTTCCCTCTTGCATCTCCCCTCCCTCCCACCCTCCCCATCCCACCCCTCTAGGTGGTCACAAAGCACCAAGCTGATCTCCCTGTGCTATGTGGCTGCTTCCCACTAGCTATCTATTTTACATTTGGTAGTGTATATATGTCCATGACACTCTCTTACCCTGTCACATCTCACCCCACCCCCTCCCCATATCCTCAAGTCCATTCTCTAGTAGGTCTGTGTCTTTATTCCCGTCTTGCCACTAGGTTCTTCATGGCTTTTTTTTTTTTTTTTTCCTTAGATTCCGTATATATGTGTTAGCATACTGTATTTGTTTTTCTCTTTCTGACTTACTTCACTCTGTATGACAGACTCTAACTCCATCCACCTCATTACAAATACCTCCATTTCATTTCCTTTTATGGCTGAGTAATATTCCATTGTATATATGTGCCACATCTTTTTATCCATTCATCTGTCGATGGACATTTAGGTTGCTTCCATGTCCTGGCTATTGTAAATAGAGCTGCAATGAACATTTTGGTACATGACTCTTTTTGAACTATGGTTTTCTCAGGGTATATGCCCAGTAGTGGGATTGCTGGGTCGTATGGTAGTTCTATTTGTAGTTTTTTAAGGAACCTCCATACTGTTCTCCATAGTGGCTGTATCAATTTACATTCCCACCAACAGTGCAAGAGTGTTCCCTTTCCTCCACACCCTCTCCAGCATTTATTGTTTCTAGATTTTTTGATGATGGCCATTCTGACCGGTGTGAGATGATATCTCATTGTAGTTTTGATTTGCATTTCTCTAATGATTAATGATGTTGAGCATTCTTTCATGTGTCTGTAGGCCATCTGTATATCTTCTTTGGAGAAATGTCTATTTAGGTCTTCTGCCCATTTTTGGATTGGGTTGTTCGTTTTTTTGTTATTGAGCTGCATGAGCTGCTTGTAAATCTTGGAGATTAATCCTTTGTCAGTTGCTTCATTTGCAAATATTTTCTCCCATTCTGAGGGTTGTCTTTTGGTCTTTTTTATGGTTTCCTTTGCTGTGCAAAAGCTTTTAAGTTTCATTAGGTCCCATTTGTTTATTTGTGTTCTTATTTCCATTTCTCTGGGAGCTGGGTCAAAAAGAATCTTGCTGTGATGTATGTCATAGAGTGTTCTGCCTATGTTTTCCTCTAAGAGTTTGATAGTGTCTGGCCTTACATTTAGGTCTTTAATCCATTTTGAGTTTATTTTTGTGCATGGTGTCAGGGAGTGTTCTAATTTCATACTTTTACATGTAGCTGTCCAATTTTCCCAGCACCACTTATTGAATAGGCTGTCTTTTCTCCACTGTATATTCTTGCCTCCTTTATCAAAGATAAGGTGACCATATGTGTGTGGGTTTATCTCTGGGCTTTATATCCTGTTCTATTGATCTATATTTCTGTTTTTGTGCCAGTACCAAACTGTCTTGATTACTGTAGCTTTGTAATATAGTCTGAACTCAGGGAGCCTGATTCCCCCAGCTCCATTTTTCGTTCTCAAGATTGCTTTGGCTATTCGGGGTCTTTTGTGTTTCCATACAAATTGTGAAATTTTTTGTTCTAGTTCTGTGAAAAATGCCAGTGGTAGTTTGATAGGGATTGCATTGAATCTGTAGATTGCTTTGGGTAGTAGAGTCATTTTCACAATGTTGATTCTTCCAATCCAGGAACATGGTATATCTCTCCATCTATTTGTATCATCTTTAATTTCTTTCATCAGTGTCTTATAATTTTCTGCATACAGGTCTTTTGTCTCCTTAGGTAGGTTTATTCCTAGATATTTTATTCTTTTTGTTGCAATGGTAAACGGGAGTGTTTTCTTAATTTCACTTTCAGATTTTTCGTCATTAGTGTATAGAAATGCAAGAGATTTCTGTGCATTAATTTTGTATCCTGCTACTTTACCAAATTCATTGATTAGCTCTAGGAGTTTTCTGGTAGCATCTTTAGGATTCTCTATGTATAGTATCATGTCATCTGCAAATAGTGACAGCTTTACTTCTTCTTTTCCGATTTGGATTCCTTTTATTTCTTTGTCTTCTCTGATTGCTGTGGCTAACACTTCCAAAACTATGTTGAATAATAGTGGTGAGAGTGGGCAACCTTGTCTTGTTCCTGATCTTAGTGGAAATGGTTTCAGTTTTTCACCATTGAGGACAATATTGGCTGTGGGTTTGTCATATATGGCCTTTATTATGTTGAGGAAAGTTCCCTCTATGCCTACTTTCTGCAGGGCTTTTATCATAAATGGGTGTTGAATTTTGTCGAAAGCTTTCTCTGCATCTATTGAGATGATCATATGGTTTTTCTCCTTCAATTTGTTAATATGCTGTATCACATTGATTGATTTGCGTATATTGAAGAATCCTTGCATTCCTGGGATAAAGCCCACTTGATCATGGTGTATGATCCTTTTAATGTGCTGTTGGATTCTGTTTGCTAGTATTTTGTTGAGGATTTTTGCATCTATGTTCATCAGTGCTATTGGCCTGTAGTTTTCTTTCTTTGTGACATCTTTGTCTGGTTTTGGTATCAGGGTGATGGTGGCCTCGTAGAATGAGTTTGGGAGTGTTCCTCCCTCTGCAATATTTTGGAAGAGTTTGAGAAGGACAGGTGTTAGCTCTTCTCTAAATGTTTGATAGAATTCACCTGTGAAGCCATCTGGTCCTGGGCTCTTGTTTGTTGGAAGGTTTTTAATCACAGTTTCAATTTCAGTGCTTGTGATTGGTCTGTTCATATTTTCTATTTCTTCCTGGTTCAGTCTTGGCAGTTTGTGCATTTCTAAGAATCTGTTCATTTCTTCCAGGTTGTCCATTTTATTGGCATAGAGTTGCTTGTAGTAATCTCTCATGATCTTTTGTATTTCTGCAGTGTCAGTGGTTACTTCTCCTTTTTCATTTCTAAGTCTATTGATTTGAGTCTTTTCCCTTTTTCTCTTGATGAGTCTGGCTAATGGTTTATCAATTTTGTTTATCTTCTCAAAGAACCAGCTTTTAGTTTCATTGATTTTTGCTATTGTTTCCTTCATTTCTTTTTCATTTATTTTTGACCTGATCTTTATAATTTCTTTCCTTCTGCTGGCTTTGGGGTTTTTTTGTTCTTCTTTCTCTAATTGCTTTAGGTGCAAGGTTAGGTTGTTTATTCGAGATGTTTCCTGTTTCTTGAGGTAGGCTTGTATTGGTATAAACTTCCCTCTTAGCACTGCTTTTGCTGCGTCCCATAGGTTTTGGGTCGTCGTATCTCCATTGTCATTTGTTTCTAGGTATTTTTTGATTTCCCCTTTGATTTCTTCAGTGATCACTTCGTTATTAAGTAATGTATTGTGTAGCCTCCATGTGTTTGTATTTTTTACAGATCTTTTCCTGTAATTGATATCTAGTCTCATAGCGTTGTGGTCGGAAAAGATACTTGATACGATTTCAATTTTCTTAAATTTACCAAGGCTTGATTTGTGACCCAAGATATGATCTATCCTGGAGAATGTTCCATGAGCACTTGAGAAAAATGTGTATTCTGTTGTTTTTGGGTGGAATGTCCTATAAATATCAGTTAAGTCCATCTTGTTTAATGTATCATTTAAAGCTTGTGTTTCCTTATTTATTTTCATTTTGGATGATCTGTCCATTGGTGAAAGTGGGGTGTTAAAGTCCCCTACTATGATTGTGTTGCTGTCAATTTCCCCTTTTATGGCTGTTAGTATTTGCCTTATGTATTGAGGTGCTCCTATGTTGGGTGCATAAATATTTACAATTGTTATACCTTCCTCTTGGATTGATCCCTTGATCATTATATAGTGTCCTTCTTTGTCTCTTGTAATTGTCTTTATTTTAAAGTCTATTTTGTCTGATATGAGAATTGCTACTCCAGCTTTCTTTTGATTTCCATTTGCATGGAATATCTTTTTCCATCCCCTCACTTTCAGTCTATATGTGTCTCTAGGTCTGAAGTGGGTCTCTTGTAGACAGCATATATATGGGTCTTGTTTTTGTATCCATTCAGCCAGCCTGTGTGTTTTGGTGGGAGCATTTAATCCATTTACATTCAAGGTAATTATCGATATGTATGTTCCTATTCCCATTTTCTTAAATGTTTTGGGTTTGTTATTGTAGGTGTTTTCCTTCTCTTGTGTTTCTTGCCTAGAGAAGTTCCCTTAGCATTTGTTGTAAAGCTGGTTTGGTGGTGCTGAACTCTCTCAGCTTTTGCTTGTCTGTAAAGGTTTTAATTTCTCCATCAAATCTGAATGAGATCCTTGCTGGGTAGAGTAATCTTGGTTGTAGGTTCTTCTCCTTCATCACTTTAAGTGTATCCTGCCACTCCCTTCTGGCTTGCAGAGTTTCTGCTGAAAGATCAGATGTTAACCTTATGGGGCTTCCCTTGTGTGTTATTTGTCATTTTTCCCTTGCTGCCTTTAATATGTTTTCCTTATATTTAATTTTTGACAGTTTGATTAATATGTGTCTTGGCGTGTTTCTCCTTGGGTTTATCCTGTATGGGACTCTCTGTGCTTCCAGGACTTGATTAACTATTTCCTTTCCCATATTAGGGAAGTTTTCAACTATAATCTCTTCAAATATTTTCTCAGTCCCTTTCTTTTTCTCTTCTTCTTCTGGGACCCCTATAATTCGAATGTTGGTGCGTTTAATGTTGTCCCAGAGGTCTCTGAGACTGTCCTCAGTTCTTTTCATTCTTTTTTCTTTATCCTGCTCCGCAGTAGTTATTTCCACCATTTTATCTTCCAGGTCACTTATCCTTTCTTCTGCCTCAGTTATTCTGCTTTTGATCCCATCTAGAGTATTTTTAATTTCATTAATTGTGTTTTTCATCATTGCTTGGTTCCTCTTTAGTTCTTCTACATCCTTGTTAAATGTTTCTTGCATTTTGTCTCTTCTATTTCCAAGATTTTGGATCATCCTTACTATCAGTATTCTGAATTCGTTTTCAGGTAGACTGCCTATTTCCTCTTCATTTGTTAAATCTGGAGTGTTTTGACCCTGCTCCTTCATCTGCGGTGTGTTTTTCTGTCTTCCCATTTTGCTTATCTTACTGTGTTTGGGGTCTCCTTTTCACAGGCTGCATATTCGTAGTTCCCGTTGTTTTTGGTATCTGTCCCCAGTGGCTAAGGTTGGTTCAGTGAGTTGTGTAGGCTTCCTGGTGGAGGGGACTAGTGCCTGTGTTCTGGTGGATGAGGCTGGATCTTGTCTTTCTGGTGGGCACGTCCACGTCTGGTGGTGTATTTTGGGGTGTCTGTGGCCTTATTATGATTTTAGGCAGCCTCTCTGCTAATGGATGGGGCTGTGTTCCTGTCTTGCTAGTTGTTTGGCATAGGGTGTCCAGCACTGTAGCTTACTGGTCATTGAGTGAAGCTGGTTCTTGATGTTGAGATGGAGGTCTCTGAGAGATTTTCGCCGTTTGGTATTACGTGGAGCTGGGAGGTCTCTCGTGGACCAGTGTCCTGAAGTTGGCTCTCCCACCTCAGAGGCACAGCCGTGATGCCTGGCTGGAGCACCAAGAGCCTTTCATCCACACGGCTCAGAGTAAAAGGGAGAAAAAATAGAAAGAAAGAAAGAAAGAGGCTATAATATAGTGAAGTAAAATAAAGCTATTATAAAGCAAAGCTATACAGACAAAATCTCACCCAGAAGCATATATATATATACACTCACAAAAAAAGGAAAAGGGGAAAAATTAATATATCCTGCTCCCAAAGTCCACCTCCTGAATTTGGGATGATTCATTGTCTATTCATGTATTCTACAGATGCAGGCACATCAAGTTGTTTGTGGAGCTTGAATCCGCTGCTTCTGAGGCTGCTGGGAGAGATTTCCCTTTCTCTTCTTTGTTCACACAGCTCCCGGGGTTCAGCTTTGATTTGGACCCGCCTCTGCGTGTAGGTCACCTGAGGGCGTCTGTTCCCTGCCCAGACAGAAGGGGGTTAAAGGAGCAGCTGCTTCCGGGGCTCTGGCTCACTCAGGCTGGGGGGAGGGAGGGGTACGGAGGAGGCGGGGTGAGCCTGCAGCGGCAGAGGCCTGTGTGATGTTGCACCAGTCTGAACGCACCGTGCGTTCTCCCGGGAAAGTTGTCCCCGGATCACGGCACCCTGGCAGTGGCAGGCTGCACCGGCTCCCAGGAGGGGCAGTGTGGAGAGTGACCTGTGCTCCCACACAGGCTTTTTGGTGGTGGCTGCAGCAGCCTTAGCGTCTCATGCCCATCTCTGGGGTCCGCGCTGATCGCCGTGGCTCACGCCCATCTCTGGAGTTCGTTTAGGCGGCGCTCTGAATCCCCTCTCCTCGCGCACCAGGAAACAAAGAGGGAAGAAAAAGTCTCTTGCCTCTTCGGCAGCTGCAGACTTTTTCTGGACTCCCTCCCGGCTAGCTGTGGTGCACTAACCCCTTCAGGCTGTGCTCACGCTGCCAACCCCAGTCCTCTCCCTGCAACCGAAGCCGGAGCCTCAGCTCTCAGCCCCGCCCGCCCCGGTGGGTGAGCAGACAAGCCTCTCGGGCTGCTGAGTGCTGCTCGGCGCCGAGCCTCTGTGCGGGAATCTCTCCATTTTTCCCTCTGCACCCCTGTTGCTGTGGGATCTGCGCTGATAGCCGCGGCTCGCGCCTGTCTCTGGAGCTCGTTTAGGCGGCGCTCTGAATCCCCTCTCCTCACGCACCAGGAAACAAAGAGGGAAGAAAAAGTCTCTTGCCTCTTCGGCAGCTGCAGACTTTTTCCCGGACTCCCTCCCGGCTAGCTCCAGTGCACTAACCCCTTCAGGCTGTGTTCACGCCGCCAACCCCAGTCCTCTCCCTGGGATCCGACCGAAGCCGAGCCTCAGCTCCCAGCCCCGCCCGCCCCGGCGGGGGAGCAGACAAGCCTCTCGGGCTGGAGAGTGCTGCTCGGCGCCAAGCCTCTGTGCGGGAATCTCTCCGCTTTGCCCTCCGCACCCCTGAAATATGAGTAACAAAAATGTCATAAAATTATTTTAAAAGATTTCTCATGTGTATATGAGAGATAGAGGAAACTGCTTTCAAGAGAAAAATAATTTAGATTGGCTTATACACATGTGCATAATACCTATATAATAATTTGGTTTTAGAAAGGTCTTTTCACCTTTAGTCCAAGGTAAGTTTCATTTACAAATCTGTTAATAATAGTACAAAAAAAAAAAAGTTATCTACTAAGCTCTCACTAATTGCTGAGATATATAAATAATCCTACAACATTGTATGATTTAATGTTACTTTCCCATATACTCTGCAAGTCAGATGTTATCATGCTTAATAATAAGTAGTCAGAGAAATGTTGAACACTTAGACCAAAGTAAGACACTGTTTTAAGTGGCAGAAGCAGAATTCAAATCTTAGTTTTCTGACTCGAAAACATGTATTCTTAGTCATAGCAGTGCAATTTCTCTAATTTACTTTACTTATTCATTCATTTATTTGTTCAGTTGTTTGTTCAATACCCATGCATTGGAGAATTTCTTAAATGGCAGACAATGTATTAGGCAACGGAAGACTAGGGGGTGAAAATAAGTCCTGTAGATACTCTGTGATAGTTACTTTTATTTGTCAACTTGCCTGCATCATGGGATGCCTAGAAAGCTGGTTAAACATTATTTCTCAGTGTATCTGTGAGAGTGTTTCTGGAAGAGATTAACATTTTAATTGGTAGACCTAGTAAAGCAGATTTCCTTCCTCAATGTAGGTGAGCCTCATCCAATCCAGTGAGGGTCTGAATAGAACAAAAAGGTGGAGGAAGGTTGAATTTGCCCTCTTTTTGTGCCTGTCTGCATGAGCTGGAACATGGATCTCTTCCTGCCCTTGTCATTACTAGTTCTCAGGTCTTCGAACTCAAACTGGAATTTATACAATTGGCTCTCTGCTCTCAGGCCTTCAAAATACACCACCAGCCTTTCTGCGTCTCCAACTTGCAGATGGCAGATTATGGGACTTCTCAGATTCCATAATAATGTGAGCTAATACCTCTAATAAAATCTCTTTAAATATAATTATATATACACACATACACACACACTCTGTTGGTCCTGTTTCTCTGGAGAACTCTAATACAAGTTCCTTAGTCCATTGGGAGGCATAAACATATAAATTGTAACGTGGGCAAAAATGATTAAAGTAAAATATTCATTTTCTTTGCTCCTCAAATATCACTTTCCTACTCGACACACACACTAAGTGTGCACTTTCTTTAAAAAAAAATCTCTCTTACTTGCTGAGTTCTCTATTTTATCTTGCAGAAACAAAGAATAAAGATAACGGCTAGTTATTGAGAGAAAAGAAGTATAACTGGGAGACCAGTCTGTAGCACCCAGGGAGTAACATAGCAGAATGTGTGTTTGTGTGTTGTGTCTGAGAGAGAAATGGAGAGAAAAGAGATCTAGTCAGAGGCATAAATGAAAAATGAAAGCATGAGACATAGAGGTTGAATTTAATGAAAAATTGGAGGAAGACTACAGAAAGAGTTTCAGGAGCAGCTGCTAGAAGGAAAGATATTTGGAACTATTATATATGTGTGAGAGCTGTTTAAATTTGTTTAAAATATTTTTCTTTGCAGTTATTCTCTTCACTTTCTCAATTCCTAGGTCAAATGATTGTGGTTTTACATTTCAATTATTATCAGGGTTGTTTCCTTCTACATGATATTGCATAAACATTGAGTCTCAAAAGACCCCCAGTATATTGCAGCTATTTACATGATTGTAATAAAATATTGTAATTCTGAGGTGACAGGTATGGACAAATTGAGAAGAATCACAGTGGAGAAAACAATGGTGGGACGAATGCCAAGATGTCTGGCACAAAGCCTGTGTACAGCTTATTCTACTGAGTTGTTCACCACTTTCTTATGAAATTCCAAGAGTCCTCCTTTTTCAGAGAAAACCTCTCTTTGGGTTAAAGTTGTGAATTTTCCCAATATTTCACTTTCTCTTTGTTTATATTAGTATTACTACTTACGTTTTTCATTGTAGCCTGTCAGATTTACCAGTCTTTTCCTGTTTTTAAAATTTTTCCATTTGAGTTTTTCCTTCAGATGGCCAAAACTCTTTCCCAAGTGTTGTTTATATTTATTTTGGGGTTTTAGTAAATATACAGATGAAGTTAAAGTGAATGGTATTTTTATGAAGCTTAATCTTTAAATCCACAACCATGATATTCTTTTCTAAATGTTCAAGCATTTTTATGTCCCTTGAGACTGTAATAAAACTCCTTTCATATAAACAGATCTTCCACATTACTTGATAAAGTTAATTTCTAAAAATTTTTGTAATTTTGAAAATAATTTTTTAAATGTATTTCTGTAAGAATTGTATACGATGATTTGTAGGTGTCAAAGATGGGAAGTCAGGAAACTAGTTAGGTGTTTACTAAAATGGTTCAAGAGAGAAATGGTCAGAGAATTAATAAAAAGGATTATGCAGGGCACAGACTTGAAACCTAAGTTGCAGTTGCCATTAGACCAAATTGTTGGCAGATAATTTAGTGTCCTGAAAACTGTAGGGAGTGCTCAAGGATGGTGCAAGCATTATTCTATGACAGTTTTGGATGCTTAGCCTTGAAGCTAATTCTTCAGCACCTCCCCTGATTCCATTACCTATGCAAAATAATTTAATTTTTTCAACATAATGATGAGTCATCTTCTATTACTTACAACTAGGAACGCTGACAAATATCCACAAAAATAAAGGAAAAATAGCTTTGGGGTGGAATTCAGGACTGAATACATGGTAAAGAGACAAAATTCTAAATGAAATTGTCTCATGCTTCCTTGACTTTTGAAAATATCTGATTTGATCTTCATATATGTCAAACTCAAGAAATACAAATATAACTCAAAACCTTCTCTCTCAAACCTGCCCCTTATTCATGTTATTACTCTATATCCTTATGGCACTGCCTAGTTAAACTCTCACTTTCTCTCACTAAGACTATTAAAATAACATTCTATGTCATCTTTCTGCATCAAGTTTTTGTATCTCACATCTATCTCCTACAATACCTACAGGCTAAATTAGTTGAAAAGGCAGATTTGATAATGTCTCCTCTCTTCTGAAATCTCTTCAGTAGCTTGCTCTCTTCTCTTCAGGATGAGGCGAGTATAAAAGGCCTACTATGTCTCAACATTATCTCCTGTGACCCTATGCTCTGTCCTTTAGTTTTTAGGTCCATGGTCTGGTTGTGGCTTGCTATACATACTTCACTATGGTATACATTTGAACCTTTATTCATGCTATCCTTTCTTTTAGAATAACCTTCCTTGTCCATTTGTTTTGCTAGCTTTAATAGATGACACTAGGAATATTTCTCTCAGGTAGATGATCCTCAGGTGGGAATAAGTGCCTTTTACAACTTTCTATCATTCCACATTTTATATGTACTTTTCCATGTGTAAAATATTGATTTCTTTGATTCTCCCAGAATTTGACTGTTTCTGATGGCAAGAACTTATTCATGTTTGGTACCGAGTGTCTAGTAACATTAACATTAACATTATGTGGCATCATAATGCTTAAGAAATGATGATTCTGTAATTGTAGGTTGTAGGAGACTGATTAAAATACAAAGATGAAATTGGTTAACGTATCTGAAAGCACATTACAAACTCAAAAGTGTCATCTACATCTTACTTCTCATTGTGGCCATCATTAGAGCACTTTTGACTGAAAAGGGAAGGTAATATTAACACATACGTACATGTTTTTAGGGATTAATTATCTGTATTCCACAATGTGGAAATAAATTTAGTGATTTTTACTTACAAAATAATGTGTAGAACATTTTGATGAAATTTTGGCATCTTAATGTAGTTACACAATATAATGTTGCATTTAAAATTTTTTTTTTATCTTTAAATTTATTTTTGGTTCAGAAAGAAATATCATTGCATGATGAACTATTGCTTGCTTTTGTCAGTGTGTCAGTATCCTGTGACATTTCCATTCAAGTATTATGTTGGAGAGTTTTATCAGAATTCCACATGAAATAAACATTATGCCTAAAATACTGAGTTTTTCAGAATTATAATAGGTTTTGGAAGTGCATAATTTATTGTGTGAGTATAAGACACCAAAATATAACCATATCTCTAAGTTCATATTATATTGCCCTTGTTTTAGGTGTTATAAAATGACTTTTTGACCCATTTTATTAACTGAGGCAAATTAGTTGTAATATTGCTGGTGGCATTTTGATACTCATACTTTTATAAGTTCATATTTGAATCTTCCAGACACAAGCACCAATAATTATTTTCCAATACAGGAAGTTAATCTAATTGCTTCTCAAATAATTTTAAGAAAACGGTGCAAATTAGGCCTGTTTCCTCTCTAGAATCACTTGTGTTCTGATTTTCTCTGACCTTGAATAGTACAAGTCTTACTATTGCTTTACTTAGTTTCCACCTATTTTTCTTCTTTCAATTTTCTTTGAAACTAAGGTCAGCCCTGCTATATCAGTTCCGTACAGAGTAAGAAATGGCTTATGAGAAAGTACAGAAGCTATTTGAGGATAGAGATATAGCTTAAAGGGAAACATCTAAAAACAAAAAAGTTGGAAAGGCCCAAAGGTTTCACGTGCAATCCTTAAAGAAAAAGAAAATAAAGGTCACATTGATACTAAAACTGTATATGAGTTGATTTCAACTTTGATAGAACGTTGTTTCAGAGTCTGAGTAAAAGAATTATAAGTAATTACAATTTTAAGAGTTTTGTTTATTGTTACATCAGAACTGTATTATATATTTTACAATATGTAACGTTTTTCACTATAATATTCCTCATTGTTTTTGTTGTTCAAGTGTGCAAAATCTGTTTCATCTGCTCGTATAGAGTCAATGATAACAGCTCAGTTTACAAACATTTATGGTTCTTACATATGAATGAACAGGGAATGAGAAGTAAATCACAGTGCTCTTTGGCTCCTGATGCCTAAATCTAAAATAAAACATGTTAGAAACACAGGCACACACACGTTTTTATACAACACAGTTCTATAGTTGCATAATTTTCAAGGGTGAAATAAATGATATAATAAAAGTAGGAATCAAACATGGATGTCACATGCTATAGAAAAATGTTTAACCCAATATTTAGTTTCTTAGGGCTCCCTAACAAAGTTTCATAAAATGGGTGACTTAAAACAATGGAAGTTTATTCTCTTACAATTCTGGAGGGCAGAAGTGTAAAATCAAAGTGTCAGCAGTACCATACTCTCTCTGTAGGCTCTAGGAAGGAAGCCTTCTTTGCTTCTTTCTAGCTTCTGGTCTTGCTGACAATTGGCATTCCTTGACTAATTGCTCCATCACTCCAATTTCTGCCTCAGTACTCATGTGGTTGTCTTCCCTCTGTGGGTGTGTCTGTGTACAAATTTCTCTCATAAAGATAGCAGTCATTGGATTTAGGCTCCTGATAATCCAGTATAATATCATTTTAACTTAATTGCACTTGCAAAGACCCTATTTCCAAATAAGGTCATATTCACAGATACTGAGGATTAGGACTATACCGTATCTTGTGGAAGGACACAGTTCAACCCAGTACACTGAAAGTTATGAATAGATCTTTGAAATTTGGTGTCACTTAGCCTATTTGACAAATGAGTTTCACCTTCTCCAAACTTAGTGAATTTTGAGTCAAAGTGATGTTAAGAGTTCAGTGTAGTTCTTAACTCTTATATTAACATTTTCATATGAAATTATATATTGATAGGGCAAATTTATGGCATTTAAGAAATGGGCACACAATAAAGAATGATTTTCTACAAAATACCTTACTATTCAGACTAGGTTTTTTTTTTAATGAATTAGGTTTTGCCCAAAGTCACAAAAATACAATTTTTATATGATGACTTTTTTTCATTGCATCTACCATCCTTCATTCCCTTCCTTCCTTCTGAAAACATTTTTCTATTATTATACAGACTAACAATTGTGTGAAGGTGATGATAAAATAAAATACTGCTTTTGTCCTCAAAGAAAGTACAGACTAATGGCAAAAAAGGGAGGAGGAGATACATTAAAATGTAAATATAGTATTAAGATTTGTGATAGAAGAAAACAACTTAATGCCATGAGAATACAGAGGAAGTGCTTCTTAGATGGTGAGATGGAGGTTTTCCTGGAGGAGGTGATACCTGAGCTGATTTTAAAAAAGAAAGAGGAAAGTTAACATCTGAAAAGGCATAAACTTGTGAAACTACATTGAAAACTCAGAAAAATATTTTGCTGGTATGTAGGAAGTGAGTACACCTAAGGAGATGAAAATTGGGCAGGCGCCAGATTCTGAAGGGCCTTATTTATACTATGAATGTGTATTTTTCTGTTACTTTCATTAATTCAATACACTTACTACTCCTAAACAAATTAAAAACTATAAAAAGCATCAAAATCAATTGTATAAAAGTTTTTGTTAATAAAAATTAAATATATTTTCACAAGTGCCAACTTACAGCCCAGCTGACAAAGTACTATCTGTAAAAGCAATCGGTGTAACCACATCAGCTCCTTTTTCTTGTTTTTATCCTCACCTGAAATTTTTCTCCTTTATTTTTGATAAACTCTAACCATTTCAAAACCACTAACTCCTCATGTTTTTAAATAAACTTTGTATTTTATAACAGTTTTACATTTATAGAAAAACTGCAAAGATAATGCAGATAGTTCCTATATAACCATTACCAGTTTTCCTGTTATTAATATTTTACATTAGTATGATATATTTGTTACAATTAATGAGCCAATATTACATTATTATTAAGTAAGTCCACACAATGCAGATTTTCTTATTTTTACCTAATGTCTTTTTCTATCCTTGTATCCCATTCAGGATACCACAGTACTTTTACTTGTCATGCTTCCTTAAGCTCCTCTTGGTTGTGACAGTTCTCAGACTTTACTTGTTTTTGATGACTTTGGCAGTTTTGAGAGTACTGGTCAAGTATTTTGGAGAATGTCCCTTAACTGGAATTTGTCTGAATTTTTAAATCATGTTTCTCAGGTTGAGATTAGAGTTATGTGTTTTGGGGAGGTAGACTCCAGAGGTAAAATGACATTTTAATTATATTACATCAGTGGTACTGTCAACATGCTGTCAATCACTGTTGATGTTAACCATGATAACCTGGTTGAGATAGTGGTTGTCAGGTGTAACCACTGTAAAGATTCTATTTTTCTTCCTTTACATACTGTATTCACTGAAAAAAAAAGTCACTATAAGTACTCACACTTAAAGAGTGGGGAGTTATACCCACCTCCTTGAGGGCAAAGTATCTACAAAAATTATGTGGAACTCATCGAGGGAGATTTGTCTTTTTTTCCCATTTGCTTCTTATTCAATCATTTATTTATTATAATATGGACTCTTGGATATTAATTTCATACCTTGGTTTATAATCCTCTTCTACTTTATTTATTTTGTTAAATAAATTATTCCATCTTTGACCATTGGCCTTCCTTCCTTCCTTCCTTTCTTTCTTTCTTTCTTTCTCTCTCTCTCTTTCTTTCTTTCCCTTCTTTCTTCCTTTCTTCCTTTCTTTCCTTTCTCCAGTTATTCCAGTGCAATTCGTTGAAAACACAATGCTTTTACCACTGAATTGGCTTTATACTTTTCTCAAACATCACCTAATTATGTATGTGTGTGTTTATTTTTAGGCTCTCTGTTCTGTTCTGTTGATCTATGTATCTATAATTTTGCCAATACCACACTGCCTTGATTTTTGTAGTGTTATTTTAAGAATAGCATCTTGTAGTGTGAATCTTCTAAGCTAATCCTTCTTCAGTATTGTATTGGCTATTATAGGCCATTTGCCTTTCCAGAAAAATTTGGCATCATTTTTTCAATATCTGAAAAAGAGAATGTTCAGATATTTATATTGCATTGAATCTGTAGATCAAGTTAGGAAGAATTGGTATCTTAACATATTGAGTCTTCCAGCTCATGAGGACAGAACATCTATTTATTAAATCCTCATTGATTCGTCTCATTATTAATTCTTTATCAGATACATATTTTCAAATATTTTCTCCCATTCTGTGAGTTATCTTTTCACTCTCTTGATAGTCCCCTTCAGTATGCAAAAGTTTTTTATTTTGATGCAGTCCAATTTATGTATTTAAAATTTTGTTCCATGGGCTTTTAATGTTTTATCTAAGAAATCATCATATCCAATGTCACGGAGATTTTCTCTTATTTTTCTTATTAAGAGTTTAGTGGTTTTAGCTCTGATGTTTAGGTCTTTGACTCATTTGAGTTAATTTTTATATGTAGTGTAAAATAAGGATCCATCTTCATTCTTTTGCTTGTGGATATCCAGTTTTTCCAGCATTATTTGTTGAAAAGCCTGTCCTTTTTCCATTGAATGATCTTTGCACCCTTCTCTAAAATCACTTAACTGTATATGTGAGGGTTTATAGCTGGGCTTTGTGTTCTATTCCATTGGTCTATATATCTGCCTCTATATCAGTACACAATATTTTGATTACTGAAGTTTTGTGGTAAACTTTGAAATCAGGAATACGAGTCTTCGAAATTTGTTCTTCTATTTCAAAATTGTTTTGGTTATGTGGGTTTCCATATAAATTTTAGCATTTTTTCTGTTTCTTCAAAAAATGCCATAGGAATGTTGATAGGGATTGCACTGAATTTGTATATCACTCTGGGTAGTATGGGCATCTTAACCATTTTAAATCTTTTAGTTCCTGAATATAGGATGTTTTTTCCATTTATTTACATCTTCTTTAATTACTTGTAGCAATGTTTTTGTAGTTTCCTAGTCTTTTGCCTTGGTGAAGTTTATTCTTAGTATTTTATTCTTTTTGATGCTATTATAAATGGGATTGTATTCTTAATTTCCTTTTCAGATTTTTCACTGCTGTTGTATAGAAATGCAACCTGTTTTTGTGCATTGATTTCTTATCCTACAACTTTGCTGAATTTGTTTATCAGTTCTAATAGCTTGTGTGTGTGTTGTATGTGTGTATGGTGTGCAATTTTTAAAGTTTTCTACATCGTTTGTGAACAGAGGTGATTTTACTTCTTCCTTTCCAATTTGAATGCCTTTTATTCTTTTTTCCCCGCTTAATTTCTCTAGCTAGGACTTCCAGCACTACACTGAATAGAAATAGTGAGGGTGGGCACCCTTGCCTTGTGGTAAACTTAGAGGAAACACTTCCAGTTTTTCACTATTAAGTATAATGTTGGCTGTAGGCTTTTCATAAATGACTTTTATTAGGTTGAAGTAATTTCTTTCTATTCCTTGTTTGAGTGTTTTTTTACAGAAAGAGTTTTGAATTTTGTCAGATATCTTTTCTGTATCAATTGAGATGACCGTGTAGTGTTGGTCCCTCATTCTGTTAATGTGGTGTATCCCATTGATTTTCATATATTGAAACATCCTTGCATTCCATAAGTAAATCCCACTCGGTCATGGTGTATAATCTACTTAATGTACTGTTGAGTTATTTTGCTAGTATTTTATTGACTTTTGCATCAATATTCATCAGAGATATTGGTCTGTAATTTCCTTTTATTATAGTGTCTTTGTCTGGCTTTGGTAGTAAGGTAATGCTGGCCTCCTAATGAGTTTAAACGTATTCCCTCCTATTGAAGTTTTTGGGCAAGTTTGAGAATAGTCAGTATTAATTTTTCTTTAGCTGTTTGGTAGAATTCTCTGGTGAAGCAATCTGGTTCTGGGTATTTCCTTTGTTGGGAAGTTTTGATTACTAACTGAATCTCCTTACTTGTATATGTCTGTTCTGGTTTTTTGTTTTTTTGTTTTTTTCTATTTATTGATACAGTCTTGGTGGTTTGCATGTTTCTAGGAATGTATTTATTTCTTCTAAGTTATTCAACTTGTTGGCATATAATTGTCCACAGTTGTGTCTTATAATCCTTTTTATTTCTGTAGCATTAGTTGTAATATCTCTTCTTGGATTTCAGATTTTGGTTATTTGTCTCTTCTCTTTTTGCCTTAGTATAGTTAAGGGTTTGTCAACTTTGTTGATCCTTTAAAAAAACTGACTGTTTTGTTGATTTTTTCTATTCTTAATTTCATTTATTTCAGTTCTAATCTTTATTATTTTCTTCCTTCTGCTAACTGTGGACATAGTTTGTTCTTCATTTTTTAATTTCTTTAAATGTAAAGTTAGGTTGTTGTTTTGATATCTTCTTTTTTTTAGTGTACACATTTACCACTATAAACTTCTCTCTTCGTAGTATTGCTTCTGCTGCATCCTAAGTTTTGATATGTTGTATTTTTGTTTTCATTTATCTCAAGATATTTTCTAATTTCCATTGCAGTTTGTACTTTGACCAATTGATTGTTCAAGAGTGTATTGTTTAGTTTCCACATATATGTGAATTTTACAATTTTCCTCTTGCTATCGATTTTGCTTTCCATTGAGTTTAGCATGGTTATTTTCAACTCTTTGTCAGTCAATTCATAGATCTCCATTTCTTTAGTGGAAGTTTCTGGAGATTTTTTTTTCCTTTTATTTCCCTGTTTCTTCTCATACATTGTTATTTTTTGCTGGGATTTAGGCACTTGAAAAAAACAGCCAACCCTCGACAGTCTTTACAGAATGGCTTCCTACAGGATAAGATTTTTACCAGTAAGCCTGGGTAGAGATTCTGGGGTGCTCTCAAACATTTTCTGATCTGGGGATGTGTTTTCTCTAGGCTTGTGCTTGTAGTTTCCCCGTCTGAGAAATTTTCCTTTTTTTAAAAATTTTTTCAGGAGCTCATATTCTCTTCTTCCTGCTGGTGTCTGTCTGCGGTACTGCAGTATCTGGTGCTACAAGAAGTCAGTCGCTGAGCTCTCATTAGCTGCTGGCAGCCAAAGTACAAGGTTACCCATCAGCACTCTAAATCAGGTGAGTCAGCCTCCGGAAAACCTGGAACATGGAACGTACATTCTATTCTTCTTCCCTCCTGAGGGAGAATCCACAAGCCGCACACTTTCTCCAGTTGAGCTGAGCTGACCCACCTTCAGGTAAGGGCTCTTTTGGATAAGATGCAAGAGCTTTTGTTTTTAAATCCTTTTCAATGCAGTAATGGTTTTGGCTTCTTGGCTTTGTGCTCTTGGCTTTGTGTTTGCCTGAAATACTGATGCTTCTTAACTAGTTTCTGGAGTTCTCATAAAGGCTTTTTTTACACTGTTATGAAGTCAGTTTCTCTGTGGAGGAACAGGGTCTGGGCCTTCCTGTTATGCCATATCGTTGACGTCACTCAGGTTTTGTTTCTCCTGAGGCCTTTCTCCTTGGCTTGCATATTCTTGCTTTCTCCCTATGTCCTTGTATGGCCCTTTCTAGGTCTGTGTTGTCTGTGTCATGTTCTCTTATTATAAGGACATTGGTCATATTGGACTGGGGCAAACCCATATGACTTCATTTTACCTTAATTACTTATTTAAAAGTCTTGGCTCTAAGTATAGTCACATTGTGAGATACTGGACTTAGGACTTCAACATGTGAACGTTGAGAATGCAATTCAGCCCACAAGAAAGTCTGAATAAAATTTGGAGCGGTATATATTTGGTAAATGTATAAATAATGCAACTAACCACTTTAAATCTAGTAATTGCCAGTAATAAAATATAGACTTATGTAACAAACAAAAATAGAAATAAAATAGTTAAAAAGGCAGATATATTATTTAATGTTAAATATGCATTAAGAGCAATTTTAATGCATGATATATTTCTGAGCTATATAATTGCCCACAATACTGAAAACTATCAAGAAAACAAGTAGATTGATGATGGAAATGAAAATTCAAGGCCTGAAATTTTTTGGTTTTTGACATTTGATTCCAGAGTATATATTTGCTTTTGTTGGCTACTTCAAATTTATAATTGATAGCGTCTGAACTTTGAACAACTAACATAATATAGACCCTTCTCATTATATTTTTAAGAGAAGATCTCGTTAAATGTTTTATTGAATAGTGACAGTGAGAATAGAACAGAGAATGTAAACATTTTATGCAACTAATTTTTTAATTTTTATATGCTCTGGGTTTTTTCTGAAAACAAAATCTTCATAGACTTTACAATAGATAATACAAGAAAACTTCAGGGTTAAATATAAGCCAAAATCAAAAGAGTAAACATTTTTTGAGAAAATGAAAGTGATATAGATCATCTCCAATAGTAATGTTGGACCTTTGATAAAATTTAAATAAAACACAAGTTGTATTCCTGAAAATTGAGGCTGAAAGAACCCCCAATGACCTTAAAGCATAAAGCTCAGTTTGTATACTCTCTAGCCCATTGTGGTTCATCATCTCTTTTTGAAAAACAGACTTGATTGTGAATGCTAAATCTCATTGCTCTGTTGAATGTTAATCAGTCAGTAGTATTCCCATCTTATGGGAAGAAGCCAGAATAGAATAAATGATTTCAGAGTAAGATTTGAACTCTTGGGCTTACCTTTCCTTCTTTAGTCTAGTGTTAGGTAACATTAATTTCAGTGCCCAAATAGTTCATTAATGATGAGAAAAGTAATTTGAGTTTTAATCTAAAAGACTCATTTCCACTGTTGCATAGTGAAAGTAGTCACTCGTCTTCAAATAGCAGCTGCTGACATCTATGGAAGAATTTGGAAAATTCTATTTAGAAACCAGTCTGCTTTCACATAACTTATGTAAATTGTTTACCTCATTCTTTATTGCAGAAAATATCTGCATAAAAAAGGAACCCTTATTTTTCCAGAATTCATCTGTGATCAGTGTTTTGCCACCTGAAATGGTAATTTTTTCTCTGTGGCATCAAAACTGGTAGCTTTGGAAAGACTGGGACTTGCAAAAATGCTTTCATTTCTACACAAATAATACATACTGTCTCATCAGAGCTACTTCCATGCTCTTCTTCATATTTACTATTTCCATGACACTGTTGTAAGGTTTCTCAATAAAATTTATTTGAGACACTTTTATATTTTTGTTTATTCTCAGCATTCACTCATGAAAGTTTGTGCCCATTGTAACTAATGTTCATGACATATTATTTTATTGTTTTTGAAAATATTTTAAAAATTGTCTGTATATCATCTCCTTTTATCATCTCAGCAAATGTATAAGATAGGTGTTATTTTCATTACTCATGAAGAGATTGAGGCATTGACATCCAAAACTTGACCTTCTGATAATAAAGTTCAAAATCTGCCAGGCATTGCTTCTTTAGGCATTATAGTTAGAAAAATTAAAGAAATGCATTAAGAAAGATGAGTAATGTAAAAAAAAAAAAAACCCGCAAAGAAACAAGCAAACAAAATCTGATCATTTTTTTCATATTGATTGCAGTTTCCTTGAGGGAAGAGACTGGTTTACGCTTACTATTGTATCCCCAGAATCAAGCACTCTATCTTTCATTAAACATACATGTAATATGTGCTCTGTTTTTCAGAAGGCTTAGAGAATATATTATATAAACTACAATGTTTGAAGATAGTTATAAAAGAGTGAAATTGTACTACTAATAACAGAAATAAAATTATCCTATAAATAATATTTTATTAAAAATTGAATAAAATAATATTAAGAAGTGTAAGATAAACTGAAAATTGTACTATAAACTATGTGAAAATCAAGACACATGAATCTCCAAAAATAATGAAATCTAACCCAAATGTTACATCTGACTTTCATTTTTGCACAACCTGTTAGGTAACTTCCAAGAGAACTATAATTGTGAAATCATAACACTTTTTTAATATCTCTACTGGAGATATCCTTAAAAGCACAAAATGGATGCATTATTTTCATCTCTGATATTTGAAAAAAGTGGGATGTAATCACAGCCTCTACTACACAGCACAACTTGGGTGGTACTGAGCACAAGGAACCAGACACAACAGAACAGATGTTGAGTGACCGCACTTAAATGGCATGTGGTCTTAGAAGTCTCTCTGGGGTTTTGACTGAAACAAGAGGCTTTTCTATAGTTACGCAAATGATCTCTTTATTGATCTGGGTGCAGTTTCATTGTGTTAACTTTGTGAAAATTATTTATGCTGTATGCACATTTAATATCTATGAGCATATATGTGTTGCACATCAATGTAAAATGTGGTAAATAAAAATTTGGTAGAATTTAAAATATTTTCATAGCATTCACATATGTACCCATTTTTAAAAGCTTGAAATAACTAACAGGAAAAGAACTAATACATTTATCAAGTCTTTCCCTTAAATCTCTGCAGTGTGATATATCTATGGCGCTCTCATTTTTTTCCATTTACTTTTTTCACTCAGTCTCCCGTAGGGTAATCAATAATAATATAAAACTAAAGAAAAACTGTATTTGTAAAGTGCATTATTTAAAACATTAGTTCCTAATTCTTAATTAAAAGCAGATTCATTAATATTTTCCTTTGCTTTAATTGGTTTTCCTTTTATGGTCTTGATCTAAACTCTTAAAAGTAGGATATAAAGGAACAGAGTATAAAGAGAAAAAATAGAATTACTTTTTTTTAATTGTCTTATGATGTAACATATAAAACAGGAGTGAGGCTGAAGCTTAAACTTGAACATTTTATCTTTGCTTGTAAAATGTATTATTTTACATCTTTTTCATTATTGTCACTTTCAAGGTCTAGATATTTAGTTTCATTGAATACATTGAATTTGGTGCACATAATTTAAAAAACGTCAGAAAACATTTGTGAACTGAATTTTACCACATTAAGTTGTTTTTAGCTTTCAGTATTTAAAAAAACAAAATCTCAATTGGTTGCTCAAATTTAAAAGTCAAGGGATTTCACATAAATTCCTGGATTTGTTTGTTTTTTTAATAAAATATCTGAACCGACGTTGACACAATTTCAAAATTTGTTTAACCTGAATTGTGTATGTTTTCCCTAAGTTGTAGTTTTGGTCTCTAGTCCATTATCACCCTCACTCCATGCATCAGTACTTATTTTGATTAGCCCAATATTTCCTTTTACTCATTTATATTGCCCCCCTACCTCCAAGCATTTGACGTGTAATGTCATAGACTATATAGATAATCGTATTCCTCCGCTGGGGGTTGCATAACAAAATGACACAGACTAGGTGGCTTAAACAACAGAAATTTATTTTCTCAAAGTTCTGGAGGCTAGAAGTCCATAACCAAGGTGCCATCAAATTCAGTTTTCAGTAAGGTTTCTCTTCCTGTCTTGCAAAAAGCTGTCTTCCTTCTGTCTCCTCACACAGCCTTTCCTCTGTGCATGAGGAGAAAGATGTGTGGTGACGCTTCCTTTAATAAGGACACCAGTTCTATTGGGTCAGGGCCCCACTCTTACGGCCTCATGTATTCTTAATTACCTTGATAAAGGCCCCATCTCCAAAGGCAGTCACATTGGGGATTGGGGCTTCAACATAAGAATCTGGGTGGGGGAATTCAGTCTATAATGACAATATCATTTACATTCTGTTATTCATAACATGTTATTCATAACAAAACTGATCCTCAGTGACAGTCCTTTCAGCATAGTTTTCCCAGTAATCTCTTTGTGTGGTATATTTAATGTTCACTAGTATTTTTACCCTAAATTTTTTAGGCATCTCTTAGTTCAAGGAATATTATTGTGTTAGTCTATGTCCAAATACTATTCTATGAGTTGAAAAATTTCATGAATAAAAAAGGTGAAAGAAAAAATTCCTGCTTTCAGAGATCTTCCATTCTAGTGAGGAGGTGAGACACAATGAATAAAATAAATAAGAAAATACATAACAAGTTAAAAGGTAATAAATACTATGGAAAAATATAGATGGGTGATAGGATAAAGAATAATGATGATGGAGTTACAGTGTGCAATTTAAAACAGAGTAGCTGATTAGATGGTTCCACCCATCTTTGGAAAGTTGTCATTAAAGGGAATTGGAAGAAGTGAGGGACTGAATCAAATGGTCAAAACTGTCTTTGCCTTGATAATTTTATTGAACCAATGTGTGTCTGGGTATAAAATTATTTGGTCACACTTTTTAAAGGATATCTGCAGATGTTCTTCTATTCTACTGTGGATTTTTTCAATGGAAAAGTTTGATGATAGTCTCATATTTCTCCCCCACATTTCAGTGAAAGTTTATTTTGACTCATTTCCCTGAGAATTATGTTTTTATTTGTGAATCCATGGACTTTTAAAAAAAATTACAGAATACAATGTACTATTTTAAAACATACTAATGTATATTTTCTTTAAATTTGGGTAATTAAAATGTTTAATTTTTTTATTTTATTGTTTTAGTTATATTTTGTTTAATTTACTCATTCTATTTTTCAGTATCCCTGCTTCTATTTAAAGAAGTATTTATTAGCCTGGTGCAATTTATAATTTTACTTTCATTTGTGTAACGACTATATTGTTTACGTCTTCTTCTTGGAGCTCTTCTAGTTTACATTTCATTTCCTTTGCTTTGGCCAAGGCTTTTGTTACATGAGCTGTTGTAACTCTGCTTTGTATTCTTGCCTCATAGAAGCAACTGTGTGTGTGCATATGAGGGGCAAGATGTGTAGGTATGTTTATCTTTATATTTATGGAGAATTACTTGGCCGTGATTTTCTCAGGCTCCATGAAATTATTTTTCTAGTGATTTTATTTGCTCCCAAATATTTGCATATATTTCTGCTTTTTTTCGGTTATCTATTTGTGAATTCTGTGCTGCTTTTTTCCCCCAGGAGAGTTACTTATAAAATGTTTATGTTAGGTGCCTATAGCAGTAGTTGGGAGCTGTGCAAGATACTCAGAATCATGTAGGACATTTTCCAAGGAGGAGAAGGTTTGACTGTGTGTCCAATTTTACCTTTTAAACTCCTCAGCCAAGAATTCAGAGAGATAAGGGACATTAAATTAAAAAGTACCTCTTATTGTCTTAACAACTAACACTCAGATCACTTTCTGAAAATATTACTTGGTTAAGATATTCTTTATTGAACTCTGAATCCTATAGTCTTTTGAGCTAAAATATTAATTTTCCTCAGAGGCAAACAAAGGACTTTGCTTTGTACTCCTGTGAATGCCAGTTAATTTTGAGATATCTGCCTTAGATTTTGCCATCTGTAGCCATGGGCCTTTCTCTATTCTTCTTTGTGAATTTACTTTTGTATTTATTGCTTTTGGAATTCTTTCTATCTTTTTTATAGTTTTGATATTTATCTGTCAGTTTCTCTATTTTTCTCCCCATTTTTTGCCAAACATGAAATTTTTTTTGTTTCTTGTTGCGTGCTGCTTTTGGGTAATATTTTTTTAAAAGAGGAGGTGAGCGTGGAATGCAACTTCTGATTTCAGTTGGTTTTTTCAATATTTCTTACCCATTGTTTTACTATACTTTCTCCATGTATCTTTGGGTGAAAGAATTTTGTTCACTATCTGTTTCTTCTGTAGAGGTTCATTATAACAGTATTCTCTAAATGTTGTCATATAGTAGTATATTTATCTGTTGCCTTTATATCTGAATAAAAGGTTGACAGGATTTTGAAATCCTGGATCTTGATTCTTTTCTCCTGAGGACATGGTAGACCTTACTCCAGTATCTCTATACAGTGCAAGTCACTGTAAAGATATTTTCCCTAGATTATTACTGTGTCCTATTCAAGAGCATAACTTTTAATAGATTATGTCCTATTTTAACCACGATACACTTGATAGCCCAGAAGAATTTATATGCACAGTCACATGTGGGATAAGTATAGAAAGCAAAGCTGTAGAGAATCTATTCCTAATAACAGAATTCCAAAAATTAACTCCAAAAGTTATCATATTTTATACTATATTATTAACACTAATGGTGTTATATGTATGTTTTGCAGAATTTTGCAAGCCTATTATAAGCAAGACATTATTAAAAATTAAGAAACAAAATTAAATTATATTAATAACAAAAATAAGTACTCAAATCCCATCACACCTGAGTACTTAACCATATTTACTATTATCTATGCTCTTAAAGTTGTGTCTGTTGTCTGTTGTGGGAGTACTATAACTACTATGCCTCTCTACCTCACTGTACACTCAGTAGTATCATATTGATAGCTTGATCAGTCACAGTGGCAGTATTTGCCCCATGAAAATAAGCAAAAACTACAAAACAAGGCTTGGTTTATTTTGTTGTTTTTGTGTAGACTTAGGTAAGTGATGGGGAATATGTTAATAATGTAGATGAAACCTAACTGTGTGTTGTATCTATAGCCTACATTGTGGAAAGCACAGACCATTGAGGAAATAATCTTCTAGTATACAGAATAGGTTTTTAGTTCAGGAAAGAAGTCACACACATCACTGACAGATGAGTGAAGTTTCTACGTACTTAGAGCTGAAGCTGAAAGAGGTTTGAGCTTAATGAGTATAATTTGTACAATCTTGAGAGATTTATAGTAGATCACATACCAGTTTTAATGGCAATAACTTCACTGGGAGAGGAATTTATGGATTGGATAACAATCCCGTTTGTCATGGATAAACTGCAACTATAGGTTGACTAAGAATACAAGAGCTCAGCAAAAACCTAAGAGACTTCTTGTTAGAATCAATTAGCTATTTACAGTAAAGTATAGGACATTTTATTATTTCTAATAATCCTTTTTATTAGTACAAGTTTTAATACATTTACCTATGTGTATACATAGACACATTTTTTCCAGAGAGCCAGTTATAAAACACCACTGTCAACATCATAACAAGATCCCTAGGTAATTCACACATATCAAACTTTGTAAAATGCTGTGGCAATGACCATTACATAGAATCATTTGGTATAACCCCTCCAGAAATCCCTAAATACACTTCTCATTTGCTGCATGGTTAGGCTAGGTGAGCTAGGTGATTCACATGGGAATATGAACATGAGAGTTTCTTGTCTTAACTTTGAAGAATTTCAGAAAATTCCAAAAGAAAAAGAAAACATTTTCTTGACTGCCTCAATGTATCACACTGATAAGCTGAATATCATTTAGTTTCTTTCTCCATTCACTAATTCACCAACCAAATTGTGCTTCTTAAAGTCTTTCAAAAAATAGAGATGGCCCATATTTCATTTAATGGTTGCTCCCATTGTTAAAAAAGAAGAGTGTTCATAAGAACTAATGAATGTATTTATCAAGAAGACCATGTTCTTTACTCAGGGGTTCTTATTTTCTCAGTTTAGATGAGCAAAGGAGGCAAGATGATATATTCTATTAGCAAATAATGTCAAGGACTTGAATGTGAGAAACCTGTTAGCTTCTCTGACCAAAAATTTACAAAGGCTTGAAAACTAATCTCTTGATTTGTGTGATGCTTAAAACATTTCATTTATACTAGGAATAACAAAGTGATGAAATAAAAAAGAGAAACTGCTTTATTGATATTTCCTTTAGCTGTAAATATCTTAGAGTCTACATAGTCAAATATTAATAGCATAGCAAATATGAATACAACATTGTCTTCTTTGGAGGGCACCAATTCAAACAGATTATCACACTCTTTACACAACCCCCCCAAAAAAAATATTCTGAAAAGACAATCTACGTAAATTTGAAAACACATTCACTGTAGGACTGTGGATGTTTTCTATGAAATAAACATTGACTTAAAAACTAACAGATAAAACAGCAGCTTTTTTGTTTGTTGTTTACTGCTTACTATATTATACTAGAGAGTGCTCAGGTCTTTATGTGTAAAACATACTTTCACAGATTGTGAGGATCAAATAAAAGTCATTTCTCTAATTATACATCTGATTAAGTATCTTCAACATCTGTATTAAGCATTATACTCTTCCATAATTGATTGATTAATAAATTCCAAGCAAAGACAAACATTTTTCATGGAGTTCCGAAATTTGTGAGTTTTCCAACCTCCTACCCATCTATACTCCCTCTCCTTTATCACCATGTAGATACCTGGTATTTAACTAAGGTAAAATAAAAATCAAGCATGTTATGGCAAATAACATATTTTTCTATTCAGTGGGAATGCAGTATATAAACAGGAGAAATCCTAATATCCAAATACTGAGATCATGCAGCTAGAAAGAATAATTAATAGGATTATTAACAAATATAGACTGTTTATACCTTTCCATTGTCTAATATATTTTCTGCTCAAATCACAGTAAGAAAGTTTCTCTTTTTACAAGAGGATATGAAATATAGTACTTACCACTGGTGAAACAAATAGAGCAAAAAAGCTTTAAATCCACTTTAGAACATCAAGACAAACCAGGTATAAAATATCTACTCTGCACATATCTACAGAGCAAAACCTAATACCTGAGATGAAGCAATTTTACAAAGAATACTGAAAAAAAAGCAAAACTATTTTAATCAAATATAGATAGTAATGTTTTTATTTAAAAGCTGAAATATAAGCAATCTTAGAAATACATAGAGAAATTTCTCTGTAATTTTCATAACACAAGTATATGAGATTGTGGGAGACACAAGCATAAGTTTAAAAACCTCATAGAATATAGGGTGGAAGATGGTTACAACTTGGCCAATGCAAGGAGAAAGAATTTCCAACCTAATGCCTAATATTGTTGTGATCAAGTTTTTCATCACTTCTTTAGTAAGGAGTAACCATGTCCATAAAATGAAATATATTTGTAAAACTTTTGCAGCCTGTTTTAATCAAATTTACTTCTACATAATTCTCATTCTGTGGTATGAGTTCAATCATACACAAAGAATGTCTTAATCCTTCATAAAAAAATCCCTTCATGGGTTCTTAAAGCATGTATTATTTAAATTGGTGGTAATTATGGATTCAAGAATGGAAAAACAAATTAGGTAAACAGAGCCTTTCACAGAATGTTTCTTTTATAAGACTTATTTTGGGGTGGTTTGATATATATAATTTTGGTGAAACAGTCTGTTTCACTTTTCAGCTTTTATATGTACATGCTTAAGAGGGACATATTCTATAAATTCATTTTAAAATAATGGAAAAAAATGTAAAACCATGCAAACAATGTAAACTCTTAAAATATAAACTGTTAAAACACAAACACGCACACAGAAGTATATGGCAAAAGCTTTGTATTACTAATTATAAATTGTTTTTTAAAACATCAAATACATCAAATACATCTGTTTTCTCATACAGTTGAAAAAATGTGTATTTGAACATATTTTTTCCAAATTGTATGTTTTTTAAAACTTGCTGCATAGACCACTATTTATTTACACTTAAAAGATCAAGTTGATATTCTGGTGGCTGCTGAATATCGAAGTGAAGCAGAAAACAAAATTCCATCAACTAAGGTTTTAAAAATATGGAGTACTTTCTATTGATGAGAGGATATTAATATTTCTATATTCTTTATTCCATTCTTTGTATCTTTAGGAAGTTATATTGATCACATTTTCCAGTTGTGTTTAATCTCCGTTAATCTTTTTATATAGAAACTTCTAAAACTGCTGAGTTGAAATGCCTGAATTTATATTTCATCCGCTGGTTTTATTGAAATTTCAAGAAAAAAAGGCTCACTTTACAATGCAGAAAGATATTGGTTGGAAAAGTTGGGATGACTTATTCCAAGACAAGACTTCACAGAGGAGCGTATTTAGACTTTATTGGCGATGTTGGCACACTCAAAATTTATTCATTTCGTAGATTTCTGTGTTCACTTTAAGCAAGATTTCAAGGTTGAACGATAAAGACAGAATGCAGTCTAGGATTTTACTATGAGAAATATTACTATGTGGGAAAGAATATTCACATTAACATGACTAGTACCTTTTCTGCCTCTGGGAAGATTTACACAGGTGTTAGAACGTAATATAGACGTTGCTCTGTTAAGGAATCTGAATAAGAGTCTATATAATCTGATGAATAAATTATTGATGCTGTACAACATAGTATCTATATTTAACAATATGGTATTGTGCACTTCAGAATCTAAGAGGGTATATCTTGTGTTAAGTGTTCTGGCCACACACACACATGAGACACAAGGAAACTCTGGGAGGTGTTGAATATGTCTATTACATTGATTCTGGTGATGGTATCATGGATGTCCATGGATAGATTAATGGATATATATACATATATATATACACACACACACACACACACACACACACACACACACACACACACACACATTCAACCATAAAGTAGAATGAAGTTTTGCCATTTAGGACAACATGGATGGACCTAGAGGGTATTATGGTAAGTGAAATAAGTCAGACAGAAAAAGACAAATACCATATGATGATACCTATATGTTAAATCTAAAACAAACAAACATAACAAAACAGAAACAGTCATAGATACACAGAACAAGCAGGTGGTTTGTCAGAGGGGAGGGGGTCAAGGGGATTAGTAATATAGGTGAGAGAAATTAAGAGCACATTCGAGTTACAAAATAAATTAGTCATGGAGATAAAATGTACAGCATGGGGAATATAGTTGATAATAATGTAATATCTTTGTATGATGACAGATGGCAACTAGACTTATTCTGGTGACCAGGATCTAACATAGTGTCATTGGTCAATTATACATCAGAGGACAAACAAACAAATGATATCATAGAAAAAGAGATCAGATTTGTGGTTTCCAAAGGTGGGGAGTGGGGGAAGTGAGAATTGGATGAAGGTGGTCAAAGGTACAAACATCCAGTTACAAGATATATAAATACTAGGGATGTAATGTCCAACATGATAAATATAATGAACACTGCTGTATGTTATATATGAAAGTTGTTAAGAGAGTAAATTCTAAGGGTTCTCATCACAAGGAAAAAAAAATTTTATTTTGTATCTATATGACATGATGGATGGTAATAATCACTCCATAATATATATAAGGTGAATCATTATGCTGTACACCTTGAACTTATACAGTGCTGTATGTCAATTATATCTCAGTAAAACTGGAAGAGTAATAAATAAACTAATTAATTAATTAATTTTAAAAAAGGTTTTCTCCAATTATGGAAACAATTTTCTACACATGTCTAACAAATCAAGTTTGTTAAATATTCTCTTCAAATGTTAATTATCCTTGATTTGCTCACTTCCTGATGTATCATTTGCTGAGAAATATATATTAAGATTTTCAACTAGGATTATGAGTTTTCTATTTCTCTTTATAGTTCTTTAAATTTTTGTGGTATTTTTAATCTTTCTACACTAGAAATGGTATACCTGCCATTACATATCTGCTCAATTTTATTAGGTGTTTAGGACTAAAAAATGCTTAGAATATATGTTTTGTGTGTGTATTCCTGCCAAATTGAATATTTTGTAGTTACTTAGTAACTCTGCTTATCTCTATTAATGGTTTAGATATGTTTTGTCTGATATCATTGCAATTACATCAGCATTATATTGCTTAGCATTTACAAAGTGTATGTTTAATAAATGCCTTGACTTCCAGCCTTTCTGTGTCCTTATATTTCAGGAATGTCTTTTATAAACATCATGTAGCTGGAGATTTATAATCCATTCTGACATTCTTTGTCCCAAAACTACAAGTTTTAGTCCTTTATAAATAGTTGGACTTATTTTTATCATTTCATTATGTACTTCCTTCTCCCAGTTTAGGTATGAATGGTTTCTAACACTCTGGAAATTCTGAAAATTTCTTTTTGGAGAGGTATTTTTACTGTTGATGAACCACCTTTAATTATTATATAAAAGACTATTAACTATCCTACTTTTGCTTGAGCCCAGTCTCACAAATTATGTTATTTTCTAGGATTAAGAAATTATTCATAAACATATTTATTTGCTTGATTTTATTTTAATCACCTCATTATTTTTTCATTGTCTGTAATAGCTTTAGTATTTTTTTCTTTCTAATTTCTGTTATTAGTTATTTGTGTTTCTCATTGTCTTTTCTGATCAATCTTTCAAGTTTTTTTGTTTTAAAAAATCTGATTCTAGTTTTCTTAATCTTGTACAATGTATATATATGTTCATTTTTAGTTATTTTTGTTTTAATTATTATTAGTTCTTTAATTTTTCAATTTTCCATTTATTGATGATTTTTTTTACCTTCTTCAAATAATCATTACTACTTCATTTTTGTAAGTACTTCAGCTGCGTTCAACACATTATAATATGTTTACTATAACACCATATATTTAATATACAATGCTATTATTAGTTAAAACATCCTAGTTTTTATTGCTATTTATTGATCCATATGTTATTACAATCATTTCTTATTTTCCAAAAGTATGAGGTATTTCTAGTTATTATTTTGTTATTGATATTGAGCTTATTTACATCTGGATTAGAGAATTCTTTATGGTCAGTTCTTTCAAAAGTTTAGAAACTTAAGTTAAATATTCTTAAGGTAAATACTATGTTGTTTGCTTATAGAGAATCTTTATTCTTCCATTGAGATTAGCGTTATTTACATGGCCATTGAGCCAATTTTTTTTCATTATATTCTTAAAATCTTTTCTGTCCTTACATATCTAAGATCTCTCTTTCTGTCTCTTTGTCCCTCCGTCTATTTCTGTCTCTGTCTCTCTTCATGATGAAGCAACAATTTGTAGTAATCTATTTTATTTGATATTAATTTAGCTTTCTCAAATTTTTTTGTTTTAGTTTGAATTTGAAAGCCATACTTTTAAATTTATCCTTATAATGTTCTTATAATGCATCTTTTATAATGGATTATAATTCCATTCTTCCCCAATTCAGTTTGACAAGCCTTGTCTTGTAATTAGATAATGTTAACATAATGACACTTATCTTAGGAATTCAATTTATCATTCAATTTTGTCCTTTCTTTTTTTTTGCCTTAATCTGCATTTATTTTCTTATTCCAGTCCTTGTTTTCCTATTACTATTTTGGAAATTACATCCACTTTTAATTATTTTATGGCTATCAATGAATTACATTTTTGATTATATTCTCCAAATGTACTATTAATAAAACATTAGCTCTCCATATGAATATAAGCATCTCAGTGCAGTTTAGTTTCTCTTCCTAAAGTATGCACATTAGTTTTTTATAAATTGATTTTAATATATAATCAATTATGTTTTCTACTTCTTTTTAAAGGCCTTGCTTCTGAGACCATGCATCTGAGAAAATTTTAGTTCTGCCTGAAGTACTTTAAATACTTTAATAAGTGTGTATTCATGGTCAACTCTCTCAATTTTGTTTTCTTTTTCTCTTCTTCCTTCTCCCTCTGCTGTCCTCCTCCTTTTCCTTCTTGTTTCTTGTGCTCATTCTCATTCTTATTTTTCTTCTATTTGGACTGAACTTGTCTTTATTTTAAAAAATATTTTGTCTGGATATAGTGGTCATTTTTCTTTTTGAAATTAATGTCATTCTATACTCTTCTGTCATTGTTACTGTTGAGAATTTAGCTGTACACATAATTTCCAGTCTTTTTAAGGTAATCTGTCTTTTCTTCCACATCTGATTACTTTAAAAATCTCCTCCTATTCCTTGTTTTTCTGCAGTTTTGCTGTAATGTTTTTAAGTTATCTTATTTTATATTAATTTGAATTTATGTCTTTGTCATGTAAAAAATGTCAGCCAGTATATCTACAAGTATTGCTGCTCACTCATTAATATCTTCTATTTCATTTTGTGAGTTTAATTAGTCTTATAATAAATATATTTTTCTGTCTTTTATTATTTCTTGCCCTCTCTTACTACATTCCAGGTTATATTTAATCATTTAATCATCTGTTTCACTAATACTTTATTTAGCTGTATCTAATCTGCTGTTAAACATGTAAAGTAAGTTTATAATTGTTGTTATTTGCATTTTATTTCTAGAGATTGTCCAAATATTATGTGTCATTATTGATAGTTTATTATTCCTTCAAATCATACATTTCAAACTTAAACTTTAGTTTTTTAAGCATAGTAAGTCTAATTGTTTTATACTCTGTAATGAATGGTATCAGAAGTGTTACAGATATTCTGTTGTTTGTTTTTGTGATGGTTTACTTTAACTTACACTCTTATATGTCAGGTTACCTTTAACAATGTATTAGTTATTATGAAATATTTTTTAGAAATAATATGAATCCTAACATGTATATACTTTCATTCAGAGAATATTTGCTTTTGCTCCTCTTAGAAAATTAGGATTATTTGAATCTAAGTTCAAATTTTAAGGTAACATGGGCCATGCTCTGATGGAAATATGTGGGGAAAATTCCTCAAAACAGCCGTTTTGCATCTGGTCTATCTGTCTCTGAGTTTGTAGAACTTTATGTTCTCATTTCAGTTTTGAAGGAGAGTGCTTTATTATATTTCCATACCTTGAAAGGTTCTATAATTTGTTTTCTAATCCCCTTGCATTGATGAGGCTATCAAAATGAATTTAAAGTTGTCAGTAATGGCAAATGCATTGAAAGCAAAAGTTGTAAATGCTTCATTCAAGTATCTGTGTTTAGTTTATCTCATCTTTGGCTAAATATTCCCTTAATATCTTTTCATCTTCATAGTATATTCAATTTTTTTAAACAAATTTTTTAAGCATTTTTACATTTCATTAGAGAGGGTTTTTTTTTCCTGAAAAATGTAGCTCCTTTTTACTGGAAACCAGAAATTTCATAGCATCTTTATTCTGACCTTTTCCTCCCTTTTCTTATATTTAATGCTTTCTGTAATGTTATTAAGAATAAATATTTCATTTTAGAATCTCCATTTTGGGGAGAATCAGTTTATGTGCTCATATAGAAGGACTTATTTGATTTCTCAGATTGAACATCTTCTAAAATATACATATATAAATTAGGATTAGATTTGGTTTCTTAAGTTTGAAAACCCCAAATTACAGTGTCAAAACCCACATAAAGATTTATTTTATATTAAGTGGTAAAAATTCTGGATATTGATAGTCTAGAGATGTGATGATGCTGAGGATATTAAGACATGGGCTTTTTTTTTTTTTTATGCTGTAAATAATGCCACATAACATTTGTTCATTTCAGGATATAAAGTTTCTGGAGTTCCTGCTATCATGTGGGTTTTTAAAAATAAAATGTAACAAACATGGGAATAGAAAAATGCCAGTAGTAATCTCTATTCTCATATCTTTCATTCCATAAACACAGGCTTAAACACCTAGTCACATGGATGGGACAACTGTGAGAGATATTACAAAACATAGTTGTTTACTGGGTTCAGTGTAACCCTCAATAATACAGGGCTTCTGTTAGAAAAGAGGAAAGGAAGACTGGAGGTTGGATAGGTGACTGGTCATCTCTGCTACCAATGGTCTAATGAAATTTGCTAAATTGATCTCAGGTATGGTGAAAAGACTTCTCCACTTTGAAATATATTACTTATTAATACTTTTTATACAAAATATTGAGAACTATTATTTACAGAAAGATTTTCATGAATAATTAGAGATACCTATTAATCAATGTTGGTTGTCAGTGAGTTATTAAAATTCCCACTACTGAGCACATTCATGCACTAACAATTACAGATTTAAAAATTGCAATGTTAGAAAGTGATGTTTAAGACCAGAATCTTATAATTTTTCTGGTTTCCCACTAAATGCTCCAATTTGAAATGTCTTGCCTTGACAGGTGATGAGTAAAATTTCATTAGAAACAAGTCAGATGCTTCACCTCTGCATTATTCTGATCTGAACCCTCTCTTTTCCATTAATGATAACATTTCCAAAATGCATCATGGAGTCTTGACAATTTAAAAGGCATTATGTGAGAAGACATCATTCTGCAACTGAAAAAGCATAACTGTTGTCTTGACTGTGGTGACATTCTTATCAATGAGGTAATGGTCTGAGTCACCAAAGAAGTTGTTCTTCCTGTTTGTATCATTTATACTCACTTTAAAAAAAATCAGTGAGACTCAGAAACATCTTAAAAGTATTATCTGTCTCTTCAACTTCTCTATATTTGTCTTTGATCTAGTAATGCGTCTTAAATGAACATTAAGTGAGGTATAAAAAATAAATCCACTCAGTAATTGCAACTCAGAGAAAATAATGAAGAATTCAGCAGAACTGATCTAACATTTTGATGAAGTCATTTAAAAAAATCTTTTATGTCTTTTTTTCTCTCAGTTTTATTGAGATATAATCGACATATAACATTTTATAAGTTTCAGGTGTACAACATAATGATTTGATATGTATTTATTGCAAAATCATTACCACAATTTGTTTAGTTAACATCACCACCTCACATAGTTAAAATTATTTTCTCTTGTGATGAGAACTATTATCTTAGCAACTTTCACATATACAGTACATTATTATTAACAATAGTCTCCATACTGTGTATAAATCCACATAACTTATTTATCTTATAACTGGAAGTTTGTAACTTTTGAACACCTTTGCCCACTATCCCTACTCCCCACTCCTTGTCTCTAGCAAACACTTATGTGTTTTCTTCCTAAGAGCTTGTATTTTTTAAATTCCACATATAAGTGAGATCATATGGGATTTGTCTTTCTCTGTCTGACTTATTTTACTTCACATAATGCCCTCAGGGTTTATACATGTTGTGGCCACTGGCAGGGTTTCCTTCTTGTTTTCTATGGCTGAATAATATTCCATTGTGTGTGGTACGTATGTTACATTTTCTTTATCTACTCATCCATGATGGACACCTACATTGTTTCCATGTCTTGACTAGTAGTGAACATGGGAGTACAGATATCTCTTCAACATAGTGATTTAATTTCCTTTAGATATATACCTAGAAGTAGAATTGTTGGATCATATGGTAGTTCTAATTTTTTGAGGAAACTCCATATTGTTTTTCATAATGGCTGCACTAATTTACATGCCCACCAACATTGTTCAAGAGTACCCTTTTTTCCACATTCTCAGCAACACTTGCTATCTCTTGTCTTTTTGATAATAACCATTCTAAAATATGTGAGGTAATAACTCATTGTGGGTTTGATTTGCATTCTCCTAATGATTAGTGATGTTGAGCACCTTTTCATGTTCCCGTTGACCTTTGAGTATCTTCTTTATAAAAATATCTATTCAGGTTTTTTGCCCATTTTAAAATTGGATTATTTGTTTGCTTGTTTGTTTTTGCTGTGAATTGTTTGAGTTTCTTGCATATTTTGAATATTTCCTTACCAGATACGCATTTTGCAAATATTTTCTCCCATTCTGTATGTTGCCTTTTCATTTTTTAATCATTTCTTTTGCTATGCAGAGAAGTCATGCTTTCTATATGCGAGGTGTTAAAACATTAAGACATGTTAAAACTCCCCTAAAATAAAAACTATAATCCAGGTTTGGTGATTGCAATTTCTAAGCCTCACAAACTGGAAAATGCTATCAGTTATTGACGTCTCATTGAAAATAATAAAATGAAGTAATTTAATAACAGGAGATATGAGGAAGTATCCAAACAAATAAATGAGACTAGGCCAGTACTACAGGTAGTAATGCTACTTTTGGGGGAAGGCTAAAATCAGAACTATAGGTATGCGTTCAAGAAGCCACAAGAAGATGAGAAAGCAATAAGATAGCTCTAAAGCCTTTTGAATGCCATATTAACTTTGAATTGACAATCTATGAATGTGTATCTTGCTTTGGATTTGTGATCTTCAAGGAAATAGTGGAAGATGGCACATATTTGATTCAATGTACCTGGATAGCTCAAGATTATTTTTTCAAAAAACACGTTATTCCTCTGAATTTAACAGGCCCACAGTTGGGTCTAGTTATTCTGATAACTGCTATATCAGTTTGGTTTTATTTGCTTTATGAAAGAGACTCTTTCAAAAAGGAAAAATTAAAGAAATTAAAAAAAATTTAAAAACCTGTGCAACTTTAGCTTTTCTCTTGAGTAAAGGATTGATTTCCAGTGATAATTCCTGTGTAACTATGAATCCTACACAGAAAGCATGTGGTCTCTGTATCTGACCTCAACGAGGCTAAATAATTTTGGCTGTGTAAGATGACCAGGCATTATGAACTCTGCTATATACAGTCCTTGCAGTCAATGTCTCTATGTGTAATATCCCAGTCTAGTGAATGAAAAAAGTGAACATCAAAAATATTAAGTACCTTAATTATGGTCACATGGCTGGTAATTGTCAGAATCTGGACTTGAACATAGTCTGAATGACTCTAGAGTTCATACTGCTATACTAGATTAAAAAATAAAAAGTCGTTTAGTGCCCAAATATCATTTGCTTTAATTATCATTATCATAATTATGGTCAAAACCCATTTATGTATTAAAACACAGGGTGAGGGAGGAGAAGGAGAAAGGAAGGGAGGAAGAGAGAGAGAGTCCATTATAATTAAACTTGATTTTATTGTTTGACTTAGTCCTCATAATACCTAAATCGATAAATTTCTTACCTTATATATAAGACTTGGCACCAAGTGATAGCTTCAAAGGATAAAAATTCAAAGGACAAAAAGGTTAAACATGTGGAAAATTACCCTGTAGGCATGTACAATAATCTCAAAAAAGAAGTCTCAAAACCATTGAAGTAATGGCTTCTTGATGCTTTGAACTGCGCCACACCTCACCAAACATTACTGAAAGATTAAATACTGTTTTGAATCTCTTTTTCAGATATATTTGAATTATTATTTATTTTCTATAATGTTACTACTTAGATCTACTCTGTATTTTAATGGAATATATATAGTATGTGCAATTTATTATGTATGTATACAATTTATATATGTATGTTTCTCCCTTCATATTTAAAATGGATCTCATAATAGTACTTAACACAAAGCTTACTATGATGAAAAAAATGAGTAAATATGTATGAAAAAAACATAAAACAGGGCATAGGACATAGAGTCCACTTACATAGTGGATAGTATCATTATAATGATGATGATAATATTATGAGGTGTTATTAGCAGCAATCTGGTGATAATGTGTAGAATAGTTTGAAATGGGTAAATATGGAATCAAGGAGAAAACTTAGGAGGTACTGCAGTAATCCACATAATATATATTATCCAAATAAAATTAGGGCCTTCTGGGAAGAAGTGGATGCCAGTGTTGATATCAAGATAGACCGTAGAAGCAGAATGTGGTGGAGAGAACACAGAGTATTATCTGTGAGATTCTTAAGGTAGAGGATTATTGATAGATGAACTAGGAAAGAGAAGTTTTGCTACTATCTAGTGTGGTGTGGTTCATAGTCTATAGTTTTAGTGGGATCTGGAGAAGAAACTACGAATTCCAGCCAAGTAGATGGACTACATGTGGTAGGGTTTGGTAAAAAGGCTGTACATAATTTGATCAGCTGGATATCTATGACACTCAATTTCATGTTGTATTATAAGATTTAAGATCTGAAGGCACCCTACGCTGGTGAGGAGAAAAGTCTAAATCTATTTAGTCTATTGTCTTTTTTGTTCTTTAGAAAGATTGGATTAATCTTCTAGTTATAATACCAAAGGATATCAGTCTTGAGGCAAAAACAAAATGAAATTTCAGTCACAACATTTTATTCCTCACAACCTTTTAGTGGCTCACCTTTTGCTTTCCAAACTAATTTTTTTAATCAACTTGCTATTCAGTCGTCGAATTTACCACACAGTAGTCTCTCCTTGCACATCTAAATTTAAACAGTGTAGTCAGTTATACTTGACTGCCTGTGCTCATTTATACTTGCTTCTCTCAAGAATTATAACACACAACCTTGTCCTACTTGCTACATGGTTCTATTTACATTCTTCTTTTTCTTTACTCTTTGAAATTATGCAAGTTAATTGATATATAGAAAAGTATAAAGAGATGGATATAGATAAAACAACTCAAAATTTCTCAACCGTTTAAATATGACAAAGAACATTTATTAATAGTATTTAATCTCCATGTATGCAGTTCATGCTTTTCTTATCTTAAACAAAGCATATTGAAGACAATCTGACTAAAGTCTTATTGATACATTTGTCCCTGCAATATCCAGCATAGAAATTTATCAATGGATGAAGTTCACCATATACTTTGAGTTAAATGTAAGAATATCTAGGCAAAGGAGGATAGTAATAAAAAAAAGAAAGCTGTCTTTTAAGAGCTGAAAATTAAAGTATGTGTATTTTTGATTTCCAAGTTTAAGTATTTTGTACAATGTGTTATACACTGACTTTCAAATGCTAGTAGAGAATTTAGGAATAACACCTCGGTGACAGTGAGATAAAAGTACTTAAGCAACCGATGGAAATAATTCCACCTTTTTCATTTAAAGTTTTAAACCACATTGTGCTCTAAAAATGGGGAGATAAAAATGTTAATTATTATAAATGAAATTATAAGAAAAAGTAAATTTGGGGAATTTAAAAAAAAAGACGTAAGGGGATAGACCCTTACCAAAAAATACTCCTTATAATGAAGTCTTACACAATTTTATTCAATTTACATGCTTTTGTCTAGTGGTGAGTAAGATGATGATTACTAAATATAAGGTAGAATTCACCAGTTGAGATGGATTGGTCTCCTTAGGACCAGTAACCTCAGGAAAGCTAGGTATATATAAAAAGTCTCCTGTGTTGGGGTGTGCCTGGAATTGCTGGCCCTGTTGTATTTTGGTTTGGTCGTCATTTGAGACATGACACTCTTCATTTCCACAAAGTTCATGTTATTCTTTTTTTCCCCCTTTTCCTTCTTTTTTCCCCCTGGGTTTATTCCTTATTCCAGGGCACAGGCACTGGAAAGGGAAAAAGGACGAGCTTATAGTTATTATAATATCCTCGCCTCCCAGAATGCATAGATGTATTTTTCTTTTTGCTTTAGTTTTAAATAAGGATTTGTAATGTCAACAGCAATATTAATTAAGAATACTGAAATCAGCTTAAGGATATGCAGAATAATCACATATTATCATTCATTCCAAAAACAGTCCCAAACTATTCTTATACCAAATTTCTTCAGAAATGCCATATCTTATATTAGGACCCTTGTTTTATTTCTTCAAAAATGTTTAAATATCTTTATAAAATTAATATATTTACGTAGATTGAAATATATCAAATATATATGCAATTTAATAATAGTATTAATAATAAAAATAACTAATAATAACTGCAGTCTCCTGTCTGGATCTCATTACCACTCCTAAGATACACTGACTTTTAACAATTTGAAGGTGGATATTTCTTCTGATATTTATGGCTGCATAATGTGGTATAGTATGTTCATATGGCAGTGTCGATTGATTTATTCTGTGGAATTTGAGGATTTTTACTACCCTACCCTCACTTTCCTTTCTTCACTTTCCTCAGAGTGATACAACACATTATTTGGTTAAATTGGTTTACATTATTTTTCATTCTGAAATTAAAATGATAAACTAAATTTGTATCATTTGTACACTAAATTTTTACATTTTTTTGCATTTCATAGACTTAATGATCACCTTCTTAATTTTCACACTTTATTATTAATTTTTCAAGTGCTCAGTAGAGCTGTGAAATGCCTAATGACAACTTTTCCAATCTTAAGACACTTAAGAAAATCGCTTAATTCCATTTTATTTTTCCTGGCATCCTCCCATGCATCCAGCCCTTCACCATTCTCCTCAGTCTCTATTGATTGCTGTCTAGACATGGCACATAATTCTAATGTTGTACGTCTCTTCCCCACCACTTGTTTAACGCATACCATTTCCTTTTATTCCTATGTTATTTTGTCAATGCGCATCTTCCACTAGTGGAAAAGGAAAAACAGAAAGAAAAAAAGTTACATGGTTCCACCTTCATAGCTTGGCAATCAAACTTCGTAAGTTGAAAATTAAAAAAAAAAAAAAAAAACATCAGAAATGTGAAGAGTTAAGAAGTTTCTTAAGATCAATTGCTACTGTTGAGAAGCCGGATATCATAGCATTCTCATTCAAATTCCACTTAATGTGACTTTAATCCACCTCTGAAAGATTTTAGTATCTGCCCACTATGTGTGGTATACTGAAATTCTCATTGATGTACCTTGATGTACCTATGGACACACACATACATTAACTATTTTCACATACATATTCCTAATTCCAATTATGGGAGAGATGGATGGGCCACATTTTACACTTTTAAAATTCTCTCATTCTCTTTCTCACTCTCACTTCTTTCTCCCTTCCATAACTGAAAATGCAGTTTCGTGATGAAGACATTAATTCAAAAAAAGGAAAGATTATGACAAGAAATATATTGATTTTTTTTATTGCACCCTGGAAAGAAGAGGGTTTCAAAGTTTAAGAGAACAGATATTTGGTACAAAAATAATGGTAAGAATGACCTTTCATTTTGTAGGCTATATATACTTCCTTTATAAAGAACAAATTAAATTGCTTTTAATTTATTAATATAGTTTATGATAAAGTTATTTTATTTTATAATTTATTTCTGATGTATAAAGTGAAATATAACTTAAATTTTGAATTAGGAGAAAGTATGATTTTTGACACATAAAACAATATAAGTTGAATCTGAACATCATGGTTATGAATAAACAAAAAAATATAAATTTTCTTTATAGGGTCTCATTTGTTTCTAACCACAGAGTTGGGTTCCCTTGTTTTGTTTGTTTTTAGGTAATATTTAAAGGTAGAATTATATAAGAATTAGAAAAGGAGGTATGGTAATAATTCTGATCTAAGTTTTTAGATTTCTTCATTACTGAATTTTTTTAATTACAAGATTTAATTACTTTTTGTGTCCTTTTTACTTAAAAAAAATCTATGAAGCAGGGCTTACATCATTCCTTTATCTTTACATCTTATTTTTTATTAGTTTCTTTAAAAGTTTCGAGGTCAATACAAAAGAAATTCAAGATCATCCAAAGTGCTTAATTGTATCTATATTTCTTTACATACAAAAGCAGACAGAATTCTGGCTTTTTGAATTGTTTGCCTTTAATGGTCTACTTTACAGACAATATCTAATTCTGGGTTAAAAGTCCCTGGGCATAGTCTTTATGCCCTAAATGAGTCATTGTCTACAAATGCTTAGACCAAATTCCCAGAGAAGATGGCTCTAATATGGATATAATGACTTCATTGCCATTTTAACTCTCTAAGAGCAAAGTCTAAATGGATCGTTTACTGGTGAAAGGGAAAATGAGGGAGAGAGGCCAGCCCCAGTGGAGATTTGACCCTGGGATAAAAGTAATTGTGTTAGAGAAGATCTTTAGACTGGCATCCTTCTGGTGTTTAAGGGAGGATTTAAGTCTTGATTTCAGAAATTTTAAAATAGACTAGCTAGGTCTTTCACTGAAATGGAATTTAAAGAAAAAAGTTGAACATTTGCTGTATAACTGGGAATTATCAATAACTGCAGAACACATACCTATACATCACAAGACTGAAAAGGATAGGTAGTTGCTATGTGGTAAATAAGGACAGAGATTTTAGTAATGAAAGTAACTTGGGTTTGAAACTTAGCTTCACCAATACCAGAAATGTGAATTTAATTTATTTACTCTATACACCTACTTCCTTCTATGTCAATAAAATGGTCTCTTAATATGTACCATACATTGTTGTTTTAAATATTAAAAAAAGATATAATAAATGTAAAGGGATATTACGTGTCTGGCTTAATAGATTGTAGCTGCTAATGTTTTCTTATCAACAGAAATGTTATTATGTACAAATGAGACACAGGATTAGATTTTATACTTTGGAGGAGGGACTGGCAAACATTAGACAGAATTTGAAGGATAACATTGAAGAACATGCACATGTACTTGTGGTGCTTTTCCTTGATTCATTAGAACTTAAGGAGATTTCTGGGCATATCAAACTACTCAGATGCAATCTGGGAATAAATTCTGCCTCTCAGAATGTATACTGTCTGCCAACAGGGAGAGTGAAGTTAGGAAGAATCACTGGACACACTTCCTACAGTGTCAGAATATGTTGACCTTGGTTTAAATTAAGACTAATCATCTTTCCATTCAGTTTAAAAAGTTAATAGTTTACTTAGAAATATGAACATTTGATTCCTCCTTATTCTTTTAAGCTCTTTGTTTATTCTGTACTGCAAATTTGAAAAATCACTTTTAAGGATCTTTGATTCATAATTAGCACCAGTTTCAAACTTAGGTAAATAAATACCTTCAAGCATTTAGAACTGCATTTTTCGTTGTAATAGCATTGATTTGGTTTTTAAGAACTTCAGTGATTGGACTAACAGAAATTCCAATCATGTAAAAATTTTGTTATAGCAAATAATTTAAGTTTATAAATACAGAAATTGATTTTCCAATCCTGTATGTCAGCTTAGTAGAGTGGTAACTTAAATGTACTTGTGCTTTTTTAAAATTGAATTTTAAATTGGAATTGCCGGACTTAAAATAATAGCTAATAACTGCTGAATCTTTACAAATATACATTCAAATTGATAAGATTTCTTTACAAATGTATTGATGCTATATGTTTTCATTCTCTTAAATATTTCCCTTTGGTGGTGTGAAAGTTCAGTCTCCCTATCTGGTCCTTGCTGGTAACTTGCTGTAGAAAGTGAAGGACTGATGCTTAGTTGGGGGGAGGGGGCGTGTCAGCCAATACCTGAGTACTGCTGACAGGAGATGGGGAAGCCCACTGGGTTCCTCAGGCATTGGTATAGACGGAAGGGGAAGCTGATTGCTAACTAGCTCACATGATTCCTCGTTATGGACTCCAGGTAGATGTGGACGCTCAGCTCCCTGCTGAGCATCACCAAAACCAGAAGAAGGGAAGTCAGTCACCAGTTAGCCTCATATCCACCTCACTTGCTCAATCTCGTTGATTCTTAATGAGGGTGAAGGCTCAGTGCTCTACTGAACCCTGCTGACACTGTGCGGAGGAGACAAGCACCAAGTACCCTGCCTCCTACTGCCTGGTTCAGTCTTTTTCCTGCCAAGTGGTTGTGGAGGTCTAACTCTCCACTCTGCTAATGTAAGAGACGGGGACATTGGAGTGCTAACCCCAATTGGCATCGCCCTGTTGAATCTTTCTGCTACTGTTCCCTGCTGACTCTGACACTACCCAGGCTGGCTAATCAGAGCACTGCCTGGTTAAATCAAAAGGGGATGGAAGATTATCTTGCCACGGGGTCCTGACAACACCGCCCAGTCTGAGAATCAGGATGCACCACCTGAATCTGTGGGATGGGGTCTGGGAGTGAGGTGGAAGATGAGCAACTAATACGGACCCATTTGACATCATAGGGGAGGGAAATGCTTCCACTGATGTTTCACTGAAGATTTATGTTCTGTTAGGCCACTCACCTGCAGATTCTTTGACTGGGGAAGCTGGCTTTGCTGGGAATTTTTGTCTGTGCTTGTTGGCAGTTCGGTTAGAAGTCTCTGTAGAGATCAGTCTGGTATATATGGGAGGCAATAAAGAAATCCACAGAACTATCATCATATCTTTCCCTAAGTCCTGATGTCCCTAGGTAGTCTATCTTCTTTCCACCTTTCTGAGATTTCTAATGCTTGTTTATTTTGTTATGTATAAGGATTTTTATCTGTGAGAGTGTAAAACTTAAGGAATAGGAATGTATCATCTTGGTGGGAACTGGAAGACCATAACCAAAGATTTTAATTTACGTGATAACCTGATTTGTTGATGACCATGATGAGATATGCTGATCACCATTTAAAGTTATTTCATTAATAGCTCCATAATTTTATTGTATTATTTATTTATTTATATTTTAACATGTTTATTGGAGTATAGTTACTTTACAATGGTGTGCTAGTTTCTGCTTTATAACAAACCGAATCAGCTATACATATACGTATTTCCCCATATCGCCTCCCTCTTGCGTGTCCTTCCCACCATCCCTATCCGACCCCCCTAGGTGGTCACAAAACACCGAGCTGATCTCCCTGTGCTATGCGGCTGCTTCCCACTAGCTATCTATTTAACATTTGGTAGTATATATAAGCCCATGACACTCTCTCACTTCATCCCGGCTTACCCTTCCCCTCCCCATGTCCTCAAGTCCATTGTCTACATCTGCGTCTTTATTCCTGTCCTGCCACTATGTTCTTCAGAACCGTTTTTTTTTTTTTTTTTAGATTCCATATGTATGTGTTAGCATATGGTATTTGTTTTTCTCTTTCTGACTTACTTCATTCTGTATGACAGACTCTAGGTCCATCCACCTCGCTACAAAAAACTCAATTTCGTTTCTTTTTATGGTTGAGTAATATTCCATTGTGTGTATGTGCCACATCTTCATTATCCATTCATCTGTTGATGGACCTTAGGTTGCTTCCATGTCCTGGCTATTGTAAATAGAGCTGCAATGAACATTGTGGTACATGACTCTTTTTCAATTATGGTTTTCTCTTGGTATGTGCCCAGTAGTGGAATTGCTGGGTCGTATGGTAGTTCTATTTTTAGTTTTTTAAGGAACCTCCATACTGTTCTCCACAGTGGCTGTATCAATTTACATTCCCACCAACCGTGCAAGAGGGTTCCCTTTTCTCCACACCCTCTCCAGCATTTATTGTTTGTAGATTTTTTTTTTTTTTTTTTTTTTAATATAAATTTATTTATTTATTTACTTTTGGCTGTGTTGGGTCTTCGCTGCTGTGCACGGGCTTTCTCTAGTTGCGGTGAGCGGGGGCCACTCTTCGTTGCGGTGCACGGGCTTCTCATTGCGGTGGCTTCTCTTGTTGCGGAGCATGGGCCCTAGGTGCGTGGGCTTCAGTAGCCGTGACACATGGGCTCAGTAGTTGTGGCTCACGGGCTCTAGAGCACATGGGCTTCAGTAGTTGTGGCATGCGGGCTCAGTAGTTGTGGCTCACGGGCTTAGTTGCTCTGCGGCATGTGGGATCTTCCCGGACCAGGGCTCGAACCCGTGTTCTCTGCGTTGGCAGGCGGATTCTCAACCACTGCGCCACCAGGGGGAAGCCCCTTGTTTGTAGATTTTTGATGATGGCCATTCTGACCATGGTGTGAGGTGATACCTCATTGTAGATTTGATTTGCATTTCTCTAATGATTAGTGATGTTGAGCATTCTTTCATGTTTGTTGGCAATCTGTGTATCTTCTTTGGAGAAATGTCTGTTTAGGTCTTCTGCCCATTTTTGGATTGGGTTGTTGTTTTTTTTGATATTGAGCTGCATGAGCTGCTTGTAAATTTTGGAGATTAATCCTTTGTCAGTTGCTTCATTTGCAAATATTTTCTCCCATTCTGAGGGTTGTCTTTTGGTCTTGTTTATGGTTTCCTTTACTGTGCAAAAGCTTTGAAGTTTCATTAGGTCCATTTGTTTATTTTTGTTTTTATTTCCATTTCTCTAGGAGGTGGGTCAAAAAGGATCTTGCTGTGATTTATGTCATAGAGTGTTCTGCCTATGTTTTCCTCTAAGAGTTTGATAGTGTCTGGCCTTACATTTAGGTCTTTAATCCATTTTGAGTTTATTTTTGTGTATGGTGTTAGGGAGTGTTCTAATTTTATACTTTTACATGTACCTGTCCAGTTTTCCCAGCACCACTTATTGAAGAGGCTGTCTTTTCTCCACTGTATATTCCTGCCTCCTTTATCAAAGATAAGGTGACCATATGTGTGTGGGTTTATCGCTGGGCTTTCCATCCTGTTCCATTGATCTATATTTCTGTTTTTGTGCCAGGACCATGTTGTCTTGATTACTGTACCTTTGTAGTATAGTGTGAAGTCAGGGAGCCTGATTCGTCCAGCTCCGTTTTTCTTTCTCAAGAGTGCTTTGGCTATTCAGGATCTTTTGTGTTTCCATACAAATTGTGAAATTTTTTGTTCTAGTTTTGTGGAAAATGCCATTTGTAGTTTGATAGGGATTGCATCAAATCTATGGATTGCTTTTGGGTAGTATAGTCATTTTCACAATATTGATTCTTCCAATCCAAGAACATGGTATATCTCTCCATCTGTTGGTATCATCTTTAATTTCTTTCATCAGTGTCCTATACTTTTCTGCATACAGGTCTTTTTTCTCCCTAGGTAGGTTTATTCCTAGGTATTTTTTTCTTTTTGTTTCAGTGGTAAATGGGAGTGTTTCCTTAACTTCTCTTTCAGTTTCTTCATCATTGGTGTATAGGAATGCAAGAGATTTCTGTGCATTAATTTTGTATCCTGCTACTTTACACAATTCATTGATTAGCTCTAATAGTTTTCTGGTGGCATCTTCAGGATTCTCTATGTATAGTAACATGTCATCTGCAAATATGTCATCTGCAAACAGTGACACCTTTACTTCTTCTTTTCCGATTTGGATTCCTTTTATTTCTTTTTCTTCTCCGATTGCTGTGGATAAAACTTCTAAAACTGTGTTGCATAGTAGTGGTGAGAGTGGGCAACCTTGTCTTGTTCCTGATCTTAGTGGAAATGGTTTCATTTTTTCATCTTTGAGAACAATGTTGGCTGTAGGTTTGTCATATATGCCTTTATTATGTTGAGGTATGTTCTCTCTATGCCAACTTTCTGGAGGGTTTTTATCATAAATGGGTGTTGAATTTTGTAGAAAGCTGTTTCTGAATCTATTGAGATGATCATATGGTTTTTCTCCTTCAATTTGTTAATATGTTGTATCACATTGATTGATTTGCATATATTGAAGAATCCTTGCATTCCTGGGATAAATCCCACTTGATCATGGTGTATGATCCTTATAATATGCTGTTGGATTCTGTTTGCTAGTATTTTGTTGAGGATTTTTGCATCTATGTTCATCAGTGATATTGGCCTGTGGTTTTCTTACTTTGTGACATCTTTGTCTGGTTTTGGTATCAGGGTGATGGTGGCCTCATAGAATGTGTTTGGGAGTGTTCCTCCCTCTGCTATATTTTGGAAGAGTTTGAGAAGGATAGGTGTTAGCTCTTCTCTAAATGTTTGATAGAATTCACCTGTGAATCCATCTGGTCCTGGGCTTTTATTTGTTGCAAGATTTCTAATCACAGTCTCAATTTCAGTGCTTGTGATTGGTTTGTTTATATTTTCTGTTTCTTCCTTGTTCAGTCTCAGAAGGTTGTTCATTTCTAAGAATTTGTCCATTTCTTCCAGGTTGTCCATTTTATTGGCATAGTGTTGCTTGTAGTAATCTCTCATGAACCTTTTTATTTCTGCCGTGTCAGTTGTTACTTCTCCTTTTTCTTTTCTAGTTCTATTGATTTGAGTCTTCTCCCTTTTTTTCCTGATGAGTCAGGCTAATGGTTTATCAATTTTGTTTATCTTCTCAACAAACCAGCTTTTAGTTTTATTGATCTTTGGTATTGTTCCTTCATTTCATTTATTTCTGATCTGATCTTTATGATTTCTTTCCTTCTGCTAACTTTGGGGTTTTTTTGTTCTTCTTTCTCTAATTGCTTTAGGTGTAAGTTAGGTTGTTTATTGGAGATTTTTTTTTGTTTCTTGAGGTAGGATTGTATTGGTATAAACTTCCCTCTTGGAACTGCTTTTGCTGTATCTCATAGGTATTGGATCATCATGTTTTCATTGTCATTTGTCTCTAGGTATTTTTTAATTTCCTCTTTGATTTCTTCAGTGATCTCTTGGTTATTAAGTAGTGTATTGTTTAGCCTCCATGTGTTTGTATTTTTTACAGATTTTTTTCCTGTAATTTATATCTAGTCTCATAGCATTTGGTTGGAAAGGATACTTGATATGATTTCAATTTTCTTAAATTTACCAAGGCTGGATTTTTCACCCAAGATATGATCTATCCTGGAGAATGTTTCATGAACACTTGAGAAGAAAGTGTATTCTGTTGTTTTTGGATGGAATGTCCTGTAAATATGAATTAATTCCATCTGGTCTAATGTGTCTTTTAAAGCCTGTGTTTCCTTATTTATTTTCATTTTGGATGATCTGTCCATTGGTGAAAGTGGGGTGTTAAAGTCCCCTACTATGATTGTGTTATTGTTGATTTCCCCTTTTATGGCTGTTAGGATTTGCCTTATGTATTGAGGTGCTCCTACGATGGGTGCATGAATATTTACAATTGTTGTATCTTCTTCTAGGATGGATCCCTCAATCATTATGTAGTGTCCTCCTGTGCCTCTTGTAATAGTCTTTATCTTAAAGTCTATTTTTTCTGATATGAGAATTGCTACTCCAGCTCACTTTTGATTTCCTTTTGAATGGAAAATATTTTTCCATCCCCTCACTTTCAGTCTGTATGCCTCCCTAGGTCTGAAGTGGGTCTCTTGTAGGTAGCATATACATGGGTTTTGTTTTTGTATCCATTCAGCCAGTCTATGTCTTTTGGTTGGAGCATTTAATCCATTTACATTTAAGGTAATTATCAATATGTATGTTCCTATTATGATTTTCTTACTTGTTTTAGTTTGTTATTGTAGGTCATTTTCTTCTCTTGTGTTTCGTACCTGGAGAAGTGCCTTTAGCGTTTGTTGTAAAGCTGGTTTGGTGGTGCTGAATTCTCTTAGCTTTTGCTTGTCTGTAAAGGTTTTAATTTCTCTGTAGAATCTGAATGAAATCCTTGCTGGGTAGAGTAATCTTGGTTGTAGGTTTTACCCATTCATCACTTTAGATATGTCCTGCCACTCCCTTCTGGCTTACAGAGTTTCTGCTGAAAGAACTGCTGTTAACCTTATGGGGATTCCCTTGTATGTCATTTGTTGTTTTTCCCTTGCTGCTTTTAATTTTTCTTTGTATTTAAATTTTGATAGTTTGATTAATATGTGTCTTGGTGTGTTTCTCCTTCGATTTATCCTGTATGAGACTCTCTGCACTTCCTGGACTTGACTATTTCCTTTCCCATATCAGGGAAATTTTCAACTCTAATCCCTTCAAATATTTTCTCAGTCCCCTTCTTTTTCTCTTCTTCTTCTAGGACACTGATAATTTGAATGTTGGTGCATTTAATGTTGTCCCAGTGGTCTGTAATACTGTCCTCAATTCTTTTCATTCTTTTTCCTTTATTCTGCTCTGCAGTAGTTATTTCCATTAAATTATCTTCCAGGTCACTTATCCGTTCTTCTGCCTCAGGTATTCTGGTATTGATTCCTTCTAGAGAATTTTTCATTTCATTTATTGTGTTGTTCATCATTGTTTGTTTACTCTTCAGTTCTTCTGGCTCCTTGTTAAACATTTCTTGTACTTTCTCCATTCTGTTTCCAAGATTTTGGATCATCTTTACTATCATTACTCTGAATTCTTTTTCAGGTAGACTGCGTATTTCCTCTTCATTTGTTTGGTCTGGTGGGTTTTTACCTTGCTCCTTCATGTGCTGTGTGTTTCTTTGTCTTCTCATTTTGCTTAACTTACTGTGTTTGGAGTTTCCTTTTCACAGGCTGCAGGTTCCTAATTCCCATTGTTTTTGGTTTCTGCCCCCAGTGGCTGAGGTTGGTTCAGTGGGTTGTGTAGGCTTCCTGGTGGAGGGGTCTAGTGCCTTTCGTCTGGCGGATGAGGTTGGATCTTCTCTTTCTGGTGGGCAGGACCACATCTGGTAGTGTGTTTTGGTGTGTCTGTGACCTTATTATGATTTTAGGCAGCCTCTCTGCTAATGGGAGGGGCTGTGTTCCTGTCTTGCTAGTTGTTTCGCATAGGGTGTTCAGCACTGTAGCCTGCTGGTCGTTGAGTGGAGCTGGGTCTTAGCGTTGAGGTGGAGATCTCTGGGAGAGCTTTCACTGTTTGATATTATGTGGAGCCGGGAGGACTCTGGTGGACCAGTGTCCCTACCTCGGCTCTCCCACCTCAGAGGCACAGGCCTGACACCTGGCTGGAGCAACAAGACCCTGTCAGCCACACAGCTTCTTTATAGCTTACACCACCCTGGTGGCTACATCCCGGGGAGGTAAACACTTGCATTTCCCGAAGATAACCCAGTATACCAACCCGGAGGTTACCAATAGTCTATTCCAGCCTATACTGCTAGGAAGCCAGTTTCAGCAAGCTCAATGTGGGGACCAAACTGTGTCTTACTTTCCAAATGCTCCATGCCAAAATCTGACTCCCTCTCCAGCCCCTATATCAGTGTGAGCCGAACCTCTGAAAAGACGCTTCTTAAGGGCGACACAGGGCCGGCTTACTACTCCATAATTTTAAAATGGACATTTCACATGGAATGATAATTCACTTATTATTATAAATGAAACTATATCCTGAATTGTTTAGATGCATTATTTAATGTAAATCTCATAACCTTCTGGAGACTAGTATGGAGAAATTTACTAAATGAATTATATACTTTGACTCAATTGTAGGAATTTATTCTAAGTAAAAAAATCATTGAGTAAAAAGGGATGCCCCAGCCCCATATAGCCCATTGAGCTCAGGCCAGTCTCTGGATCGAATCCACTTTTGAATCCATGACGAACTCCACAGAGAGACCACACCTGCTGCAAGTTCCAGTTCTGGAGAATGGCAGGTACATGTCTTTAGCCTGGCTCAATTTCTGGTTAAAAAAAAAAAAAGATAGATAAATAAATAAATTATCTTCCTTGTATGTGAGCACAGTTATATATTCATAGTGCTTTGTTTGTAGATTTTATCCCTTACATGTGGTAAAGAAGAATCATTTATTAAATCATAAATCCACTGAACCATCTTAATCTAGAAATATATTTCTTTTTAATAAGAAACAAATATATGTACAAAGTTATAAATTTTAAGATCTTTTAAAATTTTATTACCATTATATTTTTATGTATTCTTAGTTATACTTTATTTTATGGAGCAAGGAATTCATTATTTACTTACTTTGGTCTTACAAGAAGTAGTTATGTAAATGGATCACATATCTGATAATAATTACTGTCAAAGTATATTTGAAAACTGTCATTTTAACAACATTATATCAAATTATGTGCTAAGTCAAAGGATTACAAAATATTACTGTGAAAAAATATATTTTGGCAATGCTGTGTATAATCTAAAATTGATAGTGTTTTCCTATAGAATTTAATTCAATTAAAATGTATACAATGGTAACATGAAATTAATTTCACCACAGGATTTTTTTTATTGATAGTTAAATTCTGTTCACATTAGGAATTCCTTCAGCTATAAATATCAGGGAAACAAACTAACATTGGTTTAAATGAATTTATGGTTCTTAAGAAAGTCAGATTTAAAGACCCCAGAACTTAATGAAATAATAGAAAATTTAGCTAGATGATGATGATGATGAGTACCTTTGCTCTACTCACCTTAGCTTGTTGATTTTTCATTTTCCTGTTTTTACCCACATGTACATAAGGTGACTGCTCCATTTTCTAATGTCAAAGTCAAAGTCATGGATGGCAGAATGGGGGAGTATAGCTCTCCAGTTTATTATTACCTTGTTTGTCACATTTATTAAGGCCCCAAAGTTAAATTTTATTTTAGAAGGCCCCTGATTTTTATTCATCAGAATTCAGTCAAATATCTGAGGTGAGGTGAAAAATCACTGACATTTTTAGCTTCCATTAAAGGAAGCTGGTAGAAGAAAAGTGGATCGAGATTATTTTCTCTTTGGTCAAGCAAATGACTGAAGAGAAAATAATATACTTTAATTCCCATAACTGGTTATATGAGTCCACCATTGAGGTAAATATAAAATGATTATAAGCAAGTCCAAAAAGAAAATATAACTTCATATTTCCCTCTGCCATATGCGGTCTGGTATTGTGCAGTATTTCATCAAAGGCAGATGTAATGAACTCAAATAACCTAGGACTATTACCTTTCAAATCCTTTTGTCAGTTTTCCATTTCAATATCTCATAATTACTATAAACTCATGAGTTTTCAAAAACTGGGAATCAACATATTTTGGACTTTCCTCTCACCTCCCTTTTCCCCCACATGTACAAATCTCTTACCATCTGCAGGTAACTCCCTCAGTAAATGGTGTCACAATTTATCCAGTTTCTTATGCCAGAAATTTGGGCACCATTCTTAAAATCTTCCTTTTCCTTGAGTTACCTTCATTCAATCAAATATCAAGTTTTATGGATTTATCTTTAAAAATAATCTCATAAATGAGAAACTCTAAGCAGGGTGCCCAGTGGAATGTGGAGGCCCCAGGACTAAACCCGCAGAGCAAGAGCTTGAAGGATAAAGGTGGTGTCACTAAAAGTGAGCCAGGGCATCACTTTTAAAAACCACTAACATGCCACATTAAAAAAAAGAAATCACTTCTCTATAACGTCTGTGATAGCAGAGGTTATTTACCACCAAAAGAGAACTATAAATAACTACACCAGCAACGAGAATTTTGTTCCACTAAAGTGATGTACATAAGCCAGGATGAAGGTGGGCAGTAAGAAGGCATCTTTAGGAGTCCATTCTGATATCACTGTTGTTCAATAATATCTTTGGAAGCTAACATCTGCTTGTCTAGACATTGCATTAGGCTTTGGAGAACTAAACAATTCTGATAAATATTTCTTACCCTAAGGTAAAGATATTTGCAATTAGTTTTGACAAGAAAAAAAGTGTACTTTTAAAAGGTCATTATGTATGGAAGAAATAGGTGTCAGAAATTGTAGGATATCAGGAGAAACTCAAGATATTTTAGATGGTTGATTTTTAGTCAGTTGTTTATTGGGTATGGCACTATGACAACTTACATAAAATTGGATTTTTTAGAAAACTTTGGTGGATATTGTTTCTTTGTAACACAGGTGGCAGAATCTTAGAACTGTCAGTGATAACTGGTCATGAAGTTACACTAAGGAGCTATTATGAAATCTTTACACATATTTGAATATGCTAATTCATATAAACATTGCCTTATTTTCAAGTTTCATTTTTGGAGAACTAGAGAGACCATTGACTGAACTGTTAGATAACAGATCAGTAAATTCCACATGAGTATGACCTTGGGAAAGCACAAAGGATGATGTAAATCACTTTTAACCAGATTTCTGCAGCTGTGAAATATAAACTTATTGTGAGAATCAAATTTCTGTCCAATAGAAATGGGTCCACCAACTAATTATTGTCACAGTTTTATAGATAGCTTGACAGGCTGATATCTTTTCAAGTTAGGAATTATAGACACCTTTTTTTCAACTTTTAACTATAGTTTTGTGATTTTAACATATTTGCGGGATTGAAAATATTACAAAGTTTCCAAGGAGACTTTGTTGAAAAGATATTCAGAGGAATAAAGAGGCTTGTAAAAAAACCTTCAAGTAGATTGTCAGTGACCAATTTATTATACCTGGGAAAAATACACTCAGTCAATAGTGTAAGTTCTCAAACACGTTGATAGGAGTTTGTCAGTACTAGATCAGTGCTTTTTGTACATCCAAAAAACGGATTAGGGTTAAGGTTAGAGTTAGAGTTTATCAGTGCTTTAACAGTAAAATTTATTAAGCCAAATAAAATATAAAACTATTCCTCTGTAAATGAGTTAAGATCACCTTTCTAATAGAAATTTTTTTAAAAAACTAGCAATATCAACATGTTACCTAGCAATATTAACATTAAGATATAATCCACTATAAATCATTGAAGATTAAGAGATAATTTTAACTGATTATGAAATAAATAGTTTAGTATAGGATTTCCTGGCTAATACATTAATAATATTTTAAATAAAGTAATAAAATTTTGCTTTTACCACACATATATTATTCAGATGGAGCATTGAAGATATAAATCAAATCAAGAGCTGGCAGATTAAAAAAATGTATTTTATGAATACATACCCAGTGGGGTGCTGGTAATTGTTTAAAAACAAGCACTCAGGGGAGAGGACCTTCAAGATGACAGAGGAGTAAGACATGGAGATCACCTTCCTCCCTACAAATACATCAAAAATACATCTACATGTGTAACAACACCTACAGAACACCTACTGAATGCTGGCAGAAGACCTCAGACTTCCTGAAAGGCAAGAAACTCCCCATGTACCTGGGTAGGGCAAAAGAAAAAAGAAAAAACAGACACAAAAGAATAGGGACGGGACCTGCATCTCTGGGAGGGAGCTATGAAGGAGGAAAAGTTTCCACACACTAGGAGGCCCCTTCGCCGTTGGAAACTGGGGGATGGGCGGTGGGGGGGGAAGCTTTGAAGGCACGGAGGAAAGCACAGCAACAGGGGCACAGAGGGCAAAGTGGAGAGATTCCTGAACAGAGGATCGGTGCCGACCAGGACCAGCACTCACCAGCCCAAGAGGCTTGTCTGCTCACCCGCCAGGGTGGGTGGGGACTGGGAGCTGAGGCTCGGGCTTTGGAGTTCAGATCCCAGGGAGAGGACTGGGGTTGGCTGCATGAACACAGCCTGAAGGGGGCTAGTGCACCACAGCTAAACAGGAGGGAGTGGGGAAAAAGTCTGAAACTGCCTAAGAGTCAAGAGACCATTGTTTCAGGGTGCGCAAGGAGAGGAGATTCAGAACACTGCCTAAACAAGCTTGAGAGATGGACGCGAGCCACAACTATCAGTGCGGACAGCAGAGATGGGCATGGAATGCTAAGGCTGCTACTGCAGCCACCAAGAAGTCTGTCTGCAAGCACAGGTCACTATCCACACCTCCCCTCCAGGGAGCCTGTGCAGCCCTCCATTGGCAGGGTCCTGTAATCCAGGGACAACTTCCCTGGGAGAACACATGGCACGCCTCAGGCTGTTGCAATGTCATGTGAGCCTCTGCTGCCACAGGCTCGCCCCACTTTCCATACCCCTCCCTCCCCACAGCCTGAGTGAGCCAGAGCCCGCTAATCAGCCACTCCTTTAATCCCCTCCTGTCTGGGCAGAGAATAGACACCAGAGGGTGACCTATATGCAGAGGCAGGGCCAAATCCAAAGCTGAAACCCAGGAGCTGTGCGAACAAAGAAGAGAAAGGGAAATTTCACGTGCAGCCTCAGGAGCAGCGGATTAAATCTCCACAATCAACTCTATGTACCCTGCATCTGTGGAATACCTGAATAGACAATGAATCATTCCAAAATTAAGACAGTGGAGTTTGGGAGCAACTGTAGAATTGGGGTTTGCTGTATGCGACTGACTAGTCTCTGATTTTTATGTTTATGTCAGTATAGTTCTTAGCGCTCGTTATCATTGGTGGATTTGTTTATTGGTTTGGTTGCACTCTTCTATTATTTTTTAATTTTCTTAACTATTTAATTATTTTTAATTTTAATAACTTTTTAATTTGATTTAATTTTATTTTTCTTTCTCTCTTTCTATTCTCTCTTTTCTTCTGAGCCATGTGGCTGACAGGGTGTTGGTGCTCCAGCCGGGTGTAGGCCTGAGATTCTGAGGTGGGAGAGCCAAGTTCAGGGCATTGTACCACCAGAGACCTCCTGGCTCCATGTAATATCAATTGGCAAGAGCTCTCCCAGAGATCTCTGTCTCAACACAAAGATCCAGCAAGCTCCAGTGCTGGACACCTCATGCCAAACGACTAGCAAGACAGGAACAGAACCCTGCCCATTAGCAGAGAGGCTGCCTAAAATCATAATAAGTTCACAGACAACCCAAAACACACTAACGATGCAGTCCTGCTCACCAGAAAGCCAAGATCGAGCCTCATCCACCAGAACACAGGCACCAGTCCCTTCCACCAGGAAGCCTACACAAGCCACTGAACCAACCTCACCCACTGGGGGCAGACACCAAAAACAATGGGAACTACGAACCTGCAGCCTGTTAAAAGAAGACCACCAAGAAGTCCAATAGCTTCTACATTTTTTTTGTTCAAAACTTTACTTGGCTGGGTATTTCCACTGACTCTAATCGACACTTCTTCATCGTCATAGTTTTCGACCACACCCCTTGCTTCCTCCTCATTCAATGGTTCTGGCTTACCTATCTCACACATTTGGTCGATCACAAAATTTTCCTTATCTAGTTCTAAACTATTAAGGTCAGTGACTTTAACAGAAGCAGTATAATGCCCACTACTAATTGTAATGCCACTATGCATCACAACTGCAAATAATCCATAGCTGTCATTGGTTGGCTTTGTGCTCCATTCTTCTAATGACAGTTTAAGAGGTGTCAGTAAAGGAGTGTTGATCTTGGAAAGTCCACCACCATAACAATCAAACTCCAAGCCACTAGCAGCAAAGCACTTCAAATGAATAGTTATAACTTCAGGCATTTTGTCAAACAAAAGACTTCGTTCAGCTTCACTATAATGATGGCAATTTTCACAGAAATATTTATCTTCTCCTACAATCCTCTCCACTGAAGCAAACTGTGAAATTGCCCATCTCAGGGTCTTCATTTCTGTTTTTGGCTCTGGAGAAATTTCAGAACTCTCCTCTACTTTGGAAAGCTCATCTTCTTGCACTGGTACACTGATGTCTTGAAAATCTTCTCTTCTTTCTGTTAAACTTTCACATTCTAAGCAACGAGTCCTTAATACCAGCTGACCTTGAAATAATTTCTCCACTAGCTCAAAACCAATTTGCTCTGCACCTTTGTTTATGGGCTTAACTTCATTAACAGGCATAACATTATTCCCTGGAGATTCAAGTCCACAACCATTAGCTGTATTATCATTCTCATACTTCCCCAAGTCCTCTTCAAGATCATATTCATTTTCTTTAGATTGTCCTTTGGATTCTTGGTTTGTTGTTATTTTACCCAGACTACAGAATTTAGAAATAATGCTGGGTTGCTTAGCTGCAGACTTTAACCAGTTTATTTTAACTCTTGATTTCTTTTGTGAGGGTCTTGCACTTTCATTTTCAGAAATGTACTTGGGGATTATTTTAGCAGGAATATCTAATGAATCAACTGTAGCTTTTCTCTTTGATCTGGTTTGTCTCTGGTTTTCTTCCAAAGACTGGTGTTCCTTAGAGACTTTAACTTTTTTCTTCATGTTACCAAATTCAGTGTCACTTTTTCTTTTCCCATTTACTTTTGGCAATTTTTCTTTATAGTCTTCAGAATGCCTCATATTGTCCATCTCCATGCTGTTATTACCACTCATTTCCTCTTTCTGATGTTTTTCTTCTACCTTAGTAGATAACTCTGCCACATTTTTTACTTCTTTTTTTAGGAGTTGGCATGTTTCTTGAATGTTTCCCAAAATACACTGTAATACTTCCTGTGCATCATGCTGTAGATATCCTTCATACATACATACATACAAAAAAAAATGTAGAAGGTATTGGACTTCTTGGAGGACAAAAGAGTAAAGCAGATTATGAGTTATACAACAAAGCATCTAATCCTGATAAAGTTGCCAGTACAGCATTTGCTGAAAATAGAAATTCTGAGGCTAACAATACTAATGGGACCCATGAATCTGATAGAAACAAGGAATCCAGTGACCAAACAGGCATTAACATGAGTGGTTTTGAAAACAAAATTTCATATGTAATGCAAAGCTTAAAGGAGTATGAGGGGAAGTGGTTGCTTTTTGATGATTCTGAAGTGAAAGTTACTGAAGAGAAGGACTTTTTGAATTCTCTTTCCCCTTCTACATCTCCTACATCTACTCCTTACTTGCTATTTTATAAGAAATTATAGTGAGTGTATTTTCCTTGTGTATATATTAAACAGACCTGGACAAACATCGGTAAATTGATTACATCAAAAAGTCTTTAGCTTATCTTTTGAAGCTATTGGATATTATTGGTCTCTCTAGGTTTTTATATAAATAGTGAAATTTGAATTGTTGAAAACCATGTTAATTTTTAGAATTCATTTTCCTTAGTGGAGACTAGTGATTGATGCATTAGCTTCTGGGAACAAACTTGTATAGGTTCTTAACTGAATTATTCAAAATGGAAGCATTTAAACACTTTGAATTTACACCTATCTTTTGTGTTTGCTTTTTCAAATAAACTGCTTGTATTTGTATCTCCATATTTTGGAGTAATTATCTACATGATGTTTATAGGTTCTGTGGTTTTTCAGCTAAGAAGCAGAATCTCATTTCAGTACATTTAGTTTTGTAAGTCATGAAGCCAAATCTTTGATGGGCTGTATTAGAGGCACATGTATGTATTCACAGTAGTGCACATTTTGTGCCTTGAATCAGTTTGAAAAGTGTCTCAGAAAACCTGAAGAGTCAGTCCTCTTCTATCTTCACAAGAATTTTATATGTATTTATGAAAATGATTCTGTACCCTAGTAAATCTTTTTCGGCGTGGACTAATTTGTATCTCTTCATAGTCATACTCTGCACGATCTGTATATAATGCATCGAACTTAGAGGTGTGACCTTAAATTTAACTTTTTTTAAAAAACCAGGAGGTCAATAAAATTTAAACTGCTTAACAAAAAAAAAAAAAAAAAAAAGAAGACCACAAATACAGTAAGTTAAGCAAACTGAGAAGACAGAGAAATATGCAACAGATGAAGGAGCAAGGTAAAAACCCACCAGACTGAACAAATGAAGAGGAAATAGGCAGTCTACCTGAAAAAGAATTCAGAATAATGATAGTAAAGATCATCCAAAATATTGGAAATAGAATGGAGAAAATACAAGAAATGTTTAACAAGGACCTAGCAGAAATAAGAGCCAACAAACAATGATGAACAACACAATAAATGAAATTTAAAATTCTCTAGGAGGAATCAGTAGCAGAATAACTGAGGCTGAAGAACGGATAAGTGACCTGGAAGATAAAATAGTGGAAATAACTACTGCAGAGCAGAATAAAGAAAAAAGAATGAAAGGAATTGAGGACAGTCTCAGAGACCTCTGAGGCAACGTTAAATGCACCAACATTTGAATTATAGGGGTCCCAGAAGAAGAAGAGAAAAAGAAAGGGTCTGACAAAATATTTGAAGAGATTATAGTTGAAAACTTCCCTAATATGGGAAAGGAAATAGTCAACCAAGTCCAGGAAGCACAGAGAGTCCTGTATAGGATAAATCCAAGGAGAAACACGCCAAGAAACATATTAATCAAACTATCAAAAATTAAATACAAAGAAAAAATTTTAAGAGCAGCAAAAGAAAAGCAACAAATGACATACAAGGGAATCCCCATAAGGTTAACAGCAGTTCCTTCAGCAGAAACTATGCAAGCCAGAAGGGAGTGGCAGGATATATTTAAAGTGATGAAAGGGAAAAACCTAAAACCAAGATTACCAAGCAAGGATCTCATTCAGATTAATCGGGGACCTTAAAAACTTTACAGACAAGCAAAAGCTAAGAGAATTCAGTACCACCAAGCCAGCTTTACAACAAATGCTAAAGGAACTTCTATAGGCAGGAAACACAAGAGAAAGAAAAGACCTACAAAATAAACCCAAACAATTAAGAAAATGGTAATAGGAACATACATATTGATAATTACCTTAAATGTAAATGGATTAAATGCTCCAACCAAAAGACATAGACTGGCTGAATGTATAGAGAAACAAGACCCTTATATATGGTATCTAAAAGAGAACCACTTCAGACCTAGTGACACATACAGAATGAAAGTGAGAGGATGGAAAAATATATTCCATGCAAACTGGAAATCAAAAGAAAGCTGGAGTAGCAATTCTCATATCAGACAAAATAGACATTAAAATAAACACTATTACAAGAGACAAAGAAGGACACTACATAATGATCAAGGGATCAATCCAAGAAGAAGAGATAACAATTGTAAATATTTATGCACCCATTGTAGGAGCACCTCAATACATAAGGCAAATCCTAACAGCCATAAAAGGGGAAATCGACAACAACACAATCATAGTAGGGGACTTTAACACCCCACTTTCACCAATGGACAGATCATCCAAAAGGAAAATAAATAAGGAAACACAAGCTTTAAAAGACACATTAGGCCAGATAGACTTAATTGATATTTATAGGACATTCCATCCAAAACAACAGAATACACTTTCTTCTCAAGTGCCCATGGAATATTCTCCAGGATAGATCATATCTTTGGTCACAAATCAAGCCTTGGTAAATTTAAGAAAATTGAAATTGTGTCAAGTATCTTTTCCAACCACAATGCTGTGAGAGTGGATATCAGTTACAGGAAAAAAACTGTAAAAAATAGGAATGCAGGGAGGCTAAACAGTACACTACTAACTAACCAACAGATCACTGAAGAAATCAAAGGGTAAATTAAAAAATACCTAGAAGCAAATGACAGTGAAAACACGACAACCCAAAAACTATGGGATGCTGCAAAACAATTGTAAGAGGGAAGTTTAAGCAATACAATCCTACCTTAAGAAACAAGAAACATCTCAAAGAAACATCTCAAATAAACAACCTAACCTTACATCTAAAGCAATTAGAGAAAGAAGAACAAAAAAGCCTCAAAGTTAGTAGAAGGAAAGAAATCATAAATATCAGATCAGAAATAAATGTAAAAGAAATGAAGGAAACAATAACCAAGATCAAATAAAAAGCTGGTTCATTGAGAAGATAAACAGAATTGATAAACCATTAGCCAGACTCATCAAGAAAAAAAGGGGGAAGACTCAAATCAACAGAATTGGAAATGAAAAAGGAGAAGTAACAACTGACACTGCAGAAATACAAAGGATCATGAGAGGTTACTACAAGCAACTATATGCCAATAAAATGGACAACCTTGAAGAAGTGGACACATTCTTAGAAAAGCACAGCCTTCGGAGACTAAACCAAGAAGAAATAGAAAATATGAACTGACTAATTACAAGCACTGAAATTGAGACTGTGATTAATAATTTTGCAACAAACAAAAGCCCAGGATGAGATGGCTTCACAGGCGAATTCTATCAAACATTTAGAGAAGAGCTAACATCTATCCTTCTCAAACGTTTCCAAAATATAGCAGAGGGAGGAACACTCCCAAACTCCTTCAACGAAGCCACCATCACCCTGATAGCAAAACCAGACAAAGATATAACAAAAAAAGAAAACTACAGGCCAGTATCCCTGATGAACATAGATGCAAAAATCCTCAACAAAATACTAGCAAACCGAATCCAACAGCACACTAAAAGGATCATACACCATGATCAAGTGGGGTTTATCCCAGGAATGCAAGGATTCTTCAGTATATGCAAATCAATCAATGTGATATATCATATTAGCAAATTGAAGGGTAGAAACCATCTCATAATCTCATAGAAGCAGAGAAAGCTTTTGACAAAATTCAACACCCATTTATGATAAAAACCCTCCAGAAAGTAGGTGTAGAGAGAACTTACCTCAACATAATAAGGCCATATATGACATACCCACAGCCAACATTGTTGTGGATAGTCAAAAACGAAACCATTTCCACTAGAATCAGGAACAAGACAAGGTTGCCCACTCTCACCGCTATTATTCAACATACTTTTGGAAGTTTTAGCCACAGCAATAGAGAAGAAAAAGAAATAAAAGGAATCCAAATCAGAAAAAAAAACAGTAAAACTGTCACTGTTTACAGATGACATGGTAGTATACATAGAGAATCCTAAAGATGCGACCAGAAAACTACTAGAGCTAATCAATGAATTGTGTAAAGTAGCAGGATACAAAATTAATGCAGAGAAATCTCTTGCATTCCTATACACCAATGATGAAAAACCTGAAAGAGAAATTAATGAAACACTCCCATACACCATTGCAAGAAAAAAAAAAAAAACCTTGGAATAAACCTACGTAAGAAGACAGAAGACCTGTATGCAGAAAACTATAAGACATGGATGAAAGAAATTAAAGATGATACAAACTGATGGAGAGATATACCATGTTACTGGATTAGAAGAATCAATATTGTGTAAATACTTGTACTACCCAAAGCAATCTACAGATTCAGTGCAATCCCTATCAAACTACAAATGGCATTTTTCACAGAACTAGATCAAAAAAATTCACAATTTGTATGGAAACACAAAAGACCCTGAATACCCAAAGCAATCTTGAGAAAGAAGAACGGAGCTGGACGAATCAGGCTCCCTGATTTCACACTATACTACAAAGCTACAGTAATCAAGACAGTATGGTACTGACACAAAAACAGAAATAAAGATCTGTGGAACAGGAGAGAAAGCCCAGAGATAAACCCACGCACATATGGTCACCTTATCTTTGATAAAGGAGGTAAGAATATACAATGGAGAAAAGACAGCCTCTTCAATAAGTGGTGCTGGGAAAACTGGACAGCTACATGTAAAAGAATGAAATTAGAACAGTCCCTAACACCTTACACAACAATAAACTCAAAATGGATGAAAGACCTAAATGTAAGGCTAGGCACTGTAAAACTCTTAGAGGAAATCATAGGCAGAACACTCTACGACATAAATCACAGCAAGATCCTTTTTGAACCACCTCCTAGAGAAATGGAAATAAAACCAAAAATAAACAAATGGGGCCTAATGAAACTTAAAAGCTTTTGCTTACAGAAGAAACCACAAACAAGATGAAAAGATAACCTTCAGAATTTGAGAAAATATTTGCAAATGAAGTAACTGACAAGGATTAATCTCCAAAATATACAAGCAGTTCATGCAGCTCAATATCAAATAAACCAACAACTCAATACAAAAATGGGCAGAAGACCTAAATAGACATTTCTCCAAGAAGATATACAGATTGCCATCAAACACAAGAAAGAATGCTCAACATCACTAATCATTAGAGAAATGCAAATCAAAACTACAATACGGCATCCCCTCACACCATGATCAGAATGATCATCATGAAAAAATGTACAAACAATAAATGCTGGAGAGGGTGTGGGGAAAAGGGAACCCTCTTGCACTGTTGGTGGGATTGTAAATTGGTACAGCCACTATGGAGAACAGTATTGGGGTTCCTTAAAAAAGTAAAAATAGGACTACCACATTACCCAGCAATCCCACTCTTGGGCATATACCCTGAGAAAACCATAATTCAAAAAGAGTCATGTACCACAATGTTCACTGCAGCTCTATTTACAATGGCCAGGACATGGAAGCAACCTGTGTCCATCAACAGATGAATGGATAAAGAAGATGTGGCACATATATATGATGGAATATTACTCAGCCATAAAAAGAAACAAAATTGAGTTATGTGTAGTGAGGTGGATGGACCTAGAGTCTGTCCTACAGAGTGAAGTAAGTCAGAAAAAGAAAAACAAATACCGTATGTTAACACATATATATGGAATCTAAAAAAAAAAAATAAGAAAAAAAAAAGGTTCTGAAGAACCCAGGGGGAAGACAGGAATAAAGACGCAGACGTAGAGAGTGGACTTGAGGACACAGGGAGCGGGAAGGGTAAGCTCGGACAAAGTGAGAGAGTGGCATGGACATATATACGCTGTACCAAATGTAAAATAGATAGCTAGTGGGAAGCAGCCGTATAACACAGGGAGATTAGCTTGGTGCTTTGTGACCACCTAGAGGGGTGAGATACAGAGGCTTGGAGGGAGTTGCAAGAGGGTGGAGATATGGGGATATATGTATATGTATAACTGATTCACTTTGTTATAATGCAGAAACTAAGACACCTTTGTAAAGCAATTATACTCCAATAAAGATGTTAAATGAAAAAAAAAAAGAAAATTGTTGTGAAGAACATAGGGGCAGGACAGGAATAAAAACACCGATAGAGATAATGGATTTGAGGACATGGGGAGGGGGAAGGGTAAGCTGGTATGAAGTGAGAGAGTGGCATGGACATATGTGCACTACCAAATGTAAAATAGATAGCTAGTGGGAGGCAGCTGCATAGCACAGGAAGATCAGCTTAGTGCTTTGTGACCACCTAGAGGAGTGGGATAGGGAGGGTGGGCGGGAGACACAAGAGGGAGGGGATATGGGGTTATATGTATTTATATATCTGATTCACTTTATTATACAGCAGAAACTAAGACATCATTGTAAGGCAATTATACTACAATTAAGATGTTAAAAAAAAAACAACAAGCACTCAGAAAAGTAAATAAATAAAAGATTTTTAAAAACACTTTAGGCTGTCTCCATTACCTCACTGTACATAGTTCATTTGTAATGAGACTTACCTAAAACTTATAAACAAAGCACATATTTTAGCAAAGTACAGTAAGGAAAACACAAATAACTCTACATATTTCCAGCAGAAATGCAGAGAAATAAGTGCTTTCAAAATTGTTGCAAATTATAGAGAAACAGAAGTCAAAAAGGATATTACTGGGCTTCCCTGGTGGCGCAGTGGTTGAGAGTCCGCCTGCCAATGAAGGGGATACGGGTTCGAGCCCTGGTCCAGGAGGATCACACATGCCACGGAGCAGCTAAGCCCGTGAGCCACAACTACTGCGCCTGCGCTCTAGAGCCCGCGAGCCACAACTACTGAAGCCCGCTTGCCTGGAGCCCGTGCTCCACAACGAGAGAAGCCACCGCAATGAGAAGCCCGCGCACCGCAACGAAGAGTAGCCCCCACTCACCGCAACTAGAGAAAGCCCGTGCGCAGCCCCGAAGACCCAACACAGGCAAAAAAAAAAAAAAAAAAGGATATTACTCTCAAATCAGAAAACTTCAGGTGACTACTAGTGAGCCCAGAACTATCTACATATCTGAAGCCAGAGAATGAGAATGGTACATGAAGAGTCTGAGGAATATGTGGTTATCCAGGGTTATTCTGCTGCCAGTGTCCTCCAAATCTCACCTAAGTACCTCTTAATAGTGTAATCTAAAGTAGAGTCTACTGGGAAGGGATTGCAGAAAATATATTTCACAGTCTTTCTGTATTACCTGAATACAGTTGGGGAGGGTGGCAGGGCTGAGGATAAGCTGCATGCTAGTGAACAATAACAAGTACAAAATCACATCATTTTTAACTTCACTAAGATACTGCATGACTTAAAATCTGCTACAGTACATTATATTTTACAGAAATAATTATTTCTTCTATTCTAAATTGTCCTATAAGGTAACTTTTGTATGTTTGGAGTTACAGTATGATGCAGAATAGCAAATCAAGTGAGTTAAAATGGCATGAAAAAAGTATACATTCTCTTATAATGTGTAGCTTCTTAATTATAAATTCATAACACCATGAACCTCAGACTTGAAGTAGGATCCATGTGTAAGAAAATATAGTACAAGTTGAGGTTTAGAAGCATGAATTGTATCGTTTTTTTTTAGCTTTATTGAGGTATAGTTGACAAATCAAATTTTAATATATTTAAAGCGTACAACCTGGTGATTTGAGTTAATATACATTTTGAAAGGATCCCCCACACTGAGTCAATTAATATATCTATCACCTCACATTTTTACCTTTGTTTTGTGTGTGTGAGAAGAATTAAGTTCTACTCTCAGCAAATTTTAAGTATATAATACAGTAATATCTATGAGAGTCACCATGTTATAATTAGACACACAGACCTTATTCATTTTGTAACTGAAAGCTTGTACATTTAACCAGCCTTTCCCTTTTTCCCCAGACCCTTGTTCCTGGCAACCACCATTCTACTTTCTGTTTCTATGTGTGTGACTTTTTTTTTTAAGATCCCACATTTATGCAATACCACCCAATATTTGTTTTTCTCTGCCTGGTTTGTGTCATTTAGCCTAATGCCCTCCAGGTTCACCCATGTCATAAATGGCAGGATTTCCTTATTTTTAAGGCTGAATAATATTCTGTTTTATACATGTTTCACATTTTATTGATCCATTCATCTGTTGATGAATACTTAGTTTGTTTCCTTATCTTGGGTATCGGGAAAAATGCTGCAATGAACATGGGAGTACAGATATGACTTCAAGGTACAAATTTTGTTTCCTTTGGATATACACACAGAAGTGGAATTTCTGGATCGTTTGGAAGTTCTATTTTTAATTTCTTGATGAATCTCTGTACTTTTTTCCATGGTAACTGCACCAATTTGCATTCCCTCCAACAGTGCACAAGAGTTCATTTTCTCCACATCTTCACCAACATGTATTATTTTTTAACTTCTTGGTAATAGATATCCTAACAGGTGTAAGGTAACACCTCATTGTGGTTTTGATTTGCATTTTCCTGATGATTAATGATGTTGAGCAACTTTTAATATATAATATACCTGTTGGCCTTTTGTATTTCTTCTTTGAAAAATGTCTATTCAGGCTCTTTGCCAATTTTTAAATTAGGTTATTTGTATTTTTGCTGTTGAGCTGTATGAGTTCCTTTTATTTTTCTGAATATTAACCCCTCATCAAATATGGTATGAAAATATTTTCTTCCATAAGTTGCCTTTTAATTTTGTTGAAGGTTTACTTAGCTGTAGAGAAGCTGTTTAGATTGATGTTTATTTTTACTTTTGCTGCCTTTGCTTTCGGTATCAAATAAAAAATAAAAAATCTTTGCCAAAATCAAAGTCAAGGTGTTTACCCCCTATGTATTCTTCTAGGATTTTTACAGTTTCAAGTCTTTCCTTCAAGTATTTATCTATTTTGAGTTGATATTTTTGTGTGGTGTAAGTTAGGGATCCAATTTCATTCTTTTGTATGTGGATATATAGTTTTCTCAACACAATTTATTGAAGAGAACATCCTTCTCCCATTGTATATTTGTGACTCTTTGGTTGTAATTTATTTGATCATATACACATTGATTTATTTCTGGGCTGTCTATTTTGTTCCATTGATCTACATGTCCCTTTTTATACCCATTGCAAAATGTTTTGATTACTATAACTTTGTAATGTAGTTTGAAATCAAGAAGCGTGATGCCTCCAGCTTTGTTCTTTCCCAAGATTGCTTTGGCTATTTGGGGTGTGTTATGGTCCCATGCAAATTTTAGGACCTTTTTCCTCTGAAAAATGCTCTTGAAATTTGAATTTTGATACCAATTGCATCTAATCTATAGATCTCTTTGAGTAGTATGGACATTTTAACATATTAATGCCTCCAATTTATGAGCATAGAATATCTTTCCATTTATTTGTGTCTTCAGTTTCTTTCATCAATGTCCTATAGTTCTCAGTGTAGAAATCTTTCATCTTTTTGTTAAATTTATTCCTAAGTGTCTTATTCTTTTTGATACAATTGTAAATAGGATTATTTTCTTAATTTCTATTTCCAATAGTTTGTTATCAGTGTATAGAAACACAACTGATTTTTGTGTATTATTTTTGTATCCTGAAACTTTACTGGAATTGTTTTTTAGTTTTAACAGTTTTATGGTGAAGCCTTTAGGGTTATCTGTATATATAAAATCATGTCATCTTTAAATAGAGACAATTTAACTTCTTCCTTTCTGATTTTGGTGCACTTTGTTTCTTTTTCTTGCCTAATTCCTCTGGCTAGAATTACCAGGAATATGTTGAATAAAAGTGACAAGAGCACACATCATTGTTTTATTCCTGATCTTAGAGAAAAAAAAGTTCAGTGTTCCACAGTTGAGTATGATGTTAACTGTGGGCTTGTCTTATATAGTTTTTATTATGTTGAAGTACATTTCCTCTAAACCCAGTTTTTTGAAAGTTTTTATCCTAAAAGTATGTTGAATTTTGTCAAATTCTTTCTTTGGATCTATTGAGATGAAAAAATTGTTATCATTAATTTTATTAATATGGTCTATCACATTTGTTGGCTTTGGATGACAATCTCCCTTTAAATCCTAGGGATGAATCCCACTTGATTGTGGTATATGATGTTTTCAATGTACTGTTGTGGCTCAACATATGATCTAACCTGGAGAATGTTCCATGTGTCTTGACAAGAATATATATTCTAATTGCTGTTAGATGGAATATTCTGTATATGTCTGTTAGGTCCATCAGGTATAACTTGTAGTTTAAGTCCAATGATTCCTTTTTAACTTTCTGTGTTGATGATCTATCCATTGTTGAAAGTTGGGTAATGTAGTCCTCTACTATTATTGTATTGCTGTCTAGTTCTCCCTTAAGTTTTATTTATTTGCTTCAGATATTTTGGTGCTTCATTGTTGGGTGCATAAATATTTACAGCTGTTATTTGCTCTGGATGAATTGACCCCTTTATCATGATAAAACTACCTTTGTCTCTTGCTTCAATTTTTGGCCTAAAGTCTATTTTCTTTGATATACGTATAGCTACACGTGATTTCTTTTTGTTTCTATTTTCATGGAAGTACTTCTTTGTTTGCTGTAGTTCTCCGGGACTTGTAAATGCAAGTCCCATTGGTTTTCAAAACTAGTTGATTTTGAAGTCCATCCCTCCAGTGAAAGCCTTAAAAGTTGGGACACTAGATTTGTGATCTAAATACTGCATTCCTCAGGGAAAAGTGGGAGTTGGAGGTTCCCTTTTTGATTGCACTATTCCAGGTGTGGGGTTAATGAGAGTGTGTCTCAGTCTTTCCTACTCACTTCAGTGTGGGTGTTTTCTCTGTTGCCTGATGTATAGGAATCAATCAGCTAGTTTCTGAATTTCCTTCACAGGGAATTTCTCCATATGTAGTTGTACATTCAGTGTGTCCATGGGTTGAGGAAAGCTCAGGAGCCTCCTATATCATCACCTTGGCCTGGAATTGGAGTCAAACCTTTCCTTCTGAACTTATCCTTTTATAAATTATAGTATAAAGTAAAAAGGACTGATCAAAAGTTTTTATTTAGTTGAAAGCTTGAATTTCTTTGAGATTTTCACGTTTTACATTTGGGAATATGACAACATTGTAATATAAGGGTAAAATTACTACAACCCATTCGATAGGCAGACTTCGTCTGCTATCATAGATTTCAAAAGGGAGATAAAAGAAGGGTGATAGTAGCTTTGAAAAGCATTTATTAATGCAACATGGAAGTTTGTATAGCTCTTAAGCTAACTGGGCTGAATTGAAAAATAAAAGAAGTTACATGTTTGTTCTCTCTACTAGTACCAGAGGAGTAGTACACTTTAAAATAAAACCTTACTTGTGTGAGTTAATGTTTGGGCAGAAGTTTTACAATATTTACAAAACTTTCTCTTCAGGGAAAGTATATCACTTCTGGGTTCCTTTTTAAGTACAAAACAAGGTATAATAACATTAAATATCAGCGTATCTGTAATTATCCATTATTATATCTATAAATTATATGTAACTGTATGTGTGTATATATATACATATATATATATATACATACAGACATTCCTGACATGATTTTTGAATTTATGATGATGCAAAAAGTGATACACATTCAATGAAATATATTTCAGTACTTCAAATTTTGAATTTTGATCATCGGCTAGTGATATGTGGTATGGTACTCTCTCATGATGCTGGGCAGTTATAGCCAGTCACAGCTCCCAATCAGCCATGCAATCCCAAGGGTAAGTAAATTACACACTTACAACCAATAGATACTCATACAACTATTCTGGTTTTCACTTTTAGTATAGTATTCAATAAATTACATGAGATATTCAAACTTCATTATAAAATAGGCTTTGTGTTAGGTGATTTTGTCTAGCAGTAAGCTAATGTTCAGTGTTCGAGCAGTTAGGCTAGGCTAAGCTGTATTTGGTAGGTTAGGTGTATTAAATGCATTTTCAACATATGATATTTTTAACTTAATAATGGATTTATCAGGATGTCACCTCATTGTAAGTTGAGGAAGATCTGTATATAAAACTTGCAAAATATGCTTTTCCCTTTTAAGTTTGTCAAAATAAAATGGAAAGTATATTAATGTACAATACTATGCTCATAAATATTATTTTTCATAAACCATTTCAAAGCCATAAATTAAAAATATATATGTGTGTATATTGATTGAATTTAGAATCATCTTTTATTATTTCACATCCCACCTTACCTAATTTCAATACTGATCGGCACCATTCTTCTCCTAAAATCCTGAGTACCACAGTTTGGGTAATTGAGGTTTTTCAGAAAAGTGAAGATGTGAAGATCTATGGAGAATAACTGATGAGGTAGATAAAACCTAATTCAGTTGAAGAAATTATGTGTTTTATTTTGTTACATTGTAAATTACTGAGCTAGATTTAGTAATGAAGAAATACTACAATTCTCAGAGACAACCTTCATGATTCAATTAAATCAGTTTTGATACCAGACCCTTTTTTTTTTTAAAAAAGCAAGACTACTGTTGGTTGTGCTGATTAAAAGAAGAGACAAACCTCCTCCTTAACACAGCATCATGGTAGTGTACACTTTTGATTCTAGACTGAGAGAGTTTTCAATTTATTCCCCTCAGCTTAAATGCACTCTTTATTGCTTGCTCTGTGATAATAGAGATAGGCCTTGTTAATATTTCTCCTTTGCCACTTGGCACAAATGGTATTCTTTGTCAGTAGGAGCTGAAGTGACACTAGAAGAGGAAGGGATATCTGTTCCTGGTTCTGGTGTACTTTTCTCACCATGGATCTGCAATATGTGCAGTTTCTCTAGAACCCAACTTCTGTCAAGAGTGCCACTTCTCTAGCATCTGGCTCTTGTGGTGTGGCAGCTAGCAGTACCCAGTAGCCAGCAGCTTCACAGCCGAGTGCCTCCAGCAAGGCATCTCCCATTAATGATAACTCCTGATTTCATCTAGGGTGGTTTTCCCAGGTGTTGTAAGTGTGGAAACTCCCTCTGAATGTTTTCCCCTGGGACCTCAGAGGATGAATTCCCAGCAAGTTCCACCAGCATGGCACCTCAGTGAATGTTTTTTTACCCAGTGAGCCATGCCCACACTCTCCAATGGAGTGTAATTGATATTTATTGTTTCTTCTGTCACTATCTACTCTATATATTTATGACTTCAGCAGGATCTTCAGCTCATTAGTGTTTTTGACCTGTTATAGTGACTCAAACTTTCATTCCTGAAAGTTCTGAGTCCTTGATTTTTCTGCCTTTCTTGCTTGTTATTATTCTGCATTAACCTTCACTATTAGGCATGAGAATATCAAGAGGCACCCCAGAGACTCTCCTTGGTGCAAGACACAGTTCTCCTTGCCTCCATTGTTTAGTAGCAACACAATCCCTTTGTAATAGGATCAATCACTCTATCCCTTAGAGCACATCCTTTTTCTGTTTTTTGGTTAAGTGTCATAAAGAATTAAAATGGTCAACTTGTACTCTTATCGTTCAATTCAGTGGAACCACTGATGCACTCATAGATTGGAGACTTAGACCTCCAAACCAGCAGAGCTCAAGTTTGGTGGAACAGGAAACAAAAATTCTGCAAGTATGTTATTTGGTATAATAGTAAGAGGAGTCACTCCCACTTCTACTCCTTGATTCCCAGACACATGTATTCTGTGTATGGGGAAGAGAGCACCAAATAATGGTTCTAAATCAAAACATATAGCAACTGCAAGACAGCATCACATCCTTTCAAAATGTTGTTTTTCTACTGTCCTGTAACTGAGTCTTCAGCAAGCAATTCCACCTTTCAAGTATAAATATATGGAAGCTTTCCATTGCTTAGGTCATATATAGATTCCATCCTTGTCACATGGCCAGTATGTTGATGGACCCATTGAGTAAGCATTGGAATAGCTGGAGAAAAGACTTACTGATATCCACAGACAAAGTTATTTTATCTGCATGATTTTTAAGAACCTTCTGTATTGTGGTTCTCATTTGTTGGGCAAGCACATGGAACACAAACATCTTTACAGTGTTTGCCCATTCTGAAAGTTTCATGCCAATGCCTCTTACCCAGATTTTCTTATTACTAATCTTTCAATCATGTTCCATCCAACCAGACCATAGCAATTGCCCACAGTCAGTTTAAATCTGTATTTCTGGCCACCTATCACTTCAAACATAGTAGACACCAAAATGTACTACTAAATTTTCTGCTCACTAGAAGGATTTTCCTTCACCACTATCCTTCTTGGTCACCTCTGAGAGTCTGTAGTGCTTCATCTGTCCTCTTTCAGATAGCACCAGCATCTCATGCATACCCATCTGTAAACCATGCTCAAGATTTTCCATCCTCAGTCAGCTGGTCATAAAGAGTACCCCAGCAGTACATAAGCAAGAAGTGAGGGAAAAGAGTTGGTGTTGAAGGAGTCTGAGCCACCAACTCATGCAACTTACTCTTACCTTCCAGACCTACCCATGCTCAATATCTTCTGTGTAATTTCCATTGATATAGGCGGTTGAGTCAACATCAAATTCATCATGGGACCTTCAGGCTTACATGGTCACCTGATGCCCTGCCTCCTCAGCAGGGTGTTCAAAGGAAGAATGTTGTTGGATATTTTTGGGGGGTTCACTAACCTAAAGTATTGACCATGTTTCATCAAAGTGATGGAAACATTATTCTAGTGAATTTTTGTTGATACGTTACAATATATTATAGATATACAATGGCTTTTGAGTAAATATTTTTATTGAGTAAATATTTTATTTTATGATTCTAGCATATAAGCATGATTTTTACATATTTTAAAAAGATAAAAATATTACAATATACTTTTGAGAAACTCCACTATGAGAGTTTACATTTTTAATAAAAATTTCACCACCTTCAATGTTATATAATCACAGAGTAAATATTATGAAACCTACCCCACTTATATTAAGTCAGTCTGGAGATGCTCAACTTTCTAAAACTGCCTATATTGTCAAAACAAATTCAAGAATAAAATTGATGAATGTGTAAATATATTTTGTTTATTAAAGGAGTCAAATTTGGTTTATTAACTTGGAAATGAACTGATTTTGCCATAGAATAAACCTATTTTATTCTGTAATAATCAATAATAATTATTTACACTCTGAATAATTTTAAAACATACATATTATGGTCTCATTTAGTTACTAATTATGATGCCATGAATGATAATCTGTTATCTAAATAGCTTCACTTATATCATTGTATAGATTGAAATTTTAAATATTTGAAAGAATAATATATATTCCTTTATTTTTCATCAATTTTTTTCTCAAATTTTAATTAAGAATTTAGAAAATAAAGAAATTTCACATAACTGATACAAATGGTAAGCCTATATTATATTATGCCTATAGCATAATAAATAAATGGGCATAAAAAAGTTCACTTAATGAAATGCAAACATTTCAAGTATTATGTGATTAACAGGAAGCTTTCTGTGCCTCAATACAAAATGACTGTGCCTTAAGTTCTTAGCCCTGTGGAGTTTACCACAAAATGGGCTAGAAGGGCTAGCTCAGGTATGCAGTTTTACATTATTGGGGGAAATAGATGCCTATCACAGTAGCCTTGGTCCTTCTTAGTTTTGATTCAAGACTCTATTCTCTATTGAAAGCATATTTTGTCAGCTTCAAGAAGCGACATTTATACTGACTCTCTTTCCTTTGTCAGAAATTTTATACCTAGTAGGGAAATTTTGCTAGTTACTATGTGTTGAACTGGACACCAATTTTAGATGTGAAAAGGACAATTGTGCCCACAATTAGGCCATGTGGGCCAAACATCACCAGTCCTGATAAGGCATCAACAACCCAACCTTAGGATCTCAAGATGCGTGAATGAGTAACTATTACAAATGTAATAGTTATAACTATTACAGAAGGTGTGTGCCAAAGAGAATGTTTATTTCCCTATTGCAGATTTTGCATGGTATTCATAAAAATTCCATACAGTTTAATTTATACCCAATTCTCAGAAATGTTATGATCCTCCAGTCCATACCAGAACTAGTATGGCTCAGAAAAATACCTCCTAGCCATCCTGATTTCTTAGGCATTTATGGTATCATGTTGTTTTCTGGAATGAGAGCACAGAGACCTGGCTCTATAGTTGCATGCTTGCTACTAGTACAAAGAAGGGTTATATATAAGCCCTTCCCAGAAAACCCCACAGAGATAAATTTTTTGAAAATCGTCATGTGTTTTCTACTTCCCAGAACACAGTGTCTGCTCTTCCCATTGAATATTAGCCAAGAGAGCCTCATCTCTGAAATCTGCCACTCTCACTGCTCATGCAAGCAGTTATATCACTGTCTTACTAGAACCTATAATCCTGAAAGCACACAATTATAACTGATTTGGAGCCTCAATGCATTACAGATAGATGGCTGGGCAATCCACTATCTTCAAAGATTTGAATTCCATTTATTTAACTGCACCTGGAGAGAGAACAAATCTGCTTCTAATTCTCCAACGTTTTAAAAATACATGATACATATCCAAGTATACACTCTGGTTTTATAAGCATCATAATTATATTTTTATACTTAGACACAGCAACCCTACTCTGAAAAAATAACTTAAGAAAATAAATCAATATGAACATAAAGAACACCAGAGGATATTCAACAGGGCATTATCTGTAATAACAGAAAACTACATAAAATCTAAATGTGTGGGACAGGTAAATGCATCTATTATTATGGCATATCAGCTCAGTGAAAAGGTTCAGCAATAAATTATTATGAAGACTAAAAATATTAAAAATTGCTTTTACAGTTCTAAATAAGCAATAAGTATTAGCCTCATCTTTCTTTCAAACTATATCATCTTACGTATGCATATAGACAACATTTTTGTATTATACACAAATGAACATGAGTGTACTAGTTTTGAAGGATTCTGTATAAATTTTTTATATCAGTTTTTTCTTTAATGGAATGTACTATTAATACTATAAAAACATATTTTCAAAAATATTTGCTAAAGAAACCACATAGACACATTGGTATTATAATTTACCATTACTTATGATCAAGTTACAATTGATGGTTAAGTTACACATGTTTAAAGTACTCAGGTTGGTTAAAAAGCAGTCTGTGAAATACCTCCTTCTTATTAAGAAGCCCAGTGTTGACCACAAAACTTAAATTAGTTCTGTGGACTTCAGGCATATTCATTTACTACTCTGCATTTACTACTCTGTAGAAATAAGTTTCTACTCCCTTCTAGTGTTATAGAACATATATATTTGAATATGTGTGGTGTGTATTAGAATATGTGTATATGTGAGTGTGTATGAATTTGCTATTTAATCCTTGTTTCACAAACACTTTGCTAGGTATGTAAATATATTTATATATGACACTTCTAAAGAATATTATAAAGTTGCATTTAAAACATTTCTAGGTGAAGTTTCTCTTAATATGCTGCAGGTAGTTTCAGGAAGCAAATGTTTCTGCAATGTGGAATAAACAGACTAAAGTTTATTCACTAAAATCCAGTTGTCCTCCAACAGCATTCCAGTCACTTTGCTAAACAGGGGACACAAAGATTAATAAGACATGATCTCTCTCCTTGAGAAGCTTCCATTGTGGTGAATGAAGACAAATAAAAAGAGAAGTCCTTGTCTGTGAAGTCCAGAGCTATGGAAGAGGCATGGACAGAGTGCTGCGGAAGACTTTAGGACATGCACTGGGCCTTGAGGGAAATGCAGATTTCAAATTAGAACCTGAGAAGGAAAACACTCAGGAATTAAAAAGCACTCAAAATAATTTGTTTCATCCTTTATGATTTTTTGGCAAAATATGCATTCTTTTAATCAATGAGAATGCATGCCACATAAAAACTTTAACGTTGTCAATATACAATATCAAAGCTTACTTCAAAGGATACATTTCAGCAAGAAAATTCAATTAAATGGAAAGTCATTACAACTGAAGGGGTGAGGAAATTTTCACAAAGACCTGAATTTTTAAACAATTCCAAATAAAGAGGAATACTGAGAGTTTTTTAAATTTATTTCAATGAAACAAGGACCTTTGGGGAGTACAAGGTTGTCAACTGTTACCTCACCTCTCCCTAGTTTCAGTATTTTTAAGGGTTTGGGATTGTATCCCAAATAAAGCTCAGCTGATTGTTCCTAGGTTAGCAGTCAAATTAGTCAGCTCAGGCTGCTATAACAGAATACCACAGACTGAGTGACTTAAACACAAAAATTTTTCTCACAGTTCTGGAAGTCCAAGATCAAGGTATCAGCAGGTTTGGTTTCTCCCGAGGCCCCTCTCCTTGGTTTGCAGACAGCTGCTTTCTCTCCGTGTCCTCACTTTGTCTTTTCTCTGTGTCCGTGAACCCCGGGTATCTTCCTTTTGTGCCCAAATTTCCTCTTCTTATAAGGACACCAGTTAGATTGGATTAAGGCCCACCCTAATGAACTCATTTTAACTTAATTGCCTTTCAAAAGACCCTCTCTCCAAATACAGTCACGTTCTTTGGTACTTGGAATTAGGGCTTCAACATATGAATTTTAGGAAGATACAATTCAACCCATAACAACAGTGGAATATGAAACCGCCTGCAGAAGCAAGATTGTGGGTTGTTCAAGATTTAGGGCCCAGATACAGAGTTGAAAAAAGAATTCTTGGTATCATGTTTGAGAAAGAGAGAGGAAAATGAACCTTCACTGTGTAAGCTCTTCTCCCTTCACTCCCTTATGATATTCTTCACTATAAATTCTTTCTCAATCTATTATCTACCTATTTACTATTGATCTAACTGTCAATAATTCTTCCCTCCTACTTATTCTGTTTTTAATTCTAAATCTGTTTTCTTATCCCTTGGTTTGCCTGCTCAGCACTGAAATCAAAAAATAAATATTCATTTCCTGTATATACAAAACATGTATCATAGCTTAATGCCAGTTTTTTTGTTCTTGTTTTTAAAAATTAATGAAGAGAAAATTAATTAATGAAGAGTAATTAATCATTACTATTTAATTTGCCAAATTTTTGAAAGCCAGATTATTATAAATAGAATCAAGGCAATGTTACGTTGAGAATTTATTCATATATTTTTATGTAAAGATGCCCGAACATGCATGTATTATAGAATATTATCCACCTACAGTTTGATGTATAGTCCATTCAACATTTGTAATTCTGTTATGGCCCATTCATCAGCACTGTCTTCTTATAAGTATCTTCTATGTCAACTTTTAGTCTTTGCTAGAGAGTTTATATTCTTTCATTAGATTACTCAGTGCCAATTTAAGTATTGGCAAGGTTTAACTTTGTTTTTCTAGTTCAAACTCCTAAAAGAGGAGCCCATTTTCTCCCTTGCTAATCAGAAAAATGTTAAAGATTCCCTTACTTCTGTAGAATGGTCCAACTTTTGTTGCTCTGACTTTTGCTCAGCTTTATGTACTTGGTTTTTATGGTAGCAATGGTTTGGTTGACTCCTAGAGTTTTGCAAGGAAAAGTAACCCCAACACTGATTCTGAACGCAAAAAACCTTTCTTGTTGAATGAAATGTATGAAAGTGATTCTAATTCCTGCTTACACTTTTAAATAGCTTTCTGATTGCAGCCTCCCTGCATTTCATAGTTTAATAAATACATTCTATCTAATTCCAAGGGGGCAGTGGACCACACAGGACACACCAATTTATACCTCTGGTGCTATTGTTAGGAACCAGAGGATTATGTTTACTGTTTTTATTTATTCCAAGTCCACTTTCATCAGTCCTTTTAAAAATCAGTTTTTCTATGAAATAGTCAAATTAAAACTACCTATCTTCTTGGAGAGTGCAGTGTAATCCCTTAAAATTCCCAGACAAGAGTACAAGATATTTAGAATATTCCTTTTCACAAAGGCAAATAATCAATCTATTGTGGAAAAATAAAGCAGTATATGACTCATAATTTCTAACCATTAAATAGGTAAAAATTACATGGATAATATAGCCATATTTGTTTATTTTTCATTTGTACTATACGTATGCAGATACTAAATATAATAACAACTGTTTTGGAATTCATTATTTACAAACTCTGCTAACTGTTGGGGCACATCGAGTATACAATGTCTGTTAAGGTTTTGGGCCCATATTTAAGTCCGATTGTTTTTTTTTATTGTTGAATTTCAAGGTTTTTTTGTATATTTTGGATGACAGCCTTTTATTAGGTGTGTATTTTGTAAATATTTTCTCCCAATCTGTGGCTTTTCTATTCATTCTCTTGACACTGTCTTTTTCAGAGCAAAAGTTTTTAATTTTAATTAAATCTAGCTTATCGGTGATTGCTCTCATAGATCATGCCTTTGGTATTACATCTAAAAAAGCATCACCATACCCAAGGTCACCTAGGTTTTCTCCTAGGTAATCTTCTAGGAGTTTTATAGTTTTTCATTTTACCTTTAGGCCTGTGATCCATTTTTTTGTTTTATTGGAGTGTAGTTGCTTTACAATGTTGTGTTCGTTTCTGCTGTACAGTAAAGTGAATCAGCCACATGTATACATATATCCACTCTTCATTGGATTTCCTTCCCATTTAGCTTACTACGGAGAATTCAGTAGAGTTCCTTGTGCTATACAGTCTATTCTCATTAGTTATCTATTTTATACATAGTAGTATATATATGTCAATCTCAATCTCCCAATCCATCCCACTCCCCTTCCTGCCTTGGTATCCATACATTTGTTCCCTATGTCTGTGTCTCTATTTCTGCTTTGCAAATAAGTTCATCTATACCATTTTTCTAGATTCCACATATATGTGTTAATATACGATATTTGTTTTTCTCTTTCTGACTTACTTCACTCTGTATGAAGTCTCTAGGTCCATTCATGTCTCTGCAAATGGCACAATTTCATTCTTTCTTATGGCTGAGTAATATTCCATTGTATATATTTTCAAATTTTGGTTTTCTCTGGGCTGTGATCCATTTTGAGTTCATAGTGAGTATATGTTCTGTGTCTAGATTCTTTTTTTTTTTTTTTTTACATGTGGATGTCTAGTTCCAGCACCATTTATTGAAAGACTATCTTTGTTCTACCACATTGCCTTGCTGCTTTGTCAAATATCAGTTGACTGTATTTATGAGGGTCTGTTTCTGGGCTCTCTAATCTGTACCATTGAACTATTTGTCTATTCTTTTGCCAATATAAGTGTCTTGATTACTGTAGGTTTATAGTTAGTCTTAAAGTTGGGTAGTGTTAGTCCTCCAACTTTGCTCTTCTTCAGCCTATTGGCTATTCTGGGTCATTTGCGTATAAACTTTAAAATCAGTTTGAAGATATCCATAAAATAATAACTTACTGGGATTGCATTTGAATAGAGTTAGTCTTGGCTGCCACAGGAGCCTTTTTTTTTTTGATTTATCATCTATGACACATACGGATGCATAGGCTATCACCTAAGCCTTGATCTGGATGATTACACGGATGCACTCAGTTTGTTAAAATTCATCAAGCTGGATATTCAGAATTTGTGCATGCTTTTGAAATGCATGTTTCAATAAAAAGTTTGCTTAACCCATTCTTATAATGTTGAATTTAATTGATTGATTAGTTTAAAGTTAATTTTCCCCCACTCAGATTGTTGGGGATTTGTAATAACAGATCAGATATAAAAATAAAGGTGTTAACTTTTACTTTTCTTATCTATGTGTAGTGCTCTTTTTAGGTTTATAGTCATATATGTGCATATTCGTATGTAACTGAGGTGTAAAGAAGGAACTTTATATTGAGTCTGAATTTATTGTGAATCCAGTTTTGTCAGACAAAATCATGTGACTTCGTGTAGGCTGTCAGAATTTCATTTCTTCATCTTTAAAAAATATGTAATCTTACCCTCTGTAGATGTATTTGAGATATTACTGAAATAATAACTGAAAGACTGGATACATGATAGGCACTCAATAAATGTCACTTCCCTTCCCCTTTGTTATTTTTTTAAAACATTGATTGATCTGTTTACTTACAAGGACTATTTTATAGAGCAGTTTTAGGTTCATAGCAAAATTGAGAGGAAGGTACAGAGTTTTTTTTGTTGTTTAAAGGATTTGAAGTTGTTCATATTTCTATTAAAACTCTATTCCTAAATTTTCATCTCTGTAATCTGGATGAAAACATTATCAAATATTTTCAAACTCTTAAAATCACCCATTATACAGTAGAAAAAGGAAAGTTCTCTCTAATTTTGTTGGCTAACAACACACTGTTAATCAACAGGTTTGTCTAGATATCTCTGCCAGAAGTAGCAGTTGTGGTATAACAACTGGGTCACTTTCTTAGCAGCTTTATTATACCATAGTTCCTGTATTTTCTTGTTGACAGATTTAGAGCACTTTGTGAAAGCAATAATAGTACTCGGACTACAGCTGGCAGGCTTCCTTAATAAAAAAAAAAAAAGTAGAATGAGGTTGCTACAGTACTTTTCGCTGTTAAAAGGCAAATGAAAAAGGCTATGTAGTTTCATTAAGGAATTACACTGCATCTAACACTGGGACTAATAAAATTGTTTTGAATAGTGAATTGTCGTCCAATATCTTTCCAAGTATAAGTTATGAGTCATCATGAAAATGTGTTTTTTTTGCTTGTTTGTTTTGTTTTTTGGTTTGGATTACCAATATCAGAGGGGTGCTGTGAACACACCAAATTAAGGAGCCACACAATGAATCATGTGGGTGTATTTAATTCATTGAAATTCATCTTTCAAATAAAACAAGGTAAATATTTCTGATCCCTTAGAAAAGACCTAAAGGAAAGGTAGACTTGGTGTTACATCTCTATTTCTTTCCTTCTTACTATAGTATCTTGCATACTGGTCATTATTGTTAAATAAATATCATGTACACAGAGGTACAATGACTCTTCCTACACAAACTTAGCTGTTCATGCTTTATGATGGAATAACTCCTTATTCTTTACAAATTTTTTTCTCACCTGATCACCAAGGATTCATCATTCTCTCATTTGGGGAAAAGATGATAATTTGTAATTCAGTATTTGATTGATATGCCTACTCTCTTAGGACAGGAAAGCTTTGGTAGATGTGCTAAAGTATAAATATTTGAAATTATATTATTTTATGAGAGGGTACTGATAGAGAGAAAGTTTCTGTATCCTCTAGAACTGGGGTGAGAGTGCATAAATGGTAGATTTGGCACAGCAAAATTGACTAACTTCATAGAGCAGGAAATATCAATTTTCTAAAAAATTGCATGTCACAAAAATATTCAATTTTAAAATGCAATAGATATCATTTCATATTTATTGAGAACATGCTAGAAATGTGTTGATATGTTTAGAGTCACTATTTTAAAATAATATGTCATTGTATAAACTTCAGAGTGAAGATCTTTCAACAAATACAATGGAAGCATGATATTCTATACAATTTATTATAAATATATGTGCATAAACATATAAAAATTCAACACATATTTATAACTTTATGGAATATTAAGGACTGTACAATATTGGATCAGTCAATGAATACCATTTGTGTGTGTGGAGTGTACCTTTTATATTGTTGCTTTTTTTTTGTATATTCAGTATCCTTTCAGTTTTAAGATTCTTTGCAAGCACCAATGACTTTAGATATTTCTCCATTGTTAAATTATGAAATGTTATATTATTTTTTATATTATTACATTAATATAATGCCTCACCACTTTTAAAGCTCTTCCCTATATGTCTCAGAAATCTAGTTATCATTAATGTAATTTTCATTCAGATTTTTTCCAGTTTCATATTTTTAACACGAGAACATAATAGAGTCTCTTATAAACTTAGCTTGCTAACGAGAGACTATTATAACTTCAAGGTGATTATGGAATGAGATTTGAATAAATATGAGTTTTTAAATACATATTGAGTCACTGTTACATTTTGCAGACTATCTTGACATCTAGCCTGGTTAAAGAGTATTAGCCAACTTTAAAAGTACTTTTTTTTCTTACATTAGTCTATATATATATATCTGTAAGAGATATATTTTGTATGTTTTATAAAATTACACAACTTTCTTGAAGATTATTACGGAAATATTCCTAGAAACATGTGATGAAACTGAAGAAAAAGAAGAGGAAAGTTTCTCCAGAATCTCCATCATCACTGACATCTAAGTCATTGAAGGAAGATAGAAAACTTAGATTCTGGAGAAAAAAAAAATAGATTCTGGAAATTAGAAAATACCATAAATAGCTGCATTAATATACTTGCTAAAATTAGTTTATGTATTATTGATAACTGATACACAAAATTGCACACTTAAGAGTTTACAGTTTACTGCAATTAATGACAAAAAATTATCCCTAATATACTATTGATTATGGTCATGAAAAAGAATAAAAATAGAAATTAATCTATAATGTTATTAATATGAATTGGTATCTTATATCAATATTGATTTTACTAACATGGAATTTATAATAATTCACACATTTAAAAAATTTTAGTTGTATTTTTGGCTTGCTAAAAGAAAAAAACAGAGAGAATTTCTTCTTCTACCCAAAATGAAGAAACAGAAGTATTGTTTTCCCTCTAAAACAAGCAGAGAAGGAAACAGACAAAATACAGTCAGCTCTCTGTATCTGCAGTTTATACATCCTCAGTTCAACCAACCATAGATCAAAAATATTTCCCCCCAAAATTCCAGAAAGCTTCAAAAATTTTGTCCAACTTGATCTTTATATTAAAATTTTGCAATAAAAAATTTCACCAAATTTTTTTTGATGAAATTGAAAATCTGATTTTAAAATTCATAAAGAAATGCAAAACCTAGAATAACCAAAATAATGTTGAAAAAGAGATATTTGGCAGATTAACACTAAAAGATTTTAAGATTTATTATAATCAAAACCATCTGGTATTCGTATAAAGACAGAAAAATATATCAGTGCCACAGAACATAGCTGAAAAATAGATCCACACATATATGGGCAATGGATTTTTGACTAAACTGCCATGGCAATTCAGTGGAGAAAAGATAGTCTTTTCCACAACAGGTGTTGGAGCAATTGGATATTCATAAGCAATAAATGAACTTCTGTCCATACCTCATACTGTATATGAAAATTAACTCAAAATGGATCATAGAACTAAATGTAACACCTACAACTACAAAACTTCCAGAAGATAACATGGGAAGGAAATATTCGTGGCTTTAGTTTAACCGAAGATATCTTATATATAACACAACAGAATGATTAATGAAAGAAAAAATGATAAATTGGACACCATCAAAATTAAAAACTTCATCTCTACAAAAGACACTTTTAAGAGAATCAAAAGGAAAACCACAGATTGTGAAAAAATATTTGTTATGCATATACTTGACATAGGGGTTGTATCTACAATATATGAAGAACTATTAAACTAAATAAAAGGGGAGGGGGAGAAAGCAACCATATAAAAATGGACAAAATATTTTAATAAGAATCATAGAAAATATATGGATGGCAAATAAACTCATGAGTAGATGCTCAACATCATTAAATGGTAGAAAATAAAAGCTAAAACCACAATTATATATCTCTATACACGTATTAAATGGCTAAAATTAAAATGCTACACCATACCAAGTGTTGGCAAAAATGTGGAGGAAACAGAATTCTCATACACTTCTGGTGGTAAAAACGTTAACTCATATAACCACTTAAAAACTGGCAATTTCCTAAAAGGGTAAATATATCGATTATATAATTTAGCCATTCCACTCATAGGTATTTGTCTAAGAGAAAAGTAAGTTTGCGTCTTTACAAATATTTGTGTATGAATGCTCATCGCAGCTTTATTTGTAATGGCGAAAAGATGCAAGCTATCCAAATATTCATTAACAGATAAATGGATACAGAAATTGTGGTGCATTTATACAATAGAATACTACTCAGTAATCAAGAGAAATGAACTGTTGATACTCAAAACAGAATGGACCAATATCAAAAAGTATTAAGCTAAGTGAAAGAAGTTAGACAAAAGAGTACAGATTACATTCTCATTCATATAAAACTCTGGAAAATCCAAACTACAGGGACAAAGAGCAAAGCAGTCATTGCTTGAGGGAAGTAGTTGAGGAGGGCAGAAGGAAATGACTATAAAAGGGCATGATGAAACTTTTGGGGGTAAAAAATTTGCTCAGTATTGTAATTTTGGTGATAATTTTATTGGTGTATACATTTGTCAGAACTTATCAAATTGTACACTTGAAATATGTGCAGTTTATTATGTATAAGTTATATCTCAGTAAACCTGTTAAGTAATTGGTAAGTTAAGCAGGAGATGGAGGGGGAGCATTTACCTGTACAGGAGGACTAACTGCTGCTTTCAGTTACTTTAGAAGTACTTATTCATATTTAGGGGCTTTACAATGTCAAGAGACTTTAGCCTATCCTTAGATTGTTGGGTAGTTTTTTCTGGTAACTACATGGAAAAATAGGATTTTCATCAGGTGACATTTTGTCCATTTACTTATGTGGTACAATAAATATAATTAGGGCTTCCCTGGTGGCGCAGTGGTTGGGAGTCTGCCTGCCGATGCAGGGGACGCGGGTTCGAGCCCTGGTCTGGGGGGATCCCACATGCCGTGGAGCGGCTGGGCCCGTGAGCCACGATTGCTGAGCCTGCGCGTCTGGAGCCTGTGCTCCGCAACGGGAGAGGCCGCGATGGTGGGAGGCCCGCGCACCGCGATGAGGAGTGGCCCCCGCTTGCCGCAACTGGAGAGAGCCCTCGCACAGAAACGAGGACCCAACACAGCCATAAATGAATAAAATAAATAAATAAAAATAGTGTTAAAAAAAAAAAATCTGTTCTATTAAAAAAAAAAAAAAAAAAAAAAAATAAATATAATTAAAAGTAATAATTTTAAATATGTCGATTGAAGTAGCTTATTGTTAAAATTTAATGATAGCTGCAGTATGATATTAGTGAAAACATAGGCAAATTGATCAATGGAACAGATTAGAGGGCCCAGAGATAGACTCATAAATATAGTCAACTGTTCTTTGACAAAGGAGTAAAGGAAATACAAGGGAGCAAAGTTTATCTTTCAACAAACAGTGCTATAGCATCTAGACATTTACATGTGAAAAGAAGGAATCTAGACACAGACCTTACACCCTTCACAAAAATGAACTCAAAAAGGATCATAGACCTATTGAAAACAAAACTATAAAACTCCTAGTTTTGGTGAATGGATAAACTGTGGTATATATTCAGAAAATGGAATATTATTCAGTGATAAAAAGAAATGAGCCATGAAAACACATGTAGGACCCTTAAATGCATATTGCTGAGTGAGAAAATTAATATGAACTCTACGATTCCAACTACATGACACTTTAGAAAAGGCAAAACTATGACAACAGTAAAAAGATTAGTAGTTGATAGGAGTTAAGGGGGAGGGAGGGATAAATAGGCATCTCACAGAGGACTTTTAGGGCAGTGAGGGCAGTGAAACTATTCTGTGTGATTCTATAATGGTAGATACATATCACTATACATTGGTCCAAACTCAAACCATGCAGAACACCAAAAATGAACCCTAATGTAAACTATGAACTTTGGGTTATAATGATGTGTCCACATAGGTTCATCACTTGTAACAGATGCATCATTCTGGTGGAGGAAGTTGATAATGGGGGAGGCTATGTGTGATGGGGGAGGCAGGTAGTATACTGTTACTTTCTGCTCAACGTTACTGTGAACCTAAAACTTCTCTAAAAATGTATATTAAAAAATTAATGATAGTTCCAATAGGTCTTCGGTCTTAATTTACATAAACATTTTTATTAACTACCAAATTTATAATTAAAATACATTGATAACATATTGATAAAGAAAACACTATGTGTCTGATATTATGCAGAACACTTTCTACAGATTGTTGAATATATGCAAAATGTGAAATTCTATGTAAATAGGTAACTGGAAATGTTAACCAAATATTTATTCCGTAAATCAATACTATCGTAGTTGTACAGTTTTGCTTTCTAAAAATTCAGAACCTACATTGGTGTGTATATATTTTTCCTGAAAAAAATACCCAAAGAAATTGTCATAGTGTACACATTTTTTCTTTTTTTCTTATTGTCTACATACCAGAGTTTTTTAAATGCTGTATTTTAATTGTTTACATTTTATTTTAAAAATATTACTTAGAATTACCTTGTGTTTAGAAATGAATATACTGTAGAAAAGAGACATTCTCATTTATTCTTGATGAAAGTGTGAATTTTTCAAACTCTTTGAAAGGTAAGCTGGCATTATCTACTTAAATGTGATAAGCATACCTTGTGATTATATGTTATATACATACATATGTATATATGAGCACAAATTACTCTATTGATATATGTTTTATAATAACAATCTATATGTCCTTTAATAGATAATTTATTAAATAACATAGTCATGAAGTGGATGCTATCTGGTTTCTGACTATAACTAGGCACATTTATGTATTTGTCTAGTTATCTACCTCCCTCACTTTATATCTGTATATTTTGTTATAGAATTAACTACTTCATGGTTAAGAATGGGAAAAAAGAAAGATGTAAACAGTGTGAAACTATCTACCATTTGTGTTAATAAAAAAATTAAAAATTACATGCACACATATGTAGAATTATATAAAATAAGATAGTGATAGTGGTTGCTTGTGAAAAAAGAAAGTATAACATTGGGGAAATTGGAGGTGAGGGACTCATTTTTAAATCCATATCCTTTTTTACTCATTGAAAATTTTTTTCCATATATATATATATTTCCTAATAAGTATCCTATGATTTACAAATCGTTTGAGGGACATAAAGACATTAAAAGAAAACTTAATACAACTCAAAGGCAAAGAAGTAAAACACTGCTAAGAATTGCTACTCTAAAAGTATTTCTCCTTAGCAGTTTTGTCAGCAAGTTCAGTCATCAAGGATAAATCAATTTTCAGCAGCTGTAGACAACTATTTAAGTCAAAAGTCTGAATCACTCCAGTGGGAAATATAATAAAAGATAACATGCTGATGTCACTTTGGGATTTATGTCTAAGTGAAGGAAACACATACAGCCCTGTGTTTCAGATCTCAGGGGCCAGAATAACCTCCCCATGCTGGGACTGACATGCTCTAAGATAACTGGATGAAAATTGATAGTACATTCCTTTGAAAGCACTGAATTCATTCAAAAGTTATACTGTATTTTTTTTTTTTTTACCACAAAGGGAAATTTCTTACCTCAATATGGTGTTATTTAATTTCACATATTTTCAAACAAAGTTTGAAAATACATTCAAAATAATATAACCAAGTAGTACTGATAAGGATGTTTTCTTAAGTTATATCTCAGTCACAAAGTCCTTCTGGTCTTGGACATATTACTTACCTTCTTCATGTCCACAGATGTTTATCTTGCATGGATCGTCATAGTCTGTCCCTAACCAGTAATTGCACCTGTTTTCCCCATGAATCCTAAAAATTAATGATAGCCTGAAAAATAAGGCATAGGTAAAGATCATCTTACCTGTAGCTTAAGTCTACCTGCTTGTTCCACTCTATGAAAGCTGCCACCATCTTCTAATCTAATGACACATGATGTATAACTTGATTCTTGGTAAAAGGATAAAAAACAGAAACATGGATTTAATTAATGGCTAACTCTCTGTCCTTAGCCAATCAGTTGACCTTTTGCAATCAATTTTTGCTAGATCCAGTAAAAATTAAGTACTCCCTTCCTGAGGAAGGCCATACTTTAATATTTTATGATTATAATGAACCAAAATACACATACACAGCTAGAAATGAGCCCAAAATGTTTCATTGTCATTTTTGTCCCCATTCAACATGATGCACTTATATTATCTGTAGTGCTCCTGCCGTCTTCTTGATGGTGAAATGTTCAATAACCTGGATAGCCCAAGGCTTCACTGCCAATTCAGCTTGTATGGCCAAGTGAGCATTAATGGAAAGAATTGTCCACTATCAGCCAATTAGAACTAATCCCAAATCTAAAGAAAAAAGTTCTTTTATCACTTTTATTGTATTGTCACAGAAATTTCTGGTTAATTGAAATATGCCCTTTGACACAATGAGATTTCTATTATTATTAATTTTATAATACATATTTTATATATATTTACATAATGACAATTATTGTTTTAGATATGTAAAATTTAATGTTCATAATTTTTAAACAAAGAAGGATTACAATTTCAAATTTTATAGATATTTTCTTCCTTTTAGCTGATATACTGGAAATAGGCACACTTAATTTGATCTATTCTTCTTAAAAACAAAAGATAATAATCACAGTGTTTTAATTCTATCTTATATCAGAATAAGGTATATTTGGTACTGGGTAGGGCCAGAGGTTTTGGACTCCTTATTTTCATTTATAAAACACAATAATTCCATGGGAGATGAGTTAGTACATACCTCCTAAGAGTTGGTTGTGTCATATGAGATAATGCCCATTGACAAGGTCCATAACAAATAGTAATTGTACCACAGATGCAAGCGCTGAGAAAATGGAATGATTTATTGCTCTAGTAACTATGATCCCTAGCTTCAAATGGCACTCCTGTCTCTAAAAGTGTGTTAGACCTATTAGTGTACCACTAAATAATGCAGGAGTGATATCAATATTTATTACTTACTACTAGCATACTTAGATTTGGGTTTTGTGCATTAGCAAACCATGGTCTTGTTGCTGAAATACAACAGCAAATTTTTTAAAAATCACAATATATAAGCACTTTACTCAATTGATCACTACTAATGTACTTTCTACAAAGAGAGCAGTGGTTTCTAGAGCTAGATGTTGGATGGGGAAGATCAATCATATAGTGCTCTAATCTCAAACAGAGATTTCAAGTCTAGACAAATCATAACAAGGATGCAAGGCTACAAGAACTCTATCTATTGTTGGTGGGAATGCAAAACGCTACTACCATTTTAGAAGACAGTTTGACTACTTCTTATAGAATAACTGCAGTCCTACTGTACAACCTAACAATCATGTGCCTATTTACCCAACCGATTTGAAATTTTATGTCCACACAGAAATCTTCATGTGAATGTTTTTAGTAGCTTTATCACCAAAAACTGGAAGCAATCAAAGTGTCCGTCAAGATGACTATATAAACAACTTTTGGTATACCCGTACAATGGAATACTATTCAGCAAAATAATAGAATAAGCTGTAACCCATGCAAACACATAGTTGGATCTTGAGTGAATATTGGTAAATGAAAGAAGCAGTCTGAAAAGGCTATACATAATATGATTTCATTTATATGACACTGCTAAAAATGCAGTTCTATAGAGATGCTGACTGGATCTTTGGTTGCCAGGGATTCAGGGTAGGCAAAATTGAGGGTTGGATGTGTGAAGCAGAGGGAAAATTTTTAAGCCAGTTGAATTATCCTGTATAGTACTATAATAATGTATACATTACACTATATATGTCAAAAACCAAAGAACTCTACTGCATAAAGACATAATCTTAATTTATAAAAAAGTTTAAAATTCATTTAGAAGGTTGGGGAACCTTAGGATGGACATCAAAGTGTGACAAATCTAACTGCATTACAATGATGGAGGCACGTGCACTGATGGGGTGGGGAGAAGAGTGCTGACCTAAGTAACTATAGAATTAGGTGGAGTCTGTAAGTCTAAAGACAAAAGGAATTGGATATAAGCACTCTACTCAAGTCGATAAAGTGTTTTCCATGGGATTAGGAGTACACAATTCTGAAACTACTCTATATGTATACTGGAACTGAGCAGTTAAATAAATATGTGGCAGATATTGGGAGCCACGTTTCTCACTGATAGAGTGAGAGGTTACAGATAAGCAAGAAAAAAAGGTTAAAATGATCAATATAGTAATGGATTAAAGTTGGAGATATCAGTATGAATTCATATTTAGCTCAGTGTGATATACATGATTACACAGAAATAATTATAGATATGTGTGCATATATGGTTTAGTATATATGCATGTATTTCCCTCCCTTGTCAGCAGAGAAGACCAAGAGGTAATGAAACGCTGGTAGCAATAAGTGTGTCTAGTTTCCAGATCTTGATTTTCATTAATACATCTCTAGATACACACGCAAAAAATAATGCCGGTAAGAATGCCAACTTGAAATAAAACAGAAATACTGTACCTTAAAATTATTGTGCAACATTATAATTTTTTCTTACTAGTTCTTACCAATTTGCAATGACTGTCACTTTGTCCTACAGAACTGGGGCATGTGCTACAGATTTCGTTTTGAAATAAACTTGTATTTTAATGAGCAGTATGAATCTTTGATATAGTTTCTTCTCTTTGGAAAAATTATGTTTTGATGTGAATACAAAATAATGAAAAATATTGAAGAAACCACAAGGTATTAAGATCTTCAATTTAATGTGTTAGAGAAGTGTTCAGCAATTAAAATAGCTGTACTTGAGAAATACTTTACTAATATGTAGCATGCAAGTAATTTTGTCTTGTATATGAGACTTGATTGTGTGAATTGAGTTGGTTCAGATAAGCACACCTGTTACATTTGCATTTTACTGAGGTTTTAGTTCAAGCAAGCTCTATCAACTACTTAAGGTGTTTTCCAATTTAGAATCAGAACAATCTCCTGGAAAACTTTCAAAATATACTATTCAGCGATAACTAATTGAAACCAAATACCATTCAATATAGTTTTTTAATCCTAAATCCATCTGATTACTTCTTGAAAGACCTTTACTATGTTCCTTGATAAATCAAGCAATTAAAAAATGTTACCATCAGCGACATGAAAGCTTGCCTGGAAAACATTCATCACCTTTTCTTAGAATGAATAAAAGGACTGTCTGTCGTGACCTTAAAGTATATTTAAGAGAGAGAAATACATTTTCTAGAGGTACTAAGAGGTAGTAATGAGTTGTGAAAAGGAAGATTATAAGATTTTTCTAAAGAATTCTTACATGAAGGCCCATTCTATTTTTTTTTTTTTTTTTTAATGGAGAATTTTTTAAGTGTAGATTCTGACTCCGTGGTTCTGAGGTGGGGCTGCAGATCTGCATTTTTTTTAAAAGAACTCCTTTATTTACTTATTTATTTATTTATTTTTGGCTGTGTTGGGTCTTCGTTTCTGTGCGAGGGCTTTCTCTAGTTGCGGCAAGTGGGGGCCACTCTTCATCGCGGTGCGCGGGCCTCTCACTATCGCAGCCTTTATTGTTGTGGAGCACAGGCTCCAGACGCGCAGGCTCAGCAATTGTGGCTCACGGGCCTAGTTGCTCCGCGGCATGTGGGATCTTCCCAGACCAGGGCTCGAACCCGTGTGCCCTGCATTGGCAGGCAGACTCTCAACCACTGCGCCACCAGGGAAGCCCCCATTCTATTTTAACAAGGAGAAAGTAGAAAGATGGTAAAAAGATTCAATGTAATCAGCAGCATCAATAACATTAATTACCTGCTGCCCTGCAGATGTGTATATTAGAAACACCAGGCCAGACGGGTTTCACTAAAGCAAGACAAATCCCTGAATCATACAGCCATGAAGGGCAAGCTGTATCATGCAACCAATTAAAACTGACTTTATCACTGAGATAGACATACAACCAAATTAAAATGCAAATCATGCCATCAATGCTGCATTTCTAGACAACACTATTCAGAGGAGAGGTGCTCTATGTACAAAGTGGCAAATCTCAAGTCCATGGAATGCTCCACGCATTTTGGAAACACATCCGGAGAATAACACTGCTAATGATGGTCCACGTGCTTAAATGACTACTCATTTCGTACTTTAGACATTTCAGGATCTTGTATATAACATATTTCAAGAATGCCTTTCAACATTCTTCGTTAACTTATATGCTACCCAAATTGACTATTTTTGTTGTTAGGTTCAGTGGGAATATAAAGTGGTAATATTATACTGTATTGACTTAAAGAGATGCATCCAGTTTAGTTAGTAAATATATTTATCTAACAATATCATAATTAAAAAGAGAATTATCTGTTCCTTCATGCAAGAACATAAATATAAAAAAACAAAGAGTATAATAAACATGATAGCATCACATTTTTGGAAGCTACAAAGAAGATGGATGATAAGTTACTGCGTGAGGAGACCAACAAGAGTGATACCTATCTTCTCTTCAGTCTCCTCATCTATAAAATAGGAGTAATAATAATACCTAACACAGGGGTTGTTGGGAGAATTAAATAAGTTAGTAAGTACATAGCCCTCAAAACAGTGGCATGTGTAAGTGTTTGTTGATATTATTATTACCAATAAAGTTTACATAAAAAGCGTTTAGTTAAATGCTAGATTCCATTCTTTACTCCTGTCCCAGCAAGGCAACTGCACCACATGGCATACAAAGGATATAATCTTTCCAGAGAACATAAACTAGAAAGGCTGATGAAAACTTTATATATAGCTGAGTGTGGGAGAGAGGACTTAATGAAAAGATAATCTAGAAGTAAAAGTCTGCACACTGAATGTGAAGTCCTTAACCATTTCAAGTATTGGCTTCCTGGATGCTGGCAATATTTTTATATCTCCTAGGCAGAAAAGTGGGAAATATTTCCCTAGTTTAAATGACTTGTTAAAAAGAAAAGGTCTCACAGCGTACTCACATTTGGAGAAACTTGAATGACAAAGAAAAAATCATTAATGGCTTTATGATCAGACAGTGAAATCCACAAGGTCAGGTCCTTCAACCTTTCTACCCAAAACAGAAATACAAGTTCTAAACAACATCTGTCACCTAACTCATAAATAGGAAGGGAGAGCTGAGGATCAATAGATATTTTTAGAAATTTCGAAACAAAAAAGGGAGGTTGTATTAATTATCTATGGCTACAATAAGGCTTTGTAATAAATTACCTCAATATTGAAGGGAAAACAGTATGAAGCATGTCTTTCTCATTTACCCGTCTGCAGATTGGATGAAGTTCACATGACTTAAGCTGGACTTTTCTGGGCTTTGCTCCAAATTGAGGGCTAAGTACAGGTCTGCCCCAATATCTTCCATTCTTCTGGCTCAACAGGCTACCCAAAGCCTGTTCTTATCATGGAAATAGTACAAGAGGGACAAAACACATGATGCCTCTTTTTTTTTTTTTCTTTAATTTATTTTTGGCTGTGTTGGGTCTTTGTTGCTGCGTGTGGGCTTTCTCTAGTGGTGGCGAGCAGGGCCTACCCTTCGTTGTGGTGCATGGGCTTCTCATCGTGGTGTATCACCAGGGAAGCCCACGTGATGCCTCTTAAGATCTAGGCTTAGAAATAGCACATTGTGGGGACTTCCCTGGTGGTGCAGTAGTTAAGAATCTGCCTGCCAATGCAGGAGACACAGGTTCGAGCCCTGGTCCGGGAAGATCCCACATGCTATGGAGCTACTGAGCCTGCGTTCTAGAGCCCGCGAGCGACAACTACTGAAGCCCATGCACCTAGAGCCCGTGCTCCACAACAAGAGAAGCCACTGCAATGAGAAGCCCACGCAGTGCAACAAAGAGTAGCCCCTGATCTCTGCAACTAGAGAAAGCCCGCAAGCAGCAACGAAGACCCAACGCAGCCAAAAATAAATAAATAAAATAAACAAATAAATAAAAAAGAAATAGCACATTGTAACTACCACCCACATTCCACTGTCGAAAGCAAGTTACATAGCTAAGATTAAAACGAGTAAGGTGGGGAAATAGCTTAGCTACTTTCAACTTAATTCTTACTAATTAAATTGAAAATTTGTTTCTTGTATACCCCCACCTATTACCACTTACCTAGTACAACTGGACACAGTTATTGTGGTTGAATCCATATTCAATTTTTGCATTTTTTAATTATAAATATTATAGTATAATCAAGCTATGTACCATACTATCAGTGTATTTTTATCATGTACTACTTTTTGTTTTGTAAGTAGTTAATAATTTCCTTACTGGTTGCTTAGTGTATCTATATATGTATCATTATTTTTCACCCCTTTTCTGCTGGATCTAAAAACTCCTATCCATGAGGAAAAACACATTATGTAATCAACTACCCAGTGAAAATGGCTGAAATTGAAAGAGAAAAGAAACAAGAGATAACAATATGGTATTTAAAAATATGGGGGTAGGTACTAGAGAAATCAGAAAAAAATAGATTCTTCTGAAGAAAGAGAACTAGAGATGAGGAAGGATGGAGCAATAGAATACTCTTTGACATTTTAAGTTGTATGTCACTATTTGGATATTTAAACTATGTACAAGTATTATCTGTAACAGTTATTATCTAATTTAAAAGTATATGAATTTCTAGAAATAAAATTAATTAAATCTGTAAACTTAAGGGGAAATATGCCAGTCACAGAGAACAGAATATAGAAAATAAGGAAAAAAAGAACTGCAAGTGGCTTTTATTTGTAACCCATCAAGAAATGAGAAAGCTAGGCACACAAGTGCGATGTGACCAAACTGATCAGAGACCACCTAACATGGAATTGAGCACTTGCCAGTCGCAGTGATCTTGGCAAGGCTATTTTATGATAGTGATATTATGAGGTTTCTCCCACTGATTTTTGGAAAGCAGAAATAGACACCATAGGTATTAATTAAATGATGACTATGCCTGTTTAAATTCTTTTACCTGCTTTACCTATTGGCATTACTACAAAACAACATTATATTTGTCCTCTACGTAAACTGGCTAAGACTGGTGATATTATAGCAGCCTGAAGCATTCCCTACACTTACTATCAGTCAGGCACATTGAATCTTCCCTGAGGGAGAGTAGAAATCTAAGAGTTGTTTAATTATGTTTTCTTTTTTGTCCTAATAACAATGTATCTACATTTATTATCTTATTTCCTTTTCCCATTTTCATCTCCTCTTCCTTACCTAATTTCTCTTACCCTTTTCTATGTCTATTTGTCATGACACTCATGAATGTTTATGCATAATTTTTAGGACAAGGACCTGAAGTAAATTAGGTATACTCTTGTTTCTCTATTGACTAAATCTACTTTTTTGATTCTTAAGCTACTCAACCAAATTTAATTTCCTTTTTTTATAACTTAAGAGAAGAGATTCTTACAGATTTATCTTTATGAAAGAAAAATGAAATACCAATATCTTGGAGTTCTTTAAGAGTAGGGTTAACTATTTTTTTTAATTAATAGACTTTATTTTTCAAGAATAGTTTTAGATTTGAAGAAAAATTGATCAGATTATACAGAGTTCCCATATGCCATCGGTAACCCCCTTCCATAGTATCCCTGTTATCAACATTTTGCATTACTGTGGAACATCTGTTACAATTAATGAGCCAATATTGATATATTATTAATGAAAATTTATAGTTTACATTGTGTCACTCTTTGTGTTGTAGTGTTCTATGGGTTTTGACAAATGCATAACATCTTTTATCCACCACTGCAGTATCATGTAGAATAGTTACTGCCCTCAAAGTCCCCAGTGCCTTGACTATTCTGACCATCCTTTCCCTTCCCTCAAATTCCTAAAACACTGATCTTTTTACTATCTCTAATAGCTTTGCCTTTTCCAGAATGCCATATTATCAGAATAGCATAATATGGAGGCTTTTCAGTCTGGCTTCTTTTACATAACCATGTGCATTCAAGATCCCTCCATGTCTTTTTGCACTTTGATTGATCATGATTTTTTATTGCTGAATAATAGTCCATTGTATGAATGTACCACAGTTGGTTTATCCATTTGCTTATTGAAGGACATCTTGGTTGCTTCCAGTTGTGGTCAATTATGATAAAGCTTCTATATATTTATGTGCAGAATTTTGTGTGGACATAAGTTTTCAATTCAATTAGGTAAATACTTAAAGGTGTGATTATGGTCTGTATGCTAAGACAATAAGAAGCTTTGTAAGAAGTTGCTAAACTGCCCTCCAAGGGAGTGTACCATTTTATATTCTACCAGCAATGAATGAGAGTTCTGCTACTCCATATTCTGGGTAGCATATGGTGTGGTCAGTGTTTTGGATTTTAGCATTATAAAAATGTGTAGTGATAAATCATATTGTTGTTTTAATTTGCAGTTCCCTAATGTTGAGTACTTTTTCAATGCTTGTTTGACCCCTTTATATCCCCTCGATGAGATGTCTAGTCACATTATTTTCCTATTATCTAATTGTGTTGTTTGCTTTCTTAATGTTGAGTTTAAAGAAATCTTGTATATGTTACATACAAGTTTGTATTCGAGTTTTTCAGACAAACAGACAATAGGATTATATGAGGAGATATATAAATCGTCTCATGTAATTTTGGAGGCCAAGAAGTTCCATGAGCTGTCATCTACAAACTGGAAAACCATGAAAGCCAGTGGTTTAATTCAGTTCAAATCCAAAGGTCTGAGAATGAGGAGAGCTAATGGTAAAAATCCTGTTTGAAGTCTGAAGACCTGAGAACCAGGATGGCCAATGTCCAAGGCAAAGAGGAGATGGAGGTCCCAACTCAGAAAGAGAGATAATTCACCCTTTTGCCTTTTAGTTGTACTCAGGCCCTCAAGGGATTGGATGATACCCAGTTCATTGATGAGGAGCAATCTGCTTTACCCAGTATATCAATTTAAATTCTATTCTTGGGACTTCCCTGGCAGTCCAGTGGTTAAGACTTCACCTTCCAATGCGTGGGGGTGCGGGTTCAATCCCTGGATCCCACATGCCTCCTGGCCCAAAAAAACCAAACATAAAACAGAAGCAATATTGTAACAAATTCAATAAAGACTTTAAAAATAGTCCACATCAAAAAATATTTTTAAAAAATTAAGAAAAATTCTATTCCCTTCCAGAAACACCCAGAAATAATGTTTTAGGAGCTATCTGGGTGTGCTTTAGCCCAGTCAAATTGACATTATAACGTTAACCGTCACAAAGTTCTTTATAAGATATATGTTTAGAAAATATTTTCTTCCAGTGTGTGGCTTGCATATTCATTCTCTTAACAGTGCTTGATCACAGCTGTGATTCTGTGTATCCACCAATCTCTATGGTTTTGGGGTTGGGAGTTTGCCTTGTGACATCAGTTCTCTAATTGATCTAAGAATAATTGTTGATTTTTAGTTTGTTCAGCTTTTTGTTTTTATGAGAATATAAGTGATAACTTCCAATCTCTTTACTTGTCATAACTAAAACCAGAAGTTGGCTTATCTTTTCAAAATTCTTTCAAAACTACTTTTAAAAGACAGACTTCTTAATCCAAGATCACATGCAAGCTACATCCAAAAAAAAAGTAGTAAAACAAACAAAAAAAATTATATAGTCACAGGATAATTCAAAGGAGTATTATTTTTCTAATTTACATACTTCGTTTTTTAGAACAGTGTAAGATTTACAGAAATATTGAGCAGATAGTATTGAGTTCCTACATATCCCCTTTCCTCTGCACAGTCTCCCTAACCATCAGTATCCTGAATGGGTGCGACATATTTGATACATTGAACTAATATTGACTCATCCTTATCAACCAAAGTCAATAGTTTTCATTAGATTTAAATCTTTTAAAAAATATATTTATTTAAAAAATTTAAAATTTTATACAATTTTTTAAAAGTTACTTTCCATTTACAGTTATTACAAAATATTGGCTATATTCCCCATGTTGTACAGTACATCCTTGAACCTCTCTTACACCCAGTAGTTTGTACCTGCCACTCCCCCACCCCTATATTGCCCCTGCCCCCCACTGGTAACTACTAGCTTGTTCTCTATATCTGTGAGTCTGTTTCTTTTTTGTTACATTCACTAGTTTATTGTATTTTTTTAGATTCCACACATGAGTGATATCATACAGCATTTGTCTTTCTCTGACTTATTTCACTTAGCATAATGCTCTCCAAGTCCATCCATGTTGCTGCAAATGGCAAAATTTCATTCTTTTTTATGGGTGAGTAGTATTCCATTGTATATACATACCACAGCTTCTTTATCCATTCATCTGTTGATGGACACTTAGGTTGATTCCATATCTTGGCTATTGTAAATAATGCTGCTATGAACATTGGGGTGCATGTATCTTTTCAAATTAGTGTTTTTGTTTTTTTCAGATATATACCCAGGATTGCAACTTCTGGGTCATATGGTAGTTCTATTTTTAGTTTTGGGGGAAACCTCCATACTGTTTTCCACAGTGTCTGCACCATTTTACATTCTTACCAACAGTATATGAGGGTTCCCTTTTCTCCACATCCTTGCCAATATTTGTAGATTTAATTCTTTTTGTAGAACATTCTATGGATTTTGACAGATGTATAATGGCAAATATCCACTATTATAGTATCATACAGAATAGTTTCACTGTCCTGAAAATCCCTTGTGCTCCACTTATTTCTCTCTCTCTCTCCAAACCACTGGAAACCATTTGTTTTTTCACGTTACCCATAGTTTTGCCTTTCCAGAATGTCATACATTTGGAATCATATACTATGTAGTCATTTCAGATTGGCTTCTTTAACTTGGTAATATACATTTAAGGTTCCTCCCTTTATTTTCATGGCTTGATAGCTCATTTATTTTTATCACTGATTAATATTCCATTGTCTGGATGTATCACAGTTTATCCATTCACCTACCAAAGAATATTTTGGTTGCTTCAAAGTTTTGCCAATTATGAATAAAGCTGCTATAAACATTTGTGAGAAAGTGCTTGTGAGTACATACATTTTCAACTAATTCAGATAAATACCAAGGAACAAAATGTCTGGATCATATGTTAAGAGTATGTTTAGTATTTCAGGAAATATATAAACTTTCTTCAAAAGTGTCTATCATTTTACATTCCCACCACCAACCAATAAGAGTTTTTGTTGCTCCATATCTTCACCAGCATTTAGTGTTATCAGCATTTTGGATTTTAACTATTTTAATAGGTGAATACTGGTATCCTACTGTCCTTTTAATTTGCATTTCCCTGATGACATGTGATGTGGAGCAACTTTTCATATGTTTATTTGCCATCTGCATATCCTTTTTGGTGAGATATCTGTTCTGATCTTTTGTCCACTTTTAAATTGTTTTTTATTTGTTTATTTGTTTTCTTTTAAGAGTTTTGTGTATATTCTGGATATGAGTCCATTATCAGACATGTGTTTTACAAATATTTTCTTCTAGTCTATGGCTTGTCTTTTCATTCTCTTAACAGTGTCTTTTGCATGTGACAATTTAAATTTTAATAAAGTCCAGCTTATCAAATTTTTCTTTCATGCATCATGGTTTGGTGTTGTATCTGAAAAAGCATCACTATACCCAACATCATCTAGGTTTTCTCTGTATTATCATCTAGAAGTTTTATAATTTTGTATTTTACATTTAGGTCTGATTCATTTTGAGTTAATTTTTTTGAAGGGTGTAAATTGTGTCTAGATTTTTTTTTTCAGCACTATTTGCTGAAAAAAATTATCCTTTCTCCATTCAATTGTTTTTTGATGCTTTGTCAAAGATCAATTAACCATACTGATGTGGATCTACTTCTGGGCTCTCTATTCTGCTCCCTTAATCTAATTGTCTCCTATTTAGCCAGTAATACAATGTTTTGATTGCTGTACCTATATGGTAAGTCTTGAACTTGAAACTTTATTACAGTAGTATTTAAAGTAGTGAAAGATTAACAAATATAAATGTAGTTCAATTAGAGATTTGTTAAGTGAACTATGGTATTTTAACTCTTTGAGGTAGTTTGTAACTCCAAAAATGAATGTGGGGGCTTCCGTGGTGGCACAGTGGTTAAGAATCTGCCTGCCTATGCAAGGGACATGGGTTCAAGCCCTGGCCTGGGAAGATCCCACATGCCGCGGAGCAGCTAAGCCCAAGCCCGTGCACCACAACTACTGAGCCTGCACTCAAGAGCCTGCAAGCCACAACTACTGAGCCCACATGCCACAACTACTGAAGCCTGCGTGCCTAGAGCCCACGCTCCAAAAGAGAAGGCACCACAATGAGAAGCCTGCACACCACAAGGAAGAGTAGCCCCTGCTCACCGCAACTAGAGAAAGCCTGTGCATAGCAACAACGACCCAACATAGCCAAAAATAAAAACAAATAAGTAAATTTATTTAAAAAAATGAATGTGGAATATCTTATATAAATTTAAAACTGAGTGATCTTCAGGGCATTCTGTTAAGTCAAAAAAATCAAAGTGAAAGAGTGGAAAGGAAAGAATGGGTAAGAACATGGGCGTTGGGAAGGGTGATGGAAGACAGACGATGCTCAGGTACCTATTACATAAGACCTAGAAACACTACTCCTGTAGACTTCTAGTCTTTATTCCTAGTTGATTCATATTACTAAAATCTTTTCAATCTGTGTGATTTTTTCCTCCAGTGTTCTATTTATTTTTTCCTTTTCTCTTTCTTCCTTTGTCTTCTTTTCAGGCTTCTATAGAGAGACCACACTCATTAGAAAGGTCTGTGCCTATTTAAATTTAAACTTGTTAGTGAACTTGCACTTCCTCACACACAAAAAGCCTGTAATAAAAATAAAGGATAGGGTATATCAGTAGAAAGAAAGTGAAGGCATAGATCTCCAAAGCCCTTTTCATTAACCAGGACATGCTTAGATTTCAAATAATGAACTGCCAAGATCTGTAGATGAAATCTTGGTTTCAGGCAAGTTCAGGCAAAAGTTTCCAGTGGCGTTTTCATAGCCCATTCACACTGTAGTCAACTTAGTTTGTGTAACCAGTTAAACTGAGTATAGACCATCAGTTTATACATCCCCAAACAATGTAGACAAGCAGGACCTGGGGACTGCTAGAGGCTATTCAAACATTAAACAGCACAGTATAAATTACCAGCTAGCCTATCTAATCCTTATTTTGGCCATGGGTTGGCACCAGGCATACCAGTGTTGCCTGAGATAATTGTAGAGCTGTCCCAGTGCATCCTTAATTCTATGTTACCCATCATTGATAATGACATCTCCTTGTTGAGACCACTGTTCTCTACTGTGACAAATCAATCCAATAGATTGGTATCATGGAATCAACTAAAGTACCATTTATTGTGTAAAAATTCTCCTAACATTCTCTGAAAATATACAAGTGCTTTTCCATTTCTTTGTAACTTTACATAGATTCCAAATTCCCTAAATAAACATTTATCACTTTCACAAGCAAACAAATATATGCTTTAAAAATTTATTAAAAATAGTTATTGTACCCCAGTAGCATTAGGAACACTTAGAGTCCAATTTTTGTTTCTAATACCATTTTCTAGTAAAAGGGACCACAACACATTAGACAAATGGCTGATTCTAGGGCTCAGGCAAGAAAAATTCAAGATGAATCTAGAGCATTATGAAGTATCAGGAAGTAAGGAAGTATTTTAAAAAAAAAGAATAGGGGCCTGTAAAAGTATATAGGAGCCAATTAAAATACTCCCAATAGCAAAAGCTGAAACAATTTGAGCAACAAAACAAAAAACCATTAACTTATAAACAAAAGTATAAAACCAATATCTATAAGTCCATAGTAGTATAAATAAATTATTGAATAAATAAAGTCAAGAGATAAATCCTCTTTGTAGAATTCCAAATTCTTCTTCTGCTTGAGTACTGTGGGCTGTACTTAGTGAGGTTAGTTCCAAAGAATAGAGTATGGAAAAAAAAAAAGAAAATGTAATTTTATAATGGACAAACCAGGCAAATGGTACTTTGGTCATATAATCAAGGTTTAGATCATCAGTGAACAGCTTTTACCCCCGATATGATATGATGAGAATTGTACTTCCCCTCTGTGGTATTCCCCCAACCACATAACCCTATCTAATCATGAGATAAACTGCAGAAAAACCAAATTAAGAGATGTTCTATGAAATACTTTTTCATGACTTCTCAAAATTGTCATGAAACAAAAATTGTACAAAACTGTCACAGTGAAGACTGAGGAGACATAATGCCTAAATGCAATGTGGTATCTTGGATGGGATCCTGGAACAGAAAAAGGACATGTGGGGAAAACTAGTGAAGTCCAAATGAAGTATGGAGTTTTGTTAATAGCAATGATCTAATTTTGGTTGCTTAGTTGTGACAAATATACCTTACCAATGTAAGATGTTAACAATTGGAGAAACTTTGGTGAGGGGTATACAGAAACTTACTGTACCATCATTTTAACTTTTCTCTAAATCTAAAACTCCTGTAAACTTAAAAGTTTATTAAAATGAATTATTTCCTTAAATTTTTATCTCTTTCAAGCAACTGTTCCTTATATACCATATGTGCACTCTATTAATACTATTTATTATTTATTTCTAAACCAAATAGGGCATATATATACAAGTATTAACCTTAATCCATTAGATTTCCATTGTTGCCTAGCAATTAACTACAGACACAGTGGCTTGAAACAATGTCTATATTTTAGCACATAGTTCTGTTGGTCAGAAGTCTTGCACATCATGACAAGATTCTCTGGACAGTGTCTTACTGGGCTGAAGTCAAGATATTTGTAGGGCTTTGGCCCAATCTGGGGTTCTTTCAAGCTCACTGGTTATCAGAAGAATTTGTTTTCTTGCAATTGGAATATTGAAGTCTCCCTTTCCTTGCTGGTCATCAGCTGGGGCCAGCCTTAGCCTATAGGGGTTGCCCACATCCTCATGTCCTCATAACATGGTGGCCTCCATCTTGAAGTCAGGAATAGCATGTCCAGTGCCTTGCACTATTTATTCAAATATCTCACTTTATGCTCTGCTGCTTGCTGGAAAAATTTTGCTTTTAAACGGCTCACGTAATTATATTACCTTCTCCCTGCCTGAAAATCGAGGATAATCTTTCTGTTTTAAGAACAGCTGATTAGTAACCTTAATTACATATGCAAGTCCATTTTGCCATGTAAAGTAACATATTCATGGCCATGAAAACACATAATTTTCTCAGTCCTCAATATTAGAGTGGGAAACAATGAGGGGAAGCATTTTTAGAATTTTGCCCAGTACACCTGACCACAAGCCATATTTATTATAAGGTCATTGTTTCTTCAGAATAGTTGACCTCAAGCAATAGTTTTATCTCTCTCTCTCTCTCATCTATAAATCTATATTTTCTTACCTCATTTTCATTTACCTATATACACAGATACATGTTATAATTTTTCTAAATGTTAATAAAAATAATTCTGCTTGAGAAATGAATTTAAATTTCTTTCCCCTTTCCATGTATAAAAGAGGAGCCTATTACTAACATGTGAACACCTCCAATAATTTGGGTAACTTCATTAGAAAGAAGGTTCCTGGAGGAACTTATATTTTCAGTGGGTGGATTATTATTTTGTAGGATTGTATAATACCAGGCAAGAGTAGGCCCTCCATAAGTGTTTGAAAATTTTGCTCTGCTGGGAGAGGGGTACTGTTTTCTGTAATTGTCTTTACTACCTTCTTCCTGGCAAAACTTAGTGAATACCCATATTTAAAGTTTTGTGCTGGTCTAGCAACTCTGGATACTTTGCCTTATGTTCTTATTTTCTTTGTATTCTATTTGTTTCCTAACATTCAGTTTACATTTCTTGATAATTATTTTTCTTTGTGTCCTTGACATTGCTTTGTCTTGGGCCCCTTCTTCTAGTCTTACATTACTCAGATTAGAACTTGGAAAGGCTCTTTGAATTTTCCACTGCTTTCCTAGTTTGCATATTTAAGATTTAGAACTTTGCCTATTAATATATTTCATTTGTAAATCTTTTCCAGGTTACTGAATTTCCAGTTTACTGAATTTCCAGTTATTATCAACTATCTGTTTCTTGCCTGCTAGCAAACACTCTTAAATATGAATTGATATCCCGCATTATCACCCATATAATTGCAAGACCTACATCTGACCACTTTGTAGAGTCATTGTCAATTCAATACATATTTCAGTGATCTTGCCCTTCATTCCATGTCATGGGGTGACAGTCATCACCACGTGTGACATAGTGATAAGCACAACATTAACCTCTCGAAACTAAAAGCTGTGATAGTCTATTCATACTTCAACTAAGATTATGGGAGGTCCATATCCAGTCTTGTTTTGGCTACACATGAAAATTTAATAGAAATAGCTATTTTCTTTCATCCTCTTACTCCTTCAATCAGTTTGATCTGGGTATTGGACAGGCTTGAGGGATGTACATGGTTAAGTCCATTGTCTAAACACCAAGAAGGAAGTTAAAACTAAGATTGCTCGAGGTATTCAACTGGGTAGTACAATTTTTCACTATAAACCAAGTTAAAAATAGCAATATACTTTAATACTCTATTTACAGTTGTGAAAGTAAATATCTACTTGGCATTCTGAGCCTTTAGTAGATATATTCATCTTAGAGTTGGACAGTTCGTATCTCATAACAAATATAAATGATGATGATCACCAGCAGCAGCATCTAACAGCAGCATCTAGCAGATGAAGTGGCAACAGGAGAGCTTGCTATGTGTCCTGGTAAACAAAAGATTACAAGAGGGTCAACAGCTAAATGAAGAATGAAATTCAGTTCATTTTATTTAGTTCTCAACCTTATTTATTGTTGATCTGAATATTATACCTAATTTACTTAAAAGATGTCATTTGGAATTTCTGTAGGAGATGAGAAAGAATTAAGTAACATGAATATTTGTATTAAGATTTGTGCTAAATTTTGCATATATTTTCTACTTTAATTCTAAAATATTCTGTTTTGAATATTCTATCTATTTTATTTATGAGGAATTGGAGTTTGAGAAAGATTATCTTACAGTTCTTAGGGTAATAGATACCCCACCTCTGTTTGAATAGAAAGCTTTTGCAAACTAATATAGAATGAGAATCAAAGTTCATTTTCTGTTGACCAAAATAAAAGCATTATTACTCAAATTCAGTGGGGCATCAAAGTATAATTTGTTTTCAGGAAAAATCAAAAAATGGTTTTATTTCCTGTAGCATATTTTTGTGAATTTTATTAAATAATAACATACATAAAAAGTGTGAAATTGTAAGGTCAGTGAATTTCACAAAACAAACACAATCTTTAAGCAGCATCCACAATAAAATATAGGACATAACCAAGTAATTCAGAATCTCTCCCCTGTTTTCTTCCCAGACAAAACCATCTCATAAGCTAATCACTCACTATCTTTATTATAACACTATCGATTAATTGTGTTCATTTTTGGACTTTATATAAATAAAGTCATTCTATATTTACTCCTTCATCACTAGCATCTGTCACTGAAAATAATGTATGTGAGATTCATACATGTGGTTGAAATAGTTGTGATTTGTTTATTCTAATGACTGTGATATATCAATATTTTACTGTTTTGTAATTCTCTTTTGTAATTTTTTTCCATTAAAGATTACTACACTTATGGTATGTTTATTCCACAGTTATTAGATACTTACACTATTTCAAATTTCTGGTTATTCCAAGTAAGCTACTGTGATAATTCTTGTACACATCTTTTGACAAATGTATGTAAGCATTTCTCTTAGATAAAAATCTATGATAGGAATTGACAGGTCATAGAGTATGATGATCAGCTTTAGTAAATAGCAGAAAACAATTTTTCAACCTTGCTGTAGGTCATAACCATTTATATTTCATTTGTTCCTCATTCTTGCTATTTATTTATTTATTTACTAGTTTAACAATTCTATTGTGTATGTAGTGTTGCATTGGTTTAAATATGCATTTAGCTGATGACTAATCAAGCTGAGCAGCTTTTAAAAATTTTATTGGCTATTTATATATCCACTTTTGTAATTCTTTTCCCTTTAAAATTATTGTTGCTCATTTGTATTGCTTTTTTATTGGCGTATAAGATTTTTTTATATATTCTACATGTGATCTTGGATGTATGCATTTAAAATATTTTCACCCAATCTATTGATTGGCTTTCCACTCTCTTAGTAGTGCCTGGTATAAATAGTATTTGTTAATTTTTATGTTGTTTAATTTATACATTTTTATTTTCCTTCCTGGTTTGCTCTTTTCTTAGTCCTATTTTTAATAAATCTTTGCTTACTGTAAGGTCATGAAAATGTTCTATGTATTCTTCTAAATCCCTTATTGTTTATCTGTTCACATTTATATCTGTATTCTACCTGGAATTTACTCCTAGTTATGCTATGAAATAGGGGTCAAGGTTATTACTTTTGTATTTGAATGTTTAACTAATGCAGCACTACTATTGAAAACGTTATTTCTCCACCAAACTGCAAGCTTATCCTTGTCATTGTAGGGGAGGAAAAATTTTTCTCTATACTTCTAGGTTCTTTTGGCTGATCTAATTATCAGATGGACATAAAACGGATTAACAGGAGACAAACAAACATTTAATTTCATATGTATGGAGGTCCCATAATTAATAGGACTGAAGAAATGACCAAAACAATCTGTTTTTATAACTTTTTAGACAAAAAAAATCCATTATTTGTGAGGATTCGACAAAACAAAGGGGTTTTTGCTTGGGGTACAAAATTAAAAAAGAAGTAACAAAGTGTGTTTATACAGCTTTCTTGGCCTGGAATTCCCCATCTATGGTAACAAGGATTCCCTCCATCCTCCAGGCATAATGAGGAAACCTTCCCATGTGGATTTTGTTTCCTGCTTTCAGGGGAACAAAGAAAGGTCAGAATAGTCTTCTTGTACTGGCTGTTTCTCAGGTAACTTTAATTCAAAATAATCAATATGCCACCTTGGCATATTTTGGGGCAGCCTGCTGCAAGACCCTTCATCATAAATTATTCTATTACATATGTGTGGGTCATTTTTTTTAATCGATATTCTGTTCAAAATGTGTTTTAAATGACATTGCTTTAGTATTTTCCTGATTATTAAAGCTATATATATATATGTGTATATGTGTGTGTATATATATATTCCCACACAGAGTATATATATACTGTGTATGTATACTGTACGTGTATATACACAGCATATATATACAGTACGTATTATATAGTTGCATATAACATTAACAATTATTCACACTCCTAATACTCAGTATTAACTATTATAACATTTTGATGAGTATCCATCCAGTCAATAAAACACAGTGCACACACACACATGCACTATATGCCTAAATCATCTCTAAGCTCTAAACCAAAATTAATTTGGCACACCTTGATCTTTTCCATTAATACATCTGTATTTTTCTAACTTCTTATTTTAGCCTAACTTTGATTTGAAAAGAAAGAAACATTATATTTTTTTAAATAAATCGTCTTCTTAGCTTTTTATTTTATTTACTCTAATTCAAGGAAATTTTATGTGACTGCCCTTATGCATTTGATAATATATTAACAAGGCAGCAAAATCTTAGCATTAGAAACTGCAAGATGGATGGAGTTCAGGAGTGAAGACAGCAAGCTGCATTTTACAGAAGGTCATACTTAGAAAGCAGCGTTTCTTAACACAGACAGTATTGGTATTTAAGGATGGATAACCTTTGCTGAAGCAGACTGTCTTGTATATAGTCTTGTGTTTAGCAGAATCCCTGGCTTTTACCCAGTAGATACCAATAACACTCCTCAGTTGTGACAACCAAAAATGGTTCTAGATATTGCTGGATATGTCCTGGAGGAAGAGAAGAATTGTCCTAGGTTGAAAAGCACTGCTGTAGGAAAAGAGTATAATTTGTTTTGGCTGTAGGCTCATCATGTAGTCTTCTTCCTATATCCATGCCTATGGGCCAACTGAAATTGCAAGTTATCAATTTGAAGAGACATAGAAAGTTTTCTAAGAGGGAAGGAAGTAAGGCCCACATTCCATTCTTCTGAAATTTAAAGGTTGTCTTTGATAAACTCATCATGCTCTGACCACAATCTGACAAGAATATATGGCAGAACCTGAAAATGTGTTGACAGTATTTAACAGTAGTGTATGTTACAGGATAGAGCTTGTGTCTAACTGCATTTCTGATGCTAGAATGTTCTGTGTCCTGCCACTTTGGAAAAACATTAACCGAAATTATGTTAAAACCCTGCTTCAAAAATTGCTGATACCTGAAGGTCTAGCTTACGTATGGACAGAAGGGAGATGGTGTGCTTATATGGGCATAATTCTGGAGATATTTGGGAAAGACTGACTTGTAGATTATCTCATCTCCCCTCTCACACAAATAGCATAAAGAATTACTGGTAAACCTGAAGGTGTAATCAATCATTAGTTTCCACATTAGCTGTAACAATAGTTATATCCTGTTGAAGTCTCCCCGTGATGGAGAAGAGCAGACCTTGTTGGCTACAGTACTCTGCAGAGACAAGGGCCCACATGGCCAGGCTGTAAGCTTCAGCTGTCACAACACTTGGTACAAGGGAAAGTCTTTGCCTTATCCAGTTGAATATCATAATTCTGATGACAACATCACTGAGTGGTGGAAGCATTTAGTGAAATGGGAAATAGGACCTTTCAGGGTATTGATGTAGCCAAATGAACTCTATAAAGCAAGGAATAACCATAAATGAGGCTACTTAGCTCAATGTTCAGCCTTTCCGTTTTTTGCTTAATGAAACAAGGCACTCAAGACCTGACCTGACTGATCTGTGTTATTCCTTGGAGTACCTGGGATTTTCGAGGTGTGGTAGTCTGAGCAGGCAGGTGTTGCTAGACATAAAATACAAGCTTTCTGTAATTTATAGACAAGGATCCCAGAATCATTTAATTAGGACACTAAATGAAATGAAAACACATTTGATTACTGAGCTAATTGGTAGAGTTGGACAAGAGTTACACTAATCCATACCAAATAAGGCTGATAAGCTATTTAAACATTTGTAGTTCACTTTCTGTTTAGATCTGGAAACTCAAATGGAGAGATTTATGACTTAACCTAAGAAGTGAGGTACAAAATAAAGCACTTCTACTGTGTATAATCTTTACCCTTTCTCTTTTCTAAGTTTGCTTCATCTTTCATAAGAGCTTAAGTGATTTCAAATCAAACTCCCATCTCTTTTGTAACTCTCACCATGACTTAACCAACTGCTGTATTTGAAATTCTCTGGTAATTAAACCAGAGAACTTTTGTCCTGGATTTGCTCACATATTTTTTGGTTACAACTTTAATGGTTTCTCTCTTTTCAAATTGAGTTATAAATTCTGGCTGGATAGTACAGTTTGTTTTGGGAGGTGTGTGTGTGTGTGTATGTGTGTTTGGTTTAATAATCATAAACCAATCTGAATTTTGTAAGATGGAAATAAAAATTGTTATTGCATTACCTTGAATATCTCTACAAACTATGGTAGCTTCAGTTTTTAACCAGGATTAGGCTTGTTTGCTCCTGCTTCAGTTGCATTATTCTCTTTATTACTGTTTTTGTAATTATTTTTTTAAATCTTCATGTGTTTGGTCTCAGTTATAGAACTTGCAGTTGAAAATTCTAGTACCATTCAACTCCCTTTTTTTGCTTAATTTCATATATACCAAGTTCATAGATAACCATGTGTATGAGCTCAGTCTATATAAAACAGAATTATTGGCTGTTTTCCTATATCAACATTCATTTTTTGTTTGTTGAGGTTTGTTGTTTATTTTTGTTTTTGGCAATGGTGGTAAGGGGTTAGTGATCAGTTTATGTAGAACATATTGTGGTTATTTTTTTTCAACTCTGAGCAATCGCTGAAAATGTGGTGTTTTTAAAAATTTTTTTCATTTTCTAATCACATCTTTGATCTTGAATGATGTTGTCATTTCTCACCATTTATATGGCTTCCACACTCACGTTCCCAATTGTACAGCACAAGGGAAGCTTCAGAAAGTTGTGCAATCTTCATTAATTAATATTCCACTGAACTGAGCTCTATATCATCTCTCAGAGTATGGGCTACAATAAGCCTTATGTAGGCAGCATTTCAATTCCTGCTGAAATCCTTTGTCTAATTCTAGATGGACCTCTCAGTCCTTGGCACACATAGTTGTAAACACCCCATTGCCACTCTGGAACTCACAGTTTAGCAACACTTTATAGTAATATTTTTGTTCCTACCCCTAGACCTGAAATGTTTGTAGCTAAGAGAGGAAAGAAATCCAACTCTATCCATACCTTCTGTGTGTGTGTGTGTGTGTGTGTGTGTGTGTGTGTGTGTGTGTGTGTGTGTGTGTGTTAGGGGTAAGAGATATCTCCCTTTTATCTAAGTTCTGAATCACATTGAAAAATAGAATGTGATATTTAATGTAAGGAGACTTTACATTTTGTTTTCTCTTCTTGTTATTAAGAAAATGAATATGGGCAAATACTTAACAATTTTCTCATCAGTATTACTAAGGTATAATGGTTAATATAATTAACTGCTTGAACATTGTCAAATAGACAGTTGGAAAATACTTTAAAATACTTATACTGTGATACTGTTTTTTCTGTTAGCCTAGGTCAAATGCACATTAATTGAATATGTTGTAAGCCTTCATTAAAATTCGCTCTCAATCCTCTTCTGATCAAAAACCACATATATTTTGTATTATCATTCCCCTTTTTCAGCATACTTAAAAACAAGATATTTAAAATAGACCAGGCTTCATATTTCCTTTGAGCTCTTTCAACACCCTTTGACAAAACAGAATATAGGTGAGAGTTAAAATAAACTGCAATATTTCCTTTTAGCTATATGGTGGCTTTTATCAAGGTTACCAAGGATGGTCTTACCATCTAATATTGATTTGCCTGAAATAATAATAAACTTGTACTTCAAAACACTTAAACTTTGTAGGAAACTGTGGAAATATAACTTGAAGGCAATTATGCAATAGAAATGTCAAACTATAGATGATTTAACCTTGAGGAAATTTGATTGTATTCTAATGTCGTTTGCTTATTTGCATAATGGAAGAAGTATTACAGTTTTGAATTGCGCAGTGATTTAGGTATATGTAGTTTATGGTATGCTTCTGAAATCAGTGCCAGAGATTGGATATAATGTTATTTGTTTTTTTAAAAAATCTATCTCAGTAAATTGTTGAAAGAGAACTTGGAAAATTAAAATTTATTCTTCATCACTCTTTTTTTTATCATTTACAATGATTTTTATGTTATTGCAATATGGCAAGAAATCCTTAGCTAGTTTTCTTGATATATTGATAAAACTTACTTTAAATATTTTGTATATGCTAATAATTCTACTGTGCATCTATGTTATACTAAAATACCTGGCTGAATAGTAAATAACATACAGATGTTTGAAATGATGTATAGTGAAAAATATTCTGTTTAGTGAATGAATGCTCTACTTTTTCCTCAGATTTATCTGCAAAGCATGAAATGCATTATTTCCCTCCCTCTCTCCCTCTCTCTCTCTCATCCTTCCTTCCTTCCTTTCTTTTTCTCTTTCATTTTACTTACATAGATGCTTTTAATTATAGAACTGAGTATAGAAACAGTAATATTTAAGCTCCTTTCTTGTTTTATGAGCACTAATATGTCAATAGGTTTAGAAATTAAAAGTCCAACAAATTGAGGTTTTGGAAATACTATTATTTCCATATTTATCTTTCTCAAAATTAAAGATGTTGCTTTGTTCTTAAATTATTCCAAGTCCTCAAAATTAACAAAGGAAATGTTTCTTTTGAATTTGAAAGGATTTACTGAGAGAGCAGAGGTAGGTCAGTAGAGTCTAGTATAAAAAATGAATACACACAGTACTTAATTTTGGAAAATGTTCGGAGTACAGGTAAGTGGCTTGCCATAATTAAATAACTTAGTATATGACATCTAGTTAGTCAATATTAATTATTTTTATTTTTAATTGGGAATTTTGATTAATAAAACAAAAAATCAAATTATAAATTATTGTGTATTGATGAAAGCTGCAGTTTTCTTTATTTCTCATTGTACTTGTAACTTCAAGTTCTCTGATGTTATATAATGTTCCAGTTTGTTAATTTATCATACATTTGTCTAGTTTCTATAATAGTTCTAGAAGCTAAAATAATCTTTTTTATAAAGGAAGAGAGAAAATGAACACTGCAAATGATAACATGGTAATCTTCCTTAATATGTAAGTGCTAGTGTGATTTAGCAATCTCAAGTTCGTGTGGAAAACAATATATTTTCTTTTGCCTCTCTTAATCACATGACTAACCATTCCATAAATGGAAAAAAATTGTCAAACTACAATTAGGAACCCTCAATGAAATAATGCTACAACTTCATTTTGGGAAGAATAACCTTTTCTGGGCGAGTATTGAAACGCTCATGACCATACATAATATGGTTTTTGATTTGTGCGGGAAGGAATTATTCAGATCCTGGCATAGTGCTTGGTGTGTAGTACTCAATTCATAATATTGAATGTATCAATGAATAAAAGTGTACATTGTTGTTTCTGACCTACAAATGACTTTTTGGAGCACAACCCAATAATTGTCTCACTCTGTTAAAAATTCACTTTGGGATATGGAATATTTGAACAGACCTAACAATTTAAAAAAGGTCTCAGAAAAATCTTATAGAAAAGACTACATCAACATTTTATCATTGAAGGAAAAATTTGGAGAGTAATGTTGGAAATTAGATACCAAGAAGATCTCTGTAACATTATGGATGTCTTTTTGCCACATGGTCACTGTGCCTAAAGACAGGTGAATTTGGATACCTTGAATTTGTCTGAATTTGGGACATAAAAGTAATGAAGTAAGATTCTACACTGATAAAGAAAATTTGAGGAAAAAACTAAATCTAATTTGTTTGGGTTTAATTTTTAATTTGGAATATTCATATTTTACATTTGATTATTTACACATAAACGACATCCAATATACTATTTCTCAAATAAAATGAAATATTGTTTGCCTATTTTCAGTTAATTGATTAAATAGCATTTTGGAATTATTATTTCATAGGTGGACATCATGTTTTATGCTTTCTTTTTTTTTCCCATCTGCACATACAGTCTGTGACTAGACATACATTCATTGAGAGGTAACTTATGCCAAAGGAAAAGGTCACAATGAAAGTGTCTCAGCATTGCCTTATGGTTGAATTGACCCCATTGTCATTCCGTGCCCATAAGTGTCCAATATATTTCCATATTTAGAAATATGTAGGTGTGGAGTACTCAATTGTGTTGGTATCGTCACAGCTGTTCTACTTCTTTTTGGCAGATTCTGTCTCTTGGCCAATTCACAACGAGACAGATTCAAGAAGTTTTAATTGTTCAATATTTTCATTGTGTTAGGAGATACAAATGTAAATGGCGTCAGTATCAAAGGACATGATTCCAATTTTATATTTTTATATATAAAATGATGTAAATAAAAAGCCAAAACCAAAGAAAACATTTCTTCTCAGTAATATATCCATGATCCAAGAGTGGAAAAGTTTCAACTCATAAAGTTTTTATTCAGACTTCCACTTAGAAAACAAATATATTGAGCTATGGATTTTTTAAATTAATAATTAATAGTCTGCAGTACTAAGGATCCAACTTTTAAAGCAGGCTAATCTGTGGAGAGAACAGCATTTAGCATTGACGCCTACAATTAAACAAATAAATAATTAACATATTGGAGTTTTTAACTATTGATATTTTTAACAGAATTTTTTTAGCTAATAATGGTTACTTTTTTCTGGTTTCACTAAACAGGAAACCAGTAGAAATTGTTTTATATGGTCATGTGACCTCATAGGATACAACTTTCTCATATGAACCTAGCTCTAAAAAATGTAGTTTGGGAATTAAAACAGCATTTTTTCCATGGTAATATGTGTATTTAATCATTATGGTTATTTTTCAGAGAGTGTACAGAGTAATTTTTCTCAATCATAATTTCATTTTAATGTGCATCCACATGGACATGTTTCTTCAGTCTTATAAGAGGGTGATGTAAAATGAGTTTCTATTATCAGCTATTGAGGAATAGAATTCTCTTAAATGAAATGAGCTCTCATTGATTATGAAACCGTGTTCTATATATCCTCCTGCAATAGACCCCACTATTGCATTCTCAGAGGAAAACAGGAGAGCTTCTTGAGTTTTTCTGAGTTTCTCTTCAATACATTTAGGCAAAGGAGAGAGAGACTTACAGCCAAGAATTCAGTGGTTAGCCTATATCCAGCAACTCAGTTTAAAGAAACACAGTCCCGCATGGATGACCTTCAGTCATCCCTGGATGAATTTTCAGAGACTTATTTTCCCCTTGAACAGCAGGAATTCATGTTAGATCTAGCCTTATTGTTTTATAGGTCCTGAATAAGTAAGTTATCTGCTAACAGGAAACACAGTGCAAGTTAAAAAAAAAAAATCAGGTGTTTTAATTGCACAAATATTAATTTTCTCAAGAGCACTCTATTGCAGGCAAGTAAATTAGGTAGAATAATATGTATATAATCCATATGCATTTGAGAGTTAATTTAGTAAGAGTCCTAAATTTACCATTAATTACTGTGTAAGGAAGAGAAACAGGTGACAAACTAATTCCTGATTTTAATGTTTAAAATGGAATGCTAATGATTGACTATTCCTCTTATTATCACCAACATAAAAGTTTAAAATAGGAAAAAAGAATTGTGAATTAATATGGCTTACTATTATCAAATGTATAATAAAATCTCAAGAGTTTAAATTATATACTTCATCAGTGAAATTCATAGTACTAAGTTCAAACTTAAAATTTTCTTCATTTGGTGAATTTAAACTGAGTTCTGTACTTGGCCCAAAGAATAGGTGAATATATATATATATATATTCTGCAGCAGGATTTTTAAAAACTAATCACATGAGGATCTCTTTAAAAATTCAGAGTTTGATTCAGGAGTTACATGGTGGAGCAGGAGATTCTGCATTTGATGTAAGGTCCCATGTTGGTCCACCAACCTCTCTTTGTTGTATCAAAGTCCTATAGGCTCTTATTGTCCATTTGATGACACAAAGGTCTTAAAAATTAATGAACATAAATATGGTAAGTTTTGTTATTGTAGAGAATTAAGTGTTAAGAACATATCAAAGACTGGGAAACGAAATCTTTCTAGGGGGTATTAGGGAAGGTTTCATTGTGCTGATAACAATTGAACTCAGTCTGAGAGGACGTATAGAACATTGCTAATCAAATTATTAATTATTACTGTCAGTTATGGCAGAAGGAATAATATATATAGACAATGACTCATGAAAAAGTCTGGAACAGTGTCATATTCAGTGTGGAATGAGCATAGGTGTGTCTGTGGGAACTGATGAGCTAGAAGGATACTGGGAGAGTAGTTTGGACAAAATGGTAAGGACCAAATTAACAAACAGCTTTTATGCCTTATAATTTGCATAAACAAAAAAGGTTTACAGTAGAGTAAAATTATTGTTTTCTTTTAAAAATAATTTTGAGTCATTTTTGGAATGCATTAAGCTAGAAAATCTGGTGACAGTGAAACAAGATAGAAGACTCTTAAAATAGTTCAAATGAAGAAAATAATGGTCTACATTAAGGCAGAAGTGTGAGGAATGAAAAGTAGCCAATTTTAACAGATATTACTGAGTTTTAATAGTAACTGGTGACTGATTTGGTATGGGGATCAGAAAGATGGAGCAATAAATTATGATACAACATTTTCTATTTAAGGAGACAGGATTAAATGATGACAGCATTAAAAATGATCATATGTCAAAATTTTTGTAAAATACAGCTACCACTACCCATAAACTCAGTAATTATTCTATCTCTATGTTGTTAAAGTTAATAGATAATAATTACCAATTCACATATTACAAATCTTCATTTTTTTAACATCATGCTGATCAAAATATTTTTATGTTTAAAAATAGAAATGATTTCCATAGGCCTCAGAATTTTAAACAAGCACATTTTCTTCGGTGTGATAATTAAAAAGAAGAATATTTTAAATTGTATTGTTTTATTTTGCATGTTACTATTCATTTATTTTTCTCCTGGGCCTTTGGTAGTTTTATTTTCAATTTAAAAAAGAATAATTTTCTGATATAATTGGACCATTTCTACTTTTACTGGACTGTGTAACTGCATGTTCAGCAATGAGAGTGAAAATATTACCAAAAAGTTAACATACACAGTTGTAGGCATATGGAAGATAAGGGGGTTTTTGGTTTTTGTAGATAATAACTAAGATTAAAAATATGTAATAAGAGGAGGAGCGTCAAGGTGGCAGAAGAGTAAGACTCGGAGATCACCTTCCCCTCCACAAATACATCACAAATACATCTACATGTAGAACAACTCCTACAGAACACCTAGTGAACGCTGGCAGAAGACCTCAGACCTCCAAAAAGGCAAGAAACTCCCCACGTACCTGGGTAGGGCATAAGAAAAAAGAAAAAACAGAGACAAAAGAAGAGGGACAGGACCTGCACCAGCGGGAGGGAGCCGTGAAGGAGGAAAGGTTTCCACTCACTAGGAAGCCCCTTCGTGGGCGGAGACTGCAGGTGGCGGAGGTGGGGAGCTTCGGAGCCACGGAGGAGAGCGCAGCCACAGGGGTGCGGAGGGCAAAGCGGAGAGATTCCCGCACAGAGGCTCGGCGCCGAGCAGCACTCACCAGCCCGAGAGCCTTGTCTGCTCACCCACCGGGGTGGGTGGGGGCTGGGAGCTGAGGCTTGGGCTTTGGTCGGATCCCAGGGAGAGGACTGGGGTTGGCTCTGTGAAGGGGGCTAGTGCGCCACAGCTAGCCAGGAGAGAGTCCTGGAAAAAGTCTGGAGCTGCCGAAGAGATAAGAGACTTTTTCTTGCCTCTTTGTTTCCTGGTGCGCGAGGAGAGGAGATTAACAGCACCGCTTAAAGGAGCTCCAGAGTCGGGCGCAAGCCACGGCTATCAGCGCGGACCCCAGAGACGGGCATGAGATGCTAAAGCTGCTGCTGCAGCCACCAAGAAGCCTGTGTGCGAGCACAGGTCACTGTCCACACCTCCCCTCCCGGGAGCCTGTGCAGCCTGCCACTGCCAGGATCCTGTGATCCAGGGACAACTTCCCCGGGAGAACACACGGCACACCTCAGGCTGGTGCAATGTCATGCCGGCCTCTGCCGCTGCAGGCTCACCCCACATCCATAGCCCTCCCTTCCCCCGGCCTGAGGGAGCCAGAGCCCCCGAATCAGCTGCTCTTTTAACCCTGTCCTGTCTGAGCGAAGAACAGACGGCCTCAGGGGACCTACACACAGCGGTGGGTCCAAATCCAAAGTTGAACCCCGGGAGCTGTGCGAACAAAGAAGAGAAAGGGAAATTTCTCCCAGCAGCCTCAGGAGCAGCGGATTAAATCTCCACAATCAACTTGATGTACCCTGCATCTGTGGAATACCTGAATAGACAACAAATCATCCCAAATTGAGGAGGTGGACTTTGGGAGGAAAGATATATATATATTTTTACCTTTTTCTCTTTTTGTGATTGTGTATGTGTATGCTTCTGTGTGTGAATTTGTCTGTATAGCTTTGCTTTTACCATTTGTCCTAGGGTTCTGTCTGTCCGTTTTTTTGTTTGTTTGTTTGTTTTTAATTACTTTTTAAAAATGTTTTCTTAATAATTTTTATTTTTTATTTTAATAACTTTATTTTATTTTATTTTACTTTATTTTATTTTATCTTCTTTCTTTCTTTTTTCCCTTTTACTCTGAGCCGTGTGGATGTAAGGCTCTTGGTGCTCCAGCCATGTGTCAGGGTTGTGCCTCTGAGGTGGGACAGCCAAGTTAAGGACACTGGTCCACAAGAGACCTCCCAGCTCCATGTAATATCAAAAGGTGAAAATCGCCCAGAGATCTCCATCTCAACGCCAAGACTCAGCTTCACTCAACGACCAGCAAGCTACAGTGCGGGACACCATATGCCAAACAACTAGCAAGCCAGGAACACACCCCCATCCATTAGCAGAGAGGCTGCCTGAAATCATTATAAGGCCACAGACACCCCAAAACACACCTCAAGACATGGGCCTGCCCACCAGAAAGACAAGATGCAGCCTCATCCACCAGAACACAGGCACTAGTCTCCTCCACCAGGAAGCCTACACAACCCACTGAACCAACCTTAGCCACTGGGGACAGACACCAAAAACAACAGGAATTAGGAACCTGCAGCCTGCGAAAGGAGACCCCAAAGACAGTAAGTTAAGCAAAATGAGAAGACAGAAAAACACACAGGAGATGAAGGAGCAAGGCAAAAACTCACCAGACCTAACAAATGAAGAGGAAATAGGCAGTCTACCTGAAGAAGAATTCAAAATAATGATAGTAAAGATGATCCAAAATCTTGGAAATAGAACAGAGAAAATACAAGAAACGTTTAACAAGGACCTAGAAGAACTAAAGAGCAAACAAACAGAGATGGACAACACAATAAATGAAATTAAAAATTCTCTAGAAGGGATCAATAGCAGAATAACGGAGGCAGAAGAACGGATAAGTGACCTGGAAGATAAAATAGTGGAAATAACTACTGCAGAGCAGAATAAAAAAAAAAGAATGAAAAGAATTGAGGACAGTCTCAGAGACCTCTGGGACAACATTAAACGCCACCATTATGTGAATTATAGGGGTCCGAGAAGAAGAAGAGAAAAAGAAAGGGACTGAGAAAATATTTGAAGAGATTACAGTTGAAAACTTCCCTAATATGGGAAAGGAAATAGTTAATCAAGTCCAGGGATCACAGAGAGTCCCATACAGGATAAATCCAAGGAGAAACATGCCAAGACACATATTAATCAAACTATCAAAAATTAAATACAAAGACAAAATATTAAAAGCAGCAAGGGAAATACAACAAATAAAGGGAGAAGACTCAAATCAATAGAATTAGAAATGAAAAAGGAGAAGTAACACTGGCACTGCAGAACTACAAAGGATCATGAGAGATTACTACAAGCAACTGAATGCCAATAAAATGGACAACCTGGAAGAAATGGACAAATTCTTAGAAATGAACAACCTTCCAAGACTGAACCGGAAGAAACAGAAAATATGAACAGACCAATAACAAGCAGTGAAATTGAAACTGTGATTAAAAATCTCCCAACAAACAAAAGCCCAGGACCAGATGGCTTCACAGGCGAATTCTATCAAACATTTAGAGAAGAGCTAACACCTATCCTTCTCAAACTCTTCCAAAATATAGCAGAGGGAGGAACACTCTCAAACTCATTCTACGAGGCCACCATCACCCTAATATGAAAATCAGGCAAAGATGTCACAAAGAAAAAAAACTACAGGGCAATATTACTGATGAACATAGATGCAAAAATTTTCAACAAAATACTAGCAAACAGAATCCAACAGCACATTAAAAGGATCATACACCATGATCAAGTGGGGTTTATCCCAAGAATGCAAGGATTCTTCAATATATGCAAATCACTCAATGTGATACACCATATTAACAAATTGAAGGAGAAAAAACATATGATCATCTCAATAGATGCAGAGAAAGCTTTCGACAAAATTCAACGCCGATTTATGATAAAAACCCTCCAGAAAGGAGGCATAGAGGGAACTTTCCTCAACATAATAAAGGCCATATATGACAAACCCGCAGCCAACATCGTCCTCAATGGTGAAAAACTGAAACCATTTCCACTAAAATCAGGAACAAGACATGGTTGCCCACTGTCATCACTGTTATTCAACATAGTTTTGGAAGTTTTAGCTACAGCAATCAGAGAAAGAAAAGAAATAAAAGAAATCCCAATCGGAAAAGAAGAAGTAAAGCTGTCACTGTTTGCAGATGACATGATACTATACATAAAAAATCCTAAAGATGCTACCAGAAAATTACTAGAGCTAATCAATGCATTTGGTAAAGTAGCAGGATACAAAATTAATGCACAGAAATCTCTAGCATTCCTATACATTAATGATGAAAAATCTGAAAGTGAAATTAAGAAAACATTCCCATTTATCATTGCAACAAAAAGAATAAAATATGTCGGAATAAACCTACCTAAGGAGACAAAAGACCTGTATGCAGAAAATTTTAGGACACTGATTAAAGAAATTACAGGTGATACAGATAGATGGAGAGAGATATACCATGTTCTTGGATTGGAAGAATCAACATTGTGAAAATGACTCTACTACCCAAAGCAATCTACAGATTCAGTGCAATCCCTATCAAACTACCATTGGAATTTTTTATGGAACTAGAACAAAAAATTTCACAATTTGTATGGAAACACAAAAGACCCTGAATATCCAAAACAATCTTGAGAAAGTAAAACAGAGCTGGAGGAATCAGGCTCCCTGATTTTAGACTTTACTACAAAGCTACAGTAATGAAGACAGTATGGTTCTGGCACAAAAACAGAAATACAGATCAGTGGAACAGGATAGTAAGCCCAGAGATAAACCCACGCACATATGTTCACCTTATCTTTGATAACGGAGGCAAGCATACACAGTGGAGAAAAGACAGCCTCTTCAATAAGTGGTGCTTGGAAAACTGGACAGGTACATGTAAAAGTATGAAATTAGAACACTCCCTAACACCATACACAAAAATAAACTCAAAATGGATTAAAGACCTAAATGTAAAGCCAGACACTATCAAACTCTTAGAGGAATACATAGTCAGAACACTCTATGACATAAATCACAGCAAGATCCTTTTTGACCCACCTCCTAGAGAAATGGAAATAAAAACAAAAATAAATGGGACCTAGTGAAACTTAGAAGCTTTTGCACAGCAAAGGAAACCATAAACAAGATGAAAAGACAACCCTCAGAATGGGAGAAAATATTTGCAAATGAAGCAACTGACAAAGGATTACTCTCCAAAATTTACAAGCAGCTCATTCAGCTCAATATCAAAAAAACAAACAACCCATATCATGTCACACCGGTCAGAATGGCCATCATCAAAAAATCTACAAACAATAAATGCTGGAGAGGGTGTGGAGAAAAGGGAACCCTCTTGCACTGTTGGTGGGAATGTAAATTGATACAGCCACTATGGAGAACAGTATGGAGGTTCCTTAAAAACTAAAAATAGAACTACCATACAACTCAGCACTCCCACTACTGGGCATATACCCTGAGAAAACCATAATTCAAAAAGAATCATGTACCAAAATGTTCATTGCAACTCTATTTACAATAGCCAGGACATGGAAGCAACCTAAGTGTCCATCAACAGATTAATGGATAAAGAAGATGCGGCACATAATATACAATGGAATATTACTCAGCCATATAAAGAAAGGAAATTGGGTTATTTGTAGTGAGATGGATGGACCTAGAGTCTGTCATACAGAGTGAAGTAAGTCAGAAAGAGAAAAACAAATACTGTATGCTAACACATATATATGGAATCTAAAAAAAAAGGTCCTGAAGAACATAGGGGCAAGATGGGCACAAAGACACAGACCTACTAGAGAATGGACTTGAGGATATGGGGATGGGGAAGGGTAAGCTGTGACAAAGTGAGAGAATGGCATGGATATATATACACTATGAAACGTAAAATAGGTAGCTAGTGGGAAGCAGCCGCATAGCACAGGGAGATCAGCTCGGTGCTTTGTGACCACCGAGAGGGGTGGGAGGGAGGAGACGCAAGAGGGAAGAGATATGGGGATATATGTATATGTATAACTGATTCACTTTGCTATAAAGCACAAACTAACACACCATTTTAAAGCAATTTGCTCCAATAAATATGTAAAAAAAAAAAATGTAATAAAATTTAAAGTCAGAAGTCAACTATGTACTGCCATTTGCTTTTTTTAAGAGGGGAAAAAGTTTCATAAATCTTTATTACATATTTTCTGAACTCAGCTGTAGTTTATAGCAATGTAAAAGGCAAAATATTTTGTACAAAATATGAGTATAAATGTTAAAGCATTCTTTTCAGTAGCATACTGCAATATTTACAATAGCTAACAGCATGACTTTTGGAAACTTGAGCATATAATAGCAATTTGTCGTTTTTCTCCGAGTTCATTGACATTGTCAAGGCATATTTAACTCAGCAGGAGAATTTAAATTTCATACTTGGTGATTTCATGAAGCATTCTTTTTACCCTGAGGTTTCATCTAAAAACTCCCTTTTCATTTATTTCAATAAATTAACCATCTATTCATATCTCCTGGCTTCATTAGAATGTTCAGATGCAATTAATCAAAACACCACCTGTTTTGAAACTATATTTATATAAAAGTTTACTTCTGATTTGTAATTTGGATAATGGCTAAGGAAACGTTTATGAATATAATCTCTGTGGGCAAGCATAGTTAGAGAATTTGGTCAGAATCTCTTGTGGTATATAACATGATCTGTTTTATCAGTTGGCTTGGATTTAAATTGGTTTTTTGTGTTAGACTGTCATTACCACTGGGGAAAAACAAAACTAGGTAAGACAAAATGGAAAAATGGCATTTTAATTTTAATAACTAAAAGGAGACTAAAACTATTTCTTTAGTAGGAATTGTGTGCTCCTAGTCGTTTTACTCTAATTCCAGTTGATGGAGAACATCCCCTTCAAACCAGGTATTGATATGTAATATATTGTACTATAATTCCGCTCCACCTACCCTAGCCCCAGACTGGATGTCCTCTATGTTCTTATGAATTAAAATTATAATACAGTCTTCCAATTCATGAAGCAATGAGGCATAAATTTATTTTTCATTATGTCCTTTCCTTAATGTTCACAATGCTAATACCATTTATTAATCTATATGTTACCGAAGTTGTGGGCTAAGTACTACACATACTATCCTTGTATTGGCAATCAAAGACCAAAAAATAAATAAATGGTTAAAATTAAAACAAAAGCTAGATCTAATAACAAATTTAGTAACTATCATCCCAGTAAGTATTATCTTGCCCATAGTATGCCATCTATATTTTATAGAAAAGGAAACTGCACTTTGGTTATTTATCTTGTGCTATCAAGGCACAAAACAAGTAAAAGCCAGAGCTGAAACTTGAACCATTTCTTTTCACTGTATTATATTGTTTCCATTCCTTATATTTAAACTTTGAAAATGTCATAAAATTATATTTTGTTTTATTCTAATATGACTTGGATTCACTTTTCTTTTCCATTTGTACTTCATGGACCCAGACCCAGAGTCCTGGCAGGTCACACTTTATTTGCTTCCAAACCTGATCCAAGCTCATCTCCCTACTTCGACCCTCATCCATTCTTCCATTCTGCTTTCCACTGCCAGCTAAAATCCCTTAGGTCTAAAAACTGCATTTTCTTAGTATAATGCCGTAAAGCATGAAATTTGATGTTTACTTTCAAAGCTTTTCTTAATTTTGTTCTATTTCTTATTAAATACATTTCTCATTTTTATTACTCTTAGATGTGTAAAAATTAATAAAGGGGAATCTTACTAAAATGAGGTTGGGAGGCCAGGGTGGGGAACTCTCATGCAGTACCACTCCATGTCAGTTACAGGAAGAATTGCCAATTATAGACCCCAAAACAAAAATCATCAAAAGAAAAGAATCATTAATTATAGGCCCCCAAAGGGAAAGGTATATATTCCATCCCCTACAAGAAACTGACTACCCCAGCAGCAACTCGGCCAGTGAGAAGCCGTCATCACCCAGAACTCTCACTTTTCTCCAATGAACTTTTGTTCAAAACAACCCCTCTCAGCTTCTTCCTTTTTCTCTGTAAAATAATGGCTCTCTCCTTTGTTTGTTAGACTGGCCTATTATTTTTGCCATGGCTTGATTGCAATTCTCTGCTCTTTTAGAATTCTTTTAGAACTGACTTTTTTCCTAAGGTCAACAAATATTAGGTATCTCATACTACTTTTATTGCTGTCAGCAGGACAAGTAGGCCACTATGACTAGTGTGATTTTTTTTTTTTTGGATCTCTGCTAACTGACTTTTTTTAAAAAAATATCTTTATTGGAGTATAATTGCCTTACAATGGTGTCTTAGTTTCTGCTGTATAACAAAGTGAATCAGCTATATATATACATATATTCCCATATCTTCTCCCTCTTGTGTCTCCCTCCCACCCTCCCTATCCCACCCCTCTAGGTCATCACAAAACACTGAGCTGATCTCCCTGTGCTACGTGGTTGCTTCCCACTAGCTATTTTACATTTGGTAGTGTATATATGTCCATGCCACTCTCTCACTTCGTCCCAGCTTACCCTTCCCCCTCCTTACGTCCTCAAGTCCATTCTCTACATCTGCGTCTTTATTCCTGTCCCGCCCCTAGATTCTTCAGATCATTTGTGGTTTTTTTTAGATTCCATATATATGTGTTAGCATACGGTGTTTGTTTTCCTCTTACTGACTTACCTCACTCTGTATGACAGTCTCTAGGTCCATCCACCTCACTACAAATAACTCAATTTCGTTTCTTTTTATGGCTGAGTAATATTCCATTGTATATATGTGCCACATCTTCTTTATCCATTCATCTGTTGATGGGCACTTAGGTTGCTTCAATGTCCTGGCTATTGTAAATAGAGCTGCAATGAACATTGTGGTGTGAATTTTGTATTGAACTCTAACCTTGCATTGTCTCCTATCATTTTTATCTCCATCTATACAAGTCCTGCCCATCCCACAAAGCACAAATTAGAATCTGTCACTCACACACACATCAGTTTGCCTGTTGCTTCCTATATTTAACTTGCCTGTTTATAATGTTGATCTAGCCTTTATAGTGAGTTCTGCATATTTTTCTATAATTAGCTATAGTTTATTAAGTGATTTAACATGTGTTTAGAATCCTGATAGCTGTACTATGTGTTTTAATCATCATGATATCCCAATGAGTTATGCACAATGATTAATCTTATTTAAGAAAAAGAAAAGTAGCTTACTCAGTGTTGCATAATTACTAAATAAATACTAAATTTGTTATTAAATTTAGCTTTTTTGTTTTTTGCTTTTTGATTGAAGGATATTTGACTTTGTTCTCCACAAAGAGTGGAAATGGCTTTAGAAACCTTAGAAATCATAGTCTTCATACCTTCTTTTAACCAGTGTTTTTAAAGGCATTCCATTGTGATCACTGAGTAAATAGGGTTATTCATAAAGAAAATGGAAGCCATTCATATATTATAATTTTAGGAGCACTTGGTTATGTAGCTTTATAAAAACAGACTTATAAAAAGGAAACATTTATTCTGAGAAAAAAAAATACACCTGGTTTTCAAAAGCTAAATTTATGCCACTATTGACAGACCACATGATTAAATCTTGTCCTACCTGAGAATACATCAGAATATAAATAACAAATCCATTGTTTCAAATATTTATTAATCAGGTCTTTTCTCTTATGAGGGGGTGGAAGTGAAGATGAATTGGAATTTAGCATATGGCCTAAGTATAAAACCAAGAAAAATTTAATTCATGTGGATAGCAAATTTTTAAAAATTCACCAACATCATTTCCATAATAAAACAGCTGCAAGATTTGTCTTTCAATCAGTCACCACTGCTAAATAAAAATGACATCCTAATGTCCTCTAAGACAGGCTTTGGCAAACTATATCCTGCAAGCTAAAGATAAAATGGAACATCTATATAGGACAAAGGGCAAAGAAAAATCATCTCTATCATATTTCCTCTTTGGAGTAATAGAAATAGCATCTTAAAATTTTAAAGATTAAAAAAAAAAAACAAAAAAAACTTTAGTAACCTTCAAGCTTTCAATGTCTTGAATAGGTTCAAAATCCAATGTGGCATCCAGTTTACATTTGTATACTCCTTTGAGACTGTATTTCTGGTTCAAAATATAATCAAAGAGAATGAGGCCAATGAGCTTTTGTTCAAAAATATTGTATGTGGCAGAAGTGAAGAAGTCACTTAAATTTCAGCAGTAATTAGTTCCTTTAATTTAAAATGCATCCTCTAAGGCTTTTAGTATTGATGATGAGACACTTTTGGTCTGACACCAAGTAAAGACAACAACGAATGTGGAAAGAGAGAAGACATCCCAAAGTAACAATGTTTTAAATTAATTATGAGAAACAGTGAGCTGGCCAGCCAACTAAGAAAATAATACTGTTTTTACATTTGATGTTCTTTCTTGCTTGTTTGGTTGTTCAGTTTTATGCAAATAGCTTTTTAAAATTATGGTGTCAAAGAAAGTTGGCTATATAGTAAGATTTTTCACAGTTGTATGTACTTAGATCAAGGGGTAGCTCTAGATATGTAACACTGAATCTGTATGTTTCATAAAGAAAATAAGCCTCATTAATTTATGTGTCTTATAATTTATGTATTTTTGCACAAAGTATATTTTCATAAGAAAACTCTTTTTGTTTAGAAATTATAAGTCATTATATGAGACCTCAAAATTTTTTAAAAATCCATAGAATAATTTGGTTTTAGAGCTATGGTAAGAACAAAACAAACCAACGAAAAACTGAACCACTATTACTTTCCCCATCTCTAAATCTACCACAGTGTCTACTCTGCTTTTGCCTTTTTGAATTAGCTTTTTTAACCCCCAAATTCAAATGCCCATGTTTACAACACTATACTGGATTTTTAATTGTTATATTGCATTTGTATTCTTTCTGTAATCCACTCAGATTTAGTTTTGGATAGGTTGCTAAATTGAAGAATAATACATGATACTACTTTCTACCATAAGTAAATATCTTTGTTTTTTTAACTCACACATAAAACAGACAAAAAGTGTGGGCTAGGATAATAGGTGTATAGAGAGAACCTAGTGCGTTTCCCTATTTCTGGCTAAAGTGACATTTGATGAAGTCTAAATATTTCTGCCGTTCTATCTAATCATATTATTCAAATATAAATCATACTCTATTTGAAATTAATGTGATTTTAACCTAATAAGTTTTACATTGAATCACATGAAATTGCCTATAATAAACTATTTTTGGTCTACATTTGACCATTTCATAAGGTTATGCCTAAAATTTATGTATCCCATTTGTTTAGCTTTGGTCTATAAATTTATTCTTAATAGATTAATGTTAAAATGTGAATGATCTGGAAAGAAGGTACTTGCAATGCCAGTGATTTATATGATTTACACATAATAGATTCTATTAAAGAATAAGTGTGAAATAGGAAAACCAAGTATAATATTTTATATTTTCTTCCTACTTTTCTTATTATCAACATAAAACGTCCAATCAGCTAATACCTAAAGCAGCTAAATTATCTCAGGGATATTAAGAATCCAAAATATATTGGATTTTTTACATCAGACTTGAAATGTAGAAGGGACAAAACAGATATCTAGAACAAGTAGCTAGAAACTGGGGACAAAATACATTCACATGCCAATTTATGTGATAAAATACATTAAAATATTAAGAAATACAGAAAATAGATAAAAGGTGAAAGTCAGTGGTAGAAACTTCAATGTATAAAGTAGAATTTGAAATGGATTATTTGTTTTTAAATGGAAACTTTAGTTTCTAGAATGAGACATAGATAAATAAATCCACTTATTTATTTCAAGAAGCTCACATTTGAGAAATGGTCACAGCTTTGCCTACCATACGTTTCATACCAGGCTGTGTATAGTGTTTCGTGATTAGAGGATGTTTACTTTTGCTGGTCAACACCAACTACTTTAAAAATATTTCCGCACTTTAAAAGTACTTTAGGCTCACTATAAAACATCTAGAAAATATAGGAAATACAACAGCTCATTGGAAGCTGGACCACATTGGACTGGTCTGTTTTGCCCAGACTTTTATATCTGAAATAGTGGTTTGACCTTTTTATTTTCCTCTAAGACTCACTGAGAAATTCTAATTACTATACTATATAAGGAGACAAAACTTGATTACAAGTAGAAATAAAACTTTGCTTCAGCCAGCTTGTACTGACTATGAAATTCTCTTGATTTTTGTTTATTTTAAGCCAAATCATTTTCACTGTCGAAAAGAGCAATATGGAATGAATTTTTAGAAATCCTTACCTTTCCTCCTCACCACCAAAGTTAAAACATTTTAAAAATTATGATGCCTCATACCTGTTCAAATGGGAAATTTGAGCACATTTGCCTTCACTTCCCCGTTGCAAAATTTCATTAAAATTATAGAAAAATATCTCTTATTTTAAATATTAAATGTATAGTACTACTGAAATCAAGAATGCCTAATTGAACGTTTGAAGAGAAACAGGACTTGAGTAAGTCTCGGAGTTTCTCCTTCAAGATATTAACTACAAAATGAAAAATAGTAACCTTACAGGGAGAAACTCAGAAAACATCAGCTGAGCCATGTGATGAATCTTAACATCACCAGTAACGACATTTTAAAATCATGGACCCCTGTATATGATGCACTGAGAAAGACGAACATCTCTGTTGTACTATTATTGCCAAACATGCCTAACTTAATTCCAATCATGAAACATCAAATGTTTATAAATTGAGGGACATTTTACAAAATAACTCATCAGCACTCATGAAAAGTGTCAAAGTTGTGAAAGATAAGGAAAGGATATGAAACTGTTACAATCTGGAAGAGACTAAATAACAACTAGTGTGGGATTCTGGTTAGGACCCCAAAACAGGAAAATGATATTAGAGACAAAAATGGTAAATTTTGTATAGTGTGTGTAGTTTAGTAAATAATAATGTACCGGTAATTTTTGTTCTTTATGATTGTAATATGGTTATATATATTAATATTAGGGGAAGCAGGGAGAGGCGACTCCCTAATTTTTGCAACTTTTTTATTAGTCTAAAATAAATTCAAAATGAAATGTTAAAAAAGAACTTTAGCAACCTACAAAAAAAAAGGGGATGGAGGAGAGAGGTGGAGGGGAAAAGTGGAGAAGGAGAGGAAGGCCCAGTATAAGCAGGAAGTTTTTTTTTCTTTCTTTCTTTTTTTTTTTTTTTTGTAAGACTAGAAAGATTAGGAATCAAAACAGGCAAGAAGCCAAAAACTCTTTCAGTCCCTAAACAGGAGAAAGCCAATAGAGCAAAGACCCTTCATTTATAACAAAGCTTAAGCACAATCATCAGATGCAAGTCCAGGGTAATTAAAAGTACAACCTTAGGCTATATATTTTGTGTCTCTTTCAGCAGTTACCTGGTAATAAAGTGTCAGGAACAGCATTTTAGGCTATGTTAAAACATCTGCCTGACAGTCCTGAAGTATTAGTTTTAGACAATTCAGAATTTTCTTCTACATTGGAGATTGTGACTAAGTTGATGTAGAGTGGGTCCAGGCATTGGTATTTAAAAAATGGAGAGGGTGGGGGGGTGGTCAGCATAATTTTAATTTACACTCAGATTTGTATTCTATTCACTTTTCTATGAATTGTTGGTTTTTCCTTGTAGGGCTACCCTTTCCAGAATATAGACATTGCACTAAAATGTACACCCTCTATCTTTCTATTGTATTGTTTTCTGTTATTAGTTTGAACAACAAATAAAAGGAAAGACATTGCCTTGATAATCTTAAGAGCAGCACTCCTGCCATTGAATTCTCCTTCAATGAGTGTCTGATCTAGGCAACAGAGAGTGGGACATGGCAAAATGTCTCCATCCATTTTTTTGGTGGACAGGGCTTCCCTTGTTAGCTAAGACATCTTATCTATCAAGTGACACCTATTGAGTCTCAATACAGTTTCATCAGCCTTAGAGTTGAGAATCTGCTCAGACACCAGCACTAAGTTGTCTCTCTGTCTTCTTCATGGAACACTTAAATGTAAGTTTTTTACATTTTATTTGTATATTCATAAGTGCTTCTCCTAAGAAGTTTGGGGAACATAATTTATGGACAGCTCACAAATTCCATTAAAGTTAAAAACAGTAAAAATCTTATTTTATCAGAGAAAGCAAAGTGAGTTTCTTATTATTTATATATTATGTAGATAATCAAATTGGTACTGAACTGAACTTGGGTCTGCTTGCCAGTAGCACAGCAAAGCTGATTTACTGACACTGGCTTGTGGTGAAGGAAAGTACGGCTTTTTATTGCAGGTGACAAGCAAGGAGAACAGTCATCTCATGCTCAAAAGACCCAAACTCCCTGATGGCTTTCAGGGAAGCATTTTTAAATGCAACATTTGGGGTGAGAGCTGCAGGGTGTATGACTTTCTTCTGATTGGTTGGTGGTGAGGTAATAGGGTGGTGTTTCAGGAATCTCAATCATCAGCCTTCTGGTTCAAGCCAGTCTGGGGTCCATGTGCTTGTGCTCAGCATGTAGTCACCATCCTCCTTCTTGATGGGTTGTCTTAGTTCCTACAGAACAATTCAAAGATATACATCAGATTGTTATGTATATCACATAAGAAGGAACTAGGACTCTGTTTTTTTGCTGAACTATTGTCATTACCTTTCTAAAGTGCGTTTCCTTTGTTTCTGCATTCCCTCACTTCCCTATTTAATAACTGCCTGTGCCTGCTCTTTGGAACTCAGGGAAGGCCTAAGAGACTAAAGCCTTTTTCTACAAATGAGAAATGGGGGCCACATAGGGGTTTTGTACCCAGGAGGACCTTGCAGGGTCCTGCTCAGTTTCAAAATCTGTTTCATTGTGAATGTCATTACTTTAAAAATTATTTGAATTTTTGAATTGTTGGTTAAAACTTTGAAAATTGTTTATAGAAATAAAAAATCCACTCATATGGGGAACTGGAAATAATTGCATAATTTTCCAAACTGAACTTCTGAAAAAATTTCCAGAAGATGAGGACTATGTAGATGTTTTGGGAATGTGCTTCTGAAGCTCCTCAAAACTGCCCTTTACTTTTGCTATCAATGAATATTGTATATGACTTCTACTATAGTTTGCTCCCTAGCCAAAGACCCTACAATTAAACCATCTGCCAAATTATAATTAATTGATACTTTCTATCCTGGGGAAAAGAGCAAAATATTCATCAACATGAACACCCTGTCAAAATCTTTAATACTTATTGCAGCTTGATCTTAACTATAATAAACAAGTATACATATTGGATTTCATTATTTTTCAGAAATTCTAATTCAAATTTAAGTAAAAAATGGAATTGCTTATTTTTTCTTCTGTAAAAGCATATTTAAAGGTACCTTATTTGTTGAAGGAACTCTTTCTTTATATTTGATTAAAACATTTAGAGACAGTTATCCTACATTAGTTCTTATATTTTTTAACTATACCCTTGATTTTAAAAATTAAAAATTAATTTCAATAATATAATTTTAGAATTTTTGAGGCCATACAAATTTAGTTCTATTAAGGATATTCATTTTTATTGTGATGCAAATAAATTAAAGGTAAAAGTGCCTACTAACTCTAATGGCCACATAAGATACTACCTAAAAATGTGGAGATAGTTGCTCTCAAATTGTGGTCTTATTAAACTGCTTTAAACACAAATGTTATTTTACCTTCTACTTGATTGAGGCAGAAATAATGAAGATGGCAGCACATATTAAATATCATTGAGATGTGCCAATCTATGCAAATTTTTATTTATTTAAATTTCCAAGGAAGAATAAGGCTTGGGGAGAATTTTCTACATGTGCAGTTCTGTTATAAATAAAAATAAATCTATAAACTACACATATGATTTAATTTATATTTTCACTAATTAGAGATTTGCCTTTTTAAAATATCTCATTTTTATTTTAATCTTCGTGAAAAGTTGAGAATTTATTGTCTTCGTTTCTCAGATGAAGTAACAGCCTCAGCTAATGATATCCCAAGACCATACCTCTAACAGATTTTGAAGATGAAACCCAAATGTAGAGTTTCTGACAGTGAATTACTTGTCCTTTCCATGACATGATGCATATCTGTGGGATCAGTAGAAATATGAAGCACTCAATTAGGACAATTCCCAGTTTATTAAAGAATGAGGGAGTGTATTGCTATTTAATATTTATTAGCCTGGAACCGTGGAATGGTGTTTGTTCTAAGGTTTTGAAGTACTTTCCTGTGTCTATAAAAAATGCTAGAGAAAAGTAGCCATTATAATAATAAAATGTGCTTAACTGTATTTATCTCCTCCAATGGCGTTGGTTTTGAGGGTGGTCTAAGGAAGTTTAGGTAACTATTACTGACCCCCAAAGGGTCCACGACCCCTCAATGGGTCCTTTGCCTGGAGTTGCAAATGCCAATCAAATGAAACCAGGTTCAGTAAAGCAGAGCAGAAACTTTACTCATTGATCAAGGCATGGAGAAGGGAGAGCTTGTGCTCTAAAAACACATTCTCCCCGAGGGGTGGGGAATAAAGGAATTTTAAGGGATAAGAGGCAGACATGTCATCAGGGCTCTAAGAAAAGGGTGGAAATTTCTGGGGGCAGCTGGGCCATGCACAGCCTTCTACGCTTCTTTGCACTGGGCATAAATTGTGCCTAGCAGAGTACAAATCCCCTCTCCCCCACTGTGGGCAGAGATCTTAACATGGTAATGAAGCAAAGATAACTTTTGGACACCTCCAGGTCTCATCTGCACAGGCTTCTTCCTGTGGTAAAGTCAGAGCCAGTTCAGGGTGGCTGACCACTGCATATCTTTTAAATCACTGCTGCAAAACATCTCTGTCACATACCAGGTGCTTTTGAAACAAACACAGATATAAATCAAGGAAAGGATCCTTTAGCTCTCAGGGACTGGTATGGGTGACAAAATCACTACATATTCAGAGTTTAATAAGTGATTTAAACACTTTGTTAAATGTTAAATTAAGTATATTTTATAACATACTTACATTCTACTTAGAACTTGCAGTATACACTGACACACACACACATACACACACAAATATGTACATAAAATCATCATTCATTTTTTCCCTCACACGTACTAAGGAAAGGAAACATTTCCAAAATTCCCACCTGTTCTGCATATGAGTGTACCTAATTATGCTCTGATGACATGGCTTTAAACTTATATTCCTGTGAGATGGTAGGTTTAGAGGCTTGGCTGAACTAAAAATTATTACCATGTGTGGGCATTTTACAAATTTCCCATGAAAGCATCATGATAGACATGAATTCATTAAAGCAAAATCCTGTATAGATTTTTAGACGGTGTCCATTTCTACACACACACAAACACCACATACACAAACATATATTTATACATACAAATATGCACATATATGTGTACTTAGCATAGTTTTGAACTCCTAAATAATATAATCACTCTAACAGTTTTTTACTGTTTTATATTATTATCTGTGAACTCTATAGCAAGGAGTGTCTGAAAAGACATAATCTAGACTAAATATAAATCTAGACAAGCTACTGTCTAATATAGCAAGTTCTTAATTCCATAGAAAATGACTATATAGTCCTTGACTGTAATATAACAATTAAAACAAATACAGGCTACTGGGCTCACGTTTGTGTGTGTGTGTGTGAAAGAGTATTTAAGAGTTATAAGTTTCAGCCTAACATTTCTAGATTAAATTCCCCCTACCCATTTTTATGAACATTTCTTAAGTCTTCATTATATTTCTAATAAAAGAAGGATAATCATAATTTGTAAAAAGCTTTTCTTTACAGGACAAAGGCATGGAAGTATAAAGAAAGTAATGTGTGGTTCATAAAGTACACCAGTACCACAGCTGCACTTGCTACTAAAGAAGTCACAACCAATCACCAAATAAATACACTTACTTATATACATAAGTAAATTTAGAGCTGGGCTATTTATTGTTCCTCAGATGGTCCCAGTGGGCTTACACTTTCAACAGTGGTTCTTAATGTGTTTCTCCCAAGAAAATCTGATTGCAATGTCTGCCCTCACCCCTTATTTCTCTAGATACAATTATAATTTAATTTTCCATTAAGGAGGAATGGAACAATTGATATCTGTGATGTTTTTTCTAAAAGACTTTATTGAGGTATAATTTATATGAATAAGAGACATTCATTTATATTTTTGAGGAGATTTAGCATATTTATTCGTTCTTATAAACATAGCCCCAGTTAGGTATAGAATATTTCCATTTCCTTTAAAACTTCTTCCAGGACCTCATGGCTGGCATCCCTCTTACTCTGTCCCCCAGGCTATCATTTATTTTATTTCTATCACTATAGATTATTTTTTCCTTTTCTGGAACATTTTATCAATGAAATTTAAAAATATGTCTGGCCTCTTTGACTCAGAATAATGCTTTGGGATAAATTCGTGTCACTGCATGTATCAGTAGTTTTTCTTGTTTATTTTTGCAGTTGTGTGCACGTGTGTGTGTGTATGTGTTGGGCAGTAGCAAAGTATGGGGAATTTACTCTTCTAGACAGCAGGCTCAAACCTCTGCATTGGATTCTTGTTGAAATATTTTCTGAGAAACTGCTTGTCTCCCAATCTGTAATATGCAACATGGAGTTCTGCCTATTTATTAATCCATTGCATCCACCTGTCAAACCCTTGCTCCCTATGGACACTTTCCACAGATAAGATATTCTCAGTATGGTGACATGATAGAATCTTAAGTATTGCACAATATAATGGTTTTAACCAAAGATTACATAGAAAAGTTTTACAATAATTTTCTCCAAATTACTAACATTTTAAACAAACAAAAACTAGTAAGAAAATTTGAGTTACATGTCAAATATAACTGTAGAATATCAGGCTTACAAGGTGATATTTTGAAAAAATATGTCAAATGTCAACAGTGGGGATGCATGTCTTAATTATTTTCTGAAATTGAAAAAGCCTTCAGAGCCTCCTTCTCAGTGTGAACCATTCTCCACAACTGCATGTTTGATCTGCATATGTTTCTTTAGTTTAAGTATGTTCATGTTTTGCTCTTGATTTTGTTTGGTGTTATAAAAATGGACCTCTAAAATTTTGTAAAGTGTTGCTAAGTATATGGAGAATGAAATAAAGAATCAGAAAATTATTTCAATGTAAGGAAAGATGTAACTGCAAATAAGTGTCCAGGAAATAATTTTTTAAGCGTTTTACTTGTCATTGCTATATGCAGTGTTTAACACTTTGGGGGGCACTTTAATATCTAGGTAAATATAACGGACAGTAAGTAATCTTTGACTGGTGCTTCTAACAAGGCATATTTCTGCCTGAATGTGATAGCTTCATATACGATAAACAGTCATGATATTCTAATATTTTTCAGAAGCATCAACCTAATAACTGTTGTTTTATTATTTCCAATAGGTTGTATAATCATCAAAAGGTAACATAAGATAAATAGTAGATAAAATATTAAATTTAAAAAATTAGCCAAGAAAGATAACATTCAAGTAATAAGAGTTCTGGAAAAAGAAAAGAGAAAATGGAGAAGGGAGAATATGTCAAAAGGATCTTCATATAGTTGTGAATTTGACAGAAGCACAGCTGATGAAGGTGACTTCTTTATCTTCATCCCCAAATGTTGTCCTTTTTTTCCTTTTTTGGTATCTCAGTGAATAACCATATTCATTTTATTCCTCTCTAAATTATCCAGTTCTCTGTATCCACATAAAAACTAACTCAATTCAAACTATCATTCTGCACCCAAATAATGACTTATTCTCCTAAGTTTTACAACACATTTACCCCCTCCAATTATTTCTCCATTAACACTCTTCTTATTCTAAATTGCAAATATTAGTTCATAATACTTCACTAGATCTCCATGCCCTTAATGCACAGCTTTAGTTTCCTAGAACACTTTGTAAGAATACTTTTTATGTCATAATCTCTGATTAAGTGGCAAGAATTCCTGTGTAGTATTTTTCACCCTTCTCAAAGCCTTTTACATTCCAGATCTATATGGTAACTTTCAAATATCTGAATGTTCCATGGTTCACCTTATCTCTTTGCTCCAATTGTTAGTGTTCAGACCAGAGAAATGATATGTCTTTTCTCATCACTCTTATTTAGGCTATTTCCTACTCTTACTAATCTTTCAGTTAGTAGTAATCCTGTGAAAATTCTTCAAGATAGTCATACTCTGGGCTTTGGGTATATCCTTTACCTGTCGAAGAAACTTTGATAATATGCTGTTATAATTGAAATTTACCACAGTGTTCGTTCCACTAAATTTTGAGTCATTTGAAGGTAGATACTGTGTTATTTCATCTCAGATTAATAACAGGTAAAGACACTTGGCATTAAGTAGGTGTGAAATAAATATGTGTTGAGTGAATATGCAGATAAAATATGGGCAAGTTCTTCATATTTTCCTTTTTTTGTAGAAAATATACGCTATACAAGAAGTTCCGCAATGCTGCTCAGATTAATCCTACCAAGGAAGGAAAAGAAAACAATTTCTTAAGCATGATCAGATGAGCTTTGCATTTAGAAGGTTTCAAAGGATTTTTTTGTTGTTATTTTTCCCCTCTGGTATCTGTTGTAATACCAGTTGAAAATGTTCAAATGATTCTGTAAATGAATATGAAATTTTCAATTATGGTTGGATATGACACATTTCGTGTTTTCAAGGCATTATAGCCAGACAATAATTACTAACAGTACTAGTCTTACATAGACATTGACATCTTGCTGTGGATTACTCATTTCACTAAATGACACAGTGTTCCCACTGTCAGCTCACAGTGTTTACACAACAGATGTATCACAACAACTTAAAAGGATCTTACCTAGCAAGAGGACTTATATTGGAAATTATATATCAGTTCTGGAAATCATTTCTAACTTTGCTTATTTAATAAGGCAAATAAAATATTCAGAATTGAATAAAACATCGGAAAAAATCAACTCTGAATTTCAACCGTGAGATTTTCCTTTATATTTGTAAATACTGTATATATACATTGGATTTCTAGCAAGGACCCAGAGAACTTCATCAATTTCAACTCCAGGGCAGAAGAACTGAATCAATTTGCAAGTATATTCCCTCTGCCTTTTCCTGGACTTCCCACAATCCTATATATGAAATCAAAGTACTTCTGTCCTATTTTGTGCCTAGGAGTAAAGAGATGGTATCTTATAATCCCTTCTATACTTTGAGCACTATGTTTTCCAGTAAATATTTAGTGACCTACTATTAACAGACTAAAAGATTTTCCCATTATACAAGTTTTTTCTTCCCCTTTCCTTTTCCTGAATATTTTTCTTTGCATTTGTAGATCTGTTGTACATTTAGAAAAGAAATATAAATGAACATTTAGAAAAGAAATATAAATGAACAATAAATCCCATCATTACTGAAGAATATAACTGAATTCAAAGATATCTAGAGTTCTTAGATTTTTCTTCCTTATCTTTGTCTGGGTAATTTTTCTATTATATCAGTACTTATTTACCACATAAACTAATTTAAGCATAGCTTGGAAATAATGATTGCACAGAATAATAACTATGTCCATGCTGCTAACTCTCAAAATTTCTCTAGGTTCTTGGCAGCATCTTAGACCTTCAGGATTTTCATTTTATATCCAGTTTTTATGCAGGCTTTTTATGCAATTAACATATATTTTTGCTCCCAAGGCTCCAACAATATGCAGTTGCAATTAAATATGTATATGTCAAATGGTTTTCAGAATCCCAGAAGTAAAAATATATAAACACTTCCTGTGTTTGGCAGTTTTTAGAAGGCAACTATTTATTCAAAAGTTTGACATGAATAGAACCCAATGTTTAGCATATTTCCCAAACACATAACTTCGAAAACAAAGCAAAGGAAGACACATCCTATTAAATTGTGTCAACAAAAATTTATGAGATGAAGATAATTACTGGCTGTCTGTACTTGTCTTTGGTTTAAATATTTGAGAGCTAAAATTATAATCTTATTTTAAATTATCAGCTTAACTATTTTATACATTAAAGACTTTTCCAGTATTTAAATTTAAATCCTCACATCAAGCCCCAAGTGATAAATACCCCTGTATAATAGTGGTAACATTAATTTATTTACAAAATCTTATTGCCTCATATACTTTGGAGATCAGTAATGTGTTGAAATGTGTTTTTATATATGTGTATTATTTCTAAGTCTACCACCCTCCATATTATGCTAACTTAAATTTCAGAATGGTCTTTCAGTGTTTCATAATATCCCAGTTTAGTCTCCCTGTGTATTCTTGTTTTTACAAAAGTTTAAATTTCCTCTTCCCCTCCACCCCCCCATCAATGACATCACAGTACCCTAGTATTGCAGATTCACAATCTGTAAATGTGAAAACAATCTAGTCTGACCACTCATAACAGACATAGTTTTTGGGTTTTTTTTACTTTTTTACCCCACCTCATAACATCGTTTCACTTCTATCCTACTGTAATGTTGCCTGAAGTTTTGATGTATCTTGATACTACCCTCAACTATATAGATGGACTTTGATTGACCAAGAAAATCACTGTAACCCCTTCACCCTTATAGGAAATTCAGCTGAATTGGTTCAGAGTAAAGCCCAGGATATATTTTCAGTGTTGGGGAAGAAAAGCTCTTCCTTTTGAAAGTAAGGATATTTGATATGATGTCTGCAAGCACTTCTGTCATTTCTGGAAAGTCCTTCTCAGGCCAGATCCACACATGGAGAAGGGCAGATCCAGGAGGAGTATTCTAGAGAATCAGAATTCTTTATAATACATTAGGTCAAATCATATTTGAATTTGGTTATCCTCCTGAAATTTACTCTTACTTAGGCTGATAAATTATGGTTTTAAATTTTATTTTGAAATTTAGATTATATGTTAAAGGAACTGGAATAGTCAAAATGACTCAAAACAAAGAGACAAACAAATAAAAACAAATTTGGAAGATTCATAATATCTGATTCAAGATTTATTATAAAACTACAGTAATCAAGACAGTGTGGTATGGATGAAAGTATAGATTCATAAACCAATGGAACAAAATAGAGTCCAGAATTAAATCCAAACAAATATAATTAGTGGATCTTTGATGAAATTGCAAAGAAAATTAAAAGGAAGGATAATCTTTTTGTTTGTTTCCTCTTAGTCTTTATTTTTTATTGAGGTATAGTTGATAAATAATATTATATAGGTTTCAGGTATACAACATAGTGATTCCCAATTTTTAAAGGTTATACTCCATTTATAGTTATTATAAAATATTAGGTATATTCCCTGTGTTGTGAAATATATCCTTCTAGTTTATTTATTGTATATTTAGTAGTTTGTACCTCTTAATACCTTCCCCCTTCCCTCTCCCCACTGGTAACCACTAGTTTGTTCTCTATATCTGTGAGTCTGTTTCTTTTTTGTTATATTCACTAGTTTATTTTTTTTAGATTCCACAAATAAGTGATATCATACAGTATTTGTCTTCCTCTGTCTGACTTACTTTACTTAGCATAATGCCCTCCAAGTCCGCCCATGTTGTGGCAAATGGTAAAATTTCATTCTTTTATATATGCCTGAGTAGAATTCCACTGTGTGTGTGTGTGTGTGTACCACATCTTTATCCATTCATTTGTCAGTGGACACTTAGGTTGCTTCCATATCTTGGCAAATGTAAATAATGCTGCTGTGGATATTGAGGTACATGTATCTTTTTGAATTAGTGTTTTTCTTTTTTTTTTTTTTTTTTCAGCTATAGACCCAGGAGTACAATTGCTGCGTCATATAGTAGTTCTGTTTGTAGTGTTTGAGAAGCCTCCATACTGTTCTCCACAGTCGCTGCACCAATTTACATTCCCACCAACAGTGTATGAGGGTTCCCTTTACTCCACATCTTCACCAACATTTGTTATTTGTGTTCTTTGATGATAGTCGTTCTGATGGTTGTGATGTGCATTTTTCTGATGATGAACAATGTTAAGCATCTTTTCATGTGCCTGTTGGCCATCTGTATGTCTTCTTTGGAAAAAATCCTAGAGGAGAGAACTAATAGGACCAGATATGCTTAATTATCTATGGCCTGGATTACTGCGAGGACAGACTTGGTTTATAAAATACCCATCACGTTGTCTTCTCATAATACATTGCAACATTTCTCTTTTAATGGAGCTGGGGCCAAGGAACAAGTACTCCATTTATTCCAGCTGTGGTGCTTAGAAGCCTGTGTAATTCGAGGTCCAGACAAAGGGTGACTGACTATAGACATGCATTTGTAATGAAGCTGGAATGTGGCAGATCGTACAAGGTTGACCCATATATTTTGATAAATCATTTTCTGATGGGTTGTAATTAAACAAAACTAAAAGAGGTCAGTTCCTGTTAAAATGACTTATAACATCAGATTATAGTTTTTTTAATAACTGACTATGAGGATTAGGTTTTGAAATGTGTTTAGTGATTTTGGAGTTGCCTTTTTTGCATAGTAGATTAGAAAATCTTTTTGGTATTTACATTATTTTGTAAATTATGAAGCATGAATGGTAAGATTCATCATGAGATATAAAGTCATGGAACATGGTTAAGTTTGCACTTTATAATTAAGTATTTCCACAGCTAGGTGTACATTATTTGTCCCATTATGTAACATTTACATTGGAAGTTATTAAACTTTTTAAATAAAAATATAAAAGTAATGCATTGCTTAGACTCATGGTACTTATATCGTGGTTTAGCTATGATTTTTTTAAAAAGTAACATAGGCAGTGTAGATTTTTGTCTATACATACACAATGTTCTTAAATTCAGTGTTGATTTGGGTTGAGGTATAGTTTTTATACTTTATTCATTTTATTCTTGAGACTCTATTCATATCAGCTAAAATGGAAAAATGCAGCAATTTTATATTTGACAAGTGTGTTTCATCTCATTTTAATGTAGGATAAGTAGCATGATTCACAATTATCTTTTTTTTCATTAAGTATTGGGCAAAGTCATACAATAAAATCTATGTTTAATGTGTCCTTGAAGTCTGAGGCTGCTTAAACCTGAAGAAAGAAAGTTAGATTCTTGCAGAATGGAACTGGTTACAACATATGGAAGTCTGTGATCTTCACGTGGGTGCATTCCTCAATATATAATTCAGAATAAAAACAGGATGCTTGAGATCATACTAAGCCCATCTGTTCTTTAAATTATTGCCATGTTCTTTTTGAAAAATAATATCTGTAACCTCAGATAAATAGAGGTTGATTTAAGCTGTATCTTCTTTTATATCCATGTTACCAAGTAGTTTACAACAGTGAGAGCAAGTTTCACTACTTACGTAGAAATTATTACACAAGGGTAAATTATTATTATTGTTATTTTAGCAGGAAGGCATAGAATCTTTCATACAAGTGTTCTTGTAAATTTAGAGAACTTCCACTTTCCATTGCACAAACGACATGTTTGAAAACAAATGAAATTACTTCATGTCAGATGAGCTAATTCTCCTGTCACAGTAGGAAACAGAATCCACCTTTTTTTTAGGAGGACACAAGTGGTTTTCTTGACCTGTAGTGCTACTCTAACAGTGTTGGACACTCCCATTCCTATCAAGAATGAAGTGCCTGTAAAATTCTAACCAGCTACATATCATAAACATCACTTGTTTTAACACTGAAAAATTATTGTAGTTAATGAGCTCTGTAGTACATATTAAATAGTGATAGTTAAAATATGTCCTATAGTTACCTTTAGCATGTGCTCTTCTGTTTAATGCCATTTGGATGCTAACAAACCCTGGGGTATGTTTTCCTGAATTGTATATAATAAAAGTTAGCTAATTAGCGCTTAGTATATAGATTAAAATTTACCCAATAATTTATTCTTGAGCTGTACAATGGTATTACTTTAATTCCTGGATTAGATTAGGGAAGTGAGAACAAAGATTTTGGAATGATATCTTGGAATAGGTAAAGAACACCAGAACCTATGTGTCTCCGAACATTCTTCTTTACCACTCTGGTTACATTTTATCAATGGAATTCAATTGCTTCCTCTTAATTATTTGAGAAGGAGTTTATACACTCTTGAAAAATTCCTCCATAAAAAATAAACATTTACAGATAATCAGTCACTTTTTTTAGGTACAACTCTAGTTACAATTCCCTGATGCATCTTAACTATGAGTAATGATGTCATGGATAATCAAAAGTTAAGGGTTAAACCTAGTTTATTTTTAACCCTCAAATAGGACAAACTATTTTTCCAGAATTTTCATTATTCATCCATTTTATACATGTATATATACATAAATATTTTTGTTATTCAAGATTTTACTTAAACTCATTAGTCATTTACTTCTTGTCAACTACATCAAAATTGTCAAATAAACCTCCGTATTACTTTTCCTACTGTCATATATCTTTTCCACTTCCAGTTCAAATGTAAATCTAGTCCATGATTTTTCTTTTTTTTTAAAGAAAAGTTCAATTTATTTGCATTTCTATGTGACCAAGTTTTAAAAATAGACTTTCTAAGTCAGCGACAGGTAACAGTCTAGATAGGGAACTCATATTTTTTTATATACAGAGTACTATTGGACAAGATAGTCCATGATATTTTAAATAATATTAATCTGAAATGACTGTCATTCCTCACTTTCTTAGTCAAAATAGGTGAAATTTTAAGGATCTTTCTATTCTGGCTATGATTAATTAACTATAGTGAAAATATAGTCTGGGTGTAATCCAGTATAAAACCAGACAAAATATATAAGGCAAGAGATTTAGACATTAGAAAAGAAGTAAAACTAAATAGTTTGTTTGGCTCTTTGTCCTTTGAGTCAGGACAAAAGCAATGTTGGCCCACATTTACCTGTGCCGTCTTCCTGTGGTCAGATTTTGGACTGTGACCTAGTGATTTGAAGTCCAAACAGAGAACAGTGGCCTTAATGAACTGAGGAGGCAGAGACTGATCAGAAATTGGGGCTACCAATACAATTAGAATTGGGGCAGCAGGGCACCAGAAGAATAAGGGGCTGGGACAGAAGTCTGCATGTTAGTTTCTTACAGGTCCTTGCCAAGCATTTGGTTGCTTCTTGCATAAACCCTATCAAGAGTGGGTCCTGTTAAAATGAGAGTTAAACAGAGAGAGGTATCAGAGATCACACAGTTCTCAGAGATGGTGAAGGTCAGCCTAGTCAGTGAGAGAGGACACCTCACTAAGCATTTCGGATGTTGGTGTTCAGCTGAGACTCCAGAAAACCATTATTTAGAAATAAAGATCACATTATAAAGTAAGGACCATGCTGTTGAACTAAGGAATTTTAACTTTCTGCCAGGAAAAAAAAAAAAAAAAAGATCAGTACCCTTTTCAGGAAAATCATAGAACACAGACTCCTTACAATCTATCATTTACAATGCTCATCATAAAATCTAAAATTACTGGACTCATGGCAAAAATAGAAAACTTAAAATAATCCAGAGTTCAAATTAGCAACTGAAGATTTTAGAGCAGCTATTATATATAATAATCTTCTCTCTCTCTCCCTCTGTGTGTGTGTCTCCCCCTCCCTCTATCTCTGTCTCTTTCTGTACCTCTATTTTTATTTATATGTTTAACTCTTTATGCTTAAATATTAAAGGCAAAGAGACCATAATGAGCAAACAGATTAGGATTATCAACAGAGATGAAGAACCTAGAAAAGAACCAATTACAATGAAAATTCTGGAACTAAAAAGTACAATATCTGAAATAAATGGCAACAACAGCAACAGCAACCGCAGCAGCAGCAGCAACACTGAATTTGCTTAACAGGTGATTGCAGAGCTCTCAGAAAGGGTTATTCAATTTAAAGGGTTATTCAAAATTTTAAATAATGAACAACAACTATTCAGTCTGAAAAAGAAAAAAAAGACTGAAAAAAAATTGAATCAAATTTGGTGACCTGTAGAACTATATTAAATATTCTAACATACATGCAATTAGAGACTCAGAAGAGGTAAATGGTGCAGAAAATTTTGGGGAAAATAAAAAGTAATGTCCACAAGTTCCCAAATTTTGAGAAAGACATGAACTAGAGGAAGTTATGGGGACCTCACACAAGATAAAGACAAAGAAAATCAGACCTATAAAAATCACAATTAAACTGAAAAAAAAACAAAAAGCAAGTTGCCTTACAACCTTTGTCTTCCACCAAGTAGCTGTGTAACATTGATCTGATTTTCCTGATTTCAGTCTTTTTTCCTTCTTATCTGTTCTAAAAACTGCTACTTTAAAAAATTCCACAATAATAAAGTTTTTTAACAATTTTAAGATACCAGTACTAAGCGGAATGTTGGAAGAAATATATCTGTAACGATGCAATAATAAAGAAGGAGAAAGAATAGAAACAATGGATGATGGTTCCTTGTTAGCCATTATTATTATTATTAAAATAATAATAAAGTGCAGCTGTTAAATATTATAGAAAAATTTCAGAAAACAATGTTATTTTAGAATGGAAATCACCCAGAGGAATTAAAAATTGATGAGAAGGAATCATTGGAGAGAGAAATATTCAATATAGAGACAAGTGTTGGAGAATGTTTCCTGAGAATGCAAAACAAATAGCGCTGTGAATAGATCAAGGGTAACAGGCTAGCCTTGGAAAGGAAAAAGTATGGTTCTTCATCTGAGAAGATCAGGACATAGAAAACAATAGATACCCTTTCAGAAAAAAGTTTAGTTGTAGGGTTGGGAAATTGTGCAGTTCATGCCAAATAGTCTTTATTTGATCTGGATTGTACAAGATAAGGTGATCACTTGAGATTATAGGGGACAATGATAGAGATTGAGACTGGAAAAGAGTGTTAAAATTTAAAGTAACTGTTGTAGAAATGGAATATTTAGCTGACTCTGGATACATATAAAGACTCTTAGTTGACTTGAGTGTCTTGGCTTAAGATACAAAATCCTAAATACGTAATAGTGTGGAGCCTAGCAAGTATGTATAATTTTTCTGGCACCACTGAGCAGGATGAGAAAAATGTGACCTCAAATTATTTTTCATGTGTAGGAAGTGCACACGATAAGTGACAAAATTATGTTAATTTTCTAGCTAGGAGATCTTATAGCAGAAGTTGACACCTTTTACTAATGAGCAGAAATTTTATACATAATCATCTGTAGCTAATTGAGTCCATGAAGTCACTTGTTCATGGAATTCACATGAGAGATGCTATATCAGTTTCAGTGCCTGGCAGACAGTTATGGAAACACACAGCCCGTGAATTTATGTTGATAGTAGCATTTGGGAATTAGGTGCTGAAATTCTACTACTTCATAATTGGATTTTGGCACCTTCTCTTAATCTCCTCTATATAAAACATAGCACTAGTAGCAAGTGGCATAGTATAGTGTTACAAAGGGTTTTGTTAAGTGGCAATTGCTGCTGACACTATTGGCATTTTTAGTACTTACAGGAAAGCACAATACAGTTTAGAATAAAATAAATGGGCTTAAACTGAAGTGTTGCAAAAAGAAGGAATATCACCTGTAGTAGAAAACAAATTAGATCTTGCTATTTTTTAGGAGGTAAACTATTTACATTTAAGGGTGTTTAAGAATTGAATTTATGTGGCTGCTTTGTTGTCATTGTTATTTTTGCTGCTGTTGTTTCAAATAAAAAGTGAAAAATGATAACTCTGATTTTCCAAAATATCTTAAAAAGGACCAGGAAATATTCATTAGTTACACATCTTATAAATATCTTGCAGAAGATCAAGATGTTAAATAAAAGATCGGAATGCTTACGGCAATTTCTTTATGGTCAATGTCAAATAGACTTAAGGCTACAGAACAGAAAGGAGCAAGTCTTCCCCTGTTTTTTCATGAAGACTGAAGACTAGTTGTTAAGTATAAGAGAGAGGCTCTGAACCTTTGTTCTGGATGGATGTTAAATTGGCTAACTGAGGACTGTGGTTATGAAGTCAAAGTGTTGGGTTGAAAGATTTATGTGGTAGAAGGAATTTAGTTAACCTCAGGGAGTACAATTATTTAATATTATTTGTAAAATACTCAAACCATCCTGAATCATGATTTATGTGCCACTTATATATTTAACATGATGAAATATTTAATGAGTTTTAAATGAAGTCGTTTTGTGGAGATTGGATATATACAATTAATTTTATGATAGGTGGCTATATTTCAAAGTCCAAAATAAAATTTCTTTCATTTTTAATGAAATGCTCCACCATCAAATTCTATTTAACCTATAACCAAGAATAATGGTGGGTGCTCAGGGATTCTCTGAGTGGCATTTATGAGCAACTTTTACTCCAAGTCACTTCTTAATACCTACTGAAGACAGGAAAGATGGGAAGTGTCATGGAGAGGCTCATCAACTTCTCCACTGGTTCTTTTTTTGTTAATTTAATTTTATTTATTTTTTTATACAGCAGGTTCTTATTAGTCATCCATTTTATACACATCAGTGTATACATGTCAATCCCAAACTCCCAATTCATCACACCACCACCACCACCCTCCCTACCACTTTCCCCCCTTGGTGTCCATATGTTTGTTCTCTACATCTGTGTCTCAATTTCTGCCCTGCAAACCGGTTCATCTGTACCATTTTTCTAGGTTCCACATATATGTGTTAATATACGATATTTGTTTTCTCCTTCTGACTTACTTCACTCTGTATAACAGTCTCTAGGTCCATCCACGTCTCTACAAATGACCCAATTTTGTTCCCTTTTATGGCTGAGTAATATTCCATTCTATATATGTACCACATCTTCTTTACCCATTCATCTGTTGATGGGCATTTAGGTTGCTTCCATGACCTGGCTATTGTAAATAGTGCTGCAGTGAACATTGGGGTGCATGTGTCTTTTTGAATTATGGTTTTCTCTGGGTATATGCCCAGTAGTGGGATTGCTGGGTCATATGCTAATTCTATTTTTAGTTCTTTAAGGAACCTCCATATTGTTCTCCATAGTGGCTTTATCAATTTACATTCCCACCAACAGTGCAAGAGGGTTCCCTTTTGTCCACACCCTCTCCAGCATTTGTTGTTTGTAGATTTTCTGAGGATGCCCATTCTAACTAGTGTGAGGTGATACCTCATTGTAGTTTTGATTTGCATTTCTCTAATAATTAGTGATGTTGAGCAGCTTTTCATGTGCCTCTTGGCCATCTGTATGTCTTCTTTGGAGAAATGTCTGTTTAGGTCTTCTCCCCATTTTTGGATAGGGCTGTTTGTTTTTTTTTAATATTGATCTGTATGAGCTGTTTATATATTTTGGAGATTAATCCTTTGTCCATTGATTCGTTTGCAAATATTTTCTCCCATTCTGAGGGTTGTCTTTTCGTCTTGTTGTTGGTTTCCTTTGCTGTGCAAAAGCTTTGAAGTTTCATTAGGTCCCATTTGTTTATTTTTGTTTTTATTTCCATTACTCTAGGAGGTGGATCAAAAAAGAGCTTGCTGTGATTTATGTCAAAGAGTGTTCTTCCTATGTTTTCTTCTAAGAGTTTTATAGTGCCCGGTCTTACATTTAGGTCTTTAATCCATTTTGAGTTTATTTTTGTGTATGGTGTTAGGGAGTGTTCTAATTTCATTCTTTTACATGTAGCTGTCCAGTTTTCCCAGCACCACTTACTGAAGAGACTGTCTTTTCTCCATTGTATATCTTTGCATCCTTTGTCATAGATTAGTTGACCATATGTGCGTGGGTTTATCTCTGGGCTTTCTATCCTGTTCCATTGATCCATATTTCTGTTTTTGTGCCAGTACCATATTGTCTTGATTACTGTAGCTTTGTATTATAGTCTGAAGTCAGGAAGTCTGATTCTTGCAGCTCCGTTTTTTTCACTCAAGACTGCTTTGGCTATTCGGAATCTTTTGTGTCTCCATACACATTTTAAGATTTTTTGTTCTAGTTCAGTAAAAAATGCCATTGGCAATTTGATAGGAATTGCATTGAATCTGTAGATTGCTTTGGGTAGTATACTCATATTCACAATATTGATTCCTCCAATACAAGAACATGCTATATCTCTCCATCTGTTGGTATCATCTTTAATTTCTTTCATCAGTGTCTTATAGTTTTCTGCATATAGGTCTTTTGTCTCCCTTGGTAGGTTTATTCCTAGGTATTTTATTCTTTTTGTTGCAATGGTAAATGGGAGTGTTTCGTTAATTTCTCTTTCAGATATTTCATCATTAGTGTATAGAAATGCAAGAGATTTCTGTGCATTAACTTTGTATCCTGCAACTTTACCAAATTCATTGATTAGCTCTAGTAGTTTTCTGGTGGCATCTTTAGGATTCTCTATTTATAGTATCATGTCATCTGCAAACAGTGACAGTTTTACTTATTCTTTTCCAATTTGTATTCTTTTATTTCTTTTTCATCTCTGATTGCCGTGGCTAGGACTTGCAAAACTATGTTGAATAATAGTGGCGAGAGTGGACATCCTTGTCTTGTTCCTGATCTTAGAGGAAATGCTTTCAGTTTTTCACCATTGAGAATGATGTTTGCTGTGGGTTTGTCATATATGGCCTTTATTATGTTGAGGTAGGTTCCCTCTATGCCCACTTTCTGGAGAATTTTTATCATAAATGGGTGTTGAATTTTGTCAAAAGCTTTTTCTGCATCTATTGAGGTGACCATATGGTTTTTATTCTTCAATTTGTTGATATGATGTATCACTGTGATTGATTGGCGTATATTGAAGAAGCCTTTCATCCCTGGGATAAATCCCACTTGATCGTGGTGTATGATCCTTTAAATGTGTTCTTGGGTTCTGTTTGCGAGTATTTTGTTGAGGATTTTTGCATCTATATTCATCAGTGATATTGGTCTGTAATTTTCTTTTTTTGTAGTATCTTTGTCTGGTTTTGGTATCAGGGTGATGGTGGCCTCATAGAATGAGTTTAGGAATGTTCCTTCCTCTGCAATTTTTTGGAAGAGTTTGAGAAGGATGGGTGTTAGCTCTTCTCTAAATGTTTGATAGAATTCACCTGTGAAGCCATCTGGTCCTGGGCTTTTGTTTGTTGGAAGATTTTTAATCACAGTTTCAATTTCATTGCTTGTTCATATTTTCTGTTTCTTCCTGGTTCAGTCTTGGAAGGTTATACCTTTCTAAGAATTTGTCCATTTCTTACAGGTTGTCCATTTTATTGGCATAGAATTGCTTGTGGTAGTCTCCTAGGATGCTTTGTATTTCTGCAGTGTCTTTTCTAACTTCTCCTTTTTCATTTCTAATTTTTATGATTTCAGTCCTCTCCCTCTTTTTCTTGATGAGTCTGGCTAACGGATGTTTTTTTTTTCTTCTCATTGTATTGATCTATAGTTGACATACAGCACTGTATTGAGGTATAGTTGACATACAGCATGATGATATGACTTAACATGCATCATGAAATGATTACCACAGTAAGTTTAGTGAATATACATCATCTCATATAGATACACAAAAAGAGAAAAAAAAAATTTCCTTGTCCTTATAGTAAGAACTCATGTGATTTATTTATTTATTTATTTTTAACATCTTTATTGGAGTATAATTGCTTCACAATGGTGTGTTATTTTCTGCTTTATAACAAAGTGAATCAGTTATACATATACATATTTCCCTCTTGTGTCTCCCTCCCTCCCACCCTCCCTATCCCACCCCTCTAGGTGGTCTCAAAGCACCGAGCTGATCTCCCTGTGCTATGTGGCTGCTTCCCACTAGCTATTTTACACTTGATAGTGTATATATGTCCATGCCACTCTCTTACTTTGTCCCTGCTTACCCTTCCTCCTACCCGTGTCCTCAAGTCCATTCTCTAGTAGTGGCTAATGGTTTATCAATTTTGTTTATCTTCTCAAAGAACCAGCTTTTAGTTTTATTGATCCTTGCTATTGTTTTCTTTGTTTCTATTTCATTTATTTCTGCTCTGATCTTTATGAGTTCTTTCCTTCTGCTAACTTTGGGTTTTGTTTGTCCTTCTTTCTCTAGTTCCTTTAGGTATAAGGTTAGATTGTTTATTTAAGATTTATTTTTGTTTCCTAAGGTAAGCTTGTATAACTATAAACTTCCCTCTTAGAACTGCTTTTGCCGCATCCCATAGGTTTTGGATCATCGTGTTTTCATTGTCATTTGTCTCTAGGTATTTTTTGATTTCCTCTTTGATTTTTTCAGTTATCTCTTGATTATTTAGTAACGTATTGTTTAGCCTCCATGTATTTGTGTTTTTTACATTTCTTTTCCCTGTAATTGATTTCTAATCTCATAGAGTTGTGGTCAGAAAAGATGCTTGATATGATTTCAATTTTCTTAAATTTACTGAGGCTTGATTTGTGACCCAAGATGTGATCTATTCTTGAGAATGTTCCGTGCACACTTGAGAAGTGTAATCTGCTGTTTTTGGATGGAATGTTTGATAAATATCAATTAAATCTATATGGTCTATTGTGTCATCTAAAACTGGTGTTTCCTTATTAATGTTCTGTTTGTGTGATCTGTCCATTGGTGTAAGTGAGGTGTTAAAGGGCCCCACTATTTTTGTGTTACTGTCGATTTCCTCTTTTATAGCTGTTAGCAGTTGCCTTATGTATTGAGGTTCTCCCATGTTGGGTGCATATATATTTATAATTGTTATATCTTCTTGGATTGATCCCTTGATCATTATGTAGTGTCCTTCCTTGTCTCTTGTAACATTCTTTATTTTAAAGTTTATTTTATCTTATATGAGTATTGCTATTCCAACTTTCTTTTGATTTCCATTTGCATGGAACATATTCTTACATCCCCTCACTTTCAGTGTGTATGTGTCCCTAGGTCTGAAGTGGGTCTCTTGTAGACAGCATATATATGAGTCTTGTTTTTGTATCCATACAGCAAGCCTGTGTCTTTTGGCTGGAGCATTTAATCCATTCACGTTTAAGGTAGTTATCAATATGCATGTTCCTATTACCAGTTTCTTAATTGTTTTGGGGTCTTTTTTTAGGGCGTTTTCTTCTCTTATGTTTCTTGCCTGGAGAGGTTCCTTTAGCATTTGTTGTAGAGCTGGTTTGGTGGTTCTGAATTCTCTTAGCTTTTGCTTGTCTGTAAAACTTTTGATTTCTCCATCGAATCTGAATGAGATCCTTGCTGGGTAGAGTAATCTTAGTTGTAGGTTCTTCCCTTTAATCACTTTAAGTATATCATGCCACTCCCTTCTGGCTTGTAGAGTTTCTGCTGAGAAATCAGCTGTTAACCTTATGGGAGTTCCCTTGTATGTTATTTGTCATTTTTCCCTTGCTGCTTTCAATAGTTTTTCTTTTCTTTAATGGTTGCCAATTTGACTACTATGTGTCTTGGCATGTTTCTCCTTGGGTTTATCCTGCCTGGGACTCTCTGCACTTCCTGGACTTGGGTGGCTATTTCCTTTCCCATGTTAGGGAAGTTTTCGGTTATAATCTCTTCAAATATTTTCTCAGGTCCTTTCTCTCTCTCTTCTCCTTCTGGGACCCCTATAATGCGAATGTTATTGCGTTTAATGTTGTCCCAGATGTCTCTTAGGCCGTCTTCATTTCTTTTCATTCTTTTTTCTTTATTCTGTTCCGCAGCAGTGAATTCCACCTTTCTGTCTTCCAGGTCACTTATCTGTTCTTCTGCCTCAGTTATTCTGCTACTGATTCCTTCTAGTGTATTTTTTATTTCAGTTATTGTATTGTTCATCACTTTTTGTTCTTTAATTCTTCTAGATCTTTGTTAAACATTTCTTGCATCTTCTCGATCTTTGCCTCCATTCTTTTTCTGAGACCCTCAATCATCTTCACTATCATTATTCTGAATTCTTTTTCTGGAAAGTTGCCTATCTCAACTTCATTTAGTTGTTTTTCTGGGGTTTTATCTTGTTTCTTCATCTGGTACATAGCCCTCTGCCTTTTCATCTTGTCTATCTTTCTGTGAATGTGGTTTTTGTTCCAGAGGCTGCAGAATTGTAGTTCTTTTTGGTTCTGCTGTCTTCCCTGTGGTGGATGAGGCTATCTAAGAGGCTTGTGGAAGTTTCCTGATGGGAGGGACTGGTGGTGGGTAGAGCTGGCTGACTTCCCAATAGTATCCTATACATTCAGTGGACATTTGTCTCTCTATTTTTATGTGAAGCTCAGATTGAGATAGAAACTCAGCTCTATTATATGCATATGTGGAGACACTTCTTATATTTAATCTAAAAATTATATACACTGGATACTTTAATTTAATTACTCCATTAAGAATGATTTAGCACCTAATATGTAGCAACCTCTGTGTTAAGGACCACAACTTCTAATATGATTCCTATTTGGTGTTGGCTATCTTGGAGCTCTCAGCCGGTAGGGGAAACAAACTTACAAGGTGGTATTTTATTTACTATTATAAAGGTGTTATATGTATATTATGTTTGGGGAACTCAGCGGGGAGAACCAAATCTAAGCACTGGGTGAAAATTTAATTAATTTTATCTTTCCTGACTGATTCCCAAATTATAAAGAAAATTAATCATAAAGAAAATTAATCATAAGCAAGCTGAATCATTTACAATTTCAGTATATTTGAAATGTCCTAGAAAGCTTTCTTATTCAGTCAAACCTCATTAAGCTTTTTCTTCAAATAAAATATTTTTATAAAGCAGATGTTCTTCATTTTTTGAAGCTGTAAATATGAATGTACTTCACATAACAAATTATGACTGGAGGCCTGTTATTTCTTCACCACTTGCTCTTACCTTCCATCCTCCTCCTTATTGGAGATTCAGAACACTGAGAACAATGTTGAGAATCCTGACCCAGAAGGTTGTTTCTGGGATTCCCTTCATACAGAGTAATAAAACAGAGTTAAACACAAATAACATAGCAGGCCCATTCCAGTTTATTAATCTTTTAAAATTTGTTGTGTTTAACATAAAAGTCAAAGATAAGAGTATATATGACATTTCTACATATATATATGACATTTCTATGCCTTATATTTGGGCAAAAGGGACTGTCTAAATTATTGATGAATAATCTATAACCTCTGATTTTCTTGAAGCTCAGGGGTTTGACAGTGCATTTCAAGATCTGATTTTAGGCTTATCTTATTTTAAAGAGATAATTTCATTCTGAGAAGATCAAACTCAACCTTTCTCCCACAGTGTCCCGTGGAATTCATCAGTGGTCCCCTATCCCTGTCTAAGAGACCATAATAGCTACTTGGGTTTACCTGCATGTGGGTATAGTAACCATAGACTGCTTGAAATGGGAAGTGGAAAGGAGTGGTGAGAGAACTCAGAAACTGATCCCTGAGCCCATAAAAACAAATATTGTAATGCAAGTTTGCCTGACATTCATGATTATTCATGCTTCAGTGTTGTGCATGATGGTGAGTGCAGCCATATAGAAGAGGGTGATGGGAGAGAATTCCCTGGGTTTGGGTTGGGGAGCAGGGACTGATGAAGGCTATTTCAGAAATATGCTTTATATTTCTGCCTCAAATGTCACCAAGAGAAAAATGATAGATTGAATTTAGGAGCATATTTATGTAGGTGTTAAAAAAAAAGCTTCAAAGCATCTGAACATCAACATTTATATAAAAGGGGAACATTGTTATCCTATTATGTATTCTATTTTAATAAAGCATCATTTATTTTTAGCAAAATATATTCTTCAGTAATGGAGGTAAAATAATTACAATTACAATATTTAAACAGAGCTGCAGATCTCACATTTGCAGATTTCTAAAATGCACGTTTTTTATTTTTTAGGACATTTATTTAATTGCTTTATTAGAGAGCAAATAGAAGTGTCTTAGCAGGGTACAATTCATTTTCTCAAGCACACAAAAGTCTAAGCTGATAGGTGGCGTATGGGGCAGGACATCTCAGCTACAGGAGGTCATACAAGTACACAGGCTCTTTCTACCCTCTTGCTTCATCATCTCCATCTGCACAGCCAGTTCTGGCTCACCCTTTGTCCATATCAGCCCGTAGGATGGAGGAAAGAGGAAAAAGGAAAACAGCTTCCCATGAAGGATATGATTAAGAAATTGTACATATAATTTTCCCTCACATCCCGCTGAACAGGATTAAATTCTACATTAAGTCCTTGCCGCAAGAGGGGCTGTAAAATGTTCTTGCTAGCTAGGTAGCACTAAGCATAACAAAACTCAGATTTCCCTTACTAGGGGGAGAATGGAAGTTGAGGGAATCAACTGAATGAATAGTTTATTCTTTTGACTTAGTGTGATAACTGACAGTGAGGAAATATTCAAATGGAGAAGATTTTCAACAGTTATTTAGTTACATTGCCAGTGTCATATGGATAAACTCAAAGTCAGGGAAATCAAGGCAATTGATAATACTCAAAATTCAAAAGTTTTAATAAGAAATAGTTTAAGAATTCTAGTATGTTTTCAGAATGACTTTTAAGTTAAATTCTCAGTTACTTTTTTACTTATTTAATGTTGATTCCTCTAGTATTGTTTCAAATCATTATATGAAGAGAAATGTTAAAAGTAGAATTAGTTTTGATAATATGTAAACATTCTATCATCATGGATTTCAATAAATTTGATCTGTTAATTCTTTCAGGTTATATTTGATTATTTTTATTTAAATTTCTAGTTTTGTAAAACACAGTAAATTTCTATGACATAAGCAAATCTTTAAAGAGAGAAATGGGAAATAAGTTATATGCCTTATCTCAGTAGAAGGTTGGAAAGTGCGAATTACTTTTTTTTTAATTTCACTGAATTTCTGAATTTCAATCAGCTTTGATGTAACAACTGTTGGTTGACCTGATTAAAGTGAACCTCTGATCCAGTTGATTTAAGGCTACTTTGCTGCTACCAAAGAATGTAAAATATGTTCTATTTTAGACAACCATCTGGCCCCTAAATTCAAAACTTTACGTGACTACAGTTCTAGGAAACAGACTTTTTGTTTCTAATTAAATTATATTTTACTCTGTTGTGTATAAAACTTCTTACAGTTTGACAAGTACTTTTTTTTCAACTTACATAAATAATTTCCCTTCATCATGAATTTTACCTGAATAAATCAGGTGGAACTGTTAGTAGAACGTCAATCATCGTGAATAACAGATTCTGAAGTTTTCAGAGAACTATGACAAGGAAGAGAGAAAGAGAGAAAAAGGAAGAGAGGAAGGGGGAGAGAGGAAAGAGGAGAGAGGGAAAAGAAAGAAAAAATAAGAAAGGAAGGAAAGAAAAACAATATTCCGGATGAAAATAATTTATGTAACCATCTTTTTCAGACAGGATCACATTCTATACTGATAATCTGATAGATAAAGTATACTTCAAGATTTCTACAGATTATTGACATTTCTACCCCATCTTTTTGAGCATCCAGTGAAGTTTCCTTCAATTATTTTTGTGGCAATATTGATAATTTTTGTGTTTACCTTGATGACATGGACAGTTCATATTAGTATTGAAGAGATTATTGTAGTAATCTTGTTGTAGAGATATTATTGCTCTACATTATTGTACCATTTTAGGCTCTAAGTGGTGGTCTCCAGTGGTGGTTTGTACTGATGATTTCCAGTATAATCCCTGAAAGTTGCTTTTGAAAGTTTTACATGTTCTGAAAGTATTTATAGAGTTCATATTGTGGTGTTCCCTGTGTCAGGAGCTGGAGATAACGAGTTAAATCATATTGATATGGTATTTGTTCTCAAGTAAGAGTCTACTTAACAAAAGGGAAGTTCCTGGTTCAGGCTTTAAATTCAGTATAAACAAACAAAATTTCCCTCTTATTTAAACGTGTTTTTCATTATAAGTGTAGAAAATTATTTTTGAAAATCAAACGATATAGAAATGTGCAAAAGAAAAATTTAAAGCAGCCATCCCAAACATTCATCATGCTTTGAGTAACACTTGAGTGTGCTATTTATCCTTCCTGACATGCACACACATATGCATGTTGACATACACATATATATTTTATATATATTATATATATACATGCATACATATTGACATATTTTCCATTTATAGCGAAATGGGTTTCTACTATATATGTGTTTCTGCAATGTATTGTTTTTCACTTGGCAATATAGACACACCTCATTTTATTGTGCCTCACTTTATTGCGCTTCACTTTATTGCAGTTTACAGATACTGTTCTTTTACAAATTGAATGTGGCAACCGTGCATCAATCAAGCCTATCAGCTCCATTTGTTCAACAGCATTTGTCCACTTTGTGTCTCTGTGTGACATTTTGGTAATTCTCACAATATTTTAAACGTTTGCATTATGATTATATTTGTTGTGGTGATCTGTGATCAGTGATCTTTGATGTTACTATTATACTATGACTTGCTGAAGGATCAGATGATGGTTAGCATTTTTTAACAATAAAGTATTTTTAATTAAGGTGTATGCATTTTTTTAGACATAATGCTATTGCACACTTAATACGTTACAGTATGGTATAAACATAACCTTTATATGCACTGGGAATCCAAAAACTTTGTGTGACCTGCTTTATTGTTGTATTTGCTTTAACACAGTGGTTTGGAACTGAACTCACAATATCTTGGAGGTATGTCTGAATATTCTTAACTCCCATGTCAATGCCTAGAAATCTACTAAAAGCATTTTAATGCTTGCATAGCATTCAAAGGTAGGGTTATATCATATTTTATATCATACTTAATTTGCCCCTGTTATATATTTAGTTCATGTTGTCTACAATTTTTGCTGTCATATATTATGTGACAACAAACTCATATATGTATATACACACACATGCATACTTTTACATGTTGTGTTTTCTTTCTAGTTTTCTCTTCTTTTTTTTTTTAAACAAATATTATAATCATTTACTCTGTGGGAAGTCACTGGTTGAATTTCCTGAGATCTCTGCCTCGAGGGAACTAACCTCCTAGAGGAGGAGACAGATAATAAATAAATCAATACATGAAGTTGATTATCACAGACTGTGATAAATTTATGCTGAATGATCAAGATTTTACTGAGAATATAACATCTGAATAACTAAAGATTGACTTCTGGTTTCCAGTCTGGCACGGCATATAAGAAACTTGGAATTCATCTCTTCTGTACATGTAAGACAAAAGCTGAAGAAACTGAAAATCAACACCTCTTTTTAGATCCATCAGAGAACTAATGTCTTAAGGCAAACCACTTTCCCCCAAATTGAGGAGACACACAGGTAGATAGAGAGTCACAACTTACCACAGCAGAAGACTCAGAACCAGTACCTGGACAGGAAAACCTAAACTATAATGAATAAATTGATGGAGACTCATCGTGGACAAGTTTGAGAGTTAAAAATTCTGGAGAGGAAGGTGATTCTTTAGTATGACTCCACATTTTTTTGAGTTTTACCACCAGGAGCTCTATCAGTTTCTCACAGTGAATTTAGAGAAAAAAAAATCTCTCATGCTTCTGGCAATACAGACATGGTTGAACTGAACAGCACCATCAATCAACTGGATCTAACTGACATCTGTTATGAACCAAATTTCTGTGTCCCCCCCAAAATATTAATATGTTGAAATTCTAATCCTCAGTATGATGGTATTAAGAGGTGGGGCCTTTGGGAGGGGGGTGATTATGTGGAACCCTCATGAATAGGATTAGTGCCCTATGAAAGAGCCCCAGAGAATTCTCTTGCTCTCCTTCTGCCATGTGGTACAAAATGAGAAGATGACCATCAATGTATTATGAAGAGGGACCTCACCTCTTTATCAGAACCCAGCTGTCATCAGAACCTGACCGTGCTGGCACCCTGCTATCAGACTTTCAGCCTCCAGAATTGTAAGAAATAAAATTCGGTTGTTTATAAACCACCTGGTCTACGTATTCTGTTATAGCAGCCTGAACACACTGATACAACATCTTTAGACTATGTCATGCAACAACAGTGGAATACACATTCTTTTCAAACTCACAGGGAACATTAAACAAGAGAGACCACATTTGGAGACATAAAGCATTCCTTAACAAAATGAAAAGAATTGAAATCATACAAAATATCTTCTCTTACCTCAATGGAATTAAACTAGAAACAGAAAGATAGCTAGAAAATTCCAAAATACTTGGAAATTAAACAGCACACTTCTAAATAACACAGAGGTCAAAGAAATCTCAAGAGAAATTAAAAATATTTTGAACTAAATAAAAATGACAATATAACTTAAAATTTGTGGGATGCAGCAAAAGCAGTGATTAAAGGGGAAGTTGGAGCATTGAATGTTATATTTTAAAAATAAGAAAGATCTACAATCATAATCCAAGCTTTAACCTTAGGAAACAAGAAAAAAGAAGAGCAAATTAAGCACAAAGTAAGCTGTAGAACAGAAATAAAAATTAGAGCAGGAATCAGTGAAACCAAAAAGAAGAAACCAATGAAAAAGAATCAACAAACCCAGAAGCTGGTTCTCTAAAAATATCAATATAATAGAGAAAAACCCCATCGTGCTAAATACTGTAAAAGTATTCTAATCAGTGTGAACCAGAGCTGAGCCAATAATAGAAAAAACCTTAGTAATTTTGAGGAAATGCAAAGAAGTTAGTATGACTGGAGCTCTAGATCATGAGGGAGTAAATCAGAAGTTAATTCATGTACCGCTTTGTAGAGAATAGTAAGGGGTTTGCATTCCTTCTAAGAAAAACAGAAAGTCCTTTGAAAATTTAAGGAGATGACTTGTACATATTTTAGCATGACAATGTTGAGAAAGGTTGAAGAAGAGCATGTTTATAAACAAGAAAACCAGTAATTTAGCTTTTGCAGAAGTTTAGTTTATAATGATGATGATTTGATTGTAAAGCAATTATACTCCAATAAAGATGTTAAAATAAATAAATAAATAAATAAATAAATAAATAAATAAATAAAATGCTGGTGATTTGGATGTTGGAGTGGTAGCCAAAGTAGAGAGAAACTATTGTCTTCAAGATATAATATTATCGAGAATATATTCCTAGAAACACACTGCTCAAAGAATTTGTAAATTCTTAATTTGGAGAGGAACTATGAAGTTATATTCCAAAAATCCAGTATTTAATTACATTCCAGCCAACAAGGTATGAGTAATGAATGGTCAGTAATATTCGTTACCATTTTTTTTTTGGTCTGTCACTTTTCCCTCAAAAATTTCGACTCTACTTCCCACAGTCAGCAGTTAAAGCTTAATGTCTCTAATTTGAGTGCAATTCCCACTTTAGCTATCATGCTGTGCTTTTCGTTTGAGGAATTTGTTCAGAGACCTATAATTATCTTAGTCAACTAGTGTAATAATGTACTGTCACATTTTGTATGCTTTCTAACCAGGGATATATTGTTTCGCTTTTATTCACTATGAATTTTAGTTCCAGAAAAGTTCTTCCTTTGTGCAGTGTCAAAACTCAGGGATACAGGAAAATTGAAAGACTTGTGTCACCATGAGTAGTTGTCTGAGCATGTGTAATAATATCCGTTTGTCATCTGACACAGAAATTTTAGGGAGTTGGACTGATTCAGATAGAAGATTAAAAATACCAACTTACAAATTTGATCCTCTGTTCCTCCTACATGATATTGTCTTCAGAGCCAATCCTAATCAAAAATGCCAGTTAAATTTGCATTTCATAATTATGTTAGAAAAACAACAGAAAGATTCTCATTATTTCATAATTTATAAAATTAATTCCTATAAAAACTTGACATAAAATTTACTAAAATATCAGTATTCCTTATTTTGCCATGATAAATCTAAGTTGTGTTTTCAAAAGGGACTAATGAGCCTGCAAATTGAATAATCTATTTTCTTTTCTTGATAGAACAGAGCTCTGATGATTTGGGGGAAAAAAACACATTTTCTTTAAATTAATGCCCCAATGCCTAGGTCAGGCTTGGGTAGTAAGAGGAATTCAGTAAATATTTATTGAACAAATGGATAAAAGATGATTATTTAGAAAATTTAGCAAAGTAAAATGGAAAATAGCTGTTTAAATAACAGCTTTATTGAGATATAATTCATCAACCATAAACTCACCCATTTAAAGCATACACTAGTTTTTAGTTTATTCACAGAGTTGCACAATACTAATATCACAGTCAATTTTAGAATATTTCATCTTCCCCCACCAAAAAAAGAAACAGCCATTAAAAGCCACTCACGCCCTCATCGCTCTCCAACCCCACCATGGCCACCGTAGGAAATGATTAATCTGCTTTCTGCCTCTATAGATTTACCTCTATAGATTTATACACACACACAAACACACACCCATATGATATATGTATTTCGTGACTAACTTCTTTTACTTAATATTTTCAAGGTTCATCAAGGTTGTAACCTGTATCAGTACTTCATTATTTTTATAGCCAAATACTATTCCATTTTATGAATATACCACATTTTATTTTTCCATTCTTCAGTTGATAAATATTCAGGTTGATTCCACATTTTTGGCTACTACGAATAATGCTGCTATGAACATTTGTGTACATGTTTTGTGTGGATTTTTGTTTTCTGTTCTCTTGGGCAATATACCTAAGGGTGGAATTTCTGAGCCATAAAATAACGCTCTATTTAAACTTAGGGAAACTGCCAGACTGTTTTCCAAAGCAGATGCACAGTTTTACATTTCTGCCAGCAATATATGAGGGATTTGGGTTCTTCATTTTCTCATTAAAACTTGTTATTATCTGAATTTTTAATTCTAGTGGATTTGAAGGGGTATCTGATTGTGGTTTTTATTTGCATTTCTCTGGTGGCTAATTGCTTACCATCAGATTTTCATTTTTTTAAAGTTCTGTTAACTTTTTGACTTAACTCAGAGTCGGCTTCCTCAAACTCTGTTCTAACTAAAGTCAGTTTCCTCAGGAAGAGCTTCATAGCTCTGGTAACATGAATGACTCAGGTAGAACAATTACTCTATGTCTGTGGCTGGGTGGAGGAAGAGAGTCCCAGATACGTTAGCTTTAGCTGTTTATGCCTAGAATAGAGCTTCTGCAACACAGAACTAGAATAGAGGATAAATGCTAGTTGCCTACCCCTCTGAAAAGACAGTACTCTCTCTCCCCATGTTCCAAGTAAAGGGAAGTTCCAAGCCCTTTACTTCGAACATGGGGAGAGAGAGTACTGTCTTCCTGGCCACATTCATCTGTCTGGATCTTCTGCTATGCTGAGTTGGTGTGCTTGGGCGTGGAGGGTGTGGTGGGGTGGAGCTGGATATGGCTCAAGTGTCATCACTGTTCTTATGGAGAATTTAGAAATAAATAAAAATTATATGTAAAAATGTAGCTGTCCTGTTTTCCCAGCACCACTTACTGAAGAGCTGTCTTTTCTCCATTGTGTATTCTTGCCTCCTTTGTTCATATATTAATTGACCATAAGTGTGTGGGTTTATTTTTGGGCTTTCTGTCCTGTTCCATTAATCTATATGTCAGTTTTTGTGCCAGTACCATAGTGTTTTGATTATAGTAGCTTTGTAGTATAGTCTGAAATCAGGGAGTGTGATTCCTCCAGCTCTGCTCTTTTTTGGCCATGCCATGTGGCTTGAGGGATCTCAGTTCCCTGACCAGGGATTGAACACCAGCCATAGTAGTGAAAACACTGAATCCTAACCAGTAGACCACCAGGGAACTCCCTCCAGCTCCGTTCTTCTTTCTCAAGCTCCGTTCTTCTTTTGTCTATTTGGGTCTTTTGTGTTTCGATACAAATTTTTAAATTTTTTGTTCTAGTTCTGTAAAAAAAAAAATGCCATTGTTAATTTGATAGGGATCGCATTGAATTTGTAGATTGCCTTGGGTAGTATGGTCATTTTAACAATATTCATTCTTCCAATACAGGGTATATTTTCCCATCTGTTTGTGTTGTCTTCAATTTCTTTCTTTTGCCTCCTTATCTATGTTTATTCCCAGGTATTTTATTCTTTTTGATGATATAGTAAATGGGGTTGTTTCCTTAATTTCCCTTTCTGACATTTTGCTGTTAGTGTATAGCAATGCAACAGAATTCTGTGTATTAATTTTGTATCCTGCAACTTTACTGAATTCATTGATGAGTTCTAGTAGTTTTCTGGTAGCATCTTTAGGATTTTCTATGTATAGTATCATGTCATCTGCAAACAGTGACAGTTTTACTTCTTCTTTTCCAATTTGGATTCCCTTTATTTTTGTCTTCTCTGATTTCCATGGTTAGGACTTCCAAAACTATGTTGAATAAAAGTGGTGAGAGTGGGCATTCTTGTCTTGTTCCTGATCTAAGTGGGTATGCTTTCAGCCTTTCACCATTGAGTATGATGTTAGTGGTGAGTTTGTCATATATGGCCTTTATTATGTTGAGGTATGTTCCCTCTATGCCCATTTTCTGGAGAGTTTTTGTCATAATGAATGTTGAATTTTATCAGAAGTTTTCCTTCATCTATTGAAATGATTATCTGCTTTTGATTCTTCAATTTGTTAATGTGGTGTATCACACTGATTCATTTTTGGATATTGAAAAGTCCTTAAACCCTGGGAAAACCCAGGGTTGAAAACCCTGGGATAAATCCCACTTGATCATGGTGTATGATCCTTTTAACGTATTGTTGGAGTCAGTTTGCTAGTATTTTGTTGAAGATTTTTGCATCTATATTCATCAGTGTTATTGGCTTGTAATTTTGTTTTTTGTGGTATCATTGTCTGGTTTTAGTATCAGGGTGGTGCTGACCTCTTAGAATTTGTTTGGAAGTATTCCTTTCTCTGCAAGTTTCTGGAATAGTTTCAGAAGGATAGGTGGTAACTGTTCTCTAAATGTTTGGTGGAATTCACGTGTGAAGCCATCTGGTCATGGATCTTTGTTTGTTGGGAGTATTTTAATCACAGATTCAATTTCAGTACTTGTAATTGGTCTGTTCATATTTTCTATTACTTCTTGGTTCAGTCTTGGGAGATTGTACCTTTCTAAGAATTTGTCCATTTCTTCTAGGTTGTCTATTTTATCACTGTATAATTGCTTGTAGTAGTTTCTTGTAATTCTTTTTATTTCTGTGACTAAATAAATAAATACAAATAAAGAAACATCTCCCATGCAGAAAAATTCTAAATCATTTATGTAAAACTACCCTCAAGGAGGTGGAGCAAACCTCTTTTCTTCTTAACTATGGCTATGCAGATTGACTTCCGGCCAAAGAGTATAGAATGGGGAAAAGCATAACTTTTCAGTGAAAAACTTGATGAATACTATCTCAGCCAGGTGATCAATGTCAATATCAGTGGTAATTAGGCATGTAGATAGTATGTGCCCTTGATATGATTTGATGAGAATGGCACTTCACCTCTCTGGTCTTCTTCCTGAAAACCCATAACCCCAATCTAATGAGAACAACATTAGATATGTCCCCATGAGGGAATTTCTACAAAATATCTGACTGCTACTCCTTAAAACTGGCAAAGTCATTTAAAAAAAAAATTTTTAAAGTCTAGTAGACTGTCACAGCCAAGAGAAGCCTAAGGAAATATGAGTACTAAATGTAATGGGGGATCCTAGGTGGGATCCTGGAACAGAAAAAGTACACTAGGTAAAAACTAAAAAATTTGAATAAATTATAGACCTCAGTTAATAATAATGGTTATGTGTCAATATTGGCTTATTGTGACAAATTTATCATGTAAAATGGTAATAGGGAAAATTAGATTTTTGGATACAGGAACACACTATACTATCTTTGCAAATTTACTCTAAAATTATTTATAATAAAGACATTTTTGAAAATCAAACTAGTTCTTGTGAATCCAGTGCAATGTTATTGCTACAAATGGGAACATCTTCTGTAAAGATCAACTTCTCTTTTTTACAACCAGTAGCTATGATTTGCTTTTTAATAGAGATCTGGTACTGATCAAAGAATTAAAATATATTTATGTCACACATTAAGTTTAGGTTACCTTATAATTACTAGATGACTATTAAATATGGTAGAAATTATTGTGTGAATATTTTATAGAGGATATTTTCAAGTATAAAATTATCATATGAGAGATACACATTATGAACATGTGTGCTTCAATAGAAACATTTTGCTAATTTTTCCTTAAAATGCTTTTTCATAAAGACCATCCAGTATAATGTGAAGTATACATTTGGTCCTCATTGAACTTAATATATTTTCAGTGTATTCTTTATTCCCTAACTTTCATTTTACAAATTTCAAGTTTACACTGATTTATAAAAATTATCTTTTATATAGATTCTCTAACTTTTAAATTTTGCTTTAGCTCTCTCGCTTTGCTATATAAATTTATTTGTTCACTAGTTTGTTTTTCAGACACTGAGTGATTAAGTGGACATCATGACATTTCCCCCCTAAAATTCTGTGTATATCTTTATATGCATATTATAAGAATAAGACCATTTTCCTACATAAACACAATATCATTATATGACATTAGAAAATTAGCAACAATCTCAGGAAATATCCAATATATAGTACATTTTCAAATATCCCCAACTGTCACAAAGTGTCTTTTACTGATATTTATAAAGTTAGAATTCAGTCACAGCTCCTGAATTGCTTTGTTATGACTTTTTGTGTGTTTAATCCAGAATTTCCCCTTACATTTTAGACCCTGAATAGCCAAAGCAATCTTGAGAAAGAAGAACAAAGCTGGAGGTATTGGATTTCCTAATTTCAAACGATATTATAAAACTATAGTAACAAAAACAATATGGCACTGGCATAAAAAGACATAGATCAATGGAACAGAATAGAGAGCCCAGAAATAACCCCGCACATATATGGTTAATTGTTTAATGAAAAGGAACCATGAATATACAATGAGGAAAGGATACTCTCTTTAATAAATGATGTTTGGAAAACTGGATAACCACATAGAGAACAATAAAACTGGACCCCTATCTTACACCATCCACAAAAATAAACTCAAATTATTTTAAGGACCTGAAACCCTAAAACTTGAAGGAATCATTGGAAGTAAGCTCCTTGAATCAGACTTTGTGATGATTTTTAAATTTTTTTTTTTGCACTTGACACTAAAAGCGAAGGCAACAAAAACAAAAATAAACAAGTGAGACTACATCAAACTAAAAAGCATTTTAAGGCAAAATTAGTAAACAAAGAGTGCATTTGAGGAATTGAGAATTCAAAGTATAGTTTCATTGGTTGAGTTTTAAAAGTCTTTCATTGGCTGAGCTCTTGCCAGGCCAAAAGAGGAAGTCTTTCTCCTTCCTCTTGGGCTCTGCTAATGTCATAGCAGACAATTTTTATTTTAATTGAGATTACTGTTTATTAATTTTTATACAGTGATCCCACTTCTGGTTAAATATCCAAAGGAAATGAAATCATTATCTTAGAAATACATATGCACCCCCATATTCATTGCTGCATTATTTACAATAGCCAAGACATGGAAGCAACCTAAGTGTACATCAGTGGAGGGATGGATAAAGAAAATGTGGCATATATGTATAATGCACATAATAGAATATTATTCAGCCACAAAAAGAAGGAAATCTTACCATATGTGACCACTTGGATGGACTTTGAGGACATTATGCTACCTGAATAAGTCAGATAGAGAAAGAGAAATACAGGGAAAGTATCATCTCACTTATATGCAAAAATCTAAAACAAAAACAAAAACAAAACAAAACCCAGACTCATAGATAAAGAAAACAGATTGGTGGTTGCCAGAGGTGGTGGATGGGAGGGAGTGGGAAAAATGGACGAAGGTGGTCAAAAGGCAAAAACTTCCTGTTATTAGATATGTTCTGGGGATGTAATGTACAACATGATGACTTTAGAATATGAAAAAAAAGAAAAGTCTTACGTCTGGGTGTCTCTGTTTTTAGACACCTAAAGGTAATTTTGTCCTTAACTATTCCAATAAATTTACATCAAATCCTTATCCTCTATCCTGGGATAGTCCCTTCCCAACATATTCCTGAGGGTTAACTTCTTTTAGACAACTTATGTTCTGATTTATATTAATAATCATTTTGCCATTTTTGGCTAGACAAATTTTAATCACTCTTAATGAGGAAATCCTAAGATAGATAGACTATTCATGGCTTTACTGGAGCCTAAAGCAGTGTTCTAAACAGCTTGCATCCAAGATTGAACTTTGACCATATTTTGACTTCCTTGCTTCCTTAAGTTCCAGCTATTCTTCCAAGCTCAGTACTCCAGCATCCCAATCTATTCAAGTTACATATATACACCCATTAAATTCCTCTGGTGCTTAAGTTAGGAATACATGGTTTCTCTTACATATATCCAAATTTCATCAGCTATGTGAATAAAGAACCACAAGCTTGAATCTATAAATTCTTTACCTCAAAGCAGGGATTGAGAATCTGGACTTCCTGTGAACATGCTAAAAATTTTTCTTCTGAGCTGCAGTGCTGTGGTAGCCAAAAGCAAATGTTGAGCTTGATCCTTTAGAATGCCAGCTTATAATATTAGTAGAATGTATAGTTTCACTAGGTTCAAGGTAAGGAAATTCTTCAGAAAGATTGAGGCTCTGAGAATTTGAAAGTTTTATGTAAGAGAATTATAAAATCACAGAGTGTATCAAAATATCAACTCCCACTGAGACTCACTTGTCTGCTGAGGCAGATTCTCTTGCTAGAAGATGTTTTAATTTCTCAATATAAGAGACATACCATTCAAAAAGAAGGACTCAAATTGTCCCTATGGCACATGTTCCCTATACTTAGGTTTTGTATTTTTCCCCCAGACATGCAATTAAGTCATAATTCAGCATGTGCCATGTTCATTTACAAAGTCAAACTTAAAATATACATAATTGAAAATTTTTATAATTTATTTATATCAGCAAAAATTTGTAGATATATGGTAGGAATCGATTCCTAGTGATATAAACCAAATACACAAAAGTATAGTTTATTATTTTTAAACAGTATTAGATAATATACCATCTTTTATTAAACAGTAAAACCTAATATATTTCTGTGAAACACAGATACACATGCTTTATATATGAATGAAATATAAAATAAAGCATAAGCAATGAGAAATAAGTTTTAGATTCAGCTGTGTCAATAAATATATGATGCATAAATATTTATTGAGTTAAATATGATAGTTCACACCATTGAGGACTTTTCTTATAATTTCACCAAATGGGAACTCAATTGATGCAAACTAAATGGTTCTGAGATTATATTAACTCCTGGAATAACATATAGATAAAAATACGAAATAGGGATCCTGCAATGGATTTACCTTATGAAATCTTATCATTCAACTCCTTAAACATAATTCCTCATGTTATTCCAGGAGACATCCCCTTCATCAAAGCTTGAGAAAAATATTGGTTTTGAAAACACCTACATCTTTGAAGAGTGCATAGTGGATATTTTCTGAAGACTGCAGATACAGGAGGGAGACATAATAGTTGAAATAATCTCTCTGCCTTTTTGTAGTAACAGTAGGATCCCAGCATACTAGGAGTCAAGTAGTAGGATTAACAATAGAGGAAATGTAGGGATGATTTGAGGAAATGGCAGGAGAGCTAGCATGGATATCAGCATAGTCTAGTAAGGTATTTTTCGAATTAACTAATTGATCATGGAGTTTTCAGGATCTAAATAGACAGCTCACAAAAGGCCATATTGATTTGCACAAGTAAAAAATTCTAGTTCCACTAGCATAAAGCCACTTACTTTCAAGAACTCTGTTTTGAGTTCACCCACTTGGAATAACTTCAGTGAAGGGAGATGTTGAAGAAGGACACTGCAGTAAGAACACAATTACATTCTGTGAACTTTTTATCCAAGTCTCCATGTCACTGGCCAGTGGATATTAACCAAGGTAATTTTACTGGAAAAGGAAATAACCAATATTTTGGATTATTGGACTTTGAAAACTGAACAAAAACTAATTTCTGACAACCTAGGATGCAAGTGTGGTCCGTTAGTTAAATGGAAGTTTCTGTGTAGATCACAGAATTTTAACCAATATGCAGCTTGCAATAGATCAAATAAGATCTAGATCAGAACAAATTCCTACAGTGGCTTCCAGATCTGCAAAGTTAAAGGTATTATGGAAAATTTAGCAAGCCAAGATCCTTAGAACTCCTTCCCTATGAAAAGAATGAAATGAAAGCAATCCCATGATCCTAAGGACTGCAAAGATTAGTACCAATGTCAAAATTTTGAAAAATGTTTTTGTTGCATGGTTTCTATCACTTTCTTGAACAGATTTTATAATTGGAACACAGGTGAATCTTGGAAAAGATAAATTATTGTAATAAATTTAATAAAATGACAACTTTCAGTTGTAGCTGCTGTTCTAAATGAGATATCCTTCTTGGAGTTTTCAGTACAATACAGACTCTTGTACTTTGCATGAAGTTATGTTCTGGCAAATGCTTATTTTCTCTGTGACAACAGATCTCAAAGTGTGAACTGTGGGACCCTGATGGGAGATGTTTGTGTATGTGTGCATGTGTGTGTATGTATATGTGTTAGGGCTAAAGCAAGTTACTACTTTTTTATTTAATGTATAAGAAAAATCACGAGATATGGCTCCTGAAATTTTTCCTGGTGGCCGGTGAGGACAAAACTATAGTTATATAATATAGAATATTTGCCTTTTTCAGTTTGGTGACATTTGCACAAATGATGCCTAAGAAGTAGTGGGTAAGACTCTTGGCACATTAGAACAAATCATTCTAGTGGTCCTTAAGAGAAGGAAATTAATATGGTGCTTGAGGACAGAAATTAATGTAGCAATGCTTTGCAAGTTCTGAAGAAAATAATGTTTAACCTTAGTTTTTTCTGTTTTTTTTTTTTTATTTTAAATTTTTTTCAAAAGAAGCTGTCCCTGAAATATACAGACAAGAGATAGAGAGTCCCAAGCACAGAAGAAAGAATATTATGTTGCACGTATGATCTATCCAGAAGTTTGTCTGAACATACAATTGCAAATTGCAACAACATACCCACATTTTTGAGGAAGCCCTAGGGTAGCAGAGGTGACAGGGAGGAAATGAAGACCCACCAAGAGTTGAATCCACTCTTGCAACTTCTCTGACTTGGAGAGCTAGTTTCAATGACTCTCCAGCATTTCTGAACCATTAGGTAACACAAAGGAGTCTAGGTAATACTGGATTCCTCATTTATAATGTAGTATGATTACTTAATGTAGCTATAAAGCTGAAGTATGTTATTTAGAATACATTTACATTGAGCTGGACTCTAACTTCTTTGGTTAAAAATTTGATTATAAGTATTATATTACTAAAACTGGAATATTGTTTCATCCTAGAGTTGGAAAACAGGCAAGACTTATTTTTATACCTTGCCCACTAACAAATGGTAAATTATAAATGCTTTGTAAAGTAATATTACTGACAATGGTACAACTATTGCTACTATTTAAGTTTTTATTGCTATTATATCAGAGTACTTGTCAATGTGAGATATAAGACAAGTTTATTCATTGCTAACTATTTTATGCTTTTAGGAAAATTAAAAGTATTTTTGCTTTTCCATCCTTGGTTTATAATTTAAAATAATAACTATTTGTTATTATAAATTTTATTTATAATTATAATTTATTATAATTATAAATTTTATTTATAATTATAAGTATAATTATAAATTTATAGTATACTTTATAATATTATAAATTATATTTATAATTCTTAGTATAAGTTTGTTTTGAAATAATTATTTTGTGTTTCTTTTGACATTATCAAAGAGGTCATTCTTCATTTCTTCTACTAAAAAAGAACTATTACCTCATGGAATTATTTAATAAACATTAAATTCATCCTCATATATAAAAAATTTGTATTTTCAGGAGAAAGTTTTGTATGTAACTGCCATAGAATATTATTATTATGTAAAATATTGTTTTGTCTTAGAATAGCTTCAAGAGGAATTATATTCGAAAATAGGAACATTCTTTAAATATTGTGAAATCATACCATCAACTAGCATGAGGGCATTTTTTATAGATGTTTCTTAAATTTGTACTGAATAAAATGGTTACACTATGTAATGACTATCATTTATTTTATTAAACCTTAATCCAAATAGTTGCTTTTTACCAGTTAGTTGTATTCATTCATTTTAAACTGAACTTCCTTATTTTGAGATAATTTTAGATTCACAGCCAGTTGTACAAATCATATTGAGAGATACCATGTACTCTGCACTTATTTTCACCCAATATCTTGTGAAACTATAGTACAATATTATAACCAGGATATTGGTATTGGTACAGTCATGATGCAGGACATTTTCATCACCACAAGCAACTATCTCATTGCCCTTTTATAGCCACATTAACTTCCCTTCTGTCCTCACAGCCATCTTAGCTCCTGACAATCACTAACGTTATCCATTTCTAAAATTATGTCATTTCAAGAATGTTTTAAAAATGGAATGATATAAAATGTGAACTTTAGATATTGGCCTTTTTCACTCAGTGTAAGTCTCAAAATACATCCAGTTTGCTGTATGTATCAAGAATTTGTTCTTTTCATTGTAGAGTAGCATCCATGGTATAGATGTACTACAGTTTGATTAACCATTCTGCCATTAAAGGGGTGGGTTCCAGCTTTTGGCTAATACAAATAAAGTTATAAATATTTTAGCACAGATTTTTGTGTGAACATAGCTTTCATTTATGTAAAGTAAATACCAAAGTGTGTAATTGCTAGGTTGTATGGTAGTTACATGATTGATATTATAAGGATCTACCAAACTTTTCCAGAGAGCTTATACAAGTTGATAAACCTTCCAACAAAGCATGAGTGATCCAGTTTCTTCATATCCTCTCCAGGGTTTGGTTTTCACTGTTTTTTATTTCATCCATTCTAATGGGTATATAGTGATATTGTATTGTGGTTTTAATTTGCACTTCCCTAATGTCTAATGATGTTCAACATCTTTTCATGTAATTTTTTGGCATCTCTGCATCTTATTTAGTAAAATATCTCTTTATGTCTTTTGTCCATTTTCTAGCTGGGATTTTTGTTTATTTGTTTTACTGTTGGGATTTGAGAGTTCTTTAGGTATTCTACATACTAGTACTTGTATTCTAGATAGGTGACTTGCAAATATATTCTCCTAGTCTATGGTTTATCTTCATTCTTTTTCAGAGTGTTTAGCTGAGCAAAGATTTTTTAATCTTTATGAAGTCCAATTTATCAATTTTTGCTTTGATGGATCATATTGTGATGTCAATTCTAAGTACCTTTTGCCTTGCCTTAGATACGCAAAGATTTTCTCCAAAGTTGTTTTTCGTTTATTTGTTTTGTTTTTTTTGTTTGTTTGTTTTCCCTTATGGAAGTGCAATTGCTCCAGCACCATTACTTGAGAAGGCTATCTTTCCCCATTTGAATTACATTTGAACCTTTGACAAAAATCATCTGTGCATATATGTGTAGCTCTATTTCTGGTTTCTTAATTCTACTCCATTGTCCTATGTGCCTATGCCTCCACCGCATAGAGTCTTGGTTAATATAGCCATATATTTTTTATTAATATAGCCATTGATTTTTTGCAATCAGGCAGTGCAGGGGCCACCCAGAATCCAGGAGTAAGGTGGTACTCTAAATTGTCAGCACCGCACTGGGACCCCGTGCTGTCTCCAGGCAGGTTTTTTTTTTTTTTAATTAATTTATTTATTTATTTATTTTTGGCTGCATTAGGTCTTCGGTGCTGCGTGCGGGCTTTCTCTAGTTGCGGCGAGCGGGGGCTACTTTTCGTTGCGTTGTGCAGGCTTCTCATTACGGTGGCGTCTCTTGTTGCCGAGCATGGGTTCTAGGCACACGGGCTTCAGTAGTTGTGGCATGTGGGCTCAGTAGTTGTGGCTCGTGGGCTCTAGAGCTCAGGTTCAGTAGTTGTGGTGCACAGGCTTAGTTGCTCCGTGGCATGTGGGATCTTCCCGGACCAGGGATCGAACCTGTGTCCCCTGCATTGGCAGGAGGATTCTTAACTACTGTGCCAGTCTTGAAATCCAGTAGATTGATTACTCTCAACTTATTCTTCTTTTCCAAAATTGTTTCAGCTACTTCCTTTGCTTTTCCATACAGATTTAAAAATAATTTTATCCATACTTTAAAAGTCTTACTGAGATTTTGATAGGAAATGTTTTAAACTTTTATATCAACTTAGGGAGAATTGGCATCTTCATTATTTTTGACTGTACCAGTCCATAAGCACAGTGCCTTCATTTATTTAGATTTTATGAGTTTCTTACATCAGTGTTTTATAGTCTTCAGTATATAAATTCTGTAAAAGTTTTTTTAGAATTTCTCCTAATTTTTGTGAGTGTTTGTATCTGGTAATGAATTGTTAGTTTCACTGTGCATGTGTTCATTGCTACTATATAGAAATACAATTGTTCTTTTTCTGTTTACCTTAGTATATAGAAATATAATTGTTCTTTGTATATTTATTTTGTATCCTACAAACTTACTCAGCTAACTTATTAGTTCTAGTATACTGCTGTAGATTCCTTAGGGTTTTCTATATAGACAATAATTTCATCTGAAAATAGGAAAAGTTATTTTTCTTCTTTTCTGATTCTGGTAATATGCTTTTTATTTTCTTGCACTGCCTAGAATTTCCAATACTATAGACAGTAAGAGTGGTGAGAGTGGGCGATCTTGCCTTGTTTCAGATATTAAAGGGAAAGATATTCGGTCTTTCACCATTGGATACAGTTATTTGTAGATTTTATTTAGGTGTTATTTATCAAATTGAAGAAGTTCTCTATTCCTGTTTTTCAGAGAGTTGTTTTTTTTTTTTTAACATGGATGGATGTTGAATTTTTTCAAATATTTTTTCCACATTGATGGATAGTATTGTATAATTTTTATTAGCCTCTTAATAAGATATTTTACATTGACTGATTTTGAATATTGAATAAACTCCATTTGTTCATGATGTATAATTTTTTGCATGTTGCTGAACTCTGGTAATTTTTTTTCTTATGACTACTGCATCTATATCCATGAGGGTTATTGGTCTGTAGTTTTCTTACTTTGTACTGACATGGTCTGTTTTTTTGTATTAGGGTCACACAAGCTTATAAAACTACTTGGAAAGTGTTCTCTATGTTTCTGTATCTGGAAAAACTTGTGAAGAATTTATGTTAACTTTTCTTTAAACTTTTTATAGAATATTCCAGTCCATCTGGGCCAGGAGATTTTTTTAAAGGATTTTTTTTTAAATCAGTAATTCAGTTTCCTTAATAGTTATAATTTATAATTAAAATAATCTCTTTCATATTGTGTGAATTGTGTTAGTTGGTGATTTGGGGGAATTTGGTACATTTAATCTAAGTCATAAAATTTCTGTGTAGAGTTCTTTGTATCATTTTAAAAAATATTTTTGGTGTCTGCAGTGTCTGTAGTAATATCCCCTATTTTATTCCTGATACTGATAATTTGTGTTTCCTTTTTTCCTTTACATTATTCATAGAGGTTTGTCAATTTTATTGTCATTTTGAAACAAGGCAACTTTTTGTTATTTATTTTCTTTATTGTTTTTCTTTTTAAAATTTTGATGATTTCTGCTCTTATATTTATTGCTTTCTTCCTTCTTCTTACCTTAGTGTTATTTTGTTTTCCTTTTTCTAGGTCCTAGAGGTGGGAATTTAGATTACTGATTTGATATTTTCTATCTTTTTCAATATATAATGCAGTGCTGAAGTTTTCCTTTTTAGTATAGCTTTAGCTGTGTCTCCCAACTTTGGTAGATTGTATTTTCATTTTTATTTGCTTCAATATAGTTTCCTTTTCTGGCCTTATAGAATGAGTTGGGAAGTATTTTATTCTGTATTTTTTAGAAGAGTTTGAGAAGGATTGGTATTAATTCTTTTTTAAATGATTGTGGATTCACCAGGTAATGTTTCTGGGCCTGGGCTTTGGTTTGTGATAATCTTTTTATTACTGTTTCAACTCAGGTTTTCTATTTCTTTCTGAGTCAGTTTTCATAGCTTGTGTCTTATTAAGAATGTGCCCATTTTACTAGGTTACCTAATTTGTTAGCATGCAGTTTTTATTATTGTTTTATTACCTTATAATCTTCTTTATATTCATAAGTTTGGTAGCAATAACCACTCTTTTATTTCTTATTTTAATAAATTGGGTCTTCTCAGTCTTTCTCCTCTCTTTCTATCATTCCAGCTAAAAGCTTTTGTTCTTCTTTAATGTTCTCAGGGAAACAACTTTTGGTTTCAATGATTTTTCTTTATTGTTTTTAATGTTCTGTATTGGATTTACTCCTTTTCTAATATTTATTATTTCCATCCTTATTTCTTTCCTTCTTCTTCCTTTGGATTTATATCTCTCCTTTATTCCCTAGTTTATTAACACAGAAGGACAGGTTACTGATTTAAGGTATTTCTTTTTATAATGTAGCTATTTAACATTATAAACTTCCCTCTCAGCACTATTTTAGTTGCATACCACAAATTTTGGAATGCTGCATTTTTTGTTTTTTTTCCATCTCAAAGTATTTTCTAGTTTCTTCTGTGATTTATTCATTGAGTCATTGGCTATATAATAGTGTATTGTTTAATTAACATATATTTGTGAATTTCAGAAATTTTCTTCTGTTATTCTTTTTAATTTTATTCTTGTGTGGTCAAGAGAATATACTTTGTAAGATGTCAATTATTTTAAATCTATTGATCCTTATTTTATGGCTTCATATCTAGTCTGTCCTGGAGAATGTTCCATATATGCTTGAAAAGAATGTGTATTCTGCTTTTGATAACTAGTGTTTCTTTCTGTTCTTCCAAGTGGATACTCTCCATTGACCTATCTTGAAGGTAGCTGATTTTTCTTCTATCAGTTCAAATCTGCTATCCATCCCCTCTCTGATGTTTCTGCAAGTTACCATAAGATCAACATCAAGTAACTTTGACACTGTACCTTGACTCTCCCCCATGCCTCCTCACAATGGAGTTTGGGAACATGGAAGAATAGCGGGTCAATTTTGTGGTTTCCAGACTTTTATACCTGTCTTCATTGACTCCTTAATTCATTCAAACAAAGATTTATTGAGCACTCTATGTGCATCAGCTGCTCTTCTAGGATGTATCAACAAAAAGCCCAGAAAATATCCATGTTGACATTCTTTAGGAGGTAGACAGGAAATAAACAAATACACACACATACTGTTACTGTTAAAGTAAAAGAAATAGATCTGATACAGAGTCAGATTTGTTCTTCCCTATTACAATATCAGGCATCTCTATGCTCTTTTAGAAAGGAAAATAAGTAATGGAGAGCTGTAGACACAGATACTATTGTTTTATATAGAATAATTAACACAATACTTCTTGAGAAGCTTTCCCATAAACAGTGACCTGAATAAAATGAGGGAGGCTGCTAGGCAGGGATATGGAGGGTTGAGGGAGCATTAAAGCAGAGACAAGGGCAAGTACAAATTACTAAATAGGAACAAAATTGGAGAGTTCAAAGAATAGCAAAGTTGACAAACAGTATGACTGGATCCCAGTGGGAAAAAAAAATGGTGAAGAAAGCAGAGTTTGAAGGAAACCAGGTCCTATAAGGCCTCGTAAGCCATGCTAGAAACTTAAATTAGTTTTTATTTATTTTCATTTAGTTTTAAAGAAAATTATACATCTTAAAAGAAAAATTCAGAAAGTAGAAGAATTTTGGGGAAATTTGCCTTCTGAATATATTACACATACCTGAAAACAATATATAGCTCAAACCAAATTAAATGATCAAGCTTAAAGTTACTCCTGAATCATAACTGGCCTATTTCTACAGTCAGTAAGTACAAAATGAGTAGTACAATTTAATTATTCAAGATTACCCTTCAACTCTCACTTTTCATTTTAATCTCATGGGGACTGTTATTAAGTATTGACCTCTTAATTGTCTTTAGAATATCTACTAAAATTCATTTTCCAGGATAAACTTATTCCATCAAAATTGTTATAGTAATAAATACATGCAAGAGAAATAAAGCAATAAATTTACTATTGTAAATTTTAAACTATTTGTTTCTCTTTAATGTTCTCAAATCCTGGTGTCCATTCATATCTAGATGAATTTTACTCTTTGTAATCCTGAAATAAATACAATTTTTCATCACTTTTTTCACTTAACATTATATCATTTTATTATTGTGCTGTTGTATCCATTCTACGCCTAAACCCGCAATTATAGTAAAGAACAACTGTATGTTACCAACTCAATAATGCAAGTTATATTTCATAATCAATACAGGGTACCTAATATAATATTAATTTACACATTATATTTATTATACAGGAAAATTAATTTGTAATTCAATTTGTCCTCATAGAATAAGGGTAAATTTTACTCTGGTAGCCTTGCTTCAGTAACCTCATTATAGACTTTACCTTAGCACTAGATGAGTTTTTCTAAGATTTTGCACTGATTGAAATTTGACATGAAACAAAGGATATATATTTTCTTTCAGCACCAGTTTATAATTTCAGAATTCATATGTGCTATTGTATAGCACTTCACTGGTTGAAAAAAATTTAATCCTATCTAAAGGCAGTAGCAATGCATATTCAAAATGTTTCAAATGCTGTACCATAATTGTACATTTCCTAGTCCTGTTATGATTGCAGAATAAATATACTTTCATTTCAGTTTGTTATTTTAGAGATATGTCTTGTGGGTAAGAAAGAAAGTAATAATTTCTTGTCACAAGAAAGCTATAATTATGTGTATTTATATTTAACCTTTGTAGATGCTATTCATTCGCATCTAGTTGTGCCCGCATGGTTTATATTTTGATACACAACTTTTGTATAATGCCTGTAATGATTATGGTAATCTTTGACTTGGAACTTTTTTTTCCTTTAAAAGTACTGCATTAGTGTCAGAGTGCAAACTTCGAAAAACAAGGTTCCGGTGGCAGCCACACCTTTTTCTGCTATTATAATAAATTCAATCATGTGAATACCACTTTTAGAAAACATCTGCTCTTTTGTTATAAAATTGTAAGATAACCCTGAAAGAACTGATCCTCAAGGGCAGATGCTGAAGAGGAAGAACATAGAACAGCACTGACTCAAGGGAAATCAAACTGATAAAATAAAAGGAGGGGAGAGATCTAGCTACCCTGAATTTTCACATCTTATAGTGACAAATAAAATTAAAATCCTTCTCATCAACTAGTTTTACTGTCTTGTAGAGGCAAGTAGAGCACATCATCAAGAAGAAATCTGCATTCTTTTTTAAGTATCTGTTTGATTCCTTTCATCATTTGTCATCACCTTCATGTAGATTATGTATTATTAACAATAACTTTTGTACAGGTTTTTGAAACTTGAAATGAATTTTGCCACCCTGACATGTTTCTCAGTAGCTCATACACACTAATGTTTTGGATTTAGGGAATCACAACTGCTTTTATCCCTTAAAAATTTTTTTTTTAGATTTTGTTCTCACTTTTGAATGTGTTTACTGGAATAAAAAATAAGTAGAAAGTGCTAAAATTAGAGCAAAATAATCAGGATTCATTTTTGGCCTATGAATGGATTATTGTGTAATATGCTAATGTCTGAGGACAAGTCATTTTTGTCTTTCAGAGAGGGTAAAATAGGTGTTTTACCTCAAAACTTAAAATGTCATCTTTTTAGTTTCCAGATGTTCAAATACTATGAACATTCAAAAAAGAAATATAAAACAGAACATAAAATTTTCGCATTTTATTTCACCCTACTACTAGACGTCATAACACTAATATTTATATTAAATATAACAATATATTCTGTTTGTACGTATGTGTGTATGTACACTTAGTACCTATGTCATAATCAATGATTGCCTATGTTATTTATAGTGATACTTCTCTTTTCTGGTACATATAATATGATTTTATTTTGCAAACATCTAGTTGAACATTATTATCTTATATAACTCAAAGTGAATTACCTGACTCTTGATGGATCAACAATTCCACTAGTTTTCTGTTATTATAATCTGGCTGAAAAGGCCAACCTCAATTTACAGTGCTTCTTACTAGAGAAGGTTCTTAGGGAAGAATGGATTTTCCACCCTGTTTGGGACTAATCTGTCTTCTGCTAAGAGCAGATCTTTCTTTCATTATCTTGTGGTAGATAAGCTGCTAGCCTAATATAGCACCCAATTTCTAAGTTTCTCAGGTACTCACTTACCTAACATAAATGTGGCCTTTTTATAATCCTCCTTTCTTCTAATTTGTTTGTTCTTACTTCTTTGCTTCTTCAGCAGTTTTCATAACACACTTACTTGAAAAAATTCACTGTGAATACAGCACTAATATTTACGCATTAATGTTAGTTACTCGCTAATACAATTCTCAGTTTGTTTCTCAATATAGATTTGTTAAAAACATTAAAATGGTTATCCTTATTTAAAATATTTAAAGGATTCAACAACCATTAAGCATAAGCTCTTAAGAATTGCAAAGGTATAAACAAATAAAATGTGCTTTATTGTGATTAGTAATTGAAGTCAATGATGATATAACAGATTTGCAATACTGAATGATATTGAGTTCAGTTTCTTTTTATAAGATTTTGAGTATGATATTTATGTTCCAAATTATTTACTGAAACTGATTTTTTATTGAAGTATAGTTGATTTACAGTATTTTGCCAATCTCTGCTGTACAGCAAAGTGACTCAGTTATATACATATAGACATTCTTTCTTTATAGTCTTTTCCATTATGGTTTATCATAAGATATTGAATATATCAGTAGTTCCCTGTGCTATATGGTAGGACCTTGTTGTTTATCCATCCTATATATAATAGTTTACATCTGCTAATCCCAGATTAGCAGGGGAGGAAAGTGGGTGGGGTGGGGTAGGGAAGGACTGGGAGTTTTAGATTAACAGATGAAACTGATTTTGAATAAACTTTTGTGTTTCTCTATAGAGAATACTTCTCATATATTGCTTTTTGTCAATATCTCCCATTAGATATAAAGGACAACATAGAGTACTGTTAAAACAAAAACAAAAACAAACAGGAAAATACAGATCTAAAAAGTGTCTTGAAAGACCTGCAGCTGTGATTACTGTACATGAAACTGACACATATCAAATGTATAAGTAACCAGGCTGAGTGTCAAGAGATTTGGGGGAAAAAATAAACCCTCCCCTCCCACACAGAAAAAAAAATAGTAAGTAGAGTGACAGGACCAAACAACTCTGAGTATTTGAATCTAAAAATATTCTTAGTGGCCTTTTCCCTTCAAGATGTTGAAGGAGTAAGATGTGGAGATCACCTTCCTCCCCACAAATACATCAAAAATACATCTACATGTGGAACAATTCCTACAGAACACCTACTGAATGCTGGCAGAAGACCTCAGCCTTCCCAAAAGGCAAGAAACTCCCCGCCTACTTGGGTAAGGCAAAAGAAAAAAGGAAAAACAGAGACAAAAGAATAGGGATGGGGCTTCCCTGGTGGCGCAGTGGTTGAGAATCTGCCTGCCAATGCAGGGGACATGGGTTTGAGCCCTGGTCTGGGAAGATCCCACATGCCGCGGAGCAACTAGGCCCGTGAGCCACAATTACTGAGCCTGCGCGTCTGGAGACTGTGCTCCACAACAAGAGAGGCCGCGATAGTGAGAGGCCCGCACACCGCGATGAAGAGTGGTCCCCACTTGCTGCAACTAGAGAAAGCCCACACACAGAAACGAAGACCCAACACAGCCATAAATAAATAAATAATTTAAAAAAAGAATAGGGATGGACCCTTCACCTCTGGGAGGGAGCTGCAAAGGAGGAAAAGTTTCCACACACTAGGAAGCCCCTTCACTGGTGGAGACGGGGTGGCAGGGGGAAGCTTCAGAACCATGGAAGAGAGCACAGCAACAGGGGTGCAGAAGGCAAGGCAGAGAGATTCCTGCAAAGTGGATCAGTGCCAACCAGCACTCACCAGCCTGAGAGGCTTGTCTGCTCACCGGCTGGGGCAGGTGGGGGCTGGGAGCTGAGGCTCAGGCTTCGGAGGTCAGATCCCAGGGAGAAGACTGGGGTTGGCTGCGTGAACACAGCCTGAAGGGGGCTAGTGCGCCACAGCTGGCAGGGAGGGAGTCCGGGAAAAACTCTGGACCTGCCTAAGAGGCAAGAGACCATTGTTTCAGGGTGCACAAGGAAAGGGGATTCAGAGCACCGCCTAAATGAGCTCCAGAGAACCGCCTAAATGAGCTCCAGAGATGGGCGCGAGCCGCAGCTATCAGCGCGGACATGAGAGATGGACATGTAATGCTAATGCTGCTGCTTCAGCCACCAAGAATCCTGTGTGCAAGCAGGATTAAATGCAAGAAACGTTTAACAAGGACCTACAAGAACTAAAGAGCAAACAATAATTAACAACAAAATAAATGAAATTAAAAATTCTTTAGAAGGAATCAATAGCAGAATACCTGAGGCAGAAGAACGGATAAGTGACCTGGAAGATAAAACAGTGGAAAAAACTACCACAGAGCAGAATAAAGAAAAAAGAATGAAAAGAATTGAGGACAGTCTCAGAGACCTCTGGGACAACATTAAACACACAGACATTTGAATTATAGTGGTCCCAAAAGAAGGAGAGAAAAAGAAAAAGTCTGAGAAAATGTTTGAAGAGATTATAGTTGAGAACTTCCCTAATATGGGAAAGGAAATAGTCAATCAAGTCAAGGAAGCACAGAGAGTCCCATACAGGATAAATCCAAGAGAAACAAGCCAAGACACATATTAATCAAACTATTACAAATTAAATACAAAGAAAAAATATTAAAAGCAGCAAGGGAAAAGCAACAAATAACATACGAGGGAATATCCATAAGGTTAACAGCTGATCTTACAGCAGAAACTCTGCAAGCCAGAAGGGAGTGGCAGAACATATTTAAAGTGCTGAAAGAGAAAAACCTACAACCAAGATTACTCTACAAAGCAAGGATCTCATTCAGATTCGACAGAGAAATTAAAAGCTTTACAGACAAGCAAAAGCTAAGAGAATTCATCATCACCAAACCAGCCTTACAACAAATGCTAAAGGAACTTCTCTAAGCAGAATACACAAGAGAAGGAAAAGACCTACAACAACAAACCCAAAAGAATTAAGAAATGGTAATAGGAACATACATATTGATAATTACCTTAAATGTAAATGGATTAAATGCTACAACCAAAAGACATAGACTGGCTGAATGGATACAAAAACAAGACCCGTATATATGCTGTCTACAAGAGACCAACTTCAGACCGAGGAACACATACACACTGAAAGTGAGGGGATGGAAAAAGATATTCCTTGCAAATGGAAATCAAAAGAAAGCTGGAGTAGCAATTCTCATATCAGACAAAATAGACTTTAAAATAAAAATTATTACAAGAGACAAAGAGGACACTACATAATGATAAATGGATCAATCTAAGAAAAAGATATAACAATTTTAAATATTTATGCATCCAACATAAGAGCACCTAAACTAATAAGGTAAATGCGAACAAGTGTGAAAGGGGAAGTCAACAGTAACACAAAAATAGTATGAGACTTTAACACTCCACTTTCACTGATGGACAGATCAACCAAAATGAAAACAAATAAGGAAACACAAGCTTTAAATGACACATTAAACAAATGGACTTAATTGATATTTATAGGACATTCTATCCAAAAACTACAGAATACACTTTCTTCTCAAGTACTCATGGAACATTCTCCAGTATAGATCATATCTTGGGTCACAAATCAAGCCTTGGTCAATTTAAGAAAATTGAAATCGTATCAAGTATCATTTCAGACCACAACATTGTGAGACTGGATATCAATTACAGGAAAAACACTGTAAAAATTCAAACACATGGAGGCTAAAAAATATGCTACTAAGTGACCAAGAGATCACTGAAGAAATCAAAGAGGAAATCAAAAAATACCTAGAAACAAATGATAATGAAACCCCGATGACCCAAAACCTATGGGATGCAGCAAAAGCAGTTGTAAGAAGGAAGTTTATAGCAATTACAATCCTACCTCAAGAAACAAGAAACATCTCAAATAAACAACCTAACCTTACACCTGAAGCAATTAGAGAAAGAAGAAGAACAAAAAAAAAAAACCCCAAAGTTAGCAAAAGGAAAGAAATCATAATGATCAGATCAGAAAACAGTGAGAAAGAAATGAAGGAAATGATAGCAAAGATCAATAAAACTAAAACCTGGTTCTTTGAGAAGATAAACAAAATTGATAAACCGTTAGCCAGACTCATCAGGAAAAAAGGGAGAAGACTCAAATCAACAGAATTAGAAATGAAAATGGAGAAGTAACAACTGACACTGCAGAAAAAGAAAGGATCATGAGCGATTACTACAAGTAACTATATGCCAATAAAATGGACAGCCGGGAAGAAATGGACAAATTCTTAGAAATGCACAACCTTCCGAGACTGAACCAGGAAGAAATAGAAAATATGAACAGACCAATCACAAGCACTGAAATTGAAACTGTGATTAAAAATCTTCCAACAACCAAAAGCCCAGGACCAGATGGCTTCACAGGCGAATTCTATCAAACATTTAGAGAAGAGCTAACACCTATCCTTCTCAAACTCTTCCAAAATATAGCAGAGGGAGGAACACTCCCAAACTCATACTGCGAAGCCACCATCACCCTGATACCAAAACCAGACAAAGATGTCACAAAGAAAGAAAACTACAGGCCAATATCACTGATGAACATAGATGCAAAAATCCTCAACAAAATACTAGCAAACAGAATCCAACAGCACATTAAAGGATCATACACCATGATCAAGAGGGGTTTATTCCAGGATGCAAGGATTCTTCAACATATGCAAATCAATCAATGTGATACACCATATTAACAAACTGAAGGATAAAAACCATATGGTAATCTCAATACATGCAGGAAAAGTTTTCGGCAAAATCCAGCACCCATTATGATAAAAATCCTCCAGAAAGGAGGCATAGAGTAAACTTTCCTCAACATAATAAGGGCCATATATGACAAACCCACAGCCAACATCGTCCTCAATGGTGAAAACCTGAAACCATTTCCACTAAAATCAGGAACAAGACAAGGTTGTCCACTCTCACCACTATTATTCAACATAGTTTTGGAAGTTTTAGCTACAGCAATCAGAGAAGAAAAAGAAATAAAAGGAATCCAAATCAGAAAAGAAAAAGTAAAACTGTCACTGTTTACAGATGATATGATACTATACATACAGAATCTGAAGATGCTAGCAGAAAATTACTAGAGCTAATCAATGCATTTGATAAAGTAACAGAATACAAAATTAATACACAGATATCTCTTGCATTCCTATACACTAATGATGAAAAATCTGAAAGAGAAATTAAGGAAACACTCCCATATGCCATTGCAATAAAAAGAATAAAATACCTAGGAATAAACCTGCCTAGGGAGACAAAAGACCTCTATGCCGAAAACTATAAGACACTGATGAAAGAAATTAAAGATGATACAAACAGATGGAGAGATGTACCATGTTCTTAGATTGAAAGAATCAACATTGTGAAAATGACTCTACTACCCAAAGCAATCTACAGATTCAATGAATCCCTACTAAACAACCAATGGCATTTTTCACAGAACTGGAACAAAAAATTTCACTTTTTATGGAAACACAAAAGACCCTGAAAACCAAAGCAATCTTGAGAATGTAAAATGGAACTGGAGGAATCAGGCTCCCTGACTTCAGACTATACTACAAAGCTACAGTAATCAAGACAGTATGGTGCTGGCACAAGAACAGGAACATAGATCAGTGGAACAGGATGGAAAGCCCAGAGATAAGCCCACACACATATGGTCACCTTATCTTTGATAAAGAAGGCAAGAATATACAATGGAGAAAAGACAGCCTCTTCAATAAATGGTGCTGGGAAAACTGGACAGCTACATGTAAAAGAATGAAATTAGAACACTTCCTAACACCATGCACAAAAATAAACTCAAAATGGATTAAAGACCTAAATGTAAGGCCAGACACTATAAAGTCTTAGAGGAAAACATAGGCAGGACACTCTATGACATAAATCACAGCAAGATCTTTTTTGACCCACTTCTTAGAGAAATGGAAATAAAAACAAAAATAAACAAATGGGACCTAATTAAACTTAAAAGCTTTTGCGCAGCAAAGGAAACCATAAACAAGATGAAAAGAACCCTCAGAATGGGAGAAAGTATTTGCAAATGAAGCAACTGATGAAAGATTAATCTCCAAAATATGCAAGCAACTCATGCACCTCAGTATCAAAAAAACAAACAGATCAATCCAAAAATGGACAGAAGATCTATCTAAATAGACATTTCTCCAAAGAAGATATACAGATTGCCAAGAAACACATGAAAGGATGCTCAACATCACTAATCATTAGAGAAATGCAAATCAAAACTACAATGAGGTATTACTTCACACCAGTCAGAATGGCCATCATCAAAATGTCTACAAACAATAAATGCTGGAGAGGGTGTTGAAAAAAAGGAACCCTCTTGCACTGTTGGTGGAAATGTAAATTGATACAGCCACTATTGAAAACAGAATGGAGCTTCCTTAAAAAACTAAAAATAGAACTACCATACGACCCAGGAATCCCACTACTGGGCATATACCCTGAGAAAACCATAATTCAAAAAGAGTCATGTACCACAATGTTCATTGCACCACTATTTACAATACATAGGACATGGAAGCCACCTAAGTGTCCATCGACAGATGAATGGATAGAGAAGATGTGGCACATATATACAGTGGAATATTACTCAGCCATAAAAGGAAATGAAGTTGAGTTATTTGTAGTGAGGTGGATGAACCTAGAGTCTGTCCTACAGAGTGAAGTAAGTCAGAAATAGAAAAACAAATACTGTATGCTAACATATATATGGAATCTAAAAAAAAAAAAGGTTCTAAAGAACCTAGGGGCAGGACAGGAATAAAGATGCAGATGTAGAGAATGGACTTGAGGATATGGGGATGTGGAAGGGTAAGCTGGGAAGAAGTGAGAGAGTGGCATTGACATATATACACTACCAAATGTAAAATAAATAGCTAGTGGGAAGCAGCCGCATAGCACAGGGAGATCAGCTCGGTGCTTTGTGACCACCTAGAGGGGTTGGATTGGGAGGGTTGGAGGGAGATGGTAGAGGGAGGGGATATGGTGATGTATGTATATGTATAGCTGATTCACTTTGTTATACAGCAGAAATTGACACAACGATGTAAAGCAATTATACTCCAATAAAGATGTTAAAAAAAATATTCTTAGCACTTTCATGGTAAAGAGTAGTCCCTGAAAACTCTGCAGACTCCCAGCAACACAATCCCCAATACTGATATTTGCTGTCACTACACGGGATAATGGGAGGGAGAACTTCCCAGTGATAAAGATTTCCCCAAAACAATGGGCAATTATACTCCCTCTAAGTGCAGCATCTGACAGCAATAGGAAGCATTCTATACCCTCAAAGAGAAACTTCACACCAAACCACTTTCAGAACATAGAGAAGGAAGAAATATCCGCAACTTATTATATGAGATCAGCATAATCCTAATATCAAAAACTTACTAAGACATTGTAAGGGGATAAAATTGCAGACTAAGATTCTTTATGAACAAACGCATACATCTTTAACTAAAATACTGGCAAAAATCAATCAATTTTTAAAAAATGATTAAACATCAACACCAGGTAGGTTTTATGTGAGGAATGAACAGTTGATTAACATTTAGAAATCAATCAGTAAGTGTAGCTGACCATATTAACAGAAAAGAAGAAACAAACTTTTCTACTGAGAGAAGGGCTTTTAACAATATTCAACATTCATTTATAGTAAAATTCTCAGCAAACTGGGAACATAAAGAGATTTTCTCAGCCTGATATCAGGCGTCTGTGTGATTTTGGTTCACAAAGATTTCATAGGGAGAACACAAAAATCATTAACTGTAAAAGGAAAAACATATATAAATTTACAGTATCTTTTAATGCACATAAGGCTTTAATTTTTTAAAAAAGTGTAACTTAATTTTTTATTTCTGCTCTTTATTTCTGTAACACATACTATTTTTGGAAAATTTATTTGTAAATATCTATGAACATTTTATGCTTGATACCATTATAAATGTAATTTTAAATTTTACTTAGAATGATTCATTGCTAGTATTTAAAAGTATTATCAAATCTTTTATGTTAACCTTGCATTCTGTGACCTTGCCAAATTGGCTTATTCTGTTAGTTACTTTGTACATTCCTTATGGTTTACTATATTAACCATCATGCCATCTATAATTAAGGACATATCACTTCTTCCTTTTTTTGTTTTGTTTTGTTTGTTTGTTTGGGGTTTTTTCTGCTGCACCACGGGGCATGTGGGATTTTAGTTTCCCCGACCAACGATTGAACCTGCACCCCCTGCCTTGCAAGCACGGAATCTTAACCAGTGGACCGCCAGGGAAGTCCCTCACTTCTTCCTTTTTCAGTTTTATTGTTTTTACTCCTTTTTTCCCCTCTATTACAATGGTTAATATCTCAGGTTGAGCGTTGATTATAAATAGTAAGTGTGAAGCTCTTCACCTTGTTTGCAGTCCTATGGTGAAAAAGTTCAGTATTTCAACATTAGGTGGAATGGTAGCTCTGGCCTTTATTTAGTGTCAGAGAGAGAGAGAGGGACAGAAATTTTTACTCTGAGTAAATCAGAGTAAAAATGATTTTACTTTTGATGATTTCCTGAAATCATCCAGGAAAAATGATTTCGTGGATGGTGAAATTTAAATAAATTGAAAATTATTTTGTAACAAAATAATCAAAATTTGAGTAAAATAATTATCCTTTTCAAAGAAAAGTTCTGTCTGTATGAAACGTAATGCATACCACAATAGTTTGGAATGTCCACTGTTTCACAGTTTCAATTTTGTAACATAGAATATTAGCACTATATGGAAAACTAGGATTTTGTCCTGATTGGGTTTGCTAGTCGTACTATCACAAAGGGATCATGTAGATATGAATATGTGTTACATAATTAGGTAGTTTTTCTAGGTAAAATTTGTAAATTAAAAATAAAATCTAAATATTTCATATATACATTGTGAAATCTTAGAAAATAAATAAGGATTAATGGGTTAAATATGTCTTTAAAAGTTAGGGTTTGATAATTTTGCAGAAAAAATACAGAATTTATTTTCCAGTATTAAAACTTAAACCTCACATAATCATTTAGAATAGGGAAACAATATAGTTATATTTTGTGAAGAACTAGAAACCTTAGGGTGGAGGATCATACATTTAATGTTTCTAGTTTATTCAGAATTATAATTTAGAGCATCTGTACCTTAGACATTTTATCCTTTTGCAATAACTCTTTTGCTAATATGTTTGAAATAAGGGGCAAAGCAGGAGATACATGAGCATGATAAAATGATGATGTTGCTGTTGTGATCTAGTTCTGGTCACATTTCTTTAAAACTTTCGTTAAAATGGTTGTGTTACCTACAGCTTGTTGTACAGATCTCTCCTCCATGATCAGAAGTGATTATAATCGCTCAGCCTCTGTATTTGATATGGCATGTGACTTTGATCAGATAATCAATAACTTTTTTTCAATGTTGTTTAGGAATATTATTAACTATACAAATGTCTAATAGCATAGGCATCTTTGCATTGTTCCTCATTATAACATTGCTTGAATGTGATTACTAACTTTGCCCTATACCAGTCCTGGAAATCTTAAACCTTTAGATTTGCTATAATAGCAATAAGTAAGTACAAATAAAACAAAATGAAGGCAGTCTCCAGATTTTCAGGTTTTAGGATTCCGTAGTTAGGATCCAGATTTAGTGCATTAGAGGCAAGTGATCATAATCTGGTACCCCATCTGGTACATGATCTCCTACCCTGTTTAGCACAGGTACAAGAAGCATAACTCAAAACACGTAAACCCCCTTATTCAATTTATAAGAGCAAAAATACTAAAGTTTAATCTTAAAGAGATTCTTTAATTCTCTAAGTGTTCTATGGTCTGGTACATTGTTATTTTTACATATGTGCTTCTTTTGTGTTCTTGAGCCTCTACATTTTTTCAACTTGTAATTCTTTCATTAAGAATGAATGAATACAGCCATACTTGATATTAGGTTTTGGTATTAGTTTGCTGTTGATTTGTTGGCAGGGGTTATAAACATTATAAAATCATGTAAAACATTATAAACTTTATAGAAACATAAACATAATTTTAACACTTAAAGAGATAGCAAAAGATACATTTTTTGTTTATTTCTTTAAGAGATTATAGATAGGGTATGCAGCATTAATGTTTGGCTCTGCAAGTCAAGCAGTTATTTAATGTATGGCTGATCAGAAATATTTTACCATTTTTATTTCATTTCATATTTTAACTAAGGTTTCTTTCATATGTTTCTTCTTCAGAATAGTGAAATAAATGCCACCTGGGAATTAAGAATTTTGAGTGCTTCACAGGAATAACAACATAATTCTAGTTGTCAAATGTGCTTTGATTAATGTACTAGAGAAAATCAGTTAGACTTTACGCTCTGGAGTTTTAGACTTCTTTAAGCTGGTGTACAGAAAATCATAACTCTTACTCTTATAATTCTAAACCCTGAGTGGAAGTTTTATATATCTCTTAGTGATGCTGTGCAGAGCCAAGTGACAAGTCAGTTGCAACACATATTCTTGCTTCATTCTCCATCTTACATTTAAAAAAATAACAAACAATATGATGTTAGAATTACCTATACTCACAAGATAGCAACTCACAAAAAATACTTAAGTGTAGCTAGGGGTTGTCTATGACCAATGGTTATCAATTGAAAAAAATTATCTATAAAAATTAATGTTAACAGAAAACCCTTAAAATGATTTCATATTGTGGAAACATCATCTTGATAAAAAAAATTACTGAAAAGAAGAATATTAATTAAGCTTTGGTATTCAGTGCTAGATATCACAATCAATCCTGTCTTTTGTTTATGGTATCACTGCTTTTTTATATATTTAATTTTTTATTGAAATATAGTTGTTTTTCAGTTATACAGCAAAGTGATTCAGTTATACATATACATATATGTGTGTGTATATATATATATATATACTTTTTCAGATTCTTTTCCATTTTATGTTATTATAAGCTATTGAATATAGTTCCTTGTGCTATACAATAGGTCCCTGTTGTTTCTCTATTTTATATATAGTAGTGTATCTGTTAATCCCAAACTCCTAATTTATTCCTCCCCCATTTCCCCCTTTGGTAACCATATGTTTGTTTTCTGTTTGTGAGTCTATTTCTATTTTGCAAATAAGTTCAGTTGTATCATTTTTTTTAAGATTCCACATATAAACGATATCATATGATATTTGTCTTTCTCTGTCCAACTTCACTTGGTATGATAATCTCTAGGTCTATCCATGTTGCTGCAAATGGCATTATTTCATTCTTTTTATGGCTGAGTAATATTCCACTGTACATATATATACCACATCCTCTTTATCCTTTCATCTGTCTGTGGACATTTAGGCTGCATCCATGTCTTGGCTATTGTAAATAGTACTGCTGTGAACATTGAATTGCATGTATCTTTTCAATTTAGAGTTTTGATGTTTCCCAGATATATGCCCAAGAGTGGGATTGCTGTATCATATGGCAACTCTATTTTTAGTTTTTTACGGAACCTCCATACTGTACTCCATAGTGGTTGCACCAAGTTACATTCCTACCAACAGTGTAGGAGAGTTTTACTTTCTCCACACCCTCTCCAGCATTTATCATTTGTAGACATTTTGATGATGGCCATTCTGACTGGTGTAAGGTTATACTTCACTGAAGTTTTGATTTGTATTTCTCTAATAATTAGCAATGTTGAACATCTTTTCATGTGCCTGTCGACCATCTGTTTGTCTTCTCTGGAGAAATGTCTGTTTAGGTCTTCTGCCCATTTTTCAGTTGGGTTGTTTGTTATTTTGATATTGAGCCATACAAGCTGTTTGCTTATTTTGGAAATGTATCACTTGTTGGTAGCATTGTTTACAAATATTTTCTCTCATTCCATAGGTTGTCTTTTCATTTTGTTTATGGTTTTCTTTGCTATGCAAAAGCTTCGAAGTTTAATTCAGTCCCATTTGTTTATTTTTGCTTTTGTTTCCAGTACTCTAGGAGACAGATAAAAAAAAAAAAATATTGCTGTGATTTAGTCAAAGAGTGTTCTGCTTATGTTTTCCTCTAGAGTTTTTATAGTATCCATTCTTACATTTAAGTCTTTAATCCATTTTGAGTTTTTTTTTTTGTATATGGTGTTCGAGAATGTTCTAATTTCATTTTTTACATGTAGCTGTCCAGTTTTCCCAGAAACACTTATTGAAGAGACTGTCTTTTCTCAATTGTATATTCTTTTCTCCTTTGTCATAGAAGGAAATTGTGTGTGGGTTTATTTCTGGGATTTCTATCCTGTTCTATTGATCTAAGTGTCAGTTTTTGTGCCAGTACCACATGTGTTTTGATTTCTATAGTTTTGTATTATAGTCTGAAGTCAGGGAATGTGATTGCTCCAGCTCCATTCTTCTTTCTCAAGATTGTTTTGGCTATTCAGGGTCTTTTGTGTTTCCATACAAATTTTTAATTTTTTGTTGCAGTTCTGTGAAAAACGCCATTGTTAATTTGATAAGGATTGTATAGAATCTGTAGATTGCCTTGGGTAGTACGGTCATTTTAACAATATTGATTCTTCCAATCCAAGAACAGGGTATATTTTTCCATCTGTTTGTGTTGTCTTCAATTTCTTTCATCAGCATCTTATATTTTTCAGAGTACAGGTCTTTTGCCTCCTTATGTATATTTATTCCCAGGTATTTTATTCTTTTTGATGATATGGTAAATGGGAATGCTTCCTTAATTTCCCTTTCTGACATTTTGTTGTTAGTGTATAGAAATGCAACAGATTTCTGTGTATTAATTTTGTGTCCTGCAACTTTACCGAATTCATTGATGAGCGCTAGTAGTTTTCTGGTAGTGTCTTTAGGATTTTCTATGTATAGTATCATGTTATCTGCAAACAGTGACAGTTTTACTTCTTCCTTTCCAATTTGGATTCCCTTTATTTCTTTTTCTTCTCCGATTTCCATGGCTAGGACTTCCAAAACTATGTTGAATAAAAGTGGCAAGAGTGGGCATTCTTGTTGTGTTCCTGATCTAAGTGGGAATGCTTTCAGCTTTTCACCATTGAGTATGATGTTAATGGTGAGTTTGTCATATATGGCCTTTATTATGTTGAGGTATGTTCCCTCTATGCCCATTTCTGAAGAGTTTTTGTCATAAATGAATGTTGAATTTTATCAAAAGTTTTATCTGCATCTATTGCGATGATTTTTAATTCTTCAATTTGTTCTATTCTTCACTTTGTTAATGTGGTATATCACATTGATTGATTTGCAGATACTGAAAAATACTTATATCCCTGGGATAAATGCCACTTGATCATGGTGTATAATCCTTTTGATGTATTGTTGCAGTTGATTTGCTAGTATTTTGTTGAGAAATTTTTGCATCTATGTTCATCAGTGATATTGGCCTGTAGTTTTCTTTTCCTGTGATATCTTTGTCTGGTTTTAGTATCAGGATGGTGCTGGAACTCATTGAATGAGTTCACTAGTCTTCTTTCCTCTGCAAATTTTTGGAATAATTTCAGAATTAGGTGTTAACTCTTCTTTAAATGTTTCATGGAATTTGCCTGTGATGCCATCTGGTCATGGACATTTGTTTGTTGGGAGTTTTTTATTTACTGATTCAATTTCAATACTTGTAATTGGTCTGTTTATATTTTCTATTACCTCCTGGTTCAGTAATGGGAGATTGCACCTTTCTAAGAATTTGTCCATTTCTTCTAGGATGTCCATTTTATCAGTGTATATTTACATGTTGTAGTTACTTATGAACCTTTGTATATCTGTGGTGTCAGTTGTAACTTTTTTTTAATTTCTGATTTTATTGATTTGGGCCCTCTCCCTTTTTTGTGATGAGGCTGGCTAAAGGTTTATCAGTTGTTTTTTTATCTTTCCAAAGAACCAGCTTCCAGCTTCACTGATCTTTTCTGTTGTTTTCTTCATCTCTATTTCATTTATTTCTGCCCTGATCTCTATGATTTTTTTCCATCTCCTAACTTTGGGTTTTGCTTGTTCTTCTTTCTCTAGTTGCTTTAGGTGTAAGGTTAGATTGTTTATTTGAGATTTTTCTTGTTTTCTGAGGTAAGCTTGTATCACTATAAACTACCCCTTAGAACTGCTTTTGCTGCGTTGCATAGGTTTTGGATCATCGTGTTTTCATTTTCATTTCTCTCTAGTTATTTTTCTATTTCCTCTTTGATTTATTCAGTGATCCATTGGTTGTTTAGTAGTATATTGTTTAGTCTCCACATGTTTGCGTTTTTTGCAGTGTTTTTCTTGTAGTTGATTTCTGCTATCACTGCTTTTTAACACACTAGTGATGTAACAGTTGTGTCAATAATATGGTCTTGAAATCACTTTGGGAAATAATCTGACAGTACTCACTTTCTGTTAAGTGTTGATAACAAAGGAGGAAAACAGAAATATCTGCACACAGTGATTATTTTTGAAATACACTGTCTTGAGGGGATGTTAAAAGTTGTTGAGGTTTCCTATAAGGAGAAACAGGGAACTATAAAAGCGGTTATAGTTACTTGTATACTGACTCAGTAAATCCCTGTTCTTCACAGAAACTAATGAGAATGTTCACAGCCTTAAACTATTCTTTAATATTTATCTTGAAAAACTAGAGTTACAAGATGTTCATTTGCTTCTTTCTAGGTCGATAATGGTAGGCATCTTAGGAGAATATGGAAACATAAAAAAAGCATGGTAAAAGTTTTCATTAAGGATTTCCTTATGTAATAATAATAAACACATAAATAATGCTGTACCACTACATCTTTCTCTGATATTGATATCATCATATCAACTATATGCTTATAATAGTTTTAAATATAACATATAATATTCATTTTTAACGTAAAGTGTAGATAATATAAATTTAAAAATTGTAGATAATGAACTGAAATATTCAGAAAAAGAAAATGAAGCCAAGATAGCTATCATTAGGGGATAAAATTTCTCCTTTAGGAGACACCATAAGCAAAGGTAAATTGAGGATACTCACCTGCTTGGAGCAGAATTCCTTCTATTGAATACTGTGTGATAGGATGGAGTAGAGTGGCAAAGGGCGAATTGTGGATCATAAGAGCCAAACTAAAGGGAATGGATTTTATTCTTAAAAAACCTGGGTAGAGACTGAAGTGACAAAAGTTCTCTCTCTTATAAAGATATTGGATAACATGATGAAATTAACCTTTCAATACATTGTTGGAATTGAAGCTGGGAAAAGAACATGACTAGATGGCAGATGCAAAGAGAGAACACAAAATTATAAGGTGAGCATAAACTAAGTTCAGAACTGAGGGAGCTTGAAAGAAGGGGGCTGTATAATAAGGGATCAGATTTAGTCTCTCTGATAATGCAAATTGAGACTTCAGTCGTGTTCATAAGGGTGAGTGAGAAAAGAGCTCCCTGATTAAATTCAGATGCACAGTCAGTCACTTTTGTAAAATGGAGGCTAGATCAACTACAACTATCAATTTGAGGTTCAGTGAAGAAATTGGCTTAAAAAAAAAGGAGGAAAAAGAGTCTCATATAAAAGAACACCATGTATGGGGCAATCATGGACTGAGACTTCTGATTTTCACTACCCATATTGTCTAGTAACCCAAACCAAAAAGTTAAATAAAACATTCATAATAACAGAGTTTGGAAAAAGAAAAATGCCAAAATTCCCACATATGAATGTCAGCCATCAAGGTTATGCATATGCTATACACACACACATATTCATGCACAAATTCTTTGAGGATGAGACATAAAGATAATCATGGAATAGAATCAACAAATTAAATACATGGACATATTATACTTTCAAAGCAGAAAATAATAGAATCAACAAAATTTATTTCTACATAAGCATATTTAAAACATTCAGTATGAATGGGAAAGTATCCATAGTGTAGTAAAAGAGTACTAAATGTGCTATAAACAAGAAAACAGAAAATCTAGAATTAAAAAATAATATGAATTTTTTGAATTTATAGAGTAGAACTAAAAATAATATATTAAAAGATTGTTGCAAATTACCTAGTATACAGGACATAAAATAAAGATACAGGAAATATGAAAGAGAATTTAAGAGACAGATTATAGAGTGGAAAATTTCCTCAAGATCTAGTTAGGAGTTCCTGAGTGAGAAATAGTGGAAGAGGTAACTTAGAAGAGGCAATAATTGAGGAAACAGGGAGATAAGAAATTCTCCCAAACGCTTTGTCATGCAGACCAGCAGTGTTTGTACCAAACACTCTAGGGTGAGACGAGTGATCTAACATTTAATGAACTGTAACTAGATAACGATATTCAAAATACAATAAAAATCTCACCTATAAATTTTATAGATTTTAGTTCTCCATTTTCTCCAAGTATTTCATTTATACATGTTATCCTCTCTGCTTAGCACTCTGTCTGACAGAGTCATTAAAGCAGTGTGTCCTTTATACCCCATAATGTCAGCCAGTGGTTCTCTGGGAAGGACTTGTCCTGTTTTATAAATACACAATCAGCTCAGTGTTGTGCTATCCTTTGTGTGGGGAAATAGCAATAGAGATCTGGTAGACCATTACAAGTTAATTATGAAATAAAGAAATTACAGAGCACAGAAGTTAAATTCGCCTAAATTCTGGCATTAGGATACCCAGGTTGCTTAGCTCCATTAACGTCGGGTTGTCTTTATATTCAGCGTATTTCATTTTAACTGAATCCATGAAGTACAGATGTGTAAAGAAGTAAAAATATAAATACTTCAAAAATCATTTCCTTGAAGTGTAATTTTCAATACTATTCCATTAAAAAGGCTCCATGTTCACTTTATCCATAATAGATGCAGATCTCATAATTACAGTCATTTTCAAGTGGAACATCAGGGGAATGGAGGGGCTGGAACTAGAAAAAACTCTTATTTGGGAAACTGGCTTTTGTCTTGGCTGAGAAGATATGGATGGCTGGATCACTTTGTGATCTTTGATCCCATTATTAAATGGTTATGTATTTATTGCTTTGTTCCAGTTCTTACACCCCCCCCCCACACACAAATATATGCATGTGCACACACACGTATGTAGCAAGGGATAATTGAAATTAAACAGATAAAATTAATTTTGTTTAGTGATAAGTGCTATAAATAAAATAAAACAGTAAGAAAGTAAATGATGCAGTAAATTGTGGCTATATTAAGTGAACTGTTCATAAAAGGCATTTTTAAGGTGGCGATAACTGAAAAGAGAATAGAAAATAAAGAAAGTGATGTGGCATAGAGTCAGACTTTATGAATCCCTTGTAGGCAGAGAGGTCATATGACTAAATTTTTCACCATAGAATGTGGGCAGTAATGATGTACATCTTCTCCAAGTTTAGCCCTTGAAAACTTCTGAAAACTATCAATCTTTCCTGTGTTACTTCTCCATCTTCTGGCTGAACAGAGAAATTCGGATTACCTACAGCCAGCTGGAATCATAAGATGGGAGAATCATGGGTTTCTGAATGTGCAGAATTTTTTTATCTACATGAATAGAACCACAGTTATGTAAGAAATAAACTTTTTTGTTACTTTTGGTCACTGATATTTTGATATACCATTTTGCCTACTCAGATCAATACAAATATCAATATTTGTATGTGAACTTGGACAAGTTAACTAACTGTGTTTTATTTCCCCTATTTTGAAAATGGGTTTATAATAGTATATTCCCATGAGATTGTTGTGAGGATTAAACGAGTGAATGCATTTAAACATTTAGAATAGTGTCTGGTACTTAATAAAGTGTTAAGTTTGACCATTTTTATTGTTATCTTGGAGAACAGTGTTCATGGATGAGAATGCACCAAAGATAGTCTAAGGGTCTCACAAGCTTGCTGTAAAAGGAGAGGTGTAATGGGAATAAAGTGAGTGCTAGGAGATGAGTTCAATGATTAAGATTGAGGCCAGGTCTAGTAGAGTCTTAAAGACTCAATTCAAAGATAGTGGGAGATTTTGAGTATGGGAATTTATAGCTTAAAAATGTCGGTCTTATTTTGGGGTGAAGAATAGATTCTTTGGAGGTAATGTTGGGAGCAATAAAGTCAGTTGCTAGATTATTGCAAAAAGACAGGTGAGAGATAATGATGCTTGGACCAGAATGGAAGCAGTAGAGATGATGTAGTGATCAATACAATGCAGCGAATCATAGCACTACATATTCTTCTACATGCCCTACAGTCTTTACCAGTCAACAGGGTTTAAATGACTGCAACATGCCAGGCACTGCACTGTATATAAAGATTTAGCAATGCACTTATAACAAAAAGAAGTAATATGTAGGATCTATATGCATCAGTTGCTTTACCTGAGTCTAAAAATAAAGAAATAATAGAATTCTTGTTCTCAAAGTATGTTCAGCCTAGAGTCTGACAAAAAGTGACAATTTGGTAATTACAAAGCCAAACAGTAAATAATATGCTAGCAGTTGGACTGAGGTTCAGAAGAAAAATATAGGAGGGCACCAGCATAGCCTGGAAAGTCCCAAGAAGATTTCCCAGAGATGTTTGTACATAAGATTAAATAGAAGGACAGACTCTGCACTATAATTATCCTTCTTAAAATGAATGATCAAGATTTGATTGAATGATGTTTAGAGACTTAAGCGTATTAAGAAATTCACATTACTATTTTTAAGTTATTTGAGGAAAGGGCAAATTGCATACTTCTTTTTATCCCCATACAGTGGTGGTAACTAGCAGAGTGATTGCTTTATTATATGATGATTGATGCACTTGACTCTGAATGCAGTCCATATTCATGGGCATAACATGTTGTCCTTTTTCCCCTCTGAAAGAGCCTTATCAAATTTATTCTGGCATGTATTTTACTGTATAATGGATAAAGGATACTGACAGATAAAGAGAACAATTTTTGTCCCAAGCTCAACACAAGCCCTAATGGGAATAATATTTAACAAGGGAATAAATTGCAGGGTTTCCCTTTTATAGGAGGGAAAGATGGTTATTTGTTTACTTTCAGATCTACAAAGGATTCTGGGTATTTTCACCTAAGCTTCTTTGCTGCACACATTATCACAACATAATTATTTGACCTTAGAGCCATCTTGCCAACAAAGATAAAATAACAGGTTGACAGTTTGGTTTGACAGCTTGGTTTTATTTCTTCATTGACACAGAACTCCCATTTTTGTATTACATAAATCTTGGCCCTCATAATGGTCTATACAGTGACAATCTTAAGAAATAGTGGATGATAACAACTATGTATATTGACTTGATAGAAAATATAGTAATAAAACTTAGCAGAAGTGTGAAATAAGAGCGTGTAAAGCCATATTGCATACTATACTAGAAAATGATAGCATGTAAGTTTGCAAATCCTTTGGTGAGTTGAAGGCTCACAGTTGAATCCACATTTCCCATAGATCTTTGGAACATCTATCAATGGACTTGTAACAAAATGCCAAGAACAAAGAACAGTGTAGAAGCTTTCACAATGCAATACAAAACTCAGTTACAAATATGCTTCTTAGTATTTGGAAACTGATAACCTCTCTTAATGAAGAAAGAAATTTTAGCTAAGAAGAAAAAGTGTGATGCCAAACAAAGGGACAAATCAAGAAGACAAAAAAATAAAGGTGCATAAACACTTAGAAGGCAAGTACTTACATACAATTCACAAAACAAAATCAATGATTTGCAGAGTATTGCCATGAATCTACACACATTTTACATGCTTTCAAATATTTTGCATTTCACAATAAAGTCTTTTTCATTTTGTTATTCATTTTTCCTGTTTCTTTATGTCCTTTTTAATGTCCCTCTTTTACTTTTTGTTATTTTATCTTTTATGGCAAATTGCCTCACGGCCAATTAGTTACACAGTGGAAATACTTGGGGCAAAGAGGTCTGTCTATGGCAAAGATGTTTATGGTGAAACTACTGGACACTCTACAAACAGAATCAGGTTGAATAATTAAAAAGAATTTTTATAGTGGTGTGATAGATTCATTTTCTTAGGTAAATAAAATTCATAATGTTAAACAAAAAGGAAAATACAATATAGAGGATAAATTGAGAAGTGTTCATGAATTTTCAGAATCCTCATTATTTTGAATTGCTGGAACTGTCATAGGAGAATGGCTTCCTAGAGAATGTGTAGGTGTTCCACAAAGCTTAGCATACAAGTAAGTGGAAAGACTTTGGTATATTTAGCAATTTAGGTACATAATCAATTTTCAAATAGTAATAAACTTAGCTAAAAATATTTGAAAGAAAATGAAATGTTTTACAAACTAGAAATGTTCAAAAGCTTAATTTTTGATGAATATTGTATTCTGTTTAAAACAGTTTTTCTCTGAAATAATTGGGAAGGTTCTTTGCCAGTAAAAAGCCAAATACGTTTCCATAAAAACATTGACCTCATAAGGTGATTTATTTCCCATTTTTATATATATCTACTCTAAACTATGACTTCTAGTGTTTAAGAACACTGCAGGGGTTCCTATGCTCTTTGTGATCTTGAGGAAATTACAAAAACTTCTTGATAAAATGGAAATAATAATAGTACCAATCTCATCAGGTTCTTATGAGAATTTTAAAAGACATACAGATAAAAGCATTGACGACTTTGCCTGGCTTATAGTAAATCTATTGATTAGTAATAAAACTATTCACTTACTGTTAGAGAAAACAGTAAGTTGAGTATTTAGGATAAATTAGACCAGTATTTTTAAATTAAGGAAGTGCATTTGATACACATGGAGACTTTTATTTTAATGCAGACCCACCTCTGACCCACTGTTTCATAGTTACTGGAGGTAGCAGGGACCCAAAATTAACGACTGCTATTCTAGATAATATTTAACCCTTATGCTTATTGTTAGGCCCCATGATGATGAGAACAGAAACAGAGACAATATTTTGGTTGAAAACATGTATTTCTTGAATCTTCTTTATACTTCCTTCTTAGCAATAACTTTCTGAAGTAGTATTTTTATATGGAGATTGACAAATTACATATACACATGTATTTTCATGCATTTAGAGTTAGTGTGGTGAGGTGGAAACAAGATAGATTGTAAATAAACCTGGACCTAATAATCCCAGCTTGACCACAAAGTAGCAATACCTATTCTATTTTCTTGGACTTTAGTATTCTCAAGAGCAAAATTTTAAAACATACATATTTTAAAGAATTAGATTGTATACATAAATTAGATTAGATTAGATTACATAGAACAGTCTTGTTATAACAATAATTTAAAACTATTGCTAGTCTTTCCCTTTCTCCCTTCTCTTTTGAATCCAAGCCTTACCACTCTTCAACTATATATCATTGGCAAATCTTTTTAGTTTGTATGTATAATTAGAAAGACCTCACAAATTTATTGTAAGAAATTGAACAAAGTTTAAATGTGATTTTTAAAAGCAGTAAACCACCATAAACTGAAAATCTTTCTGGCTGGCAATGAATGAGATTACAAGCAACATTCTTGGACGTGACTTCTCTAGCCTTGGTCCCCATTGTGCTGTTATTTGGCTTGCATTTAATTCCATTTGAATCTTAACATATTGTTCCCCAACCAAGATACTCATCTTATCAGCTCTGCCTTCTATGATGGATTAAACTTTCTATATTGTCCTTTTCCTCATTGGTTGTGCCTACTAAAGTATGTCACTCACCATCCAGCTCTACAAGTATTGAGACATTAGCCACTGCCATCGCTGACCTTCAACACACCCTGGAAGGAGTTCAGTGCAGAGATCAGGAATGAGACACTGTTTGCTCTGGGAAAACTGGCAGAACAGGCATTCAGATAAATATTTTAAGGAAAAAAAATTTATGAACCCAGTTTCTTGCATATTCAGATTTAGAGAAGCACTAAAATCATTAACTAAGATGTCTGTGCTTCATGACTAGCAGTATCCTTCTACCTAGAAGCGTGTTTGATTGCACATAACCCTTCTCCAAAGTCACATGTATGCTGACCTCCCCACTTACCTCTTCAGAACAGATTCTCAGAGCTGCCTGAGAGGCTATTCCTAGACTATAGTCCTCAGTAAGTCCCCAAATAAAATGGAAACTCACCGCTCTCAACTTCTGAGTCTTTATTTCAGTCAGCAGTTGCTATCTACAGGAAATAGATCTGAACCTTCCAGTTCAACCCCCTTATGGCCTTACTTCCAGTGCTAACAGCTTGTCTGGCATATCTTATCTGGTGAATGCAAAATTATTTAAGTGGAAGCATTTAGTGTTATTAATCTTGAGGACACGGTGGGGGAAGGGGAAGCTGGGACCAAGTGAGAGAGTAGCATTGACATATATACACTACCAAATGTAAAATGGATGGCTAGTGGGGAGCAGCTGCATAGCACAGGGAGATCAGCTTGATGCTTTGTGACCACCTAGAGGGATGTGATAAGGAGGGTGGAAGGGAGGCTCAAGAGGGAGGGTATATTGGATATATGTATACTTATAGCTTATTCACTTTGTTGTACAGCAGAAACTAACAGAACATTGTAAAGCAGTTATACTCTAATAAAGATATTTAAAAAGTGTTATTAATCATAGTATTATTTAGTATAAATTATTTCTCTCTTTCTGTACATTTTCAACTAAAACAAGCTAAGAGTGTAACTGTACCCATAGCTGGCATTTTTTTCCAACGAGGGAGGTTTAAAAATAACAAGCTTTGGTGAACAAATATTCATACTCAAGCTGACATTTCTTTCTTTCTTGCCCACCCCAGCTGCTGTGATGATCACACAGTGTTCTAAGAAATGACTGATATATAAATAGCCTAATATAGATAATTATTATTTTCTGCAATTTTCCCAGGATTGTTTCTGCCTCAGTTTATAGCCTCCTGCTTGTCTTTCAGCTCTGTTTATTACATACATTTCTTTTTATTATCCTGAAGAATTTTGAAAACACTTAAGAGAAAATAAAATGCATCTCTTTATGAGTTACTTTTCATTTCTACTGTTTTTGTGTTGTCTTTAGCATCTTTTTATCCATCCTTTTATTTATTCACTTAATAATTGTTCATTTAATTCTTAGAAACTCTATGAAGTACAACTAATTCTTTCCCCATTTTGCTTCCATTATAGATATAGAAATCTTTCTTATCTTTACAGACCCTTTTAATTTGTTTTGTGTGTGAGAGGCCCTCAGAGCAATAGTGTTTTTCTTTTCTTTTGGTTTTCTATCGTTACTTAGTTAATCTTTCCACTCTAACTAAGCTTGTTTATTATATGTTAAAATGGCATTAGATAAATACATGATTAAACATCCCCAGAATATGTCTAGGAGGGCACTAAAGGAAGCATTTAATTTGAATTCCAGGATAGCTATAATGGTGAAAGAGGAGGTATCTCTATTGTGAAGAACATTTATCTGAATGTTAGGCAAGAGCAGAGATGGGGGAAGTTTATTCCAGGTGTTGATGAGTTTCATGAATAAACAGCTAGATAGTGAGAGCTCAGTATTTATACTCAGTTCCCAGAATTTCTAATTGTTATATACTCTAGTAATATTTGTATGCCTTTATCTGCAAGCAAGTTAATAAAAATGTATTAAAAGTACAGAGCAGAACCCTAAGAAACTAAGGAACACTTGAATAATCAGGTTTCTAAGAGAATAGAAATTAAGAAAGTTCTGAAGCATAGGTAATAGTAATTAATACACTGTCTCTTTATAAAACCTAGCAGGACCCTGCAGGGCCCTCCCAGATACAAATGCCCCCCCCACTCCGTGTTCCTTGTTTCTTGTTTGTAGAAAAATAATTTAGTTTCCTAAGCCATCCCTGAGTTCTAAAAAGCAGATTCAAATCGTTACTAAATAGGGAATTGAGGGAAGGCAGAAACAAGGAAAAGAAGTCAAGAAACAGTAGTTCAATAAAGCAGTCCTAGTTCCTCCTCAAGGGATCTACAGAACAATCTGATGCGTATCTTTGAGTTGTTCTGCAAGAACTAAAGCCCCTACCAAGGTGGAAAATGGTGAATGCACATTGAGCACAAGCATGTAGACCCTGGACTGGTTGGAACCACAAGGTCAATGATTAAGATTCCTGAAACACCAACATGTTAGCTCACCTCCAGTTAGAAGAAAGTCATGCATCCTGCAGTCCTCACCCAAATGTTGCCTTTAAAAACCCTCTTCTAAAAGCAATTGGGGAATTCAAGTCTTTTGAACTTGAAATGCCCATTCTTCTTGCTTCGCCCTGCAATAAGCTTTTCTCTGCTCCAAACTCAATGTTTAAGATTGTTTGGCCTCACTGTGTGTTGGGCACAGCAACTTGGGTTCAACAAAAAATTTGACTTTCGGATTACTTAGCTCCATCTTTTCTATTTCTGTGTCACTTCACAGAAGATTTGAATTTTGAGAGTAAAACCTTGACTGAATTTGTTCTGGGTGGTTTGCTGTTCGCAGTTTTAGTCATATTTTTAATATATGATTCAAAATCATTTAAAAAATGATTAAATATTAAAATCATATTTTTAAATCATTTAAAATATGATTATTTGTAAATGAAAGCCATAAATAAAAAGTTCAAAAAATCTCAGATATAGTTTTAGATATATCTATCAGGAATTAAGTCATGATGATATATATTTGAGTGGATAGTAATATCACTACTACAAAAAATAAATATGAAAAATATAAATAATAGTAACCACCAAAAATTAATCCAGTAAGTTAGGAAAAAATGCTTAATAAATTGTTTAAATCTTGAATTATTATTCATTCATATTTATTATCATAAATCCCCAAATCATATTTCAACACAGTATATCATAAATGCTGGGGTAGAAGTGGACAAAATATGTATTATCCATTGCAAATATTGCTACTGATTTCTCTAGCATAACACAAGATTAATCATTGGGACTAACAAATTAGAGTTTTTGAAGATTGACTAACAAATTCAAGAATAATCAGATCAGATTTAGAAATGGCAAAATACAATGTTATGAAAGATTTAGAATGACTCATTTAGAATATAGTTCAATGTGTACAGAAGGTGTCTCAAAACAATATTTTACTCTTCTGATGGTTTAATTTTAAATAAATGTAGAAAATCAACGGATGATTCACAAAAATGTCAAAACAATTACCCTATCTCAGACACGATAATATTTAATTTTATCTTTGATTTATTTATAAATAAATGATTCATAAATGTAAATGATTTTACTATGATCAAAATAAATTTATAAATAAATTTAAATGATTTTATTATGATCAAAATCTTACACTATTAGACCACATTTTGTGAAATCAATGAACAATTTTCTTTATTTATTAAACACCTTTGCATTTTGGGAAAATTTTGACTTTATAATTTTGATTCACTAAATTCTCTTGTTTAATACAATCTGAATTTCCAAAGTTTTTATAGTTTTAAAAGGTTATTATACAAAGTGTAAATATTAATAAAAGTATTCATTTGTAAGTGAGTGGAAGAGATGAATAGGGTGGCAGCTTTATATATGGAAAAAATAAAACTTACTTGGAATTTGGAAATCATGGGTTTAAATTCCTCTACAGATACTATAGATTTTATAATCTCAAGTCACTTTTAATGAGAACCATAGTCTGTAATATAGGAATATTAATGATTGACTTGCTTTCATTTTTTCAGTTGCTCTATATCAATAATTTATGAGACATTGCTGTTACAGTAGTGATGATATGTAGCAGCTTCCTACAGTTATGAAGGTAGTTTATGTTACTATTAGGCTCTTGTCAAATATCAGTTAAGAGGGAACACTTGATTCTACCCGTAATTTTTTTCTCACCAAAATGGGTCTGTCAATTGCATGAATAAAGACAGCATTTAGGTTCAAGGAGCCATTGTCTCTCTTTAGCAAAATATTGCTGCTCCACCAGAGCTACAAGCTAAATGAGAAGTATAAGGTTAACCTAGATGGTTTTCAGGGAAGTGTTTTTTAAGGCAACATATGGGTGTATGGGCAGCAGGATGCATGACTTTCTTCTGATTGATTGGTGGTGAGGTAACAGGGTGATGTTTCAGAAATCTTAATCATCAACCTTCTGACTCCAACCAGTCTGGGGTCTTTGTGCTTATGTTCTGCATGTGGTTACTGTCCACCATCCTCCACCTGATGGCGGTGGGGGGGAGGGGGGAGTAAGGGGGGAGGGGGGAGGGTGGTCTTTGTTCCTGCTAAACAACTCAAAGATATGTATCAGATTGTTATGTATATCCCTTGAGGAGGAATTAGGACTGTTTTATTACTGAACTATTGTCATTACTTTTTTCTTTAACTGCTTTTCCTTAGTTTCTGCATTTCCTCACTTTCCTAATTAGTAACTGCTTGAGTCTGCTCTTTGGAACTCCTGGAAGGCGTAGGAGACTAAAACCTTTTTCTATGAACAAGAAACAGGGGCTACGGAGGGGTTTTTGTACCCAGGCGGGCCCTACAGGATTCTACTTGGTTTCAATTCTCCCTTTTCTTAGATATTCCTCCATCATGAGGGAAACTGGTACAGGACAAAAAAGAGAATAAAGTTTTGGATAGAGAGGTTAATCATTAACTTGGCAGAGGAACTCAGTTTTAAGGGGACTCAGTTTCACCTCCCTTTTTTGAGAAGCAAACATGTAAATGATATTTATTTCTTCCTGTTAACACATGGCCCATGTTAATTACCCATGCTTTACAAATGCTCCTTGTTCATAGGTGAGTTGATTAGATTAGTTAAAAAGTAACTAGAGAGAGAAAATAATGAAAAGGTGAACTGAAGTCAAATACAGAGTTTTCACTTTAAGAAATCACTTCCACTAAAATGCCTTATTCATCGCAACAGGTTTAACTCAGAATCCCATTAACTCTGATTCTTTCTGCAAAGATTGCAGCTTGTCTTTATCTGTCTTTTAATATAGGAAAGAAAAAAAAAACAGAATAATGTTTTTACTGGTATTAAATAATTCTTTTTCAAATTTTTACTTTCCTCTTTTGACTATATTTTACTTCTATTTTCACAGAGTATTAGAATTAACTTTTAATTTCACTTTGGTAATGAGTAGAAACTGTTTAATGTTGGAATAGCTATTAAAAGTTTCATATCATATACTAAAGGATTATCAAAATTTGGGTCTCTGCCTTCAGAGTATATTTTCTAAATGGAGCTCTAATTAGAATTTGTATTTTGTAAAGACAAATTATAGGGAAAACTAAATCTGTAGCTAAAAAGGGATATTTAATAATACAGAGAAAAAATTGGGTTGTCTATGTCTCTGTATGTGTCTATAAATATGCATGCATGTGTAATAAATTGGAAGTTATTATGTTTTTCAAAAATATCTTTTCCTCTTTATCAAAAGTAGAGGTTTATTTTAGAAAATATATATATTTAATAGAGGTAAAAGAAAAAAGGAAAAATTCCTACACATATAGAGCATGTTCAATTCTTAGTTTATTGTTGATTCTATAACAATAAGATATTACATTCTATTTTATATCAAGCTTTTCTCCTTCGGTAATACCTGGTGGCCATCTATAAATGGTATCCAGTCGAGATATTATTATTATTAAATATTATCTTTAAATATTTGAGACACAAACATTCTTGCTATTCTTTATTGATTAGTAGTCACTTTGATTCTAGTTTGTGGTAATGATGAAATGTATTTCAAAAATATGCTTATAATTTATCCTTGTATAATGTTATTTGATTTCCAGGGGACAGTTCTTAGGAAAGAATTGCTGAAATGAAAAATGTTTGAAAATTTAATTTTCATAGAAATTGCTCCTCTATTTTTTTGGAAGTTATCATGTATTTTCAACTTTTTAATTTAAGTTTGTTAGATTGTTTATATCTGGTTACATTTTGGGTTCAATTATTATAGTTCTCTCCTTCAAAGCTACCAATAATGTGCATACAGATGTCCCTTAGCCAGTTTATCATTTTCTTTCTAATCATGTTTAATACTTTGTTCATTTCAACTTAATTATATATGCTTTTCTTTGCTCTGTTCTTCAAGCACTTCATGTATTTTCATCAATGGTTATTCTTTTTCTTATGCTTCCAATTTGGCCTTCATATATGTGATGGCTTAATTTTGTTCCTCAATATTTTTCTTGAATTATTTCTTTCATTTTGTTATTTTGTTATTGCTTCCTTGGGCTTTTTCTGTGTGTCTCACTCATTCATTTTTATAGAGATAATTGTTTCAGTATTATTTTTTAAAATTCACAATGATATGCAGTCATTCCTCTTTTGTGGCAATGTCTTTGAGGTAGTGTTCTTTCTTTGAAATTTATGGTTTATTCATCCTTTTCTTACCTATTATATATATATATATATATATATATATATATATATAATGACTATGATTATATATAGTTTAATTTCTTTTTAGTTGTCATTCTTCCTTGTACAAGTTTCTTTTTTCCTGGAATATTCAGAAAGTTCATATGAGGAGCAGCAAGTATATATTCTTAGCAAGTATTGATTCTCCTCCTGACATAGATCTTTGTGTGTTATAGTCTATTTAGTGTTTTTCTTCTGAAAAAAAAAAAAAGATGTCACTGCAGGATATCTCACAAAACCATATGCCCTTTCTCGTATGTTTTTCTTTGTTTTTTAAACAAGCCTAAAACAAGTCTTTTTTTTTTTTTTAAACACACCTTAAAAGTCATCATTTTTGTCATTTCAGTGGCTATCCTTCCTGGATTTTTCATAATTTTTCAACTAGTCGCCAATAAAATGATTGTTTCCAACATTTTTCTCATGATAAAATACGTGATAATTGATGATAGGTTAATAATTTTCAACATAATACTATGCATCCAATTAAAAATTTATATATTTCATTCATTTATGCACATATGTAATTGTGTGTATGGTATCTACAGTGTGTATGTATATGTATATATGTGTGTGTATGTGTATGGTTTATAGTGTGTGTGTGTACAGATTCATACATATACACACACTGTATTCTCAGGTACATAATTAATATTAGTGAATATATTTTGTAGGGGAATTTTTAAAAAATCTAGTATGTGGATACATTCTGTTATTTATTTACCCATGTAAATGCTCATTTGTATTGCTGTTAAAAGTTGAGTTGAATTTTACCATTTTCTTTTCACTGGCATTAGCTCTGTGCTTGTCTAGCCCAAATATGTTTAACCATTTAATCTCAGGTTTTGTGATTATTCAGTGTACCTTAATAATGATTATATATACCTTTATGGGGGAAAATAAGAAGAAATTCTACCACAAATGTATAAAAATGCTTGTCAGTTTCTGTGTAAGAAAGTCTATGGAAATATGTTATTTTTATCAATTGAAAGAGTCACTAGATATATAAGCATTTAGTGAACATATGTTCACTATCATATAGAAGAAGCTGATGACAAAAGCATACCTACTATTGAAATGACCTAGGAATAAGTCAATATTGAATGATAATGAGTTCAAAGTAAAATTTGATTTTTAGGTCAAGAAAAATAAGCAACAAAGAAAGATTTTTGGATGAAGAATAGAGGAGAAAGTGTTTAAATCTAGTTTTAGAGCAGTGTTCATGAAAATAGTCGACTAACACAAATTCCCATAAGGAAAAGATAATAAATGGACTGATAGAAGGAAGAAGTGTATTTAAATATATATATCTCTAAATATCAGAGAAAAAATAGGATTGCATTTGAAGAAAAGTTATTACACTTATCTGCTATTCTATTTTTTTAAATAAATGTATTTCTTTTATTTTTTGCTGCATTGGGTCTTTGTTGCTGCGTGCGGGCTTTCTCTGGTTGCGGCGAGCGGCAGCTACTCGGGCTCTTCATTGCGGTGGCTTCTCTTGTTGCGGAGCACAGACTCTAGGCACACTGACTTCAGTAGTTGTGGATCGTGGGCTCTAGAGCGCAGGCTCAGTAGTTGTGGCGCACGGGCTTAGTTGCTTCTCTGCATGTGGGATCTTCCTGGACCAGGGCTCGAATCCACGTCCCCTGCATTGGCAGGTGGATTCTTAACGTCTGCGCCACCAGGGAAGCCCTTATTTGCTATTCTTTTCCCATGCTGACTGCTTTCAGAATATATTAAAACAAAGCTGGTCATTTGAATAAAATAAATATTCACCTGAGTTTCCTTACTCAAGCTACTTACTAAGTAGTCATACCTATTACCTTTAAAATTCCTTCACTGAAACACATCTCACACATATAGAAGAGTGGTTACCACCTTTTCTAGCAGGTATTGGTGCCTAGTTTTTCTGATTCTAACCAAAACCTGAATAGGTCAATGTTTTTATGCAGGCCCATTCCAGCATCACCATGGAAACATCACTCCATCAGTGAGATAATGAGCTGATAATGAAGATAGCAGTTGAATAATGGACATAACAAAGACAAAGAGAGATACACCCAAGGGGTGATTTGAGGGAGAAAACAATAACAACAACCAAAATACCATATCATTTATGTGCAGTGATGGAACAAATTATACACAATTCTAACATTAAGATATTATGTTTGAGTGTTTCTGATCTTGGTACTTGTTTGTGATGTTACTTGCATGATATAAAATAGAGTTTTATTGCTCCTCTGGTTTTCTGTCTTGAACTTTCAGGTTTTAGGAGTCAAATAAAACAAAGGAATTACATTATATGAAATAATGCATCTGGTAGTTTCCTAAGTCACTTCTGTTTCCATCTGTGGAATTTATAAACTTTAAATGGCTGAACCATGTCCAGAACAGCAAAAACTTGATAAGATCAGTAATATATCGTGGTAATTCTTTAGTGTGTATCAGAATAGGCAATATTTGATTATAGTAACATAATCTTTGAGTTAACCTAGCTAAAACACTAATGGAATATATTGGCTAGTTTAGTGAAAAAATATGAGGTAATGTAGGCATGGAGATTGTTTAGTTTCATCAGTTAAAGTATCTCATCATTATTTGTTCTCATCTCTCTCTTTTACTATATGCCATTTTATCTGAAGACTGACTTCCCATTATGCTTACAAGATTTCTGCTGAGAATTCCCAGATCATCATTACTGTACAATTAACTAAAAGGTAAGATTGCCAGATGAAATACAAAATACGCAGTTAAATTTGCATTTTTGATAAAGAGCAACATTTTTTAGTATAAGTATTTCCTATACAAAATTATTTATTGTTTGTCTAAAATTCAAATTTAACTGGTGATCCTGTATTTTATTTACTAAATCTGGCAATCTTACTAAATGAAACAACATAATTTTGTTTTTGGAAACTCTTAAAAAATGAGGAAGCTTCTTTTCAGAAGTTCCCACAAAATATCTTCTCATAGCTCATTTTCTCAATTTTGTCATGTATCCATACCTGAACAAACAATGATGGTCAAGGGATGAGATTTTGCTGGTTCTGTTTAGCTTGAGCTGCATGCTGCACTAAGTTTCTGGAGAGGCATAACTGGAATACTACAAAAATTTGATTAGTCATGAAGAGAAGGGTGCTAACTATTGAGGAAGAAATGATAAGAGTTATATCCCAAAACATAATGGCAGAAGCAATATAACATAGTTTTAAATATTGTGGAGTTTGAAGCCACACTGTGTGGATCTTCACCATATTGGTGATATAACCCTGGGCAAGTTGCTTGACCTCTTTGTGCATCAGTTACCTCATTTCTGAAATTGACATTATAATAGTATCTACTTTTAATAGTTTTTATTTAATGCATATAAAGTACTTAAAAATTGTTCGCATTTAGAAAACCCTTATCTTATGATAAATAGCATGAGGAAAACACACTTCAAAATGATATATTGGAAAATCTACACATGAGTTATCAGTAATTCATAAACGTTCATAATTTAGAACTTGGAGAATATTCTTCTAACTTATTTTATATAAGTCTGTTTCTGGAGCATTTTATTGGAGGCAGGGACATTATTTAGATACTTATTGCAATTTAGCTAGTGCTCAACTATGTAATTTTTTTATTGTAGCAAGCACACTTAACTTGAGGTATACTCACTTAAATTTTTGTATGTACAATGCAATATTGTTAACTATAGGCACTACGTTATAGAGCAGATTTCTAGAAATTCTTTTTGCATAAACTTTATACCTCTTGAACGGTAGCACCACATCATAGAGTTATTAGGTGTCTAGTGGAGTCTAGAAATTTATTCTAGACTGAGATATTATCTTATTCAATTCAGACTGTTATAACAAAATACCATATACTGGGTGGCTTATAAGCAACAGAAATTTATTCTTCACAGTCTGGAGGCTGGGAAGTCCAAGATGAGTAAGCTGGCGATTCAGTGTTTGGTGAGAGCCTGCCTCCTAAGGTGGCTGTCTTCTTGCTGTATTCTCATTGGCTGGAAGGGGGCGCTGGAGCTCTCTGGTGCCTCTTTTATAAGGGCACTAAACCCATTCTTGATTACTTCCCAAAGACCCCTCACATTGGGGCTTGAGTTTCATCATATGAATTTGGGGGAAGCATAAACATCAAGTCTATAGCAGATATTGACAGAAAGTTGAGTGTTTTCATTTCTTTCTAGCTGATCTGTTATTCCCTATGAGGTTTCTACTCTTAACTGGTTTTCAGTAGCAAGGCATAGGATGGTATTTTTGGGGGGAACATTGGAAGAGTAAAACAAAAATCCACTAGATTTATTTTAATGTTTTATATACAATCTCTGCTCATAAAATACAAGCTAATTTCTAAAGTTTTCAAAATCTCTTTCCCCAACCTGGTCCTGTGTTCATAAGTGAAATAGTTGAAAAAGACAGGAAACATGTCAATGAAGAAAGTACAGAATCTTCAGATCCATAAGATGTCCTCTAAGGACTGGTGTGCTCTGAAATGTGTTTTGTTCAGTCCCATCCCTGAACATTCAACTAGTCGATGTGTCTGATGTTTCTGGCTTAATTGTCTTGGATCTCATTTCTCTTTCACATTAGTCCAGGCTGGTAGTTCTTGTCAGTAATTCTTTCTTCATTATCCTTTGACCCTTACCTCTGAATGTCTGCTACATTCTACACTTGGATTCTTGACTGAGTTGTCTTCAGCCTCTACTTCACAGTGACTTTTACCTTTCTAGCTGTAGCACATTTATAGAGTTCTTCTTGGCTCTCAGTTTGGTTACTTCTATTGACTCTAAAAAGCGTGTGGAAATTTCTGGGTCTCAGCATGGTAAATGGAGATTGAAAGATATTCAAGAGTGACAATGCTGATTTTCTCTCTTTTCTTTACTAGAGCTTACTGATGTTTGAGAATAGCACTGTGCGGAGTGTCTCCTTCCTAAATCTCAAATATAAAATTCCTAAAGATATGTAAAATGCCTTTACTCCCAGGTCTGAAATCTGTGCAAGTCAGATTAAGACATCTGCATAGATTCTTGCTTTTGTGTCTGTGGCTTTCTCCCATACAAACCCCTGGGACTAGAACAGGTGTTGTTTCCTTCTTTCCTTTTACTATCTGGTTAGGAATTCCCTTGGGTTAAACTTTATAATCAGATCCTCAAGACCTGGCTCTTGATATGATAAATGCAAAAAATAAAGAATATAGAAAATATTGTATTTTTCACAAAGTTTTATATTTAAAAGCTAAATAACTTTCTATTTTTTGCCATCCTGCAAAAAATGCTAATTATGCACATAATTAGTGAATTCTTTAGGATATTTAAGAATACAAAAGATGAGTTCAGTATTAATATATTTGTATATTTCAAGATATTTCCTCTGGTACATAAACATATAGACAGAGCAGAATTCTCTGCTGCTACACATTTTTTTTTAAAGAACATAATAATCACATTTACAGGAAAACTTGTCAAAGATGTTAAAAAGGGAAAAAATGTTCTAGAAGCTTCTATTGACAAGTAAATGGAGGTAATCCTTAAGATCACATTTCCCTTGTGCAGTATCCCTAATGATCACTTTGATGGGTTTTAGAAGAGTGATTTTTTTTAAAGAGAAAGTTTCCACAGACTTTATTAGAATCTCAAAGTAGCTGAAAAAAAGAGCTTTTATAAACTCTGCTCTAAACAGCTTACTCTTATAAGTTCTATTCCAAGGGGTAAATTAGGGGAAATAGCTTAGAATATCCATATTTTGTATCCTTCATCTGAAAGATAGTCAATCTTTTACTCATAAAAATGAATGGGAAACTTAAAATTGTAAGAAAAAAAACCTTAGCCACAAATTCTATGTCAAATATTATATATATTTCATATTTAAAATTTTATTAGCGGAGTTTTAATTTTGATTTTGTATGAGAAGATCTCTTTTCAAGAACTATTTTTGCCAGTTATTATCAGAGACAAGTCACATACTCTTTCTAAGTTTCAATACTTGCATATGTAAAATGGCCCAGGTAGACAGTATATAAAATATACGGAAAATATTTTATTTTTGGAATAAAATATGTATTTTATGTATTAATAGTAAGGATATAGTCATCTGGAAAAGCACTGTGTAGAGACAAAAAATGTTAGGTGTTTTTGTTAATTGCTAAATAAACAAGCTAGCACGTTCTATTTTATAAAATAAACAGAATATCCAATATAAATGATAAAAGTTTTATCGAGTTTAAAAATATGATTATTTAGCAGAGTGTGCTAAGCATCAGCTCATTTTCCTTGCAATGGAATTGAATTTTAACAGACATGGGTATATTGGATATATATGATGTGGAGTATCTTAAAGATGATGGCATTTTAAATGGTTTTCCAAATGTTAAAATAATTTTTAAAAGAAAAAAATAAAGGTATGACTTATTTTATGTACTAGATCAACCAGTGCGTATTATCATACAGCTTTTTCTTCAAAATGACTTGAGTATGCTTGTTATATTTCATTTTTTTGTCACTAGATGGCATACTATGTGTAAAAATAATTTATGAAGATGAGATTAAATTAATGCAAATAAACACAAACATGTAAATTGTCAGAGAATACCATCAAGTTGAAGCAAAAATAACCATGAAAAAAGTTAAAATTCTTTACGTAAGGCTTTATTTCGAGGTTATTCTTCTTATGACAATTTAATGATAGCAAGGTGAAAAACAAAGTTTCATTTTTATATGGATATAATGTACAAATATCATTACATTCTATTATAGCGTAGATTTAGAAGACTGTCACATTGAAATAAATATCAAATGAATGAAAATAATTTGATTTTTTTTAAAAATCCCAATTTAAGAAAGAGGGGAAAATATATTTGCAGCATTTAGTGAATACCCACATTATTTCAGTCATTCATATGTGTTATTTATTTTAAAAAATGCTACTAGAAAAAAATTTCTAATCTACTCTTAACATACACGGCTTGCTGTCACTGTCATAAAAGGGAAAGAAGGGAGAGCCAGCTTTTAATTATTTACTGCTGCACACAAACTACCCAGATTGTAAGATTTAAAGCAATAATTTGTTTGCTCTTAAGTTTTTCTTTTTTTAATTTGAGCACTGCTCAGTGGGAACTGCACAGCTCTGTTCTTTGTGGAACAACTTGACGGCGCTAGAAAATATAAGTGCAGTGTGGCTGCTTGTTGGCTGGAAGCTCAGCTGGAACTATAATCTGGGGCCTAAATTCTCTTCCACATGGTTACCTGGGCTTTCTTCCACAGCATGCAGGCTAGATTTTGAGAAGACAGAGAACTGTCTCCTGGAAACTGGCACAGAGTAACTTCCACTATTCTATTGAACAGTCATAGATCCAGTTACACAGTTCAGATTCCACAGGGTATAGAAACAGACTGCACATTTCCGTGAGGGGAGTGACAAAGAATTTATAATTATCTTTAATCTGCAACATTCTACCCTCTAGCCACATTTTTTTTTCTTTTTCTTTTTGTCCACGTCGTGCGGCATGCAGTTATCTTAGTTCCCCCACCAGGGATTGAATCCGTGGACCCATGCCCCCTGCATTGTGAGTGTGGAGTCTTAACCACTGGACTGCCAGGGAAGTCCTACCCTCTAGCCAAAATTATTTACATAAATCTCATATGCAAAATACCCTTCCTTCCTATAAGACACAAAGATTTATCTCAATAGTCATCATACTCAAATCCAGAACATTTTCATGTGTATCAGGAGACACAGATGTGGAGGTTGATTTTCAGGTGAGGTTTCTATTGATTTAAAAATATATGTGACAAGATTCAAAGTGCTGTGCCCTCCACACACTAAAATAAAATGACAGGTGTAGGGAAAGTGCAATGGGTACTTTCTTTTAGAAAAGGAGGAAAGTGGGAGGCTCATAGCAGTCATTAGTTCATAGTGATTCTGAAATCTCTGGGTTCATATTGCTAATTGCTTGATTAGTGCTCAGACCTGCTCCCTGCAAAAGATTTTCTGTGGCTCTTGGTTTTTATTCTCTGAGCTCTTGGCTTTGCCCTTTCCTATTATAAATATTCCAAATTTGCAGGTGTGTAGCTTTCTCAGTCTGGATTGTGTTCATGGAAGGTTAAGAGTGTAGAGGCCCCTCTTCCTTTTAAACTTTCCCTGTCTCTTTTGGTCAAAGTGGATTAATCTTTTGAAAACTTCGTGAGTTCTGTTTATGCAATTTATATTCAAATAAATGAAACAAAATGTGAGACAAGCACACATTTCTTTCCAAGGAAGGCCCTTCTCCACCTTAGGTCACATTTGAGGCTGCTGTTGGACAACACTCTTATGATGCTGTTGTTTTAAGACACTAAGTTTTGGGGTGGTTTGTTATTCAACAATATGTAGCTACAAAAAAATTTGGTTCCAGAAATGGTGTATTGCTGAAACAGAAACGTAAAACTTATGGAATTAGCTTTGAAATGAAATGTTAGGAATATTGGTGAAGGCTGGAAAGACAGTGATATTGTTATTGAATATAAGAGGAAAGTGAAATAACACTTGCCAGTTCTGTTACTTGAGATGTTCTGGAAAATAGAAATGGTATCTAATTAACTCATGGATGTGGCCAAGAGGTTTCCAGGAAGAATGCTGCAGGTAGTAAATGACTTCTTTGAGCTGGTTATGATAAAGTACAAAGCTGTGAGATGAGCTAAAATTAACTCTTCTGTCTTCACATAGAATATAAAGGAAAAATAAAGGAGCAGACCTGCGTTTGAAAATAAAACTTTCTCAGTCCGAGCCTTAAGTTATCAACGTAATAAACTGCTGCATGTAAAAGGTTAAATTCAGTGTGACTTTAAATCCAGTAAAGTGACCTCTGAATCAAAAACATCAGTGGAGGATCTGTAAAACCCTTTTCTAAGACCTCAGAAAGATTTAAGGGCGTGCCTCACAGACTCATGCAACTAGACAACTTTACACTTTGCAACTCACCACTTTGCACTTTATCATAAGGTCAAAGAAGCCAAAGTATTTGGCTCCCTCTCCACTGGAGATCTGTCTGTTCTCTCCCACTGGGGAGTGGGGGAGTGAGAGAAATGGTGAGACTATATTTAATAATATTATATTGTATAGTTGAACTTTGCTAAGAGAACAGATCCTAAGTGTTCTCAACACAGAAAAAATAAGTGGTTAACTATGTAAGGTAATCAATATCTTATTTGGCTTGATTGTGGTAATCATTTCACAATGTATACATATATCAAATCATTTGTGTTATATACCTTAAATATATACAATTTTTATTTTTTAATTGTGGCTCAGTAAAGCTGGAAGAAATATCAATCCTCTCTTCCTCTTGCCCTGTATAAGTCACATATTATATTCTTGTATTTAGGTATAACCTAGTTTAAAAAGGAATCTCAAAAGTATTATAAACTTAAAATGTTATTTGTATTTCCTGTCCAGCTGTTCTGCATCATATCCTCATTCTTCATTACCTAAGTAATAAACTTGACACATTCTATTACTTTCTGGTCACTTTTGTTTATGAGAAGTCAAGTCTGGTTTAAAATTTCAGTCTCAAACTAATTTAAATTTTGTATCTTTCCCATCTTCTAATGCAGACTTAAACCATACCCCTAGTTTAATAGTGATAGAAGTTAGGGAGATAAAAGGTAAAACCTGACTTTGTGACACTGATTCCATCCTCTTTAAGGCCAGTCTCCTTTAGTGCTGGAGATAAGGAGAGGGAGGGAACAGGAAGATCTTATGAAAATCTTAGAGAGATGACCCAGTTCTGGCTCAGGTCAAATGTCCATCTGATTCTATTAGCTGCTGGTGCTCTATACTGAGTTGGGGAATGTGATCCCTTCACAAGAGCCACAGACACTAGTGAACTATTTTACAGTCTTCAATTAAATTCCAGTGGAATGGGCCCTATGCTTTTCTTCTTGTTTGTATAACTCTAGTTACATTTTTCATCTTTATACCAGAATTAGGCACCAGTCTCTATGTTCATGGTTATTTCCAAACATTAGGAGACGCTTTCCACAGTCTCCCAAGAATAATCCTACCAAATTCCCTTTTCTTGGAAGCTCTAGCATAGAACTTCAGATGTGGTATCTCATAAAGCAAGAAACTAGCTTTGCTGAAAGGTGATTCATTTGTTATTGGACTGGGCACTCCCCTTCCTTGCTTAACAAGGAGAAGTAAAAGAATCTCTCTGGACATTTCACAACACTATACACCTCTCCTGCTTTCTTTTTAGGTATTGATTTGGGGTAAAGGGTAATCCCTGGTTATTTCTATAGTTCTATGGCCTTTAAATAACTCCCACTTTCACCTGCTGCCCTAATTTTCGGTAGTTCTTTTTTACAATTTTGAGATTTTTGAACAGTATGTTATTACTCAGAATATCAAGATTAGGGGAAAAAAAGAACATAATTTACATTCTAGGGATTCTATTCAGTAGGCGTACCAAAGATAATGATAACTAATAGCAATTAAGGTTAATAATTTATGTAAATGAGGTGAAAGAGAGAGGTTTGTAATCTGTGAAGATGAGCCATGTTTACCATCATTCTCAGCCGTTCCAAAGGTGAGAATGTCAGAATGTTTTTCTCTGGGATTGGAAGAGAGGCAATGGGAGGAAGGACACTTGTTACAAATTTTTTTATTGTTTGTTTTCCCCACACACACCGCTACTACTTTAAAAAAATACAGGTGATATAAATGTGCAGTATACCTGAATGTTTATGTGGGCTAGGGGCAATTCCCATTTGAATGCCTTTGGAAGGCCTTAGAGTGTGGAACCCTGGAATAAAACAAGTAAGAATTAGTGAAGAAAAGAAAGAGTGGACATATTAAGAAGAGTGTGCATTGTGTGACAAGATCTTGAACAAAGAAAGTGTAGAACATTAGAAACATAGCTAATAAATCTACAGTACTTCCTTCAAATTTATATTTCTGCTTGAACCTCACCCTGGGAAGGAGTTATAATATGAAATATGAGAAATGTTATCAACCACGAGAATTCTTTATCTTACAAATGTACTTTGAAGAAGAATGTAAGAATACCTAGATCTTTATAAAGATTAAGCAAGAAAATTGTGTTTGTTTTGTATGTTTGTTTATTAGTTTGATTTTGGCCTCAGAGAAAGAGATGTTGGCAGGATGATGACAGGAAGAATGAGAGAAGTATAAAAATGTAAGGAGAAAGAAGATTCAAGAAACTACCCCGCACCCCTGGGTTAAGGAAAAACTGAATAGCAATTGAAGAGAATGGTAGTAGCAATAGTAGTAGTAGCAGTAATAACAAAAACAGAAATGACTTCTGAGAACTTACTATGTTTCAGAAATTTTTGATAGAGGATCTCAATCTAAAAAATTCTATCAAACACTGCCTCACTCTATTGAACACTGCCATCTCTATCAATATGCTGAGATGGGTAATAACAGTATATACATTTTACTATAAATTTAGGTTTAGAGAAGTTACTATCTTTTCTAATGTTACTTGCCTGATGAATGGTGGAAATGGGAAAAGGACCAAGGAAGTAAATAGTTTAAACCATCTTCACTGCAATCTGGTCCTTGATTGATTACTATTAAGTTTTTTTTTTTTTTTTTTTATTGGACTGCTTTATTTTTCTGGTGATGGACTTGAGGTCTCCAAATTCCCTGCCCTCATACTCTCTTAATTCCATTCCAATCAGGCTCTTGACCTCTCATCACAACACTGAATCTGATTTTATCAGTGCTGCCAATGATGCACAGTTTCCTAAAGTTAGTGGTCTATTTGCATCCTGGTTTTATTTGATTTACCAGAAGCATTTGACACAGTTCTCTTCTCCTTGATATATTTTTTCAGTTGACTTTCAGGACTGAATACTTTCTTGGATTTTTCCCCATATGCTGGAGTTGCACTTTGGTCTCTATTTCTGCATCCTTCTCTTCTCTTTGACTTTTAAAATTGAAGGAACCCTGGGCCTAGTTCATGATGAACTGAGGCCTCATGGCTTAAATACCACCTATGTACTGACAACTCTCAAATTTATATTTCTAACCCATAATTCTTTGGTAACAAATTCTCATGCTTAAAACCTACATTCATCACTATCTGATTACCTTTTAGATAACTTAAATTTGACATATCCATGTATAAACTTGGAATCATCTTACAAAAATCTTATCTATATGCAAACTCACTGTTTCAGTTGATGGGCAATTCTTTACAGTTTCTCAGGCTAAAAATATCTTTATTTCACCCTAGAATCCATTATTTTTAGAAACACTATATTCAGATATTCACAATATCATGCCAGCTCTCTTTACAATATATTAAATTCCAAACACTTCTTTATTTCTCTACTTCTATCTCTCTAGCTGAGCCATCACCTCTCACCTGGATTTCCATAATAGCTTTCTAACGAATTCTTCCTACTAATACCCACAAGCTTAGACCTCAAATACACAGCTGCCAAAGTGAATCTTCAAGAAAATAAATCAGATTACATCACTCTTCTGCTAAAAACTCTGAATGGCTGCTCTTTATGTTCATTGTAAAAGCCAAGGTAAGATATCTACAAAGCCTGTAAGTAGGATGACCATATAATTTATGCTTCAAACCAAATCAGAGAGTGAAAGAAGGAGTTAGAGTAATTATGCCAGAACAGTAGACATAAAAATAAGTTGTCCTGGGCAACTGGACTGTTTCATCACCCTACTGCTAAGGTGCCTCACAATTTGACCCCATTACCTTTCTGATCTTTTCTGCCATCATCTCCTCCACTGTATTAATTCTGTTCTCATTTCATAGGCTTCCTTTTCTTCCTCAAACACGCCATGCAGGCAGGCACAATAATACTTCAGAGCCTATGCTGTCACCATGTTCTCTCTGCCTTGAATATTTTTATCTTGAGAATTCACTAGGATTATTGCCTCATCTCCTTATATTCTTTGCCCAGATCTTGCCTCTTCTATGGGTCTACCCTGACCACCCTTTTAATCCTGAAATCTATCCCTCATTAACATTTCTGTAATGCTGTGAATCATATACTGGATAAATTATGCACCTAACAAAATACTGAGTATATAGTAAACAATAAATTCTAGTTATCATCATTAGTAGCATCATTATCACTAGATATTCCTTTAGATACAGATAAACATATATATATACATATATACATATAAATATAGATATTGAAAAATAGAAATAGATTTATTATTAGGGATTGGCTCATGTGATTATGGAGGCTGAGAAGTTTCATGATCTGCCGCCTGCAAATTGGAGGCCTAGGAAAGCCAATGATATAGTTCTAGTCCAAAATGAAGACCTGAGAACCAGGGAAGCCAATGGTTTAAGTCCCAATCCGAGTCCAAAGACCCAAGAACCAGGAGTGTCAAAGTCTGAGAGCAGGAGAAGATGAATGTTCCAGTTCAACAGAGAGCAAATTCACCCTTCCTCCACCTTTTTGTTCTATTCAGGCTCTCAATGTATTGGATCATGCCCGCAGCACTAGTGAGGATGATGCCTTCCAAAAATACCTTCACAGATACACCCAGAAAAAACGTTTTACCAGCAATCTGGGCATCCCTTAGTCAAGTTAAATTGTCACATAAAATTAACCATCACGCTGACCAGTAATCTCTTTCCAATGAGTTATTAGTTTGTTTAGCAAATATTTGCACAAAACCTATAATATCAAAGCAAAGTACATATATATTCCAAATTAAAAATATTAATTTATTACCTTGGTATGCTACATTTACAACATAATCTAAACTAGCTTGTTACCTTATATATTCTACTCATCAAAATCTAATAATAATATAATGCAATATTTTTTCTACATAAGGGGAGGTTCATATTCAAATGTTTTACTGCATGATTTTTAAGCCACTTTAATCTATTTGTTGTAAGATTCTATGTTGTTTAATCTGTAGTATTCTTGGGAACTATCCTCTAAACTCATAACTGTTCCAAGAAATTAAGACATAGATTCCTAACTAGGAAGAATTTTTCGAGGACAGATATAACATGAGCTTCCCTTTTCTCTTGTCTGAATACTACACATTATCAAAAATGCATGAAGAATGTTCAATAAGTAAATATATAAAATACGAGAGTAATAAAGAAATGTATATTTCAATTTCATTGCTATTCCTTTTAATATTAAAATCTTCTCTGTCCCAGTTCTTTAGTAAGAGTTCTTAGAAATTGTCAGACGACTAGGGTGATTTTTTTTTTTTTTTCTCCTTTGAAATGAGGTTACATGGTATAAAAGAAAGTATAAATCAGAATTAAGAAATAAGGTTTTGAATTTTGCCTTTAACATTCACTTACTCTGTACAGACAAGTTAACTCAGTTTCAAACTGAAAATGCAAGGATAATGATTTTTCTTTGGATTTTTTGTGAAAAATTAATAAGATATTTAACCTTCAGATTACAGGAAAAATCATCATCAAGGTTTACCTTCTGGGCAGCATGAAACCTTTTAATTTTATTTAATTTGATGTCCATATTTTAAGCCATTTTACAAGTAATTTACAGGTATAAGAATAAAGACATACTGAAAGCAACGTTATTAAATAATAATATATTTTAAACACAGTAAAGCTATTTTAATCAGTAAAACATCAGTAGAGATGAAAAGATACTGTCACAAATCCTTTTAACAACATGGGATCATACAGATTCTTACTCAAAACTATTGTGTGAAGTAATTTCCTTTAAATGAATAACTGGAGGAGAAGACTATATTTGCATTTTGTTCTTGGAAATATATTGTTTAGTGATCAATTCTTAAATTTAAGAAAATTTATTTAAGATATCATCATCTGAAGATACATAGTCTGAGATTTCATTAATATGAAAAATTTCACCATACCACTAGAGTTTAAGAGTGCTGCTTTCTTTTTCTTTACGTTCATCTTCTCATTGGATTTATCTTATAACTGTGGAATGTCACATTTCTTCTCTTTGCCATCATGGTTGGAGAATAAAAAGTTTTCGTTCTCAGTTGTGTTCAGTGGATGTGAAAGCAGACTACAAATATACTGTCCTACTCTTTTTTAACTCCTTCTTAAAAGATGATGCAATAGTTTGGACAACACAATATAAAAATGGAAGAATGACAATTTATTCCACTCTTGCATCACCCTTCTAAGTGATTTCATCATTCTTTTGTTTTCTTATTACTTATTCTTTTCTCAGCATAGTTGGGGATAATCGGTGTAATCTTGAGTAATGATAAAACAATTCTTAGAATGATGAAATAGAGAATTATTTTATAATACAGAGAAAATAAATTCACTATGATCCCATAATTCATTTCAAATTTATAACGGAATTCAATGGACCCAAATACTAAATGCAAGATAAAATGAATTATATTCTATTAAAAATAGGTAAATTTCCTTTTCCTTTTTTGGAAGGACTCTAAGAAAGAATAAATTCATTAAACACGAATCCTTGAAAACAGAACTGCTGAAAAAAGAAACTCAAAACCAAACATTGGTCCAGCGATCCTGATGTTATACCAAGGGTTAATCAACTTGGCACATTATACACGTTCAGTAAAAATTAGCTTTATTTTCTCTTTCAACTAAGCAACTCGTTGATTTGTTGAACACTGAAGAAGGTAGGGTTGGGGTGTAGGAAAATAGTAATAAGAAGAAAGCAAAAGAGGCAATAATACTTATATCTATGTATTTAAAGTGTGTAAACAGTAAAATAGTAAATAGTAATAGTAATATTTACATATGCATACATGCACATACATATTGATACATTACTGTATATGAATTTATGCATATATACACACACACAAATGCACACATGCATGTACTATTTTTGCTCTTTAAATTAATGCTACAAAATGTGCATTTTCACAAATGCCCCTTTAGGATATTAGGGTGGTTTGGCTGTATCTGCCACTTCACCAGAATTATCTGAGATTGTCAGAAATTAAAACAAACAAAAAATTCAAGAGTAGGATATGTTATTTGGGAGAAAGATAATACATTCGAATGGGACATACTAGTTTTGAAATGCATTAATCCTGAAAATTGAAGCAATTTACTAAACTGGATTCATTGATATGTCGTAGATTAGTGAAAAAGGAAATCACTGCCTGTACCCTAGCTAAAAATCTGAAAATACCGCTTAGGTAGCTACATTTTTCGGTAGACATTTTATGTAGACATTACTGGCCCTAGCTGTCTATGGCTTTTAATATGGCTATAAGCTATCATCTAAAAATCAATTTCTAGGGCTTCCTGTTGACGCAGTGGTTGAGAATCTGCCTGCCAATGTAGGGGACACGGGTTCGAGCCCTGGTCCGGGAATATCGCACGTGCTGCAGAGCAACTAAGCCCGTGCGCCACAACTACTGAGCCTGTGCTCTAGAGCCTGTGAGCCACAACTACTGAAGCCCGCGAGCCACAACTACTGAAGCCTGTGCACCTAGAGCCCGGGCTCTGCGACAAGAGAAGCCACCGCAATGGGAGGCCTGCTCACCACAACGAAGAGTAGCCCCTGCTCACCGCAACTGGAGAAAGCCTGCATGCATCAACAAAGACCCAACACAGCCAAAAATAAATAAATAAATTTATAAAAAAAATAATAAAATAAAAATCAATTTCTAATGAATTTATGTTCAGCCACATTAACAATGGAAGAAGAAATAGAAACACTTGTTTTTCTTCTAGGAGTGCAGAAGATGGTCATTTCACATTTATTTTGAACTATTAGCTATATATATATATATATATATATATATATATATATATATGATTTTCATTAAAACATTTCACTTTATATTGGCATTGTCATTTCTGTTTTGTTACTGCAAACGAGTTGTTGAAAGGACAAGATTTTTTTCAAGGTCATTTCAGCCATGATTCAAATGTTTACTTCGTTTCCCTGAACAAGACATGTAGGTAGGTGATCATATGACATAGCATTAGAAAGTGTATTTTCTATGATTCTCAATAGTGCTTTTTAAAGTAACATTTAAATTAGCCAGTGGTAAAAATTGGTATAAGGATGAAAATAAAATCAACAAATATAACAAGTGTAAAAAAATGTAATATTTTAAAAAATTGCTTGAGGTTTTAATGTCACTTTTGATTTATTCCTTTCGCAAGAAATCAAGAATCCCAAAGATTTTTAGCACAAGCAACGTCTGTGTTAATTTACACATAGCCTACAATAAACAGGATATTTTATTTAATAAATAAATTAGACCTGTTAACTTATTTCCAACATACATATACAAGTGTGTTAAAAGTGAGACTGAGTATGTTTTTATTCGTGAGAGCAAGTATGTATGTATATTTGTGTGGATGTGTGGGTGAACTGATAAATTTAGAAGCAATCTCACATCTTAATATTGAATAGGTACAAAAACTTTTAATTTGGTTGTTTGCAACTGCACATATATTCCCTTAGACTCTGTATTATACCTGCTATTTGTGATGTAGTTGACCCACTGATGATTTAGAAACCTTGAGATTGAAAAGTATAACTGCCAAAATGTATAACTGCCAAAATGTTCATGGGAATACATACACACATACACACACACACACACACACACACACACACACATATATATATATATAAAGAGAGAGAGAGAGGGAGAGTGAGAGAAAGGTTTTGAGTTGAAAGATATATGAAAGTTATAAAATTCCTCCCTGCACTCCTGCACTGTATTTGATCATCTTGGCCACTCCCTGTATGAGTGCACTAGATACTCTCTGGAAGAGACACTGAGTCAGGGTTTCAGCTATAAGACATTTATTAGTGATCTACACCTGTGAAAGGAAGTGGGGAGAAGGATTAAACAGAAAAAGAACATCGACTGAGATGCAGTTCTGAATATTCCTTTTCATGCAGTACCCTTCATTATTTTCCCACATCAGGTTAAAATAACTGGGCTTTATTTCCTTTCTTTCTTTAGCTGTGTCTTTAGTAGATTAATCTAATAGTCTATCATGCAGGCAGCTTCTGGATGATATCCTATATGATATGGCCAGTGGATTCTATAGTTACTGGTCCATTACTGCAATGCCTTTGCCGTTTAGTGGTTGCCCTTGTTTGCCATAATTTTTTGTGAGATCTAGTGCTGTCAGATGCTTGCTGAATCTCTGTGGGCAGAAAGACAAATCTATAGCCATAAGTTTGTATTCTACTGAGAATAAACTATTGGCTCTAACAGACAGAAATAATCCCACTGTGTAAATTTGCCAATCAAGTGGACAGTTCATGTCCTGGAAAAGTGGTGCAATATTGAGGAACTCATATTGGTCTCTGTTGTTGACAGGTTGGACATTCATCAGTGGCAGAAGCTAGATCACTCTGATAAATGGAGGTCGTGTTTGAGTCATATATAGTCACCATCTCTGAGCCCATTGTTGTCATTCTTACTTTAACGCCCAATATGATAATTGTGACCCCTAGTTTCTAGGCTAAATCTCACTGCCTGGTTTCAATAGTTGCAGGGTTGTATCATCCTCAGAGAGCCAAGATTTATGTCAGCTTCTCCTATCATCAGTCCTGGTCTACAAAGAAAAACCTTTAGTGATCCAGTGATGCTGGTGTGTCACACTTAACATAATTTTCCTTAAAACCTTGATAAATGGTATGTTCTTCAACTTTCTCATTGAACATAATTGGCTGATGAGTCTTCTGGTTGTAGTGTATATCCATTCCAATATGCCCAGTTTTCTGAACCTTTTATTTCTTTTCCATTACCACCTTCCAAAGTAGTTTTGATATTTTAATTGCCGATCATATGCCTAAGAATTTTTCCTACCTTTAATTTTTGAATTTCAGCCTCTCTGATCTAGTGTCTTCATACTTTGTCACATGAATACTTCCCCAGCTCCTATCAGTACATGCTGGTTAGATCTTGCAGCTCTTTTGAGGTATATAGTCCCCTTATTCTATAATTAGCTCCAGCTTGTCCTCAGTTGAGATAAACTACAATTCATTCCCAATTATAGTTCTAGTGACCATGAAGGGAGGTGGTAGAAAATTCTGAGAAGGACATCTGTTTCATTGCTCTCTGAGGGAGAAGAGGACTGTTTGTTGCCTTCTAGAACAGGTAAAGTGCCAACTCTCAGTAGGGGAGAAGCCTTTTTGGCTCAGAATTTTAAAATGTGTCAGAGATTTAGAATATTTGGGAGTGCTCACTCAGATGCCTCCAATCCATGTGTCATAATCCCAGGTTTTCAAAATCAGGACCAGGTCCTGTTATCACCACTACCTGCCTTAGTTGAGCATTTAACTATTTGAACTTTAGCAAATTTGACTCTTAAGTACTGAGTTTGCCTTCATTTTCTCCACTCTCCCTTTGTAGGAGATGAGAGCTTCTTTATATGCAACCAAGAAGTTCATCTGGCTTTCACATCTGGGTTTCAATTCAGTAGTATCAGCCCTCAGTTCTTCATTATTTCCTGTTGTTTATCAAAAACACTTAGTAATAGATATCTGAAGCCATTAACCTTATGGCTACTTTTTGTTTCATGCATCTCAAATGATTTGTACACCCCCTTACAGTCCCTTCCATCTATACACAATTCTAATTTATTGATTGGTGAAAGTTTTAACAATTGGATTGCCAGCTTGAGTCAGAGGTTTGCTGTATCTACCAAAAGTGATAGAATCTTTATTGACAGCCAAGCAATCACAGAGAGTAATCTAGTTCTGAAATTCCATCTTATTGACTACATCCTTGGGCCATTTTTTGTTCCAAATGTCACAGATAGAACTTAAAAAAAAACCAAAAACAGATTCTGAGACAGAGTGGGGAGTGTGTATTCACTTGCTAGGGATGCCATAAGAAAGTACCATAGACTGGGTGGTTTAAATAATACTAATCTATTTCCTCAAATTTCTGGAGGCTAGAAGTCCAAGAATAAGGTGTCAGTGGGATTGGTTTCTTCTGAAGGCCTCTCTTTTTTACCTGTATATGGCTATCTTCTTTCTGTGTCTTCATATAATCTTCCCTCTGTGCATGTCTGTGTCCTAATCTTTCCTTTTTATAAGGACACCAGTCTTATTGGATTAGGGTCCAGCTTAATGACCTCATTTATTCTTAATTACCACTTTAGAGACCCTGTCTCCAAATACAGTCACATCTGAGGTATGGGGTTTGAGGACTTCAAAATATGAATTTTGCCAGGAGACATGTACGCCCATAACAGGGTACAAGATATTTATTAAGAATCACCACTTGTGTAAAGAAAGGCTTGAGCAAAGTGAAAAGTGAAATTGGTTGTGGGTTCAGGAAAGCCTCAGCCGACTCAGTAAGAAGCTCTGGAGCCAGTAATGCCTATCCCCAGCTGTCTCAGGCAAAAGGTATAGGCAAATCGGGAAGAGTATGACTTCAGAATAGGTACTTCTCTACTGCTGAGGCTGACTCAGAAGGAGCTAACCACATTCCCTCTCTGTGGGAGTCATTTTCCTCCTTGAAACTGGATCTCAGTGGCACATCTCTGTGTCTACCCCACTCCACTTTGAAAGTGTGAAATATATTTAAGTAAATAAATATGCCCCAAATACTTATATGTGTAAAGTACTGCTCTGAGCCTTGTAGGGGAATACAAAGATGATTTTGCCATTGTCCTTGACTTGGAATTTTTTCCCCACATCTCTAAGTAATTGAGATATGTACAAATAATACTAACACAAGATGAAATGTGTTAAGTAGCAAAAGAGTAATATAAGGAAATGTTAAAAGATTGGAGCAAAAGAAGACAATAATTTTATCCAATGTAAAAACTTCTTGGAAACAATGACATATGAGTTAGGTCTTCTATGGCTAGGACTATTTCATTTTATTTTCTCTAATTTTTTGGTAAATGTTGAAAGAGTTCAAACATAGAAAAGTGCAAAAAGTATAATAGGTATTCATGTAACTTTGACGCAGATTCAACCATGACAACCATTAGTATCTTGGCATATTTGCTTCTGATCTCTCTTGATCTCATTCTCTCTCTTTCTCTCTCTCTCTCTGTTTCTCTGTGTGTGTGTGTGTGTGTGTGTGTGTGTGTGTGTGTGTGTGTGTGTCGAGAACTCTTATTCTTGCCTTGATATATCAGGTTTACTTTGTGCCCCTGCCTTCTATCACTTCAGGAATCTTTCACTATATTTCTCTAATTTTACACCAGCATTACATTTTATTCCTAATAGGGAAATTGCCCTATAATGTATGCTTCAGGATGACAAGCTTATAATATGAACTAGAGAATATTAGATGTTGAAAAATATATGCTGAAAGAATACATTGAAAACTGCCAAGGCATTGCAGAATCTCTGGGCCAAAATCTGAGAAAGAGGACCCTAGAGAAATAAAACCAAATTAGCAGCATTTTTCCCCCACTGGAATATTTTCTAACTCCACATACTTCGTAAAGTTTACAATACATTCATTGAACTGGTGGAACAAAAATCAAAGTTCCAGTCACCACAAGATGTAGGTGAACATCCAAGGCTTTGAGTAGGAATCTTACATCTAAAGCTCAGTATTATGGGTGAAGTGAAAATAGACAAAGGCTCATAAGATGAAAGAGGGAAATAATAGGGACCAGGAAGTATTTTACTGTATATTGCAAGATAAATACAGAGCACACAAATACACCTCTAGGAATCACAAGAACATTGCTAGGGGCAGGGGGAGAGAGACAATTAAAAATATTAGAGAAAGGAGGACAAGTTATATTAGTTTTAAAGGAGATACAATAAGATTTATCAAGTGAAGTAAAGGAACTCAAAAAGTAATGAAATGATGTCTTCAAACATTTCAAAGGAAAATATTGTCAAACTAGAACTAAATAGTTATTAAATCAGTCCCTAAGAAATGAAGGTGAAACAAAACTCATTAAGAAAAACAAAAAGATAATTCATCACCAAAAGACCTATATTAAAGAAAAATATAATGGGTTTCTTTTTGCTGAGAGAATATGGCAATAAGTTGGAAAATTTCTCTTAAGTATAACTTTTTAGGAAATTATAAATGTCCCATATGGAATGCAAAAGATATAAAGATCCTGAAGAAACAATAACAAACAAACCAACAAATAAATAAAAAGTCAAATAATTACTAAAGTAACACCTGGGAACATAGATTAAGATGATAGAGTTCCAGGGGGACCTTCAAGATGGTGGAGGAGTAAGATGTGGAGATCATCTTCCTCCCCACAAATACATCAAAAATACATCTACATGTGAAACAACTCCTACAGAACACCTACTGAACGCTGGCAGAAGACCTGTCTTCCCAAAAGGCAAGAAAATCCCCATGTACCTGGGTAGGGCAAAAGAAAAAAGAAAAAAAAAACAGAGACAAAAGAATAGGGACGGGACCTGCACCTCTGGGAGGGAGCTGTGAAGGAGGAAAAGTTTCCACACACTAGGAAGCCCCTTCACTGGTGGAGATGGGGGGTGGTCAGGGGAGAAGCTTCAGAGCCACAGAGGAGAGCGCAGCAACAGGGGTGCAGAGGGCAAAGCAGAGAGATTCCCGCACAGAGGATCGGTGCAGAACAGCACTCACCAGCCTGAGAGCCTTGTCTGCTCACCCGCCAGGGCCGGTGGGGGCAGGGAGCTGAGGCTCAGGCTTCGGAGGTCAGATCCCAGGGAGAAGACTGAGGTTGGCTGCGTGAACACAGCCTGAAGGGGGCTAGTGTGCCACAGATAGCTGGGAGGAAGTCCAAGATAAAGTCTGGACATGCCTAAGAGGAAAAAGACCATTGTTTCAGGGTGCGCAAGGAAAGAGGATTCCTTCCCTGTCTGCCAACAGAAGGGAGATCACTGCCTAAACGATCTCCAGAGACGGGTGTGAGCTGTGGCTATCAGCTTGGACCCCAGAGATGGGCATGAAATGCTAATACTGCTGCTGCAGCCACCAACAATTCTGTGTGCAAGCACAGGTCACTATCCACACACCCCTCCACCCCGCCACTTCCAGGAGCCTGTGAAGCCTGCCACTGCCAGGGTCCCGTGATCCAGGGACACCTTCCCCAGGAGAACACATGGCGTCTCAGGCTGTTGCAACGTCATGCTGGCCTCTGCCTCCCCAGGCTTGCCCCACATTCCAATTGTAACTACCAGACCCCTCCATCCCCCCCACCCCCGGCATGAGTGAGCCACAGCCCCATAATCAACCACAGCTTTAACCCCATCCTGTCTGGGCAAGAACAGAAGCCTGAGGGTGACCTACATGCAGAGGTGGGGCCAAAACCAAAGCTGAACCCCAGGTGCTGTGCGAACAAAGAAGAGAAAGGGAAATTTCTCTGTGCAGCCTCAGGAGCAGTGGATTAAATCCCCACAATCAACTTCAGGTACCAGGCATCTGTGGAACACTTGAATAGACAATGAATCAACCCAAAATTGAGGTGGTAGCTTTTGGGAGCAACTGTAGACTTGGGGTTGGCTGTCTGGAAATGACTTGTTTCTGACTTTTATGTTTATCTTAGTATAGTTTTCAGCGCTTGTTATCACTGATGGATTGGTTTATTGGTTTGGTTGCTCTCTCTCTTTTTTATTACTTTTTTTATTTTAATAACTTTTTTTATTTTTTATTTTAATTATTTTATTTACTTCTTTTTCTTTTTTTTTTTTCTTTCTTTTTTTCTCCCTTTTCTACTGAGCCGCGTGGCTGACAGGATCTTGGTGCTCCGGCCTGGTGTCAGGCCTGAGCTCTGAGGTGGGAGAGCCGAGTTCAGGACATTGGACCACCAACGAGCTCCCAGCCCCACATAATATTAATTGGCAAGAGCTCTCCAAGAGATCTCCGTGTCAACGCTAAGACCCAGCTCCACCCAACAGCCAGTAAGCTCCAGTGCTGGACGCCCCATGCCAAACAACTAGCAAGACAGGACCACAAAACCACCCATTAGCAGAGAGGCTGCCTAAAATCATGCTAAGTTCACAGACACCCCCAAACACACCACCAGATTCGGTCCTGCCCACCAGAAAGACAAGATCTAGCCACATCCAGCAGTACACAGGCACCAATCCTCTCAACCAGGAAGCCGACACAACCCACTGAACAAACCTCAGCCACTGGGGGCAGACACCAAAAACAATGGGAACTACGAACTTCCAGCCTGTGAAAAGGACACCCCACACAGTAAGTTAAGGAAAATGAGAAGACAGAGAAATACACAGCAGATGAAGGAGCAAGGTAAAAAAACCAACAGACCAAACAAATGAAGAGGAAATAGGCAGTCTACACAAAAATAGAATTCAGAGTAATGAAAGGAAAGATGGTCCCAAATGTTGGAAATAGAATGGAGAAAATACAAGAAATGTTTAACAAGGACCTAGAAGAACAAAAGAGCAAACAAACAATAATGAACAACAAAATAAATGGAATTAAAAATTCTCTAGAAGGAAGCAATAGCAGAATAACTGAGGCAGGAGAACGGGTAAGTGACCTGGAAGAAAAAATAGTGGAAATAACTACCACAGAGCAGAATAAAGAAAAAAGAATGAAAAGAATTGAGGACAGTCTCAGAGACTTCTGGGACATTAAACGCACCAACATTCGAATTATAGGGATCCCAGAAGAAGAGAAAAAGAAAGGGTCTGAGAAAATATTTGACGAGATTATAGTTGAAAAAATTCCTAACATGGGAAAGGAAATAGTCAATGAAGTCCAGGAAGTGCAGAGAGTCCCATACAGGATAAATCCAAGGAGAAACACACAAAGACACATATTAGTCAAACTATCACAAATTAAATACAAAGAAAACGTATTAAAAGCAGCAAGGGAAAAACAACAAATAACATACAAGGGAATCCCCATAAGCTTAACAGCTGATCTTTCAGCAGAAACTCTGCAATCCAGAAGGGAGTGGCAGGACATATATAAAGTGATGAAAGGGAAAAACCTACAACCAAGATTACTCTACCCAGCAAAGATTTCATTCAGATTCAACAGAGAAATTAAAATCTTTACAGACAAGCAAAAGCTAAGAGAATACAGCACCACCAAACCAGCTTTACAACAAATGCTAAAGGAACTTCTCTAGGCAGGAAACACAAGAGAAGTAAAAGACCTACAATAACAAACTAAAAACAATTAAGAGAATGGTAATAGGAACATACATATCGATAATTACCTTAAGTATAAATGGATTAAATGCTCCAACCAAAAGACATAGACTGGCTGAATCACACAAAAACAAGAACTGTATATATACTGCCTACAAGAGACTCATTTCAGACCTAGGGACACATACAGACTGAAAGTGAGGGGATGGAAAAAGATATTCCATGCAAATGGAAATCCATAGAAAGCTGGAGTAGCAATCCTCATATCAGACAAAATAGACTTCAAAATAAAGACTATTACAAGAGACAAAGAAGGACACTACATAATGATCAAAGGATCAATCCAAGAAGAAGATATAACAATTGTAAATATGTATGCACCCAGCATAAGAGCACCTCAATACACGAGGCAAATGCTACCAGTGAAGAAAGGGGAAATTGACAGTAGCACAGTAATACTAGGGGACTTTAACACCCCATTTTCACCAGTGGACAGATCAACCAAAATGAAAATAGATAAGGAAACAAAAGCTTTAAATGGCACATTAAAAAAGATGGACTTAATTGATATTTATTGGTAATTCCATCGAAAAACAACAGAGTACACTTTCTTCCCAAGCGCTCATGGAACATTCTCCAGGATAGATTACATCTTGGGTCACAAATCAAGCCTTGGTAAATTTAAGAAAATTGAAATCATATCAAGTGTCTTTTCCAACCACAACTCTATGAGACTAGATGTCAATTACAGGAAAAAAAACTGTAAAAACTACAAACACATGGAGGCTAAACAGTATGCTACTAAATAATCAAGAGATCACTGAAGAGATCAAAGAGGAAATAAAAAAATACCTAGAAATGAATGAAAATGAAAACACGACGACCCAAAGCCTATGGGATGCAGCAAAAGCAGTTCTAAGAGAGAAGTTTATGGCAATACAAACCTACCTCAAGAATCAAGAAAAACTTCAAATAAACAACCTAACATTAGACCGAAAGCAATTAGAGAAAGAAGAACAACAACAAAAAACCCCCAAATTTAGCAGAAGGAAAGAAATCATAAAGGTCAGATCAGAAAACAGTGAGAAAGAAATGAAGGAAATGATAGCAAAGATCAATAAAACTAAAACCTGGTTCTTTGAGAAGATAAACAAAATTGATAAACCATTAGCCAGACTCATCAAGAAAAAAAGGGAGAAGACTCAAATCAATAGAATTAGAAATAAAAGAGGAGCAGTAACAACTGACACTGCAGAAATATAAAGGTTCATGAGAGATTATTACAAGCAACTCTATGCCAATAAAATGGACAACCTGGAAGAAATGGACAAATTCTTAGAAAAGGACAACCTTCTGAGGCTGAACCAGGAAGAAATAGAAAATATAAAGAGACCAATCAGAAGCACGAAATTGAAACTGTGATTAAAAATCTTCCAACAAAAAAAAGCCCAGGACCACATGGGTTCACAGGCAAATTCTATCAAACATTCACAGAAGAGGTAACACCTATCATTCTAAAACTCTTCCAAGATATAGCAGAGGGAGGAACACTCCTAAACTCATTCTATGGGACCACTGTCACCCTGATATGAAAACCGAAGATGTCACAAAAAAAGAAAACTACATGCCAATATCACTGATGAACATAGATGCCAAAATCCTCAGCAAAATACTGTCAAACAGAATCCAACAGCACATTAAAAGGATCATACACCATGATCAAGTTGTGTTTATCCCAGGAATGCAAGGATTCTTCAATATATGCAAACCAATCAATGTGATACACCATGTTAACAAACTGAAGGATAAAAAATAAATGATAATCTCAATAGATGCAGAGAAAGCTTTTGACAAAATTCAACACCCACTTATGATAAAAACTCTCCAGAAAGTGGGCATAGAGGGAACCTACCTCAACATAATAAAAGCCTTATATGACAAACCCACAGCCAACATCGTTCTCAGTGGTGAAAAACTGAAACCATTTCCTCTAAAATCAGGAACAAGTCAAAGATGCCACTGCTGCTCTCACCACTATTATTCTACATAGTTTGGAAGTTTTAGACATAGCAACAAGAGAAGAAAAAGAAATAAAAGGAATCTAAATTGAAAAAGAAGTAAAGCTGTCACTGATTGTAGATAACATGATACTATACATAGAGAATCCTAAACATGCTCCCAGAAAACTACTAGAGCTAATCAATGAATTTGGTAAAGGAGCAGAGTACAAAATTAATTCATAGAAATCTCTTGCATTCCTACAATAATGAAAAATTTGAAAGAGAACTTAAGGAAACACTACCATTTACCATTTCAGCAAAAAGAATAAAATACCTAGGCATAAATCTACCTAAGGACACAAAAGACCTGTATGTAGAAAACAGTAAGACACTGATTAAAGAAATTAAATATTATACAAACAGATGGAGAGGTATACCATGTTCTTGGATTGGAAGAAACAACATTGTGAAAATTACTATACTACACAAAGCCATCTACAGATTGAATGCAATTCCTATCAAACTACCTAGGGCATTTTTTACAGAACTAGAACAAAAAATTTCACAATTTGTATGGAAACTCAAGAGACCCCAAATAGCCAAAGCAATCTTGAGAAAGTAAAACAGAGCTGGAGGAATCAGGCTCCCTGACTTCGCACTATACTACAAAGCTACAGTAATCAAGACAGTATTGTACTGGCACGAAAACAGAAATACAGATGAATGGCACAGGATAGAAAGCCTAGAAATAAACCCACACATATATGGTCACTTCATCTTTGATAAAGGAGGCAAGAATATACAATGGAGAAAAGACAGCCTCTTCAATAACTGGTGCTGGGGAAACTGGGCAGCTACATGTAAAAGAGTGAAATTAGAACACTTCTAACACCATACACAAAAAGAAACTCAAAATGGATTAAAGACCTAAATGTAAGGCCAAACACTATCAAACTCTTAGAGGAAAACATAGGCAGAACACTCTTTGGCATAAATCACAGCAAGATCCTATTTGAATCATCTCCTAGAAAAATAGAAATAAAAACAAAAATAAACAAATGGGACCTAATGAAACTTAAAAGCTTTTGCACAGCAAAGGAAACCATAAACAAGACCAAAAGACAACCCTCAGAATGGGAGAAAATATTTGCAAATGAAGCAACTGACAAAGCATTAATCTCCAAGATATACAAGCAGCCCATACAGCTCACTATCAAAAAACCAAACCACCCAATCCAAAAATGGGCAGAAGATCTAAATAAACATTACTCCAAAGAAGATATACCGATTGCCACAAACACATGAAAGGATGCTCAACATCCCTAATCATTAGAGAAATGCACATCAAAACTACAATGAGGGATCACCTCACACCAGTCAGAATGGCCATCATCAAAAAATCTACAAAAAATAAGTGCTGGTGAGGGTGTGGAGAAAAGGGAAACATCATACACTGTTGGTGGGAATGTAAATTGATACAACTACTACGGAGAACAGTATGGAGGTTCCTTAAAAAACTAAAAATAGAACTACCATATGATCCAGCAATCCCACTACTAGGTATATACCCTGAAAACCATAATTCAAAAAGAGTCATGTACCACAATGCTCATTAAAGCACTATTTACAATAGTCAGGACATGGAAGCAACCTAAGTGTCCATTGACAGATGAATGGATAAAGAAGATGTGGCACATATATACAATGGAATATTACTCAGCCATAAAAAATGAAATTGAGTTATTTGCAGTGAGGTGGATGGACCTAGAGTCTGTCTTACAGAGTGAAGTAAGTCAGAAGGAGAAAAACAAGTACCGTATCCTAACACTTATATATGGAATCTAAAAAAAAAAAAAAAAAAAAAAAAGATTCTGAAGAACCTAGGAGCAGGACAGGAATAAAGATGCAGCCATAGAGAATGGACTTGAGGACACGGGGAGGGGGAAGGGTAAGCTGGAAAGAAGTGAGAGAGTGGCATTGACATATGTACACTACCAAAAGTAAAATAGAGAGCAGTGGGAAACAGCTGCATTGCCCAGGGAGATCAGCTCGGTGCTTTTGACCGCCTAGAGAGGTGGGTTAGGGTGGGTGGGTGGGAGACGCAAGAGGGACGGGATATGGCGTTATTTGTGTACATATAGCTGATTCACTTTGTTATACAGCAGAAACTAACACAACATTGCAAAGCAATTTACTCCAATAAAGATGTTAAAAAAATGATGATAGATTACTTAAAATAACAGAAAAAATATGAAAAGTACAAATAATTAACAGTTTGAGGGGAAAATTAAGCTCTGTTAATAAGCAAAAATCTTGTACAATTTTTTAATGACAGAAAGCCAAATGTTTTATATGTGTACAGAGAAACAGAACTCAAAGAAACAGTAGCTCAAAAAGCATGTAAGAGAACACTTTTAAAGGAAGGGTTTCATACATGGGTTCGGAAAATACAAATTTAATGATTATAAGAGGTAGGAGGGGGCTCAGAGGAGTTTTTTCAGAGTGATAAATAGTAAAGACAATTCTGATGAGCTAAATTATGAGTTTCTGGGAGGAGAATTCTACAAATATTGAAATATAAGTTTGATTATTGAATTTGAAATTGAAGTGCACAGTGAAATACAAAATAGGTTAAACATCCACTAATTTTGTATTGATGATCTTAAATACAGACCCAAGTAATTCTTCCATATTTAATAGCAAAAGAAACAATTTGATATATGAAAAGTAAGAGAAAAGTTTGGACAAATTTGGAAAAATTAAAGAAAAATTTGGCCATAGTTGAAAACTATCCATTCAATGGGGGTTTCACAAGAAGTTTGGAGAAAAAATAATTTTTTAAATAATAAGACAAATTTTTTATTAGTTGAAATAATCAGACTGAAATTCATCAGATTGAAAGGGGCTTCCAAAGAAAGCATATCATTTAGAATGAAAAACATCCATACCCATTTAAACAAAACATATTAGAAATTAATGCCAACGTGTCCGTAGATAAATCCCCAAAGATTCCAGATAGAGTAAATGAAATGATACGTACTCTCAGGCACATACAGACACACACACACACACACACACACACACACACACACACACACGCAAGCACAAAAACTCTTTCCAGAGGAAAATAGGCATACCGATATATGAGTTTGCATATTCAGCCCTAGATTCAAATAGACTTCAAAGTTCTGAGGAAATATGATTGCATTCTTGAATTCTAAAAACACCAAGTTATCACCCAAGTAGGATTAGTAATAAATATGTTAATATATGAAATTGTTAATAAAATAAATGCATCTGTTATAATTTTAATGTCATTTGATATACTATAGTGAAGTGAAAATTGAATTATGTAAGAGGAATATGGTGATGGGGAAAATCAGAGGAAAGAAAATAAACTAGTTAAAATTATAGTCACATCAAGAACTTCCAGTTCTGAGAAGAACAGAGTATTTGAAATTAAGGACAACTATAAAAATGGAATAAAGTATAAAAATAAGTGTTTTAGGTATTGAAAGTATCTACTCTTAGAATAATCTTCCTGTAGAGAGATTCTAGACTTTTTCAGCAATGCAGTTGGCCAAGTTTTTTCAAAATAGTTAACTCCAAACTGCATGTGATGACAATAATTTAGCTTTCTAGTTAAGTCTGAGTGTTTAAGAAACTTAAAGGAATGGATTGCACCTTTGTATAACTATTTAAATTATCATTTCTAGAGCATAGTTTAAGAAACAAAAAAGAAACAAAGTGTATGATATGGTAGCAAAAGTATGGTATTTTGTGTTTATAGGAAGTCAATCATGTCAGCTGAAATTGAATTTAAGGGATGAACACAACTACCCAACTAACAAAAGGCCAGAAATTTCCATTAAGAATGTATTTATAACTATTTTAAGTGAAAACCACTCACTTGCATTGAGATAAATAGCTATTTATATTTATTAAAATTCCAAATCAGTGAATAATGGGAGTCGATTTAGAATTTTGCATTCAGGCATAAGAAACTAGCAATCAAATAGTCTTTCTTTTAAGCTATGGAGGTTCATTTCTCTCAAATTTACCTCGTGAGACAAATAATATTTAGAAGAGCAGGAATCAGGGACACTCAGGTTTAATTCTTTACTCATTTTAAGTGATAAGCAGCTCTAATAATACTTGGAAGCTAACTAAAAGAAGCTATTTTCCTCTTAAGCTTGTTTTTATTTTGTTTCTGTTTTATGAAAAGTTTTAAATAAGCCTACACACTCTCGTGAAGGAATTGCCAGACTCCACAGCCTCAGTTAAAATACTAAGTTTCCTTTTTGGAAAAGAAAAGAAAAGAAAAGAAAAGCATATTTGTCTTGCATCTACTTCCACAAAAGAATCTATACAATTTATTATCTTGATATAGGAGATGTGACTAATAAAAAAGCAGTTTCATTATGCAGTTTCCACTATGGACAACAATCCCATCACAGTCAAAGAGATGTCTTACAATAGTATTACTGTAAACTTTTCGAGAGAGATTAAAGAGCATTGATGAATAACAACTGCTCTTCTGAATATATCAGCTGTGTTCCATCTGAGATTTATAAACGGGTCAATAGTAATCCTCCCACAAAATATGTTCTATAGTAAAGATTAAATATTATATCCTCCGGGCTCACTGACATGCCTATCTCACTGTGATACAAAACCTCAAGAGAGTTTTTTAGTACAAAATGAACACACGGCTTTACATAGAAGCTTCAGATTGCATGAAAACAGAACCAAACACAATGGTGCTGACAGCAGGACTCACCAGAGTGATAGCTCCTGTTCGAGTTTGGATGAGATAGCTGATCTTCAACTATATGGGTAAAAATACTCCATTATTCTCACAGGTGTCCTGAATGTACTTACAATTAAAAAAATGAGAAAAATAGGACATTTACGTTTAAAAGATTAAAAAAAAATAGCTATGGTTTACAGAAATTATAAACACTATTTAAGGATTGCTTAGTACCAAGTACAGCCTAAGCTTCACATGTGTTTTATTTTTAATTGTCCCAGTGGTATGAACTGACATTGCTATATGCTTTGAAAACTTCAGTTTTAAACAGAAACTGATTTATTAAGAAACTCTTGTTGGATCACAGAAAGATAAAGACAGATAAATTGTTTTCATAAACAGTATTCATATGTAAAATTACACATTTTATTTAGTTTCAGTCTTTAAACAAAGGAATCACACTAAATTATTCTCTTATGTCTTAGACTGCTAAATGCACAATTTTAATTTAGTTACTCACCATGAGAAGAAACAATACGTGAGGTTGTCTGACTCATTTCAAATTTAACTGGGTTTTAGATGCATATCATATAGCTTATCCTTATTACACTAATACTAATATTATGTATTACTTTTCTCCCTCTGCCAAATAACCAAAAAACCATTTCACTGGGTGATATTTTGTTAGTTATAACATACTTTGCAGTAATATGGTCAATCGCGAAAATTGTCAGAAGTTTTTGTTTAATATATTGTCGCCTCATTTTTAAAAAAACAAGAGTTTATGTTAATAACGAATAGGAGAATATATAAGCTTTAGAAAGTCAGGTATAGATAAAAGAAATGCTGTAATTTCTAATAAGCCCCAATGTTACTTTTTTTAAAACATCTTTATTGGAGTATAATTGCTTTACAATGTTGTGTTAGTTTCTGCTGTACAACAAAGTGATTCAGCTATATGTATACATATATCCCCATATCCCCTCCCTCTTGAGCTTCCCACCCACCCTCCCTATATCACCCCTCTAGATCATCACAAAGAATCAACCTGATATTCCTGCACTATGCAACAGCTTCCCATGAGCCATCCATTTTACATTTGGTAGTGTATATATGTCAATGCTACTCTCTCACTTCGTCCCACCCTCCCCTTCCCCACTGTGTCCTCAAGTCCATTCTCTACATCTGTGTCTTTATTAATGACCTGCCACTAGGTTCATCAATACCGTTTTTTTTTTAGATTCCATATATGTGTGTTAGCATATGGTATTTGTTTTTCTCTTTCTGATTTACTTCACTTTGTATGACAGACTCTAGGTCCATCCACCTGACTAGAAATAACTCAATTTCTTTCCTTTTTATGGCTGAGTAATATTCCATTGTATATATGTGACACATCTTTGTCCATTCATCTGTTGATGGACATTTAGGTTGCTTCCATGTCCTGGCTATTGTAAATAGTGCTGCAGTGGACATTGTGGTACATGTCTCTTTTTTAATTATGGTTATCTCAGGGTATATGCCCAGTAGTGGGATTGCTGGGTCATATGGTAGTTCTGTTTCTAATATTTTAAGGAACCTCCGTACTGTTCTCCATAGTGCCTGTTATCAATTTACATTCCCCCCAACAATGCAGGAGGGTTCCCTTTACTCCACACCCTCTCCAGCATTTATTGTTTGTAGATTTTTTGATGATGGCCATTCTGACTGGTTTGAGGTGATCTCTCATTGTAGTTTTTATTTGCATTTCTCTAAAGATTACTGATGTTGAGCATCTTTTCATGTGTTTGTTAGCAATTGGTGTGTCTTCTTTGGAGAAATGTTTATTTAGGTCTTCTGCCCATTTTTGGATTGAGTTGTTTGTTTCTTTGATATTGAGTTGCGTGAACTGCTTGTATATTTTGGAGATTAATCCTTTGTTGCTTCACTTGCAAATATTTTCTCCCATTCTGAGGGTTGTCTTTCCGTCTTGTTTATGGTTTCCTTTGCTGTGCAAAAGCTTTTAAGTTTCATTAGGTCCCATTTGTTTACTTTTTATTTTATTTCCATTACTCTAGGAGGTGGGTCAAAAAAGATCTTGCTGTGATTTATGTCATAGAGTGTTCTGCCTATATTTTCCTCTAAGAGTTTGATAGTGTTTGGCCTTACATTTAGGTCTTTAATCCATTTTGAGTTTATTTTTGTGTATGGTGTTAGGAAGTGTTCTAATTTCATTCTTTTACATGTAGCTGTCCAGTTTTCCCAGCACCAGTTATTGAAGAGGCTGTCTTTTCTCCATTGTAAATTCTTGCCTCCTTTGTCAGAGATAAGGTGACCATATATGTGTGGGTTTACCTCTGGGCTTTCTATCCTGTTCCACTGATTTATATTTCTATTTTTGTGCCAGGACCATACTTTCTTGATTACTGTAGCTTTGTAGTATAGTCTGAAGTCAGGGAGCCTGATTCTTCCAGCTCCTTTTTCCTTTCTCAAGATTGCTTTGGCTATTCAGACTCTTTTTTGTTTCCATACAAATTGTGAAATTTTTTGTTCTAGTTCTGTGAAAAATGCCATTGGTAGTTTGATAGGGATTGCATTGAATCTATAGATTGCTTTGGGTAGTATAGTCATTTTCACAATGTTGATTCTTCCAATCCAAGAGCATGGTATATTTCTCGGTCTGTTTGTACCATCTTTAATTTCTTTCATCAGTGTCTTATAGTTTTCTTCATACAGGTCTTTTATCTCCTTAGGTAGGTTTATTCCTAGATATTTTATTCTTTTTGTTGCAATGGTAAATGGGAGTGTTTCCTTAATTTCTCGTTCAGATTTTTCATCATTAGTGTATAGGAATGCAAGAGATTTCTGTGCATTAATTTTGTATCATGCTACTTTACCAAATTCATTGGTTAGCTCTAGTAGTTTTCTGGTGACATCTTTAGTATTCTCTATGTATAGTAACATGTCATCTGCAAACAGTGACAGCTTTACTTCTTCTTTTCATATTTGGATCCCTTTTATTTCTTTTTCTTCTCTGATTGCTGTGGATAAAACTTCCAAAACTATGTTACATAATAGTGGTGAGAGTGGACAACCTTGTCTTGTTCCTGATCTTAGTAGAAATGGTTTCAGTTTTTCCCCATTGAGGACAATGTTGGCTGTGGGTTTGTCATATATGGCCTTTTTTATGTAGAGGAAAGTTCCCTCTATGCCTCCTTTCTGGAGGGTTTTTATCATAAATGGGTGTTGAATTTTGTCGAAAGCTTTTTGTGCATCTATTGAGGTGATCATATGGTTTTTCTCATTCAGTATATTAATATGGTGTATCACATTAATTGACTTGCATATATTGAAGAATCCTTGCATTCCTGGGAATAAATCCCACTTGATCATGATGTATGATCCTTTTAATGTGTTGTTGGATTTTGTTTGCTAGTGTTTTGTTGAGGATTTCTGCATCTATGTTCATCAGTGATATTGGAATGTAGTTTTCTTTTTCTGTGAAGTATTTATCTGGTTTTGGTATCAGGGTGATGGTGGCCTCATAGCGTGAGTTTGGGAGTGATCCTCCCACTGCTATATTTTAGAAGAGTTTGAGAGGGATAGGTGTTAGCTCTTCTCTAAATGTTTGATAGAATTTGCCTGTTAATCCATCTGGTCCTGGACTTTTGTTTGTTGGAAGATTTTTAATCACAGTTTCAATTTCAGTGCTTGTGATTGGTCTGTTCATATTTTCTGTTGTTTCCTGGTTCAGTCTTAGAAGGTTGTACCTTTCTAAGAATTTGTCCATTTCTTCCAGGTTTTCCATTTTATTGGCATATAGTTGCTTGTAGTAATCTCCCATGATCCTTTGTATTTCTGCAATGTCAGTTGTTACTTCTCCTTTTTCATTTCTAATTCTGTTGATTTGAGTCTTCTCCCTTTTTTTCCTGATGAGTCTGGCTAATGGTTTATCAATTTTGTTTATTTTCTTAAAGAACCAGCTTTTAGTTTTATTTATCTTTGCTAATGTTTCCTTTCTTTCGTTTTCATTTATTTCTGACTGATCTTTATGATTTCTTTCCTTTGTTAACTTTAGGTATTTTTGTTCTTCTTCTCTAATTGCTTTTGGTTAAGCTTAGGTTGTTTATTTGAGATTTTTCTTGTTTCTTGTGGTAGGATTATATTGCTATAAACTTCGCTCTTACAACTGCTTTTGCTGCATCCCATAGGTTTTGGGTCATCGTGGTTTTGTTGTAATTTGTCTTTAGGTATTTTTTGATTTCCTCTTTGATTTCTTCAGTGATCTCTTGGTGTTTTGTAGCGTATTGTTTAGCCTCCATGTGTTTGTATTTTTTACAGTTTTTTTTCCTGTAATTGATATCTTGTCTCATAGCATTGTTGTCGGAAAAGATGCTTGATACGATTTCAATTTTCTTAAATTTACTGAGGCTTGATTTGTGACCCAAGATATCATCTATCCTGGAGAATGTTCCGTGTGCACTTGAGATAAAAGTGTATTCTGTTGTTTTTGATTGGAATGTCCTATAAATATCAATTAAGTCTGCATGGTCTAATATATCATTTAAAGCTTCTGTTTCCTTATTTTTTTTCTGTTTGGATGATCTGTCCATTGGTGTAAGTGGGGTGTTAAAGTCGCCTACTATTATTGTGTTACTGTTGATTTCCCCTTTTATGGCGGTTAGCATTTGCCTTATGTATTGAGGTGCTCCTATGTTAGATGCATAGATATTTACAATTGTTATATCTTCTTCTTGCATTGATCCCTTGATCATTATATAGATTCCCCCTAGTCTCTTGTCATAGTCTTTATTTTCAAGTCCACTTTGTCTGATATGAGTATTGCTACTCTAGCTTTCTTTTGATTTCCATTTGCATGGTATAGCTTTTTAAATCCCCTCCCTTTCAGTCTGTATGTGTCCCGCGGTGTGAAGTGGGTTTCTTGTAGACAGCATATATACAGGTCTTGTTTTTGTATCCATTCAGCCACTCTGTGTCTTTTGGTTGGGGCATTGAATCCATTTACATTTAAGGTAATTATTGATATGTATGTTCCTATTACCATTTTCTTAATTGTTTTGGGTTTGTTTTTTGTAAGTATTTTCCTTCTCTTGTGTATCCTGCTTAGAGAAGTTCCTTTAGCATTTGTTGTTGAGCTGGTTTGGTGGTGCTGAATTTTCTTATCTTTTGCTTGTCTGTAAACCTTTTGATTTTTCTTCTTTGAATCTGAAAGACATCCGTAGAGCAATCTGGGTTGTAGGTTTTTCCCTTTCATCACTTTAAATATGTCGTGCCACTCTCTTCTGGCCTGCAGAGTTTCTGCTGAAAGAGCAGCTGATAACCGTATGGTGATACACTTGTATGTTATTTGTTGCTTTTCCCTTGCTGCTTTTAACATTTTTTCTTTGTTTTTAATTTTTGTTAGTTTGATTAATATATGTTTCAGCATATTTCTCCTTGGTTTATCCTGTATGGGACTCTCTGTACTACCTGGACTTGATTGACTCTTTCCTTTCCCATGTTGGGGAAGTTTTCAACTAGAATCTCTTCAAATATTTTCTCAGACCCTTTCTTTTTTTCTTCTTCTTCTGGAATACCTATAATTTGAACGTTGGTGTGCTTAATGTTGTCCCAGAGGTCTCTGAGACTGTCCTTCATTCCTTTCATTCTTTTTTCTTTATCCTGCTCTGCGGCAGTTATTTCAACCATTCTATCTTCCAGCTCACTTATCCATTATTTTGCCTCAGTTATTCTCGTATTGATTCCTTCTAGAGTATTTTTAATTTCAATTACTGTGTTGTTCATTACTGTTTATTTGCTCTTTAGTTCTTCTGGGTCCTTGTTAAGCGTTTGTTTTATTTTCTCTATTCTATTTCCAAGATCTTGGATCATATTTACTATCATTACTCTGAATTTTTTTTCAGGTATTTTGCCTATTTCCTCTTCATTTATTTGGTCTTGTGGGTTTTTATCTTGCTCCTTTGCCTGTAAGATGTTTGTCTGTCTTCTCATTTTGTTTAGTTTACAGTATTTGAGGTCTCCTTTCCCTAGGCTGCATGGTTGTAATTCCTCTTGCTTCAGTTCTCTGACCCCTGTGGTGCCATTTATCTAGTGTCTTGTGTAGGCTTCCTGATGGGGGGGAGTTGTGCCTATGTTCTGGTGTGTGGATCTGAGTCTTTTCCCTCTGATAATCAGGGCCATGTTAGGTGGTGTGTTTTTGGAGTGTCTGTAAGCTTAGTATGACTTAAGGTAGTCTGTGTGCTGATGGGTTGGTTTGTGTTCCTTTCTTGTTTGTTGTTTGGTGTTAGTCGTCCAGCACTGGGAGCTGCTGGCAGTTTGGTGGAGCCAGGTCTTGGATTCAGATAGAGGCCTCCGTGAGAGCTCTCAGCAGTTAATCTTCCTTGGGGCTTGGAATTCTCTAGTAGTCCAGCATCCTGGACTCGGTGCTTCTACCCCAGAGCCTCAGGCCCTACTTCTGTTTGAGGGACCAAGACACCACAAGTCACTTGTCCTGGCAATAAAAGTGATAAAAAAAAAAAAAAAGACTAACAAACCCCCAAACAAATGGTAAAACGTAAAATCAAACAAACAGAAACAAGGAACCATGCACACACAGAAAAGAAACAAAAACAGAACCAAATAAATCAAAAAGCAAGAGAACAACAAGACAAACATAAGAGCCCAAGAACAAAATCAAACAATTAAGAAAAAGCTGACAAAAACACAAAACCTAAAAACAAAACCAAAGCAGAGTTCCAACTGAAGAATGAAGCAATGAAACAAAATAAACTGATAAAGTGATAAGAAAAAAAAGAAAAAGAGAAAGGGGAAAGAAGACAGAACAATGGAAAGGCAACATAGAAACAGAAATATATTAAACAAAAAAATTAAAGAAAAAATAAAAGACAAAAAAACCCCCAGAGAAATGGTAAAAGCAAAATCAAACAAGCAAAAACAGAACAAGGACACATGCATACATAAAAGAAACAAAAACAGAGCCAAATAAAACAAAAAGCAGGAGAACAACCAGATAAATAGAACTCAAAAAGAAATCAAACAATTAGTATTAAAACTAACAGAAACATATAACCTAAAAACAAAACCCAAGCAGTGTGCCAACTGAAGAACAAAGCAAGGAAATAGAACAAACTGATAAAAATGCTTAAAAAGATAATAAAATAAAGCGGGAAAAAAACACAGGACAACAGTAAAGCAAATTAGAAATGGAAATATTAAAGAAAAAGAAAGAAAACTATTTTAAGAAGAAAACATAAGGGAAAAGAGCACAGAACCACAGAAAAGCAAAGTAAATATAGAAACGTATATAAAAATAAAAAATATAAAACACAAAGATCCAGAGACCAAAAAAAAAAAAAAAAAACTAACTAAAATAACACCAAACAAACAAAGAAAGAAAGAAAGAAAAAGAAACAAACAAAAAAAAGAGCTAGAACCAACAACAGAATCAATCAAAACATAATAAAATTAATAGTAATAATTATGTTTCCCTGGGGTGTCTGCTGTAAGTGTCCTTGCACATGCCATGAGCCACAGCTCACCTTCGCCTTCCCAACAGGCTCTCCTCTGCCTCTAGGCTGGTCTTTGGACCTGCTGTGGGCACTGTGGGGACCACTCAGACTCTGATCTGGCCCAATTCCTGTGTGTGTTTGTCCCCAAAGTCCACAGGTGCCAGAGCTAGACCATTTTCATTTGTGGGAACACTCATAGTCTACTCAGATATTCCATAGATACAGGTTCTACCTTGCTGATTGCCGGGATTTAATCTGCAGCTTGTACAGCTGATTGAAAGATTTTTGATCTTCTTCCTTAGTCACCCCATCCCTGGGGTTCAGCTTTGGTTTTATCCCCACCTCTGCATGTGGTCCAACCACAGGAGTCTGGTACTGAGGCTGCTTTGGAGCTCTTGGGTCTGCCCCTGTGATGACCAGGCATAGAAGTGGTATGACTGCTTGGATCATGAGAGCCCCAGGGGTGCCAAATGCACAGGGAAGCCAGGGGCGCAAAATATATAGCCCTAGTGAGGGCCTTTTCTGGTGCCCAGCATAAAGCGCATGAAGACCAACCCTAGCCTGGCTTTTTCTGGCACCCAGCAGCAGGCGTGTGAGGGCCACCCCTGTGGGGACTTTTTTTTATTGCTTGGCTGCTGGTGAGCAATAGCCAGCCCTGAGTGGACTTCTATTATTGTCATCGGCAGGCGCCAGTGTGTGGGGAGAGAGAGGCTACAGTAGTGGCTCCTCCCCCTGTGTGTGACTCAGCAGTAGCGCTCTGCTTCCTTGCCAGTCAGGTCTTCCTCCATAGGCATTCCCTGCTGCAGATTTCCTCCCTTCCATCTCCTCAGTCCGTCCCCCACAGCCAACAGCAGTTCTCACTCTGGGCCTGTTCTCCAATCCCCATGCACCAGCTCCCAGCTCCCTTGCACACCTGTGAACACACATCCCAGTCTGGGGCACATAGGGCTATGGTACGGACTGTCTGTGTATTTCTCACTCTGTCGCATCTGCCACAGATCATCCCCTTCACCCTCTTCCGACAGCTTCAAATGCTTCCCGTCTGTCCCAATCAATCTCCCCATCAGAGAGGGGGTTTTCCTGAATTCAGGAAGCTCTCCTCTGCTTCCTCTCCCCTGCCCCAGGGTGCAGGTCCCATCCCTCTTCCTCTCCTCCTTCTTCTCCCTTCTTTTTTTTTTCCATTCTACCCAGTTATGCAGGGATGTTTATAGTCCTTTCTGGTGTCCAAGGTCTTCTGCTAGTTTTCAGCAGGTGTTCTGTGAGGATTGTTGCATCTATAGATGTATTCCTGATGCATCCATGGAGAGAGATGAACTCCACGTCCACCTACTCCTCCACCATCTTGAGTCTTCTCCCAATGTTATTTTTTTTAATTCTTTTTTTCATGTATTCAGTTACTGAATGCACTTCCTTTGAGTGGCTATTATATGTAAGATAGCCTGCTAAGGGCTGAAGATATCCTGCCATTTTGGTCTTTTCATTTAGCCATCTTGGGGATTGCATTTTAGTATTTATAAACAAGTCAATTTTGAATTAAATGCAGTTTATGTATTCTTGGATTTTAATCTCTGATGTAAATTGTAAGCCTAACATATTTGCATACACTTTTGCTTATATGCTTTGAGCCAATAAATAACGTAGGAACACAGCTATAGTGAGCTCTTACTTAATGCAATATCTTGATGTATATTAATGCAGAAACTTACACATTCATTCATAGATATCCCCATTGCATTTACTCAGATGTGGACTTAACAGTTATGTTAATGGAGTTACTAGAAGTTTAGTGTTAAAACACAATGAAGTGTAAAGAATCATAATGAAAAAAAAACAGAATCCTAAGTAAGAATGTGTTAATTTTATCATGCTTGATTGAAGGCAACAATCACTGAGCTCAACTTGTGTGACTTTAAATAAAGTTCATATATGTTGAGAAGTTTGATTTATTTATTTTGAAAAGTGTGCAGACCTTTCTTGAAACTGTTCTGCTTCAAGACACAATCAATGACACTGGACATGACAGAATTAAATGATAAATGGCTCTCTAAACATCAGTGATCACAGTGCACAAACATGCAATTTTTTGTGAATTCACTTGAAGAATGATAGCTAAATCACAAAGGAACAGCAATGCATGGAATCTTTGGAGGAAAAAAAAAAATCTCATGTATTGGTGAAAGTCAATAATTAGAGCTATGCTTAATTTGAAATTATAGAGTAATTGAAAAGTTATGTTACATTGTGGTGGAAAAAGTCTTATGGAAGAAAAAAGTGATAAAACTCATATTCCAGAACAGATATTCTCAATAGTTAGATACACAACTTTTGTATAACTTTATTCTGAGTCTTAGTTAGCATATATATAAAGAAGATGCATGGTTTTATATGATAAAGTTAATTTGCATTATTTTGTCCAGAATAAAATATCAAAGACGTTTGGTATTTGAATAAGACACTAACTTGCACTATTAACATAATACCTGGTTTAAAGAATAAGCATATGAAAGGACAACAAAGGGGAATTCCTTGTCTTAAAGAAATGCTCCAGAATGTTTTTGAGCTCCTGACTCACATATCCAAATACCTACTCAACTTTTCCACGTTCATATCAAATTTAAAATGTTCAAATTTGAACCCCAGACTTTTCTCTAATATAGTTGATAGTATATTCATCCCTCTGATTGCTTAGGCAAAGAAATTTGGGGTCGTTCTTGACTTTTCTCTCTCTCTCACACCTCATATCTAATAAAAAAAAATCTATTATCTCTAACTTAAAACTGTATACATAATATGATATCATCTCATGACCTCCACTGTTATATGTCTGATGCAAGTCACTATTATCACTCACCTAGATGCCTGAAACAGCCTCTTAACAGCTCTCACTACTTCTACCCTTGTCCCTACACAATCTACTCTCCACAGAGTAGAGTTCTTTTTTTAAAATAGTAAGTTAAATTATGGTGCTCCTCTTCTCAGAATCCTGCAAAACTTTCCTATTTCATTCAGAATAAAAACCAAAGTCATTAAATAGGTTATGATACCCTACATGATCTCATCTCTATTTATCTAAGTAATACTAATTACTAATAATTTTACCCATAGATTCTCTACTTCAACCACAGTGATCTCAAGCTGTTCTTCTAACATACCAGGCACTCATATGCCTGTGCTCTGGCTATTCCTTTACATGTGATATCTTCTACACCTGGAACAACTATCTCAGTTCTCTTCAGACTTCCTCAATGAGATTATTCATACCACCTTATGAAAAGGCGACAAATTGTCTACTGATGCACAACAATCACTTCTATTCTACTTTTTTTCCATAACAATTATAACTTCTAACATAATACAAAGTTTTCTTACTTACTATATTTATTTATTTCCTATTTTCTCCTATTGGACTATTAGCCTCACATGGGGAAGTGTGATTTGTCCATTGTGATCACTGATGTACCCCCTTGGCCTTGAACACTGCCCTGCACATAAGTTCTCAATAAATATTTATGGAATAAATCTAGCCAACCAGAGACATTGTGCCCCACAAAGAGGTAGAAACCTGACGGGCAGTTTGAGGGGTTTTTTTACATGAAAGCTTTACAGATAAGTTAATTTTACCATGCAAAGATTGCATCCTCTCATCTCCTTGAATCCTTGGTAATTTAGTTATCTGCTTCTTGTTTACCATCTTAGATTGACAATATATTTTGGACTTTGATAGGTTCTTTCAGCTCTAGAAGAACATGAACCCTAGCATATAGGTACTCATTGCATCTTGCTGGACATATGGTTCACTTATCTGGCAAACCGTAACAATCTCCTCAATCTTTTTGTTGGAGGAAGGAGATCAGACATGGAATAATCCTAGGTTCCTGTTTTTAAAAGGTCACTTCTGTGACATTAAGAAGGACAAACTGGAGGAGTACAAGATATGAAGTAAGATTTGAAGATGCTAGCAGTGAAAATAAAGAATGTTTGGGAAATGTAGAGAAAGGAAACCTCAAAAGATAACTGAAAGATTAACTCAGCAATTATTAGAAGCCTACTTGATGGAGGAGGGAAAGAGATTAGAATTTCAAAATTAATTTTAATTCAAAATATTTAATAATTATCTTTTAATACAGGTAATAGAGTATCTGTAAGGATAGTCTAGGTTGTGATGCCTTAACAAACATTCCCAAATGTCAGTGGCTTAGCAGAACTAACATTCATCAATACAAAGTCCTCTTCCTGTTGCTGTTGTCCATGAGGTGGGTTAATATTCCTTAAGTCTCTCTTTCAAAGTTAGAATCCACATTTGTCATGATAGAGAAGTAGTGCATGGAAAATTACACAAGAGAAATCAAAATTTTCAGCCTGGAAGTGATGCTTATCATTTCCATTTGTCTTTAATTGGCCAAGGAATGTAATGGTAACACTTAATATCACACTTCATTACCTGGAAAGAAATTAAAAAGTTGAAATGTTGGAACTCTGAATTAGAAGTCTAATGAAATATCATTTACTGCCTCTGTGCTAGGGACCAGAATACAAAGTTAGAACACTTTAAATAAATTTATATATATAGTTGTATGATTCACTTACATGGAGAATATAAGAGGGGAAAATGTTTGAGGTCAAAGATGAAGAATTCATTATAAGCCATGTTGAGATGGAGATACCTGTGTGATATGAAGATAGAATTACCCCAATAGGCAATTGAAAATACCTTGAGATCTATTATAAACTCAAGGCTATGATCTTGCATTTAAATTCACTATTGTATTAGAGGAAGTTAAGATCATGATTTTGAATCATTTTATCCAATTATAAGATACAAATAGAGAAAAGAATAGATGAAAAGAAACAGTGGGAACTATATCATCCATCATTATCAATGTCATATTAATAGCCTTATTTCTGGAAAGATAAAATTTAAGATATAATTAGAATATTCTGCTTATTCCTTTAATCCTTTAATTTTACCTATTTATTACCATGTGGAGTTCACTAGAGAAATAGTTTTTCCACCAAGAGTTCTTGGAATTTAGAAGTAATAATTGAGTTTCATCTTAACGAAAATATCCCCCACAGTGAATAACATATATCTAAATTTATTTGTTCATTGACAATTACTCTCTAATTTCTGAAATATATCCTTTGTATGAAAGTATGAGAAACAGATTTTATGTTGTAGAATTTTTCTATTTTCCAGACATGAAACATAATGATAGAAATTACTATTCTATAAATAAATGTTTTCCATTAATCCCTTATCATTTGATTTTAGATATTGAATTATTGATTAGCATCTGCTCTTTAGAACCAGATTTTATCTTAGTAAGGTTTCTGTTTATATGTTGTTTTCTCTGTGGGAAATAAATTGTTTCTCTGTAAGAAGTGTTAGGTGTATAATAATAAGTTGTTTTTTCAGTAGGCTTAGACTTTTGAATGTTAAAATTTAAATTGTTCTTTCTGTTATTATACTAAACCCATTTCAATACTGTACAATTTCTTAGACTTTGAAGACTTTTTAGCAAAGATTTATTATATATAATTTCAGGCAACACTGAAAGATCCTTTTAATTTATTTTTGCAGAAGCTACCATAAACATACAATTTTTTATTCCAGTAGCAGTATTTTTTCCTATATGTTTGTTTTTCATATGTGCCTAAGTAACAATAAATATATTTCAACTTTTTTTTCCTCAATTTTAGCAGCTAGTAATATTGCTTTTTAAATTTTGACATATACGTGTTACACAAGTTAATAGGGTTATTAGATATAAAAAATTAAGTTAAAAATTGTAAGCTTGTTGTTTGGAAGTTTAAGCATTATTTTTATACTAAATCATTCTTTGAATATACTGATACCAAAAACCGCATGACTGACATAAAATATATGTAACAGTATTACACATAATTTTATTTGCAATCTTCATATTTTTTTCCTAAATCTCTAAAGTTGAAAACAGGTCATAAATTCTAATGAGAGTAACATTGAGATTTCTGATAGCTCTTTCAGTTTTTCATAAAAATATAATGCATAACTTTTAAACCGTATCACAAAACAATTACACCAATCACTCCATGTAAAAAGGAGACTAGATATTTTAGGAAAGTTTATTGAGGTAAGAACGTTTTGTGAAGTCAGACTGAATAGTAAATATAGATGGTTAATGCCAAGTTCAGATGGTTTTCCATGAGAACCAGTTGGAGTGACTGAACATTCCTGCAGGAAAGGAAGCCTCCCTGAATGGATGTTTGCTCGGTACAGAAATATAAAGTGATACATGATAAAAGAAAAACAAGAAAAGAAAAAAAGAAAAGAAATTTCCCCTGGAGTTTGAGAAATAAGTGATATTTTCTTTTCCCTGAAAAATTTAGAGGGTAGGATGTTGGCTTGAATAGCCTATAATGCCACAAAAAGTAGAGAGTGTTGAAGCAGAGGCAGGGTGCACTTCTGTTATTGGTATATCCAAGGGTGTTTGCATCTTCTCTGAGTCAAGCAGAGCCTCATAAGTGTCAGACATAAGACCAAATCTGAGCCAAATTAAGGTTCAGTTTGGGGTGAGAGGAGCTTTGAAAAACATCCAGAGTCAAAGTTTTACATTAGACTAGAACTTGACAGTTTTTTTTTTCTCAATAATTAAAGCTAAGCATGCATTAAAAATGTAAAATCATTCTTATACTTGAATCCCAGAAGCTATGGAATCTGATAAAAGTTTTTCAAGAACAAGTATAGGAAGAGTCAATAAACATCAGGGAAGACAAAAATGGGGGGTGGGGAATAAAGCTATATCCTATGTATATTGTAAGGATATGAAACTAAATTAAACTGTTTATTCATGGGGAGACTTCTTTTATGAGACATAGTGGATGGTTGTTAACTTAGCTTTCTGATCATGGCTCTCATTTAAAACTATACTAACCATTAGCACAGAGCTGGAGTACCTGCAGCTACAACATCTGGGTGAGGAAAATGAAAAAGAAAATAATAACTTTTTTTGAATACTCACCCAGTATCAGCTGCTTTCTATATGATATATGTTAGTTTCATTATATTTGATACTGTGCCACATATGGAAGGTTTTTTTAAGAAAGTGATCAACAAGTAACAACTACCTTTCCTAAAATAATGACTGATGTATGACAAGGTTATGATCACAAAATTCATATTGTGTTCATGTAGTTTCCAAGATGACCTTTATGAATTTGCATTTTCACAGAATATATACCTTTCAATATTAGTAGGAGAAATTAACTAGAAGCTGGCATATGTATTGAGTGAAGTAAGTGAAACAAATGTAACTGCTGCCAAATGGAAAAATGTTCCCCTCTTATATTTGGAACACATAGCTTATGTGTGAATAAGTGATAATATAAGGTGAATGATGTGAATTACCTCACAGAGGTTAAGGTTAGCTGAGTACATTAAAGTCAGTCAATAAGTAGAAAACAACTATAATATCCACTAATGGGATAATAGAGGTCACATACACACCTTATTTAGCACAAGATAAGGGAAGGGAATGTTAATAACAAAAAAAGAAAAATAAATAAATGGAAAGGACATACAATTAAGCTAAAAAATAAAAAAAAAACAAAGCATAAAATAGAGGCATGATTTAAATATTAGTCCAGGAAACAGGCTGAGAGATTCAAGCTGAAAGAAATAAAGATTTAGAACAGATCAGCCTGGAAAGTAGAAAAGCATTACAAAGTGTCCCTGACAGCAGTAGCACTAAATACGTGTAGGCTGTATGAAAGTTGACTGCTTCACAAGCTTGGTCAAAGTGGCCATAAGAACCCATGGCAAAATAATAATGAATGTGGCAACCAAGGAGTTCAGATACTCACAGATTTGACTGGAGCTATAAATCACAGTCAGTATAAAAATGTGGAAGGGAGAAAGTACACAAAACTGAAGTGAAGATGGGAGGTGCTAGGCATAGAAATAATGCCACTGAGATAATGCTGAAAATAGTATCTCTGGTTTTCAGAAAAATAAAGGTATAGTAGATACATTGAAATAGAAACAATCTACTGAATTGAAACTAGACCATGTGGTATAAAATCATAAATTTGCTAGTAAATACCTACTTTATTAAAAACAAAGAACTGCAGGTTTTCTGAAATATTGGAAGCATTATATAAACATATTTAAAATACTTACGAAGATATCCAGAGAAATTAATAATTTGGAGTCATTTTAAAAAGTAATCAATTGAATTAAGACCCACAACTAAGAATATTTTTATATTGCAAAAATTAGATGAGTCCTAACACTAATGTTTTCAATAAATAGCATAGTGGGAAAACATGGTAATGAGTTGACTTTTGTAATAAAATGAACATAGGAAAGAAACATTAAGCCAACAATATATGGTCTAAAAAATATGACTCTGGAATAATCAATATTTAATTTTGAAAAAGCCTAGAATCTGCCCTGAGAAAAATGTTGGTTAACAATATGTAGAAATGTTCAATTGGAAATAGTTTAACTGTTATGTTTAAACATTGTAATAAAGATCTACATTTAAAGGAGATTCTTTGTTACAGGCCTTTCTGGAGCTACTTTGCCCAGAGAATGTAGAAGTAGCTATGGGGGTAGTCAATCTCTATGGTAAGCCTAGCTCAGACACCAATTCACACTGACCTTCTACAAGTTACTTAACTCTTCTTAAGCTTTCGCATCTCAAGCAATAAAGACCTTATCTAGAGGTGAGTTGTGGGTATTGATTAGCTAATGTTCTGAAAGTTCTGTGCAGATGGATGAAATAGGACATAAAGGATAAATGTTAAGTCCTACAGACAAGGAGACTTCAGTTAAGGCTTCCTATGATCATATACACATTCTCTTTGCTTTAAAAAATAAATTAGAAAAGGTGACATTTATAAATGCATGGAGATATAATTTTTAAAGATCATAATTATTAAAAGAATAAGTATCTATTGATTTACATTACTTTTAATTAAAATTACTCAAAATAAATAGCTGACATGTATATACAATCAAAACTATCATGGGATGGGATTAAATATAATTTTCTATATTAGAATATGTATTTGAAAAGTCAAAATTTCTTAAAATCTATTTTAAAATCATGGCTTAGTATTGTTTAAGATAAATTTCCAACTCATAACAAACTTGAATATTACTTGTATGATGATAACAGAGCAAATTTTAAGGCAGTTATGATACAGCCTAACTATTTTATCAATATCTAATTTGAAATAGATAAAATTGCTAGATCTACAAAATAAGTATTTGTTATAAAGTCACATGGAATAATTTCAGGCATATTATTTCAACTGTCTAGTTTGTCATGTGCAACAACCATTTTTACCAGCTTTATAAAATCATCACAAATGTATAAATCAAAATATAACTTGTAAATTAACATAGAAATCTTTATACAGCAAACTAAAAATAGAGTGATGCCCATAACATGAATAGGAGATGAAACAAAACTAATTATTTTCTTAGAATTAAAAATAAATCTCAGATCCATGAATAAGTCATTCTTTTCTTTCTCCAGATTTTCTGGAATATCTCTTTGAGCTGGGGGAACTTTAGAAAATGCCTTTGAAACTTTTCAAAGTATATTTTATTTCCCATTTTATTTCATATTTTTCTGGGTTTCTAATAAATATAAAACTATGATATTGTTTCTGACCTTCTTATTAATTTTCAAAATGGACAAAGCAAATGAAAAGATAGCAAAGAACAGTCCCCAAAACAGCTAAGGAATTAAACATAGAGTTAAAGTACACATTTTTGACATGCTTATGATAAAATAGACTCTAAAATAACTGGGCATCCATATATGATTAAAATATCTGCTTAATTTTTTATTAATGTATTTAGAGAACTGAATCTTTTCACAAGGTATTGTTGAAACAAAAAATATTGAAGATACAATGTTGGATATGTTTAAACTTCCTTGGTATAAAATAATTTGAGCTCAACAGTCAGTTATCAAAGAAAGTCCATGTCATTTTTTTTACCGCTTAACTAGTTTAACATTTTAAACATTAAAACAGATCAGTGATAACTAAGCTATTATACTCTTCATCACAGAGTCTATTTTTTATGCTTTCTGGAGCTAGTGTAACCTAGTGATTTAGATGCCCAGCTTTGGAATCAGTCCTGGATGTCTCAGTTTATTTGACCTTAAGCAAAAGATTTAACCTCTTTAGTTTTTTTGCTTATGTGAGAAAATAAATGGAGATAACAGTAATAGGTATGCTATAAAATGGTTGTGAGAATAATGAAGGGAAACCAAATATGAAGGAAGATTCACTGTGTCCAACACATAGTAAATGCCCTTTAAATGGTATCTGTGGTTATAGCTATTATTTTCTCTGTATTATTGAAGATTTATGAACATGAATTTGTTTTCAGTCAGTCTTTCCATTTATTTATGTGATTTTTAAAACTTTGATGAATTCTTGAATGACGCAAGAGCAAAAATATGTCCATATTGTTTGCCAGTAGAATTTATCTCAAATTGTATAAGATAATTAGTGGAAAAATTTTATCGACTCAACAGACATCTATTTCAATTAGATACTTTGCTGTATCCCCATCAATCCATGGTAGACTTACATAACATGTCTATTCTTCCTGAGACAACCTAAAACCTCTCTTGGATAATTAGAGACATCACTGTTAATGTGATTTTATAAACATTCTTCAAGTATAGCACTATCTGAACCTCCACACTGGTGCTAAATGTTACATTTAATTTCACTGTGGTATAAAAGACCTTAAGGAATTGTTAAGGAGCACTTACTCAATTTTCATTTCTAATAAGTCCTACCTAGACTATTGGGCTTTCCAATTTTCTATAGATATAAATTTGTAACTCTTATTGCAAACACTTGAATATTTATTATTCATCATTAAAACCTTTCTTTCTGAATCAGTCAAAACTATGTAACCCTATGTAGTAGCCTTTTCTATATAAAATTATGTGATATAAATAGAATTTTATCTTAGATATGTGTTTAATTTTATATGCTATTCTAAACACCACATGGCCATGTCTCTGTTTGAATTATGATTCCTGGGACCAACAGAACTACCATATGATCCAACATTCCCACTACTGGGCATATACCCTGAGAAAACCATAATTCAAAAAGAGACATGCACCACAATGTTCATGCAGCACTGTTTACAATAGTCATGGAAGCAACCTAAGTGTCCATCAACAGATGAATGGATAAAGAAGATGTAGCACATATATACAATGGAATATTACTCAGCCATAAAAAGAAATGAAATGGAGGTATTTGTAGTGAGGTGGATGGACCTAGAGTCTGTCATACAGAGTGAAGTAAGTCAGAAAGAGAAAAACAAATACTGTATGCTAACACGTATATATGGAATCTACAAAAAAAAAAAAAAAGGTTCTAAAGAACCTAGGAGCAGGACAGGAATAAAGACGCAGATGTAGAGAATGGACTTGAGGACACGGGGAGGGGGGAAGGGTAAGCTGGGACGAAGTGAGAGACTGGCGTTTACATATATACACTACTAAATGTAAAATAGCTAGAGGGAAGCAGCCGCATAGCACAGGGAGATCAGCGTGGTGCTTTGTGACCACCTAGAGGGGTGGGATAGGGAGGGTGTCAAGGAGACGCAAGAGGGAGGGGATATGGGGATATATGTATATGTATAGCTGATTCACTTTGTTATACAGCAGAAACTAACACAACATTGTAAAGCAATTATACTCCAATAAAGATGTTTAAAAAAAAAAGAATCCATTGACAAATGAACAGAAGCTGAATAAAAAATAAAATAAAATAAAATAAAAAATAAGATATTTGATAATTCAAAAAAATATAATCTTTAAAAATATAATTTAAAAAATATATATTTATTGTAAAGATAATAAAGTACTCTATAAAGAAGGGCAGGGGAACACCCATTTTTCATATAGGATGCAGTTATACCCTATTGTTTCTAAAATAAAATTGAGAGATAGTGTGAGAGACAGAAATAATTTACTGGATTCTAGTCTTTGCCAGACATAATTATTCATATGAAAACAATGATAATGGTTCGTTGCTATTTCTTTCTTTCTTTATTTATAAGATTTCCTAACAAGGCTGTGAATTCTAAAACAGGGACCAGGTCTAATTTAGCCCTGCATTTCAGTCACCTGAAACAAAGGAGTGATTCAATAAATGCCTACTGACTAAATTAAGTGAATGAGTGGATTGATGTCATGTGCAGGCAATATTTTGCTCTACAAATGTCCTACATTTACCACAGGAAGAATTAAAAGTTTAAAGAAAAGAAAAAAGACAGTAGAATAACTGGAAATTCTACACCCCGTATAATTGCATCATGCCTGTTCCCCTTTCTTTTAGATAATGAAAAAGAATTTATTACAATGGGACACAAGGGTAAAGGTTTCTTTTAAAACCTAAATTTGGAGTATATGGAATATAGGATATTCAGAGGTAGCTTGTCCAGCGTTCACGTTTACTTGATCAGGCATGTATATTTTGCTTTACCCCTTAATCACTTGGCCCGAATGGCCATGCTCCAAGAGCAGATCTAGACTCTGAAGTTGGGTCACTTTTCTCAGTGCTGAGCTGCCCTCGCACAGAGTCCTCATGCCAATGTGACATAATCTTTCGTTTCTATGTGCATTGTGTTGAAGTGATTGAACCATCTTCTTTAAGCCAAGTTCTATTTTATAATGCAGTCTATAAACATGCTTGTAAATTCTTCTTTCTACTCTTTCAGTCTTCCCTCTCATTTCCAATTCTGTTGTTTTTACTGTTTTTCTATTGCCAGCCTTGGTGGGTATGTTTTTAAAAAAATTTCATCATGCTTAAAAAGAAGTCAAATATTTTACAAGTTTTCTTTCCCCAATTATTTATTAGTACACTTGAATAAAACGTTCTGTGTCCTTAACCTTCATCCCAATTTTCACTTGTCACCAACATCAGTCATGTAACTCTTACGAATTTCTTTTTTTTCCCCCTTCTTCAAACATGTCAATTTCTCTCTTATATAATACCAATATAATGTGGTCTTTCCTAGGGGACAGGGAAGAAAAAGAGACAGAGACAGAGAATCTGTCTTGCAACTGGGCTTGTGAAACCCAGTGAGATATCCTAGTATGTCTCAATTCAAAGACAGGTCAACTAACTTGTCTAAGGCCTAGTGCTAGCTCATTTGCTAATAAGTGGGCAAAATTTAGATTCATCCTATCCCATTGTCTCGCAGAAAAGAAAATAGTGTAAGAAAAGGAAAAACTAGACTTTCTAATTCCTAGGTTTTCTTAAATTCCACTTGACCTAAAAGTATGCAGTGAATGCAATGTGAATCTTTATTTACCTGCATCTAGTTCCTCACTAGCCACCTAAAGAACTACTCAGGGGCATTGAGAGATGGTTATCCTAACCATATATTTTAGGAAGTTTTATAAATATAAATTCAGTCTTATATCTGTAACTATATGAATTCTGAAAAACAATTATTCCTGAAATTGAAAAAAAAAGGTTAAGAAATCAAAGTGTTTTTTGGAAACTTATGAATGAAAATATTCATTTGATAATCTTCATACATAACATTTTCAACTGGACGGAAAAGCAGATGGGGAATTCTCAAATTATGGTGCAAAAAAGTGACTAAGAAAAATAATTCAAACTATTGCATAAGAATAACATAAATAGTAAAAAAGAAACCAATCACATTTAAATAATTTAAATGGTCAATAAACTACAGGAACCTGTGGTACTTTATCTCAGTGATATTCCTTTTAAAAATGCATTATCCCAGTCTAATCATGAGAAAAATATCATATAAATTCCAATTGAAAACCTTCTACAAAATATCTGAACAGTATCCTCAAACAATGTCAAAGTCATTAAAATAAGACAAGTTTTATAAATGTCATAAACAAGAGAAGTTTAAGGAGATAAGGGCACTAAAAGTAATGTGTTATCTTGTAAGAGATCCTGGAACGAATAGGAGTAAATAGAAAAAGAAAAAACAACAAAGGAAAATTGATGGGAATTTACTTAATAATAATTTATCAGTATTGGCTCATAATTGTGACAAATGTACCACACTAATATAAGATGCTAATAACAGTGAAAATTGGGTGAGGAGTAGATGTGAACTCTCTGTACTGTTGTTTCAACTATTTTATGAACTGGAAAGTAGCATTGAAGAAATTATACACAGGTAAAAAATTTGATTTTATGAAAGAGGTTGATAGACAGGAAAGATAGAATAAAACAATTTTAAAATACTTTATTATAATGAATTCCAGAATAATAAAGCTTGTGGCAGTGCAGTATTCACAAAGTTAAGGGTGAAATATTGAGTACTAATGACAGATACATCATCTAAGATTGAGAATTAAAATTAATCCAAGCAGTAGTGGGATTGCTGGGTCATATGGTAATTCTATTTTTAGTTTTTTAAGGAACCTCCATATTGTTCTCCATAGTGGCTGTATCAATTTACATTCCCACCAACAGTGCAAGAGGGTTCCCTTTTCTCCACACCCTCTCCAGCATTTGTTGTTTGTAGATTTTCTGATGATGCCCATTCTAACAGGAGTGAGGTGATACCTCATTGTAGTTTTGATTTGCATTTCTCTAATAATTAGTGATGTTGAGCATCTTTTCATGTGCTTCGTGGCCGTCTGTATGTCTTCTTTGGAGAAATGTCTATTTAGGTCTTCTGCCCATTTTTGGATTGGGGTGTTTGTTTCTTTGATATTGAGCTGAATGAGCTGTTTATATATTTTGGAGATTAATCCTTTGTCTGTTGATTCATTTGCAAATATTTTCTCCCATTCTGAGGGTTGTCTTTTGGTCTTGTTTATGGTTTCCTTTGCTGTGCAAAAGCTTTGAAGTTTCATTAGGTCCCACTTGTTTATTTTTGTTTTTATTTCCATTACTCTAGGAGGTGGATCAAAAAAGATCTTGCTGTGATTTATGTCAAAGAGTGTTCTTCCTATGTTTTCCTCTAAGAGTTTTATAGTGTCCAGTCTTATATTTAGGTCTCTAATCCATTTTGAGTTTATTTTTGTGTATGGTGTTAGGGAGTATTCTAATTTCATTCTTTTACATGTAGCTGTCCAGTTTTCCCAGCACCACTTATTGAAGAGACTGTCTTTTCTCCATTGTATATCTTTGCCTCCTTTGTCATAGATTAGTTGACCATAGGTGCGTGGGTTAATCTCTGGGCTTTCTATCTTGTTCCATTGATCTATGTTTCTGTTTTTGTGCCAGTACCATATTGTCTTGATTACTGTAGCTTTGTAGTATAGTCTGAAGTCAGGGAGTCTGATTCCTCCAGCTCCATTTTTTTGCCTCAAGACTGCTTTGGCTATGCGGGGTCTTTTGTGTCTCCATACAAATTTTAAGATGATTTGTTCTAGCTCCGTAAAAAATGCCATTGGTAATTTGATAGGGATTGCATTGAATCTGTAGATTGCTTTGGGTAGTATACTCATTTTCACAATGTTGATTCTTCCAATCCAAGAACATGGTATATCTCTCCATCTGTTGGTATCATCTTTAATTTCTTTCATCAGTGTCTTATAGTTTTCTGCATACAGGTCTTTTGTCTCCCTAGGTAGGTTTATTCCTAGGTATTTTATTCTTTTTGTTGCAATGGTAAATGGGAGTGTTTCCATAATTTCTCTTTCAGATTTTTCATCATTAGTGTATAGGAATGCAAGAGATTTCTGTGCATTAATTTTGTATCCTGCAACTTTACCATATTCATTAATTAGCTCTAGCAGTTTTCTGGTGGCATCTTTAGGATTCTCTATGTATAGTATCATGTCATCCGCAAACAGTGACAGTTTTACTTCCTCTTTTCCAATTTGTATTCCTTTTATTTCTTTTTACCCAGAGAAAACCATAATTCAAAAAGACACATGCACCCGAATGTTCATTGCAGCACTATTTACAATAGCCAGGTCATGGAAGCAACCTAAATGCCCATCAACAGACGAATGGATAAAGAAGTTGTGGTACATATATACAATGGAATATTACTCAGCCATAAAAAGGAACGAAATTGAGTCATTTGTTGAGACGTGGATGGATCTAGAGACTGTCATACAGAGTGAAGTAAGTCAGAAAGAGAGAAACAAATATCATATATTAATGCATGTATGTGGAACCTAGAAAAATGGTACAGATGAGCCAGTTTGCAGGGCAGAAGTTGAGACACAGATGTAGAGAATGGACATATGGACACCAAGGGGGGAAAACTGCGGTGAGGTGGGGATGGTGGTGTGCTGAATTGGGCGATTGGGATTGACATGTATACACTGATGTGTATAAAATTGATGCCTAATAAGAACCTGCAGTATAAAAAAACAAACAAAACAACTAATACTAAACTTTCATTGGGTTATTTGTATGGAAATATGTTAATATAAATGTTTCAGACATTACATGAAATTTCTAAAAATCTTATATTTGTATTTGTATGGAAATATGTATGGAAATAGGTTAATATAAATTTTTCAGACATTACATGAAATTTCTAAAAATCTTATATGTTCTGGTATAATGTTATAAGTAATAATCCTAGTTATTACTTTAAAATGTATATCTCAGAAATAACTAATTTTCTTGTCAACTGCATTATTATGAACTTTCATCAAATCTTTTACCGTGGTCATTTTTAAGTCTTTTGTCATTTACAGACAGTTCTGGGTGTACTCTGATGATTTTGCAAATATGTTCCTATAAAAGGGTTTCATCTTCAAGAAATTCATGGAAAAGACTCTGACAAGTACAGGTTTGTGGTAACTGACTATACTGCTGAACTGAATGAATAAGCATTTTCAGAACTCTGATGAAAAACTGATGAACTCACAAAAGTGCTAACAAAAGATCAAGATGAAAAAAAACAATTAATTACAGGGGACTCAGTGAACTGATGAGGATGAGTATAATTTTTGTGACTTTCTGTCTGAATTAAAAAAAAAAAAAATCCCACAAGGACTCAGAGGCAAAGCATATACAAATCAATTTTCACTGCAAAGTAAAGGAGCTGTTACAGTGGAGGATTACTGGACTGAATGTCAATATTATGACATAGTATGAGTGTGTTTCATGTTTGGTAATTGCAATCATTGTTGCTTTTGTTGTGGTCATCCATGTACAATGCTTGGTGTCAGTCTATTTATCTCTTGTAAAAATAAAATACAGTGTGTGTGTGTGTGTGTGTGTGTGTGTGTGTGAAAAAATTAAAAAATAAATAAATAAATAAAATGAAAAAAAAAAAAAATTAATCCAAGCAGCTTCAGACTCTGAAACAGTAAAATCTGCTCCTTGGCCACTGGATATAGATAATATATTTCTATAAAATCGCATTAGTTATGTGTGTAGGGCTAATCAATTCTATAGGAGGTATTTTGTGAAAAAAGTAGGTGAGATCTTTTAAACCACAAAGCACTCTGTAGACATCAGGTTTTTTACTACCTACTGCTAGATAGAATATGAGAATTGCATCAGTCTTCTGAAGAAGACTTTCTATTTTTTCTTGTGATTTACATATTTTTAGATAAGATGAATACAAACTTATATTTTGATAACAAAATGTCACAGCTAGAGACTGTTAGTGGTATTTACTTTAATCCAATATATATTGGTTGGATTGAAGAGAGGATCAAATTGTTTAAATTCCAAATGGAATTAAATTTAAAGAGAATCCTAAGTTTTACTTACACTTAAATATAATAACTTTTGTTTCTATACTGACTAAAGATAACTGTGTTGCTTTAAGTGGAATCAACTAGTTGCCAGAATTATTTTCTCAGAAAAATATCTGAAGAATTCTTATACTAGTAGTAGTTAATAATTCAGTAATTTTGTTTTTCCACTCTATTGTGTGGCCTCTTTCAAAATTTCTCATTTTCTATATTGTTATATTTTATCATTAAAATCAAATTTAAAATGAAAAATCTCTTTAAAACAAGAAAGAAAATGAAAGATGAAAATTGAAATGAAAAAAAGATGGAAAAGTAGACAAGACATATGAAAAAGAAGAATTTCAACAAAGTTTTGGAATGTAAAAAAATTATGAAATTGAGTCTACTAAAACTAAAAAATGCAATCTATGTAATTAAGAACTACCACCAGAAATTGCAGAGCAGATTGGACATGGCAGAGGAGAAGACTGGGGAGCTGAAACACAGGTCAACAGAAAATAACCAGACTGAAGCAAAAAGAGGAATAAATGGGGGTAAAGAGCTTCTGACACATGTGGAACAGACACTCAAACATTCTAATAGTTATTTAATTATAGTCCCAGAGGAAACAGTGGAGAGAATCAGTTACAAGCAAAACTGAAAGAAAGTTAATAACCATGAATTTTCCCAAACTGATGAAAGATATCAACTTTTGTCCAAAAAGTTCCATGAAACATCATAGTAACAAAGCAAAGGAAACCACAACTAGGGTTATTGTAATAAAACTCTGTAACTTAGAGTTAAAAAAAGAAAATGTCAAAAAAAGCTGCCAGAGTAAAAACTACGTTACGTTCAAAAAAGCAACTAAAAACTTTCATACAGAGGAAAAAAACAGGAGGCCAAATGAAAACAGAATGACATCTTTATAGTATAGGAAAATTTATTGCCAACATACCATTCTCTAATCAAAAAATTATGCTACAAAAATGGTGTTTTCAGACATACCTAAAACCTATAAAAATGTATGGTTGGGACTTTCCTGGTGGCGCAGTGGTTGAGCATCTGCCTGCCAATGCAGGGGACATGGGTTTGAGCCCTGGTCTAGGAAGATCCCACATGCTGCAGAGCAGCTAGGCCCATGCACCACAACTACTGATCCTGTGCTCTAGAACCCGTGAGACACAACTAGTGAGCCTGCGTGCCACAACTCCTGAAGCCCGCGTGCCTAGAGCTGGTGCTCCACAACGAGAAACCACCACAATGAGAAGCCCATGCACCGCAACGAAGAGTAGCCACTGCTCACTGCAACTAGAGAAAGGCCACACAGCGACGAATACCCAACACAGCCAAAAATAAACAAACAAATTTATAAAAAAAAAAAAAAATGTATGGTGAGTCAGGCTGTTCCAAAATAAATACTAAGGGGAAAACTTCTTTCAGAAGAAATAAGGAACATTCCTGATAGGAATATGGAAACGAAAAATGGGATGAAGAATACTGGAAAGGGTAAATATGTGTGCTAATATAAGTGATTATTGGTAGTATAAAAATAAATGTAATGCCTTGTAAAATTTCATATGTATGGAAAATAAAAATCCATAGCAGAAATAATTTAAAACCAGAATTGACATACCTATTGAAGTGTTCAATTGGTTCTAGCAGGGTCAGGAACACTGTAAAAGTAGTAATAATGTTTAGACTATAAGGAAAAATAGTATATCTAAAGTAACCAAGAAAGTAATGTATAACTAATAATTTAATACAGAAACATGTATTAAATATTTGTTCAACCCCCAATAGAAAGAAATATGGATAATAGAACGTTAAACAATGGTGTCAAATGTTATACAAATACATTTTATATGTTATTATATTTTATATAAATGAATTTGTGTCCAAGTTACAAAAGGAACATTGTCAGATTGGATTATGACAAAATAAAACCCAGAGATTTATAAAAAAGGATCGAAGAATAGTATATGCCACAAGCAATAATAAAAACAAAAACTGGCAGGTCTACTAGTATCAGACAAATTCGACTTTAAGGTAGGGGCCATACTACAGAAGAGGAGAAATATTTTATAATGATAGTAGGGTTTATCCCCCCCAAAAGTTATAAAATTTCTAAGTTGAATTGCACTTAGTAACACAGTCTGAACAATATACACCAAAAATTCATAGAACTAAATCAAAACATAAGCATAAAATGACAGTAGCAGATTTTCACTCACTTCTGTAATCATAAAAACAAGCCATTCAGTGTGGGTCATGTACCAACTAAGAAAGAGAAGGAAGGTCATTGAGGTACTCTGAGAAGGCACAAAATATTTGCATCCAATACGTGAGGAATTAAACGCACTATTCTCAGTAAGGTACAGAACGATTTGATGAAAAAAGCAGTAATGAAAAAATAAATCAAATAATATTTTTGTTATTTTTTCTGATGGCTATCTTTATAAAAGTAAAATATTAATATTTTAGGTTAATCAGTGCTTTAATTCTTGTAATATTTCATATGTCTGAAAACACCATCATGATAGTTCCTCTCAGTAGTTTTCAACCTCTATGGAAGGTATTATCAGTTCTGATATATTAGTCATAGTTTCTCTAGTCCTTCATAAGCAATTTGTCTGTTCACTTGAATAACATCTTTTATTTTTACATCATTGATAAGGAAGCATTTAAAAGAATATATAACAAAAAGACACAATTTTGGAAAACTATTTTCTGAGTATGCTCTTTAGAAGCAACCAATGTTAGTTGTGTCAGAAAATCTCTGCCCTCTTTAGAAATCAGTTCATATACATTGGACTGAGCTGGGGGCCTTTTTCAATATTGTATTTTCCTTTAGACAGCATCATGGAATGGATGTAGTTCTTGTGTACTTCCAAATTATTTCTAATAGGCCATGGCACAAATGGTCCATTTTATATATTATATTTGAATTATTATGAAGGATTTTTAACTTGTGGCATGAGCTGTGATATTAGATATGGTATTTCAGCCTTCCTGAGAAGGCAAGCCTTCTCTGGTTTATATAAGAAATTACTTCTACTTCTAGCCTAGAAAGATAACAGGAATCAGATTTGCCCTCCTACTTGAAACAACCAAAAAACAGACAAAATAAATAACATGGTAGTTTTTAAGACACTGGTCATCAGGCAGTGGTAGAAAGTGATCCTTGAGGGATGGGGAATAAAGGAGTGAAATTACAATTGCCCCAGCTTACTGTCCTGAGAGGGTTTCCATGCTGTGGTCCAGGGAGTAGGGAAATCCAAGAAGACTTCTGCAGATACCTGAGTTGAGATGATGAGGTTAGGAGTACTAGGAGGCAAAGGTGGCTAAAATTCACTGGACAGAGTAACAGAGAGGGGAGAGCGCCACTGAGACAAATCCCTAGAGGCCTGAGAGACGGCAAGGTCAGAGGGAGGTTTTCTGCAAAGGGACATGTGGAAAACTTTTGAGGCCGTCAAACTGTTTTACATTTGATTGTGGTGATGTTTACGTAACTGTATACATTTTCAAAAGTCATGAAATTGTACACTGCAATATGATGAATTTTATTACATGTAAATAATATCACAATAAAGGTGATTAAAATATTATTTGTTAATATTGAGATATCTTTTTTTAGCAAAACTGGTCTAACAGGAGATAATCAAGGGCCCAATAAAAAACAGTGGAAACGGCAGAGAAAAAAGAACCATTTTTGAGTAACTTCTCTGTGCCAGGCACTGTGATAAATTTTTTTGCATATATTATCATGGCAGATAAAACCACATGATAAATGCAAAGAACAATTAAAAGGGTGATATCAGCTTATTTACAGAATTTAACTTTTATTACATTTCCAAAATGAAATATGTTCTAAAACATTTTTTATTTCAGCAGCTAAATTTTTCACAAAGTATCTGAAGCATCAAACTTGATATTTTTACTTACCCCAAGCATCTTTATAATTTCTGGCTGTCAGCAGAGTTTCCATAGTCTTCCCTGTATGTCAATATAAATTCATGGCCATGTTAAGGCACTCTAAATTTCTAAAAATAATGGCTATACCATCTGCTCTTTTTGATGCTCTTTCATGGTAGTTGTATTTAAATCTATTATAAATGTATATACAGGTTGAGTTTTAAATAATTTTGTCCTCTCACATGTATACCAAGTGAGGATAGATTAGGAATGTGACTAATTTATTTATTTTTATTTTTTAAAAGATTTTATTTTTTTAAAGCAGTTTTAGGTTCACACCAAAATTGAGTGGAAGGTACAGAGATTTCCCAGTACCTCCTGCCCCCACACATGCATAGCCTGTCCCATTAGCAACATACCTCATAAGAGTGTTACATGTGTTACAATTAACGAACCTACATTTACACCTCATTTTCACCCAAATCCATAGGTTATATCAGGATTGGTGTTACATGTTCTATGGGTTTAGAATGACATGTATCCACCATTAAGGTATACAGAGTAATTTAGTTGCCCTAAAAATCCTCAAATCCTCTTTATTCCACTAATTCATCCTTTATCCTCCCCCCCAAACCCTTGGCAACCACTAATCTTTTAACTGTCTCCATGATTTTGCCATATATATATATATATATATATATATATATATATATATATATACATATATATATATATATATATCTGCAGCTTTTCCGTATTGACTTCTTGCAATGAGTGATGTGTATTTAAGTTTCCTCTATGTCTTTACATGATTTGATAGCTCATCTCTTTTTAAGTTTGGATTCATTGCATGGTTGCACCATAGTTGTTTTTGTTGTTGTTTAAACTATTGACTTACTGAAGAACATCTTGGTTGCTTCCGAGTTTTGGCAATAATGGACAAAGCTGCTCTAAACATCTGTGGCACATTTTGGTGTGGACATACGTTTTCAACTCCTTTGGGTAAATATGAAGAAATGTAACTTGTGGATCATATGGTAAGAGTATGTATAGTTTGTTTAAAGCTGCCAAGCTGTCTTCCAAAATGGCTGTAGAATTTTGTATTCCTGCCAGCAAAGAATGAGATTTCCTGTTGCTCCACATTCTTGCCAGAATTTGGTCTTGTCAGTATTCTGTATTTTGGCCATTCTAATGGGTATATAGTGGTATCTCATTGTTATTTTAGTTTTCATTTCCCAGATGACATATGATGTTGAGTATATTTTCATATGCTTATTTGCCATCTGTGTATCTTCTTTGTGAGGAGTCTTTTAAGTTCTTTTGGCTGTTTTTAAATTGGTTTGTTTATTTTCTTCATGTTGAGTTTTAAGAGTTCTTTGTAAATTTTGGATAACTGTCCATTATCAGATATGTCTTTTGCCCAGGCTCTTTTTATTCGCTTGACAGTATCTTTTGCAGATATATTTTTTATTTTAATGAATACCAGCTTATCATTTTTTTTTTTTTCATGTATCATGCCTTTGTTGTTTATAAAAAGTTATCGTCAAACCTAAGGTCATCTAGATTTTCTTTTTCTATTATAGCCTAGGAGTTTTATAGTTTTGCATTTTACTTTTAGGTTTGTGATTCATTTTGAGTTAATTTTTGTGAGGGATGTAAGCTCTGTCTCTGGATTCTTTTTTTTCATGGGGATGTCCTGTTGTTCCAGCACCATTTGTTGGAAAAACTTCCTTTTCTCCATTGCATTGTCTTTGCTCCTGTGTCAAAGATCAGTTGACAGTGTTTGTGAGGGTCTCTTTTTTGGCTCTCTGTTCTGTTCCATTGATCTATTTGTCTGTTCTTTTGCCAAGGACACTGTCCTGATTACTGTAGCTTTGTAGTAAGTTTTGACATTGAGTAGCATCAGTCTTCAAACTTTGTTCTTCTTTAATATTGTGTTGGCTATTCTGAGTTTTTTGCCTCTCCAAATGAACTTTATAATCAGTCTGTCGATATACAAAATAACTTTCTGGGATTTCAATTGGGAATTCATTGAATTTATAATTAATTTATTTTTATAATAAGTTAATGTTCTCATGTATAATATTTCCATCATAAATTTTTCCATTAATCTTCACTATTACAAAAATAAACCTCACTGTACTAAATGTTTTAATATTATTCCTATATAGATTTTCTTATTTTCCTGTTATATTACATTATGATATAGTTGATACCATTCAAAGGTTAAGAACATACATGCTCTGACCCATAGGATATCTTCAGGTGTGTCACATGGTATAATAATTATAAGGAGCATTATTTGTGGAACAATAAGACAAAACTAAATATGTGATCCATTATATATATTTTCTTTTATTTCAGTAGTTATGTTATACAACAGAAAATAACATTAGACGCTTGGGTAATAGTAATAAAGGTAAAAATCAATAACTGTGGTATAACACACTGCATTATAGTTTTGTGACTAAGTATATAGTTAAATATACATGCCATTTTGCTAACTGAAAAACATAATCAACAATATGATTGTTCTAATAATTGACTAAATTGATATTTAGTATTTTCTTATGATTTTAAATGTAGCTTGAGTAATCATTCTTAAACATTTAATAAAAGCTTTAACTGGAATTATTTCTTCTGGCTACCTTCACCTATAGAGTCCATTAAAAATTAAAATATATTATCAGTATAAGGGGTGTTCAAAGAGATTCAATCTGAACTTTTGTTCATTTGTTTGTAATACTGGTATATTTGAAATTATACAAATTTATAAAAATTACAACTTTAAGTACCTCTTCTAATACATACACGGAATGTGATTGAAATGCTAACAAATTTATTTACATTAAATTATGAAGTACAGTGTTTGACCTCTTTTACCTGATTTCAGAATTTGTTAGATTATTTTTTTCTCAGTTTCAATTTTCACTTTCATGATATGAATAATATAATCGATTTCAGTTCTTATCACCAAACTCTGAGAATATGGCAGTTTTGTAAGTGTTCCTAAGTCATTGTAATGATGGGCAAAGTCAGAAAGAGCTTTAAAGAGTAAGCATGTCATCCAAAACATGTCTATTAAAAACAAAAATTGTATGCTCAGTACCAAATGAAAATAACCTTTCTTTTTTTCTATCCACCATTTTATTTTCTTATGCTTTGTCACCTTCCAAAAACAGCAGAGTAAACGTTAAATCATCATATAATTGTCAATTTTTTCCCATATGCCATGGAAATAACTTTGGTATTATTCTATTCGATTGTATACCCCATTGTGTATTTTAACTAGGTTACAAAAGTTAAAATTAGCATATTAGAGCATTCCTTAAAATAATCTGTACTGGAATGCTGTCGATGCGTTTTTAAGATCTTTTAAAATTAAATATAGAATGAACACAGACATGAGAAAATAAAATAATTAGAGGTGCACAGTGTTCATAATATTAAAAACTGTTTAAAACCAATAATGCCCCCAACCTCCTCAGGCTGTCTCGAAATATTTTTTTTTCCCAATGTGGATCTTCATTTATTTTTTATTTTTTTATTTTTTTGTGAGGAAAAATCATGTTTAGTTGATATAATTGATATATGTTTATATCTGTCTAGCTTAGAATAATCCTCCCACTTTATTCCCCTGCAATACATTAGAAACATATA